>NW_023416319.1:51994864-53400106 GCF_014108235.1 Myotis myotis
CAACTTTGTTCATGTTGCCACAACTGCGTGCTGGGGGAATGACGTGCCTGCTGTGTGATTCCATGAGGAAAGGGATCTTGGAAGCTTAGGCTTGGTGTCCTCGGAACTGCATTTTCAGCCCCTCTCCTTTTGCTGACCTTGCTTTTGTCCCTTAGCCATGACTATATTATATGTTGCATTTGTGAGTTCTCGTAACAAATCGCCAAACCTGGAGTGGTTTAGTGGATGCCTAACACAATAATAAATTGGCAAATTGGACTTCATCAGAATTGAAAACTTCTATTCTTTAAAAGATAATGTAGCCGAACCGGTTTGGCTCAGTGGATAGAGCGTTGGCCTGCGGACTCAAGGGTCCCAGGTTCGATTCCAGTCAAGGGCATGTACCTTGGTTGCGGGCACATCCCCAGTGGGGGCCGTGCAGGAGGCAGCTGATTGATCTCTCTCATTGATGTTTCTAACTCTCTATCCCTCTCCCTTCTTCTCTGTAAAAAATCAATAAAATATATTTAAAAAAAAAAAAGAAAGAAAAGATAATGTAAAAACTACATGGCTGTAATAAAGAAGGAATTCACCCTTTGAGACAGCATGGATGGACCTGGAGATTATTATACTAAGTGAATAAGCCAGTCAGAGAAAGATAAATGCCATATGATCTCACTAATATGTGGACTCCAATGACAAAATTAACTGATGAACAAAGTAGAAACAGAGGCATGGATGCATGGATGCATGGGACAGAATGACATGTCAGTGGGGAGGAGGATGGGAGGGACTGGAAGAAGGAAGGTGAAGAGATTAGCCAAAGAGCATATATGTGTAGACAATAATGTGGTGAAGGCCAAAGGAGGGGGGAAGGACCTGGGTGGAGGTGGGCAAAGGAGGGAGGGAAATGGGGAACATTTGTAACAGTGTCAACAATAAATAATAAAATAAAATAAGAGATACCGTAAAAGCAAGCCAGAGACTGAGAAAAAAATTTGCAAAGCCTATACCTGATAAAAAATACTTTTATATAGAACATATGAAAAACTCTTAAAACTGAATAATAAATTAATAAATCAAATTTTAAAATGAGTAAAAGATTTGAATAAACATTTTACCAAGGATATATGAATAATAAATAAGCATATTAAAAATGCTAGACATCGTTAATGGTTAATATCATTAAGGAAATGTGAATTTTTACTACATGAGATATCATTGCACACATACCATCATATTAAATGTTGGGCAGCCTGTGAGGATCCAGAACTCTCTTACACTGTTGCCAAAAATATGAACTAGAACAACCACTTTGGATAACTGCCTAGCAGCTTCTTAAAAAGATAAACATTTACCTAACAAATCATCTATCTATTCCACCCCTACCCAAAATAAATGAAAACATGCCTATGCACATGCTTGTGCAAAATGCCCATGGAAGATATTTTTCAATACCCCAAACTGGAAGCAATCTACACACCTACAACCTGGAAGCATCTGTCCATCAACAAGTGTATTGAGAAAACAATTGTGGTTTATCCTTGTAATGGGATACTACTCAGCAATAAAATGGAATAAACTATTGGTACAAACTACAACATGAATTTATCTCAAAATAATTAATGCTGGGTGAAAGAAGACATATCCCAAAAAAGTACATTGCAGTATGGCTCCAACTATATAAAGTCTAGGAAAGCAGGTCAGTGGTTGCCTGAGGTGAGGGCAGAAAGAGCAGGAGGAAAGAATGACAAAAGGAGTAAGCAATCCCTAGTCAATTTTTGCTCAGTGGATAGAGTGTTGGCCTGCAGACTGCAGGGTCCTGGATTCGATTCCGGTCAAGGGCACATGCCTGGGTTGAGAGCACGATCCCCACTGTGGGCATGCAGGAGGAAGCCAATCAATGATTCTCTCTCATCATTGATGTTTCTATCTTTCCCTCTCCCTTCCTTTCTGAAATCAATTTTTTAAAAAATTAAAAACTAAAAAAGAAGCAAGCAAAACTTTTAGGGTATCTTGATTGTGGCCATTGTTTCATATATATACATATGTAAAAACTTTTCTATTGTGCACTTGAAATATGTACAGTGTATTGAATGTCAATTATACCTTAGCAAAAAAAAAAAAATATATATATATACTAGAGGCCTGGTGCACAAAAATTTGTGCACTGTGGGGGGAGGAGGGGTGTCCCTCAGCCCAGCCTGTGTCCTCTCGCAGTCTGGGACCCCTCAGGGGATGACCACCTGCTGGCTTAGGCCCACTCCCCAGGGTATTGGGCCTAAGCTTGCAATCAGACATCCCTCTGGCAGCCCGGCAGCCCTCGGGGGATGTCCACTTGCCAGCGGGGAGCAGGCCTAAGCTGCAGTCGGACATCCTTAGCACTGCTGAGGAGGCTGGAGAGGCTCCCACCACCACCGCTGTACTAGCAGCCATCAGCCTGGCTTGTGGCTGAGCAGAGCTCCCCCTGTAGGAGCACACTGACCACCAGGGGGCAGCTCCTGCATTGAGCGTCTGCCCCCTGGTGGTCAGTGTGTGTCATAGTGGCCAGTAATTCCCAGTCCTTCTGCTGTTAGAGTCAATTTGCATATTACCCTTTTATTATATAGGAGGATAGAGGCCTGGTGCATGGGTGGGGGCCGGCTGGTTTGCCCTGAAGGGTGTCCTGGATCAGCGTGGGGGCTCCGCTTGGGTGCCTGGCCAGCCTGGGTGAGGGGCTGATGGGTGTTTGCAGGGTGGTCACACCCCCTTCAGGGTGGGGGTCCCCACTGGGGTGCCTGGCCCGCCTGAGTGATGGGCTGATGGTGTTTTCAGGATGGTCACACCCCCTTCAGGGTGGGGGTCCCCACTGGGGTGCCTGGCCAGTCTGGGTGAGGGGCTGAGGGCCATTTTCAGGCTTGCCAAGCCTGTCTGCGATGGAAGCTCCCAGCCTCTCCTTTTTTTCTTTTTTGTTTTTATTCTAGGATTTATTTACCTTCTATAATTGAAACTCTGTTGCCTTCAGTGCAGCTGAGAGCCGGCTCCTGCTCGCTCCAGCGGCGGCTGAAAGCAGGTATCTGGGGTTTATTTACCTTCTATAATTGCAACTTTGTTGCTTTGACTGGAGCTCACAGCCAGGCCGAGGCAGGGGGGAAACTTGGCTTCCTCCATCACTGGAGCAAGCAAGCCTTCTGCTCGCTTCAGCTCTGTGGCTGCCGGCCGCCATCTTGGATGGGTTAATTTGCATATAGTCACTCTGATTGGCTAGTAGGTGTGGCTTAAGGTGTAGCAAAGGTATGGTCAATTTGCATGTTTGTCTTTTATTAGATTATATATATGTATATATGTGTGTGTGTGTCTATATATATATATACATATATATATATATATATATATATATATATATATATATATATATATATATATATAGGCGCCAAGCTACCAGAATGATGGAATGACCAGAATAACCAGAACGACCAAAACAACCAGTCACTATGACACACTATGGTGGACAACTGACCCAATTGGGGCCCCAATGGGCCCCCCAAACCTCCTGCAGGCCCTCCCCCCGCCAGCTGGCCTGGCCCCAATTGGCCCCCATCGGGCCAGGCTGGCCAGACCCCACACATGCACAAATTTGTGCACTGGGCTTCTAGTTTTTAATAAAGCACAAACATATACACAATATAATTACACTAAAAATAAAACAATTGCAATTTTATTTAATATTTAACTCAGTATTCATTGCAGATGTTATAGTATCATAATAGGGTACAGCTTTAACAGTTGTACCTTCTTCAGCCCGGCTGGAGTGGCTCAGTGGTTGAGTGTCAATCTATAAACCAGGAGGTCATGGTTCAATTTCTGGTCAGGCCCCATGGCTGGGTTGCGGGCTTGATCCCCAGTAGGAGGCATGCAGGGGGCAGCTGATCTATGATCCTCTCTCATCATTGATGTTTCCATCTCCTTCTCCTTCTTCATGGCTCTCTGAAATCAATAAAAAATGTAAAAAAAATAATAAATCAATAAAAGTTGTACCTTCTTCAGTCTACACAGTATGTCTCTGTGACTACAGACACATTGGAGATTTTTTAAGGTGTAAATTTGAACTGCTTCATAAACACGAGATGAGGTTCCTGCCCAAATGCACTTCCAAGCCAGCCACACAACTCCATCTCCACATGCTTTGTACATGTAGTAGACATCAGCTCTATGCATGTCCAGGACTATGCCTCCTATTTCTTAGCTGTGCTTCAATATCCTCTCAAGACCATGTGCAAAACACCCCTATTTATTGCATTTCTGCTTCCTCAAAGCTCCATGGGAGATACAGTGAAGGATTCTAGACTAACTTCTGTAGAAACCGTCCTCTAGTTGGAAATATAAAGAGCAAAACATGGTAAATCCAATAATAACAATGAAAGTATAAATGATGGCAATGTATAAAGTGCCAAGTTCTGGCAGGTAACATTCAGTATAATTATTGATGCCCTTGGTGACACTCTGAGGAGATGAATGTCGATCTTGCCTGCTAAATGTTGGAAGTCACCAAGCAGGATAATAAAGTGCAATGGCAGAGAGGGGGAACCATCAGAATGGTTTAAATGGCAGTGAACAAAAAGAAAAAGTCAACACTGAGGAGAATATAATAGCAAAATAATGAGACTACCTTATCTTGCTTTGTTCAAAGAGATTCTTGAAGCACCACGCTTGCTAACATTTTCTGCAATAAAATAAAACTTTTTTTTCTTCAGTAAACACATCCAAAATTCTGAAATGAAAAATCTGTCAAGCATGTGGTTGCACCATGCAGGATGGCCCGTGGGGATGCAAGAGCTGGCACACTAAGAGGCATGCAGTTCTGGGTCCTGGAGCTTAATTTTTGCTACAGGCTGTTCTCCCTTACAAGGGACTTGGAAAGAAAATAAGCAGAAATTTGCTCTAATAAGCCAGAAAAGGATTTTTTTAATGAACTTCCAACTTAATGGAAAGCTAAGTGCTTTCAGTGACTGCATCAAACTCTTTCAAAGTTTACTTTTATTAACCTTGGAAAAATATTACATTGTTTTCTCTCCTTTCTTTTTTCCAGTTTCTATCTTTTGACTAAAGCACAGTCCTCTCCAACCAAAAAATGTCATTAACTAGTAGATAAGAGACCTCAAGGCCTACCAGCCTTTCTCAAAGGTATTCTCCCTGGTTCCTCGACAAAGGAGCCTAGATTGAATGAGACTCCCTTACCTCTGAAACAAAGGCAATTTCCAGAGAGGAGGTTTAATCAATAACCATAAACCCATTTATTTATTTTAACTTCATCATTATTGTTGAAAGTATTATAGATGTCACCTTTTTCCCTCATTGACCTCCTTCACCTCACCCCCCCAACACCCCACCCCCAGCCCTTCACCACATGATTGTCTGTGTCCATGGGCTATGTTTATATGCATGTAAGTTCTTTGGTTAATCTCTTCCTGTGCTGTCCCCCACCCCTATCCTTCCACCTGATATTCCTCAGTCTGTTGCATGCTTCTATGTCTCTGGCTCTATATTGTTTTTCAATTTATTTTGTTCATTAGATTCCATATATGAGTGCGATCATGTGATACTTGTCTTTCTCTGACTGACTTATTTCACTTAGCATGATACTCTCCAGGTCCTCCATGCTGTCTCAAAAGGTAAGAGCTCCTTCTTTTTTACTGCTGCATAGTATTCCATGGTGTAAATATATCACAGGTTTGTTTTTTTTATCCACTCATCTACTAATGGACACTTGAGCTTTTTCCAGATCTTAGCTATTGTAAATAACACTGCTATGAACATAGGGGTGCATATGTCCTTTTGGATTAGTGTTTCAGGCTTCTTAGGATATATTCCTAGAAGTGGGATCACTGAGTCAAATGACAATTCCATATTTAATTTTTTGAGGAAACTCCACACTCTTTTTTTTTATAGTGGTTGTACCAGTCTACATTCCTACCAGCAGTGTACTAGGGTTCCATTTTCTCTACATCCTCACCAGCACTTGTTGTTTGTTGATTTATTGATGGTAGCCATTCTGGCAGGAGTGAGGTGGTACCTCATTGTTGTTATAATTTGCATCTCTCTGACAATTAGTGATGTTGAGCATTTTTTCATAGGTCACTTGGCCTTTTTTATGTCCTTTTTGGAGAAGTGTCTATTCAAGTCCTCAGCCTATTTTTTAACTGCTTTGTTTGTCTTTCTTTTGTTGAGTTGTATGGGTACTTCATATATTTTGGAAATTAACACCTCATCAAATGTATCATTAGCAAATACTTTCTCCCATTAAAAAAATGAAACTAGACCACCAACTTACACCATACACAAAAATAAACTCAAAATGAATAAAAGACTTAAATGTAACACTTGAAACCATTAAAATCCTAGAAGAAAATGTAGGTAGCAAAATATCAAACATCTCAGGTAGCAGAATTTTCACTGATACAACGCCTAGGACAAGAGAAACAAAGGGAAAGGTAAACAAATGGGACTACATCAAAATAAAAAGCTTCTGCACAGCTAAAGAAACCAGCATCAAAATGAAAGAGAAACCCACTGTGGGGAGACCCATTTACTTCTTTATTTTTTATTAATAGGAGAGAGAGAGAGAGAGAGAGAGAGAGAGAGAGAGAGAGAGAGAGAGAAAGAGAGAGAGAAACTCGTTCCATTTATTTATGCATTCATTGGTTGACTCTTGCAAGTGCCCTGTCTGGAAATCAAACCCACAAACTTGGCATATGGGGAAGAAGCTCTAACCAATTGAGAACCCTGACCAGGACTTTGAGACCAATTTATTGATTTCCTATATGAGATAACTCGTGTGCCTCTCAGGCTCTGCCTACTTTCCAACTTTCTCCCCATTCCCATTCTTATGTGGTTCCCACCTTCAAACCCAACTTACCTCTATGCTGTAGAACCAACTAGGATCTTGTACAGAAGAGATTTCAAATGAAACACCCATTGTCTATAAGTATAATCTGGAAACAATCTAAATGCTTATATAGAAAAAAATAGTTAAATATGTTATGATACACCCACACTATGGACTACAAGGCAACTAAGGGTAGATCTATATGTACTGTCTTGAAAAGTTGTCCATAACATATTGTTAAGTAATAAGGCAAAGCTTCTTACCAAAAAACATAGGCATATGGCAATATCTATATAAGTTTATAAAAAACACTTCTGAAAATGAATTAAGCATATCTGGAGGGGATGGAATGGGTTCAAGAGAATTACACATTTTTACTTTATGTAATTTTAAAGCATTTGGTATTATGATCATTTCTACTTCTTTGGTTTCTTTTTTTTGAATAATTTTTTAAAAATCAATATAAAGTAAAGCAATCAAATATGTTTTCACATTTTCTCTTTGTCTTTTCCATCATTTAGTATTGGACCAACCTACTCAGTACACTGTGTGGACAGAAAGCATGTATGTCTTGATTACTGTTGTGTTCCTTACACCAAGAACAGTATCTGGAATATTAAAAATATTTAATTAGTGTTTCTTGAATAGATGGGCTAATTAAATAGATCCATAGCACTCTGATCTAGTGTCCTTGATCTGCTTGGATTCTGCCTTGTTTCTGTGACCAAGTACTACCCAGTGTCTCATCATCATAATTGTGTCCCCATCTTGCTTCTTGCTCTCTTGCATTTAATACCTTTGATTCCTTTCTCAATCACCCAGTCCCCAAAGTATTGATATTGCTCTTGCTGTCCTCCTATCAGGGGACAGAGTTCTTCCTCTTAATCCTAACTGAGCAGCAGAAACACTGCTACCTAGTGGAGACTCCTCTGTTTTCTTCTATCTACTTGCACTCAGATAGGGTCAGCCCTGAGGGAATCTAGTATGTGTTTGTTTGGCTTTCTCACAAGCTCCTTAGATCACTTTAGTGCTGATACTTTGACTATTCCTTTTCCTTTGGAAACCCTCCTCTGTTTGTGATATTGAACATTCTCCAAGGTTCTGAATCTGGGTCTGTTTTCAAAGGACCCCTACGAGGCATCAGGTTCCAAATTCTGTTCCCTTCCAGTCTACCCCAACCTTAGGTTATCTGCAGCTGAGCTGAGACATAACACCTATAAGATGCTTTACAAACAGCCAGAAATATTCTGCTTTTCTAGTCTCCTTTTATATAATGCAAACACTCCCAGGAAAAGAAATACATTTTTCTGAAATTTTTTATTCACCTTTTTTAGGGGACCTCTCTCCCATCTGATGCTGCTCTGTGACTCTTCCTTCTCAAAAGGTCATTTTCCCTTTGAGTCTCTGCTCATAAGTATAAATCTGTGAGATTGTTTCTTTGGTTCTGGTCACTTAAGAGACTCCACAGAACCAATGAGTTCATCCAAATTCTTTGCAACTTGCATAGCCATGACAATGAAAGTGCATTGTTGAAAAGGCTGTAAACTTCGTAGAGATTCAGAATATGTTGCCCAAAATTAAAGAGCCAAGTACAGATGCAAAAAAAAAAAAGTCCCTCGAATATGTCTGCTTAGATAGTTGTTAGGATCCTGCCCTAAACTTTTTTGTCTATTAAACTTAATTTTTATCCAGAGGCAGCTGTTATTTACAGAAATTTTATATAAAATAAAATCAAGCCATAGTATCAATAAACATTAGCTAGGTTAAAGCAAGTGAAAGGTCATCTTGCAAGTAGATGAAGGAACCGAGAACACCCACATCTTGCTTTCAGTCCAATATCTTTTTTTAAAGATCCTTGAGAGAAATTCCTGGTCAGAGAATAACACAAGGAATGTTTGATATGTGTTGGGCTGAGTCCTGAGTCATATGCTGGACTGTTTGACATGGGCTACAGAAAAGAGAGGACATTTTCTGCCTAAGCTAAAGAATTCTACAAAATCTAGAAAACCTCATTCCATCTACTTCTACAAAGGCTAAAGCTGAGTGATAGGTCTCACTACTACAATGGGGGGAAACCTTGGCCAACAAGAGTCAAAAGTTCTCTAATTATGAGCTATCATATTGCAAGATATTCAGGGTCACACATGATTTAACGTTGAATAAATTATGAGACATAAGAACTCTAAGATAAGTTTAGATTTTACTTGCATTGAGGTTTTATTTCCACATGTGTAAACTCCAAGATATTTTTTTATTGTTTTATTGCTTAAAGTATTACAAAGGGTATTACATATGTGTCCTTTTTTTCCCCCACCCTTGACAATCCCCTGGCCTCCCCTATCCCCCAGTGTCTTATGTCCATTGGTTATGTTGATATGCATGCATACAAGTCCTTCGGTAGATCTCTTACCCCCCTCCCTCCTGCTCCCCAACCCTCCCTGGCCTTCCCACTGCAGTTTGACAATCAGTTTGAGGCAGCTCTGCCTCTGTATCTATTATTGTTCATAAGTTTTTAAGATATTTTAAAAAAGAAAAAAATGCTGAAATTGTAGGTGTTTTTATTCTTTAATATATTTTTATTGATTTTTTAGAGAGAGGAAGGGAGAGGAATAGAGAGGAGAAACATTGATCAGCTGCCTCCTCCATGCACCTCACAGGGAATAGAGCCTGCAACCAAGGTACATGCCCTTGACCAAAATCTAACCTAGGACCCTTCAGTCCAAAGGCTGACACTGAGCCGAACTGGTTAGAGCTGTAGTGTATTGAAAAAATCATAGTTACACCTTCATTTTTAGAGCTGCATAGTATTCCATTGTGTAATGTACCGCAGCTTTTTTCCCCTCACTCATCTACTGATGGGCATTTGAGCTGTTTCCAGATCTTAGCTATTGTAAATAATGCTGCAGTGAGCATAGGAATGCATATATTCTTTCTGATTGGTGTTTCGGGATTCAAAGAAAGATCTCTTACCCTTTGTGACATCATGGACGGGCCTGGAGATTATTATGCTAAGTTAAATAAGCCTGTCAGAGAAAGACAGATATCAGGTTATCTCACTTATATGTGGAATCTAATGAACAAAGTAAACTGATGAACAAAATAGGACCATAGATAGGGAAGCATGGAACAGACTGACAGATCTGAGAGGGAAAGTGGGAAGGGATTAATCAAAGAACCTATATGCATATATGCATAGCTCATGGATACAGACAATAAACAGGTGAAGGCCTGGGTGGGGCAGGAGCTGGGTGAAGGGCGACAAAGCAGGAAAATGGGGGACATCTGTCACACTCTGAACAATAAAATAAATTTTAAAAATTCATAGTCATACCAAAAAGCAAAATTGTCTTCTTGCTGAGAGAATTTTCAAGGGGCACCACTACCCCAAGTCAGAGTATAACCCAATAAGGACCATTCAAAACCAAGGAATATTCCAGTACCTTAGAAAGAGTCTCCAGTCATGTCTACCAGTAGCCCAAATAATCTGCAGCTGGCTTAATCAGTCATACTTACGTTTAAGCCAATCCTGCCAAATGCTTGCCATGGGGATGGGAAATGCTCCCCATCCATAGGAAAACTCTGACAAAGTGCAGTTTTCTTGAGTCAGGCAACAAATGGCACTGTGAATGTTCTGGGTGACTACGCACTGGCCACGCTACAGTCTTCATGCCTTCCTCCTGGGCTTCAGCCTAGATAACCAGATTCCCCTATACTGTGAATGAGCATGCTACTCTTCCTCTCTGTCTCTGCTCTTCAACCACACTGGCCTTCTTCTAGCTCCTCTTTGAAGACCCCAAGAGCCTTCCTTCTATACACTGTGTCCTACTTGTTCTCAACAAAGACAGTACCTCCTGAGGAAGACCTCTCCTGGGTCACCAGACCTTCTTATTTCCTGCTGCCAGATGTTCCCAAAGGCACTTCTCTTCATTGCACTGGTGTACCAGTAACTTCCATTCAATATACGCCTTCCCCACTAGACCATATGCTCCATAAAAGCCAGGGGACATGCCTGTCTTGGTTATCTCTTTATCTAAGATTACTAGCATAGTGTCAAACACATGGTATTTGCTTAAAAGTTTTTTTGAATGAATAAATGAATGTATTACTAACCAGGAAAGAACAGTCTAACAGAAAGTGCATTTGAGATAGGCAAGATGTGAGAACTTGTTTTCAACTTTTGGACAAATGTCTGTTTATTTGTAAGAAATAGAAAGTTTTTATCTGTTTTAAATGATTCTCCATTCTGACCATCTTTGTGTAGTTTCTGCTTTAGTATCTACAAATGTGTACTATAATATAAAAAGCAGTAGATAGCAAAGGAAAAGAACACACACAGCTTTAATGTCTTGGCAATGTGACCTTGAGAAAGTCATCTGACTTCTCTAAATTTATTTACTCACCTGTAAAAAGATAATGACTCCTGAGGTAGCTTTTATGAAATAATTTTCCAAATTACAAAAGACTAGGCACATGTAAGAAACTGGTCTAATGTTGGAAACATATCAGGATTTCAAATGGAAAAGTATAGAATTTCAAGACTGGGGAGCCCAGACAAATTTCCCTTGCAATCCAATGAGTCAAGGGCAAGGCCACAGACTGTGAACATGTTGCCTGGGAGATTCTGGCAAGCCCATGCTCTGGACAGCATCACCATTCCTGCCAAATAAGAGGCTGGATGCTGATTTCATTTAAATAGATTCCATTCCATTAGGTAGTCTCACGAGAAAAACATTTCCCCACACTCTCCATGGATTTGCAATGAAGTTCAACAATGCATAAAAGCCACTGGAGCAGGAACACAAACTAAACATATCTGGGCTGCTAAGTGGGGATGGACTCACACTTTAAAGTCAACCACTGCCTTCTGAGAGGCTCAGCTGTCATGTTTTAAATATTAAGGGAGAATGGCCCCACTAGGAACACCTAAGAAGGCAGTGTTGCTGTACTTTGAAATGGCCCAGCCCTGACTTAATCAAGGACATTCTACCACCAGCAGGAACTCGGATAGCAGCACCCCAGGCCATGCCGGGGCGTTAGGTAGAATGAAGAGCTCAGGATTCAACATGTTGCCAGCTTGTTTACCTTGATTAGCCTCCCTGAGGTTTTGTGTGTCGTGAACATGCAGAGGAAGAGACACATGTAGGCATAACTAGAAGGAGCTCCAACTTGGGGAGAGCACTGCTGTGGGCCCATGGCAGCAAGCGCTGCAGGAGAAGCAGCCGGAGGCTGGTGGTGTAGTCTGGTGAGACTGGCTCAGAAAGGGCCTGCCTCCTGTCTGGGACAATGAAGGGATAAGGGATCTTCGTGGTGGACATGGTGGGAGCAAAGAGTTTGGGGTTAGCCACCATGGGTCACGGCAGATCTAAAGCCCGCCCACAGGGCTGACTTTCCCTTGATAACAACTCCTTCAGGAAGTCTGTAAAAAGAAGCTTCCAGTGGAAATCCAGGGGCTGCTGACTGCGAGCCATTCTTCCAGGTGTTGAATGGAATCTGAAGAAAAGACCTGTGGATTCCCTTCATCAAATATCCTGTGACTGGCTGCCCATGCCTCCCGGCTCTCACTATCTGTTAGTCACTTTCGATGTTTCTTGCCACCTTAAGGAGTCAGCCAGCAAAGAACCCCCAAGCCCACTTGAATCTCCTGGGGTCTCTGCCTTTGAGGAGATTAAAGTTAAGTTAAACACAAATGGTGTAGCTATTACCCAATACACAGAATGAATGCAAATGGCGCACATTTATACATGTGTGGGCCACCCCTAACCCCCCCGAGAAATTCACTCTGCCGTGCATCCATTTGGTTAGCAAACAGACATCAGGGAAATAAACTGTTTTGCTTTCAGAAGCAAATCTTCAAATAATCACAGGAATGAAAATGTCAGTTGTGAAAAACGAAAATTTTGTGTCATTCCTATGGGGTCCTCGCATGTTTTGCATATGGTTTCAGAAGGGGAATCTTTGCTGATATTCTGCACAGATTCCAGCAAAATCTATCCAGGATCCTCAACTTTCTCTAAATCCTCCTAATGAATCCCTAGGCAAAAGAGAACAGAAGGTGAAGAGATTAACGAAAGAATATATATGCATAGGCCATGGACACAGACAACAGCGTGGTGATGGCCAAGGGAGGGGGTGGGGACTGGGAGAAGGTAGGCAGGGGCGGAGGGGGGAGGGGGGGCGCGTAATTCTGTAATAGTGTCAGAAATAAAAAATTAAAAAAGAACAGAGTTCTGTGATACTCCCAGAACAGGCTTCAGACAAAACTTTGACTTTTCTGTGGAAATAAATAGAAACAAATCTTCGTCTCCACCCGTGCCACACACATATTTTTCTTTTTCCGGCTTGCCTAACTATGGTTCATCTGCCTCGATAAGAGACTAGATGTTGAGATTTCTGCAAGAAGCTCCTTCTGCCTGGCTGGTGCTTCAACCATGGGTGGCACATATGAAAGGGCCCAACTGAAGGGTGTTGGGTTTTCTGGGGAACTGAACGCAGAGGTTTGTTTTGCTATGCAGGCTCTGAAACTCCGTGTAAGGCTTGTAAGAACAGATTGTGGTGGGAAAAGATTGCAAGCCTGAGCACTTTCTTAAAAATGTTTGAATATGTTTTTATTGATTTTTAGAGAGAGGGGTAGAGAGAGGGATAAGAGATAGAAACATTGATGAGAAAGGTCATTGATCGGCTGCCTCTTGCACACCCCCTACTGGGGACTGAGCTCGAAACCCAGGCATTTGCCTTGACCAGGAGTCAGAACGCTCCACCACTGAGCCACACCAGCCAGGCAGCCTGAGCACTTTTAACTTCCTTGGTCTGGTTTACTCACAAACATTAGTAAAAAGCATTTTGTTCTCTTTTTGTTTTGATAGTTTTATATCATTATTTCCTGTATCTACTTTCCATATGCTCTAAGTTGGGTCTCTAATGAAGAGAAAAACAAACAAACAAGAAAGAAGTAAAAAAAGGAAATGAAAAGGACTAACAAAGATGTACCAAACCTGCCACCCACAGCAGCAGAATATGCATTCTTCTCAAGACCCCTGAGCAGTCTCCAGGACAGATCACATGTTAGACTAAAAAATAGGTACTCATAAATTCAAGACGATTGAAATTATTTTGTCTGACCACAATGAAAGAAAACTAGAAATCAGTAATAGAAGGGAAACTCAAAAATGCATAAATAAATGGAAATGAACACATTCTTAAAATCCAGTGGGTCAATATAGAAATCAAAACAGGAATTAAAAAATATCTTGCCCTAGACAATGTGCTCAGTTGGTTAGAGTGTCATCCTGTGCTCTGAAGGGTCACAGATTCAATTCCTAGTCAGGGCACATAATACCAGGTTTTGGGTAGGAGCCCCGGTTGGGGTGTGGGCATCTGAGTGAACAGAGTGATTAGTGATGGATTTTATTTATAACTAGAGGCCCGGTGCACAAAAATTTGTGCACGTGGGGAGGAGGGGGGTCCCTCAGCCCGGCCTGTGCCCTCTAGCAGTCTGGGACCCCTCAGGAGATAACGACCTGCTGGCTTAGGCCTGCTCCCGGGTGGCAGAGGGCAGGCCCAATCCCTAGGTGAAGCCCCTGGTCGGGCTCATAGAGCAGGGCCAATTGGGGTGTTGGGGCGCCGCCCCCTGTCATGCACAGAGCAGGGCGGATTGGGAGGTTGCAATGCCACCCTCAGTCATGCTCAGGGCAGGGCCGATTGGGGGGTTGGGGCACTGCCCCCTGTTGCACTCAAGGCAGGGTCGATGGGGAGGTTGCGGCGCCACCCCCTGTCACGCACAGAGCAGGGCCAATCAGGGGGTCGGGGCGCTGCCCCCTGTCATGCACAGAGCAGGGCCCATCAGGGGGTTGGGGAGCTTCCCCCTGTCATGCACAGAGCAGGGCCCATCAGGGGGTTGAGGAGCTCCCCCCTGTCACTCAGAGAGTAGGGCCAATAGGGGAGTTGGGGCACCGTCCCCTGTCACACACAGAGCAGGGCCAATCAGGGGGTTGGGGTGCCACCACTTTCACACTCAGGGCAGGGCCAATGGGGAGGTTATGGCTCTACCCCGTCACACACAGAGCAGGGCTCATGGGGGGGCGGGGGGGGGGGCATTGGGGCACCGCCCTCTATCACCCACAGAGCAGGGCTGATCAGGGGGTTGGGGCGCCACCACTGTCACACTCAGGGCAGGGCTGATGGGGAGGTTATGGCTCTACCCCGTCACACACAGAGCAGGGCCCGTCGGGGGGGTGGGGGGGGTTGGGGTGCCGCACCCTGAAACACACAGAGCCGCAGGGCGATCAGGGGGTTTGGGCGCTGCCCCCTGTCACGTGATCCTGGTGCCGGGAGGCCTCACGGCTCCGCTGATCCCAGTGCTGGGAGGCATATTACCCTTTTACTATATAGGGTAGAGGCCTGGTGCATGGGTGGGGGCTGGCTGGTTTGCCCTGAAGGGTGTCCTGGATCAGGGTGGGGGTCCCCACTGGGGTGCCTGGCCAGCCTGGGTGAGGGGATGATGGCTGTTTGCAGCTGGTCACACACCCTTCAGGGTGGGGGTCCCCACTGGGGTGCCTGGCCAGTCTGGGTGAGGGGCTGAGGGCTGTTTTCAGGCTGGGGGTGACTGAAGCTCCCAACCGCTCCTTTTTTCCTTTTTTTTTTTTTTTTTTTATTCTGGGCCAGCTTTAGCTTGAGGCTTGGCTCTAGGTTTCTGGCCTTTGCATACAATGTTGCGAATCTGCTGGCTGAAGCCCGGTGGTATTTGTTACAATGTTTGAAACTGCAGGCTCAGAGGCCAGCAGCGCAGGCAGGAACGTTGGAGTCCTCTGTCACTGAGGCAAGCAAGCCTCATGTTAGTTTCAAGCTGCCTTGCTGCCGGTCGCCATCTTGGCTGACAGTTAATTTGCATATCTCGCTGATTAGCCAATGAAAAGGGTAGCGGTCGTACGCCAATTACCATGTTTCTCTTTTATTAGTGTAGATTCTTTATCCTGATGACTTTTTGCAAACCTAGGACTGACAAGGACAGCATTATCAGGCTTTAACTTAGACTAATGAAATCTGGAACTCCAAACTTCATCAGTAACACACTCTCCAGAGTTCTAATGTAAGTTGATACTTAGAACAAAACATTCTTCTTGGGATTTAGTAGAATATTTATTCACTCAACAAATATTTGAGCAACTAATATGCAACAACTATATATACAAAACTGAGATATGTGAACAAACAAAACAAAAATGCCTGTCCTCACAGAGCCCTGATTAAGTGGAGGGGATAGGGCACAGATCATGAAAAATAGACATGATAAATAAATGCATTGTCTAATATTTTAGAAAGTGAAGATTACCCTGGAGAAGTTTTAAAAGAGCAACTATGGTGGATAAGGAATGGAAGCAGTGGTAAACAACAATTTATAATTTTAAATACGGTGGCCAGGGTCACCCTCCTAAACATGGTCATTGAATAAAACTTTTAAGGAGACAAAGAAGGAAGCAATGGAGAAAGCTAGTAAAAATGTTTTCAGAAAAGAAAAAAATCCCAGCAAAAAGACCTTAGAAAGGAAGCATGCCTAGAATGTTTGAGAAACCACACAGGCCAACGTAGCTGGAACAAATGGATGGAGGTAGATACTTGAAGGAAGAGTAACAGGAAACTTGATCAAATAAGACCTTGTAGAGACATGAGCTTTTACCTTGGGGGAGGTGGAAGACTTTGGAGGATTTTGAACAAAGGGCTTATGCAATGGCTTCAATTTTAAAAGTCCTAATCTGTTTTGTAGGTAGTAAATGGAAGGAAGTGGGGCAAGTGTAAAGTTAGGAGACTCTGCAGTCACTCTGGCAAGTGATGATGGGTGGCTCTGATCTAGTGATAGGGTAGAGGGCATAGTTGTATTAGGAATATACTGATAAGGTAGTCAATGATATTTCTTGATGTTTTAGATTTAGTTTGAGATAAAGAGACACATAAAAATGACTACAGTAAATTTACAGTGAGCTAGAAGAGGGATGGACTACTCTGAGGTGGGAGAGGAAATGCATGAAGAAATTTGTGAGTGGGAAAGGGAGAGTAGAATCAATACATTACATAGAAGAAAACAGAGACTAAACTTATAACTTTGGTTTTAGAGAACATTTTGGAATTTTATCTCAAAGACAAGGGAAGTAAAGGCAAAAATAAATTAATGGGAATATATCAAACTAAAAATCTCTTGCACAACAAAAGAAACTGGCAACAAAACAAAAAGCAAAAAACCAAGTGGGAGAAGATATTTGCAAACAACAGCTCTGACAAGAGGTTAATATCCAAAAAATATAAAGAACTCATACAACTCAACACCAAAAAAATCCAATTACAAAATGGACAGAAGACCTGAACAGACATAAATGAGCAAAAGATATGAAAAGATGTTCAACTTCACTATTAGGACAATGCAAATCAAAACTACAATGAGATACCACCTCACACCAGTTAGACAAGTAATAGCAAGTGTTGAAGAGGTTGTGGAGAAAAGGGAACCCTCATTCACTGCTGGTGAGAATGTAAAATGGCACAGCTACTATGGAAAACAGTATGGAAGGTCCTCAAAAAATTAGGAATACAGTTGCCATATGATCCAGCAACCCTGTATTAATTGCAGCATTATTCATGGTGTCCAAGATATGGAAACAACCAAAGTGTCCTTCGTGAGATGATCAAATAAAGAAGATTTGGTACATATACACAATGGAATACTATTCAGCCATAAGAAAAGATGAAATACTGCAATTTGTGACAACATGAATTCATCTTGAGAATATCATGCTAACTGAAATAAATCAATAGAAAAAGTTAAGAGCCATGATTTTACTCATATCCTATCTAAAAAAGAGGAAGTATGCTAATTGACCCCCACGCCATTGCAAAGATGGTGGTGCCCACAGCCAATAAGGAGGGAATGTGCTAATTGACTGCCCTGCCCTCAAAGATGGCGGCACCCACAGCCAATAAGGAGGCAATATGCTAATTGATTGCCACGCCCTCAAAGAGGCCGGCACCCACAGCCACAAGATGGCCGGCAGGGGAGGGCAGTTGGGGGTGATCGAGCTGCCAGAGGAACAGTTAGGCATCTATCAGGCTGGCAGGGGAGTGGTTAGGGGGTGATCAGGCTGGCAGGCAGAAGCAGTTAGGGAAAATCAGACAGGTAGGCAGGCGAGTGGTTGGGAGCCAGCAGTCTTGGATTGTAAGAGGGATGTCCCAGATTGGAGAGGGTGCAGGCCGGGCTGAGGGATCCCCCCCACCCAACCCCTCCCCACCCCCAGTGCACAAATTTCACTTACCAGGCCTCTAGCGTGGGATATAAAACTGAAAGCAACAAGTGAAAAAAACAAGAAAAACAAACAAACAAAAACTCATAGACATAGAAAAACCTTATGATGGTTTTCAAAGGGAAGGGGGAGTAATAAAGGGTAAAGGAGATCAAATAAATGGTGATGGGAAAAGATTTGACTTTGGGTGATAAACACATAATGCAATATACAGATGATGTATCAAAGAATTGTATACTTTAAAACTATATAATTTTTAAAAAATTTATCTTTATTGTTGAAAGTATTACAGATGTCCCCTGCCTCCCATTAATGCCCCTACACCCTGCCCCCAACCCCTACCCAGGCCTTCCCCACACCATTGGTTATACATATAAGTTCATAAGTTAATCTCTTCCCACCTCCTCTTCCCTCTGAAATACCACAAACAGGTGTCTCACATATTTAAGGTCTCAGAAGGTATACCACATTAATAGCCTTCATGAAAAAAATAATAATTTTGAAGATATATTTTAAATAGCCAAATGGCACTGAAATATTAACATTATATAAAACTCTTTTTTATCTTTATTGTTGAAAGTATTATATATATATATCTCCCCTTTTTCCGCCATTGACCCCTTCTAGCCTGCCCTCACCCCCTACCCCAGGCCTTCACCATACTATTGTCTATGTTCATAGGTTATGCATATATGTATACAAATTCTTTGGTTGACCTCTTCCCACCCACTCACTTCTGCCTTCCCTCTGAGATTCGACAGTCTGTTCCATGCTTCTATATCTCTGGATCTATTTTTTTCATCAGTTTATTCTATTCATTAGATTCCATATATGAGTGAAATCATGTAATACTTGTCTTTCTCTGCCTGGCTTATTTCACTTAGCATAATACACTCCAGGTCCTCTATGCTGTCTCAAAGGGTAAGAGATCCTTCCTTTTTACTGCTGCATAGTGTACCATGGTGGAAATGTACCACAGCTTTTTTCCCCAAGGGATATAAAAGTCCACAATATTAACTAATCAGGAAATTCTTACCAAGAATTACTACCTCTGATATCACACTAAGCTTTGAACAGGTCTGCCAGTGACCTATAAAAAGGCAGTGGACCAGGGATGCTTTTCACAATAGCATCTGGATGTCTGGATGAAGCTAAAAAGTAAACTACTATCAGACTCAGGCTATCTACTTACCTCTGTCAGGTAGAGATCTGGGGAGCCAAACCATGTGCAGGCACTGAGACCAGATATTAAGAGTGGAATAGCCCTCATACTCCCCCACCACTTTAGGCAAAAAGCTGGCCTAAGGGGAGGGTCCAAGATAGAGTAAAGGAGTACCTGAAAAGTCAGGCAGACCCCAGGGCTTTACACTAAATGACACTCAGCTCCAGAAAGGCAAAAATGGCAACATCAGACACTGAGTCGGTTTATAGGGGTCATCTTGAAGCCCCTGAGAATGGAGTGTCCTTCCAGACCCAAGCAGATCAGAACAAGACTACCATAGCAAAGAAGAAGCCTAGTTATAGCAATATGGACCCCTGGTCAGGTTAGGCTAGTAGTGGGGTGAGGGGGGAGTGGGGGGCTCTGAGAATCTCCTGCTTCACTTCACTGCCAGTCACCCCCTTATCAGAGTTGGAAGTGTGGCTGGGCCGAAAGTGAGGAGTACACAGAGCTCAGGACTAAGCCAGACCTTCAGTGGCTCTCCATGGTGGGAGGTTTAGTTACAAACTCCCTAACCTGTCACACAAGGCCCTGGAAGGTCAGATCACACCTGCCATTTTTAAGTACTCTGTGCACATTTCTTCTCATTGAACTAGACTCATTCCCAAGGAGCATCTGCACCAATTAGAGTTGGTGACTCCCTCATCCATGTGCCCAACTCTGAGACACACACCACGCTGCTCTGTAATGACTTAATTATGTCTGTGTTTCTGCTACTTGTCAGGGATCATCTCCCTTCTATGAGACAGCCAGCTCATAGACAGAGATATAAAATGTGAACTAAAGGACACATGGAGCCACAAGTGAGCTCTTCTAAGCTGTTGAGAACAAAGCATTGTGACTACAAAGTGGGTCTGTTATTTTTATTAGCACACAGAACAAAAGGAACCTTGGGGACCAGAGCTTGAACTTTACCCTGCCTCCGCTTTGATCTAGGCCTATAAATCTTTCATAGAAATTCTCATTTCACAGTCCTCAAGGTAGGAGGGTGACAGGTGCAACTGGCTGTCATTGAGAAATGCTTATAAAGGATGACAAGTTCTCAAGGTTTGAAGAGTGTTACTTTTGGGTGTTATTTTTTAACTTCAGGATACAGCACCTATGAAAAATATTTTCTGAAGTTATTGCTTCTATGCACAAATAAATAAATATGAGGCAACTTGATTTAGTGGAACAACCACTAAAGCTGTGAGTGAAGGCTTAGTTTCACAGATTTGGTTTCAAATTCTAGCTCTGCCAGTTGATGAGGAAGTGAGGTAACAGGTTATAAAACTGAGACATTATCCTCTAGCCTACAGAGTTGTGGAATCATTGACAAATTGATGTAATATGCCTACTTCTATGCAGGGTTCCTATTTTACTTCCCATGGATGCTTATGCCTTCCTCCTGCTGCAAGGAGCATCCCATGCCCTCCCTTGTCAAGTCTGCTCCACAGCCTCAGAAATCTCTGCATCGAAGCTGAGATCATTTTTAACTTCAAAATAAATATTACATAACGCTATACCTGTAAGAAAGTTCCTTGTATTTAGTGTTTCCTGTTCAGTTTATGATCTGGAGAATTACCAACAAGATGAATTCTAGGATCTGTTGGCTGTAGTCAAATAAAGAAGATGTTAATGTTCCTTCCACATCTAATGATGCTGTGAGATTTGTTGGTGCCTATGGATCCCTTTAGCCTTGGGATCATATATAATAAAAGCCTAATATGCAAATCAACCAAATGGCAGAACGACCAGTCACTATGATGCACACTGACCACTGGGGGGCAACCGGCAGTGGTGATCAGGGGACGGGGCTGGCCAGAAGGCAGCATCAGGCCACCAACCAAGGTGGATGCCAGCAGGGGCCCCCGATTGCCCTGCCTGCCAGTCACCCCACAGATGGCCCTGATCACCGGCCAGGCCTAGGGACCCTACCCTATATATTGGGAACAGTCTCTTAGATTTAAAAACTAAAACCTGGCAAGGCTACTCTAACACTGAAAAAACAGGATGATGTAGCTATGACATGCATGGACTCCGGCTTGCACATTTTGTGGTCAGCCCTGATTCTGACACTTATAACTGTGTGACATACCAATTACTTAACTTCTCTCTGCTTCAGTTTTTCCACCCATAAGATGGGGAAAATGGTACTACTGCCTCAGAAGGATCATGTTATGTACTACTTTTTATAATCAGGGCAAAAAAAATGTAGCTGCCCATACAACAGTAAGATGCCATTCACCCATATGAAAAGTATGGTCACTGGTGCATGCAGTGTCCCAGATTGTGAGAGGGATGTCCAACTGCCAGTTTAGGCCTGATATCCCCCAAGGGGTCCCAGATTGTGAGAGGGCACAGGCCGGGCTGAGGGACACTCCCCCCCCCCCCGCACAAATTTTGTGCACTTGGCCTCAAGTCTATGAGAATGAAAAATAATAACTGGATTCACTTCTGCAAAGGGCTTAAGCTGTGCAGTGTCTAGACTCTCTAGACACTCCCACATAAGCATCCTCAGTAGTAGCTATTTTTACTCATCAATCTTCACTGAGCGTTTGGGAGGTTCCCAGAGAGGCTACAGTAGGATAGAAGCTGGAAAAGTATAACTAGAAGGCATGTAGGGACTTCAGAGTGTTATGAATATGGAAAGCTGTGAGTGAAGGAGTCAGAGATGAAGCAGCTTGTCCGGGGCCTGCAAACTTGCCCTGTGCTAAGGGTGTGATGGAGCGGGTTTTGCCACCAGAAGATCCTGTTCTCAGAGTTCAGTCTGGTGACTGAAGCAGGGCTGCAGGGGGTTCCCAGGCCAGGGCGATGATCAGGGTCAGGAAGGTCAAGCAGCCACGTGCCTTTCACAGTCCTAATTCTGAAACACTTAACCCAAACTGACCTCTTCATTCCTCCTGGCTGCGTAGCCTGTGGTTGCTCTGCTGTTTCTTTCCACTCAGTGCTCCTATCGGTAACACAGGTAGGAATTACTATCAGTAAATAATGCTGGGGAGGCTGTACTATGGCTCCTTTTTGGACACAGGGCTGCCTCTCTCCAGGAAAGCTGACTTCAGCTGTCTTGGAGCAACATGTTTCTCAGCTTAACCTAATAATCATTCATGACCCTCCCTCTTCCTGCTGTCCCTGTGGCTAACTTCTCACCAGTTGGCCTCAACATTCTGGGTGATCACTATACTCAGACTGGGACCCCAGCTGAAGCAACAGGTGTATTAATGGGCCCATCTCTGCTGGTGGTGAGACTAGAGGTATAGGCAGGACTCTTACTTAGCAAGGAAGGAGAGGCCAAAAAGAAGCCCCAAATTGGCAAAACTAGAGATTAGGGCAGTTTGGGTTCTAAGGGTGCCCCGGGCTCCCCCCAGATATTCAAAATACCAAATGTATAGTAACTTGATACATCTACCTTCAACTGGTAGAAATGGGAGTGTCCTTACAAGGGTTGACCTGGACCAGGGAGATCCTCTTGGGGGAGGGGCATAATGACTAGGGGGCTACACCCCAGAGTTATGCCACCCTGGCCCTCTCTCTCTCACCTCTTGGCCTTTGTGCAGGCTCTTTCCACTGCCTTTCTCTCCACATGGGGGGTTCCTGGTAATCCTTGATCTTTTAGCTCTTCCCTGAGCTCTAGACTAGACAAGGCCACCCTATTAGTTATTCTTGGAGTGCCCTGCATTTTTCCTTGATAGTCCTTATCAGTTGACAGTTATCAATTTTTATTGTCACATGATTAATGTGTGTTTCCTCTAGGATCCATGAGGCAGACACAGTACTGATTTTACTATTTCATCCCTGATACCAGGAGCTGAATGAGTGTACAATAATCATTTCTTGAGCTCATGCATTGTTGAATTTGTGGAAGACTTTTCAGGTGGCAATGTGCTCAGCATCTTAGGTCATATCCAGTCTATATGAGGACCTGAAGTGGCTGGTGATCTCATTGTCTGCATTTAAAGATGAGGACACTGAGGCTTAGAGAGATAAACTAACCTGCCTCAGGTCTCAGATCTACGATGGGTGGTGTCATGATTTAACCAAGGTCTGCCTGACACCAGTGCTTGAGTTCTTAGTGCCCCACACTGTTTCTGTAAAAGGGCAAGCAGGGGCATTGTCCACAGTCCTTGGGCTGACTAGAGTCTTATCTGCCCTCCTAACTGCAGAGCTTTGGCTTGTCACCTCCCCACACTCTATAGGCCTCAGTTTTCCACTTGTCATATGAGGCAGCTGGGCTAGATGATCTCCAGTCATCTAGTGCCTACTAGGAGCCTCCTGAAAAGTTGCAACATGCCTCCCAGACCCAGAGGGGAGCTGTATGGCCTTTGTGTCCCTGAAAAAAAAATGCTTGGGACACCGAGGACAGAATAGCAGCAAGTGGAGGAGGATCTCTCTTCAGATTATCCTGGTCACAAGCAAGTTGCTCCTTCAGGACCAAGACCTTGTCCTGTGCTTGCCTCCTCTCTACTCTCTGCCTTCACTGTGTCTCAGGCTTGCAGCTCACACCTTAGTGGTCTCCAAACACAGGACTCCATTCCCTAGAAACACACTCCCACATTTTCAAATGCCTGTTAAATGTGCACATTGTGTTGTACCATTATTTCAACCTCTCCAGGTGTCAAACTGTACTCTTCATCTTTCCTTCTAAATTGACTCCACTTCTAAGTCCACTTCATTTCTTTTAGGGGCCTGTCAATGTTCTTGGGTGTCAAGGTTAAATCCCTTTTCAGAGAAAGTTATTATTAATGCCTTTCTTCGCATCATCCCCTGCACCCAGCTGGTCCCAGGTCTTCCAATTGCCCCTCTGTAGTATTTCTCAGAGCGATCCCTATATTCCCGTAGCCATTCTCAACCCCTGGGTCAGGGCCAAGTCATATTACATCTAAATTGCTGTGAGAGCCTTCCTGCCAGTTTCCTCTTTGTCCCCTCCCATTTCAACCCTCACTGGTCCCCGTTGACCTGTCCCAGCCCCTTGCTAGTCATTTGAAGTCCAAAGACAGTCAACTGTAGAGCTCAGAGATAGTGAGAAAAGAATGAACCAGGGATTCTGGTTTTGGTTCGGGCCACAAGCTTGATGGTGCCTTTCTTGCGCATGACTGAAACACAGCAGGGCAAGTTCCTAAAAGAGATTCCCACTGTGGTACCATGATACCTACAAATGTAACTGCTGGCTCCTTTTTCCTTTAGTTTTTTATCTGGCATTTGAAGCTTTAGTTTACTTGTTATGACTGTCAACTTCACTCCTCTGCAATCCATACCTGGTGGCTCCAGCTGTGATGCTCTGGGCACTGTCCACCCACACAATGCATGTTTCTGTCCCTTTCATACAATTTGCCTCCACTCTAGAGACTATACCCTCATTTTCCACTCATCCAAATCCAAACGTACTTCAAAGCCTAACCATCGCCCTGCCTTGCTTTAAGTCTTGTCTAACTTTTCCAGGTCACCTCAAGCTCCTCGAACACAGATGATTCTTATAGGTCATTTAGCTTGAGTTTCAGTCTCCTCAGTGGGTTTTTAACCACCTGCTAACCTATTAATCACTTCAAGAGGCTAAAAAGACAGTAAGCTTAAGCATGGCAACCCTTCCTCATCCTCCCTTGTGTCTCCCCCAGCCCCACACTGCCAAGTCTATAACATAGGCTCACCAAACCATTGATTTGTTGGTAGTGATAATGGACCAGGTGAGTTGCTCTATCTGAAGCTATGTGCACAAACCCACAACTAAGATATCCTAGGAAAAAGGGGCAACAGGTTTGCTGTCAGCTCGGAGCCAGAATCTCCACTTTTATCTGCATGGCTACAATTCTGGCCCCTTATCTTGGAAACATTTCGCTGTTGTCTCGATCAGTGAATGCACTAATGGCAACATCCAAAACTTGAAGTGGCTGCATGTATCTTCAACCAGAAACCTTAGGGTGTGCAGGCAAAGGATACTCCAAGGGAGACATCTATATATGTACCATCATCAGAAGCTCTACATGGAGAGTTACTTAAGATTCCAGTTGATCTTGCAACTGCCCGAAGCTTCTCTAAATTCTAAAGCCACATAAAGGACTTTCCCTTTTAAGAAAAAGAAGTTTTCAAGCATGACTACACTTATTGCTTTTTAAAGGACCCCCAAAAAGCACTGAAACATACCTTGGATTTCCAGTGACATAAAAAAGACTATTAACAATGTATGTAACTAGCCCATAAACAGACAATAGTTCAGGGAAGGTCTGGGAAGGGGCCGGGTGTGGGGGTTTCGGAGGGGTAGGGGTGGAGGGAAGAAGGTCAATGGAGTGGGCAAAACGGGACATCTGTAATACTTTCACCAATACAGATAACATTTTTAAAAATGTATGTAACAATAGAAAGTGAAGAGTGTTAGTATTCAAATTCGATATCTAAACTTCCCTCAAGTCCCAGATTAAATATGTTCTCTTATTTCATCTAAAAGTGTTCCATTCACTCTGTTCTTGAGATAGAAATGTTCTCCTTATCCTGCAAAAGAACCCCCTTCTCCTTTATCTTTATTTCTTTATTCAATGTCCTTTCATATAACTCAGACCCCAGCAGTGCTTGTCAATTTCAGACCCAAGACCCTGTCCAGGTCAACCTCTGTAAATACCCTCTAGCTAGACAACGTGCCCAAATGTCGCAGACTGCAGTTCTGCTCCCTGGAGTCAGCGGCAATCCTGAGGCCCTGTTTGCTGAGCCAAGGAAGCCTGTATCACAGAGACATCTGCTGGAACTGGCCTCCCACCCCACTTCTATGACACATGGCCGTCCTCCGCCCAGGAATCCAACAACAGGAGCCTGGAGGCACAGTGCAATCCTGTGGCTTTGAGATTAGTTTACACCTATATGTGCAGACACAATGCAAGTTGCTTTCCATACACCACTGTAAGACCCTGTCACCACCCCAGAAACAGCTAGTGGGATTGTCCAAACAGAACAGAGGTACCTGTAATTCGATGCAGCTGACTCTGTGTCAGCAGATGTGAGTGCACAAGGTCTATCTAGGTAGACTCCTTGTTTATTGTTCTACTGGGGTTTTACAAATGATCCATTAATACATGACATCATCCATTGATTGACATTTCTATCCAAACACACATCAGCATTATCACATAGGGTAGGAAGAAAAGAGCTGAGGCAAGCATTGACGAAGAGCCAGGTCCATTTCATACACCATCACATTTAATCCCCAAACCATCACGAAGTTGTTATATCCATTTCATAAGTGAAGACTTGAGGCAGCTAATTAATTTGACCAAGTTCACACAGCTTGTAAGTAATTGTCCTGAAATTCAAACTCAGTGTGCTCTCTTTTCCCAGCCTACTTGGGGCCTGTCCTTTCACAGCCCAAAGCCATGCTCACATTTTTATGAAGTTGGCCCTCAGTATGTATGGAAAGTAATTTTTCATGGGCAAAGGCAGCTTAATCGTAAGGAGCAGGGCCCCAACGTTAGCAAGAGTCAAAAAGAGAAATGGAGGCTTAAATTTCATCTGAAGCAGAATTATAGATCCGCTGAGTGTGTTTTCATAACTAAAATGCATCACTGCCTTTTTGTGCTTCTTTGTAATAAGCAGGGGGTGAAGAAAATAGTGGAGACCATGCTGCGACCATCTAGTTTGTGAGAAATAACAAATGAGCTGAAACCGCCAGGAGATGGATTGGTGCTGAGGCAGAGCAGCCCCTGAGTCCAAAGACAGAACTTAAGCGGCTTCAGCACCGGAAATAGGTGTACTCCCCACAGGCATCTCTGATGAGGAAGGGGGAGAACAGCCACTCAAGGTGGAAGGAGCAATCAAAGGCAGAGAAGACCTGTGAAATTCCAGGTCACAAAGGGGACTGCACAATGGAGATGCCAAGGAGACCAGAAAGAGTCAGCTCAAGGAAGCAATGAAGAAGGCCAGTGAGGATGGCAAGACAGTGAATGTCCCTCTGCAAGGGGCAGAGGAAGCCAAGCCTGGGATATATGAATATGTGTATGTGAGTGTATGTGTGTGTTCCTGCATAATGTGAAAGTCATAGCTCACAGGCTTGCCGGGAATCTCTCTGAACAGATATGTTGGCCACAGCTCCCTAAGTCTGGCCAGCACACTCCTCGCTTGGTTCCCTCTGACTCAGGATGGCCAAATCCCCAGGATACATGGACCACACTGAGTATAGAACGCATGGAATGCCTGACAGGAATCATCCTACTACTATGGCCAGGCTGCTTACTGCGCATCCTCCGTCATGCCTTTCCATTTCAGCTCTCTGAGGAATCACAGCATTTAGTTCCAGCAAGTGACCCACACAGAGCATTCAAGGCTGCATGGACCACTACCCTCTCCAAATTGCTGCCCCCCTCCACACACACACACACACACACACACACACACACACACACCTGTCTGTGGGTCAGATGTTTATCTTCCTTCAAGCATCACAGCTTAGGTAAGTGCCTGGGAGTTTTCCAAAGGCAGGGCACATTTTGTTTCTGTGTCTCCCTGTGACCTATCATTTCAATGAGAAGAATAACACCTTTAGCAGAAGATATGCGTTATTTATATCACAGTATAAATTATTATCAGGACTTTCCCTCACATTATGAACAAAGAGCAGTAAACTGCCCAATTAGGAGAACTGAGTTTAAAATGTCTGAGACACTCCTGACTCTGCCTCAGCCACATTGTATATAACCTTGAGCTCTCTGAACATCAGTTGTTTCACATGTAAAATGAACTTTAAAAATTCCTTCATGCAAACTGGTATAGCCACTATGGAAAACAGTATGGCAGTTCCTCAGAAAAGTAAGAATAGAGTTGCCATATGACCCAGTAATCCCTCTTCTGGGATTAAAAACCTTAAAAACTCAAAAACATTTATTCACAAAGATATATGGATCCCTATGTTCATTGCAGCACTATTCATGGTGGCCAAGACATGAAGATGACAGTGTCCTTCAACAGAGGATCGGCTAAAGGAGATGTGGTACATACATATTATGAAATACTACTCAGCCATAAGGAAAAATGAAATACTGCCATTTGTGACAATATGGATGGATCTTGAGAATATTGTGCTAAGAAAATTAAGCCAGTCAGAAAAAGCTAAGAACCATATGATTTCACTCATACATGGGATATAAAACTGAAAGTCATGGAAACAGACAACAATATAGTGGTTACCAGAGGGAAAATGGTGGGGGTAGTAAAAGTATAAAGGGGGCCAAATATATGGTGATAAAAGATGATTTGATTTTGGATGGTGGGCACACAATGCACTATAAAGATCAAGTACTATAGAAATGTGCACTTGAAACCTATATGGTTCTATTAACCAACTAGAGGCTCAGTGCACAAAATTCGTGTACTGGTAGGGTCCCTAGTGGCTGCCGGCTGCCAGCTGGGTACTCACTCCCTTCCCCCGGCCACCTGTCCCCAGCCACTGCTGCTGGTCACTGCCTGTGGGGGCCCGATAGCCCCACCTGGGAGCCCGGCGCCTGTGGGGAGATCAGCCCCTGCCTGGTGACCAGTGGCTTACACCTGCCTTGGCCTGGCACCGCCCACTCACCTGCTCCACCATCACACCCTGGTCCCGCTCTCATCAGGGCTCATTGGGTCCTGCAGCTCCTCCAGTGCGGTGGTGCCAATACTCGTAATGTTCTGCACTGCCCCCTGGTGGTCAGCGCACATCATAGCAAGTGGTCAAACTCCTGGCAGAACTCCCGGTCAAGGGGACAATTTGCATATTAGGCTTTTATTATATACTAGAGACCCGGTGCACAAAAATTTGTGCACTTGGGGGGAAGGGGGGGTCCCTCAGCCTGGCCTGTGACCTCTCACAGTCTGGGACCCCTCAGGAGATAATGACCTGCTGGCTTAGGCTGCTCCCGGGTGGCAGAGGGCAGGCCCAATCCCTAGGTGCAGCCCCTGGTTGGGCTCAGAGCAGGGCCGATTGGGGAGTTGGGGCGCTGCCCCCTGTCATGCACAAAGCAGGGCAGATTGGGAGGTTGCAATGCCACACTCAGTCACGCTCCGGGTAGGGCCGATTGGGAGGTTGGGGCACTGCCCCCTGTCACACTCAAGGCAGGGTCGATGGGGAGGTTGCAGCACCACCCCCTGTCACGCACAGAGCAGGGCCCATCAGGGGGTTGGGAGCTCCCCCCTGTCATGCACAGAGTAGGGCCAATAGGGGAGTTGGGGCACTGCCCCCTGTCACACACAGAGCAGGGCGGATCAGGGGGTTGGGGCGCCACCACTGTCACACTCAGGGCAGGGCCGATGGGGAGGTTATGGCTCTACCCCGTCACACACAGAGCACGGCTGGGAGGGGGAGGGGGTTGGGGCACCGCACCCTGTCACACACAGAGCCACAGGGTGATCAGGGGGTTGGGGAGCTCCCCCCTATCAGGCACAGAGCAAGGCTGATCAGGGGGTTTTGGCGCCTTCCCCTGTCATGAACAGAGCAGGGCAGATAGGGAGGTTGTGGCCCCGCCCCCTGTCACACACTGAGCCGCAGGGCAATCAGGGGTTTGGGTGCTGCCCCCTGTCATGCTGATCCCGGTGCCAGGAGGCCTCATGGCTCCGCTGATCCTGGTGCTGGGAGGCATATTACCCTTTTACTATATAGGATAGAGGCCTGGTGCATGGGTGGGGGCCGGCTGGTTTGCCCTGGAGGGTGTCCTGGATCAGGGTGGGGGTCCCCACTGGGGTGCCTGGCCAGCCTGGATGAGGGGATGATGGCTGTTTGAAGCTGGTCACACACCCTTCAGGGTGGGGGTCCCCACTGGGGTGCCTGGCCAGTCTGGGTGAGGGGCTGAGGGCTGTTTTCAAGCTGGTGGGTGACTGAAGCTCCCAACTGCTCCTTTTTTTCTTTGTTTTTTTATTCTGGGCCAGCTTTAACTCTGACTCCAGCTCTGAGACCTCTGCTGCTGAAAGCAGGTATCTGGTTTGTTTGTGTTCTAGAATCGAAACACTGTATCAACTCCAGCTCTGAGATCCCGGCTCACTGAAAGCAGGTTTCTGGGGTTTTGTTTAGCTTCTATATTTGTAGCTATGTTTCAAACTGCAAGCTCAGAGGCTGGCAGCAGCAGGCGGGGAACATTGGAGTCCTCCGTCACTGAAGCAAGCAAACCTCATGTTAGCTTCAAGCTGCCTGGCTGCCGGCCGCCATCTTGGCTGGCAGTTAATTTGCATATCGCCCTGATTAGCCAATGGGAAGGGTAGCAGATGTACGCTAATTACCATGTATCTCTTTTATTAGTTAGGATGATATATATAATAATTTAATTTTATTAAATCATTTAATTTGAAAAGATTTCTTCATAATTTTGGGAAAGATGGAGTGATATCATGGTAGCAAACACATTGATGTCAACTGGGTACGATTCTATAAAATTTCCCAGAAATTTGAAAAATGAGTATACAACTGTAAGTATTGAAATAATAATTATAAATTTGTAGTTTTTTCTACCAGCTGGAGCTGATTCCAAGCCCAACACTAGTTCCAAGCTTGGGGAAAGCTGGAAGCCAGCTCATCATCATCATCACCACCATCACTATCATTATCATCACCACCTCCACCATGATCACAATCATCATCATCATCACTACTATCACTGTCATCATCATCATCATCATCATCATCATAATTGAGCCTACTATATGTCAGGCCTAAGTTTCATACAGCATCTTATTGAATCTTCAAAAACCATCCTGAGGTAAATGTTTATATTATCATTCTTAGCAGATGATGAAGCCTCAGAGTGGTAAAGTTCCTTGCCAAAGATCTCACAGCCAGTGTGTAACCCAATTAGAACATGAATTCAAGTCCCCAAGAGAAAGCACATGCTTTTACCTATAAGACCTTCCAGTAAATGGCTCATGGGATTTATTCCTCAATGGGAACTCTGGCTGATTCTATGCAGGATAACTTACCTTACTTCTCAGCTAAACTGTTTGGCTGCCAACAGCTGAGAATTATTTCATGAGTCTTATGAGCGCTCTAAACCTCAAAGCCACTAAACTGAAGAAAACAAATCACATTTCCTTCCAAGTGCTAGCACTCCAGGTGTCCCCAGTGCCACTCCTGCTGAGAAAGATGTTGTTTCTAGACCCAGGTGACACCCAAGGGAGAAACCTCAACATTGAATTAGCTGATTGGATGCTTGCCTCATAACCTAAAGGCAAGCACACATAGCTCTTCTGTGTGAGAAGGTATCAACTAAGAGGCCTACAGCTAAGCAGATTCCCTGTTTATTGATCTTCTGTGGTTTGCAAATGACCCCTCTGGTAACACAAGTATCCTTAAAAGAGCCATAAAATCAAATAGCCACTAACCTGTAGCTAACAATGACAATAGCTCAAACCTTTTTTTCCCCAGTGGGAAGTTGGGGCTCCCAGCCCTAAGTCAGGCTCTGAGTCTGCAAACACCTTTTCTGATGGGACTCAATCAGCATTGAAGTCATGGGGATTTCACTAAGGGAGTCCTCATTAACAGAAGAGAAAGTGAATGGTGCAAGATTATACCATACATGTGGGGCATCCAGCCAATGCAGGAGAAAAAAAGGAAATAGAAAAAGTTCAGGGCCTTTCAGAGCTCATTGATTCATCCAAAAATACTTAATGATCATAAACAGTCTTTCGGGCACTAAGCCATGGCTCTGGATGAAGCAAAGAAGGGGATCCTGTCCCTACTTCTAAATGTATTACAAGTCTGTAAATCTTGTTTCATGAAATAGGCAGAGATGATGAAAGAGAATGACAATACAGTGTGATAATGGTATTCATAAAGAGATGTACAGCCCTGGCCAGTTTGGTTCAGTGGATAGAGTGTCGGCTTGAGGACCGAAGGGTCTGGGTTCTATTCTGGTCAAGGCCATGTACCTCGGTTGCAGGCTCCTCCCCAGACCGGGCCCTGGTCAGGACTCGTGAAAGAGGCAACCAATCGGTGTGTATCTCTCACGTCAATGTTTCTCTCTGTCTCTCCCTCTCTCTTTCACTCTCCCTCAAAATCAATGTAAAAATATCCTCAGGTGAGGATTTTTAAAAAAGAGAGAGATGTACAGACACATTTAGGGAAATATTAACCTATGTGCCAGTGAACAGGAAGACTTCATGGAGAAAGTGTCACATGAATTGTGTCTTAAAAAAGTATAAGTCCACTAGAGATTGCCTGAAGATCTTGTGTAAAGCTGTCACTCTCTTCTTCCTTGAATCCAGAGTGATTTATCACTGGCAGGGAAAACTGGACAGCAACTTAATATGTCTCTATGTAGCTGCTGAAGAGGGAAACATCAGTGAAAGTATGCATGGAGTAAGAATCCAAAGCAGAAATGCCTAAGTCAGAAACTGAATGGCCAAGAACATCCCCAAAGACCAGCAGCATCCAGATTGGGATCTAGGACATTATCTTCTGACAAGACCTGGGGACTAGATGTGGGAGTGTATTCTAATGGGATTTTAAAAGTCTATTTTAACATGTATAAATTACAGCGGCCTCATGGAGTTTTGCTCAAAGCGCAGGAAAAGAAAATAAGAGTTGGGAGAGGAATGTTGCTACCTCTACTGTGATCTGAATATCAGCTGCAGCTGTGCTTATTATTTCTTGCACTGTGGCTCTTGCCACCAGCAAAAGATGAATTTTTCAATAAGACCCTTGCTATGCTGTTCTCTGTTCAAGCCCAGACAAGAAAAATAATCATCTATTAAAACAAAACAGAGAATATTAAAAAAACTATCTTCATTTACAGATTTTTTTTCATTAACATACAAATACCTTTAAAAACCCTTCTTGATAGGACTAGAGGAGGCAATTCAAGAAGAGAAGAGTCCAGGGGAAAGTGGAGAGAGCTAATAATGCAACAAGGCCCAGGGATTCTGAGGCAATGAAGATGGAACTGCTCCAAAGGAAGGGGAAGGCTGCCAGACTGAGTCACTCCATTATGTTGTGGGATCTGTGAGGGTGGTTTGGGGATCTGTGAGGGCTCTTTGGGCAATAGTTTTCATCTTCTATTCTCCGATGGAAAAGCAAAAGCCTATGGAAATAATGAGGTTGGCTTTACTAGTAATTGTAGTGGCCATTGATGAGTCCCAGAGAAGTCTAGTTCAAAGGCAGCAATGGAAACTAAGCTTGTCTACTGTTTACTTTTCTAGATTATCTCATATGGCAAAGCCTCTTAAACCTTCTCTCCCCTGCCCTAAGCTCCAAGAGACTATGACTTACAAGCCTACTGTAAGAGCACCTGTTATGGAGGTGCTCATACTTACTAACAAAATAGCCTTCTTGATTAAATAACATATAATGAACAATGCTCCTTCCCAAATCAGGCAGGATATTTGCCTTAAAACAAAGTCTTGGTTAGTCATGTCTGCCATAACTCACTGACAACCTTTTTGTAGCATATTACTGGAACTAGCTTCAGGGAAGGAGGCTAACTCCAGCAACCAGATGTTCTGGCTCCAGGAGACTTGCTGACTCTCAACCACAAAAACTGGACCTCTGCTTGACCGGTTTTAAGATAATCATTGGAATGAACTGTGTTGACTTCCATGTAGAAAACTTTCAACTCCCCTCCCCCTGATTTCTTTGTTCTGCTTTCCCTCTCCCTCCTAATAAACACCCCTGCCTGCACTGAGATTTTAAGATGGGCTCTGGAATAAAACTTTCCTATCTTCTCCAGTTGCCAGCACTTGAATAAACTACTTTCCTTCTCACCAGCACCTGTCTCAAGAGTTTGGCAGCTGAACCTGGGTTTGGTTACACACCCACTTCAGTAGAGCATCACCTGCTTGTGTACAAGTCAGCTTCTGCTGATGTGACAAGAGCACCTCACAGAGGTGCTGACTTTAATCCAGGTCCCCTGCATTTGGCACAGAATTTGGCACATAATGGGAGCTGGTTTCACCATAGTTGACTATAGTGAGAGCTCATGCTGAGTTGTATAGTTGGAGCACTGAGCAATAATGTTAAGCAAGCTCATTATACAACCAGTGCCACTAAACACATCTCCATATCCATTGCCCCAAGCAATCTTCAGTATTACCAACCACATGCTAAATTGTTCCACTTCCAGTTCAGAATGTGCCAATTGAACTCACTGGCTTCTTTTCCTAAACTTCTCCAGACTTTCCTCATGCCACTGGTGCCTTCAATTTTAGTCCCTTGGATGCACTGCTGACTCCTCATTTTCTCATGTCTCCCTATCCCTCCATGTAAGAATATGGTCAGTAAGACATTTTAATCAGGAAACATAAGAGGTCCATCCATTTGGCCCCTTTCCTGACACACTAAGAGTATTTAATGTAATTATACCCCCTTACTTTCTGGGAGGTTTTGCATATTGAGTTCCCCTGCCCAGCTGAGAAAAAAGAAACCAGTTTTTGGTTATTAATGACTGGGTTCTGTGTTTCATGGGCCTTCAATATCTCTTCCAAAAGAATTGGAGGATAATATAGTTGAGGAGAAAATAAATAATAAAGTGGATGAGCGGTTATGAAGAAACAAAACTTGACAGAAATTTTCCTGAGGTTAAAAAGATGTCAAAGAATGGGAGAGGAGAGAAACAGCAGGAGTGGTGATGGGACAGTGCTAGGTTCCTGAGATTTCCTCTGAGGAAGCTGGCTACCAAGAGACAGGGAAATTGAATGTGGGATCTACAAAGGCATACTGGGAGGGACATTGTGCAGGTTCCCTGGAGCTGTGGGGGCTGGGTCATCACTAGAAGACCTACCACTTACATCCAGTCTCCCTCTGGCAGAGTTCATCTCATCATCACTATTTAGCCCCTTGCCTGTTGCCTGCCAGGAGGGTGAAACAGTCATCCATGTCATAGGTTTTGCTCCAAATGCCCTCCTATGATCCCTGCCTTCTGTCATTCACACCTGTGTCTGTCATACACACACACTATGCAGGGTTGGCTTGTGGGAACACAGAATAGCAGACATGAAGGATTGTGACTTACAAGACTGGGTTGTAACAGACTCAGCTTCTGTTGTGTTTTTGCCATCTCTGTCATATCATGAGGAATCTCCGAAAGTCAGTGGAGAGGTCTATGGGGCAAGAAACTGGGGTCTCAAGCCAACATCCAGTGAGGAGCTGAGACCTCCTGCCAACAGTCACCTGTGCAACCTTGGAAGCAGATCCGCCCCTGCCAACTTTGAAATGACTACAGTTTGGGCCTAGAGTTTGACTTCAACCTTATGAGAAACTCTGAGCCAAGACTCCTCAGTTAATCCATCCCCAGGTCCCTGACCCACAGAAACTATTTAATAATAAATATTTTTTTGTTTAAAGCTGTTTTGGATATTTTATTATGCAACAAGATAATGGACACCCCATGTACTTTATCTTATATGGACAATCCAATTTTGAATCCTAAAATATTCCAACAGCCAAGAAGCAAGGACATTCGCTCTTAGACACAGGGCTGAGGGAGCAAAACTAAGTTCAAAGGTTATACTGCCTCACAGGGCCTCTCACCGCCATCGTTTGTCTCAAGGACACTCAGTGTCCGCTGCCATGCAGACTTAGCCACAGCGTTTCCTCTGGCCTCCTCGCCTCCTGTCATCTCTTTTCTCCCTCATGTCTACAACAGTTTCTGTCAGAGCTCTGAACCAGCCCAATCATGGCATTTCCCTCTTTATGATCTTTCACTAATTCCCCTTAATTTTACAGAATAATGTTTAATTACAGTTGGAGCCCTGCAGTCCCCTATCCCCAGGGTAACCTCCACATATGTTTCCAGCTAGATTTCACACATTCTTCCTAGAAAGGAATGGGGGGGGGGAGGGATGCAGTGTTTTGTTTATATAACTTTTTATTTTTGTGCAGCTGTAAGGCTAGCCTAAGGAGATAGGTAGCTTCCCCACTCCAATACCAGAGGGAAGTGGTTGGCTCGCACCTTGATTTCAACAGGTGTCTGTGTCCCTGGGCATCAGATCTGGCATGAAAGGAAGCATTTACAGAGAAGGGGGTGGACAACCACAGGTGTCTACAAGCAGTAGAATCCTGGCTCCCAGGGACACACAAGTTTCTGTCAGGACCCCTGCCAGGAACCCAGGCTGGCAACTGTCATGCAGTGTGCCAATCAAGTGGGCTGGATCAGCCTGGCATGCAAGACAGGCATCTAGCAAGCTCAGGAAGGTCCAAGTGTAGCAGCTTACAGGTGCTGGGGATTTAGGCAAACACAAGCATCATCATGTCCTGGGCAGCTAGACTAAATGTCGAGCCCACCTGCTATGCACCTGGCTGGGTGAGCCCTGGTCTGGGCACTCCGATGCACTGGGCTAAGCCTGCAAGGAGAAGCTCCTCAGGCATAGTGCCTCTGGAACAGAAGCTGGACCTCACTGAGCACTTCCTGGGGGGGAGGTTAGCCGCTGTTGGAAATAGCATTCATACTTTTGGCCACGAATTTTTACTATCGAAGGGTTACAAACACAGTTAAGAAGTGATGCCCCTAGTTCACTGGCAGAGTAGCGTGCTCTCTAGCAGGTGGGGATGCACTGGGTCACCACTGAAGCCTGGAGCAGCAAGGACTGTAGGCACTGTTTTTCTGTTCTCTTTCTTTCCTTCTTTCTCTCTTTATCTCGTATTTTCTGTCTGTTGTTGTTATTATTATTTCCTTTCTCTTTCATTCTTCCCTCCTCCTCCCATTCTTTCATTTCTATCCCTCTCTCTTCCCTCCTTTCTTTTCATACCAAACTTCTGGACTCCCCTCTTCTTCTAGACACCCGCCTTGGTGGTTCCCCATCACCCTTTCCCCTCTCCTCCCTCCACTCCCTCCCACTCCACTAATCTCTCTGCCTCTTCTGCCACAGGGCTCAGCGCTGCAGTTTTCTAAATGAATGAAGTATTGGAAGGAAAGTCTAATTGCTGCTCACTGGCAGAGATTTCCCTTCACATTCTTGCCAGCCTCCCAAAACTCATTTCTATATCTACCTTCCCTTCTCCCAGGTGGTTTCTCCTGGCGAGGCCAGCCTCCATCCAGGCCTCTCTGTACCCTCCTTGGAACCCAGCCAGGGTATTGTTTCATAATCCATTTACTAAAAGACATGGGTGATCTATCATTAGTCAAATTACACAAAGATTAGTGTGACACAGTGATACAAGACTTCGGCACAGCAAGTCTGGCTTCAAATGCTGGCTTTGCCATATCTGCAATTTGAGTAATTTGGGGCACATTACTCACCCTTTCTTACCCTTGGATTCCTAATCTGTAGAATGGGTAGTATGATATAATCAGGGTTCCTGGTATGCCCAGTGTAGTCCTAGTTAGCAATGCGCCTACACTGGGGTTTGGAACATTGTAAATATTCCAAAATGGTCAGTCTCTTCAACCTTCACTATACCCCTTTCTTGACCCTCACTGTCTTCAAACAAATTGGACACCCAGGAAGGGCAGGTACCTTGAATCCTAAAATCTGTCTAGCCCAGCCCTACTATAATGCCCTGTATTTGCAGGTATCAAATATATTGACAATTAGAGCAGTGCCTTCTGGGCACTCATTACAAGAAGGGTCTGTGGGAAGTAGGGCCTCACAGATTCACTATTGAGAAAGCAACTCAAAGTTTACCTTTGGCAAATGTCTTCCCATGGGGCAGACCAAACCCGACCAGGCTTGCTCATCTTTCATCTTATATTAGGAACTCTACATATTTCAGAAAACTCATCCTGTCAGCTAAGGCCTCCATACCCAAAGGTCACCCTGGGAGGAATTCACACCCAGGTGCTCTCTGGGCCCATTTAGTCAGCAGCTCATAAGTGCCCCCACCCCCCCAGGCTCTGATTAGCATTGCAAAATCTAACATTAAATGGCTCAGAATCATTGTATAACTGTGTTTTTCCTTCCTAGCAGTTGAGAACTGCTAAAGGAAGCTTAGCTATACTCCTCTTAAATTAGGAAACTTTCAGGTAAAAGCATTCAGTAAATGTCATTTATGACTAAAAAGTCTATTTGGGTAACAATGGACCTAAGGATTAAAAGGTCTGAATTATGGCTCACAATTCCACTCAGCTCAGTAACCTAAAGATGCCTTTATTTGGGCCCCAAACTTGAAAAGAAGATAGTAGGGAGTTCAACACTGTGCCAAGAGCCCTGATCTTTACTTGTCTCTGTCTTAGTTTTATGTAACAGTAAACAGCATGCACAGGTGTACATTATTAGGAGGAGGGTGGAATAAATAACTGGAGAGAGAAACCAGGTTAGTTCTCTTATGGAAAAGCCAGGCCCTAAAACAGGGCTCTGGTTTGGGGCATTTATTCTTCTGATCAGAGTCACCTGACCAGATCTGAATAGATTTCCCAGCAGTGAGGCTACAAGACCCCTACTCCCCACAGCTCCTTTTTTACCATAGTAAATATTAATAATAGGAAGAGAGCAAAGGGCAGGCCAGACATTATAAGCATGATCATCTGGGCAGCTTCACCAGGAAGATGCAAGATTCATACTCCCCAGGGAACTACTGGTCCATTCCCTGCAAATCTCTGGGGAAAGGGATCCAACAAGGAGAAGATGGACACATGCCCAGTACAGTTGGGGTGACCTGGGGAAGGTGCTTGCCTGTCAGTCTAACCTGGGAACAAAGATCATTGGCTAGGAGGACAGAGCCACTGCATGGGCAAGAAATCCTGCAGGCTTAATTGGTTAACCACCTAGCTGAAATCCCCAGAGAATTCTCCCTCTCTTGTTTGCTCTTGAGCTCCTGTTTCTCAGTGGCTCCATGACCCACACTCGCCCCTGCCTCCTCCATAGCCATGTGGCCCTAGAAGCCGCATGGCCCATGGACATGTGGACCTCACATGCAATGGACTGCAGCTGGGGACCCAGGCTGAGCCAGTCAGACACTGGACGGGACTGTGCTTCAATATGGAGTGAAGACTTTGATCCAGTGACTTTGATCTTAGCCCTGCTGAAGACAAAATTGGACTTTTCCCATGGCAGGATAGAGGGAAATGGGAATGTGGAGGGGAACTCCTTAATCTTACATCATCAATAAAGCTGTCCACAATGACCTGCCTGGTGTGGCTCAGTTGGTTGAATCTAATCCCATGCACCCAGAGGTCACTGGTTCAATTCCCAGTCAGGGCACATGCCCAGGTTTTGAGTTCGATCCCCAGTAGGGGGTATGCAGGAGGCAGCCTATCAATATTTCTCTCTCATCATTGTTTCTCTCTCTCTCTCTCTCTCTCTCTCTCTCTCTCTCTCTTGTTTTCTCTCTCTCTCTCTTTTCCTCCCTTACTCTAAAAAATAATAATAATTTTAAAAATCAATAAAAACATTTTTTAAGCTTTCCACAATACCTCATTCTCCCATGGGGGTCTTAGGAAATTCTTGATCCCACGGCGCTCCAAGAGCTCTGATTCCACCAGTAAGAGGTGGGGACACAGAGGGCACCCCACTGATAACACCTTCTCCTCCTAACAAATACACTTCCATTGCTCCACCAAGATGTAATCAGGGACCCTATCATCTTGACAGTCATTTGCAGGAGCACTGTCATGTCACATGATCTTCATTATTCTCTCAGTAACTAGAATGGAGAGGTTTATAGGCTGCTTATGCAAAGGGCAGTGAATCAAAAAGGAAATTCCCCAATCCCCCAACAGGGTGATAAAGTGTAGCTAAATTGGTAATTGGCCTTTTAAATGTCTTGCAGAATTCGCTTGTTTCAGAGGCATAGGAAGAAAAAAAAAGAAGAAGAAGCCTGATTCTTTTCCCCTAGTTCTTTCTCTTTAAAAACTGCCTTGTTTCTTTAATTTTTTTTCCTTTATCTATGCAAGGGACAGAATTCTTTACAACCTTTAGGCTCTCCCAGGAGAATGGTAATTAATCTGATTTGAGGTATCTCCCTTCAGTTAGAAATGGTGAGCTATGAGCCAGCTCCAAGCTTTTGAAATTGAAGCCCATGTCACTTCTCCTGCAAAGCCGCAGGGCTCCCTGGTGGAATCGGAAACTTAAATGGGCCTTCTTCTCTTACCCGGGCAATTAATAATGCATCTGGCAAAAATCGCAGCTTGTTCACGAGGCTCCAGAGACAGCTGCCAACATTCCTTAATTGAGTTCAACCTGATGGGCTAAGATGCTTTCCACAGGAATCTGTTGGGTGGCAGCTGTAGGGGGCTTTGCCAAAAAGTGCTCTCTCTGAGAAGGAAATTCTGGCTGATGATTTGTGAATCAGACCAAACCCCTGGCACGTGCATGGCAGCTTGCAGTTATCTCAGTTAATAGTCACTGCTCAGTATCTCCCATTTGCATTTCCCCAAAACGGAGAGTTTGATTTGCTCAACCACAACTTGTTCTCAGGTGGGATCTGATTTCACATAGGATTGGTCAACACAATTTATAAATTCCAGTCCTCCCTCAGGTACAGTGAGGTTTCCTGTGGGCCAATCCATCCTCTAAATGTCCCAGGTCTAGTGATAATTCTGTGCACAGAACATACACACACAGACTTATCTCCAAAAAGAAATTTTAGGCATATCACAATTTCTACTTAAAGTTCTATAACGCTATTGTTCAAAGGGTAGAGTTTTAAATCTTTAACCAGATCCTCTATATTGATGCATATGAATCTAAATGATTCATTAAACCACTATGGGTTAGTATTTCATGGATTGTATAAAGCACAATATATTTGCCCATTTCCTTCCTGAAACTGATCTAGTGTTCCACCTTTTAAGCTGTTCCAAAGTGTTTAAATGAAGGTGTTTCTATATTCACACCAAAGGTTCTCCAGGCTAGAAGTGAAGTTGCTGGTTCCTAGAATATGCTGATTTTCAGCTTTATTGGGAAGTGGCAGTGTTCTCTAAAATTGCTTATATCAATTTGCACTGCCGCCAGCAATGTATGAATTTATTTTATGTATATTTTCATCACACTTATTGCTAGTCAATAATTTTTAACAATTATATAAGGAAAAATATCTCATTTTTGTTTTAATATACATTTCCTTGATTACTAGAGAGACAGAATATTTTTAATATTTTCCTTTTCTTATTCTTTTCTTTTCTTGGTGGGGATTGTTTTCTTCCTCTGTGAGGTGTCCATTTATAAATTTTGCCCATTTTTATTCTTCTATTTTTTTTATTAATTCATAGACATATAAATATATTTTAAAATTGTGCACCATCTTTCTTTTTTTGTGTTAGCTTTTTGGTCACAAATACATGAATATCATCAATTTTATGTGGTTCAAATTAATATTAGTATACTGCCTCAAACTTCCAGTATAATATTGGAATAGAAATAGTAGTACAGAGTATACTTGATTTACTCTGAATTTTAAAGTAATGCTTCTAGTATTTCACCAGTAAATGTGATAAATACTGCAGGCATTTAGTTAGTGCATTTTTTAGTTAGGAGGCATTTCCTTCTATTTCTGTTTTGAAAGATTTTTGGTTACCTTTTAGTTAAAACCAGCCTTACATTCTTGGGAAAACCTACATAGTAAGTTCATGATATGATTGTGATTTGATATCCTCTCTCTCTCTCTCTCTCTCTCTCTCTCTCTCTCTCACACACACACACACACACACACACACACACACACATATTTATATTCAGTTTGTTAATCATTTATTTAGGATTTTTGCCTCTCTGATTACAATTAAACTGCAACTTCTTCTTTTCATGTTACCTTTTGCCTGATTTTAGAATCAAGGTAGCAATGACTTCATAAAATTAATTGGTACATTTCCTTCCTTCCTGAGACTTGATGGATGTGTAGGATAATTTACACAGAGCTGAAAGGGGGAGGGAGCATGCTTAGTTGTAAATAGATCTTCACAATGTGAATTAAAGCAACTCCAAATGATGGCTATATGAAGGAATACACTAAACAAAAAAACACTGATACAAATGTAATAAACACACATTAGGTGAACAAGAAATAACTACCAAATGAATTAAAAATACTCCATGGTCAAGAACTCCCAAATGAAACAAAACTGTTTATTCAGCTATGTTCAAACACTGACTGAACGAAAAGCCATTCTCTGAATCGCTAGCCCCAAATGGACACTGGGTTGAGTCTTTGGAATTGGTGCTGTGATGAGAGGCTGATGATGAAGTGGTTGGATCTAAGCTGAAAACTGGCCACTCCAGTGTGACTGAGGAACAAGATGTGCTCAAACAGAAGTCCAATACCTAAGCAATCATGGCTGTGCAAAGCCCAAGGTGAAATCTATAATAGTAAAAGTGTAATATGCTATTAGACCGGCTGTCCTTCCAGACGACCTTCCAGACCAAGCTGGGACTGCAAGGAAGCCCGGGTCCTGGGTGCCAGAGGGAAGCCAGTGCTGGCAGTCGGGGGAAGGAAGGCCTACTCTAGCATGAATTTCATGCATCAAGCCTCTAGTAAACTCATAAATGACACAAACATTGGTTAAGCTTTATCTCACCCTAAATAGAAGCCTACCTTATGCTTTGCAAAGTGAATCAGAAGCATTTTTATTCATGAAGTAGATAAAACCTAAGGGAGAAAACCTTAGTATTCTAGTTGTAAATTTACATTTTACAGGTGGTCTAAGAGCTGTGAACAAAGTGATAAAATGGGGGGCAGGAGGTACCTAGACTGTTTCCCCATTCGGATTAGGAGATGACAAATCCAAACATACACTAAAGCGTTTTGTCTTTTTCTCGCTTTGGTCCAAAATGAAGGCAGGCGATGAAATCGTGTGTGAGCTAAATTCATTTTGAAAGAGGAGTATTATTGGATGATCCTAGACGGATTAAGGGATCAGGGCCTGTTGATATTAAATAAACCTATTAATAACAAGCCCTTTGAACATTGCACTAGAGATGAAAATCTTAATTATCTGACAATATGCCAGTTAATAATGTTTTAATCACTAAGATCTGAGCAAGTCCAGCAGGTACTGGAATCACACACCTTCCCTTCTCTATGCAGGGAAATACATTGTTGACGAACTGAAGAAACAGGCCCTGTCTGAACTGAACCCCCTGATACATCAGCAATAGATTCCTCGAGAAAAAGTGTTGGACTAAGAAATTCTATTGCAACTAAACACTTCTTCATTGCTTTAGTAAGTTTTCTAGACACAGATATAGAATTTTCTTTTTGCTAAATTTTCTCCTTCTCCCATCAAATTTTTCTGGGGACCCAGGTTCATTCAAAATCTGTTTCAGTCGCTGAAAGCAATGAGTATTTTGTGGGAGGGATGCAGTGTTTTGATTTCATGCTTTCCCCCAAAAGAGAAGGAATGGGCATGATCGAGAGAAGAAAAGTTAAGAACTTCTTGAACTAAGACACTAAAAATAGTAAAAAGAAAAGAAGCAGAAGACCTGAATTTTAGCATTCTGTCATTTACTTGCCATAAAATGATAGGCAAGTTACTTAACCTACTTTGTGTAAGCCTCAAAGTCCTTTGCTATAAAATGAGAATATTAATGTTGTCTAGTTTACCTCACAATGTGGTATTTGGGACCGTATGAAATAACACAGGTGAACATACAAATGGAAGGTAATATTGCCTTAAAGACAGAGTGGCCTGAAACTCCCACTCAAAATTCTTACTTCACTTTCAACCTACATTTGGGGAGCACTTGCTCTGTGTAAGGCACAATGTTGGGCACCAGAAATAAACCTGACTTCATCATCAGGCCTGCCTTCAAGAAATACCCAGCTTGGTATGGGCCCTAATTACATGTATATACACAAAGTAGAAACAGCAAAGTGCCTCCGAGAGAGAGAGAGAGAGAGAGAGAGAGAGAGAGAGAGACAGAGAGAGACAGAGAGAGACAGAGAGAGACAGAGAGAGAAACTACAGGAGTTCTGAAGAATGAGAGGCCCCTTCTAGTTCAGCATCTTCCAAAACAGTTTTTATCACACTCTAGTCCTATTGAAAGTTAACAGATGGTATGCTTTTAAAAAATAAATAAATAAATAAACAAACAAACAAACAAATAAATAAATAAATAAATGAAATATGTTTACAAAACATTGGCTATTAAAAAATTGGTTTCTTTTCAGTAGGACCTCTCAGAACTTTTAATATTCAAGTACACATTATAGATCTCCAAGGGGAAGATAAGGCATTGCTTGTATTTTGAAATGATTTGTATATGAAACCCATTAGTGCCCTTGTAAGAGTTTTGAGAGAATGCTTCCCCCGGTGAGAACACAAGAAGTCGGCCATCAGCAAACTATAAGAGAGACCTCACCAGAACCCAACCATGCTGGCTCCCTGATCTCAGACATTCAGCCTCTAGAACTGTGAGAAACAATTTCTGTTGTTTCTAAGACACCAGTCTTCTGGTACGTCGTTTGGAGCCCAAACTAAGACACAAGGTTAAGGAAGTATGGGTTCAAATCATAAAGAGACTGCAATTGTAAATAAAATTACTTCGGGACGGCTCATGACCTTGTCAACTAATCTTTTCATCCATCTTTACAGAGGCCTGGAAAGACTTAGAAAATTTTTTCTCCTGTGGAACCACTTTCCTGGAGGCTCACTCTCTACATCCTAAAGCCAAAAAAAAAAAAAAAAAAAAAAAAAAAAAAAAAAATCCCATGAAAACAGCAAATAAGATTAAACACCTACAGATTATTTAAATGTCCTCTTTGACCTTTCCATGCCTACACATTGTTAAATGAACAGTGTCTCATAAACTCTCAACCCATCTCAAATCTCAATACTGAATGAAAGGTCCTCCACAAAGTCCGGGTGCATTGATGGAGAACGGTCACCAGCTGCATGAATATCTTCGCACTTCAAAAAGAATAAGTCCACATCTTTTCCAATCTCCTTCCAATCCCCGTATCTCTTTTCCTCTTACTCCCACTGATAGACTTGTTTGTCATGTCAGGGTGAAAACGGATGCCATCAGAAGAGAAACTCCTCAAGGCTCACCTTCAACCCTACTGGGTCATTTTTATGAGCTGAAGTACATTGTAATACCTCCCATTGTTAAAATAATTCCCTCCCACTAATCCATTTGGCCTGCAGACACCAACCCCCATTTTCTGTTTCTCTTTAACGAAAAGATCCTCAAAAGAATTACCTATACTCACTGTCTCAAGATTTTCTCCTCCATTTCCTTTTAAACTTACATCCATCAAATCCCCACCCACCCCCACTCCCGCCCCCAGGCTCTAATGAAACATCCCCTCTTAAGTTTATCAATCTAAGGCCCATTCTCAGTCCTCTTCTTACCCACCCTCTCAGCCACTTCTGACATGGTGGCGTGATATTGAGAAAAACACCCAGTTCTTTCTCATGTTTCTCCTTTACTCTCACACAGTACTACCACATTGACAATGCTTCTGACACCTGGTGCATGGGGAGTTTTCCCACACCAAACAACTCGGCAACACTCCAAGCAATTGTGCGACATCAGCTGGGTGTCCTACAATTGAACTCAATTCTGATACTGTCTACCTGGAGGTACTGTCAGATTCCGCAGGTTAATTGCAGAGTCCTACCAGACTGCCCCTCACACCAGATGTCAATTGCAAGTCCAGGTTGTTTACTTGTGCTTCTGACCCACTGGCTATAAATTTGAGGTTTTCACAACCCTCTCCCAGGTTTGATTAATTTGCTAGAGTGGTTCGCAGAAATCAGGGAAATATTGACTTAAGTTTGCCGATTTATTAAAGGATGTAATAAAGGATACAGATGAACAGACAGATAAAGAGGTACATAAGAAGAGGTCTGGGAGGGTCCTAAGCAGAGCTTCTGTTACCATGGTAATATGTGGAAATGTTCAACAACCTGAAGCTCTCTGAAATCCATCCTATTGGAATTTTTATGGAGGCCTCATCACATAGTCATGGTTAAATATTCACTCCATTTCCAGCCCCTCTCCTCTCTCTAGAGAATAGGATGGGGACTAAGAATTCCAAGGTTCTAATTATGGCTTGAAACAGCCCTGATCTAGGATTGGAGCCTTCCAGGAGTCCACCAAGAGCCAACTCATTAGAACAAAAGATGCTCCTGGTGCCTTATCACTTAGGGATTCACAAGGGTTTTAGGAGCCTGATGAGGAACTGGGTCTAAGACCAAACATTAGGAAACAGATGCTCCTAGTGTTCATATCACTTAGAAAATGACAAGCGTTTTAAGAGCTTTGTGCCAGAACCCAGGAGCAGACACAAAGCTATACTTTTTTTCTATTATCTCACAGGCGCCCAGGAGAATTCTCTGTTATCTTTCCTCCTATGTTATTAATGAGCCCTCTGTTTCTTCTGCTGGTTCTTGCTCATCTTCTTGACCTATAAATATTGGGGTACTGGGGGCCATTTCTGTAATCTCTTTGTTCTCAATATTCTCTCTATATATTACTTCATCCAATTCCATTCCTTTAAATACCATTTGCATCATTCACTGATGTAGCTTTGATCTTTTTCCTCATGTACAAGAAAGACAAATTACTACTTGATATATCCTCTTAGATTTTTTAAAGTATAACATATCTAACACCAAATTCTGATTCGCCCCCCCCCTACACTAAACTTATTCTTTCCCAACAGTCTTAGAAAATGGTGAAAGCCAAAGACCTTTAATGCATCATTTCTCTCAGATATCATACCCTCTGCAAATAGTTCGGTTTGGGATAAATCCTTTTGAGTTTATCATCGCAAAACATCAATAGTCTGATACACTTGTCACATTCTCCACTGGCACCAAATCAGTTCTCCCTATCCCAAGCCGCCATCGTCTCTCCCCCTGGTTTACTGTCATGTCTCCTGCTGCAGCTGGTCTCTTGGTCTGACTTTGCCTCACTCCCCTGCATAGTCTGTTCTTACCAAAACAGCCAGGCTGACTCCTATAAGTCAAATTTTGTCACTCTTTGGTTCAAAGCTGTCCAAGGACTTGTCACGTTACTGACAGTAAAGTCTAGTCTTCACTATGTTTCACAAACACCCTCACTTCCTCTCTGCGCTCACCAGCTACTACATTCCCTCTTGTCCACTCCACTTCAGCCTCCTGCTCTCACCTTTGCCAGACACACAGGATTGCTCCTAAGCTGGGTCTTAGCACTTGCTATTTCCTTGGTCTGGAATGCTCTCTCCTCCAGAGGGCAGCATGTCTCGCTCCCTCACTTTTGTTGGTTTCTCTCCACTATCATTATAATCAGAGAGGCCTTCCTTTATCACCCTATCTAAAATTGTGCATTCACCCACACACATCTTTCTATGCCCTGAGATAAGACCTGGACATGGCTGGAGAAAGACACATAACTATGCAGACTTACTACATTTACCATGAATCTTCAGTATAACTTTGGTACTACTAGACAATCTTTGGGTACTCTGAGGTTGCTGTTTTATTCTTTCTCTCTCTACACATCCCAAAGCTTCCTTGCTAGCCCTCGCTGTCAGTTGATCACTTTATTCTACTTAACTGTAAAATTGTTAATTCCTAATGTTGGCTTTGTAGCTACATTTAACATTATTTTAATGATTGTTCTTGGGATTGGAGCATGTATCCTAAAATTATTCAGTTTTCTTATAGTAATATTTTACCCCTGCATAAAAATCTAAGAAACTTTTAACAGTGTAGTTGCATATACTCCCTACACTATGTAGTGTTGTTATCATGTATATTACATATGCCTATGTTATGTAACATGTATGCATTTTTTTTTGCTTTTAAAAGTCATATGCCTTTAACAGAAATTAAGAAATAAAGTGTTTTGTATGTACCCACATATTTATCGTTTCTATGCTCTTTATTTCTTCCTAAAGACCCAAGAAACTTTCATTAACATTTTTGTGGTATGGATTTCCTGGCAATAAATTATCTATGTTTTTCTGAAAATATCTATTTTCTCTTATAATTTGCTTTTGGCCTGGATGCAAAATTTTATATTGACTTTTCCAATGCACAATAAATATGTCATTCAGTGTCTCTTGGCTTCTACTTTTTCTTATGAAAATCAGCTATGATTTATATTGTTGTTCCTTTGTATGTAACACAAGATATTTTTTGTTTAATTTGTTTCAAGATTGTCTCTTCATCTTTAGTTTTAGGCAATATTCCTATTATGTGTATAAGTTTAGTGTTTATTATATTTTCCTGCTTAAAGTATTCTGAGCTTCCTGAGTCTGTAAATTTAGTATTTTACCAAACCTGGGAATTTTCCTGCCTTTCTTTATTCTAGTGTGTTTTTGCCCCATTCTCTTTCTCCTTGACTTCAAATGAGTCATGATGTTATGCTTATTAAGTAAGGGCCTATCTTTTAATCCTGAGGATATTAAGCTTAACCCTGGGCATGTTGTCCTCACTCCTGTGATATAATATTTCCAGGTTTTCAACTGAAAGCCTATGATACTTAGAGGTATCTCTACACTATGTCTGATCTGGAATTCAGTGTCTCCTACTCTGTACTCTGATATCACCATTCAGCTCTTGACCCAGAGTAGGCAATTTGTACTAGGGTTCATAATGTCTTTCCCTGTGCATGTGCAGCTCAGCCCTGGGCCAAATAGTCATGCTGTATCCGCATGTAGATTTCTCAGGCACCCCATCCATTTTCACACAACTCCCTCTCCTCAGCTAACCTGCTCAGAAAGTTACAACAACCTCAGAATCCTAGAGAATGCGGCTCCACTTGAGACCGCCTTTTCTTCTTTATATCAGGAAAGTGACTCCAAAAGGGCCGAGCAACTATGAGGCTCACCTTGTTTCCCCTTCTCTCAAAGATCAGCATCTTGTACCGTCTGTTGTCCAGTGTTTCATATAGTTTGTCTAGCTTTATAGTTATTTTCAGTGGAAAGAAAAAGGGAAAAGACAAACAAGAAACAGCAGAAAAAATATGGTCATTATACTGCTACAAGATTATTTTAGGTATTGACATAATGCAGGCCCTGTGCTGGAGACTATGGCTTAATGAATCAAAGTAGATATGGACTCCAGGCTACTATATTGGGGGAAACAGAAGTTAAGCAAATAAATACACAAACATGCAATTGCATACCACATATTGCTATGAATGAAAGCCGTATTTTTATGTGAGTCTATAATAGGGGATGTGACCTAACCTTAGTGGTTAGCAAAGGCTTCCTTGAGTCTGGATTGTTCAAAAAGAGACCTGAAAGATAACAAGAGTACCAGCTAAAGAACTACCCTGTGGAGACACCCTGGACCTCAGGGAGCATGGTGGACTTTAGCTGAAGTAAGGGCAAGGTGGCTGCAGTCCAGAGAGGCAGGAGATGGTAGGGTTCAGGCAGTTGGTTCACTGTTCCAAAGACAGGAAATCATGGAAAATTAATACCTGCTCTTAAATGCCTTGACAAGAGGTGAAACACTTCATTTCCACCTATAGCTCATTGAGTAGAACTAACTGCATGACCCTGCCTAACTGCAAGGGGCTGAGCACGCATGTTTTTCCCAAGGGTTTAGGGGTTCAGGAAGAAAAGAAGCAAGTATTAGTGAGCACTGGAAATCTCTTCCACAATCTAATCTTCTGGTCATCAAGTATTAAGCTAATTCTTCTTTCACTCACACACACACACACACACACACACACACACACACACACACACACACAATAACCTCCTTCCCAAGAGAGAAAGTTTAAAGCAGTCCCTGAACTTAAATCAAGTCCCAGGACTCAAAGTGATGGCACTAGTCTCTCCATCAGGTCTTGATCCAGAGCAACAAAGGCTAATGATTTGCCTTCTCCTTGCATCCATTATGCAGTAGTGGAATGAGGGCAGGATCGCTACAATAAACACTTCCATTCAATGTCGAAGAATGGGAGGCACAGAATCACGAGTTCATTACAATTCCAAATTCCAATGGGATGGACACTGTGATGTCTTGGGAGGGATGGAATGGAGAGGGGAACTCTTTATTGTTTGGAAGGAGCTCTCTTGTCCTTCGTTCTGTGGATCCTAGTTCTGCCCTCCAGATGATCTTAGCCACATCTGAAGTGGCAGTGGAGAATATGTCCTCCTTGAGACCTGATCAGCTTTCTCAGATCACTTCCTGCTTGTAGAGGGTTAGGATATTATTTTTCAACTTGGCGGTTTGGTAAAATATTATCCCAAGCAAAGATAATTTCCTTCCTTGGAATAATTTGGGTATTAACTATTAATAAATTATTCTTCTTTATTAATAGAGAAAATTCAAAACAATCTAAATGTCCAATATAGGGGATTTATTAAATTAACTACTATACATCTAATAGTAGGGATTATGAAGATACAATGCAATTTTTGTGGACAACGAAAGAAGAAAGGGAAGGAGAGAAAGAAAGAAGAAAGGGAAGGGAGAATAAAGAGTAGAAATCCCTTCACTGAAACTAAACTCTTTAATTCTATGAAATGGATTTAGGATTTGCTTGGTTGTTTTAATTTTGTTTTATGGGTAGTGAGGACATTTCATTATTCTTTATGTTGACCCATATGACCCAATGTTTCCAGGGTAAATATGTTTTTTGTTGTATAAAATACAAAATAGTTGAATGTAAAGATTTACAAAATCTCAAAATGCATTTCAAAATCTCTTCTGTTGCCTGGAATACATTGACAGCCTATTCAACTGCCCATGCATACCTCAATAATCACTTACGTGTAAGGAGTATGATGACAGAAACAGGCCTTCTTGGGCCTTAAAGCAACCACATGGAATGCATGACCATTTTGAACTTAAAACTTGCTTGTTTCTACATTTGTGTAGTGTGTGCGCACACATAAGGAAGAGAGAAATACAACAGGGTAAGTGAGGGAGAGAAAGCATGCTCATTTTAATGTGCTAGGCATTTTCTCAGAAGATAAGATCCTGTGAAGTGCCACAGCAGAAAGATGGTAGGGTTGGAATCAGAAGTAAGTTACATACAGCTCAAGTTCTATGCTTGACAACAGTCTTAATATTTGCCATTTTCTTATCTGAAATTCTGTTTTCTCTCCCATAAAATGATGACAAGTAATAATTTGTACCTGACATGGTTTTTATGGGAACCAGGTGACATGGTGCAGTTTTTTTTTCTCACTTGGTAAAATTCTCTTGAGATTTTTCTGAGTTGTTTTGTGTATCAATAGATTTTTGTTTTTGTTTTTCACCTTTTTACTGTTAAGCAGTAATCTATGGTGTATCTGTACCACAGTTTAACTATTCAGCCATAGTAAAACGTCATGATTTTTTCCCACATTGGGCTATTAAAAATGAAGTTTCTATGAGAACTCATGTACAAATTTTTGTGTGAACATACATTTTTATTTGTCTGGGTCAAATGTCCAAGAGTGCAATTGCTGGGTCATGTGGTAATTGCAAATTGCGCTTTATAAAACGCAGTGAGACTATTTTCAGAGTGTATATACCATTTTACATTCCCACCAGCGAGGAGTGGTCAAGTTTCTCTGCATCTTCACTAGCATTTTGTGTTGTCACTATTTTTTATTTTAAGCATTCCAATAAATGGGTGCTAATATCACCTTGTGGTTTCATTTGCATTTCCCTGATGGCTAATGAAACTGAATGTTTTTACATGTGCTTATCTGCTCTGTTTTTTATTTCTCTGTGTTTCTTTCCTTGCCTTCCTGGGGGTTGCTTGGCATTTTTTTTAGGATTCTATCTTGACTTATTTATTGTATGTTTACATGCATTGCTGTATAGTTTTGTTGTGGTTGTTCTGAGTGTTACCATGTACATATATGACAGCCCGCTGGTATCAACGTTATGCCCCTTGGATTGAAGTGTGGAAACCTTATTTTCATTTAGGTGACTTTACCTATCCCACTTTTAAATACAATGTCTTGAATATCAGTGTTATAAATTATGTTTCAATCATTACCTATGATTTATAATACCCATGAGAAGTCTGTTTTATTTACCTACTAGAGGCCCGGTGCACAAAATTTGTGTACTTGGGGCAGGGAGGTTCAGCCCAGATTGTGAGAGGGTGCCGGCCAGGCCAAGGGACCACACCGGTGCACAGTTGGGGCTGGGGAAGGACACAGGAGGGTAGTCAGCTAGGGAGAGACCACAAGAGGGCTCCAGGGCATGTTCAGCCCGCCTCACTCAGTCCTGATCAGCCGGACCCCAGCAGCAAGCTATAACCTACACGGTCAGAGCGTCTGCCCTCTGGTCACGTCATAGCAAGTGATAGAGTGGCCTTAGCATTATCATTAGCATATTATGCTTTGATTGGTTGAACGGATGACCGAACACTTAGCATATTTGGCTTTTATTGTATAGGATATAATTGTTTTTTTTTCTATTGTTCTTCTTTTTATCCTTGTGCTCCAAGATTCCTTCTTAAATAATTTCATTCTGTTTGAAATAAAATGATAGAAACTCTGTTAGCCTTTCTTTAAGGGTGATTTTGCTAGTGACTTTTTAAATTAGTTTTCTTTCATCTCAGCATGTCTTTATTTCTACTCCATTTCTTATTTTGTTTTGTTTTTTATCTTGATTTAATGCAGGAAAGATTTTACAGTTCAAGTCCAGATGGGTTTGAGAGTATATTTATTAAAGCTGGGGGCAGTGAAACAGAGGAAGGACTAAGGTAGAAGAAGCAACAGGAAGAAGCCTAGTGGGGCCTGCTTTGGCTCCCTAGAAATATTATGGAAAGAAATGAGCCTAGGCAGGGCTGCTTTGGATCTCGGGGAAGTCAGAGAAAATGGAGCCTTGAGGACAGGTTCAGGGGGAGAGCCCCATTCAAGCTGCTGCTGCCCCGTGGTCCCCTGGTGGCAAGTCTCCTGGGGACGCTTAGATTTAGGAGATGCATGCCTGAGAGGGAAGAAAGGCATGGGCATGCTCCCAGGGTGGGAAGAGCGCTCCACTCCTTTTCTACGGAATAGTTTTGTTGGATATAGAATTCCTGGTTAACAGTCCTTTTCTTTCACTGCTTTAATAATGTTATGACATTTATTTCTGGCCTCCGTAGTTTCAGATGAGAAATTCAAAGTTATTCAAATGAATGTTCTCCTGTAGGTAATATATCAATTCTCTCCAACTGCTTTAAAGATTTTGTTTTTAACCTTTGCCCCCTTCACCCATTTCTCCCAATCTACTCCCTTATCTTTTTGTGTGCTTTTTTAATTATTTTTTTTATTTGCTTGTTTTGTTTTATTCCACATGTAAGAGAGATCATATGATATTTGTCTTCCTCTCTCTAATTCATTTAACTTAGCAAAATGCCCTCAAGGTGCATATACATTGTCACAAATAACAAATTTTGTGTTTTATAGTTGAATTATAATCCATGATATATATATATATATATACCACCTTTTTTTTCTCCCATCAGTGGACACGGGTTGTTTCTACGCCTTGGCTAGTATAAGTAATGCTGCATTAGTGCATATATATCTTTTTTAGTTAGTGCTTTCATTTTTTTCAGATAAGTACCCAGAGGGGAATTATTGGATCATATGGCAGTTCTATTTTTAATTTTTAAAGGAACCTCCATACTGTTTTCCACAGTAGCTTCCATTGCCTCTAATAGTGCACAAGTGTTCCCTTCCTTCCACAACCTCACCAGCACTTGTTATTTCTTGTCTTTTTGTTAATAACCATTCTAACAGGTATGAGATGACCACATTGTGATTTTGATTTGCATTTTCCTTATGATTAATGACACTGAGCATCTTTTCATGTACCGGTTGGCTATCCATATGTTTTCTTTAGAAAAATGTCTATTCAGAGCTTCTGCCCATTTTTAAACTGTTTTGTTTTTATTTTACTACTGAATTATATGAATTCTTTATGTATATTGGATATCAACCCCTTATCAGATAGATTATTTTAAACTATTTTCTCCCATTCAATATGTTGCTATTTTATTTTGTTGATTCTTTTTGCTATGTAAAAGCTTTTTAGTTTGATGTAGTCCCGCTTGTTTTTTTATTTTGTTGCTTTTACTTTAGGTGTCAGATTTTATTTTTTTTAGCAATTGCCTTTTTAAAAATTATTTATTGTTGAAAGTATTACATGTTTCCTTTTTCCCCCATTGACTTCTCCCCGCCCGCTCCCACCCCCCAGCACATGCCCTCACCCCTCCTACTGTCTGTGTCCATTGGTTATGCTCATATGCATGTATACAAGTCCTTTGGTTGATCTCTTACCACCCCGTCCCACTCTCCCCTGCCTTCCCTCTGAGGTTTGGACAGTCTGTTTGATTCTTCTATGTCTCTGGATCTACTTTTGTTCATCAGTTTATGTTGTTCATTAAAGATTTTTTTTTAATTGCCAAGACCTATGTCAAGGAGCCTATAGCCTAAAAATTCTTCTAGGAGTTTTATAGTTTCAAGTCTTACATTTAAGTATTTAATCCATTTTGAGTACATTTTTTTGTATGGTATTAGTGATTCAGCTTCATTATTTTGCATGTGGCTGTCCAATTTTCCCAATGCCATTTATTGAAGAGACTGCCCTTCCCCCATCATATATTCTTGGCTCCTTTGTCATAAATCAATTGGCTATATATGAATGGGCTTATTTCTGTGCTTTCTATCATCAGTTTGTGTCTGTTTTTATGCCAATACCATACTGTTCCGATTACTATGGTTTTATAATAGAGTTTTAAGTCAGGGAGCAGGATATCCTCAGATTTGTTCTTCTTTCTCCAAATTTCTTCAGCAATATGGGTTCTTTTGTGTTTCCATTCAAATTTTAGTATTGCTTGTTATATTTATGTGAACAAATAGAAATTCTCTTTTTGACATAAATTCTTTTCTTCTTAAATCTGTAAATTTATGTATTTCATTTTAATTGGAATTTTGATAGAAATTGCATTAAATCTATAGATTGCTTAGAGTAACATAAACATTTTAACAGTATTAATTCTTCCAATCCATGAGTATGAAATTTTCATTTATTTGTGTCCTCTTCAATTTTTTCCCCTTAATGTCTTGTTTTCATCTCACTTCCTTAGCTAAATTTATTCCTAGGTATTTTATCATTTTGAATCAATTGTAAATAGAATTTTTTTAAATTTCTCTCTATGATAATTTGTTATTAGTGTAGAGAAATGTAACAGCATTTTGTGTATTGATTATGTACACTGTAACATCACTGAATTTGTTTATTCATTCTAACAATTTCTCAATGGAGTCTTTAGGTTTTTCTATATAAAATATTATGCCTTCTGCAAATAGTAACAGTTTCACTTCTTCCTTTCTAATTCAGATGTCTTTTGTTTCTTTTTCTTGCCTAAATGCTCTGGCTAGGATTTTCAATGCTATGTTGAATAAAAATGGCAACAGAGAGCATCATTGTCTTATTCCTGACTTTAAGGAAAATATATTTCAGCTTTACCACTACTTTAAAAAATATTTTGTTTTTAAGTTTCAAAAATTTAACTAAGATGAGTTTTGGCATGGGTTTCTTTGAGTTTATTCTATTTGGGTTTTGCTCTTCTTAAATCTGTAAATTTATGTATTTCATCTTAATTGGAGAAATTTTTAACTGTTATTTCTTCAAATACTCTCTCAGTCTCATTCTTTTCTCCTCTTCTTCTGGACCTCTAATGATATAAGTGTTGGCTATTTATGTATTGTTTCTCAGGTACCTCAGGCTCAATTCATTTTTTTCAGTTTATTTTCACTAGGTAAAGTCTATTGATCTGTCCTCAAGTTCACTGATTCTGTCTTCTGTTATCTCTGCTCTATTATTGAGCACATCAGAACTTTGAAGATTTTCTTTTTAGTTATTGCATTTTTTAGTTTTATAATTTTACTTGGTTCTTTATAAAAACCTTTGTTTTTCTGATATTTTCTGTGCTTTCATTTGTTTTAAGGGAATTTATAATTGATGTTTAAGCCCTTAATCTTTGTCAGATAATCCCAACATCTGGTTCATCTCAGTATTGGCATCAATTGATTGTATTTTCTCATTCCAGTTGTAACTTACCTGGTTCTTTGTATGATGGGAAATTTTTGTGGTATCCTGAACATTTTGTCTATTATAGTAAGAGACTCTGGTTCCTGCCTACATTATTTATAGTCAATCATCCCATAATGGTATTTTAGTCATATAAAACGGTGGACCCATAAGATATAATCTAATGATGTAGTAGTAATCATAAAGCATTTTAACGTAATTTTATTTTAAGCCAAGTGTATTTAAAAAGAGTTAAAATGTTTTAAAATTTTAAAGGTTTATAAAGTAAAAACAAAAGTTATAGTAAGCTAAAGTTAATTTATTATTAAAGAAAGAAAAACAATTTATAAATTTAGTGTAGCCTGAGTGTATAGTGTTTACAAAGTCTTCATTAGTGGACAGTAATGTCCTAGACCTCAAATTTGTTTACCACCCACTTGCTGGCTCACCCAGAGAAACCTCCAATCCTACAAGCTCCATCCATGCATGGTAAGTGCCCTATACAGGTGTACCATTTTTTTATGTTATCCTCTATTTTTATTGTACCTTTTCTGTTTAGGTATGTTTAGATACAAAAATACCTACTATTGTGTTGCGATTGCCTACAGTATTCAGTGCATTAACATGCTGCACAAGTTTGTAGCCTAATAGGCTATACCATACAGCCTAGGTGTGTAATAGGCTATACCACCTAGGTTTGTGTAAGAGCACACATGATATTCATGCAATGAGGAAAGCACCAAGCAATGCATTTCTTAGAAAGTATTCTCATTGTTAATCAATACATGACACTGTTTTAGTATTCAGCCAGCCTGTTTCAGGACCAGCACATGATCCTGGCCTAATTTTATGATTGTAGGTCTAATCACATTTCAATTTTCAGAGTCTTTGGGGAGCTATTTTAGTCTTCTTGGTTAATCTGGGGTTACTAGGACCTTCATTGGTCCCTGCTGATGTTACCGGAGAAGTTGGAACTTTCCCAATTTGGACAACCTGATGCTCATAGGTTGGAAAATGAAGAGTATTTCCTGGGCCAGACACTTGTTATGTCCAGATGCCCCCCACCAGAGCCACCATCTGCTTGAAGTCACTGGCCAGAGAATTGATTCTCTGGGCTGCAGGATACAGAGGCTTCTTAGGCAAGCTGCTCATTTTAGCAGGATCCCCCTGCCGAAATCACCTGGCCACCCCATGTACCTAGGTTAGGAAGACAAGTTTCAGATCCAGCGGGATAAAAAGCATTTCCTAGGTCAGGCCATTTGTTGTGGCAGGACTCTCCCAACTTGTAGGTGCTGCTTAGTCCCCCAGTGTCTCTAGGTGGGAGATGGGAGTTCCAGGTCTAGTATTGATGGGAAGTAGTGAAGGATCCTTAGCAAGGATCCCCGTTGATCTCTGTCAATGTCACTGGTCTTGCAGGTGGAGACTCCCACTCAGGTCAGGAGAAGAACAAACCTACTTTAGGAGCAAACCTTCTTTTGTTAAGTTGGGACCTGACCTCGTCCCTTGCTGCCATTGGATGGGAAGTGCTAAAACACTCTACCATTCTGTGGCTCCTTCTGTCTCAGCCCACCTTCCTCTGGTCAGAGTTCTCTTTTGGTTGCCTCATTTCCAGGGCTTATAGTTGTACTTAGCAGAGACGGGCAGGGAGAAATGGTTTCAGGTCATCTGTCTGCCTTCAGCATCATTTTTGAACTAAATTTTAAACTGGTAATGTAGAAGACAAAGACGAGTTACAGAAGTATTTTGTTTGTTTCATGCTACGTTTATATGTGTGTCTATATTTAGTTATTAATGAATAATAAACATTTAAAAATTAGAAGAGTCCACATAAAATTCTGAAGCTCTAGATTTCCTGAGAGAATCAAATCTGGCCACCTGAGCCTGAGATGGGCAACGATCAGCTGCAAGTGTGTAGAGACACCGTCTTCAGACATGGCAGCTGAGCCACTCCCTCTTTTTTCAGGGGTAGCTTTTTCCCTTTAAATCAAGTCTGGTCTTTGAATTAACCCTCACTTAGCCTGTTAGTGAATAATCACAAACCTTTATAATTGCATTTTATAAACACTTTTCCATAAATTCTTTTATTTAATAGTGTCATAAAAATTGACACTACTTAAGCTTAATTTTAAATAAAGGGTTCTATTCCTTTCATTTATGGCTAAAGAGACTAGGTTTTAGAATGAGAATGTGACTTACCAAGGTCCTAGAACTCTCAGGGGGCAGAGTTGGACTTCCACCTCGTCTTCTGACCCCAAGTCCAGTGCATTCTACTCACCCTTTCAGTGGGGAAGACCATGGAGGCCCTTGAACAGCATGGGTTTGAACTATGCGGGTCCACTTATATGTGGACTTTTGCAATAAATACTGTAAATGTATTTTCCCTCGTTCTTTTCTTAATAACATTTCTTTCCTCTAGCTTATTTTTGTGAAATTACAGTATATAATACATGTCACATACAAAATATGTGATAATAAAATTTTTGTTATTGACAAGGCTTCCAGCCAACAGTAGGCTATTACTAATTAAGTTATGGGGGATCTGAAAGTTTATGTGGATTTTTGACTATTTGAGGGTGTCAGCATCGCTGACGCCTGCATTGTTCCAGAGTTGACTGTAGTGCCACAAACATAGGGCCGCACTGCTTTGACATGTGAATGTCCTTTTTGAAAAGAGGCTCGTGAGTTTCCTCAGCTGTCATTCGTTTGCACCTGGTTGTACACTTACCTTGTTAGGCCAATTAGACAGACAAGCAAAACAAAAATCTGAGTCACACGGAAGTAAACTTGAGCATGACCTTGCCAATTAATTACCCCTATTGAGTTTCAGGCGGACTGCTTTGCTGGCACTGAGGTAGGTTGGTCGGTGAGTACAAACAAACCACAACAGATGTTCTCCCACCCCTACAGGTTTTAAATAGACTCTACGACACTAGATCAGAGAGCTTGCAAGCAATCAGAAAAAAATGTTACCATATATGATAAAAATCTCGGTTTTATAAATTTGCATGAAGAAGGGTTATTGGAAAGCAGGAAAAGATACTTGAGGCTTAATGACTTATTCTGTAATTTCTATTTCCCATAAAAATATGATCTTTGGTAATTCTACTGGGCACAGAGGAGGCACCAGAATCATCTTAGAGACACCGTGAGTAATGCTTCCCTGTGAGTGATCTTCCTGGTGTCCCTGCTGCAAATTCCACCAAATGACAGTTTTTTCCTAGAGGACAAAGAATAAAGAATAAAGAATAAAGAATAGCCCCATCCCTGCAACCACACAGCAGGAACAAACTGAAAGTGAACAGGTAGGCGCAGACGCCGAGGGGAGCTGTCTGGGAAGGGAGCAGCCTGCTGGAGCACAAAGAGGAGAGAAAGCAGGCGAGTGTTAGAAGCAGCAACAGCCAAGCAAATACCAAGTCCAGTCGGGAGGGCGCGGTGGTTTTAACCCATGGCCCAGACTGTCGTACTCGTCCTATGCTCCCGTCCTTGGAGCTGGCAGGCTTGTGACCACTTCTTCCAGCAGAGTATGCAGAAGGCACGCCACTTCCAACGCTGGGTCAGAACCGCCACACTCAGACGTTTGTTCCTGAGCTGCCTGCCGATGGGGCTCACATAGGTTCTCGAGGTGAGCATGAGCTGGGTCCAGCCTTTCTGCCATTCCAGCCCAGGCCGCAGACATGTGAGTGAAGAAATTTCCAGATAAGTTTAACTCCTAAGCCATTAAGTCACCCCAACGCCCAAGTCTTCCCCACAGAGGCCCCAGCCCTCACAGAGCAGAGACAACCTCTGCAGGTTATGTCCTCTCTAAATTCCTGAGCAACAAAATCCAGTACCAAATTAAAATGGTTGTTATTTTAAGTCACTAAGTTCTGAAGCTGTTACACAGCAATAATCAGAACAGAGGGTAAACATAACAGGCAAAATGGAAAAGAAAGAGGTATGTTTAGTACAGAGCCGGTGCGTGGGGGTAGAATTAAGCATGAACAGAGAATGCAGCAGAAATGTAAAAGCAAAAGTCAACGGTAAGAAAACATTAGTTTCTAAGAACTATTAGTCGATGCTGCAAACCCAATCCTGGGTGCCAGCAACACACGTGCAATGCTATAATTGCATGCAGTCATGACAGAATGAGATTATTCTCCAGGAAAATGCCAACTGGCTTTTTATATTTTTCCTTCTGTATAAAAAAGACAGCTTTCTGTTTTGCCAGAACCAGCCTGCCCAGCCCCTCTTCAGCCTGCAGCACCAGGCTCACAACTCCTCACAGCAAATGCTACCCAAGGCGCTAGCTCGTCAGGAAGCTGCATTCGCCAGCGCCGAGGGGCCCTTGGTTCCAGTGAGCCTTATGTCCCAGAGCTAATCTACACCTCGAGGACTCAGTCCATCTGATACTAAGTCAGCACTCCAGCTTCAAACAACTGCCCTCACATCTTGGCTCTCAACCCCCTGCTGCGATACGGGTCTCCACTTCACCTGCCCAGGCTAGTGAGGCCGAGTTCCAACCCCAGCTGGCATCCTCCGTGCACCAGGCACACAGCCTGACTCTCATGCTCCCACACAGCCAGACCACAGTCCCCACATCCCTTAGAATGTCTTCAGAATGAACAAACTGGTGACCCACTTTGGGGAATTGCCCTGAAGCTCAGTTAGTTCCCCAAGTCCCAGTACCAGCTTCCTGCAGCTCCACCTCAGCCCAGCCAGGCTGGCAGCTAAGCCCACCTGAGTTGTGACAAATCTTGCAGAAAATGCAGCGTTCTGACAATAGGCCAAACGTTGCCCAACTGCACCCCTTACGGAAGCTCTTTTCCTTAAAGCACTCGCTCCTGGTGATTGCCCAAGCCCCACTGAGGAAGGTCAAAGGCGCATCCAGCTCAGGGTTTCTCAGCAAGCCCTTGTCTGTGCAACTGTTTGTCTAAATGGGACATTTAAGTTCAAATTCCCAGTTAATACCTGTAGGGCCAAACTCCTCTAATTCAGCTCTGAGACTAGAGGAAAGATTTAGTGGACCTCAAAGTCTCACAGGTTGGCAACTTAAACAGAAATTTTCAAATTTTCTAAAGGGAAAGCTTTCCCACTTCAGTTGCTAGAAGGGGGAACAGAGCTAGAGAATGTGACAGCCTTTGCCCGCCCCCCCCCCCCCCCCAAGAACACTCAGTTGCAAAGTTATGGAGCACCACTCCAGGGTCACAAGCGATAGCAGATAGAGCCTGTAAGCCAGTGATAAGCATCAGAGAAACACCCAACAATTGACTCATTCTTTCTCCCAGAAAGAGGGAAGCAGGAGCAGGTCTGAGCGGATGGGAGGAGAAGTTCTGAGCCTTGATTGAGCTCCATTGTTGAGCCGTCTGGGGAGATTGCACAGCTGGCTAAGTGTTGTATTCAGCAAAGCACATGATGGACACAGCTTTTGTGTCAGGGACACTCCAGTCAGCACGGAGCCTTAGACGGCTGAGAAAATTAAAGCCTTTTCAGGCCCTTTCACAACACACCTGATTTCTGTATTAAATTTGAGGGAGAATGGGCATTGTGCTGAGTAATTGCCAGCCCTGAAGGTCAGCATAGGCTACATGCTGACTGTGACCTTCTGACAATGGGGGAGAGACAGCTCCTCTGATGTTTAGGCAGTCCCACCTCCCCTCCCATTGAAGAGTAGAATCCATACCTTTTTTTTTTTTGCCCCAAGTCACAGGACTTGCTGTCATAGAAGCCACCTGATTTGACAGAACTCTCCCCAGCCAGCAAACATTAAGCACCAGGCAGGGAAAGGGGAGAGAGGTCAGTCTGGTATTGCAAGTGGGAAACAGTCTGGTATTGCAACTGGAGCCATTGTCATATCCACAGGATATAAATCACTTATATTCTGATCAGGCTGATGGCTCTTGTGGGAAACTGGAAAACTTCTCAGCGGTTAGGTCATGTGGTCTGCCCATGGTGAGTTATGTTGCATATGGTCCCAGAAAGACGTGTGTGGTAGGCATGGCACTAGGTGGCTCACACACAATAGGTAATTCAATTTCTTGAAATCCTCACAATTTCCAATATACAGAGAAATACACTGCGGTTCTGAGAAGTTCAGTGGCATGCCCAAGATCACACAGCTATTTTCAGAGATGGTATTCAGGTCTCTCTAACCCAGCGGTTCTCAACCTGTGGGTCGAGACCCCTTTGGTGGTCGAACAACCTTTTCACAGGGGTCGCCTAAGACCATCCTGCATATCAGATATTTACATTACAATTCATAACAGTAGCAACATTCAGTTATGAAGTAGTAACGAAAATAATTTTATGGTTGGGTCACACATGAGGAACTGTATTTAAAGGGCCAGAAGGTTGAGAACCACTAAGTCTAACATCTCAATGGTGTTTGGTTCACTTTCGAAACCAAAGGAAGATTGTGGCACTCAGGTCTTGCCTGGGCTCAAGATTATAGTACAGTCCCACTGAAGAGACAGACCTGGAGTGCGGAGGCAGGGAGCCAGGCAGGAGGAGTCTGGCCTGGTGGTGAGTCCTTCCTGAGGCCACAGCCTGAGGCTCCAGCAGGTCTCCTGGGGCCCATTTCATTCTGACACCATCAACATCACAGTGAGGAGAGCAAGTATCTCAACTCCCTGTAATCTACTACAACACCGTCAGCAACATATCGCAATGCAGATGGGGTCTTCCTTGGCTCCGAGACCTTCCGCCCCCAGTGAGCCCTCTCTGCACAGCCTCTAGGACTTGGGGCCGACAAGATCAGAAGGCAGGGACTGGAATCCGCTCACTATGTGGTTTGGAAAACTCAGGCACTCATGGAAATCCCTCAAGTTCATAGTCTCTACTTTCACCTTTGCCCCCTGGGTGTTCTAAATCAATATCAAAGAAAAGTAGTAACTGCTCAGTTTTCTGACGGCCTTCTAGGGATGAGACTGGTTAGTGCTATTGTTTCTAAGTTATCCTTACCTAGTCATTTCATTTTGGCTGAAGTCTTTGAGAATGAATCCTAGGAAGAAAACAGTGTCTGCCAAAGGCCACATAATTGAATCCCAATGCCTGCGACTGCCTCAAGGTTCTCACCCTGGCATTTCAGTTCATAGCCTCCTTAGAGCCTGTGTTTGAGAGAGGGCAAGGGGTACTGTCAGCCCTCAGCATCATGGTAGAAGATCAGGGAGCAACAGGAGTTAGGAAGTGAAGTCTCTTCTCAGATCCTGTCTGTGCACAGTCAAGGTCAGCCTCAAGCTCTGCAAACTCAGTTCTGCCTTAGAGTATTTCCATCTGCTTTTTTCAATCTCTGGACCTTAGCTCAGCTAGCCCTCTTTTTGTTCAGGTCATAGCCTAAATATCACCTCTTCAAGGAAACCTTTCCTGACCACCTAAAACACAAGACATTCAGTTATTCTTATCACACCAGTCCATCTATTTCCCTTCTTGACACTGTTAGCAGTATCCAAATAATCCTGTCCATTTGTTTGTGTCCATGTGTCTGTATTTCCCTGTAGAACATCAGTTTTATGAAAGCAGAGACCTTACCTCTTTCATTCATTATTGTCTCATCATGACCATAGTGCCTGCATGAAGAGTTAATGTTCGATAAATCTATGGGTAATTAATTCAGGCCAGCCTAAGATGTCATTGCACTGAGGAGTTTTTGCTTCTTCCTTTGGTCACAGGAGTGGAGATAAGAGCTAGCTCAGCTAAGTTCCGTGGCCCATCTTCATGGAGAGCACAAAGCTGGGTGTGCAGCAGAAAGCATGGTCGATGGCACAGTGACGAGCTTGGTGGAGAGGCCTTTGGCATCAATGGATAAGCCTGGGGCCAGGGGCTAGAAATACCAGTAAGTAAGGCCATAATAGTGACACTCTTATCATACCAAACACTGAATTCCTGGTGCAGAGGAAGGTTGTCTTAAATGGCTCAAGTTGCCAAAACTAACTACCATAGACTGGGTGGCTTAAACAACAGAAATCTATTTTCTCACAGTCCTGGAGGCTAGAAGTCTGAGATCAGGGTGCCAGCATGGTCTCTTCCTGGCTTACAGATGGCCACCTTCTCACTGTGTGCTCACATGGCCTAACCTCGGCGTGCTGGCCTCTCCTCCTCTTCTCCTAAGAACACTGATTCTGCTGGATCAGGGCCCTACCCTTACTACCTCATTTAAAGTTAATTACTCCTGTGAAGTCCCTATCTCCAAATTTAGTCATATTGGCTGTTAGTGCTTCACTCTATGAATATGAGGAGACACAGTTCAGTCCAGACAGTGGTGATATTGTCTGGACACTTGGAATGTTCTGCTTCAGCACTGACCTTCCAGCTGTATTGACCATGGCAGCTGCGCAAGGTGAGGCCCGCCCCCCAGGAGGCAGCTCTTGCCATGGTGTGTACTGAGTGGTGCTGAGACAGAGGCAGCCACCACGCTCCCAAATGGATGCTGTGAGCCTCCTGGGGGGGCCTACACACCCAGGCCTACTGCAGCTGGTCATTGTCCAAGATCGGTGTCCATCATCAGCGTTCACACGCAATGTGGCCTTCACTGAAAGCCAGGACTGGCAACACCCTAGTTGGCAGCACCATCAGAGGAGCTGGGCAGGCCCCAGAAAGGCTTCTCACAGAATGTTGAGTTGCTGACACTGCTGCAGAAACCTGTTTTGATCATCGGGCAATAAGACAGTGAACCATAGGCAGTGGTCAAGGAAAGGCTTGTCTTCACCAATAAGGTTCACCAATGGCAGTGACAAGGCGGTGACAGGGAAGACTTCCAGACCTCCCACACAGCCCTGTAGGAGTAGCACTTCCTCTGCCGTTTCCTCATAGAAGCTGTGGGTGACGTGGGAGGAGAAGCAGTGCGCCTCACAAGAAGTGTCTTGCTCTCCTTCCCGAGCCAGTTCCCTGGTGCCACTGAGGGTGTGTGCAGGGCTGACAGCATGTAGAGACACTTTGGCTGAGCCAAGAGCAATGCCCTTTCTCACATCTGAACACCTTTCAGCTGCCAAGATGGGAGCCACAGAAGCCAGAGACAAAAGAGTCTCACAGCCACAGTGAAATTCACCTGTGGGCAAAGGGCCCTTCAGAAAGGGTGGGAAAACCAGAGGATGGTGACACATACACCCTCAATATCCTCCTCCCCCTCATCTTCTTGACCTAGCAGATGAAAGCAGGGACTCTTGAGTGTGTGAGCTTGATATCAGCTCTAACACTAGAGCCGGGTGAGCTGTAGAAGACAGGTAATTCTGCCTGTATCCTTATCTGTCAAATGGAGCTAATAATAGAGCCTAAATCATAGGCTTACTGTAAGGATGAAATGAATTAACACAGCACTTGGAAAGTGGTCATTATTATTGTATTTCTTACCATGTACAGAGCTAACATGTTTAGGACATGCTGTTTATTAAACATTGTTCTGAGGACTGTGTAAAACAATCTTATTTTTATTATCTATCTATTGATCAATAACCAATAGAAAGATAAAATAAATACATATAAAGATATAGATTAGATAGATAGATGTTATGTGTATATGTAAATATATGAATATATATATATGAATATATATATGAATATATATGAATATATATTAGCTAGATTAATGTATATATGTATATATAAAAAATTATAGATTAGATAGATAGATGGATAAGTAAAAAGATGACATTCAAGGAGATTAAGATTTCCAGTGTTGCTCAAATATCAGAGCAAAGCCTCAAATCCACCTGTATGACACCCAAGCTGGAATTTTTCACCACCACGGAGAAGAACCTGCTACTTTCCTTTGTGGCTTTGCCAGCAGCTCAGTGGCCCTAGGAAAGACAAGGTCTGCAGGGACATGGGCTCTGCAGGAAAGAGAGGACCCAGTTTTAACAAAGCCTTGTTGTCCTTGAGCAGCAAGGAAATAATAAGTAACATGTCAACGATGCTGACGCAAGCAGCAGCCATGCCTGAGGAGAGACCTTCCTGCAGGTCCTGGTACGTCGCAGTAGCAGAGGAGCACTATGGACAGCAAACATACAAGGCCCTCCTTTCTCTTTGAACTGCAAGTATTTATATCAACTCTCCTGCACCAGGACCTCAGCCTGCTCTTAACCTAGTCTTCTATGTACTTGGAGTAGAATGGGAAATTCAAGAAGCTGGAGAAGAAGGTTAGAAGGTTGCTGTGTTGATTAGAGTAAGCTCAGTGCTTTGATAGAAAACCCCAAATTTCAGTGGCTTCATACAACAAAGCTTTACTTCTTGCTCACATCACAGACCACATGGATCACCAGGGAAAGAGGGAATAAGCAGCAGTTTCTGTGCTCTATACACTCCTTCAGGGACCCAGGCACCTTCCACTTAGTTGCTCCTCCATCCCTGGGTGCCTCAGAGCCCTAGGGTTTGAAGCTCTGCCCTGTATCTTCTGCATGTGGCTGGCCAATAAGGCAAGAGTGAGCCATCATGGCATACTGTCACATAGAAGTACAGTGGGGCCTTGACTTCCGAGTTTAATTTGTTCCGTGACAGAGCTCGTAACTCAAATTACTCGTATGTCAAATCAAAAGTGAACGAGTGAGACACGTGATGCTGGGCTGATGTTGTGGTGTTCACTGTGACGTTCGCTGCGCCAACTAGCGGTGTGGTATCTGAAGCTGGCTCGTAACCCGAATTTTAGCTCACAACTCAAAGCAAAAAATCGGCTGAGAGATGGCTCATATCTCGAAAAACTCATTAGTTGGGACACTCGTAAGTCAAGGCCTCACTGTATTTCAGATGCTGGGCCCATCTCTTTCACCCATATTCCACTTGCCAAAATTCTCACCTAATTGCAGGGGAGACAGAAATGTTTTCAAGCTGTGTGTCCTGTGGGGGACGTGGAAAGAAGAAATTTGTAGAAAACCTGAGATTCTTTGCTATAGTTTCTGTTTCTTTAGATACTGGTTAACCATGTGTAATTTAAATGGTGGCAAGGACTAACTTCTCTAGCCTGACTCCCACTGCATGGTCCAAATTGCCCACCTGAAGCAAACAAAAATAAAGGAGACAAATTATTCAGTATTTTAGTCAGCCCCTCTTGACCCTGTTGAGCTCAGGCGTGAAACTGGTCTGGATGTGGGTCCTTATTGCCACCCAAAGCATTTGGATGTGGAAGCAGCCACACTCAGGCACTCCGCAAAGCGAGAGTCGCTTAAGTGAGGTGTGCCACTCACATGCCCTCCCCTCTCTGGCAGTCCTTAGTCAACACTGGGCTTTCTCAGCACCTGCAGGTGGCAGGAAATTCGCATGTGACAAGCTACCTGAGGGCTCTGGAGCTGACAGGAGATGGGAAGCCTCTGAAGTGTTGCCATTCTCCTGTGGCAAGTGCAACAGCCAGGAGGGTGTCAGCAAACCTGCTCTCAGTCCCGAGATTCTACAAACATTTGTTGAACACCGGTTACATGCCAGGCACAGGAGTAGGCAGCAGGATCCAAACAAATCAGCAAACAAGAAACAATTAGAGGACAGCTCCTGTCCCGAGCAAAGGTATGGTCTGTTGGGAGAGTATGAGAACATGAGCAAATACAATGTGATGTGAATCTGCTGTGGTGGGGGCGGGAGACCGTGCCTCCAGAGCCCAGGAGCAGTGCCTGAGCTGGGCCTCTGGGACGAGGGAAGGCTTTCCTGCTAAAGGGGTGTCTAAGCCAAGACGTGCAGGAGGAGAAGAAACTACTCACCCAGATGAAGAGGGCGGAGCTGGCTGGCCAGAACACTGAGTGTGAGCAATGGCCCATGCTGTTGAGGGGAAAAGGAGCAGAATAAGCCCGGAAAAGAAACATGGAATCATGTAGTCTCCTCTGGGCACTATCCAAAGTACTAATGCGAAGCTCTGAAGAATTTAAAGGATGGAGACATGGTCAGACTTGTGTTGTAGAAAAATCACCTTCTGGCTGACATTTAGAAGGTCAAGGAGAGAGTGTGAGGCTGAAGGCAACGGCGAGCGGCAGAGGCAGGCCAGGCAGCGGTGCGGGTGAGCCAGGCAGGAGAGCGGAGGAAGGGGCAGCAGGCCCGGGGCTTCTCCATGTTCCAGCAGGCCGCAGATGGAGCTGCTGCAGCCACCGCAGAACAGTGGGGCTGGGCCCTGGTTGCACATGCTCGGGCTACATCCAGTGCAGCCAGGAGCCCTGCCTGTACTTGTCTCAGGGGTGGGTGCTCTGTTCCTCAGCTGCACCCTGAGAGCAGCAATCCTTCCCCTGGGGATCGTGGCCATCGTCTGAGCATCAGTTGGCCTCAACATTGGGTGGGCCAGCTTGGTGTTTCATTACACAAGGCTGCACAAATGTTACCCAGGTGTGAGAGCAAGCAAGTCATAGGCCTCGTTTCCTTCCCAGAAGTTCTAAGGAGTGCTACCTTACAAGGAAGTGAGTCGTGCCACTGTCCAGCTCTGGTGGATGCCATTCCCACCACTGCCAGGAGGGTTCCTGTATGCAGTGGGCACTGCCCGATCAGCGCCTTCTTGTGGGCACTGGGACGGGAAAGGAATAAAGTGGTAGAGAAAGGGTGACCCTGCCGTGTGAGGTCTGGGAAATGGTGGAGGTTGGAGCACCTGCCAGGAGAGAACTGGTGGAACTTTGTGGGCCACTATGATGACATTTTAGAGACCTGCCCCTGGGCTTCCTGCCCTGATGTGCAGGTGTGGCTCAGAGGAGCTCCAAAGGGGCTGTGAGCACAAGGCTTCAGGTAGACCATGGCAATCTCCTCAAGCAGCCAAGGGCTAACGCAGATGCTCCGTCAGGCGGAGCAGCTTTTTGTAAGGGCACTTGCAATGCGGGCAAGTTCACTGTGAACAGGGATTTGGGGGTGAAGTCTGGATTCCTTAAATCCCAAGATCTGCCAGCATTTCTTAAGCTCTATCTTTTTTTTTTAAGTACTTGGTTATTTTATTCTCAAACTTTTATTAGCAAATCACAGTGTCCTTAGTAAAAATCCAATGTAATTTTTCTTTTCTTTTTCTTTTTTAAATGTATTTTATTTTATTTTTAAATCTTTACTGTTGAAAGTATTACATAGGTCCTCCTTTTCCCCCCTTAACCTCTTCCAGCCTGCTCCCATCACATCCCCTCCCCCGCAGGCCCTCACCACCCCATTGTCTGTGTCCACGGGTTATGCACAGTTCATTGGTTGATCTCTTCCCACCCACCCTCCCCTGCCTTCCCTCTGAGGTTCAACAGTCTTCATGCATCTACAACTCTGGGTCTATTTTTGATCATCAGTTTATTTGGTTCATTAGATTCCACATATGAAGTGAGATCATGTGATGCTTATCTTTTTCTGACTGGCTTATTTTGCTCTGCATAATACCCTCCAAGTCCATCCAAATGGTAAGAGTTCTTTCTTTTTCTATTGCTGCACAGTATTCCACTGTGTAGATGTACCACAGTTTGTTTGTTTGTATCCACTCATCTGCTGATGGGCACTAGGCTGTTTCCAGGTCTTAGCTATTGTAAACTGCACTGCTATGAACATAGAGGTGCATATATCCTTTCTGATTGGTGCTTCAGGTTTCTTCGGGTATATTCCTAGAAGTGGGATCACTGGGTCAAATGGCAGTTCCATTTTTAACCTTTTCTGGAAACTCCAAACTGTTCTCCACAGTGGCTGCACCAGGCTGCATTCCCACCAACAGTGTATTAGGGTTCCCTTTTTTCTAGAACCTCGCCAGCACTTGTTTGTTGACTTGTTGATGATAGCCATTCTGATAGGTGTGAGGTGATATCTCATTGTCATTTTGATTTGCATCTCTTGGATGATTAGTGACTTTGAGCATTTTTTTCACGTCTCTTGACCATCTTTCTTTTTTTTTTTTTTTTTTTTGTCTGTTCTTTAAGCAAGCTTTTATTATTAATATGGAACCAGTAATACATGTTAAAAAGTACTACTGTACCATAAATACATTTCTTATAATACATAATGTATGAGCATATATGCTGGATTTTATAGATTGTCAAAATATACTTTTGCTAAAGTGTTTTAGATGTTTCCAAATCAGAATTATAAGTAATGAGACATATGTATATGTGTATATCTTGTAAATTATAAAATTTTAAGTTACCCAAATGACAACGTTGTCTGTTTTCAATCAAACAGATAAGATTAGTATAGAATCTTTTTCTACAAAGAGAGTATGATCTCTGGATTTACTTATTTCATATTATCTCCATCTTCTAATTTTCCAGAACGGTGTCCAGGCTCAAGCCTATTCTGGTTTGTTTGGCAGTTTTCACAGGGGCAGGAAGTATATAAGCAGTTACTTTCCATTTTTGGCTACAGTGGGTACAACAGGTTCCCCCTTGAGATGCAGCAAAATTGTTTTCCTTTTTCAGCAGAGTTCTTTGAGAAATTGTGTTCACGTCACATCTCTAAGTGAACAGATGGTTTGCTTACTCTTTATTTGCGCTCTCCAGTATGGTAGCCACCAGGCACATGTGGCTAGTCTGAAGCGAGATGTGCTGGTAGTATACAACATACATCAGATTTCGAAGACTTAGTACAATAACAATAAAAGTTAATTATCTCAATAATAACCTTGATATTTATTTATTTATTTATTATTTTTTAAAAAAATATATTGATTTTTTTATGGAGAGGAAAAGAGAGGGACAGAGAGTTAGAAACATTGATGAGAGAGAAATATTGATCAGCTGCCTCTTGCACACCCCCCACTGGGGATGTGCCCGCAACCAAGGTACATGCCCTTGACCGGAATCGAACCTGGGACCCTTCAGTCCGCAGGCCGACGCTCTATCCACTGAGCTAAACCGGTTATGGCTAACCTTGATATTTAATACAGGTTCTAGGTAGTTTCACCAATTAATATCTTTACTGCAAGCATTTTTGCAGCATAACTAATTAGCCAGTTTTACTGTAAAAGATGAAATAACTGGTTGACAGTTGGATTTCATTTCTCCATTGACAAATTAACCACTTGACAGCAAATTTAATATATATAAGGTAGTTGTCAGTTTTAATTTTTCTATCGACAGAGTTTTCAACTCCCACTTTTTATATTATATAATTCTTAGTCCTCATACTGGTCTATACAGTGATGAGTAGATGTGGTGGTCTTAAAGTAATAGTGGATGGTAACAACCACTGATTAATCCAGATTGCAAATCTGCATGCAAAGCCAGATTACATACTCTGCTAGAGTATGCTGGGAAGCTCCAAAGGGCCAGAGTGCTGATAGAGTTCAGAAAGCACCAGCACTAATGGACTAACTGAAGGTTGGCACCAGTCCTAAAGTCCAGAAGCTAGAGCTGGAGTCTCCGTGGCCAAAGCTGACACCTGACATTAGGCAATAGTTACCAGGGCAGGGAAGGAGGAAAAATAAGCACGTGTGGAAGTGTCTAATAGTAGCAGATCTCAGCATGCAAGCAAAAATGCACGTTCTGAAATTTAGGGGTGACCCTAGAAAGCAGAACTGCTACCCTTGGGACAGGGGTCAGTGAGGTAACCAGTTAACTAGGAGGAACTGTGCTGAATACAGAAACCCTCCTGTATCCAGTGATGCAAAAAGAGAATTTAAAAGAAATAGTTCATCACTGTGGCATAGAACAGAGCCCTTGGATTGCACAATCTGAAATGCTGCCTTCTTTCCCCTACCCTGCCTTTCCTGGAGCATCTATCTAGTCCAGAAAAATCTCAACCATTATAAAATGTATTGCTATGGCATCAATTCAAATACATTACTGAAAAAAAGATGAGAAAGAAGTAAAATGTACTGGTGGATGAAGTCGTACTTGGTGGATCCCTTGCACCTGAGTCCATTGGTCCTTCTGTGCATTCAACTTAATACATTGAATTGTGCAGCTTGATTTTTGTGTGTGTCTTTCACTAAAATATAACTATATATATATATATATATATATATATATATATATATATATATATATATTTAACCTTTATTGTTCAGATTATTACAGATGTTCCTCTTTTTCCCCCCCATAGCTCCCCTCTACCTGATTCCCACCCTACCCCATGCCTTTACTCCCGGCCACTGTCCAATCCATAGGTGTAAGATTTTTTTCCAATCTCTTCCCATACCCTTCACACCCCTTTCCCCCTGAGAATTTTCAGTCCACTCCCTTTCTATGCCCCTGCTTCTATTATATTCACCAGTTTATTCTGTTCATCAGATTTTTTTATTGACTTAGATTCACTTGTTGATAGAAATGTATTTGTTGTTCCTTTGTTGTTCATAATTTTTTTTTCTTTTTTATTGCTTAAAGTATTACAAAGGGTATTACATATGTGTCCATTTTATCCCCCCGCCCTAGACAGTCCCCTAGCCTCCCCTATCCCCCAATGTCTTATGTCCACTGGTTATGCTTCTATGCATGCATACAAGTCCTTTAGTTGATCTCTTAACCCCCTACCTCCTGCCCCGCAACCCTCCCCGGCCTTCCTGCTGCAGTTTGACAATCTGTTCGAGGCAGCTCTGCCTCTGTATCTATTATTGTTCAAAAGTTTATAATGGTCTCTATTATCCATGAATGAGTGAGATCATGTGGTATTTTTCCTTCATTGACTGGCTTATTTCACTTAGCATAATGCTCTCCAGTTCCATCCATGACGTTGCAAATGGTAAGAGTTCCTTCCTTTTTAGAGCAGCATAGTATTCCATCGTGTAGATGTACCACAGTTTTCTAATCCATTCATCTACTGATGGGCACTTAGGCTGTTTCCAGATCTTAGCTATGGTGAATTGTGCTGCTATGAACATAGGGGTGCATATATCCTTTCTGATTGGTGTTTCTGGTTTCTTGGGATATATTCCTAGAAGTGGGATCACAGGGTCAAATGGGAGTTCCATTTTCAGTTTTTTAAGGAAACTCCATACTGTCTTCCATAGTGGCTTCACCAGTCTGCATTCCCACCAGCAGTGCACAAGTGTTCCTTTTTCTCCACATCCTCTCCAGCACTTGTCGTTTGTTGATTTGTTGATGATAGCCAGTCTGACAGGTGTGAGATGGTACCTCATTGTTGTTTTGATTTGCATCTCTCGGATGATTAGTGACTTTGAGCATGTTTTCATATGTCTCTTGGCTTTCTGAATGTCCTCTTTTGAAAGGTGTCTATTTAGGTCCTTTGCCCATTTTTTGATTGGATTGTTTATCTTCCTTTTGTTAAGTTGTATGAGTTCCCTATAAATTTTGGAGATTAGGCCCTTATCAGATATGACATTGGCAAATATGTTTTCCCACACAGTGGGTTTTCTTGTTGTTTTGTTCATGGTTTCTTTTGCTGTGCAGAAGCTTTTTATTTTGATGTAGTCCCATTTGTTCATTTTCTCTTTCGTTTCAAGTGCCCTAGGAGCTGTATCAGTGAAGAAATTGCTTCGGCATATGTCTGAGATTTTGTTGCCTTTGGATTCTTCTAGAATTTTTATGGTTTCCTTTCGTACATTTAAGTCCTTTATCCATTTTGAGTTTATTTTTGTGTATGGTGTAAGTTGGTGGTCTAGTTTCATTTTCTTGCATATATCTGTCCAATTTTCCCAGCACCATTTATTGAAGAGACTATCTTGGCTCCATTGTATGTTCTTGCCTCCTTTGTCAAATATTAATTGAGCATATTGGTTCGGGCCGATTTCTGGGCTCTCTATTCTATTCCATTGATCTATATGCGTATTCTTGTGCCAGTACCAGGCAGTTTTGAGAACAGTGGCTTTGTAATACATCTTGATATCTGGTATTGAGATCCCACCTACTTTGGTCTTTTTCAGGATTGCTGCAGCTATTCGAGGTCTTTTTTTATTCCAGATGAATTTTTGGAGAGTTCATTATAGATCTCTGAAGTATGCCGTTGGTATTTTAATGGGGAGTGCGTTGAATTTATAGATTGCTTTGGGTAGTATGGACATTTTAATGATGTTGATTCTACCAATCCATGAACACGGTATGTTCTTCCATCTGTTTATGTCTTCCTCTATCTCTTTTTTCAACGTCCTGTAGTTTTCTGAGTAGAGGTCTTTTACCTCTTTAGTTAAGTTTATTCCTAGGTAGCTTAATTTTTTTGGTGTGATGGTAAACGGGATTGTTTTTATAATCTCTCTTTCTGAAAGTTCACTATTGGTGTATAGAAATGCCTCGGATTTCTTGGGGTTAATTTTGTATCCTGCTACATTGCCAAATTCATGTATTAAGTCCAGTAGCTTTTTGATGGAGTCTCTAGGGTTTTGTATGTATAATATCATGTCGTCTGCAAATAAGGACAGTTTTACTTCCTCTTTTCCAATTTGGATGCCTTTTATTTCTTCTTCTTGCCGAATTGCAATGGCTAACACTTCCAGTACTATGTTGAACAGGAGTGGTGAGAGGGGGCATCCCTGTCTTGTTCCTGTTCTTAGGGGAAATGGTGTTAGTTTTTGTCCATTGAGTATGATGTTGGCTGTGGGCCTGTCATATATGGCTTTTATTATGTTGAGGTATGATCCTTCTACTCCCACCTTGCTGAGAGCTTTTATCAAAAATGGGTGTTGAATTTTGTCAAATGCTTTTTCTGCATCAATTGATATGACCATATGGTTTTTTTCTTTCAATTTGTTTATGTGATGTATCACGTTTATTGATTTGCGGATATTGTACCATCCTTGCATCCCTGGGATAAATCCTACTTGGTCATGGTGTATGATCTTTCTGATGTACTGCTGGATCCGATTTGCTAAGATTTTGTTGAGGATTTTGGCATCTATGTTCATGAGGGATATTGGCCTGTAATTCTCTTTCATTGTGTTGTCTTTACCTGGTTTTGGTATTAGGGTGATGCTGGCTTCATAGAATGAGCTTGGAAGTGTTCCTTCCTCTTGAATTTTTTGTAGTAGTCTGAGGAGGATAGGTTTTAGTTCTTCCTTGAATGTTTGGTAAAACTCCCCTGTGAAGCCATCTGGTCCTGGGCTTTTGTTTGCTGGAAGCTTTTTGATGACTGCTTCAATTTCTTCCATAGTTATTGGCTTGTTGAGATTTTTAGATTCTTCCTGATTGAGTTTTGGAATGTTGTATTTTTCTAGGAATTTGTCCATTTCCTCCAGGTTGTCTAGTTTGTTGGAGTAGAGTTGTCCATAGTATTTTTTAACAATCATTTGTATTTCTGTGGGGTCTGTTGTTATTTCGCCTCTATTGTTTCTGATTTTGTTTATTTGGGTCCTCTCTCTTTGCTTCTTGGTGAGTCTGGCTAGAGGTTTGTCAATCTTGTTTATCCTTTCAAAGAACCAGCTCTTGGTTTCATTGATTTTCTGTATTGTTTTTTTGGTCTCTATGTCATTTATTTCTGCTCTAATCTTTATTATCTCCTTCCTTCTGCTCACTCTGGGGTTTTCTTGTTGCGCTCTTTCTAATTCTTTGAGTTGTAGAGTTAGATGATTTACTACCATTTTTTCTTGTTTGTTGAGATAGGCCTGTAGAGCTATAAACTTCCCTCTCAGGACTGCTTTCACTGTGTCCCATAGGTTTTGGATTGTTGTGTTTTCATTGTCATTAGTTTCCAGGATGTTTCGAATTTCTTCTTTGATTTCATTGGTAACCCAATCAATATTTAATAGCATGCTATTCAGCTTCCAGGTGTTTGAGTATTTTGGGTTGTTTTTATTGTAGTTTATTTCTAATATTATGCCATCGTGGTCTGCGAAGACGCTTTTTATGATTTCAATTTTCTTGAATTTGGGGATACTTTGCTTGTGACCCAATATATGGTCTATTTTTGAATATGTCCTATGAGCATTTGAGTAGAATGTATATTCCCTGGCTTTCGGGTGAAGTGTTCTGAAGATGTCTATTAAGTCCATCTGATCTAGTGAGTCATTTAGGATTGCTGTATCTTTGCTGATTATTTGTCTAGAGGACTTATCCAGTGCTGTCAGTGGTGTATTAAAGTCCCCTACTATGATTGTATTGTTGTCGATGTCTCCTTTGATATCTTCCAGGAGTTTTTTTATGAATTTGGGTGCTCCTGCATTGGGTGCATATATGTTTACCAGGATTATATCTTCTTGTTGTATTGATCCCTTTAGTATTATGAAGTGGCCTTCCTTATCTCTTGTTATGGCCTTCACTTTGAGGTCTATTTTGTCCGATATAAGTATTGCTACCCCAGCTTTCTTTTCCTTTCCATTTGCCTGAAAGATATTTTTCCATCCTTTCACTTTCAGTCTGTGTGAGTCCCTTCTAATGAGGTGGGTTTCTTGTAGACAGCAGATGTATGGGTCATGTTTTTTTATCCATTCAGCCACTCGATGTCTTTTGTTTGGAGCATTTAGTCCGTTTACGTTTAAAGTTATTATTGAAAGGTACTTGTTTGTAGGCATTTCTGTTTTTGTGTGGCTGTTTTCTTTCTGAGCTTTTTATTTCTTATTTTTATACCAGTCCCTTTAGCATTCCTTGCATTGCTGGCTTGGTGGTGATAAACTCCCTTAGCCTTTTTTTGTCTGTGAAGCTTCTTATTTCCCCTTCAAGTTTGAATGATAGCCTTGCTGGATAGAGTATTCTTGGATTCAGTCCTTTGCTTTGCATCACTTTGTAAATTTCCGTCCATTCTTTTCTGGCCTGATGTGTTTCTGTTGAGAAATCATTTGACAATCTAATGGGAGATCCCTTGTATGTAACTTTCCGTCTCTCTCTTGCAGCCTGTAAGATTCTCTCTTTGTCCTGAACATTTGCCATGGTAATTATGATGTGTCTTGGTGTGGGTCTTTTTGGGTTCACCTTGTTTGGGACTCTCTGGGCTTGTGTGACTTTTTTCTTCCCCACCTCAGGGAAGTTTTCTGATATTATTTCTTCTAATAGGTTTTCTAATCCTTGTTCATCCTTCTGTTGTTCTGGTACCCCTATTATTCGTATGTTGTTTCGTTTCATGTTGTCCCAAAGCTCCCTTAGGCTCTCCTCCTGTCTTTTCATTTTTTTCTCCAATTGCAGTACGTTTTGGGTGTGTTTTGCTTCCTTGTCTTCTAAATCACTAATTCGGTCCTCCGCTTCTCCTAGTCTACTGTTGATACTTTCAATGGAGTTTTTCATTGCAGCTATATCACTCTTCATTTCTACTTGGGTCTTACTTAAGTTGTTGATTTTTTCATCTGTTTCTTCTAGCTTCTTGCTGAGGTTGTCGATTTTTTCCTCCATCCGGTTTATGCACTCTAGGACCCTTATTCTGAATTCTTTTTCTGTCATGTTGCATGCCTCTGTATTACTTAGCTGTTTTTCTGGAGAGTCCTCCTTCTCTTTTCTTTGGGGGTTTCTTTGTCTACCCATGTTTGATCTCACTGACATACCTAGACGTTGAGTCGTTCAGTGGCTGCTCCCTTGGTGGCAGTGACTCCTTGGTCTGCGGTTGCTTTTCGGGCGGTTGCGGTAGCAGCTGCTCTTCAGTTGGCAGCAACTCCTCTGGTGGGTGCTGTTCACAGCTGTGGTGGCTCTTCTGGCTGGTGGGTCGAGGTTTCACGTACAGCTGCTGTTCCTCTGCAAAGGGTGTGGTGCTCAGGAGGTTGCTGTTGCTTGGATCTGCTGTGTTGATTTAAAGGCACAAAATACAACACAAAAAGGCACCACGTACCAGGCACTATACACAAATATATTCACGATATTAATAACCCCAAATAAAGGTGACCACCTGAATTAAGAGAATTAGGGGATAAGGAAGAAGGAAGAGAAAAAGAGAAAAGAGAAAAAAGAAAAGAAAATTAGGGACCAAAAAAAGGAGTGCAAAAATGAAATTGGGAAAAAGGAGGGGGGAAAGTAAAAGCGAGAAAAGAAAGGAAAAGAAAAAAAAGAGCGAAAAGAGAGAATGAAGTGGAAGAGGGGAAGAGACTTTTTTATATGAAGAGAATACTCCTATAGAACAGCCATTAATCCCAACAAATTCCAGCAACAGCTCCCTGGAGATGAATGCAAACTAGAAACAACCAATAATATAACGATGAAAATAGAATGGAGAACACTAATCCCAAAATAAAATAAAGAGAAAATAAAATGGCACTTTAAAAAAAAATGGTAAAATGGTAGCAGTAATAATACTGGTTAAAAATAAGAAGGTAGTAATTAAAAGGGTAAAATCAGGTGATGGAAAAAGAAGAAAAAAAAAAAGAAGAGGAAAAGAAAAAAAAGAAAAAAAATTGGTTTCTTAGTTAAAAGGTGAAAAAAGAAAGAAAAAAAAATATTGCAGTAGTGAAGGTCCTTCGGTTCTTCTATTCTTCAGTGTGGCTCGCCTTAGACCTGCCAGGAATTCAGGAGAGTGTTGAGTTTCCCTGCGATACACTGTTCCTCTGTGTTGTAAACCACAGTCCTTATTTTAAAGCAAGCCGCATTTGTTTCCCAGACTGCCTTATTTTGTGTTTAGCAAAGAGTCAGTTTGTGGGTCAGCCTCTGGGTGGCAGTGTTCTGGGGTTGGCCTCTGAGGCTACAGGGCCTCTCTGTCCAGTGGAAGTTCACTGCCCAGAGCTGGCTGCATAAGAGTTACCAGTGCTGTGTTGTTGCTGGGATTGAAAATCCCTCTATAGGCCAGACCCTGTTAACTCCCAGGGACTGATCAGGTTATTTTAATCCTTGATCTCCTACAGGGTGGAATCTGGGTGTGGCTGTGCTCCTTGCCTGGGGGCTGGGGGGAGGAGTCTCACTCTCCGGAGAGAATGGCTGCCTCAGCCCTGGGCTCAGGGGTGTCTCAGCACTCAACTCGCTGCCACCTCTCCAGGCCCCCCCTCTCTCCTCAGTCTCTCCCCAGATTCCACTCCTCCGCACACTCTCCCTCTCTTCAGCACAGGTGAGTGTCTGTATCCGAAATGTCCCATGAACAGGGTTCAGTGAAAACAAACAAACAAACGCCGGCCGCGGAAACGGGGAAGGCTTGGTTTCTGTAAGCTTCTTCTCTTACCGGGACTGCATGGTCTGGTCAGCTCTTCAGGCTGCCCCCTTTAGGCTCAGTCCTCTGTGATCACAGACCGAGCTCTCAATTCCCCCGGCAGCGCCAGGAATCCCGCGGTTCTCCTTTCCCCTGTTAGGGGCTGTGCCTGTCCCAAGGGACTCGGCTGTCTGCCACGCGGTCTCCCTCCGACTCTCTGGGCTCAGAGGTCTGGCAAACTTTCCTGTCCAAATCCCTGGGTTTTTTTTTACCTTTCCTGGGGAGTTCTGCTCTTCCCGGCTGCAAACCGTCTCGCCAGCTGAGGGATTTCGCCAATTCGGGGTGGATGTTACTAGTTTCAGCTGCTCACTCCATTTGCTCAGGGACACGACCTGGGACGCGTCTGCCTATACCGCCGCCATCTTCACCAACTCCTCTTGACCATCTTTATGTCCACTTTGGAGAAGTGTCTATTTAGGTCCTTTGCCCATTTTTTAGTTGGATTGTTTGTCTTACTTTTGTTGAGTTGTATGAGTTCCCTATACATTTTGGAGATTAAACCCTTATCATAGATAACATTGGCAAATATGTTCTCCCATGTAATGGGCTTTCTTGTTATTTTGCTGATGGTTTCTTTTGCTGTGCAGAAGCTTTTTATTTTGATGTAGTCCCATTTATTTATTTTTTCTTAGTTTCCATTTTCCTAGGAGATGTATTTGTGAACATATTGCTACGAGAGATGTCTGAGATTTTGGTGCCTATAGTTTCTTCTAGGACTTTTATGGTTTCCTGTCTTACATTTAAGTCCTTTATCCATTGTGAGTTTATTTTTGTGTATGGAGTAAGTTAGTGGTCTAGTTTCATTTTTTTGCATGTACTTGTCCAACTTGCCCAACACCATTTATTTAGGAGACTGTCTCTGCTCCATTGTATGCTCTTGCCTCCTTTGTCAAATACTAATTGAACATAGTGGCTTGGGTCGATTTCTGGGTTCTCTGTTCTGTTCCATTGATCTATATGCCGGTTCTTGTGCTAGTTCCAGGCTGTCTTAAGCACAGTGGCTTTGTAGTATAACTTGATATATGGTATTGTGATTCCTCCAACTTTGTTCTTATTTTTATTTTTTTAGGCTCTATCTTGCTGCTGTTTTTGATTCTGCTTTCTGTGTCTTTACCCCCAAGTAAGGCATCCCTTTGTCTGTCTTCCTCGTTAGCTAACTCCTATCAAATGAGTTCATCTACCTTCCCAAAAGACTTTCCTATTTTAGAGGCAGTTTGGATGACAAATGCTGTTCCTGGTGGGTGGCTCACATGTCCATCATTTTCTTCTCGGGGAAGGTGGGGACACCTATCCTGGTTTCACCCTCCCTCTGGCACAGTGATAGTCACTCTATCTAACAATTTTTCATTTATAAATGAAATGATATAGTTAAATTATGACATATTTTCATTTGTATCAAGTTCCTACTTACTATAACTGCATTTTCATTTCATCTTTCATCCATTAATCATTTATGAAAGTTACTTCTTTTTTGTTTTGTTTTTTAATATATTTTTATTGATTTTAGAGAGGAAGGGAGAAGAAGAAGGAGAAAGAGATAGAAACATCAATGATGACAGAGAATCATTGATAGGCTGCCTTCTGCACACCCCCTACTGGGGATCAAGCCTGCAACCCAGACATGTGCCCTTGGCCAGAATCAAACCTGGGACCCTTCAGTCCGCAGGCTGACGCTCTATCCACTGAGCCAAACTGGTTAGGGCTGAAAGTTACTTCTTTATGCCATTTATTTTGAATTTTTAAAATTTCTATTGTATCCCAGTAAGAAAATGTGGCTCATATTATGTTATTCTCTTGGGAACACACTCAGGTTTTCTTTGCAGCTTACACTAGCTTCCACTTTTGAATCCTTGATTTATCTCTTACTCAGCTGAGACACATCTTAGAGCAGTTTCCGGGAAGAATAAGAAAGTGGCATATTTTCTAAACCACTGCATTTCTGAAAGTGTCTTTTTATGTCGATACACATGAATGACAATTTAGCTGAGCATAGAATTCTGGGGTCACCACCTTCTTCAGCTAAACCTCTGGAGATGGCAGTTCTGTGTTGGAGTGAAATCTGAGGTGAGCGCATATTTCTCCTTTGTAGGTACCCTGCTCTTCTGCTAAGATGCTGGCAGGATTTTTTATGTCCTGTATTTTATATTCTCCTCTTTTATCCTTTGCAGCACCCAGCAGCTCTGGGAGCACAGGGACCTGTGAGGAGGTGAGACACCTTGTGGCGGATGAGGGAGGTGCTGATCCAAGCTCCGTGTGTCTTCTGGAAGCGTTCCCCACAGGAATGCTGGAGGAACAGGCTTTCCATAGTCATCTCCCAAACCACCCCAAATATTAGCAAGTACAACTCACTCACTCTCATTTCCCTTCTATGAACAAAGCTTTATTATACATCAATAGGATATTACAGGTATGGAATTGAGGAAATAATAAAGTGCACCTTGAAAAGAATTTTCCCAGCCAAATACTATCTCCTCCGGGGCCCTGTCTCAGTGACAGATGCCACTGTTCACATCCGGGACCTACTTCTCTCCTATGGTTGCTTCAGCCCTTGGCTGAATCAGGCAGATTCTGAGTCCCATAACAGAACGGTGGGGTGCCCTGAGCCGCTCCCCCAAACTCAAGTAGGTTTCATTCTAAAAGGGCATGTGACTATCCCCCAGGGACCTAGAGAGTGTATCCCAGGAAAAGGACCAGAAGATGCACAATGCTGAGGCAACAAATCCTGCTGAGATGGAATTGGCCTCTGCATGTTGGGCAGTAAAATCCCAAACAGGTACAGGATGTGGAAGCAGCAGGACATTGACCTCATGTCCCAGAAGGAGCCCTGCAGGGATGCAGGTTCACAGGGAAATGGGCCGAGCCACCGCCCAGCTCCAGTGGGTGCCACTACCACCGCTGTTATGGGAATGCCCTGCAGTGCACTCCTGTGAGAACATATATGGTGGCCCCTTCTAGAGGAAACCCCATACCCAGGGTCGTGAGTCAGAGCAGCCTTGAAATTGCTCCATGGTATGTCTAGGCTAATAAGTAAGAATAGAAACCATAACTTTTCAATTAATATCTGTCATGGAATGAATGTTTGTGTTCTCCCAAAACTCATTTTTTTATTATTATTTTTTATTGATTTCAGAGAGGAAGGGAGAGGGAGAGAGAGATAGAAACATCAATGATGAGAGAGAATCATTGATCGGCTGCATCCTGCATGCCCCCCACTGGGGACTGAGCCCACAACCCAGGCATGTGCCCTTGACCGGAATCTATGCTGGGACCCTTCAGTCCTTAGGCCAATGCTCTGTCCACTGAGCCAAACCAGCTATGGCCCAAAATTCATATTTTTTAATCTAATCCCCAATGTGGGTATTTGGAAGTAGGGTCTTTGGGAGATAAGTCATGAGGTTAGAGCTCCCACGATGTCATTGGTGCCTTTATGAAGATGAAGAGCCCAGCACTCCCTCCTCTAAGTCAGGTCAGGACACAACAAGAAGATGGTCATTTATGAACTAGGAACTGGGCTCTCACCAGACACTGAATCTGCAAGGACCTTGATCTTGGACTTCCCCGCCTACGCCTACAGAATTGTGAGAAATAAAATTCTGCTGTTTAAGCCACGCAGCCTGCTGTATTTTTGCTACAGCAGGCTGGGCTGAGACAACACCTCAACATAGTATCCTGTCTCACATTTGTGACCAGGAAGCACTGCTCTAACATACTAGTACAAGGAAGTGTGCTCCTAAAATTCATCAATTCTTAAGTATTTCCAGAGTCACTAAACGTAAGAGATATTCATCAGAAAGATGATTTAGTTACCAAATGAGTTTCAATGGAGAAAGCAATGCATAATAGTGCTTTAAAAGCTCTGAGAAGGCCTGCAATAAACAATACCTTAAACTTTAGCTCAGTGGTTTCCAAATGAATTGGCCACAAAAAAAAACCCTTTCTATTAAGACTCATTAACATCACACAGAATTGGGAGGGGGAGGGGAACTCAGGAAAGTACTGTGCTAAGAAAATCTTCCAGATCAAAAAACGTGCCACACTGCCTTCTGCCTTCAGCATGGCCCCCACAGGAGATTAGCACAAATGGCAGCTAAGTGTAACCTGCTTATTGAATGAGCTGGACTCAGTAGGGTTCAAGATGAAAATTATGTTTTTCCTTCTCATCAGGTCTCTTCTTAACCTGCTCAACCAAATCAAACTTGTATGTCCCTGAATGAAATCCCAGGCAGGTCCCAGAGCTTTCTCAGCCATTCTCAGGTACTGCCAAGTTCATATTCAGATGCAAAAGAATCCTGATCATTGGACTATCAAAACTTCAATCTCTCATTCAACTTAAAACTTCTCTCCCCAAACTACTCCAAAAGGGACCAAAGAAAAAGCCTAGAATGGGCAACGGAGGGCAATTAGTCTTTTGTTTTTTTTCTCTTTGTCCTTTTCCTTTAGCGTTCCCCCAGGCCTATTCATTCCACCCCACCCCCACCGCCCCACAGGCTATGTTGCATCTGGTTCCTCTGATGATGTGAAAGGAAGAAGACCCGTGGGAAGGTAAGGAACATCAAAGTGTCTTCTATGTCTGGTGCTATCTCCAGTCTTTTCTGAGATTTTAAATGTCCTTCCGCATGGCAGACCCTCAAACACTGACTCCTTTGTCCTATGGGGTTACTCTTGGGGGTACTTCAGAGATCCGCAATGCCAGAGACATCCTGCCTGCACATCGCTGGCATGGACATTGTCTCTTCTAGCTAAGCAGTGGGACTGTGCCCTGAGCCCCCGTGTCTTACAGTCCACCAGGAAAGAGTCTTTTCACCCCTGGGGACAGCCTCTTGGGTGAAGCACCTTCCAGATGTCTGAAGTCTATCTCATTTCCAAGGGACCCTCATCTACAGCTCATTCACACTCCTATCTCCCTGCACAGCCACCAGAAGTATGCCCAGAAGGCCTCCCACCTGTAAGCTTGTTCAGGTATGGGATGGGTCTAACACGCCATCTTCTCCGAAATCCAGGGAATACCTTTTGTGCTGTCTTTGTGTTTCCTTGACGCTCTTCTCTTGGCTTGATGGGGAAGAAGGCCCCTTCACTCCTGCATGGGGAAAGGAGAATGCCTAATTCAGTGACAACTCCACGTGGGTTGGGTTCCCTGGACATAGACTCTGAAGAACAGATTTTCATGGAGGAAGTTCATTGGGGAATGCAAGCAGGAGTGATGCCTGTAAAGAAGTGAAGGGCCAGGATGGGCCTTGAAGAAGCTGAACAGTTTCATCAGCCATCAGCTGCTACCCCAGGGAGCTCTGAATCTGGATGAGCCCTGGATGCAGACTGCCCTCACGGAAGCATAAACTCTGGTGAGGCATCTCTCTCAGTCAGTGGAAGTGCTTCTGTCAGTCCCTGGAGCCAGAACTTCCAGCAGCTGGTGAACTGAGTGGCTCAGTCCTGAAGGGTGGACTTGGGCATGACACCCTTAATGAATGTCAAAGACAGAGAGGGGCCTATTTAACAATCTTGCTTCAGAAAGGAGAACTTGTTGTTTTGTGTTTATTTGTCTTCTGTTTAATTTGCCTCTTTTCAAGGTGTAATATCGGGTATTTGTTAAGCTGGTCGGTTAGCAGCAGTGGGATCTCCAGGAAAGACAGTGATGAGTCCCTTTCTTTCCTGGCTCTGCCCTTCACTATCTGGGTTCAGTTTGTGTCAACCTCTAGTGTGAGTGTCCTTAGCTATAAATCAGAATGACCAAAGTCACCTGCCTGCCTCTCTTGGCCATGAAGAAATACATGTGAGGTGTCTGATACATACAAAGCCAGGGCTTTGGAATCTGCCACAGAAACATTGGCCCTTTTTCAAAGTAGTAACATGATATTAATAGTTTTGCTGACCTTTTTCTTGTCAAGTTCTGTTAGGGTTAGGTAATCCTGTGTCCTAGGAATAGCACTAATAAAAGAACTTTTATGGAGTCAGTCTTCAGCCCAAGTCAGGTACCACCTTGAGGGCTATGGGAAGAACATTCAGGGCTGCATGTCAAGGTAGGTCAGAAGGCACAACAATGTCACACACCCTTAGGAAAGGCTATGTCACATGGAGAGCTGGCATGATGACCCAGTCCAGCTCTGCCATCCGCAAAGATGTGAGATTTGTAACTTACTTCCCATGCAGAAATCCATCCTACATCTGTGAAGTGCAAGCATTGTCCCAGGGAAGGGTTTTCAAACTTTTTCAGTATCAGAACTCTGTTTTCAATTCGAAATTCCTTTCACACCTTAGCATATGAAAGTGTTAAACAGATTCCTTGTGAGTTTTAAATATCGGCTAATAATGGAAATTTTTCTCCAAAGTTTGTAAAGTCTTCTGAAGTACGTTAATGCAATCACTTGCTCAGAAAATGGTGTGTCTACCATGTGCTGGGCACATAAGAGGCAGGATGCTCAAAAGTGATGGCCTGGATGACAAGGATGGTCCTGGACCTCCTTGAATTTACAGTCAATTGTTGGGCCAGAAAATACATGTGCAATTACACATCAAAATAATAAGTTCTTAGGAGAATATTAAAGCACATTAGAGTTTTAATCCAACTTTGGCAATGTAGGGAAGTCATGGTTGATGTTACAAAGTAATTGAACCTAAAGGATGTATTAGAATTGACTAGAAAGAAGACTCTTCTCAGTACAAAGCCTTGCTTTTCCAGGGGCCCTAAACTGAGAGAGAGAAAAAGAGAAAGACAGAGACTTTCTGACCTTTTTCTTGGCTCGCTCTGTTAGAGTTAGGTAATCAAGTGTCCTAGGAATAGCCCTAATGAAAGAACTTTTATGGAGTCAGTCTTCAGCCCCAAGGACATCAGGTAATCAGTCACTCAGTTCACCAGCTGCTGAAAGTTCTGGCTCCTGTGACTCACAGAAGCACTTCCACTGACTGAGAGAGATGCCTTGCCTGAGTTTATGCCTCCTTGAGGCAGTCTGCATCCAGGGCCAGTGGATGCAGGGGTACAGAGACACGGGGATGCAAAGAACTGAATAAAGATTGCTTCTAATATAGAAGATAAAACAATTAAAGGCAGGAGGTGAGGGAGATGAGCCTGTAGAATTAAGCACTGCATAGACCACAACAGGTTGTTTGTGAAATGCTAAGAAAACTGACCTTTATCAAAGCTGCCATGAAAAACCACTGATGGATTTTAAGCAAAGTTTAAAAATCACTGGTCTAGGTGACCTCTCGGGGTACTTCCAACACTAATGCTTACATTTACAGATTCCGTTAAACTCAACCAATAGATTATTGCACATTAATTGAGCAAATATTTGCTAAATTTAATTACAAGGTGATTATATAAATCATAAAGACTTAGTGAAACACCTTTGGGTGGGGGGAGAAGAAGAAAAAGGTCAACCTATTTCTGACCTGCATTGCCAATGGGGGGAAAAAGGGAGAAGATTCAGAAGGGTGCAGCCAAGGAGAAGAAGGAAGCTGCCCCCTAAAACAATGCAGGTCAAGACTGGGACACTTTGGGGCTGAAAGACAAATGATAGTAGAGGGAACGCCTATAAAGTATTCAATGAGAAGATTAATTGAGAAGCTGAACTCAATTCAGCTAATAGGTGAGCACCTTTTATCCTCCCACCAGTGCCAGTTGGTAGGTAACAGACGTTCTCAGAGGACTAGACAAGAGAGTGTTGGCCCCTAGGGTATGCTATGTAGTATCTCATGTAGGCATTAAACCTCAGAAAGACGGTCAAAGACGGTCAAAATCTTGCACTCCAAAGATGAGCTATCAGCACCCCAACTTTGATTGACATTGTTGGCCTCCAAAAACCCTACCCCTCAGCTTTTATGCCCTTGTAGATTGACTTCCCACACTGATTTATGCTTGGCCATGTGACTTGCTTTGGCCAATGAGACATTAACAAAATCAAAGCAAGCTGAAACTCTCCCCTTGGAGTGTTCTCTCTTAAAAGCCAGCTGCCATGCTGTAAGGAAGTCCAGGCCACTCATTTTGAGACAAGGGCCACATAGAGAGGCTTTGGAGCATGAGTCCACATGGAGAAAGAAGCTTCAGGGAAGGAAGCTGGGTGCCCCTGTTGAGTTCCAAGCTGAATGTAGCCACATGGGTGACCCCACTCAACATGGCACAAAGCAGGAACACAGCCTAGTCCACCCCAGAATCATGAAATTTAATAAATTGTTGTCATTTTTAAACCACTAAATTTTCTAGTGGTTTGTAATGTAGCATTACTGCTAAAAAGAAATGCAAAACAAGGTGTCAGGGAGGACTGGAACATGAAGAATATTGCTAGAAGTTCTAGCATCAGTTCAATAGGAGCTCCAGAGAGACAGTGCAGGGAGAATGGAGTGAATGAAATAATCAAAGAAACAAAAATAAAATTTCTCAGAATTGAAAAAGGATTATACTCAGACTGAAGACTCTCAGCAAGTGAAAAGATACATACCTAGAACAAAACAGTGAGGCTTCAGAATACCAATGATAAATATAATATTCTCAAAAATACCCATAAATTTTTCAAAATGTCACCCAGAGTAGAATGAAAATCAGATTGGCATTAGATTTCTCATTGGAAATGCTGTATACCAAAACAGGAAATCTTCAAAATTCTGAGGGAAATTATTTTGAACCGAAAAGCCTAAATCCACACAAACTAATACAGTAGTCCTCCCTTATCCAAGGTCTTGCTTTCAGCAGTTTCAGTTACTTGCAGTCAACCATGGTCCAAAAGATTAAATAGAAAATTCCAGAAATAAACAGTTTATAAACTTAAATTGCATGCTAGTTCTGAGTAGCATAATGAAACCTCGCACTGTCCCTGTCTCTCCAGCCTGGGACACGAGTCCTCACTTTGTCCAGCGTATCCTCACTGTACGCACTCCCCCTCCTAACCCCCCCTCCACCCACCAGTCACTTAGTATCTGTCTTGGTTATCAGACTGACCATCGTGGTTCTGTTATGTGGAGTTTGGTGAGCGGACTCTCCTTGTGGGTTCTTGACCTGTGAAGTTTGAAGAATAAAATTCACGGACTAAAAGGGGACCCCAAATGGGAAAAACCTGCTCTCTCTCTAAAATGGGAAAAAAGTAGTCCTGATCACTGAGTTTCTTTGTCTATGTGTTTATAAAGGCTGGCAGCTCTTTGTCTCTTCATGACCCTTTCTAATTGGACCCTGCCTTAGTTTATGTCCCCTGTGCTTTCCTAATTGGTCACTCTCCTGCGGAGTCTCAGTTTCAAAGTTCAAAGCTCACCCAGTACCAGCCTCTTCTTCTTCCCCTTATCTTGTCACATTCCTCGGTCCTCTGTGAAAGTAAGATAAGCATGCTGGCAGCTCCAAGCCATCTCTGCCCATCACATATGCATTCCTCTCCCAAGGAGCCCCTTTTCCCTGACTGTCTATCCTGTCTCTAAAATTCCTCTCAGTATGGTGGTGCTTGTGCTCAAGTAACACTTATGTTACTTAATAATGTCTCCAAAGCACAAGAGTAGTGATTCTGGCAATTTGGATATGACCAAGAGAAGCTATGAAGTGCTTTCTTTAAATGAAAATGTATGTGTGTATAGGAAAACACATAGAATATATAGAGGGTTCAGTACTATCCATTGCTTCAGGCATCCACTGGAGGTCTTGGAACACATCTTTGTGGATAAGAGGGGACTGGTATATTCAAGAGTAAGATAAAATATAGCTATATCGGGAAATACAAGGATTCATAAATTTATCTCTCCTCACCAAATAGCTCTGAAAGATTTGAGTTTACACTAGAAAACATGGATACAAACAAGAAAATGATTTGAGATAAAAAGAAACACATGAAGAAAAAGAAATCATTAAAAACTATAGTTGTGTTAATAATCATTGATTCAAAAAGTGCTTTCAGTTAAAAAATTACTATGTGAAATCAAAATCCCAGACAATCTCAAAATGAAATGTGGGGCTGTGAAGAGAATGGAGAAATAAGAGCATGTTACAGATGAGGTGGGAGGAGATAAAGGATCAGAAAGACACAAGTCCAGAAGGGGGAAAATAAACAGAGTGCTCAACCAATTCGAGAGAATTAAAGGGGGAAAGAACAGGAAACGGGAAACAAAATAAGGTGGCAAGAATTCGTTTAAACTTTGCAAATCATAGAAATTGATTCATTAATTGGGTTTTTTAAAAATACAGTTATATATATTACTAAAGGAACACAAAAGAAAGAGATACAGGACATTAAAAAACAGGGACACAGAAAATGTATATATCAGGCAAGTGCTAAGGAGTTTATCAGCCTGAGGATGTAGGCCCAACATGCATAGGAAGTGTCCCTAAAATGTCAACTAGTGCCAGCATTATTGTTGTCAAAACACTTAGGTACATACACACACGAAACCCAATAGGTACAGCTTCAATTGAGGAAACACACCACGCTACTTCACTCCATTTGGAATATTGTGAGGAAACTGAACTCTGCAAAAAAACAAACAAACAAACAAACAAACAAACAAAAACAACAACAACAACCCACAAACACAGCTTTCATGTGGCTGGCCACACCTCTGGCTTCTGACAGAGAAGGGAAGACACAGTGAAGGCTTCTGCCAGAGGGGTTCCAGTCCACCGCGTCTGCATGCTGCATAGCTTGGAGCTCGGGTAGGAATCACAGACTTGTCTGGGAATAACCCCAATCGTTAGAGGGGCCTGTTCCCAGTCTACCCTGAGTCCCAGACCTGCATGTGCAGTTCCTGCTTGAGACCAGGAGGAGCAGTGATCTTTGGGCCAACTCTGGTCTGAGAATATTTTGTTTGGCTCTTGCGGGGCTTTTTTTAAAGTTGTGAATTAATTGCCAACATTTAAAAATTAAGATACCTAGGAATAAACTTGACTAAGGAAGTAAAAGACTGTATGTGGAAAACTACAGGACACTGAAAAAGGAGATAGAGGAAGACATAAACAGATGGAAGAACATACCATGTTCATGGATTGGTAGAATCAGCATCATCAAGATGTTCATACTACCCAAAGCAATCTATAAATTCAACGCACTCCCCATTAAAATACCAACGGCATATTTCACAGACCTAAAACGAACTTTCCAAAAATTCATCTGGAATAAAAAAAAGACTCCAAATAGCTGCAGCAATCCTGAGAAAGAAGAACAAAGTAGGTGGGATCTCAATACCAGATATCAAGCTGTATTACAAAGCCACTGTTCTCAAAACTGCCTGGTACTGGCACAAGAACAGACATATAGATCAATGGAATAGAATAGAGAGCCCAGAAATTGACCTGAACCACTATGCTCAATTAATATTTGACAAAGGAGGCATGAACATACAATGGAGTCAAGACAGCCTCTTCAATAAATGGTGTTGAGAAAATTGGACAGATACATGCAAAAAAAATGAAACTAGACCTCCAACTTACACCATACACAAAAATAAACTCAATATGGATAAAGGACTTAAACATATGACGGGAAACCATAAAAATACTAGAGGAATCCACAGGCAGCAAAATGTCAGACATATGCTAAAGCAATTTCTTCACTGATACTGCTCCTAGGGCAATGGAAACTAAAAATAAAATGAAAAGCTTCTGCACAGCAAAAGAAACCATCAACAAAACAACAAGAAAGCCCACTGCATGGGAGAACATATTTGCCAATGTTATCACTGATAAGGGTTTAATCTCCAACATTTATAGGGAACTCATACAACTTAACAAAAGGAAGATAAACAACCCAATCAACAAATGGGCAACAACCCTAAATAGATACTTTTTGAAAGAAGACAGAAGAAAGGTCAAGAGACATATGAAAACATGCTCAAAGTCACTAATCATCCGAGAGATGCAAATCAAAACTACAATGAGGTACCATCTCACACCTGTCAGAATGACTATCATCAACAAATCAACAAACGACAAGTGCTGGAGAGGATGTGGAGAAAAAGGAACACTTGTGCACTGCTGGTGGGAATGCAGACTGGTGCAGCCACTGTGGAGAATAGTAAGGAGTTTCCTCAAAAAACTAAAAATGGAACTCCCATTTGACCCAGTGATCCCACTTCTAGGAATATATCCCAAGAAACTAGAAACACCAATTAGAAAGGATATATGCACCCCTATGTTCATAGCAGCACAATTCACCATAGCTAAGATCTGGAAACAGCCTAAGTGCCCATCAGTAGATGAGGGATTGAAAAACTGTGGTTACATCTATACAATGGAATACTACGCTGTGGTAAAAAAGGAGTTCTTACCATTTGCAACAGCATGGATGGAACTGGAGAGCATTATGCTAAGTGAAATAAGCTAGTCAGAGAAAGATGAATATCACATGATCTCACTCATTTATGAAATATAATGAACAACATAAGCTGATCAAAAAAACAGATCCAAAGACAGAGAAGCATCAATCAGACCATCAAACCTCAGAGGAAGGTAAGGGAGGGTGGGAGTAAGGGAGAGAGATCAACCAAAGGACTTATATGCAAGCATAGAGGCTTAACCAATGGACACAGATAACAGGGGGGTGAGAGCATGAGTGAGGGGGATGGGAGGTAATGTGGGGATAAGGACACATACGTAATAACTTAATCAATAAAGAAATTTTTAAAAAAAGAATTGGAAAATTCCACTCTAAAAAATTCTGGATGTCTGGCCTCTGTTGAGAAATCAGGAGTTTGGCCACATTGAGCCAATATTCCCACAAGTCAGCAATCAGGTCAAAGAGGCCATGCCCCCTCAGAAAGGACCTGTGCTCATCCATCTGTGATGGCCGCCTCACTAGCAGCAAGCACTGCAGACACCTGGTCTTCTCACTATCATCTACATTCCCTCCCACTCTGCTCAGTAAGTTCCTCAGTGAGGCTCTCGGAGGGAACAGTCTAGTTGCCCCAAGCTTTTGTCACAGTGTGACTTGTCAGGGTACACATAGTGTGTCTTCTTACTGCCTTTCCTTCCTCCACATGAAAAGGGAACTATATCTCAGCTACTAGCAGTAATCATCAAAATTGCCCTGTTTCAGTGTTGACAAGAAAGTGGAGAAATTAGAACTCTTGTGCCTGGCTGGTAGACATGTCACATGGTGCAGCTATTGTGGAAAATAGTGTGGCAGTTCCCAAAAACTAAAAATAGAATTACCATGTGCTCCAGCAATTCTAGTTCTGAGTATATACCCAAAGATTTGAAAGCAGTGACCCAAACAGATGTTTGTACACCCCTGTTCATAGAAGTGTTATTCACGATAGTCAAGTGGTGGGAGCACCCCAGGTGTCCATTGATGACTGAGTGGATAAATAAAATGTGGCATATACAAGGTGATAAAAAATATGTGGAACATTATTTAGCCTTGAAACAGAAATTCTGACACATGCCACAACATGGATGAACCTTAAAGACATCATAACCCAATCACAAAAGGACAAATGTTGTATGATTCCACTCATATGAGATTCCCAGAGTAGTCAGATTTATTATAGACAGAAAGTAGCATGGTGTTTGCCAGGAGTTGGGGAATGGGAGAACAGGGATTATTGTTTAATGGATAGAAGGTTTCAATTTTGCAAGGTGAAAATTGTTCTGTGGATGGATGGTGGTGATGGTTGCACAGCAATGTGAGTGTACTTAATGGCACTAATCTAACACTTAAAATTATTAAAATTGTAAATATTATATATATTTACCATAATTAAAAATAAACATTTTTAATTGCCCAATTTCTAAGACCCAGCAGTCACACACCTCTGGCTGTGTTGCCCCTGTTCCGTCACGAAACCCTGGTCAGTCAAGAAGAAAGCAAAGTGGGATGGAAGGAGATTCCTCTCTACCATGTGCCAGGTCCTGGTTGCATTCCACCTGGAAAACCCTTTCAAAACCTCAGCAGGGTAAGTTTGAGGGTCCCCATTTTAAAGAAGACATCACTGGCCTGAGGTCAGGTGGCTGGCATGAGGCAGCACTGTCCAGTGGTTAGAGCACAAACTCTGCCTTGGTTCAAATTCCATTCACCCCAAATACTCTGTGGATTTGGATAAGTCAATTAAGCTTTCTGGGTCTGGGATATAAAACAGGGACCCTCACAGATATGAAACGTGGATAATAGGGACATCTGGTGCTGTAAAGATTAAATGAGTTAAAAGTTCTTAAAAGAGTACATGGTCCCTAGTAAAACTATAAATATGTTAGCTCTTATTCTTTCTATCATCATTGTTATTTCATTGGCAGATGTTTCTAATACACTTCTCATGAAGAAGAGCTATCTCTAAGGAGACCAAGACTGTTTTATTCTCTTATGCCTAACATCCTAACTCTATACCTCAAAACCTATTTGTCACATATGCAGAAACATGTCAATTAAAGGGAATTGTATGGTGTGATGTCACTAGCATTATTGTCATGATCATGGCCTCGGTGATATTTTTTGCAGCCCTAGGCTCAACAGACTAAGGAGAGGGGGCAAGGGTCCAGGTAAATACCTCCTGAGGACTTGGTTTGGAAAGGCTGATCAAGTATTACATAGATCCTCCCTTTTCCCCCATTAACCTTTTCCAGCCCGCTCTTATGGCGTCCTTCCCCCTCCCCACCCCGCCCAGGCCCTCACCACCCCATTGTCTATGTCCACAGGTTATGCATATATGCATACAAGTTCATTGGTTGATCTCTTCCCACCCACGCACCTTCATTGTTGCTGCTTTTTATCTTCCAAGCCTATCTGTCAGCAGGCATTTCTCTCCCAAAATGTCCCAGTCTGACATGTTTCCTTTCTCCTTCTTTAGTCCACTCAGTCCTTCCTCTTAAAGGTGAGCTAAGTACTGCTGCCCACCAAGCTCCCCATGTTGTTCCCACTGCTGCCTTCTCTCTCACTCATCTATATATAAAAGGCTAAGTGACCATCTGACCGGTAGCTATGATATGCAATGACCACCAGGGGGCAGATGCTCAACACAGGAGCTGCTGAGCTGTGATGACTTGGCAGCAGTGGTTCTCAGGTGATGCACCCCAGAACCAGAGAGGAGGGAGCCCAATTCAGGGGTGTGTCACCCGAGAACCACCCTCTCACAATCTGGGATCCCTCAGGGGATGTCAGAGAGGCTGTTTTGGCCTGATCCTCGCAGGCCAGACTGAGGGACCCCACCTGCCGGAGTGACCTCACTCACCACAGACGCCCTTTGAGCCATGGTGCCACCCCAGGTGCCGCTGTCTCGGGAGGGACCACAGGAGGTTGGCTCCAGGGCATGTCCGGCCCCTCTCTCCCAGTCCTGCCCTGCTGGCCACCTTCTAATTAATTTCCTTTCAATGTGCACGGATTTGTGCACAGGATACTGGTGTTATACTAATAGCCAGCTGTGGGTCTGCTTCATTGAACAAGCACCCAGACAATGCAGTTGTGCTGACCCTCTATCTTGTCAGATCTCTGATTTCCAAAAACACAAGGACAGAGGCCACTGATGATTTGTTCCTCTTGGAGCACAGGGTTGGAGAGACTGCTACTCATCCTTAAAATAAATCTGTTTGTCCCCAGTGACTTACAGACCTAAAATGGCTCTGTAGATAGGAAGACACTGTGCCAAATGCAGCCCCCTCTGGCCTGCTCCCTCCTCTGGTGGGCCTGCGAATGCTGGCAGATGGGACCTGTCCGAACCCTGTGAGCAACCCTGAGTGAGTCCTGTCTCTCTGATCTCAGCCCAGTCTGTACCCAAATTAAAAAGCCTCGGAGAGTAGGAGGCTCTTCACTGCAGAAACCCGGCACTCCCAAGCAGCAGCCAGAGGGGTTACCTCTGATGAATCCAGAGTGTCTAGGGGATACGAATGTAATAACCTCTCTAACCCTGTTCACGGACTGACTTGCAGATATGCCTTGTCACGGCTCTGCACGTTCCCCTGGAATTCAGAGCTATTTCTTTCTGTCCTGCTGGATGCTTGCTCAGTTATTGGCTCTATTCCCTGGATTCCCAGTCAGGCTCAGGCGGCCTTTCTGCCTCCACAGTGAGCAAAGCAGGCTCACGGCCCCTTGCATGAATTATGCCCATAACCTCAAAGCCAGGAGACAGCCCCCCAAATGGACGGGATGCCCCCAATCCAGCCTGAAGTTTTATCTCTGGTCCCCTCTGCAGAGCCTGCATGGCTGGGTCGGGTGGAAGTGGATCCTCTCACTGGTCAGCTGGACAGAAGTACATCTGCTTCTAGGAGAGATTTCGGTTGTTTGAGCAAATTATAGGACCAATCCAGATGGTGTCCTCGGACCCAAATCCAGAAGAAGCACTCTGACAGGAATCTTCCTCAACATCAAACTATTTCCAGGTAGTTAGAATCATCATCAGACTTGGGGAGCCCAAGTTGTACTAAGGGAGAATGATACTTATTCCAATGTCCCTATCACTCTCCGATCGTGAGCAAAATAACCACAAGGAAACATGAGTAAACAAAACAAAAAGACTGGCCACAATCAGAAAATGTTCATTAGAATGATCAAAAAGTGCAGGAAAGGTTCTGAAGGAAACCCAATACCTGAAATGGATCTCACACCAAAAATCAAGATTTAAAAAAATCTGTCATATGTAATTATGCATTATTAGCTAACTATAATGGCCATTGCAACCATAAAACTAAAAGCATGAAAATAATTAGTTGATTGGTAAAATAAGTAAAAAATTAAAGCAATAAATAGTAGAATTAGAGCTATAGAAAAATCAGATTGTTGAAGTAGAATATCAAATAAGATAATGAACAAATCATGGGAGGGAAAAAGAAAGAAAAGATAACTTTTCTTCATAAAAGATAATATTATGATTAATTCTTGCATTCTTGAATAATTCAATTACCATATAGGTCAGCAGAAACAGACTCAATATTGAAAGACATAATGTTTAAAAGTGCTTAAGAAATTTCAAAAATACATTTAAAATTATCATGAAGAAATTATCACCAAAATATTTTATAGAATAGTATTATTAGATCTTCCTTTATTAAGATAAAAATGTACAAAGCAGGATTATAATGTCAAGTCAAACTTTTGTTTATGTGTGCAGTGATGTAGATACTATTGACATGAAAACTTTCATAACATGAAAGAAGCTTTTCTCACAAATAGCAATAGTAACTAATACTGACTGAGCATCCTGTCTACCCCACTCGGTGCCAGTCGTTATTCTATGATCCATCATAAATTAACCCATTTTATCCTCACAATCCTTGTAGTTACTATTATTATCACCACTGCAATTTACAAATGAAGATACTGAGGCTCAGAGAGGTAAACAATCTCCCTAATGGGATAGAGCAAGTTAATGATGGAGACAATATTCAAACCCAGGTTGTCAGACTCAAGTCCCAAGTTCTTAACCATTGTACTATGCTGGATCCAAAGATGGACAGTCAAATCTACCTCCATAGTGGTTGCAATGGACTCAGGACACACCATGGGCTTTCATCTAATAATAGACTGACAGGTTTTTTAAAGGACACAGTACAGAAAATACAGCAGATATTCATGTTCAACTAGAGAGGCCCAGCAACTACCTTCATGTCTCACCTACATAAGACAGGTACCATTGCCCTGAAAAGGGCCACCTTGACACAGAGAAGCTGCAGTCTCAGTTTCTCACCCATCTTTCTAGTCACTTGGGCCCAAGGCCAACTCCTAGGTCCCCAGGTCAGGGGAAGCCACCCCTAGCAGATAAGACAGCCATGACCTTCCACATTTATCTTATGCAGCTTCATAGAGAATTTGCAGGGAGAAGACAAGTTGGATGGAGGTCATTCTCCCCAGCAGGCATGGACCAACCCAGGCCTGATGTGAGCTCTTTACTCACAGCAACATGCTTTTTTTAAAGGAACCTTTGAGCTTCCTGAAAAGTGTAGGTTTTTGTTTCATGTTCTGATGTTGTATGAATACATTTCTTGCCTCAAATGTTAAAGCAAATTCCAAAGAGAGACAACAGGAAAAAGAGCCAGGTATCCAATTATACAGACCAAATCCTCTAGGAAGAACTTCTATCACCATGCAGTTTTTTAAAAAGTCTGTAGCCACCTGAAAAAGATCAACACCCGAAGGGGCAGAGTCACCCAGCCAGCACCAGAGAGGAAAGCAGGCATTGGTGGAAACCAGCAGTCCAGCCAGGGGCTTGCCAGGAGCCATGTTCTGATTGGGGAAGTGAAAACACATACACAAAAAATATTCCAGACACTACAAAGGCCTTCCTGAAAACGCCATGGAAGTGGTGAGGCCTGTTCTTAGAAAGCCAGCAAGGGCTCATCAAAGGCTGACAAGCTTCTGAAAGGATCGTTGTGTGTTTATTTCAAAAGTGGTCTTTGAAGGTGTTTCAGAAGTCAATGCCACTTATAGGAAAAATCAACACAAAGTTATCTGAAGTTAAAAAGAACAGAAACAAAAAAACCTTTTTCCCCCAGTGGTAACCAGGAAGGAACAGCATGGGGTGTGCTTAGGGCAGAACCCATTGCTTTTAGGGCCACCCCTACCCAAGAGACAATTCTAGGTCAAAAACCAGCATATGGACTTTCAGCCACAGTACATAAATGTGGAAATATTGAGGGATGGGTGAGTAGGCAGGTCAACAGTATGTACCTACTCAGAACCCTTAATTGATCAAAGACAAATGTTATTATTTGATTCTTTATAGTTGGGGTCGGCAAATTGTCTCATGGGCCAAATCCAGTCCTTAATCTAGTTTAGTAAATAAAGTTTTGTTGGATCACATCCAAGGCTGGCTTCCTGAAGACACAGCCCGTGCAGTCACAGAGGTCCTCACACTTAGAAGGACCCCACTTTCGGTTTAATATGCTGCCATTGATGTTTTTAAATTTTTAATAATTTTTAAGAAGGAGCCCTGCATTTTAATTTTGCACTGGGCCCCACATATCATGTCCTTGGTTCTGAACACAGCTATGCCCATTCATCTATGTATGGTCTGTGGTTCCTTTGACAGCATTAAATGGCAGAGTTAAATAGTTGCAACAGAGACCTCATGACCTACAAAGCTAAAGATATTTGCCATCTGGCCCTTCCTAGGAAAAATTTGCTTTAGCAGGTACTGTGTTGTGGTGCACACCATGCATGGAACCCAAGATTATGCTATAACTGAGAGACTTCAAGGCTTAGAATAAGACCCATAAATCAGATGCAAAAGGACAAAAACCACAAAATTTCACTCATATGTGGAATATAAAACCAAAAAGTAATAAATGAGTTAACAAAACAAAACAAAAATGAAGTCATAGATACAAACATTAGAATGGTCGTTACCAAAGGGGAAAGAGGGTGGGGGAGGACAAAATGGGTAAAGGGAGTCAAATTTATGGTAACAGAAGGAAACTAGAATTTCGGTCGTGAGCACACAACAGAGTATACAGATATCAAATTATAATGTTGTACACCCAAAATTTATATAATTTATGTTACTGCAATGAAAGAGAGAGAGAGAGAGAGAGAGAGAGAGAGAGAGAGAGGAAGAGAGAGAGAGAGAGAGAGAGAGAGAGAGAGAGAGAGAGAGAGAGAGAGTCCCAGAAGCAAGCCTGGCTCTGCCTTTGGGAGGCTCCTTGGTTCTACTTTCCCTCATTTTTTACCATGAACTTCCTCATTATTATGTAAAATGTTGTCCTGTCTTACTAACCAAAGCTAAAATTATCTTTTTTTAAAATTAAATCTTTATTGTTCAGATTATTACAGTTGTTCCTCTTTTTCCCCCCATAGCTCCCCTCCACCCATTTCCCACCCCACCCTCCACCCTCACCCCCCCCCCACTGTCCTCATCCATAGGTGCACGATTTTTGTCCAGTCTCTTCCCACAACCCCCCACGCCCCTTTCCCCCCTGAGAATTGTCAGTCCACTCCCTTTCTATGCCCCTGATTCTACTGTAATCACCAGTTTATTCTGTTCATCAGATTATTTATTCACTTGATTTTTAGATTTACTTGTTGATAGATGTGTATTTGTTGTACATAGTTTGTATCTTTACCATTTTCTTCTTCTTCCTCTTCTTAAAGGATACCTTTCAGCATTTCATATAATACTGGTTTAGTGGTGATAAACTCCTTTAGCTTTTTCTTATCTGTGAAGCTCTTTATCTGACCTTCAATTCTGAATGATAGCTTTGCTGGATAAAGTAATCTTGGTTGTAGGTTCTTGGCATTCATCACTTTGAATATTTCTTGCCACTCCCTTCTGGCCTGTAAAGTTTCTGTTGAGAAATCAGCTGACAGTCGTATGGGTACTCCCTTGTAGGTAACTGACTGTCTTTCTCTTGCTGCTTTTAAGATTCTCTCTTTGTCTTTTGCTCTTGGCATTTTAATTATGATGTGTCTTGGTGTGGTCCTCTTTGGATTCCTTTTGTTTGGGGTTCTCTGCACTTCCTGGACTTGTAAGTCTATTTCTTTCACCAGGTAGGGGAAGTTTTCTGTCATTATTTCTTCAAATAGGTTTTCAATATCTTGCTCTCTCTCTTCTTCTGTCACCCCTATAATTTGGATGTTGATACGCTTGAAGCTGTCCCAGAGGCTCCTTACACTATCTTCATATTTTTGGATTCTTTTTTCATTTTGCTTTTCTGGTTGGGTGTTTTTTGCTTCTTCGTATTTTAAATCTTTGACTTGATTCTTGCGATCCTCTTGTCTGCTGTTGGGAGTCTGTATAATAGTCTTTATTTCAGTCAGTGTATGCTTAATTTCTAGTTGGTCCTTTATCACAACCTCAAGGGTCTCATTAGATTTCTTGAGGATCTTGTTAAGTTTATCGGCAGTTTCTAGAAAATTCTTGAAAAACCTTAAAAGTGTGGTTTTGAACTCTATATCCAGTAGTTTGCTTTCCTCCATTTCTGTCATTTGTGTCCTGTTTCTTTGTCTCCGCATATTTTTATGCTTCGCTGTGTCGATAGAGTGGCTTTCTGTACTGGGTGTCTTATAGGGCCCAGTGGCTCAGCCTCCCCAATTACCTGAGGTAGACACTCTTGGTGCACCCCCTTGTGGACTTTGTGCACAGTCTTGTTGTAGTTAAGCCTTGATTGTTGTAGGTAACACTGGGAGGGATTGACCTCCAGGCCAATTGGCTGTGAGAATCAGCTGTGTCTGCAGTGGAAGAACTTCTGTGCTGGAGACACCCCTCCAGGGAAAGACTTGCTTCAATGGGGCTTTGGTGCTCACTGAGTCTCCCCCCTGAGTGTGTCCTTTATGAATTCGAGGAGCTGCAATCTGGATGGTCCCACTCTGACCACTGGGCACACTGGCTCCTGGATCTCTAAGGTGGTGCTAATCTAGCCTGTGCCTAAGGCTATCCAGCAGGAGCCAGCTGTGATGCAATGCAAGTTGCCCTGGGGCCTTGGGCCAGCTGAAGTTTGTTAGGTAATTATCAGATTGCAAAGGGCCAGGCCTTTCATATGCAAAACCTCTGAGGCTTGGGTGGGGCGAGGCCCCAGGGGATCAACAGGGGCGGAGCAAGCAGTTATGGCTGCTCTCAGTCCTGCCCTCAGAGGCCCTGCTTCTCAGCGTTCCGGCAATCGCTGCAAGCACCTATGAGAGAAAGCTGCCCTCGAGTTCCGACCGATGCCAGACAGTCCAGTTTCTCCTGTATGAGTCTGGGTCCCCAGAGACTCACCCAGAACTGGAGCTCAGAGCTTGAGACTCCCTCCTGATTGAAAAAGACAACTATGTCCTCAGCCGACAACCCTCTCCGCATGCGCCTCTGTACCTCTGTATTTTTCTTTTGCACCACACCTCCTCTGAGTCTCAGTATGCTTTTCTCTTTCCTTCTAGTTGTAGAATTTCCACTCAGCCAGCCTTCCTGTGGTTCTTGATGATGTCCGTTCCATCTTTTAGTTGTATTTTTGAAGTAGTTGTGCGAGGCAGCAATCTCCAGTGTTTACCTATGCCGCCTTCTTGGTTTCTCGATAAAATTATCTTTACTCTTGTTTTCTCTATGAGATTTCATACCTATATAAAGATAAAAGAGATGATGTAATAAAAACTTATATCATGTCACTAGGTGTGAAACATAAGAAAACCCAGCTGGTTGCTCATCATTTGGACCATCTCTGGAGAGTCTATAGACTCACTGAATCATGGAAAATCCTTCAGAGAGAAGAGTAACTAATTTATCAACTGACTCCTCACCATCTTCTTTAGAATGTTCCTTATTGGTTAAACACTAAGATGGATAGTCAAAACTTGTTCTCTCTTCTTCCTGATAATAAAAATCACTTAACAAAATTCAACACCCTATCATGATTATAAAAAAATGCCACTAGGCAAATAGGTATAGAAAGAATATACCTCAACATAAAAACAGCCATATATGACAAGTTCACAACTAATATCAATACTTGATGGTGAAAAATTGAAAGCTTTTCCTCTAAGATCAGGAATAAGGAAAAGATGCCCACTCTTGCCACTTCTATTCAACATAGCCAGTTAAATTAAGCAAGAAAAATGAATTCAAATGGGAAAGGAAGAAGTAAAATTATCGCTGTTAGCAGATTATTTAATCTTACATGTAAAATCTCTAATTTACTTTTGCCTAGTAATTAATAAAATCATAAAGGTTTCCAGTCAAAATGGCAGAGTAGATAAACACAGTACTCACATTCTTCCACAGCCACATTAAAATTACAACTATTCAGAACCACCTGAGAACTTAGGCTCAAGAGGTCTTAAATCTTGACTATTGTTCAGGAATCTAAATTTACATTTTAGTAGGATGAGTTTTTAACTGAAATCCATCAACATTCTCTCTCTCTCTCTCTCTCTCTCTCTCTCTCTCTCTCTCTCTCCCCTCTCTTCTTCCCATCCACTCTCTAAAAATAAATAGAAAAATATCCTCTATTGAGGATTAACAAAAAATAAAATAACATTAATTAAATATTTTTTAAAAACAAACAGTCAACTGCTAGGATTTGGCCCCTGAGCATAGTTTGCCAACCCCTGATATAAGGTAAATGAGAAGCCTCCCTAATCCTAGAGCTGTCCTCTAAGTGGATATGGCAAAGTTTCTCATCAGAAAAAAAAATGTTTCCTTATAGACCCTGTCCCACTTGGTCCCAAGCCCCTTCCTCTTTTTTTCTATCCTATACAAAGTCTTTCTTTTCTGAACTCAAAAAGCAAAAGAGTGCTGTCCCCAAGCTAATAGCTGTTCCACTTCTGACAGCGGCAGCCAAGTCTGCTCTGGTCCAGCAGCCACCTTTCCATTCCCAGCAGTGACTGATAACAGGAGGGGGCTTTGTGTACACAGAGAGCTGGCTCAGCAAGCTTAGGAGAAAATTACTTCCTCTTTCAGCAGAAAAAAAATGGTTAAAAATGCCAATGTCGTGTTTGCACAATGTTTATTCTATTAATCCTGACCTTGAAAACTGAACATCAACCACCATATAATCATAGCATAATTGCCTGGTGCGGTCTGTCCTTGAAACTAGAACACTGGAATCAATTCTCAGAGCTGGAATTCACACAGTAATTTATCTTAAACTCATGGGAAAACTCAGACATGGAAAATATGTGTTATTTAGTTAACTCTTGATGAAGATATTGTGTCTGATGTATTCGGGCCACAGAAGGTTTACAGTGAAAGAGTGTAAATATGTACTTTCAGATGCATTTGTCATGGGCAACATTTCCTGACAACTGTAAAACTGGTAAGGTGAAACTTAGATAGAATCCCTGTGCATTTTATCTACTCTGGGCACCAAATTAATCAATATCATGAGCATAGAGGCCAATCAGAGAGTTATCTGTAACAATACCGAAAGGCTGTATGGAGACAACAATCGCTATGTTGCCCAAGACTTGAAATATATACTGTTGACTTGAGCAGATTGGCAGACAAGAGCCTGTCAGTGGATTCTACTTTCAGAAACTCAGTCTGTTTGAAGCAGGACCCTAAAAGGTATTTGGAGGAGGGAGAAGGAAAGTGGAGGTACAGAGGAAATGGATATGCCCAGCCAGCAATTAAGGAAACTGGAATGCAACAGAAAGGAGTCTGCAGGTTTCAGATGGGTGTCTCTCCAACGTTCTGTGTGTATAAATCACCTGGCGGTCTTATTACTGTGCTGAGTCTGTTTCAGTAGGTCTGGGTGGAGGCAATTCTCATAAGCACCTGGGAGTGATGAAGATGCTGCTGGTCCCAGGACACACCTTGGGCACCTGAGTAGCAAGAACATAAGTCTTCAGTAGTTACAGATGGAAAGGAATGGGTGGGAGGTGGCATACAGCCCTTAAAGGTCACTCCAGCCAACCTTCTCATTACACAGATGAAGAAATGAAAAGTGGAAAGGTTAAGTGGTTCGCCTGAGGTTTTGTTAGTGATAAAGCCTTTGACTCCTATTTCAATGCATTTTGCCTTTCTATAAAATGTCTACAAAGTATTCTTGGAGACAAACATTAGCTGGGTTTTGGGGTTTTTTTTAAGTTTCTTGAAGAATTTCTCTTTTTATATATAGATATTATATTATTAAACCCAAAGATACTTTGACTTCAAATAACATGAAAAGCCATGATCTAGGAGGAGGGAAAATGGCGGCGGTATAAACGGACGTGTCCTGTGCCTTGTCCTGGAGCAGATAAGGGTGAGCAGCTGAAACGGGTAACATGCAGCCCGAATAGGCAGAGGATTTTCAGCTGAGAGACTGTCTGCAGCTAGGAAAGACCGAGAACCCCCAGGAAAAAAAAGGACGGTTGGAGACTGCGGCTGAAGCCTCTCGTGGTGCACCAGCTAAGCAGCGGAGACTGCGCCATCTTGGGTGGTTGTTGCCGGCATCCAGAGACCAGCTACTAACCTGGAAACAAGGGATCTCAAGCAGCGTGACTGCCTGAACTCAGACGAGCACTGCTTCTTCTCACGGAAAGGTTGGACATCCCCTAAAGGTGCGGTTAGCAGTTCGGGTTGGAGGGAGGACCGAGCTCGCACGCGCGGGGCAGAATCTGCGCCCCACAGAGTCTGCAGCCGTTGGGACCAGCGTGACCTGCGAGTGGGGAAGGGGCCCCACAGGGCTGCTGGCAGAAGGGAACGCGAAAAACGAGCCCATAGCTGGACTGGATGTAAAGGAGCAGCCTTGGACTTTGCCAATCTGCTGGCTGCTTGGTGCCCGGGGCGAGTGGGCGCGCGGAGACTGAGCGCGGAGACTGTGCGCAGACCTGGAAGGTGGAGGCTTGCGAATTCGCACAACTATCAGGCTCTTGTTACAGTTCCCCTTAGATCCGTGCATTTGATTATTAAACCCAGTGCATGGGATTCCCCAGTTGGGGTCATTCGCAGAGCCTGTAGGGGAAAGTTCTTTTTGGGGAGCCTGGGAAACAGCGGGCAGTGGCAAGGAACCAGCTCTGGGCAGTGGTCTTTCCCGAATCAGTTCCAAATACCATAGAGGAAAAAAAAAAAAAAAAACCCTACTGATAGAGAGGACTTATAGCCTCGGAGGTCAAACCAGACACACTGCCACCCAGAGGCAGAGCCACGAACTGTCTCTTCTGCAATCACAAATAAAGGCAGTCTGGTAAACAAATACAAGCTGCCTTAAAATCAGGTCTGTGGTTTACTGCACAGAGGGACAGTGTATCGCAGGGAAGTTCAACACTCCCCTGAATACCTGGCAGGACTGAGGCGTGCCAAAAAGAAGAGTGGAAGATCTGAAGCACCTTCACTTCCGAATATTTTTATATATATATATATATTTATTTTAATTCTTTTTTCACCATTTCATTAAGAACCTATTTTATTTATTTTATTTTATTTTTTTTTTTTTTCATCACTTGATTTTACCTTTTTAATTACTACATTTTTTTTAACCAGTATTATTGCTATCCTTTTACCATTTTTTCAAGTGTCATTTTATTTTTTATTATTTTTTTTTATTTTTCTTTATTTTATTTTGGGATTAGTGTTATACACACTATTTTCATCGTTCCTTTAGCATCATTTCTCTCTAGCTCACATTTACCCTTAAGCCAAAACTCTCTTCCTCACTTTTCCCATTTTGTTGTCCTGTTTCTCTTACCCTATTCCTACTTTGGATTTTACCTATTCCTTCTTTCTACCCACTGTCTAAATTTCACCCTACTTATATATCTAATCTCCAATCCCTCGGTCTCCCCATACAAATAGCCTCTTCCCCACCTCTATTTCATTCTAGTACTTTTTTTTTTTTTTTGGTATTTTTGTTTTTTTCTTCTCTCCCTTTTCCCAATCTCATTTCGGCACTCCTTTTTGTTGTTTATTTTTCTCTTTAATATTTTTCTCTTTTTTCTTCTTTATCCCCTAATTCTCTTCGCTCGGGGGGTCACCTTTATTTGGGGTTATTAATATCGTGAATGCATTTAGTTTGTTGCCTTGTACGTTGTGCCTTGTTGTGTTGTATTTTGTGCCTTTGAATCAGCGCAGCAGAGAGAGAACTACATAACCAAACACCTTGAGAAGAGAAATCATGGTGAAACAAAGAACGAACCCAAATATGAAAGAAAAACAGGCATCATCAGAAAAGGAAGTAAACGAAATGGAGGCAATGGAGGCAAGCAACCTGTCAGAGAAAGAATTCAGAGTAATGACCATAAGGTGGATGAAAAGAATGGAAGACCAATTCAACAATATGTGTAGAAACCAAGAGGAAATGAAGAAGAACCAAGAGGAAATGAAGAGAAACCAAGAAGAAATGAAAAACGACATCACTGCCATAAAGAACTCAATAGAAAGCATCAACAGTAGACTAGAAGAAGCAGAGGACCGCATCAGCGAGCTAGAAGACAAGGTAGAAAAAAATACCCAAACAGAACAGCTTCTAGAAAAAAAAATTAAAAAGCAGGAGGAGAGCCTAAGAGAACTATGGGACAATGCTAAACGAAACAACATCCGAATAATAAGGGTGCCAGAAGGAGAAGAAACTGAGCAAGGAATAGAAAACCTGTTTGAAAAAATAGTAACAGAAAATTTCCCTGATATAAGGAGGAAAAAACTCACACAAATCCAAGAAGCTCACAGAGTCCCAAACAAAATGAACCTGAAAAGACCGACACCAAGGCACATAATAATTAAATTGGCAAACACCAACGACAAAGCAAGAATCTTAAAAGCAGCCAGAGAGAGACAGAAAGTTACCTACAAAGGATCCCCCATCAGACTAGCGACCGATTTCTCAACAGAAACACATCAGGCAAGAAGGGAATGGAATGAAATATACAAAGTCATGCAAAGGAAGGGTCTGAATCCAAGAATACTATACCTAGCGAGGCTATCAATCAAAATTGAGGGTCAAATCAGGAGCTTCACAGACAAAAACGGTCTACGGGAGTTTATTACAACCAAACCAGCAATGCAAGAAATGCTAAAGGGTCTGCTGTAAATAGAAAAAACAGGAAACAAAGAAGGAATGCAGTGGTAAAGAACAAAAATGGCGACTAACAAGTTTCTATCAATAATAACTTTAAATGTAAATGGATTACATTCCCCAGTCAAAAGGCATAGGGTAAATGAGTGGATAAGAAAACATGACCCATCTATCTGCTGTCTACAGGAAACCCACCTCAGAAAAAGACGCACACAGACTGATGGTGAAGGGATGGAAAAAGGTTTTTCAGGCCAATGGAAGTGAAAAAAAAGCCGGGGTAGCAATACTTATATCTGACAAATTAGATCTCAAAGTGAAGGACATAAAAAGAGATCAAGAAGGCCACTTCATAATACTAAAGGGAGCAGTCCAACAAGAAGAAATAACTCTGGTAAATATATATGCACCCAATATAGGAGCACCCAAATACGTAAGAAATCTTCTGGAGAAGATCAAGGGAGAGATTGACAGCAATACAATCATAGTAGGGGATCTTAACACCCCATTATCTCCACTGGACAAATCCTCTAAACAGAAACTCAGCAAAGAAACATCAATCCTAAATGACTCACTAGATCAGATGGAATTAATTGACATCTTCAGAACATTTCACCCCAAAGTCACAGAATATACATTCTCCTCGGGTGCACATTTGTCATCTTCAAAGATAGACCATATATTGGGTCACAGGCAAAGTCTCTTCAAATTCAAGAAAATTGAAATCATATCAAGTATCTTCTCAGACCACAAAGGCATAAAACTGGAAATCAACTACAACAAAAACAATCCAAAAAAATCAAACACATGGAGACTAAATAGCATGCTATTAAACAACGACTGGGTCACCAGTGAGATCAAAGAAGAAATAAAAAACATCATGGCAACAAATGACAATGAAAACACAACAATCCAAAACCTATGGGACACAGCAAAAGCAGTCTTGAGAGGGAAGTTCATAGCTCTACAAGCCTACTGCAAGAAACAAGAAACAATGAGAATAAATGACCTAACTCTACAACCCGAAGAATTAGAAAGAGAGCAACAAAAAAAGCCCACTGTAAGCAGAAGGAAGGAAATAACAAAGATCAGAGCGGAGATAAACGACATAGAGACCAAAAAAACAATACAAAAGATCAACAAAACCAAGAGCTGGTTCTTTGAAAGGATAAACAAGATTGATACACCTCTAACCAGGCTCACCAAGAAACAAAGAGAGAGGACCCAAATAAACAAAATCAGAAATGAAAGAGGAGAAATAACAACAGACCCCATAGAAATACAAAGGACTGTTAGAAAATACTATGAACAACTCTACTCCAACACACTAGACAACCTGGAGGAAATGGACATATTCCTAGATAAATACAACCTTCCAAAACTTAACCAGGAAGAATCTAAAAATCTCAATAGGCCAATAACTATGGAGGAAATCGAAGCAGTAATCAAAAAGCTTCCAGCAAACAAAAGCCCGGGGCCAGATGGCTTCACAGGGGAGTTTTACGAAACATTCAAGGAAGACCTAAAACCTATCCTCCTCAGACTATGTCAAAAGATCCAAGAGGAAGGAGCACTTCCCAGCTCATTCTATGAAGCCAACATCACCCTAATCCCAAAACCAGATAAAGACAATACAATGAAAGAGAATTATAGGCCAATATCCCTCATGAACATAGATGCCAAAATCCTCAACAAAATCCTAGCAAATCGGATCCAGCAGTACATCAAAAAGATCATACACCATGACCAAGTAGGATTTATCCCAGGGATGCAAGGATGGTACAATATCCGCAAATCAATAAATGTGATACATCACATAAACAAATTGAGAGAGAAAAACCACATAGTCATATCAATTGATGCGGAAAAAGCATTTGACAAAATCCAACACCCTTTCTTGATAAAAACTCTCAGCAAGATAGGAATTGAGGGATCATACCTCAACATAATAAAAGCCATATATGACAAACCCACAGCGAACATCATAATCAATGGGCAAAAACTAAAACCATTCCCCCTAAAAACAGGAACAAGACAGGGATGCCCCCTCTCACCACTCCTGTTCAACATAGTACTGGAAGTACTAGCCATTGCGATCAGACACGAAGAAGAAATAAAAGGCATCCCGATTGGAAAAGAAGAAGTAAAACTGTCCTTATTTGCAGATGACATGATACTGTAATACAGAACCCTAAAGACTCCATCAAAAAATTATTAGACTTAATAAATGAATTCGGCAATGTAGCAGGATACAAAATTAATGCTAAGAAATCCATGGCATTTCTTTACACCAATAGTGAACTTACAGAAAGTGAAACTACAGAAGCAATCCCATTTACCATTGCACCAAAAAAATTAAAATACCTAGGAATAAACTTAACTAAGGAGGTAAAAGACTTATATGCTGAAAACTACAGGACACTGAAAAAAGAGATAGAGGAAGACATAAACAGATGGAAGAATATACCGTGTTCATGGATTGGTAGAATCAACATCATCAAAATGTCCATACTACCCAAAGCAATTTATAGATTCAATGCAATCCCTATTAAATTACCAACAGCATATTTCACAGATCTAGAACGAATGTTCCAAAAATTCATCTGGAATAAAAAAAGACCCCGAATAGCTGCAGCAATCCTGAGAAAGAACAAAGTAGGTGGGATCTCAATACCAGATATCAAACTGTATTACAAAGCCACTGTTCTTAAAACAGCTTGGTACTGGCACAAGAACAGACATATAGATCAATGGAATAGAATAGAGACCCCAGAAATCAACCCAAACCACTATGCCCAATTAATATTCGACAAAGGAGGCAAGAGCATACAATGGAGTCAAGACAGTCTTTTCAATAAATGGTGTTGGGAAAATTGGACAGATACATGCAAAAGGATGAAACTAGATCACCAACTCACACCATGCACAAAAATAAACTCAAAATGGATAAAAGACTTAAACGTAAGACGGGAAACCATAAAAATACTAGAGGAATCCACAGGCAGCGAAATCGCAAACATATGCCGAAGAAATTTCTTCTCTGATAATGCTCCTAGGGCAATGGAAACTAAAGAGAAAATAAACAAATGGGACTACATCAAAATAAAAAGCTTTTGCACAGCAAAGGAAACCATCAACAAAACAACAAGAAGACCCACTACATGGGAGAACATATTTGCCAATGATACCACCGATAAGGGTTTAATTTCCAACATTTACAGGGATCTCATGAAACTTAACAAAAGGAAGATAAACAATCCAATAAAAAATGGGCAACGGACCTAGATAGACACTTTTCGAAAGAGGACATACAGAAGGCCGAAAGACATATGAAAACCTGCTCAAAGTCACTAATTATATGAGAGATGCAAATCAAAACGACAATGCGTTATCATCTCACACCTGTCAGAATGGCTATCATCAACAAATCAACAAACAACAAGTGTTGGAGAGGATGTGGAGAAAAAGGAACCCTTCTGCACTGCTGGTGGGAATGCAGACTGGTGCAGCCACTGTGGAGAACAGTATGGAACTACCTCAGAAGACTAAAAATGGAACTCCCATTTGACCCAGTGATCCCACTACTAGGAATATATCCCAAGAAACCAGAAACGCCAATCAGAAAGGATATATGCACCCCTATGTTCATAGCAGCACAATTCACCATAGCTAAGATTTGGAAACAGCCTAAGTGCCCATCAGCAGATGAGTGGATTAGAAAACTGTGGTGCATATACACAATGGAATACTATGCTGCGGTAAAAAAAAAAAGGAACTCTTGCCTTTTGCAACAGCATGGATGGAACTGGAGAGCATTATGCTAAGTGAAATAAGCCAGTCAGAGAAAGATAAATACCACATGATCTCACTCATTTGTGGATTATAGAGAACAACATAGACTGATGAAAAGGGACAGACCCAAAGACTGAGAAACAGCAATCAGGCTATCAATCCCCAGAAGGAAAGTAGGGGAGGGCGGGGTAAGGGGAAGAGATCAACCGAAGGACTTGTATACATGTATATAAGCCAAACCAATGGACATGGACAACAGGGGGATGGGAGCATGAGTTTGTGTGTGTGGGGGGGAGGTTGGGGGTTACTGGGGGGGATGAGGACACATTTGTAATACCTTAACTAATAATAATAATAAAAAAAAAAGCCATGATCTAAAGAATTGCATCTTTCTAAAATGTGACAGAATTTCCTGGGAAAAAAAATGATAAAATTGTTCATTCATCACTGTGTATCCTGGAAAACTTCCAATTCAACAATTGTAATCATGGTCTCGGCTAGTCTAGCGAACCCAATTTCCTGCTCTCCTTCCAATTTTTGTTCAAAGTTGAATATCCCTACATACCTTTGAACCATCCAGTATGGTAGTAAGATTACTTTAAAGGCCTTTGGGAAAGGGTTGTTACATTTCTGAGCCCGCTTAGTTTAACCTTCCTCTGACAGTCAGGATGAGGGGCGATTTGCCCTGTCAGAAACTCCTCAGATAATTAAAAAGCTAAGAATCCAGACTCCACTAATACTCCTATTCAGCTTATCAAGTGCTGCACCGCTCTGGCAAATTTAACTCCATCTGGATAATTGGAGAGAAATGAATGCTTCACCTTAAGTCCCAGCATTCTGTCTGTCTGCCCAGTTCAGCCAAGGAGACCTCCACCACACAGCCTTCAAACTCTTCGTAAAGGTATTTCATAAACATCTTCTAACAGCCCCTCTGTGGTTTCCCACTTAGCTATCTGCTTGGCGTCCCGTTCTGGAATGTTTGATGGGGGCTCTGTTGCTGGCCCCCCTCCAAAAAGGCAATTCTGGGAATTTATAGGTGTACATTTAAATAGCTTATTTAGTTGTGTGTGCTCCATATTAATTGCCCTTGCATTCAGGTGGATTTGTGCTTAGTGATTTTCTCCTCATACAGAGAATACAGATAAAGTTTGATGGGCCATGCTGGCCCTAGGCTGGACATGCCAAGCCGCCTTGCACACTTAGAGCAATGAGTGAAGAGAAGAGAAAGGGATGCCAGGGATGATGGGAAGATGCTGGGGCACTGTGTTCCAAAGCATGCTGGCTGGTCTTGCCTGGTCCATCATTCATGCCTCTTCCTTTCAGTGTCTTCCTCTGATTTTGTAGAGGGGAGACACAAGACCTACCAAGCAAAGGATGACCGTCTAGAAGCTTGTTTAATGATTCCTGATGAGGGGAACAGAATAACTACTTTCTAGTACTTTCTCTTTGTATTCCCTGACCCTCAACAAATGGTTGAAGACACCATCAGGCCATTTCACCAACCCTGGGACTTCCATTCTGCGTGGATTGTAAGCATTCTTAGAAGAGGTGATCAATGAGAGTATTTTCCATTGATATGACTTACATAAAACAGGAATGTATATTTAACAGAAAATGTGTTTCTCCTTCATGCCATATTCTGGTTCAACAAAGTTTTAGAGTTTCTGTTCTATCTGCTTGCTGTTTGGCCAGCCAGCCCATGTCTGTTTGCTTTTCTCAACACTGCTATTCACCCAGACAGGTGCAAAGTGACCCCCAAGAGGATATTTTGGCCCATATGCTGTCAGCGTTCTAATCACCAATGGCAATGCCAGGCACTGAGAAATGCTAATTGTCATCAGGGGAGAGTCCACATATGGCTCTGGGCATTTGGCTGGGATTTTTAAGCTGGTGTAGGTAGATTTCTTGAATACTGAGTGATTATGACTTGGGGATAATGCTGAAATTTATTAACAGGAAGCTTTGGCCAGATATCACTGTCAAATTGCATTAGAGAAAGCTCTGGCTTGCTTGGTCATTCAGCCTGAGCTACAAACACCCACTTGCACGAATCTCTGATGCTGCTGATTAGTTCTGCTTGCATCTGTTAGGATAGGGATGACTTAGCTTTCCATGGGGCAGTGTTCTGAGGAGCCATGAAGGTCAGTGTGAAAGAGGGAGAAGACCACTGGTATCACCCTGGGGTAAATTTGTTCTTCATCCATTGTTAACAAGTGCTAGAAAAGACAGTGCCTCCAACATAACATGCCCTTTTCCTCTCTCATCCCCTCAGCAGGTCTACTTCTCTTCCTGTGCTCTTCGTCTTAGTACAGGTCACCACCATCCACTCAGTTGTCCAAACTAGAAACTAGGGTCATTTCTAGCAATTTTCTCTCTCCCACATCCCCAGCCCCTCCTTATTCAGTAAACAAGTCCCATTCAGTCAGTCTCTAAGATACCACCTGAATATATGACTTCTCTTTATTCTCATCACCTAACTCAAGTGATTAGACTAGCAAAAAGTTTCAATGGTTCCCATCACCTAAAGAATAAAGTTCAGACTCTTTAACAGTAGGTTTAAGGTGTCTGGCCTTTAATAGCCTCCACTAATTTTTGCCATATCCACTTCTTGCTGTTATCCTCCACATCCTTATACTATCCTTACCCCACAACTCTTTCCCAACCAAGTCATAATCTTTTACCCCTTTTTTCGGCCAGAAGTGTCCTCTCTCTTGCCTTCTAAACCTGGAAAATATATACCCATCCTTTAGATTTGCTCAGCAATAACATCTTTTATAAGACTCTCTCTCTGACACCCTTTACCTGTAGTGATTTTTATTGTGTTCTAATCAGTATTTTACATGACTGTTATCTAAGGTCACCTTGGTCTTTGTAGCCTTTGAATCTCTAGTTCCAAGAATATATTCTTTACAGACTTATATTTAGGGAAGGGAGGAAAGAAAGTAGTTCTTTAATGTGTGACTTAGAAAGACAGACTAGGCCAAAACCGGTTTGGCTCAGTGGATGGAGCGTTGGCCTATGGACTGAAGGGTCCCAGGTTCAATTCCGGTCAAGGGCATGTACCTGGGTTGCGGGCACATCCCCAGTGGGAGATGTGCAGGAGGCAGCTGATCGATGTTTCTCTCTCATCGATGTTTCTAACTCTCTATCTCTCTCCCTTCCTCTCTGTAAAAAATCAATAAAATATATTAAAAAGAAAAAAGAAAGACAGACTAGAGCTGAAATTGCTGGTCATAAGGTAGTTCTGGGTATATATCTAAAGAAATCCAAAACACTAATTCAAAAAGATATTGCACCCCTATGTTCATGCAGTGTTGTTTAAAATAGCCAAGAATATATGGAAGCAACCCAAGTGCCCATCAATAGCTTAGTGGATAAAGATGTGGTTCATATATATATATGGAATAGTAATGGAATAGTACTTAGCCATAAAAAAAGAATTTTGCCATTGTGACAAGATGGATGGACCTAGAGGGGGGTACCATGCTAAGTGAAATAAGTCAGGCAGAAAAAAAACAAAAACCATATGATCTCACTTATATGTACAATCTAAAGAACAAAATAAATGAACAACAAGATAGAAACAGACTCATGGATTCATAGAATAAACTAAGGGTTGCCAGATGGGAAGGGGACTTGGGGACTGGGTGAAAAAGATGAAGGGATTAAAAAAATACAAATTGGTAGTTACAAAATATTCACAAAGATGTAAACTACAGCATAGATAATACAGTCAATAATATTATAATTACTATGTATGGTTCCAAGAGGGTATTAGAATTTTCAGGGAGATCATTTTGCAAATTATATAATTAACCACTATGCTGTACACCTGAAACAAATATAAAATAATATTGAATGCCAATTATAATTGAAAAGTAAAAAAGAAAGACAGATTATACAGATATATAGGAAGCATGAGTTATATATTTATATCCTTTATGTGAGTAGATGTACCATATTCTAAGGTAAATGGAAGTCTAAGCTTCTAAGAGAAATGGATATGGCTGACATATAACCTCTCATTGGATAGTAAGTGGAACTTCCAACACATTGAGCAACTGCCCCATGTGTATGGAAGCCAGATATTTTATTAGAAAATTACACTTGCCTCACAAATCCAAGACTTTCAACCAACTCCAGATATAGAAAGTCACTGGCATGATATTACTATTCCAACATGCCAAGATGCCTTCCTATTGTGCCTGTGGGTCAAAGGGATGCTGCCTGAAAGATAATCATAGCAATATAGATGTAGTTCCAAACTTCAGATCCAGTAGATCTTGATTGAAGGGGGCAAAGCCTTAAACATAATCTGCTGGCTTTTAAGAAAGTCAAAACACACATTATATTTTTCTGAAATATTCCAACTCATTTATACAAAAAGAAAAAACTAAAAAGGTATTAAGATAGAATTTGGGATTTGTTCTCTTGCTGGAGAATGACAATTTTAATGCCTGTGGATGAAGTGTTAGTTAATATGTCAAATGCTAACTATCTTAATACCTGTCATTTTCATGCTGCCCAACACACACAACACACACACACATCACTTCTCATGAGTGAAGGCTGGGACTATCAGAACACACATAGGAGTTAGACTGAAGAGAGATGTCAGGGGAGTCCAGCAGAGCAGGATGTATCATAGTCAATCGAGTCCTTCAAAATGCCAAGTCTTCCCCCATCTAGTGTCCAAATGGATACCAGTCCAAGCATGGGTCTCACCCCAAATAACAGGGCTGTACTTACATCGCCCTTCAACATCCATTTTCATGTGGAACTAGATCTTTATGCCCACCCCACATATCAGAATTCAGAATATAATGCAAGAGAATTGGAAAAAAAAAACGAATGCTTTATTTTTAGGCATGTTTGGCTTTGTCAATGACTTATAACACAGAAACAACATCCTTAATCTTTCTGTCTTTGTTTCCTTATATGAGAAATGGAAAATAAACCACATGGGGTTGTCATTTTATCTGCTGAAATGACAAATAAAAGTAGGGAACTGACAACTAACTCACAATAGGTGTACAATAAATCCCAATGACCTCCACTTCTTTCCAATGGTAGGCTCATTTGTTTAATATTTTGTTAGCATCTTTATTAGACATCCATACTCTGCTAAAATAAACAGAGAGCCCTGGTATTTGGCTGAGCCCATGACATTCAAAAGCCCCCATACATCCTCCTTCTCACATATATAACTGTCATGGTCTGTGCAGGCCACGCTGCATGTCACAAAGCAAAAAGAATTTGAATTTCATCCCTTGTAAGTGAGATAAAATGTAAGGATAAACAAAATAAATAAAGTCATTTTTCTTGTAGGTCTTGCTTATGCAGATTTCATTTTGAATTGAATAGAAACTTATCTCTGCTGAAATGTGTTGCCTTACACACTTAATGTGGAATACAGCAGTGACTAGATGATCTTGGTATTTGGAAGTACGTGTGGTCAATAGAGGCAACAGACTACACAGAAAAAGAAAAAAGGAAAGGAAGGAAGGAAGGAAGGAAGGAAGGAAGGAAGGAAGGAAGGAAGGAAGGGAGGGAGGGAGGGAGGGAGGGAGGGAGGGAGGGAGGGAGGGAGGGAGGGAGGGAGGGAAAAAGAAAGAAAGAAAGAAAGAAAGAAAGAAAGAAAGAAAGAAAGAAAGAAAGAAAGAAAGAAAGAAAACTTTTTTTTCAAAAGAAAATAACCCGTTGATATTATATCAGTTGCTGCTAGGTCAAAGCTGAATTGATTTTCATGTAGTGAACAGTTCTCTTTTCTTGCATTAATAGTTGAGCAGCAATGAGTACCGAAGCTAAATTATATAGGCATCAGTTATATTTTATGATACAAGCGTCTTTCAGAGCAAAGGACTTAGAAGATAAGTATATATGTTCTGGTCCTTTAAAAAGAGTTAGAGAATAACATATTATGGGAATAGAGTAAAGTCTTCTCTTATACTGGCAATTTGAACACGCATAACAATATTTATTCTTTTTTGTTCTCATTAAATGGTCAAAGTCCAAAAAATTAGAGGAAAATATATCAGTGGTAGAAACAGAGAAATAGAGATATATAGTCTCATGTTAGAAAGTTTTATAAGTTTCTATAAGACATCCTATAGAATGAATGATCTGGATTGAAGAAAGGTTGATATATCCCCTTTTCTTCCCACCAACTACCCACAAAGTTAGAATAAGAGACCCAGGCAGAATCCCTCCAAAGTCACAACTGGGGGATATGTGTGAAGGAAGTGAGGCTGGGCCTTGGGAAAGTCTACTGACACAAGTATTTTACAACAGCACTGCTGAGAAAGAAGAAATGACCTGGTAAACCATGAACAGTCAGCCCAGCACCCCATGGAACCAAATGTAGTATGGGGAATGTCACATCTAAACCCCATCCCAGAACCAGCTACATATCCGTGGGGTCCAGAGCAAAATAAAAATGCGGGACTCCTTATTCAAAATTTAAATCAAGCATAGACCCCTTTTAAGCATGGAACCCTATGTGACTACATAAGTCAAATGCCTCTGAAACCAGCCCTGCCTCCTCTCAATACCTGTTTACCTGAGTGACGACTCAAAATCTCACCTTCTGGATCATTCAGAACCCACCAATTCATCACCCTCCAATGAATCTGGGCTCCTCCACTCTTACCCACCCTGCCTTTAAACTATATTCTGGAACACTTGACCTGTGGCCATAAAATCCCCCATTTCTCCCTAAACTTCTCCTTCCCCTTCTTTATTTTTATTATTTTTTAAATTGAGGTAACATTGGTTAATAACATTATATAAATTTTAGGTATACAACATTATAATTTGATATCTGTATACTCTATTGCATGCTCACCACCAAAAGTCTAGTTTTCTTCTGTATCAAATATTTAACCCCCTTTACCCACTTTGCCCTCCTCTGATCCCCATCCCTCCTGATAACCACCATTCTGATGTCTGTATCTATGACTCAGTTTTAGTTTTGTTTTGTTAGTTCATTTGTTACTTTATCCATTTTATATTCAACATATAAGTGAAATCTTATGGTTTTTGTCCCTTTCCCTTGTACTTATTTCACTTATTTCTCCTTCTTCTTTAACCTGGCTGTCTCCTGAAGCCACTGTCTCACCTAAAGCCTTACTGAGCTGCTGCTATTGCCTTTTCAATTCACTTCTCCCAGTGAAATGGGAGTCAGAATCCTCTGCACTGTGTTTCCAAATGGTTCCTCCCCTGCCCTGCTTAGAGGCCACACCCTGCTAGCATCCAACCCTCTCAAATTCATATCCACTGGCCTCCTAGACACACACCGAGCTCACTCTAGATTCTAGAACCAGTCTATCTTTTTACCTCTGGCATCCTCTGGAAAATTCAACTTCCATGTAGATAACCTACCCCAAACCTGGCCTAGCTAATGAGCCCCTTGGAGTCCACATTAGATCCCTTTCATTGCCTCCCAAGTAAGCCCACAAGCATCCCCTAAATGAAACAGAACCATCACAAAAATCTCAACTTCAGGTTTTCCACTCTCATAAATCCTTCCTCTCTTCCGGTTCACTTATTTTAGAGCCCCCAGTGAAGCAAGTATTTACCCTCATCAAGACCTTCTGTGCTGCTCCAGTACTGCTTTATCCATATTCCCCTGCCGGCTTTACTTTCTGCTTAGATTCCATAGCTTGTCATTATAATTGCTCCCTTACAGAGTCCTCGTCTTCATTACTTCTCTCCCCCCTTTATAGTCATATGGGAAAACCCCAACTATCTATCTCTTCAGTGCCAATTGGAGTCAGGAAATCAAAAAGGGCCCCAGAGTGAAAGGCCAACATAATAAAATGATGGCCACACTTTGACTATCCCTTTTTGTTGTTGTTTTAAAGCTAAGGAAAAAAAATTGTAAGTGCTCTACAAGATAAAGCTCTATGCTTTAAAGGAACAAAAATCAGATTGGATGATGACATCTTCTCTAAAATCCTAAGCCACTGAATTAATTCTACCTGATTTTTGAGAGTAATGATTGTGGACTCAGAATTCTGGTCCCGACAAGCTCTTGCTCATCTACAAGGACAGCAGAAACTCAGCTGTTCCAAGTATGATCACCGTGTTTATCATCCTTCCTGAAAATAGACAATCTTCATGTCACCAACAATGAATTAAAACCAGAAAATCAAAACTGAGGAAGTAGTGGCATAAAATAACAATAAAATGAGCAAATCAAGTTGTCCAAATAATTATTGTTAGTATGGTCATAAAACCTGTGGTAATGATCAGAAATAAATCTTGTTGTAAGGATTAAATGTGAAAGGCTTACACCAGTGTCGGTCATATACTTGGATATTGTCATTACAAAGAAATAAATTTGTGCCTGATTTCAGTGGCTGAGTGGTTCAGCATCGACCTATGAACCAGGAGGTCACGGTTCAATTCCCAGTCAGGGCACATGCCCAGGTCGCAGGCTTGATCCCCAGTGCAAGCGGCAGCCAGTCAATGATTTTCTCTCATTACTGATGTTTCTATCTCTCTCTCCCTCTCCCTTCCTCCCTGAGATCAATAAAATATTTTTTTAAAAAAACAAAAGAAATGAATTTATTAATACACTTAATCTAAAGCCCCAAACTCTCTAACAAACTCAAGAAAATTTGATGGGGAAGATAAATATTGAGTAGAAAATATAGAGAGAGAAAAATTAAATCATATTAAATTTTTCATCCTGTGCCAGATTAAGTTTGAAAATTTCATTTTGTTCTTAGAGGCAAGATGTGTGAGTATGGGCACATGTATGTGTATGTTTGTTTCACTTAATTCTGCCGTCCTCATTCTAGGAATGTACATCCCATTTACCAGTCAGAGTATTGTTTTGTTTTGTTTTCTTAATACACAAGGCCACCAATGACTGATGCAATGCAGGGGCTCTATACACACCCATGTTCAGGTTACATCCCAACTATTCACTGAGTATGAGTCTGCTTTTACTGCCCCAGAGAAGAGATGGTCAAAAAAAGCAGACCCTCTTAACAATGGGAGCTGGCCCCAGCCCCAAGGCCATCCCCTGGACAGCAGCCTTATCTCTTTCACAGAGGTTGGTCAGCCTCAACCCACAAACCCCAGGAGCCAGACCTTCTGGGGAGAGTAGGGAGACAGACGATGTCATCATCCAGTATGTGTCCTCATGATTCCCAGTTCATGAGCCCTACTTCACATGGCTGAGTAGCAGTGTCTTCCCTCTTTGCCCTCTGTGATCCTGCCCGCCTTTGCCCCTATTGAAGAGGTCTTTCAGCGAAATTACATCAAAATCATGCTTTACGCAATGCATTGTTAACAGCAATGGCAGTTGTTAGAATTGCGAGTGCAAATTGCCAGAACCAAACAGCAGAAGGGAGATATATTAAGAATGATGAGGCTCAATCAGAGGACGAAAGATATCAGAAGAACCAAAAGGAATTGGAACCAAGAGGATACAAATTATCCTAGGGCCAACTGTTTAACTCGCATCATTTCACACTCATTTCATGTACATGATAATGCTTACCTCGAGGGTACATTTATCAACTCCCATGTAAGTTGGGGGACCCCCATTCCAGATCCATTTGCTTTAATTCCCGAAGGTGACATTTGGTGTCATTTTCTTTAAAGTGTATGTTTTAAAAGTGTCCTGATGGTTATTCTAACAAAACCTGCCTACAGGGAAGGGATGTGGCTCTCTAAGATGCTCACCCTTCATGTAACTTTGTCAATTGAGAGTCCACTCTTTCTGAATTGATAGTAATAGTGCTGGGACTGGAAGGCTGCTCAGCAGGGAACAGGAGTATATGCCCCCGTGGACATGAACCTTTCTGATTACAGCCAGCACTGCAGTGGGGGCTGCTAGATAGAACCCTAACCACCTGCCCACATCTGCCTGCCACTCAGGATAACGATACCCTGCTCATAGGCCTCCACTTTCCTCTTCCTTTGCCAGTGTGGCAGTTACATAGCACTGACTGCCCAAATAGGATATTAATGGCTCACTCTCTGAAATTTAGGAATGCTTACAAAGCATGACAGTGTGAGTGGCTAGAAAAATAATAATAATGAAAATAGAGTCAAACCGGTTTGGCTCAGTGGATAGAGCGTCGGCCTGCGGACTGAAGGGTCCCAGGTTCGATTCCGGTCAAGGGCATGTACCTTGGTTGCAGGCACATCCCCCAGTAGGAGGTGTGCAGGAGGCAGTTGGTCAATGTTTCGCTCTCATCAATGTTTCTAACTCTCTATCCCTCTCCCTTCCTCTCTGTAAAAAATCAATAAAATATATTTTTTTAAAAAAAGAAAAAGAAAGAAAGAAAATAGAAAGCACTCCCCTCTCCCCTCCTGGGAGTGGCTGGGCTGATGATTTGTGGAAGGGGTCTCTGTTGGTTCTTGTCTATGATGGCAGAGACAGGTAGGGAAGAGGGGCTGGCTGGCCATCTGCTTCAAACATCTCCGTTGCTTGCTGACAGCGTTGGGATCAATCATAGCGTGAGAGCTCTTTCTGTGTAGCTGAACTAATAGAACTCATTTATATTCTCTCACAAGAAACAAGAGGTGTTCCTGTCAGCAGCAGAAGAATGCAAGGATTGGGTGCCTGGCCTCCTCTCAGCTCCAGCCCAGAAAGCTCTTCACTCCCTGTCTCTGCAGGTCCAGGTTAGTCACCACCCGAGAGACCTGGCCAGGTGTGCACCTGCTCTCAGGAGCTGTCCTTGCCTTACCCACATCACACTTGTTATTTCCTTCCTATCTGCCACCCTCCTGTATGGAATCAATGCACTGGTCAACTTGGGCTAGGATATTGCATAATAGTGGGTCTCAAATGACATATTTTTTAAGCAAAGGCACTCTAGTTTACAACAAGAACAGTTTTCACTTACATAGCAACTTAGTTTACAAAGGTGTGTCCCATAGATTGCCTCAGTTTATCCTCATACCCTCATATGACCTTATGAGGTAGATGGGAAACACAAATATTTTACTCTGCTGATTTTGTTACATTTTGGATGCTATTATTTTGATGAAAATATATTTTGATATACTTTAAAGATAAGTCATTAACATTTTGGCTTAATTTTAACTATCAAATTAAGTAAAAAACATAAACTTCTCTCTATTCCTGAGCCTTACCCCAGACGCAATAACCTATAGGTCCTCCACTCATCTTCGTACCTCTACACACAAACACACATACACACACATGCACACACACACACACAATGTGAATCTGAGACAAGGTAACAATGGAAGCCGGAGGACCAGGAAAATGTTTTGCACACATTTCTTGGTAAAACCAAAAAGAAATATTACATTTTGAGCATGTTAAAGGGCTTTCTCAAAATTCTTCATCCAAGTAAGATTCGCAGTATTTTATTATAGATACTAGAGGCCTAATGCATGAAATTCATACAAGAGTAGGCCTTCCTTCCCCCAGCTGCTGGCACCACCCTCCCTCTGGCACCCGAAACCTGGGCTTCCCTCGCAGCCCCTGCTTCGTCTGGAAGGATGTCTGGTCTAATTAGCATATTACACTTTTATTATTATAGATCATAGATAAAGGAATAGGCAAAACCGTTGACTGAGTTCATACAGTTGACAATGACCACTGTGCTTAGACTCAGCATCTTTTAGGTAATATCCTGAGTTATTATCACACAGAGAAGTGGAGTTTGCTGCCTGGAGACAGTGTTCCTCCAGCATTTAAGGGTCCTGGGAGAGTAGCATGGTGAAGTGGTCAAGTGCCAGGCACTGTGCTCAGCTCTTCTGAGAATGGTCTCATTGACACTTCTTCAGTCTTCAAGGCCAGCATCACTGGCATTCTCACATTCTGATGAAGAAACTCGCAAGGCCAGCTAACTAGAAAGCAGTTGGATCAAACATAGGCCTGTGTGACAGCCAGTCTCACCCCAAATTTGGAAACAAAAATTCAGCTTCCATCTGGAATGATGCTCCTTTCACCCTTTCACTCACTTCCCCAGATGCCATCACATCCACTTCCTTGGGCAGTAGACACATTCTGGGCATGTTGGCTGAGCGTCTATGGCGACGCAGCAGGTGGAGAAGGCGTGAGGACTTGACAGCAGGTCTCAGGAGGGCAAACAATATCGGGAGTGAGGGGAGGGGAGATGTGGTACAAGCTCATTACAGTGTGGGCTCTGCCTGTCTAGCTGTGGCATTGTAGCTTCCCACCAAGAAACAAGGAGCAGGAGAAAGAAGGGAAAGAGGAAGAGAAGGAAGAAAAAGAGGAAGCAGAAAGATGGAATAGAAGGGACATTAAATTCAAATGACACATATGCTATTATGAAGGAGTATAGAAAGGGGCTACAAGCACAATTTCCAAGTTTGACCAAGTTCCAGAGCAGCCAAATGCTTAGTCTCGCTGGGCTTTAGTTTCTGCACTTGCAATACGGAGGAGCTCATAGTACCTGCTTCGCTGCTATATTGTGATAATTAAATGAGATAAAGCTTAAACAGACTTAACCTCATGACTCCTTCATAGCAAACATTCAGTAAATGTTAGCTATTCTTGTGGCTTTTTCAAATAAAGGTTAATGAAAAATAAATAGGGAACACTGAGATAACAGAAGGATCAAGCAAATGTATTGACCAGAGATTCTAATAAGGTTGCTATGACTGAGCATAAAACAGACAAAGCCACATGGGGGAGAAAAGCCGCTTAATTCGTAAGTACAGAAAGGAGCAAATATACCAGAAGGGAGCATGGGAAGATGTGTTCCTTCCATCTGGATGAAGTTTCTCAGAAGCCACAGCACTCAAATGACATCAATGGCTAGGAACAGGTTTGTGCCCTTTATGGTGGCAGGGGTGGTGTTGGGGGGCATCATCCTTTACTCAACACCACAGGTGTGAACCTGACTAATACGATGAACAAGTTTTCAATGGCCGTACTAAATAAGGATCTAAGCAGTATTCATAGCAGCCAGCAGCCGCTGGAACCCACTGCACTCCAGGCAGGGCTCTGCGCTAACGCACCAGTCACCAAACTCAGCATTTTCTGTCCCTTCCCAGAGGGCTGTTGCCACCCCTGTGTCACAGGGAGGAAAACTGGATACAGGGAGGATGAGAAACTTACCCAAAGTCACAGACCCAGTGAATTGGAAAAATACAATCCCACAGTCCACCTCAAAAGCCCAGGACCTTAATTATGATGCTGACTGTAATCCTTATTGAACATATTTTCTGGGACTTGAGAGACATAAATGTTCTCTGGAGCAGAATCTTGAGCTGTGGCAGGCTCAAGATTTATACATAGACAACTGGAAACTGTAACTTATCAAGAGTTCTGTCTCCTTGGATTTATAAGATTATTTTATTGTCATTGTTGATTTCCTATGTCCTTCTGAGAATTTACACAATTTAAAATAAAATAATTTGTTTTTACAGAATTCTATCTCATTGTGGCACTTGAACTGATGCAGCCATTTTAACATATTCTAGGGGACATGGAAGGACATAAGAATGGCTTAAGCCATTGGCTTAAGATTCAGGATTAGCCACATAGTTGGCAATTCTCCTTGAAGAAGAAAAACTAGAGTTCCTTAATCAGAAATTAACCCCTGAATTTTTGAAATACCAGCTGACCTCCCTGGTTTATTCTATGATGCTCCACAATCCCAGCCTCAATCTTTTTTCATAATTCTCAATAAATGACAACTCCATCATTTGAATTTGGTCCAACCAAAACCTTAGATCCATCCTTGACTCCCTTTCTTCCACATACCACATCTAATCCATCATTAAAGCCTTTCAGCTCTACCTTCAAAACAAATCCATATCCCAACCACTTCTTACCACCGCCATTGTTGCTACGTTGGTCCAAGCCAACATCAGTTCATACTGGGGTTACTGAAATAGTCTCCTAAGTGGAATTCCTATTTCTGCCTGTGGTCCCTATATTCCATTCTCTGCACATCAGCCAGAATGAGCCTTTAAAACATGCCTCTGCTTAAATGCCCCAAATGCCTTCCCACCTCAGACAAAAGAAAGAGCAAAAATCTTACAACAGCCTACAAGACTCTAAATGACATGACCCATAATCTCTCTGACCTCATTTCATATTAGGTACACTCCACTTTAGCCATCCCAGCCTTCCTTCTCTTGCTGGAACAGGCCAAGTGGGCTCTTATTGAGGGGTATTTGCACTATTTGCACTATTCCTGCAGCCCATGATCCACTTCTATGTATCCTTTGGGTCTCTCTATTCAAATAGCAACTTATCAGAGAGGACTTCTCAGACTACTCTTTTTAAGTTAGCACCCTGCCCACCTCAGATAGGCTCATATTACCTACTAGAGCCCCGATGCACAAAATTTGTTCACTCAAGGGGTCCCTCAGCCCAGCCTGTGCCCTCTCACAGTCAGGAGCCCTCAGGGGATGTAAGCCAGCAGTCAGATATCCTTAGCGCTGCTGCGGAAGGTGGGAGAGGCTCCCACCACTGCCGCTGCACTTGCCAGCCATAAGCCTGGCTTCTGGCTGAGCAGCACTCCCCCTGTGGGAGCAACTGACCACCAGGGGACAGCTCCTGCATTGAGCATCTGCCCCCTGGTGGTCAGTGTGCATCATAGCAACCGGCCGTTCCTCCATTTGGTTGATTTGCATATTAGCCTTTTATTATATAAGATTAGCATCTAGCATATTATATAGTTTTTACATTTTTATTTTACTTATATACTTCTTTATTACCTACCTATGTTCACCCACTAGACCAGTGATGGCGAACCTTTTGAGCTCGGCGTGTCAGCATTTTGAAAAACCCTAACTTAACTCTGGTGCCAAGTCACATATAGAAATTTTTTGATATTTGCAACCATAGTAAAACAAAGACTTATATTTTTGATATTTATTTTATATATTTAAATGCCATTTAACAGAGAAAAATCAACCAAAAAATGAGTTCGTGTGTCACCTCTGACACACATGTCATAGTTTTGCCATCACTGCACTAGACTATCAGTTCTCATGACTGCAATAATTTGGGTCTGTTTTGCTATTGCTATATCTCAAGTACCTAGAACAGTGCCTGCAACATAGGAGACATTCAAGAAATATTTTCTAAATAAATGATGAATAAATAAAATGTTTGGCCCTGCTGGTGTGGCTCAGTGGCTGAGCATCGACCTATGAACCAGGAAGTCATGGTTTGATTTCTGGTCAGGACACATGCACAGGTTATGGGGCGTGTAGTAGGCAGCAGATCAATGATTCTCTCTCATCATTGATGTTTCTATCTCTCCCTCCCTCTCTGTTCCTCTCTGAAATCAATAAAAATCTATTTTTAAAAAAGTTTGAAGGCAGATAATATGGCTTATTCCCCCTTGTTTCCCCAAAATACCTGAAATGTAGTAGGTATTAAATAAATGTGGGGATTTTAGAGGTTAGGTGAGTATCGATATTTGTAAGGGTTCTCCAGAAAAACAGAACCAATGAAGGAGTACATATAGATAAAGAGATTTATTTTAAAGAGTTGGCTCACACAATTATGGAAGCTAGCAAGTTCAAAATCTGCAAGGTGGATCATCAGGCTGGAGACCCAGGAAAGAGCTGATGTTGCAGTTAAAGTGTGAAGGCCATTCGCTGCAGAATTCCTGCTTGCTCAGAAGAGGTCAGTCTTGTGTTCTATTCAGGCCTTAACTGTGGGATGAGGCCCACCACATTATAAAGAGCAATGAGCATTGTTCAAAATTCAGCAATTTAAATATTAATCATATCCAAAAATATCCTCAAAGAAACATCCAGAATAAAAATGTTTACTATCTATCAGGATACTGTGGTCCAGCCAAGTTGACACATAAAATTATCCAGCACTATCCTACTAAGGTGAATCTATAGGACACATCATATTAATAAAAGAAGCATATTATTCAAGAATTCAATAGCTGGCATTTTACTTTAAATACCTTATTAGCAAAATGTCCTATATGCTGTCATTAAACATTTACTGGACACCTGTAAGTGCTAGGCCCTGTGCTAATGAGCACTGCAGAGTACAAGTCAGAGTTACCCTCTTCAAGGAGCTCATGAGATACATGCATGTCTATCATCTTGCATGTGTTATCACTGCTATAGAGCCACATGACCAACTACTATCTCAACATATCATTTGTCAGGCAGGGCTTTTCTCAATGGACTAAGTAAGTATGTACAGATCAGTAATGGGTTTGGTACAGAATAACTGAGCAAGTATAAGTAGTCATACTTTACAAAAGAGTAAAGATAGTCAGCCTATCTTGGAGTATGTGCCTAAAACTTGCCCTTCAAGCCTTGCCCCAGAAGCCTTGTCTGTACTTCTGACACTTGGCCTCCTCATCTCTCCCTCTTGGATTGTAATTGCCTTGAATTCTCCAAGCCACAGTTTCCTCAAAAGTAAAATTTATCTACTAGTCAATAACCTCAATGACAACAGAGATTGGCCTGGATGTTCACCTCGCCTGACATATTAGTTACATTATTATTATCAGGCTTATTACTACATTTATTAATTCAGAAAAGGGAAGCTCTTTCATGAATTTGTCCTTCTGCACACTAACATTGTACCTGTAAGGGTCAGGTAGAGTTCACTTAATGCAAGTATCTCTTCATAGCATAGCAGAGGACTTTTTCACTCCAGATTTTATGATATGACACAAGGTCATGCCAAGACTGATTGAGCCCATGCTCAGTTAAGAGAGCTATGAGCATTTCACGATACACACCTACCACTCTCTTTAAGAGTTTTAATTGTTTGCTTTCATGGTTGTTTGAATAATGTCTACCTGACTAGACTACAACTCCATAGGAATTATGAACAGTACATAATTAAACTAAGCAGGGGAGACTAGGTGAGACCACAGAACCAAGTCTCCAAACTTCAAATGTTAGTGTGTAACACAACGAAGGTCTCTTTCTTTATTACTCATTCTACATGCCCATGATGGGTTGATAGGAGACTCTGCTCCACATAGTCACTCAGGGATCCAGAAAGACAGAGGCTCCACCATTCTGTCATAGCAACATGATCTGGAACATGTAGTGTCCTCAATCATTGGGGCTGCTTATGTGCAGAATGGTCTTGTGCCAGCAACTGGATATTTTAGCTCCAGAGTGGCATCCACTCACATACCCTGGACCAAGAGTCTCCAGCCTCATCGAACTGCAAAGGATCTGAAAACATAATAGGCCACAGACAATATCTCCTGAGCATTACTCTCTCTGCTATACTGGCACATTATAGATGTCTAGTACATACTTTTATTGAATATATGAATGGATAAGTAAATGGTTGCTTACAGCAAACTCTAAAAACTTGACAATGACTCCTGATCTGTTTCTAGCCCCACCTCACCATAAGTGGCAGGGAAGTCTGGTTTCATCTGGATTCTTTCTCTAACCCCCAGCCATTTGTTTAAGCTTCCATTCAATGCTTATAATGCCATGTCACCCATGAGGAACTGACCCCACTGGAGTTTTTACTATTTACTTGGGAGGTTCTTTAACGGCTGGGTTAGTTTACTCATAATTTCCAGTATTAGGTCCTAAAACAAACAAAATTTTAGCTCTAGAATTTGCCAAGGACTTTCAGGCCATGAAAAAAGCAAAGGGTTGAAAAAGTGATTCTCTCCAAGAAAATCCTTCCTTATGAAAAATAGCACTAATTATGTCTGAAGACATAAAAAAGAGAGGCAGAAACGGAGAACAACCCTCTTTAAGGTCTGTTCGCACAGTGCACAGAGTCTAAAGTCCCAAAGAGGTCGCATAAGGACTGAAGCACAGGACAGACCTTCTAATAGCAGGTGCAAATATGCAATACCTTTCTCTGCTCGTTTTCACTAACTTGCCATTTCTGGGAAAATGGTTTCCTCACCTTTAATTCTTAATTTTCAAATTTGTATCCCTCAATAAGCCAATTAATTACCTGTACCAACTGAAGAATGAATTGAAGGATAGGGAGAGAGAAAACAGGAAATTCTGAAACACATTGAAAGAAATAATCTCAATTCCTGTTCTTGACCTACTTGGTGGCTTACGTCATCCACAGCACTTCATAGACAGCTGGCCCCTAGAGCAGAGAATGAACGCCTCCAGTGTAGCCGTCCGACCCCCAGGCTGAAGAGGTTCATTCATTGGCTGACCTTTGCCTAACAAGATGCTCTGTCATTAATTTTAAATTGAGTCCTGGGAAACTATAAGTTATCAATGGCAGATACTTAGGATAAAATGGACTCAAGGCTTAGGCAGTCTTACTGGAAATTGAGAAAAAGAAGTAAACAGAGGATGCTGGTTAAGAGAAAGAGCTCAGATCCATCAAGGGAAGCAGATGTGAGGATGACATGTCACCCCTGGGGAGAAGGAGATGGGAGCCCCAGTGTCTGACTTTCCAGGCAGGCTACTCTTCATAGCTTTGCAACAATCCCACTGCATGCACGAATGATGTGAGAAATCAAAGTCATGCCCATTTCAGCCAAAAGAGCCTGATTCTACACAAGTTCATATTATAAATGATAATTAGCATTTACCAAACACTCATTTTTTATCCGGCTTCACATTAAAACCTTTACATTTTGGTCTCATTATTTCTCACGTTATTCTTATGAGGGCAGTACTATTTTTATCCTCATTTTACAGGTGAGGAAACTGAGGCCCTGAGAGGTTAAATAATTTGATTGCAATGCCAAGTTGAGGCAGAAATTAAATACAGATATATTTTCTCAACATTTACATTCTTAGCTGACATATTAGACTGCTCCTTGACCCCCAAACTGAGCAACCTCATGGGTCTGAGAACTGCACAGTTCACCGCTCGACTCTCATGGACAGTGACCTTGTAAAATGAAGTTGGAAGAGTGCGCGCTTCTGCAGGGCTGAGCCTGGGCCTAAATCCTGGCTCTGCATTCACTTACTCTCCCGCCAATCCTCACCTTCTTCATCTATAAAGTTATAACTATAATATCTAATCTTCAGGTGGCAAACAGACTAAAGGGGGTGGCAAATGTGCCTGACACAAAGCAGAGCACTTGGTCAATATTAATGCATATCAGTTGAGTTCCCTCCCCCTCTTCGTAAGGTAGTTTATATTATTAAGGAGCTATATTTGCAAAAGACGGTGCATGGCCCGTACATGATGTCTCCTGTCACCCTCCACAGTACAGTTTCTGAGATGCGTTGCCCATCAGCTTGTAACATGGGTCAGCATTACCGTGAGGCATCCACAGAGCCTCAGCTCAGTGCTTTTACCCGAGGAGCACGGATCCCGAGTCAAGGCTATTTTTTGTTCTAAAATGTGTGTGATTGTCAGGGAGCTGAAAGGATCGTCCGTGCAAAGTAAGAAATGCCAGTCTGCTTTTACTTTAGTTGTCACCAGTGAAAAGTGTTCCTGTAGGTTAATGAATTTTTCCAAAAGAATAATCTGTCACAGGGCAAAGGAGGTGGGAGGAGGGAAGAAGGTGATTACCAGTGTGACTGCAGCACCAGCTTCATTAACTAACGCTGCTCCTGCAGACAACGGCAAGTGAATCTCAGCTGAACAGATTCGTGTCCACCAGGGATGGATTCTAACTATACATCTGAGAAGACTGTCTCCCTGCTCAGTCACAAGATATCAGCAAACACTCAGCTGCAGGGTTCAGTGGGGGTGGTCTCTGGATCACCTCCTTTCTCAGACAGAACAAGAGCGGGTCAACCCTCTTCTCGAAGAAAGGGTACCCATGCAGAGTACCACACACAGCACAAGGAAGGGAACGTGAGAGAAACCCCCACATCCCCAGAGCCACTGAAAAGCCTCATTTTGTTCAGGAACAGGTTGCGCTTCTGAAGTTGGTGTCTTCTGCCTGCTTGCTACTCAAAGTGTAGTCAGTCCATGGGCCAGCAACATCAGCATCACTGAGAGGTGGTTAGAAACAATGCAGAACCCCAGGCCCAATCATAGCCCTCCTCGGTAGGAATCTGTTGGGTGGGGGTGGCGGCAGGGGAATTGTAAATGCATATTCTGACTCAGAAGTCTGGGGTGGGGCCTGAGATTTTTCATGTCAAGCAAGCTCTCCACCAAGTGGTGACAATGCTATTGGGCTATGGAGCACACTTTGAACAAGGAAGCTCTACAAATTTGATTAACAAGCCCCTGCCCATTCTGAGTAACATCTGGCATCACAATCAACTCAAACTGTCATTCATCTGATGTCACTGGAGCAGAGAAAGCTACCTGCTCACCAAAACTCAATGTACAGCAGTCACCTGTTATCCACGAGGAATAACTTCCAGGACCCCAGTGGACTCCTAAAACCGTGGCTAGTACAAAACCTTGATACACTATGTTTTTTTCATATACACACATATATACCTATGATAAAGTTTAATTTATAAATTAGGCACAGCACAGTAAGAAGTTAACAGTAACTATTAATAAAATAGAACAATTATAATGACATATTATAATAATAGTTATGTGAATAACCTCTCTCTCCCTCCCTCTCTCAAAATATTTTATTGTCCTGTACAACTGTATTGTACTGCCCTTCTTCTTGTGATGATGTGAGATAAAATGCCACTGTGGCCATACTTAGTTAAGGTGTGGAAGCAAAACCAGCACAAATTTCTTTTCCTTCTTCACATTTTTGTGGATAGAAGATTGGCTATTACCATAGATCTTAGCAACCTCAGGATGTAATTTGTTTCTTTCCTTACTACCTCTAGAACTTTCACCTTTTCACTTAAAGGAAGCACTTTATGGCTTCTCTGTGGCACATCCATATTGCCAGCATCACTACTCTTGTGTTTAGGGGCCATTATTAAGAAAAATGAGGGTGACCTGAACGCAAGCACTGTGACAGTCCCTCTGATAACAGAGATAGCTACAGTGATACCAGTGGGCAGTTTATTCAGAGTGGATACACTGGGCAAAGGACAATTCACGTCCCTGCCTGGATAGAGCAGGATGACGTGAGATTTCATCAGAACAAAGCACGAGTTAAAACTTATGAATTGCTTCTTTCTGAATTTTCCATATAATATTTTCTGACCACAGGCAACTGTAGGTAACTGAAACCAGATAGCAAAACTGGATAAGAAGTGACTACTGCACTTCCTTCAACAGTATAAAGTTAGCCCTCTCAGTCATTACCGACAGAGGTGACCACCTGACAGGCTCTCATCAATGTGATGTGAGCAGCAAAGCTATAAATTACATCCAGGCCAGGACTTTCAGGAAGTGGGGGTGCGTTCTCCACTCTTTCCCCTCTGCTTGCTGTGGACTCTGAAGTCTGGATGGAAGGCAGAGCAACAAGACAGAAATAACCTGGGTTCCTGAATCAACATGTGGAAGAAAAGAATTTCTATTATTTTATGCAATTGCAACTATGGGATTTCTTTTTCCAAGCAGCTAGTGTTACCTTAACTAATACCACCACCATTGTAGTCTTCCAAAAATTAGATGGCTACATTTTACTAGTCATGGCTAGTCTCTGCCCAGGCACTATGCAAGATTTTTAACATCTGTTGTCTCTAAACCCCCACAGTTGTGGTCTTCGTTTTGCAGATATAGAAATTGTAGCTCCAGAGATCCTATATAATAAAAGCCTAATATGCTAAGTATCTGGTCTTCCGGTCATCCATTCAACCAATCAAAGGGTAATATGCTAATGATATGCTAAGGCTACTCAACTGCTCACTATGATGTGCACTGACCACAAGGGGGCAGACGCTCCAATTGGTAGGTTAGTTTGCTGCTGGAGTCTGGCCTATTGGTACTGAGCGAGATGGGCTGGACACACCCTGGAGCCCTCCCATGGTCCCTTTCTGTTTGGCCAACCTCCCAATTTCCTCCCCAGCCCTGATCATGCACCAGTGGGGTCCCTTGGCCTGGCCTGCACCCTCTCGAAATCTGGGACCCCTTGGGGGATGTTGGAGAGCTGGTTTAGTCCAGAACTGCAGGCCAGGCCAAGGGACCCCACTGGTGCACGACTTCATGCACCAGGCCTCTACTTTTAAATAACTTGCTCAGGATCCCACCCCTAGCTAGTACTAGGCTGGAATTCAAATCAGGTGTGTTCTACTGTGAACAAGAACAAAGCTGGTACTACAAGGAGCTCAGTTTCCAAGGAGATTTGTTTGCATAACAAAATGAGATTTTATTCTAGGCTACTTCTTACTACTTCATATTGCTGCTTTCATGGGCCTTCCCAAATGCCCTTTCTCTGCCTGCCTCTGCCCTTGGTACTCTCCCTCACAAGGTAATTACTAATAAAAATCCTAATGGTATGCAGGAATTTCCACCCATCTAGCCCTAGGCCTCTCCTGGAGCTACCATCTCCCTGGTGTCTCTCTGTATTTTGCAGCACAGAATGGTTGCTGTCAAGATGGTTTAATGTTCCTTGTAGGTCAAGACTATTGGCTGCTTCAGTGATGTCATTATTGCTGAGCTGGCCTCCTTCACCTACGGTTTCTGTTTTTGTGGATTTTTTCCCTTCTCCTCCTCCTTGCACAGACACATACCCACAGAACTGTAAGAGCAGCTGCACTAATTCCTCCCCAGCCAGGGGAAGCACTAACGTATGGGGAGGAGGAGGGGTGGGGGATGGTAAAATTAGCCCTGAAAGCTGCTGGGCTCCCCACTCACCCCATCAGTCCAGGGAATCTCGGGCCTGAATCCCTGCCATCACCTTGCTGGTTCATGTGCCTGCCTTCCCTCTGTGTTCACCTCCTGGCCTCTGCCGCCCCTTCCTGCATGTGAATTTGACCAGTAAGGTGGCCACTCCCATTGCACAACTCCTCCGGTCATCCTCAGCCATGTGTAAAAGTTGTTCCAGGTGTGAGGGGAGGAGTGAGCCTGAGCCAGTGTTGAATTGGGTGCAGAGACAGAATGTATTCTGCCCAAGACGGCCAGAAAACAAAAATGACAAGGAGAAAGAGAAGCCGGAGTCCTTATTATGAACAGCCCACCTCTGCTACCACACCTTGCCAGTAGGAGGGGGAGAAGGAGGAGGAGGTGCCAGCATGTTCCCAGGTGGGAAAGAGAGCTGGGTCTTCCATCCTTGCTCTGCTCATGTCTGTCTAACTGCCGACCACAGAATCAGGAGCTGCTGGTGGTGATGGTATCACATCCCTGGCTCCAACCCTGACCTTCACCGTGTGTCACTACTGTCTTCACTGAGCCACAAAGGGACAGTTCAGATACCTGATGGGAAGAAGGAGTACGAGGCAGGAGCTCAAAAGACAAAGGTCCTGGCTTGACGAGTGGCTTGTCTCTGTGACAGAGGGAACCAGCCAAAGGGAAAGGTCAGCGCGCAGGAGGGAGAGGGAGGGCGGGACAGTCCCGGACCTAAGCTGATGCCAGCTGCTGTCCACAGGTCCCCAGCTGGGAATCAGGATCAGCTCAGCCTCCCTCGGATTGATAACTGGCCTCTGAGTAGGTCAAGCCCCCTGGACATGTGTCTCCAGAGAAGTGGCATTTAAGGGGAGAAATGTCAGAGAGAAAGATCTTAAAATAAGGTGCTGACTTCGTTTGTAGCTATTTAAGCCTCTAGCCCTCCTTCTCCAAGGCTGCCATAGGGGTCCTTCCTGCAGAGCTGTCGTGCTCACAGGTGCATTTGCTGTGAACATGGAAGCTCCAGACATTGCCCTCCCCACACTCCACAAGGACTGCACCAGCCCACCCAGCTCCCTGGCCCGCGGTCACACTCCCCGCTCTCAGAGATCCATGCCGTGCCTGGTTGCTCTCAACTTGAATGCAGAAGTAAAAACATGTCTGGAGCTTCCAGCCCAACGGAAGAGACAGCTGCGGACAATTGCCTTATGGTATACAAAGGATGCTGGGCAAGAACTATGGGAGCACAGGAGATAAACTTGCCCTAAATTCGGGAGCAGGAAAGACTTCCTGAGAAAGCAGGTTCCTAAGCTGGGTCGGAAAGGATGAGTAAGATTTGAGGCAAGTGAAGGGGTGGGTAGGGCACTCAAAACAAAGAGACTGTGCTGATAAAATCCATGGAGGCACAGGTGGTAGAGTGAGAGGACAGCATCCAAGAAGTTACAGTTGCTGGAGAATGAAAAGAGGATGACACCAGGAGGCCAGAGGAGATGGCAGGGTGGGCCTTCTGGGAGGCTGGGCATGGGCCTGAGAGGAGGGAGGAGAAGCTGAAGAACCTGGAGCAGGTGTCAAGGGGCTCAGAGAACATTTAGAATACTCATTCTAGCAGCCAGATGGAGACTATTGGAAAGATCAAGATGGGCAAAAAGGGCGCGAGAAGATTCAAGTGAGGAGTGAATGGTGGCCTGAATTAGATAAGAGTCTTGCAAAGGATTCAAGCAATTCCCCGGGTAGAACCCATAGATCCTGTCTGAAAGAAATGGGTTTGTGGGGAGGAGGGGGCAGGAAGAACATAAGGGTAGTGGGTGGCATTGCTCACTGTGAGGAGAGCCATAGCTCGGGGGCATGTTGAATTTGAGGGACCAGGGAGATTGCATTTGTAGATGTAGAGCTGGTAGCTAGATTACCGATCTGTAACTCCTTCCTGCTACACACTGAAGAGACCAAGTCTGTTATTCATACTGCACAGAGCTGGTGCCCAGTAAATGCTAAATGAGGTATATATAGGGCAGATCCCTAGGGACCCCGAGACATAGGGATGGAAGCGAGGAAGCATGTTCTACTTATTGAGACAAAAATGGATCAGATGATACACAGACTTTAATTTGATTCTTACAACAGCCTTGGAAGTGGTATTATTATTTTATTTTGTAGTAGAAGAAACTAAATAACAAAGGAGCAAAATAAGCTATCCTATCCCATAGATTTGCATGGTAGTCCTACCCTTCAAACCCTGTTCTGACTTGAGACACAAGGTTCAGAGCTCTGGAGTTGGATGAGCCTGGCTCTAATCCTGGCTGGTGCCCCCTAGCTATGTAGCTTTAGGTAAGTTAATTAACAACTCTGAGGCAGTTCCCTCAACTCTGAAATACAAACATGTATAATACAAACCTCCTGGAATGGCTTGAGAATTGAATGAGATATTTAAGGTGAGCTAATAGCACAGCTCTGGCACACAGTGAGTGCTCAGTAAATGTCAGCTCACATTGCCACAGAGCTCCTCTCCCGGCCTCTGCACAGCGCTGTCAGAGCCAGGACAAGGGGGCCCATGCTTGCTGTCTGGTTTCTCTTTTAAGAAAAAGGTCATTTCATTCACTGTCAGGTAATCAGCCCCAAAGTTAGAGGTCACCCAATGGTATTTTGTCTAACACAACACACTGATAAAGAAAAAGCCAGAACCTTCTCCACAGGGTTGCTTGTGTGTGAGCTCATCCTTCTCTGACTTTGGTAACTGACTGGCTCTTGTATCATACACATATTCTGGAAAGGAAATCAAAAGTCTATTTACAATATATAGTTTCACACCTGTGCATGTGCGCGCGCGCACACACACACACACACACACACACACACACAACTTGTGCCTTTGAAGCAATCTCACATTGGCCTTGAAAACTTACACCAGTGTTCTTAAAGTATGGTTGCAGGTTCAGCAGCATCTGAGAGTTTGTTAAGAATGTGAATTCTCAGCTTCACCCTAGATCTATTGAACCAGAAGTTCTGGATGTTGGGCCCAGCTTGTTATGAACAAGTCCTTTAGGTGATTCTGATGCCCACTCAATTCTGAGACCCACTGGTTGAATAAAGGGGAAAAAAAGAAGCCCCAACTTGCCACTCACTAGAATGAAGTTCAGGAGAGGTCAGTAGGGTCAATCCTTGTCCCCCTGTAACAGTGACATCAAAGATCTGACCTTCCTCATATCGTCTCCCTTCTACCTTCCATCCCCAAGGCTACAGTGGAGAGCTCTTGAGCACCTGTGATATTTGTAACCTTGAAGAGATAGGTCCAAGCAACAGGCCACCTAGTCCTATCCTGAGCCACGAATTCTCTAGCCCCAAACCTAAAGCTGGAAAAATGTCTTACAAATCTCATATCACCTTTTCCCCCTAACCATCCCATCCTTCTGATGCCTGTAAAAGTGCTTAATACTTACTTACTCGGTTGCTTCCCACACGCACCCCAACCAGGGGTTGAACATGTAACCCGGGCACGTACCCTGACTGAGAATCAGACCGGCAACCTTTTGGTACACAGGATGATTCTCAATCAACTGAACCATCCCAGTCAGGGCATGTATGTGGTTTTTACTCCAAGAAACACAAATGCCAACAGAATTAAGCTGCCAAATTGAATGAGTGAGGTGACCTGCTTTGGGGAAGGAAGTCAGGAATGCTGAGGCCTATGGCAAATGAAGAGGATGTGACAATTTTAAAAAGTAAAAGATTGTCACCCCAGCTGTGGCCTTGCAAGGTATTAAGTCTAATGTGGCCAGATCTTCTAATACTTCAGGTGAAGCCAGAAATCCAGATGTGTGAATATGAAATCCTTCTGATATAAATGCTGCTCAGCTGTTTTTCACACACTGTCCGGGTCACACAGCTGTGAACCAGACTTGGCTACAGGCTAAATATTTGTGACCTCAGCTTTACAGAAATACAGATCTCCTTTATTCAAAAGAGCTATTCAGGGAGGTTTTTGACCGCAATTATCTTGGTTGCTGATGGCCTTGTCATTTTGCACAATACTTTTTATTAAGTAAGACTTTGAATTTCTAAGACCAATGATCACTTCTAGAAGACATCGGTGAACCAGCACTGACCACCCTCAGTGCTCTTCCTAATAATCTGTCACTCCTCCAAATTAAAAGGGCAACACTAATACATACTAATACAGACTGCTGTTTCTACATTTGTCCCTGGATTAGATAGCCTTCTCTGAGGACCCTCCTTGAGTAAACAGTGACATCCACTGGTTAAAAATTAGATTCTGTGCTATAGTCACAGAAGAGAGAAAACCTCCCACAGGTTAGCAAGATCATTTTGATCCAGGCTGTGTATTCTCAGATATCAACAGACAGCTAAAAGGAATGAATCCAAAATAAAGAAAAGACAGATCTTGGGAGAACACAGATGTCAATAAGAACAAGAAAGAAATGTCATTCCCAATGCATGGTGGGCTGCTTTTGTAACAGGGAATGAAAAGCATATAATCTTTATGCAATATTATACTAACCAGAATTAAATGTACTAACTAATAAACTAACAAGCCTGTTGGAACAAAAGCAGGAGCAAATTTTTTTCTTGATAACAACCTCTATTCTAGCCTCTATTTTAGTACATCGCAGGGACCAGCAGTTCCAGTTCTGGTCTAGATAGGAGCTGATTGACCACAGGAATTCAGCTGACACTGAAGGATTCAATATGCTGACAAGAAGATCTTTGTTGGAACCAGAAAGAATAATGTCTACATGTCCTACTTCCCTTCCTTCTATGAAAGCCACTGGCTTGACCAGAGATGTTCAGATGGTTTTTAGGACAGAAATCTGTCTTCTTTTTGGATCATTGGCACCTGAATAAACCTCTTTTCTTTTCATCAATGTCTGTCTCACGAGTCAAACCTGCCTTCAATAACACTGAGTTTCAGAATCACATAGTCTCCTCGCTGTGTTCAGAATAAGATGCAAGATGCCAGAGAAGAAGGACCTGTGGTTCTGTATTATCTAGTATAGGATCTCCAGCCCCACGTGGCTATAGGGCTCTTAAAATATGACCAGCTGAATTGCAATGTGCTGTACATACTAGTGATACTCTGACTTTGAAAACTTATTAATGAAAAGGAGTGTAAAATACCTCATTAATAATGTTTCTATTTGTGACATGTTTAAACAATCATAGTTTTGACATACAGGGTTAAATAAAATATATTCTAAAAATTAATTTCAACTGTGTGGGGTTTTTTTACTTTTTAATTGTAACTACTAGAAAATTTAAAATTATACATGTGGCTGGCATTCTCTTTAGTGGGTTGCACAGTAGTATGTTATCTAGCCCCATCATTATCAGCCCTGCTGAGCATCAGAAACTCCTGGGGAGCTTATACAATATACAAATGTGGGGGCTTCAACCTCACAGATTCTGATTCAGTTGGCAAAGGGGATGTAATTGGAAGAAACACCAGGAGCTGTGCTTTCTTTCAGTTGCTTCTACATCTAAACTGCCCTTGATTCCCCTGAATTAATCTTGATGTCTAATCCTCCTCAAGCACCACTTTCATCCAGCATATCTCGGCTCACATATATATAATGACTTTATTCACTTAACAGACATTAGGCATCTGCCTTACACTCTGGGCACTAAGAATACAGGATGAAGAAGATGGATAATTTTCTTCTCTCTTGGGCCTTATATTTGGGGTAGAGTGGAAAAGATCAGTCAATCAAGGAAAATACCAGTAGAGAACTAAAATAGAGTGATACAAAAGAGACAGATTGGGTGGCCACTTTAACTTAGGTGGCCAAGGAAGGCCTCTCTCAGACAGTTCAACTGAGGTCTACGTGATGACATCTGAGAGAAAGTCTCAAGGACAAGCACTCCAGGCAGAGTGAACAGCCCATTCAAGGTGGTTGGTGCATTTGAAGAACCAAAAAAAGGTTATGGTGACTAAATTTATCCAGGACCCAGGGAGAGGAGAAGGGGTTAAGCCTTTAGTAAGGACGTCCTTAGTAAGGATAAATTAAGGACTTTAAGTCTGAACTAGGTTGAGATGAAGCAGGGGCAGGAGAAGGAGTATTCCAAACAGGGAATAGCATGTGCAAAGTTTCTGTGGCTGCAGTGAGAATGTCCAAAGTACTTCAAGAAAGCCTGTGTGCCTGGATCACAGCGACCCAGGGGCACTGTGCTGTGAGCCAAAGACACAAGTCGAAGCCAGAGGATGAAGGACCTCATAGCTCCTGTCGGGATGCAGGCATTATCTGACATGAAGTGTTCTGAGGGGGTGTTTTATTTTTTTTTTATTTTTTTTAATATATTTTATTGATTTTTTACAGAGAGGAAGGAAGAAAGATAGAGAGCCAGAAACATCGATGAGAGAGAGACATCGATCAGCTGCCTCTTGTACATCTCCTACTGGGGATGTGCCCGCAACCCAGGTACATGCCCTTGACCGGAATCGAACCCAGGACCCTTCAGTCCACAGGCCAACGCTCCATCCACTGAGCCAAACCGGTTTTGGCCTGAACGGGTGTTTTAAAGAAGTGTTTTCAGAAGAGGGTGCATTCATACTTCTTAAAAATAGGGAGTTATATATACACTAGAGGCCCAGTGCTTGAATTCATGCACAGGTGGGGTCAGCTGGCTGCGCCTGTCAGGAGGAGGAGACAGCGGGAGGTTGGCTGGCTGGCCCACCCTGATCAGGGCCTAATCAAGGCTTGGCTGGCTGGGAGGGAGGGGCTGTGGGTGATTGGCCAGTGGGCCCCACCCTCAATTAGGGTGGGGGGTGATTAGGGGTGGGGCTGGCTGGGGGAGGGGTCATGGGTTGTTGGCTGGCTGGCCTCACCTCCAATTGGTGTGTGTGTGGGGGGGGAATCAGGGGTGGGGCCAGCCAAGGGGAGGGGCTGCAGGCGGTTGGCCAGCCGGCCCTGCCCCTGATTGGAGTGGGGGGATGATTGAGGGAAGAGCTGGCTGGGGGGAGGGGCCATGGGCTGATCAGGGTGGTGGGAGCCCATCGTGGGTTAGGCCAGCCAGAGGGAGAGACCACAGGCGGTTGGCCAGCTGGCCCAGACCCTAATCGGGGTGGCAGGCCGATCTGGGGTGGGGCTGGGTGTAGGGAGCAGCTCCATGAGGTTGGCCTGCTAGCCCTGCCCCCTATTGGGTTAAGGGGGGTGATTAGACGTGGGGCTGGCCTGGGGGAGGAGCTGCAGGAGGTTGGCCACCGGCCCCACCCACGATCGGGCCGGTTCTCTGGCTGCAGTGGGCATCATAGCGACCAGTCGTTCAGGTCATTACAGTGTTCCGGTCTATGGCTTTTTATATATATAGGCTAGAGGCCCAGTGCACAAGGGGGGGTCCCTCAGCCTGGCCTGTGCCCTCTCGCAGTCTGGGACCCCTCGGGAGATAATGCCCTGCTGGCTTAGGCCTGCTCCCAGGGGGCAGAGAGCAGGCCCAATCCCTAGGTGCAGCCCCTGGTCGGGCTCAGAGCAGGGCCGATTGGGGAGTTGGGGCGCCGCCCCCTGTCATGCACAGAGCAGGGTGGATTGGGAGGTTGCAATGCCACCCTCAGTCACGCTCAGGGTAGGGCCGATTGGAGGGTTGAGGCACCGCCCCCTATCACACTCAAGGCAGGGTCGATGGGGAGGTTGCGGCGCCACCCCCTGTCACGCACAGAGCAGGACCAATCAGGGGGTTGGGGCGCTGCCCCCTGGCACGCACAGAGCAGGGCCCATCAGGGGGGTTGGGGCTCCTTACCCTGTCACGCACAGAGCAGGGTTGATTGGGGGTTGGGGAGCTCTCCCTGTCACGCACAGAGCAGGGCCCATCTGGGGGGTTGGGGAGCTCCACCCTGTAACTCAGAGTAGGGCCGATAGGGGAGTTGGGGCACCGCCCCCTGTCACACACAGAGCAGGGCGGATCAGTGGGTTGGGGCGCCACCCTCTATCACCCACAGAGTAGGACCGATCAGGGGGTTGGGGCGCAGCCACTCTCACACTCAGGGCAGGGCCGATGGGGAGGTTATGGCTCTACCCTGTCACACACAGAGCAGGGCTGATCAGGAGGTTGGGGAGCTCCCCTGTATCAGGCACAGAGCAGGGCTGATCAGGAGGTTGGGGTGCCTTCCCTTGTCACGAACAGAGCAGGGCGGATCAGGAGGTTGTGGCCCCGCCCCCTGTCACACACAGAGCCGCAGGGCGATCAGGGGGTTTGGGCGCTGCCCCCTGTCACGCTGATCCCGGTGCCAGGAGGTCTCTCGGCTCCGCTGATCCCGGTGCTGGGAGGCATATTACCCTTTTACTATATAGGATAGAAGCCTGGTGCATGTGCGGGGCTGGCTGGTTTGCCCTGAAGGGTCTCCTAAACCAGGATGGGGGTCCCCACTGGGGTGCCTGGCCAGCCTGGGTGAGGGGATGATGGCTGTTTGCAGCTGGTCACGCACCCTTCAGGGTAGGGGTCCCCACTGGGGTGCCTGGCCAGCCTGGATGAGGGAATGATGGCTGTTTGCAGCTGGTCACACACCCTTTAGGGTGGGGGTCCCTATGGGGTGCCTGGCCAGTCTGGGTGAGGGGCTGAGGGCTGAAGCTCCCAACTGCTCCTTTTTTTCTTTTTTTCTTTTTAATTCTGGACCAGCTTTAGCTCTGGCTCCAGCTCTGAGGCCTCTGCTGCTGAAAGCAGGTATCTCGTTTGTTTGGGTTCTATAATCGAAACACTGTTTCAACTCCAGCTCTGAGATCCCGGCTGGCTGAAAGCAGGTTTCTGGGGTTTTGTTTAGCTTCTATATTTATTACAATGTTTCAAACTGCAGGCTCAGAGGCCTGGCAAGGCAGGCGGGGAACGTTGGTTTCCTCCGTCACTGAAGTAAGCAAGCCTCATGTTAGTTTCAAGCTGTCTGGCTGCTGGCCGCCATCTTGGCTGGCAGTTAATTTGCATATCACCCTGATTAGCCAATGGGAAGGGTAGCGGTCATACGCTAATTACCATGTTTCTCTTTTATTAGATAGGATATATGTGCTTATCACATATTAATGAGCATCTTTGAAAGTACACACAAAAAACTGATAATAGTGAGGAAAATATACTTTTAACTGTATACTTTATGCAAGTATTACTTTTTCAAAAGATAAAAAATATTTTTAAATGTAAAAGCTAAGTTGATATATGCGATTTGTCAAGGCTTTTACACTTACTGTTCACTCTGGCTGGAATAGTCTACCATGGACTTGTGTGTGAATCATGCTATAATAGCATTCAGTTTTTGCTCAAATACTAGTTTATCAGAGAGGCCTTTCTTTTTTTTTTTTTTATTGCTTACAGTATTACAAAGGGTATTACATATGTGTCCCTTTTTTTCCCCTGCCCTTGACAATCCCCTGGCCTCCCCTATCCCCCAGTGTCTTATGTCCATTGGTTATGCTTATATGCATGCATACAAGTCCTTTGGTTGATCTCTTACCCCCCTCCCTCCTGCCCCCCAACCCTCTCCGGCCTTCCCGCTGCAGTTTGACAGTCTGTTTGAGGCTGCTCTGCCTCTGTATCTATTATTGTTCAAAAGTTTATAATGGTCTCTATTATCCATGAATGAGTGAGATCATGTGGTATTTTTCCTTCATTGACTGGCTTATTTCACTTAGCATAATGCTCTCCAGTTCCATCCATGACGTTGCAAATGGTAAGAGTTCCTTCCTTTTTAGAGCAGCATAGTATTCCATCGAGTAGATGTACCACAGTTTTCTAATCCATTCATCTACTGATGGGCACTTAGGCTGTTTCCAGATCTTAGCTATGGTGAATTGTGCTGCTATGAACATAGGGGTGCATATATCCTTTCTGATTGGTGTTTCTGGTTTCTTGGGATATATTCCTAGAAGTGGGATCACAGGGTCAAATGGGAGTTCCATTTTTAGTTTTTTGAGGAAATTCCATACTGTCTTCCATAGTGGCTGCACCAGTCTGCATTCCCACCAGCAGTGCACGAGTGTTACTTTTTCTCCACATCTGAGAGACGCCTTTCTTGACCACCTAGAAGAGAGCATCCCTGTTATTATCATTGTAATTAGCTAGTTAATATTGATGAAAGGAAGAGAGCAAAGGAGAGGCCAGACATTATAAGCAGAGTCATCTGCGCAGCTATAGCTTCACACTTCCTAGGGAACCAGTCCATTCCCAGCAGATCACGGGTGAAGAAAACAAATAAAGGGGAGACGGGCATGTGCAGAGAAGTTGGGGTGATGTAGGGAAGTGCTTAACTGTCAGTCAAGTCTTGGAAACAATGAATTGGCTATGGGGTGGCCCCCATCTGAAGTGAGTGAAATCTTGGAAAGGTAAAATCCCCAAAGAGTTCTCGTCTTCTTGTGCTCTCTTGTTCCATGACCCTCATGCACCTGGACTGGACTTTAACATGGAACAGAAATTCTGGGCAGTGGCCTTAACTCTGGCCCTGCTGAAGACTAGGATGGACTTCTTCCATGGCAAGATGGACAGAGATAGAACCTTGGAGGGGAACCCCCTCAATTTTATATCACAATAAAGCTTTCCACAAAACCCCCTCCTCCCATGGGGGCCTCAAGAAATTCTTTTTTTGTGGTACCCCAAGAACTCCATGTCTACCAATAACACTATCACTGTCTAACCCCAGCTTTATTTTCTTCATAACACTTGAAATTATACTATTGTCTCTAATAATACACACATATGAGGAGTATGAGGAGACTTAGAAGCCAGGCTGCCTGGGTGTAAACCTTGGCTCTCACTCTTATTAGCAGAGGAACCTGACTGAGCAAGTCACCTCACCTCTCTGTGCCTTTAGCTCCACCAACAGTAAGACGTCCGCATCTGATTGGCTTGTGAGGATTGAAGGAGTCACTGTGAGAACAGCTGGAGCAGTGGCTGGGGAATAATAAGCACTGAGTAAACGTTAGCTCCTCTTGTTCTCCACCTATGCCAATGTCCCCCAAGGCCAGCCTCATGCCTCTGTGCCCCGACTCGTGGATTTTGTCTAAAAGCCTAATGTGTCCTTCCTACAGCTGACCTTGGCCTCCTGGCAGACATCCAGGCATCTTTCAAGACCCAGCTTCCCCTGCCCTGACCCCACCCTGCAGAGTCAGGCACCCCCCTCACCGGGCCTCGCAGACCTGTGTGCTCACCACCCTGCCGTGGGATCCTGCAGTGTGACTCTCCGGGCTCTTCTTCTCCAGACCAGAAATCTGCGGAGGCCTGAGATAGGGTTTCACCCTCTCCATCCAACCTGAGCCCCAGGCACAGTTCCATGAGGACATAAACACCACACTTGGAATTAGACAGATGAGGGTTTGTGCCCAGCTTTGCTGTGAAGTTTCCAAAGACAAGTCACCCTATGTTTGGGCCTCCATGTGCAATCTGGAAAATGGTGCTTGCAGTGCCTGCCTTTTAAGCCTGCTGGGATGAATAACATGGCAAAGGAGTGTAAGGGAGAATTACTATTGCTTCCGCAGCCCCTCGGGGATTCGGTGCTCAGTAAGATCCTTCAATATTCACTTAGCCCTCCACTCACCAGTCACCGTGCCCTGCTCTCATTATTAGCCTGTTTTCAGCTTTTTTTGCTAAGAGCCCAGCCCCTCCACCTGGCTGTTAAGGCACCGAGACCTGGAATTTTCCTTCTGTCTCTTTTAATAAATGCAGGTGCAGCTTCCTTTAATGGGCTGTCAGTAGGCAGTAAGAATGTGGACTGCACAATTAAATGAAACAAATGCTTGGCCAGCTCTGCTAACAGCCGTGACGCTCAGGAAACCCTTATGTCCCAGAAACCGAGACTCCAGAGTCTGCATGTCCGGAGCACAGCCCACCGCTGTTAAGATACAGCATCGTTCCTGTGCTCTTCGCACTATTTTTCTCTTAAACCTGTGAGTTCACGCAGCAGGGTAGGAAGGCAGAGGGTGGGAGGGGCAACGACTGCGCTTCAGTGAAATAATTAACCTGCAAATGATCGTTGCTTCACATGGGGAGTCTTGCCTGCTCAGCCTCTGCCTCCAGGCCCCACAGTTCCTGGGCTCTTTTCCTCTGCTTTCAATAGTCCAAGCTCAGCCCTAGGGCCCTTGGCTGAGTCCCTGTGGAGATGGGTTCTAGGGAATCCAGGCTTCATGTCAGTGAAACCCTGGACGCTGCCTCAGCCATCTGATTCCCCACAAGGTCAGTGTGAGGTCAGGGAAAACCCTAAAAGATAGCAAACCAGGGTCCCAGAAGGCTGCCTGGGCCCACTGTGGTGCAAGTCAATACAAATCTGCTCTGGCCAGGGGACCAGCCAGATGTTTTTCTTAATCCAAACCAGAATCCGTTGTTGGTGGCTCTGCTTATCCCATAACAAAACCTCACTTATGAATGCAAGTTCTGGGCTCCATTGACTGGACAGCTGTCAAATGACCTACAAGAAGTTGGTTACTTCTTCTTGTGCCAGCTCAGTAGGAACTGGTGTGAGCTGTAGTTTATGCTTTTAGTTTCCCTGATGAAAAAATAGAACATTTGCACAGCGATGGACCCTTCTGGAGGATGGTCATTAGTATTAATTTACGTACTTAACCAATGATTACTGAGCACCTACTGGGTGGGAGAAGAGGCAGTAATCAAATCGGAAAGGACCAGGTTTCTAGGGATGGATGACTGAGGCACAGGGTTGTAAGTACAGATGCTCCTCAATTTATAATGGGATTACGTCCGAGTAAACCCATCATAAGTTGAAAATAGTGTAAGTTGAAAATGCATTTCCTACCTTACCCCACCGAACATCATAGCTTAGCCCTGCCTGCCTTCAATGTGCTCACAACACAACATCCGAAACCCTGGCAGCAAGTACACAGCGGGGTACCGGGGCTTGCCCCCTCACGTACGGCTGCCTGGGAGCTGCGGCTGCCCACGCTGCGCAGCACCAGGAGGGAAGACCCGGCCGCACAGTGCTAGCCCCGGGAAGATCAAAATTCAAAAGTAGAAGCATGGTTTCTACTGAATGCTCACCTTTCACACCATCGTAAGGTCGAAAAAATTTAGGTCAAACTATCATAAGTAGAGGATGGTCTTAATAGAAGTGGGCAGCTCACAGTGGTGTGTGCTCAGCTCTTTCACAGGCCCCGGGAGCCAGAGAGCTAAGGGCTCTGGGGACTCTACCAGGAGACCTGAGTGCCCCCTTCTGCCTCCACAGCCGGAGACTGAGCAGGCCCCAGAGACTTTCTGAATCTGAGGTCCTTCACCCACACTGTGAGGTCGCTAATCCCTTTTAGGGGGTTGACGTGAGGATGAATCAAGTGCCGTGCTTAAGCCTACTGTAACCTAGGAGGCATTCGGTAAGCAGTAGCTTCCTCCCCGCTAACCCTGCTGATCAGAGGCCGGACAACCAACGGTGGGCTTGGGAAGCAGGCAGAACCAGACCGAAGACCCAGGTCTATAGCTTACTTGCTGTGTGAGCCTGGGAAAGCCACTCACCCTCCCCGCTTCGATGGGGATGATACGCTTGCCTACAGGATGGTGAGGAACAGATGAACTGAGGCCCCGGAGCCCTGACAGGCACTCGGAGTTACGAAGCACAAACTCTGTTCCATGAGATTTCCGCCCTGAAAGGGCAGGGACCGTGTCTGAATTTGCTCATGTTGCCAGTGTCTGGCCCTAACACGCTCAATAAATGGGGAGAAGTGAACAATTTTTGTTGAAGGATTTCTAATTTTTCAATGACTAAACAAAAGCCTAGGGATGTTAAGTAATTTACCCTTTCAAGGGTACTTTTGCCCGAAGTCAAAAAATAAATCAGTGACTAAACTTGGGAATCTTTCCAGTAAACAAAGAAGGGGAGATGGGAAGTGGCAGAGTCCCCCCAGAGGCCCCAGAACATGGGTGACTTGGCAGGCAAATGTGAATGTACCTTCTGCCTGAGGCTCATGCTGAAAAAAAAATTACACAGTCTCTCAGGATTGAGAACAAAGAGCAGCCTGTTTTTATAGTTTGATCAGAAAAACAAATAGCTTAGAGTTTATGGCTAGACAAGGGGAGGGAACACTATGATTCTGGGTCCTTTAAGCTCTATTGGCAAGATTCAGGACTACGTACTAAACTACAGGCACTGAATTCTCACCTCCGCGTTATGTTCTGACAAATGCAAAATGGGAGCAGGTCTGAGCTTGTTTAGATGAACGGAAAGAACAGTGAGGCAGAATCTTGGGATATTACGGCATTTCTGAGCTCTATTACATGTGACACTATCTCATCTTCTGCATGCTGAGAAAACTATGGGAATCACCCTTTTCATCACGGAGCCCGTGGCAGTGGTGCTTAGGAGAAGCTGTCATACTTCGGGATAGAAAATCTATCTCGGGCAGCAATGGGGTGTGCTGAGATGCATGGAGACCCATTCGGAAGCACTCTGTGAAGTGGTCTCCTGGGCCTCGGCCATGTCAGTCACTCGGCTCCCAGCAGCGCCAGCATCCTGCTACCCGGGGACCCATTAACCACTCTCTGCATCATTCAAGGCCCTCAGCCAGTTCTTCCTGAAACACCCCTTCTGGAAGTGATTCCTTTTAGATTCCAATTCCTTTACTACCATATGACCATAGGTGAGTTATAGAATCTTTCTGAGCCTGTTTCTCATCTATAAAAGACAGGGAACACCAGGACTCACCCCATTAGTGTGCTGTGAGCACTAAATGAAACAGTGCACGTAAAACATTCAGTGACGTGCTCAGTACATAGCAGGCTCTCTGGGAACGGCTGTTTTCTGCTCTGGTTGCCATTTTACTGTGTTTTATCACATCTGCCAGTGGATCAGCCAGAAAAATTTAATTTCGAAACCCAAATGAGATGATGTCGTTGAGTTTATTACTTCGGATCTTTTCAAAGTGTTAGTGAATATACAGGCACTTGATTGAGGTACTGGCTTGTGAACTGCCTACAAATCTGAAGGATTCTCTCATCGCCTCTATCACTCAGGACAGTAGACAGATGGCCAAATCATGGCCACCTCGTGTATTGCTGGGTCCTTCTGTAAAGCAATTACTATAATCTAGGCACATAGTTAGTTCACACTTTGCATAGTTAATCCTGCATCTCTACAGCAGTTTCCGTTTTTAAGAACAGAACATATGTCCCTAGTCTGTCCTGTTAGATTCAGCCCCTCGCCTCAGCCTGCCCTGATTTTCTAGGTGTTTGACTCTAACATCCAGAAGATATGCCACTTGTCCTTCTACTAACCCTGCCTCACTGATCATTATCCAGCCCCCGGATAAAGTGGAAATCAGAGAAATAAATATGTTGCACAGAGTAAGGAAGGGAAACAGTAACCTTTGTGGAATACCACAATGCCCAGCACTTTAGGAGTAAGTGGAGCCCTGATGACTGCTGACAATCGTGTGATCTGGGTCAGGCTGCCTGGCCTCACTAGCCCCTGACGGAGCTCAGGTGAATCGTCAGCCACTCTGAGTCTTCAGCCCCCAGTTGTCAATGGGAGTCGTGATGATAAGATCAAACTCATAGGAATTGTTGAGGCAATTAATTGAGCGAATGCGTATTTCTGACACATAGTACTTTCTCATGTAATCGTCGTAACACGCCTCAGTTATTATTTATCTTCCCAATTACAAAGCAGGAAATGGAGGCTCAGGACATGTAGGCAACTTGCTAGTAACCTTAAAGCTCTGCATCTTGGAGCCTAGCTTACGTCGCCTGTTCCCCAAGTTCTGTCAACACCAGACTGCCACTCAGAAGAGGGTTCCGTGCACATGTACCAATACGTGTGGGTTCTCTCATTCCCATTCCAGCCATTGCTGGGAGAGTATAGCCTCTTCGCTCCCACACTACTGGGAAAAGAATGCAAAGGCAGGAGTCAGGCAGTAGGTAGTAAGAATAACAGCCCACCTAGCCAGTTTGGCTCAGTGGATAGAGCATCGGCCTGAGGACTGAAGAGTCCCAGGTTCGATTCTGGTCAAGGCCATGTACCTCAATTGCAGGTTCCTCCCCAGATTGGGCCCTGGTCGGGGCGGGTGCAAGAGGCAAACAATCGATGTCTCTCTCACATTGACGTTTCTCTCTCTGTGTCTCTCCCTCTCCCTTCCACTCTCTCTAAAAATCAATGGAAAAATATCCTCTGATGAGTATTAACAAAATAATAATAATAATTTAAAAATAACAGCCCTCTGATTTATCCTTCCTCTCTTCATTTCCCTAGGGGGTAGAAGCTAATCTGACAAGGGTGAGTTCCCATTCAAATCCCCCAGTTGTGTCCACGTTCACCACATGTCACAGTAGACAGCAAAATATTCTTGGCTTTAGATAGGAATACCCTTAGCATGATGAGTTCTACAACACACACATGATCAGCTGAGATGAAAACTTCCTGGGTGTACTGAGTGAGATCTTTACCTAGAAAATACTCTCTACCTCTGAGCACCTGCTCTGTGTGAACTTCAGATGAATGTTAGCCTACTATCCTAGGCTCGGGTGCGAGGAGAATAAAGGATGGTCTATCAAAGTTTTGGGGAGGTAGGTAAGAAGCCAAAACGTGACAGAGGCCTTCTCAGTGCCAATGGGAGATCACAGCTCAAAATGGGATTCTTGAAGGTTAAAACAGAGGGTGCTTCTGCATGCAAAGCAGCTCAAACAGCATGATGGATGAATATCCCGGCCCGGCCTGGTTCCCTCAGCTTTTCCCCACTGGAAATTGGAAACAACTCGGCGCTGGCCTCTGTGCAACGAGTAAAGACTAGAAACCCCCCTTCCTTCCCCAGGACCCGGTGAGCCAGGGAGCACTGGGCCTGGAAGCATCCTGAAAGCTGGAAGGAGACGAAGAAGTTTATTGCTCCAGAGTTTGAGCTTCGATGAGACAAGTTTGGGAAACACTAGTTTAAACCCATGATTTTTACCTGGGGCGATCTTGCCCACTGGGTGCCTTTGACCTTTTTGGTTGCCGTACGGGGAAGGATGCTACTAAGAGGCAGGGATGCAGCTAATCAGCCTAAACTATACAGGACAAATAATTATCTGGCCGAAATGCCAACAGTCCGCAGATTGAGAAACTTGCTCTAGACTCTTGCTGCCCACGGTGTGGTTTATGGACCAGGAGCTTGTTAGAAGCGGGAAACCTCAGACCCCACTCAGACTCATGGGATCAAAATCTGCATTTTTGGCAAGATCTGCTGGTGATCCTCATGTGTATTACTTTTAGAAACACTAGTTTGGGTTATTTTAGGGCTTTTCTATACAAGGAGAGGTCCCCTGAATTTAAACTGCTATGCTGTTGGGTTTTTTTTACTCATAGAACCCACTTCTTTCACATCTAATATTCTCCCCACAACTCCTCGAGATTATGTACAGGAACAGCCTCCGGCCTTAGAATCACACAGATCTCAGCTCAGGACGGAATTATCTTAAGTTACTTTACCTCGCTGGGCCTAGGTTGCCTAATCGGCAAATAGGGAAATGGTGCAAAGCCTGAGGTAAACTATGCAAAATTAAAGCTGGTGTCGATCGGTGTGAGGTGGAATCTGAGCTGCCCTAGCTTATTCGTTTTTGTCCTTTAAGCAGTTTACTTTCCTTTTTCGACCTCAATTTCCTCCTGTATACAGAAGGCGTTGTCACACCTGGTCATGGAGAAGTTTATGCAGGTGATGGACTGTGAGAAGCTAGCGTGGAGTAGTCACTCACGTGCAGTTACCATTTGCTTGCTTCCTGACACACTGTCATAAACAGGGCAGCCTTTAACTCAGATTGCGCACTGAAAAACCAGGACTTCCTTCCCTGCACCCACCTGGTGGGGCCTGGGCTCACAGTGCTAACTCCCCTTTCCCTTCTGGGCCAACAGGTAAGGTGTAAGGGGATGTTGTCATCTGCCCTTTTGACTCACTGCCTCTGTTGAGACTGCAATTCACGGGTGTGCATCGCGCCTTGCCTTTCCCCTGCAATCCCATACCCCTTGCAGTTGGGCAACACGCACAAAAAGTCCTCAACAAATGCTTCTGCTGGTGATTTCAAACCCCCACAGCTGGTAAGAGCGGGAACCGGAATTCAAAACTGGTTCCTCCAGTCCTCAAACCCATGCTGGCCTTATGTCACCGCACTCTCCCTGCAAGGCAGGTGTACATGCCACACACACACACACACACACACACACACACACACACACAGCTAACAACTGCCTGGTGGGGTTTACTGTAGGGATACGAGTGTTTATCTTTCTCCTCAGTTTGACTGGAAGAGGCTCAAAGGCAGAGACATGCCTTTTTCCTTGTTCTATCGGCTTGGACCCCTTAATACATAGCTGAGCTCAGTCAATCTCGGTTATCCAATTGATTGATTGGTGAGTCCCTTAATTGGCTAGAATAAATATGACATAAGCATAACACATGCATATTGCAATTATATAACCTCTAACTCTGTGTAGGAACCACACCAGTTCCCTGGATAGTCAAGGCCAGTGGGAGCACAGAGGCCTTGTTATCAATACACCAGAATCGCCAAAGGCCGCTCTGAGCATGTGCCTAAACAGGATGTCCAAAGATTCTGAGCCTGGGAGCCATAATCAGGCCAAGATACCATGAGCAGGTGCAGGACACACGGTTAACCCCACTGCAGCCTTTCCACCCCGGGAAAGTGCAGGATTGGCAAGCTCTCCCTGGGGTGATAGATCAGGACTCAGGTAATAGCGGAAAGCGCCAATCCTACTCTTAAAATGGATACAAGAGAGCATTTAGGGTTTTTCTTTTTAATGCCCGCTTTTAAAAAATAAAAAAGGGGGAATTTGCCGGGAGCTGGTCCATGCTTGCTGTTTCAAGGGACGGGCATATATGGCATACTGTTCTTAATATGTTTGCTCACCTTCTTGGCACTATGTGTTTTAAACAAGGTCTCTGAGAAAGGTTGTTTCCCCAGGTAGGGATTTTCCCCTGAAGTTTGGGAGGGAATAAAACCTCTTAACTAGTGCCAGGTGGGTAATTAATCACTTTAACTACGAACAATCATGCTTAAGCTACATAATCTTTACTCCCTGGAATGGAGATAAGAAAAGCCCTAACCTTTGTAATAGAGATTGATAGGATTGAATCAACTGGTATAAATACAGATGTAATAAGACAGCAAGACACTTAGAATACAGAAGCAAGAGAGACAGAACCCTAGGCACAGAACCTACACAGAATGTTCTCTAGAGACAGAAGAACTTCGCTGGAGAGAACATGGCAAAAGATCCTGGACAGAAACTGGCCTCAGAACCTAGAGACAGAACCTAGCGAGAGAACATGGCAAAAGATCCTGGACTGAACCTGACTACAGAAATTGGCAAGAGAACCTGACTAGAACCTGGTGACTGAACCTGGCTGGAGAACCTGGACAGAACCTGGCTGGAGAACCTAGCGAGGGAACATGGCTACAGAACCTGGCTGGAGAACCTGGAGAACCTAGCAAGGGAACATGGACACAGAACCTGGCTGGAGATCCTAAGCAGAACTTCGCTGGAGATCCAGACCAGAACTTGGCTGGAGATCCTGGCTAGAGATCCTGGCTAGGCTGCTGATCAACTGAACGCTGTCTCCGTGTCCTTCCTTCTTCGCCGACTCCGTCTACGCCTTTGGGAACCCCTGGACCTGCTGGGGTTGGACTCCAGCACATCAGGACAAGTATTATTAACAACAAATGATCTTCCAGGTCCACATCGCAAATCTGTGACTTTCTAGAAGTTACTAAGTGTCTGTGAGCTCCACTTTCCCACCTGTAAAATGGGGAGAATGCCTTCTTAGGGTTATTGTGCGATGAACTGTGCTAAGCTTTGTAGCATAAGAAGCCCTCATTGAAGAGTGGTGATGACGATGGTGGGTGGTGGCAACTGTGTGGGAGATAGCTGTTGGCTACCATTCTCTTTATTTTGCCTTCTTCCTTTAGGAATAGAGTCCTGTTGTCACATGTCAGGATGACAACGTGCCCAGTGTAGAACTACATTTGCTATGTTTGCTCCCTTGCAGCTAAGTGTAAGCATGTAAATATTTCTGGCCATAATAGGAGCTGGAGTCTGTGGATAAAACATTTAGAAAGGTCCCTTAATGAAGGGACAGCCCACTTGTCCTTCCCTGCCTCCTCCTCCCTTGCCTTGCATTCAGAGGTGATCGCAAACGATCCAGCAGCCACTGGATGCTAAGGTGACTTTGAGAAGGAAAGAGAATCTGAGGGTGACACAGTACAAATATAGGGGAAGTTTGGGTTCTTACTTTCTGTATTAGAGCTTTTACCAGAACTTTTGGGGCGGGGGGGGCGGGGGGGCGGGTGAGAGAATTGTCCAAGTCATAGTTGTGGGTTTTTTTAAAAGTTTTATCCACAGTCAAACTTAATTCTCATTGACAGTGATGAATTGTGAGAATAGTTTCTTTTTGATTTTCAAGAGGCCTGTATTCATTTGGGGGTTTCCCAAGGATTGCCGCTTGGTTGGCTGATTTTTAACTGGTCCCAGGTCCATTGGCTGGAACCAGATACTGAGAGAATGAGTGGATGCCAGGACAAAGAAAGGACGTGGGTCCTAAAGGGCGGTCCAGGGCAGATGACCCCTCCGTGCTTCCCAGCTGTGTCACCTCAGACTAGTCCAGTGGTCGGCAAACTGCGGCTCGCGAGCCACATGCGGCTCTTTGGCCCTTGGAGTGTGGCTCTCCCTCAGCCTTCATTCTAGCACTCCCTGGCGCATCTCAGCCATAGCAGAGAGGACGGCTTTTCTTTCCTCTGGGACGTTATGCTACACACAATTACATGCCGCATTTGGCAGCAGTGCTGGTAATTTATGTGCTGCTGGGATGGGGAAGGAGGAGGGTGCCCGAGATGAATATCAATGTGCTCTGAAAGGCACCTCCTTTCCCCATTCCTCTCGAGATCAGGGCTGGTTAAAGGATGGCAATGGCGACTTGGTGGATTGATGAAAACCCATCAGCCTTTAAAACGACGTGTAAGGGAGGTGCATGAACACCCCTCCCCGGGAGGGTTTGGTGTTGTGTGGTGGTATGTTGGGGTGGGGGCAGAAGTCAATATCGGACGGTCAACCTGCCACCTGTGAGGGCCGGGAACATGTCCCACCCCTCGGAATCGCAGCCTGGCCTCTGTAAGTGCAGGAGGAGATCGCTGTCCCATTGGGCTGCTTTGAGGGTTCACAGAGAACAGTTACACAGAGCACTTGGGACCGTCCTGGCCTGAGACAAAGCAGCTTGTCGAAATGTTTCCTCCTCCCTTATCAGTAAAGGACCACACTTCCCTGCTGCCAGCCCCTGGGAACCTTCCTCTCTGCACCCCTTCAACAGCCACAGAGGGGATCCTCCCGTTAGGTTAAGAAGGCGCGCAGCTTCACCACAAGCAAACCTTGCTCTGAGGAGCAGGTGAGTGTGCGTGGAAATGCAAACATCTTACGGTGTTTGTTTTCCACCAACAGTAATTGAAAACGGTGTTGCCATGTCATTATCCCTTCCAATACCTCCAGCCCGTCTCCTTTTCCTCCTGAGCGTGACCAGTGTGACGCTCTGGGATCTGGCTGCTCCCCCACGTCCTGCAGTGGGTCTCTCCCTGCCCTGTACCTGCACGGCATCTGCAGAATGGCCCAGGTTGGTCCCAGTCTCACCTCTTCTCTGAGAAGGGTGCAAAATAGGAGTCTTGGGATTTTTGCCAGAAAAGAGAAACGACGCTGTGAGGCCTCAGGCAAGTTTGAGGCAGGGTGCCTGTTGGGGTCCCATGAGTGGCCATTTTTAAACAGGAGGCACATAAACACAGCCCAGAAAAAAAACAAAAACAGTCTCTTTGGAGAAAGTCCCCAGAATAAACCTTCTCTTATTCTCAACTCCTTTTGCACCAGCCTCTCGGGCACAGAGCCCTTCCCTGCGCCGTTCCGCACTCAGTCATCGGGCTGATCTCTTTCCGCAGCCTGAGGCCTGGGAGTTTTCAGCTCTGCCCTGGTGAACCCACAGCTGTTCCCCAGCTCTCAAGAGAATGAAGGAAATTGGTGGATGCAGCCCAAGCGAAGGCCCAGGAGACCCGACCCCTCCCTGAGATGGAAGATCTCTCCTCTAACCCCAGAGGAGTCAGAGGGCGAGAAGCCGCCGTCATTGTCTGGCTTGCTACTGCTTTTCAGAAACTGGCCACTCAGCACGTCTTCCTTCCACCTGTGCCGGGAGCCAGTCCATGCTTGCTGTTTCAAGGGACCTGGCATATATGGCATACCGTTCTTAATATGTTTTCTCACCTTCTTGGCACTATGTGTTTTAACCAAGGTCTCTGAGAAAGGTTGTTTCCCCAGGTAGGGATTTTCCCCTGAAGTTAGGGAGGGAATAAAACCTCTTATCTAAGTGCCAGGTGGGTAATTAATCACTTTAACTATGAACAATCATGCTTAAGCTACATAATCTTTACTCCCTGGAATGGAGATAAGAAACGCCCTAACCTTTGTAATAGAGATTGATAGGATTGAATCAACTGGTATAAATACAGATATAAGAAGACAGCAAGACACAGAACTTAGAACACAGAACTTAGAACACAGAACTTAGAATACAGAGCTCAGAACACAGAACGAAGAAGACAGAACCTACACAGAACTAGAGACAGAAGAACTTCGCTGGAGAGAACATGGCAAAAGATCCTGGATTGAACCTGACTACAGAAATGGGCAAGAGAACCAGACTAGAACCTGGTGACTAAACCTGGCTGGATAACCTGGACAGAACCTGGCTGGAGAACCTAGCAAGACAACATGGACACAGAACTTGGCTGGAGATCCTGGCTAGAGATCCTGGCTAGGCTGCTGATCAACTGAACGCTGTCTCTGTGTCATTCCTTCTTCGCCGACTCCATCCACACCTTTGGGGACCCCTGGACCAGCTGGGGCAGGACCCCGGCATCTGGCGCCCGAACAGGGACCCCTAGGTAAGTGCCCTGCACTCGGGACGGATAGGACTCCACTGTAGGAAGAGGGTGGATAGTCTTTGCCGACTCCGTCCACACCTTTGGGAACCCCTGGAACAGGATTCCCCTAGGTAAGCCCCCCTCCCCCCCATTGAGAACCTCACACTCGGGACGGATAGGACTCCACCAGGGTGCTACAGACCCCCCTATAGAGGATAAGTAGGGTAAGAAGGTGGATAGTACAGAACTTAGATTGAGAAGATGTGCCATACTGAGTCCAAAGAAAGAAGACTCTGTATTGATCTTTAGATTAAAAAGATGTGCCATACTGAGTCTAAAGAAATAAGACTCTGTATTGATCTTTTAACATATATGCTTGCTAGCAGAGGAATTAAGGTTACTCCCAGTCAGATGGAACATTTTATACAAGAAATACGTCCATGCTTTTCTGAGGAAGGAAAGGTGCCGGAAAGGTAAATGTAAAGGCATGGGAGGAGGTAGGCCCAAGGAGCCTTATCCTTAACCCCACTGCAGCCTTTCCACCCTGGGAAAGTGCAGGATTGGCAAGCTCTCCCTGGGGTGATAGATCAGGACTCAGGTAATAGCAGAAAGCGCCAATCCTACTCTTAAAATGGATACAAGAGAGCATTTCAGGTTTTTCTTTTTAATGCCTGCTTTTAAAAAATAAAAAAGGGGGAATTTGCCGGGAGCTGGTCCATGCTTGCTGTTTCAAGGGACCTGGCATATATGGCATACCGTTCTTAATATGTTTTCTCACCTTCTTGGCACTATGTGTTTTAACCAAGGTCTCTGAGAAAGGTTGTTTCCCCAGGTAGGGATTTTCCCCTGAAGTTTGGGAGGGAATAAAACCTCTTATCTAAGTGCCAGGTGGGTAATTAATCACTTTAACTATGAACAATCATGCTTAAGCTACATAATCTTTACTCCCTGGAATGGAGATAAGAAACGCCCTAACCTTTGTAATAGAGATTGATAGGATTGAATCAACTGGTATAAATACAGATGTAAGAAGACAGAACGGGGAGAGACGGAAACTAGGCACAGAACCTACACAGAACGTTCTCTACAGACAGAAGAACTTCGCTGGAGAGAACATGGCAAAAGATCCTGGACTGAACCTGACTACAGAAATTGGCAAGAGAACCTGACTAGAACCTGGTGACTGAACCTGGCTGGAGAACCTAGCAAGAGAACATGGACACAGAACCTGGCTGGAGATCCTAACCAGAACTTCGCTGGAGATCCAGACCAGAACTTGCCTGGAGATCCTGGCTAGAGATCCTGGCTAGGCTGCTGATCAACTGAACGCTGTCTCCATGTCATCTCTTCTTCGCCGACTCCATCCACACCTTTGGGGACCCCTGGACCCACTGGGGTTGGACCCCGGCACTGATGTCCAACTCCATAAAGTACCCACTTGACATAAATATCTAATGTGACCAAAGTTCATTGAGAAGAACCTCACTTTTTAACTTGAAGGCAAGAATTTATGAGATATCATATAACTAATCTGTCTGGCTCCAAAGCCCATGATTCTAACCACTGGACTACACTCACCCTCTCATGGTAGTTTTGGGCACTGAAGAGTGGTAGAGAAACTATGGAATCAGGAGACTTTCATACCAGGCCTGGAGGAAGCAACCTGCTATGCTGGAGCATGAAGCAACTCGAACACCTTCAGAAATCTCACCCTAGGAAGAGACGCATTATTCACATTTTACAGTTCAATCTCTCCCTTCCTTCCTGTCTCTCTCACACACACAGACCACACACACACACACACACACACACACACACACACTTAACTTTCCATCCTTCTATCATCTGGCAGTACCACTGTACTGAACAAACACCCACTCTTGCCCTCTTTGTCCTCTACTTAGAGCTGAAGATTCATTTATCTCCTTAACTTATTCCTACTGTGTCCTGAAACCTCCTTCATAGTTGTTTTTGCTTAGCAGTTCTTTTTCATGACTATTTCAAGAGAGAGGCTGACCTCGTTATAACCCCACTCGTTGGCCTGCACATCCTGAGGCATAATTGAATGCCAAATTCCCAAAAGGGGTAACAAGGTCAGCAGCAAAGAAAAATACAGCTTCCCAGCTGCTACAGAGAAGGTAAACATTCTTATTAGACCCCTAAGCAAAATGTCAAACTCTGCAAAGCCTTAGCCAATAGCATTAGATGGCTCAGCCAGGAAAACCTGAAAGCTGCCCAGTGCTGTTCCCTTTAATGCTCTCTAACAGGATTATGTTAATGCGAAAAGTAAACACGCCTGAAGATGCCCTATAGCAGACTGGACTTCACAACTCATTTCCACCATTCACAGGGCACCTATTCTAGGTCTGCCTCTAGTCCAGTGGTTCTCAACCTTCTGGCCCTTTAAATACAGTTCCTCATGTTGTGACCCAACCATAAAATTATTTTCGTTGCTATTTCATAAGTGTAATGTTGCTGCTGTTATGAATCGTCATGTAAATATCTGATATGCAGGATGGTCTTAGGCGACCCCTGTGAAAGGGTCGTTCGACCGCCAAAGGGGTCGCGACCCACAGGTTGAGAACCGCTGCTCTAGTCACTACTAGGGATACAGGTGCAAGAAAGTCCAGGACCCTGCCTTCAAGTAACTCAGTCTAGTGTAGTGGTTCTCAACCTGTGGGTCACGACCCCTTTGGCGGTCAAACGACCCTTTCACAGAGGTCGCCTAAGACCATCCTGCATATCAGATATTTACATTACAATTCATAACAGCAGCAACATTACACTTATGAAGTAGCAACAAAAATAATTTTATGGTTGGGTCACAACATGAGGAACTGTATTTAAAGGGCCAGAAGGTTGAGAACCACTGGTCTAGTGGGAGCCAGACACATGAGTCAACAATCCCAGACCATGGACTTAGAGATCTGCCTGCTGAAGAATAAAATGTTTTCAACACTGAGAGGAAATCCTGAGGGCTGCCCGGAGGAGGCAGCATTGGAAGGTGGGCTTTGACTCCTGATGTTGTTCAGAGGTAGCAAGCCTCTCATGGTGAACCTCAGCTCTCCTTCTTGGGCCTGTGATAAGGGCTTTCTTTGTTCCAGGCCCAGAAGCAGATCCACCTCCACATGTATTAGTGATTAGCATTGACTTCAATGATTTCTTGGGGAGATTGAGAAAATGTTAAATTATGCTCTAAAGAGCAAACACAATTTTTAAAAACCCTATGAAATATTTCTTTTTTCTTGCTAAAGTTGCTCTCCAGCTCATAGCAGCCTCACTTCTTCCCTCTTGCCCCCACACCCTTTCCAGTCTCATCAATGTCTGAATCATCAGTTCCCAGCCTCAGCCTGCATGTCCATTTCAGAAAAGACAATCAGACAGGAGTACAAATGTTTGCAAAGAGCCTCCTGGGAAAGCACTTCAGGGTGTAATCCTCGTTATGCAAGCAGGCCCTTCAAGAATCTCTCCCCTGCCCCAGGCTGCTAATCAAAATGTTTACCCAACAAAAACCAGGGCTGAGGGAAAAGAGGTATCATTCTGCTCCCAGGAAAATAAAATGTTCTCTAGTTCATGCACGGAGAAGGCTTTTTCCCAGGTGCAGAAGGTAGAAAAGGGGTTCCAGAAAAGGAAATAGCAAAAGCAAGGACAAGAAGCTGTGCAAGTGGATGTCCAACCAAGTGTTTGGGAAACCGCGAAGGTCTGCTGTGGCCAGAACAAAGAGCAAGAGGTGAGTGTGGAAGGAGTGAGCCAGCTAGATGAGTCGGATCACAGGCTTCTGTTCCAGGTGTGTTGGTTTTATTCTGGAACTTACTGCCACATTACTGTACTGTGTTCCCAGCCTCCATCTTAATTCCTCTAGGTGTCACTGCCATTCTTAAAGGGGTTGATTAATTCGCCTGTCCCTTCCTTGTGTTTCATCACAAAGTAAAAAGCAGAGATAGTAAAGTTTGGTTACAGCCTTAAATTTAATGTTGTAGCTTAGTAACTTAGAGATTATCTATATAATAAAGAGGGAATATGCGAATTTATCCAGGACGGTGTCCCAGTCACAACCAGTCTGTGGGCAGGGCCAGGAACGGGGACTTCCGCCCCCAGCACTAACGTCATGCTGCCTGCGTGTGTCCCTGTTCAGCACTGGTATGACGCTAAGGCCGGGTGGCGGGGGTTGGTGTTGGCAGGAGACCTCAGGCCATGCCCCCCGCCCAGCAGAGCTTGATGGGGGACTTCAGGTCACACCCCCCACCCTGGCACCTGGCCGGGAGAACTCAGGCCGTGCCCCCTGCCCAGCGGGTCTTGATGGGGGACCCCCGGCCCGAATTCAGGGCGGGAGACCTCAGACTGAGCCTCCTGCCCCAGCTCTGGGCTGGTAGACCTCAGACTGTGCCCCCCACTCCCACCCCAGCACTTGGCCAGGGAACCTCAAGCTGTGCCCCCTGCCCAGTGGGGCTTGACAGGGGACCTGAGGCCATGGCTCCTGCCCAGAGGGAATTGACGGGGGTGGGGCCAGCCAGGTCTAGGTCTCACCCAATGGGGGTGGGCCTGGCCGGGTCTGGGTCTCTTGCATTTTCAAAGCACGTGAGGGTGGTGGGCAGGGACTTGACTCTAGGTCCCCCAGCGCACCCCAGACTCTGACAGGAGGTAGGTTTTATATACATTTTACTAATTTTATTTCATCTCTGACACTTCTATCATAGAGAAAAGGCAAATAGCAATATTAAAATATTTCTTCTCATTAATTCTCTTTTAATGTACGTGGATTTCATGCACCGGGCCACTAGTATATAATAATGTGTATATGTATGTATACACATGGAGAGAGAGAGCTTATTCCTCTGTTACATCTGCCTTATATAGCTTTTAACTTTTTAAAATTTGTATTTATTGACTAGAGGCCCAGTGCATGAAATGCATGCACAGGTAGGGTCCCTAGGCCTGGCCAGGGATTAGGGCCGATCAGGTTCCCTGCCTCTCCACCCCCCACCTCCCCGCCTCCTCCTTTCCTCACTCCCTCAGTGCCCCCACCACACCGCTGGTCACCCACCATGTTCTGCGCCACCCTCTGGTGGTCAGTGCACATCATAGCAAGTGATTGAACTCCTGGTCTCCCGGTCAAACTCCCAAGGGGACACTTTGCATATTAGCCTTTTAGATAGATAGATAGATAGATAGATAGATAGATAGATAGATGATAGATAGATAGATAGATAGATAGATAGATAGATAGATAGATAGATAGATTTATGAGGGAAAGAGAGATAGAGAGAGAGAGAAACAGATTTGTTGTTCCACTTATGCATTCATTGTATGTGCCCTGATCAGGGATGAAACCTGCAACCTTGGCATATCCCAATGACCTCTAACCAACTGAGCTGCCTGGCCAGGGCTTGCTTTTAACTTTTGATTCCATTGTTATATCTATTCATTTAGATTCCACCAATTTCCAAAGAGAGAGACAGAACAGAATTTGAAACAGATTACTGTTAAAAAGAGTATAAGAGCTTTACTCAAGATAGAAAACAATAGTCAAGTACTTTAAAAAGATATTAGGAAAATAAGACATTAAAAATTCTGATTAAGGACAGCTATCGCTAAGTAAAAAAGGACAGCACTCCAGCAGGCAGGTTAAAAACGCACATGTGATGGGCTTGAGAAAGGCAACTTCTCTAGGCTCTGAAAGAAGGAAAAATGTGTTCTCTGGGGATTCTCCTTAAAGGACACCTATTTTTTGGCTAAAGGAAAAAAATGGGTGCTGAAAGTCAATTAAAAAATAATCCCCTTTATTTCCTTGTTCTCTTTCAATACTATATTGAATCTCAAATTTCAGCATAATTTTTTCTTTGTTCTTGTCCTACATCCTCCTTAAACGTGTTTCAAAAAACAAAAAGCACACACCAGCTCAGACTGGTACTTCTCTACCGGTTCTATTTATCCGACAGCAATGACAGGCTTTGTTTTGCCCACAGGCCCACTTTTAACTGAAGTGTCATTGTGTGACCTTCCCAGCAAAGAATGTTAGGTGGGGGTTAGTGGATGTCATCACCAAAAATGGAAAAATTAAAGATTACTACTTCTCAATCCTTGTTAGCATGAAAACATAATTACACATTTTCTGTTTTTCAGAGGCGAGGGTCATGCCTGTCAGAGTACCTGTTGGCATGCAATCTTGTTGTCACCATCAGAAGGAAAGCATCAATTTATGTGTCAGTGTTGGTCTGAGAGCGAGCTGCATGAAATAATAACGATTATTAAATTAATAATGATAATAACAGCTACTGTTCATTGAATGCTTTCTATTCTAAGTGCAAGGACTTTGCAAACAGTATGTTATTTAATTTGTACAACAATCCTATGTATTATTCCCATTATATTAATGACAACCCAAAGATGGCAGAGGTTAAGTAACTGCCCTACTTCAAGCTAGTTGCAAGACAAAACTCAAACCCATGTGTCATCTGACTCTATGCAGATTGTGGAACAACATCATGAATAATATTCTCAATAGAAATGTTACCACCATGCAGAATATGGCATTAAAGACCACAGATATCACTACAAAAACGCTCTGTTCTGTAAAGGTGATTCTGTAGGAAGCAAGAACAGCGTAGTGGGGTTGTCAACCCAGCCTTTCTGGTAAGAATTGCTCATCCCTCACCCACTTGATTCACAGGGATATAGGCGAGGATCCTGGCTTCATTTTGTCTAAGGTGATCCAGACTCACTGGTTCCTGAGTGTTGTTGGTCCATGGGTGACCCAAGATAAATAGAGCAGACTTCCTTTTTTCATGAAATTTCCCTTTGGGATTAAAAGATTTCAGTCTAGCCCAGTCTATTGAAAGGAGGAGATGAAAATTCACGTGCTATTCTGTGAGCTAACCATGGTTTCTACCAGGTGGCCTGGAGGCATACAAGAACTGCCTGCAAAGAAAGTGAAATGAGGTGAACTTGAGGAGAGGAGAAGGTGGGTGAACTTGAGGAGAGAGGAAGATGGGTGAGGTCTGGACAGGCTATGGGCATCCAACTTCTGATTCCCATTCATTCCTGAGTGCCAGCTGCCTGCCTGCTCTGTGATCTCCAAGGCCAATCTATGTACTTTTAACAAGCCCCTCCCCTTTTCCGCTTAAAGCAGATCTCATAGATTTCTTCTCATGGGACCAAAAGAGCCCTAACTGCTCAGGGTATTCAGATCAAAGAAGGTCTGGAGTTTCCTAGATTCGAGTAATACTATCTTTTATGCCTAGGTTAAGGAATTCTACACAAATCCTGGGGAGGTCTGAGGGTTAAATAATGAATATGCCCCTCAGATTTCCCTCTCTCAGCTGTCAGTAATCCCTGTTTTCATTTTGAAAGAAACTGAAAAACTATTCTAAAGTTAGGTTCAGACAAGAATCTGAAGAGCCAGCTTTCTGTATTCAGAATACTCAGATCCTGGAGCTGCCAGGCATGAGGAGGTCTGAGGTCATGCTCTTGATATAATAAATAAAGATGGGCTGATAAAGTGAGAGCCTTCACATGAGCATCGCAGAGCATGTGGTTTAAGGCCTAGCAGAAAGGTTCCACATTAAGGGCTGCCTTGGTACACAGTAAAACTGGGAGCGCCTCCAATGGCCTCAACACAATCCACCTTCCACTCCGCTCCAGGACTAGGGTCCCCCAGCCAAACTATTCTTCTTATCTAAAGGGCCTGGTGAGCCCTGGCTGGCTTAACTCAGTTGGTTGAAGTGTTATCCCGGTTGCTGGTTCAAATCCCGATCAGGGTACATACCGGGTTTCAGGTTCTGTCCCCAGTTAAGGAATGTATGAAAGGCAACCAATTGATGTTTCTCTCTCACATCAATGTTTCTCATCTTCCTCTCAAATCAATAAACATATCCTCCTGTGAGGTTTAAAAAGGGGGGGGGGGTGAAACCCCTGCTTATCCCTGAGAAGGGGATTTCTGTTCCCTGACCGCCCATGGAATTAAACCAACCAACCATGTCCCACCACCACCACCGTTCCTCCCACCATGAACCTAGAGCCGCCTCACCTTCTTGATGCTACAAAGCCTCCCTTCCAAAGCCCATGGGTGTTCATTTGGTTCCCAAGTTCAATCCACGTGTGGACCTGTGCGGTGCAGTCTCCTTATCCCAGGCTGTGAGTATGTGTGATGAATACACTGCTCTCAGTTTCATCAGTCCAGTGGTAAATGCCACGCATCTGGCCATCCCCATAACTCCAGGGTGGTTATGCAGTGGGATGAAAGGGGAGGTGATTAAATGTAGCAGCACAGAGATCTGTCAGGGGAGGGCCTGGCTGGGCAAACAGTACCTGTGCCGACAGAAATACAGATCCCCAAGAGCCCCCTCGGTGAGGGAAGCTCCCCAGGTTCCCGTGGAATGTGAGAAAACTCACTGCAAGTGTACAAGGGGATACTTGAACCTGCTCTACAGTTGTCACAGTGTCTGCTGGGGCCTCGTACAAAATGACTCATTGAGAATAACAGGGCCAACAATCAAATGCTTACTAGGTCATTAACTTCAGAATGAGCCGCATAGAAGAAAAGAGAACCAATCTACGCTGAGATTCTGATGCTAACTTCCAATCCTTATTTATTTATTTCTTCTTTACTTTTTTTTAAATCCTCACCCAAGGACATGCTTAGAGATAGGAGAGGGGCGAGGAGAGAGAGAGAGAGAGAGAGAGAGAGAGAGAGAGAGACCAACAGGTTGCCCTCCCTATCCTCCCCAACTGGGGATCACATAGACAACCCAGGCATGTGCTCTGATCAGAAATGTAACCCGCAACCCTTGCTTGCACAGGACAACACTCAATTAACTGAATTACTTCAGCCAGGCCAATCCTTACTTATTTAAAATTTTTTTAAAGTGACAATCTTGAGAATGCACGTGGAGTCACCCTTCTGGCCATAACGGTTCTGGAGCCAGGCAGCAAAACACCCCCGCTGCCACCGCTCACCTTGGAGGAACACAGGACAGAGGGACAACCTCTGCCCAGAAGGGGATCTCAGAGGTGGCCAAGTGCAGGAGGAATCCAGTGGTTGCTAAGCATCTGGAATCCCAAGCGCCCTGATCCTGAAGTCAGCATCAGAGGCCCTCTTTCACAGACAGTGCTAGAAATTCGTGGATGGAGTCGTACACCTTACCGGAAGCAGCCTGATCATGCAAAGAATAAAAACACTGAAGTATCACCTACCTGTTTGTCTTTCTGCTGGCTTCGATCTCCTGGTGGCCAGAGTCTCCACAAATGATTATCAATATCATCAACAAGAACAATTTCTTTGGTGGTGGCATCAACTCCAAATTTAATATAGAAAGAGCAGATCACTGTTTTCCAAACTAGAAAGACATTTCTGAGTTGCAATTTTATACTTTCAAATCTCCATTTAATTTGTACCTTCATGTCAACCAGAGTACAGTCCTGGGGCAACCAGGATTTCTGCAGGATTCCAGAGATAGCCTGTGTAGTCTGACTCATGCTATCACTTCAGTCTGGCCTATAACAAGTCCAGCAAAGCAATGTTTTGCAGCAATGAGCTGTTGCTCAGACCGCTGTGGATCAGTATTGGCTTCATCCTGAAATAAAGTATTGGATTGTAATTCATTTAAATATAAGATTTTTTAACTTTTCTAATAATCTGGAGTCCTTTGATCCTTGAGCATGAATTCCTTGGAAATATATATTTCTTCTAATGATTTAATTTTTATTTAAAATACTCTTTGATTCATAGCAATTATTTTTAATTTTTAATTTTAAAAAAAATGATTTCAGAGAGAGGAAGTGAGAGAGAGAGAGAGAGAGAGAGAGAGAGAGAGAGATCAATAATGACAGAATCATTGACTTGCCTCCTGCATGCCTCCTACTGGAGATCCAGCCCCCAACCCTGGCATGAGCCCTGACTGGGACTCAAACCATAACCTCCTGGTTCATGGGTCAAAGCTCAACCACTGAGCCTCACTGGCCTGGCACAGCAATTATTTTTAATTTGTCTACTTTCAATAGCTACTTTAAAAATCAAAATATTTGGGTGAGTAATTTATTCTAGGTCACAAACTATTCAAATAATTTGCTCTCTCTATATGAAATAATTTAAATACAAGTTTGGAAGGAGAAAAGCAATTTTAATAAAGAAGACTAATAAAAATTCATAACCATGATTCCTTCATCCTTTATTGTATGTTTTTGCTTATAAGAGACATTGATAATAGTTTTCTGTATTAGAATGTAAAAAGATCCCTCAATTAGCCTTTAGTTCAAACTCCTCAACAGTAAATTAAAATATTTTGAACTGTAAAAAAAAAATAATAAAAATTAAATTAAATAAAGAAGAAAGATACTCAGTGAAGTGAGATCAGGCCATTTTTTTCTGTTCTGATTAACCACATAGATGTCTTTTCCAGTTTTCATTATCCCAGCTCTGATGATCCTCTTCAGGGTTGTTTTTGTACTCACCCCTTGTGTTCATCTGTAAAATGGGGGTAATAATAACACCTACTGCACTGTGTAGGGCAGCCGTGGGCAAACTACGGCCCACAGGCCGGATCCGGCCCGTTTGAAATGAATAAAACTAAAAAAAAAAAAAAAAAAAAAAAAAAAAAAAAAAAGACCGTACCCTTTTATGTAATGATGTTTACTTTGAATTTATATTAGTTCACACAAACACTCCATCCATGCTTTTGTTCTGGCCCTCTGGTCCAGTTTAAGAACCCATTGTGGCCCTCGAGTCAAAAAGTTTGCCCACCCCTGGTAGGGTTATAATAATGCCTGCACAGCACTTAGTGCAGCTTCAACACACACAGGTTCTTAGTAAGCATTAGGAAAACTTAAAAATAGTGGAACCTTGATTGGTCTCATCCTTTGAGAACATTTAACTCAATGAAGACTTGATTATAAAAGAGTTATGATCCATACAGGAAAATGTGAAAAACTCAAATAAATCAATCAAAAAGCAAAGCTATCCTGGCCAGGTGGCTTAGTTGGTTGGACAACCCTCCCATACACTAAGAGCTTTCTGGCTCAATCCCTGGTCAGGACATGTGCTGGAGGCAACTGATTGATGTTTCTCTCTCACATTGAAATATCTCTCTCTCCCTCTCTCTTTCTCTCTCTCTCTCTAAAAAATAAAAATCAATATACATATCCTCAGGTGAGGATTAAAAACAAAGCTACATAATGCATGATCTAAAGTAATAAATGTGCAGAACTAAAAATCTTTCCAAATAGCCTGGAAAAGAGAAAGATTAATGCTGGTGGAGTTTGCCAACTAAATTTTTGGGAAGAAGAACTTGATCTTGACCTTAAAATGTATAGAATTGTTAGAAAGAGGGAAATTACATTACATGTGAAATGAATCTCTAGAAATTTCTCATAGGCTATGGTTCTGTAAAATATTGCAATTGGAAAACCTTTATTTGGCAAGATCCGGTTTTGTAAAATGAAAATATTATTGAATCTGCACTTATCTATCAATACCTAGCTCAAGCCATATCCTCTCCAGAAAGCTGACCTCATCTGGGGATCTGTCACTGCCTCCTCTACGTTACCGCTGTACCAGGGCATACTCCTGCATGGCCTCCATGCTCCATCATGTAACTTACCTGTGTACTAGGCTTGAATCTCAATCTACAACTTAGATGTCAAGTGAATATAACTTTCCCTACTTTTTTATAACTCAATTTCAGCTCAGGATGTCATCATTTCCAGAGGGATTGTATAGTAGCAAAGCAGCCACATGGGAGTAATCTCAGAACCGTGAAGTCATCTGTCCATGAGAGCTGAGTGATCCATCTCCCTGCCTGGCCCCGGACTCTTGGTCTATCTGAGTTGACCTTGGCCTTGTCCCCATGTTCTTCAGGCTGAGAGACACTCTCCATAGCTTCCCTGCCATTTTAGGCACAAGGAAACCATGTGGCTGATAAAGACCCTGACACACTGCCATTTCTTCTTTGGAGTCCTACAGGGATCCCTCTTCATGGCGTCATATATGGGGGGAATGGCATTCTCTCTTCCCGAGACGAGTGCAGAGAGAGAAAACTTGGGGGTTGATGAAATCTTGAATAGAACTCGATGAGGTTAAGGAAAATTGAATAAAACAAGACTGAGACAGAAACAGAGGAAAGCTGGGACCAGGTGTGGCGTCTGCTCGCTGATAGATGAACAGGGCCCAGAGCCAGCGCAGCAACTTTTATTTATAGCCAAATACCAGGAAGTCTTACTAAAGGTCAATAGAAGGGGAATGTGTGCGTTCTTGTAGCTCCTTGTAAATAGTCACCTCCTGTGGGTCCGAATCGCATTCGTTCCTGGTGCCTGGCTAGATTTAGAGAAGAACCCATTTCCCGGCACCTGGTTCTGAAGATCAATGAGGCATCCCCACCTCTCGGTTAGATGTGCCCCCAAGATAAGGCTCTGCCTTCATCATGAATTTAAAAGAAAGCCAGCGCCTTCCACAGAGTCCTGCCACTTTCCCAGGAGTGCACCCACTAGAACGGTGTTTGCACCCTCTCTCCCAGGATCCACCAACATCAGTGTTATCGGTTCTGCAACTTTCTCTCTCTCTCCTCCAAGCCATTCTTTCCTAGTTAAAAAGATGGGGGAAGCCTGGCCTGTGTGACTCAGTAATTAAGTGTCAACCCATGAACCAAGAGGTCACCAGTTCGATTCTTAGTCAGGGTACATGCCTAGATTGAGTCTCAATCCCCAGTAGGGGGTGTGCAGGAGGTAGCCAATCAATGATTTTCTCTCCTCATTGATATTTCTATCTCTCTTGCCCTCTCCCTTCCTCTCTCTCTAAAATCAATAAAAATATATTTATAGCCGAAACCGGTTTGGCTCAGTGGATGGAGCGTCGGCCTGCGGACTGGGGGGTCCCGGGTTCGATTCCGGTCAAGGGCATGTACCTGGGTTGCGGGCACATCCCCAGTGGGAGATGTGCAGGAGGCAGCTGATCGATGTTTCTCTCCCATCGATGTTTCTGGCTCTCTATCTCTCTCCCTTCCTCTCTGTAAAAAATCAATAAAATATATTTAAATATATATATATATATATATATATATATATATATATATATATATATATATATAAATTTACAAAGATAAAGTATAGAGGAGGTGAGAGAGCAATATTCATTTTGTCTCTCCAAGATTTTTTCTAGCCCATGAGTCCTTTCTGTTCCCCATTAAAAAAATGAAACTTTAGAAACCAGAAGCCAGAAAGTGACTCCTCTTTTCTCTTCTGTCTACTGTCAATTTTCTTCCCTAACTGAATGAGCATAGACCGGCCTTGCTGTTAAATGGGAGAAAGGTCCACAGGAAAATCAAAGAGACCAGAGAGAAAAACTGTTAGTTTAAAATTATTGACTCACCACATATGCCTGTGATCTGCCTCCTTATTAATCTGAGCTCCTTCACTAGATGAAGACTGTGGTATCCATTCTTGTCTCTCCCGTGCATCCCATGCACCCAGGATATCAGACAGGACCCCGAGGAGGAAGGGCCATTAAATGAGTGAGTCAGGACTTGGACTTGGTAAGGGGAGCGCAGGAGGCAGCTGATCGGTGATTCTCTGGGCTTCGTTCCACAGGTGAAAAGCCCTTGCCTTGTATCAGTCACATCAGATGCCTCTGGAAGGGACTAAGCATGAGAGGAACGGCCAGGCAGAGCCCAGAGAAGAGGCATCAGTGAGCAGCGACTTCTATGCCACCCTTGCCCAATGTACAGTGACACTAAACTGCTTTACATACATGGAAATGAGTCTTAAAAATGAGCTAATAAAAGTCATACACTATAGAAAGGTGACTTTCTAGATATCAGTGGTTCTCAAAGTATGGTGGCTGGTCCAGCATCAGAGTTACCTGATGGGAAAATCCTCAGGCCCCTCCCAGACCTCAGAAAGTCTGGCGGTGCCTTCCAGCAGCCTGCACTTTTCACAAACCTTCTGGGTGATTCTGGTGCATTCTCGACTTCGAGAACCACTGCTGTGTGCGGTAGGAAGGTGACAGAGGACAGTGAGCTGTGTGCGTGACAGGAAGATGGAACCAGATCATGGGCAGTGGGGCTTCTGCCACTTACTGCATTTGCTTAGGAGCATGGCATTTATCCTTCCTGAGGTTTTCTCTTTTTTTTTTTTTTTTTTTTTTTGCCTAAAACAGTGGTTAGCAATAATACATACTTCTCAGGGGTTGCCATGAGAATGGAATGCAGTAATGTATATGAAAGATCCTCCTAATTGTTAAAATGCCATCGAAATGTCAGGCAAGCAGGCAGGCAATTTTTTAAAACCAGCAGCGGTAGCAGAAGACAGCTTGATTGGAGGTTTTGGCACATCTGCACAGCCCTCCGAAGGCCTGATCAGCCCCACATCTCAACCAACTCAGCAGCCATTTGTCTGCTTTTGCCAACACGTGTGAGAGCCTCCTTTCTCATCGTCTGCAGCCTCCCTGGGACCCGGCTCTGAGAGCAGGTGGCCACTTCTGTCCGATGTTCTCCCTGCACTGTGAGTACTGATGATGATTTACAAAGGGCACGTCTTAATGATGTCTGACTCAGTGTGTTCTTACTGCATTGCCTGCTCAAATGCACCAGTGAGAGAGAAAAGAGCGAGGAGGGAGAGAGGAGTGGAGAGGGGGCTGCATCAACTCGACAACCTGCAGGCTCCCTCTGCATGTCTCAGGTGGCTTCCTGCGAGGCTGGCCACTGTGTTAGAAATAAAGGGATAATTGGGGCACCGAGAGAGCAGGGTCTAGGCCAGTGATGGCGAACCTATGACACGCATGTCAGAGGTGACACGCGAATTCATTTTTGTGGTTGATTTTTCTTTGTTCAATGGCATTTAAATATATAAAATAAATATCAAAAATATAAGTCTTTGTTTTACTATGGTTGCAAATATCAAAAAATTTGAGTTAAGTTAGGATTTTTCAAAATGCTGACACGCCGAGCTCAAAAGGTTCGCCATCACTGGTCTAGGCTCTGAGGAGGAGGTTTGATTCAGGTCTGGGCAAGCAGTGTGCTCATCCCTCTTTCCTGTTTACAGAACAAAGGTGTGCAGCATCGCCACAGCCCTGCGCTCTGTAGGGAATGGCCTTCGTGAGCTCCGTCAGGAGGATGGACCACAGAACATGAATATCAAAGAGCTCCTCTGCTGGACTGTCACCTTCAGCTCCGGCTCCTGGAGTCCCCATGGGCCTTTGAGGCTGGGTGCTGCCGGAAACTGAGGAGCATGAGAAACATAGTGCAATAGGGCCAGGAGGAGGGGCAGCAGATCCCCCTGGTATTCCGATGCGCCCTGGAGTGCAGGCAGATTTCCCTCCCCACCTGTAGTCACCATCATACTGAGATTATCTGGCAAAAAGAGAAAACCAGGAAGTTTCGCCTCATTGTAGGTTTTGTTTTTTCAGGGATCAAAGCTGAGAAGTAATGCCAGTTTTCAAAAGGGAGAAAGTTGTATACAACCGCTGTCTTTTCTTCTACAAAGTCAGATGAGATGGCCTCAAATCATGACCAGTTCTGTGATGCAAGCATTCCAGCCATTTTATTACCTAGAAATTTTGGAAAACTATAGTCTTTGGACACACAGAGTTACAAGTCTAAGCATAAAATTCTGGGAACTTTTTTATCTAAGCCTAAGATTAGTCTCGAGCTTAAGCCTTTCACCTAAACAGTGTACCCTGGTCCAAGTTCCTGAAGCACAAACTGAAATGCATTATGCTATTAGCTCCCGGGTTCTGACAAGAGAGCAGACTCAATTGTCACCCAAAAGAGCAAAGATGAAAGCTTTCCTTGTTATGTCTCTAAACAAATTTTGTATATTGGTTTAAAGCTCATAGAAATACTGAGACAGGAGGGCAGGGTTGGGTGTGCTCCCAGCCGACTGGCTCCTTACAGATGGCTCACAAATACTGCTGGCCACGAAGGACCCAGAAATGAGAGAATAACCATAAAAAGGAAGAATAGCTCAACCCTCCGGTTTTATAAACACAATGTCTCCCTTTTCTTCTCACTGGCTCTTTCCTGAGCCTGCAGCTAGTTTTTCACATTTTTATTTGTACAAATGCCAATTTAGCTCCAGGAACAAAGTAAGCCACAGGTCTCAATTAAATATACTCTGAAAACTGGAAATTCATGTTTGGCCAGAGTCTTACCCACGATGAGCCAACATCTGCAGCCAGGGAATCCATCTAGTTTTTCTTTTACAGCCAGTGTAAGAGGATCAGAACTGACATTATCTCCAGTTGAAAGGATTTTGGAATCTGTGTGGACAACAGCACAATATGAGCTGTAGATATTCAGTACCGATCATCTCCTAGCAATGGGACTTAAAATAAAGAGATTGCACTCTGCTTCCTAAGATCTCAAAGCAGGTCACTGATGGGGAGTGAAATATCCAGTGATCTATGATCACTCTTGTAGCCTTTATGCTCAACCAGAATCGTCTCCTAGAGCTTCCCTGTGCTTGATCCTCATATGACAGAGCAGGGATTTCCCATAAAGTGCAAGGTTGGGGTTGAACAGACCACCCCACCTCCACAACCAGAATTCAGGGTTTCCTGGGAAGACAGCAGGTAAATATGTCCAGAATGCATGGAGCTTTCTGAGAGAGGGAAGGTCAGGAACTAGACCTCATTCCCTTTTGAGGTTAATGGTTTTATTACAATTTTACTGTCACACCCTTAACATCCATCAGAAGGGTGGGTTAGAAGAGCCTGTATGCAAAAACTGCTTAGCAATGGTGGTTCAGTTAATGCATGGAGCCTGAGGAATGGGCAGGGCAGTTCCAGCAGAGCAGCCTTTCAGAGCACATTACAATGGATTCCTTCCAGGCTGGCTCCCTTCAAGGGCTCCTTCCTCCTCCTTCATTTGGGGTTGTTTTTTTCTCAGGGGCTGCCTGCTCTCATTTGTCGATTTCTTCTCTTGACCTGTTATAGGACCTTCTCATAAACTTTCTTGCCTCCAAGCACTCTAAGTTCCCCAAACACACCCTCCCCCCACACACACACACACACAAACACGTCTTTTAGTTGAATAGCTCTTCACTCCATTGCACCTATCATTTTTCTAGCAGAAGCTGTGGGTGGTTGGGATCCATATGACCAAAAAGAAGTGGATGTAAATAAATGAAAGCACACAGACTACTCAGGAGAAAACTGCAATAGTCCACACATAAAAGGAGGTACCTTGGACAAGGGTTTGGGTAGTGGAGAAGGTGAGAAGGAATCAGACTCAGAAAGAACTTAAAGGGTTTGCCAATAGATTGGATGTCAGGTAAGAGGGAAATAGAAGATTCCATGATGACTCCTACACTTTCCATTCTCCAAGATGAAAAAGACTGGGAGAAGATTTGTCAAGAAGCAGCCAGCAGGAAGTCATGTTCAAACCTAAGTCTTGAGGTGCCTACTGCACATCTAACCAGGAATGCTGAATAAATTGCTCAATATAGAAATGTGGAGCCCGAGACATCAAACTGAGAAAAATAATACATCATAACCTATTTTGTAGCCTTAAGTAGTGAAGTGGGACATTTCAGTTAAATGACTCTACTGAGGGCCTAGTATGTGCCAGGTGTTATGGGCAAGTTAAGATTCAAAAGACCTCAGAACACATGCTTGGGTTGCAGCCTCAAGCCCCAATAAGGGGCAGACAAGAGGCAGCCAATCAATGAGTCTCATCATTGATGTTTCTCTCTCTCCCTCTCCCTTCCTCTCTTTGAAATGAATAAAAATGTATTTTTTAAAAGATTCAAAAAGACCAAGAAATTTGCTCAAAACCCCTAAGCTAAGTAAGTGTCTGATTCAAACAAAGCATATCTATTCTTGTATCTAGTCATCTGTTGAACATTTATTGGGTGTCTACCAGGTGCCAGATACTGTGGGATTTAAAAGGTACTAGAATCAAAGAGATGTCTGGGACAGAATAAATGCTGAGTAAATGTTAGTCAATATCATTATTCATATTTGAGGAGCTAATGGCCTAGTGGAGAAGACAAAGCATAAACATAATTATGGAAATCTTTGGAAAGGTAACATTAGAAATCACACAAAACATTGTGACAGTACCAAAGAAAGGTGCCTACCCCCAGCCAGAGGCTCTGTGCATCTCTGACACCAGTTCATGCTCTCTCTGTCCACTATGTCTGTAATTGGGCTCAGGGCACCCAGCTAAGCTGTGGCAGAACTGAAGCCCTATCTCAGTTAGATAAGTCCCTATAGGACTTTATGCACTGGTGACATTGCTGTACTAGAACGAGGTTGTCACATATTTTGGGAAGCCCCAGAGCTATTTCAGTGACCTACGTTCTCCATTTAAAAATTCCATATTTCAGGATCCAGTCCAGTTCATAGGCAGAAATTTTTAAAAACTCAAAATACAATGAACAGCAGTAGAATCCAATATCCACAAAGGTCTATTATGGTTTCTACCAAAACAATTTTTCTCTCTGAAAGCACCCCCATCTTTACCAAAGATAAACAAATCAAGACTAATTTATTTGCAAAATAAGCCTAATTTCAATAAACTTGGCTTGAATATTTGTATCAGCAAGAATAGTAATTAACCACATAGATTCTTTTAAATCTGCTTTGCCTGGACTTCTTCATAAGGAATCTTCAGATTGAACCTAAAAAGGCCTCTCAAGGCTAAGAAGCCAAGCTACATAATCGCCATCAGACTTCACCTGCAATACCTATAGACTTGGGTTAAATCCTCTCCTCTTAATGTACCCAACGTAAACGTACCCAGCGTATCCTGAGGTTCTTTCTTTGCATCTCCCAGGAAGCAACCTTTGTTTCTTACCTGGAAAGACTGCTGGGAACCATGTAAGCAAGGTACCAGGCTGTTTTACCGAGGGACATTTATTGGCTTCCAAAGTCAATCTTAATTCCTTAAAGCAAGCATGTCAAACTCAAAGGCTAACACAGGCCAAATAAATGAGGCATGTGGCCTGCGGGCCGCGAGTTTGACATGCTTGCCTTAAAGCTTTCTGGTCATATCTGAGTCTATGCATGTCTCTCTCAAATGTGACATTCGGTCAAAACCTTATGTCCTGTTTTAAAAAGAACACATTTTTATTGAACTTGTGCAAAGAAACAAATTGCTATTATCTTACATTATTCTTAGAACAAGCTTGTGAGGTAAGTGAAATGATTAGTCCCTTTTACACATGAGGGAGGAGCCATGATCACCTGGGGTCCTAGGTGGTAAATCCAGGACAGGAACCTGGCAATGCAATGCAGAGCCTGCACCCTTGATCACAATGCTGACCACTGTTTTATGCTAAATAGACACCAGGAAGAGGCGTCATGTTACCCTCATGGCTGGTGTCCCTCCGCACACCAGCACTTACCTAGACAGTGTCTTCCCTGAGGAGCACATCTCCCACATGCCAACCACTGCTCAGCCCACCTTCTCCCTCACCACCACTCCCTCTGGCCCTCTGCAGACACTCCCCAGCAAAGTGTCCCGGTGCACACAATTATTTGGCTTCTCTGCACAGACCTGATTTATACTGTCCAGAAACCTGCATAAAATAATGCATTCTTCATAGATACTAGAAGCCCTTTCTGTTCTGCTGCCAGTTTCATGCCGTTAAACTGCCCACCCATCTGCTGATAAAATACAATAATGTGATTTATCTCCAAGCACAGAAACATCTCAACAAATTGGATTTACTTTATCTTCTAAAAAATGGTGTTTGTGGAGTCCTATGTACAGCATTGTCCTCATAAGTTGAGATGACTTTGAGAAAAAGAAAAAAACTTCATTTATACTCACTCTCCCATCTGATTCTGAGAAAGATTTGTCTGCCCCGTACTCTCCCTGGAGCCTTTGCACAGCTCCCAGAGAGCAATATTTCATCCCCTTCCACTTCTATCCTAACCATGGGTTCTGCTTCCTAGGAGAGGGACTCAAGGACCAAGTGAGAAAGTGGGCCATTTCCTCATTCCTAACTGGGCCCATCATCCCTAGGACTGTAAAGGCAATAACGACCCAAGGTTTCATGTCATTTATTCCCAGTCTCTCTCACTCTGCCCTCATCCTCCCGCAGTTCAGAACCTCACCCATTTACCCAGATCTTAATCCTTTCTCAACAGCCCATTGGAGCTCATAAGTTATTTTAGCCAACCACTCCTTCACTCTCATTTTTTCTTTCCTGAATGGTTCCCAAACTGCCCTCACTTAGCTAATCCTGTCCAATAGAGCTTTCTTCATAGCTCTGTCTCCAGGGAAGGATGCTCTTTTGGCAGCTCTGCTTATTATTTTAGGGCATATTTTGTAGTTTGCTTGCAGGGCCATAGATGGATGGTAGTAGATGTAGGTAGAGAGAATTATTATTCTCTTCATGCTGCTTTGTCTACTCTTAGACTCTTCCATGTACATCAAAATCCCATCCTCCTGGGCCTCCAGCTAGAATCAGTCCTGTCCTTTATCCATTACTGTTGTAGCCTGATTATTCTGCTGCATTTAAGGAGAACTTTGAAGCCTGCTTTCCTGTATCCTCTCCACCCCAAATACACCACATCCTGGACAACTTCATCAAGAAAGACAAAACTTTACTTTCTTCCCATATGAGGGATTCCCTCCCATGTCCACATCTTACATTTTTTTCATCTAGAACTGTGCTAGCTCTGATTCCTGAATTCAGAGATCATAACCTTCTTGCTTAGTTTAGTCCTTCTCTCTCACTAAACAAGACTTCTTCCAGGTATGTCCTCCATAGTCATTTCCTTTTTGCCTTCTCTGTTGACCATTACATTTCCTCCCTTCATTTTCTTTGTCCATGGCCCTGGATCACAGAGCCAATAATATCAGTGAAATTCTTCCTCATATCCTCATTCTTACTCTCCCCTGTCCTCCTACTGTATCCTCCAGGCTAAGGCATGGTCCCAGGGATGATGGCTATAGGATATTGGGGAAGGGAGGATAAGTTGAGCTCCATATAACTTGACTATGTAATCATAAGGGTTACTAAATGATTGGGCCCTTCTAAAGGAAACTGTTCTACTCACAGCTTTTGCAAATAAAGCCATCGGCCTTCTCCCTGAAACCCCAGCCATGGTCTAATATGCTAAGTTGGGCTCCTGACCAAATATCAATAAATTCCTAGTCAATGAGTCCAATACCCAGTAGATGACCCATGAGGTGGCCTGGTACAAACCACACTGCCAAAACCAGGACAAGCTAAGCTAATCAGATTTGTATTCTCAAAAAATGAGTTGTGAAATACAGAGAAACCAAGTACCTCATAATTGGAAATAAAAACAGATGTATAATAAAGAGAATAAAACTGATTCTGAGAAGCCCTAAAGTATGAGGGCAACAAGGAACCCTGAGAGGCCAAGAGCAAGCTAATAGTGTATAAAATTGAAGTTATAACCAAACAGAAACTCTAAATATGCTATAAATTTCTTACACTAGAAAATTCAAACTCTTTGATAACCCTTCTCTCTTTATGCCTCATAGCCAGGGTACCAAATCCAATTCCAACTCTTTTCTTTCAACTGCCATTAGTCTACCGAGGCTGCTCTGCTTTCAGATGAACTTTTATTCTCACCAGTCTCCAATAAGTCTCCCATCCATTAATCTCTTCTCCATACCCTCCACGCTGCCACTAGAGATATTTTTTAGAAAATAAATCTAATGCACCTCAGTTGGTTCTCTTTTGCTTTCCTGACAGTATTCAGCTTTCCTAACACAGAATATATGTTGAAAGTCTGAGACATAGAAAATGCACAATGTGCAGGCAATTATACTTACATCATCATCACCTTTACCATACCACTATTATATCAGCACCATGGTCATCATCATCTCCTGCCCCTTCTTCCAAGCACCCTCCACTTAGCACATGTAATTTCTGTCTTTTTAGTATTCTTTTTTTTACTTAATTAAGTGTATTTTATTAATTATGGTTGGCATTCAATATTATTTTAAATTAGTTTCAAGTGTACAGCATAGTGGTTAGACAACACACATAATTTCTTATTTTCCAAGCATGGCAGATTCATTGGTGGCACCATGGCTTAATGCTTTGCCCTCTTAAGTGCCTGACAAACTTCCCTTCTTCTTGAATTGAGTATAACTCTAAGTAAAAATGGTTTTTACCTTCTCTGGGCTCACATAGCACATGTGCCCTCCCCTTGATTTAAGACGGGCTTGAGTCAGCTTTGTTAAATAGAACATGATGGAAGTAATTCCAGGACTTCTAGTAGCTTCTACTTTCTGTTCACTTAGAACGCTGTCTGTGGAGTCCTGAGCAGCAATATAAGAAGTCTGGCTACTCTCAGGTCTTGTCCTGGGGAAACCGTGTGTAGGTGCTCTAGCTGCAGCTAAGCCCAGCCTTCCAGGCCTCGCAGCAAGGCTCCAGCTATGTGTGCCCAGCCAGGACAGTCCATCCACCAACCAGTGTCCACTGGGTGACCTCCATGGACACCACCAATTGTCCTAAAAGCCCTGCTCAAAGTCCTTACCCACAAAATCGAGATATATAATAAAATGATTATTGGCTTACGCTGCTAAATTTTGGAGTGATTATTACATAGCAGTAACAATTATTACATACCTGGAACAGTCTCATACACTAGAGTGGAAGCATTAGGACTAATTCTTTTTAACTGCAGAATTCTATAAATTACCTGTGAACAATTTGTGTATGTTACAGGTATGGATCACCCAAACTACTCTGCTCTGTGATGTGCCTTACATGCCAACAAGGCTTTAAGACACATCCTTATATACTACACTCCACTTCTGATCACTTGGTCAGCAGTATGAGTCAACTGAGTCAGAAGGAACACTACAATTACACAAATCTACTTTCACATGTTTTATATGGCTCCCAATACAGATATCTAAGGAATGGGACTGATAGAAGACTTACATGGATAAGTTCACCAAATCCCTGTGTTCCAGGCACATGATGTATGAGGTGACGCTGAGTCTGCGTCCCAGAAAAATCCGCAGGCTTGCTCCTAAAGACCAAATTTGGAAGAGTGCCTGAAGCCGGTCCATCCTTGCTGCTTGACACAGTCGCTGCAGGAAAGAAACATCTGCACAGCATGTTTCAAGGGACCTGGCGTATATAGCATACTGTTCTTAATATGTTTGCTCCCCTTAGTGCTGTGTGTTTTAACCAAGGTCACCTCTCGAGAAAGGTTGTTTCCCCAGGTAGGAATTTTTCCCTGAAGTCAGGGAGGGGATGCCTCTCCTAGAAAGGTTGTTTCCCCAGGTAGGAATTTTTCCCTGAAGTCAGGGAGGGGATGAAACTCCTTAACTAAGTGCCAGGCGGGCAGTTAATCACTACAAACAATCATGCTTAAGCTACATAATCTTTACTCCCTGGAATTGAGATAAGAAACGCCCTAACCTTTGTAATAGAAATTGACAGGATTAAAATCAACTGGGATAAATACGGATGTAACAAGACAATAAACAGCAGAACTTCGCTGGAGATCCAGACCAGAACTTGGCTGGAGATCCTGGCTAGAGATCCTGGCTAGGCTGCTGATCAACTGAACGCTGTCTCTGTGTCATTCCTTCTTCGCCGACTCCATCCACACCTTTGGGGACCCCTGGACCTGCTGGGGTTGGACCCCGGCAGAAGAGTATTTAAAGTCCCGTTTCCTGAGCATGAGTTAAGATTTGGTTTATTGCTTTTCGAAGCATAACGACAAGGATGCAGATTTCAAGACTAGGTTAAAGCATCTTGTGCAAAAAGTTTTAGGTAAGGCCCTCGCCTAGCTGGTTTGGCTCAGTAGACAGAACACCTGCGGACTAAGGGGTCCCGGGTTTGATTTCGGGGGGTGTGCAGGAGGCAGCCGATCAATGATTCTCTCTCATCATTGATGGTTCTGTATCTCTCCCCCTCTCCCTTCCTCTCTGAAATCAATGAAAATATATCTTTTTAAAAAATAAAGTTTCAGGTAAGGAATTCTCATAACTTTATTCTTTTAGCAGTCAACAAAGAATACTGACATGTCAGGCACTGTTTCAGAGGGCCATGGATACAGAAATGAGTAAGACTTTATCTTAACTGAAGTTCACGGTCTAGCAAAGAAAGCATATTTGTATAAAGATAGTAAAATGTGAAGATGGTTTTTTAAAAATAGACTCAGTGGAACTCTGTCATTCATGCTGCCCATATCTCTTAAACGTTTTACAACCTTTTTTGTAGTTCTCCACATTTTGAATTCTACCTTCTCAATGTAGAATCAAAAATGAAAATGTTCCAAGTTTCCCTTACTGCTAGAGCAGCGGTTCTCAACCTGTGGGTCGCAACCCCTTTGGCAGTCGAACGACCCTTTCACAGGGGTTGCCTAAGACCATCCTGCATATCAGATATTTACATTACGATTCATAACAGTAGCAACATTACAGTTATGAAGTAACAACGAAAATAATTTTATGGTTGGGTCACAACATGAGGAACTGTATTTAAAGGGCCAGAAGGTTGAGTACCACTGTGCTAGAGTGTAGGCAGGTGGGTTTGTTTCTACCAAACAAAGTCTGGGTGTGTATGTGAGCTCCCTAAGGAAACGGGAGAGTGCTGGCCGCCATTCAGAGGGTATGAGGGGCAGCAGGTAGCATGGTACCTAAGGAGACTCTGGGACCAGAAACAGAAGCAGCTTCTTTGCCTGGACTAGACCAGGGTGTGGTTCTGGAAGCTGCTGCTGAAAAGCAAGCCTTTCAACAATTCAGGAAGCTTTCTAATTTCCTCAATTAATCCATTCCTGCTTAAGTTAGCTAGAGGGATTCTATTGTCTGCCACTAAGAACCTGGCTGATGCATGAGAATGTTCAGGGTTACCTAGGATTAGATGATGCAAAAATACTTCTCAGAGGCAGTAATATTAAAGATGAGTTGTTAGAAAGACATTCTAGACCAGTGATGGCGAACCTATGACACGCATGTCAAAGGTGACACGCAAACTCGTTTTTTTGGTTGATTTTTCTTTGTTAAATGGCATTTAAATATATAAAATAAACATCAAAAATATAAATCTTTGTTTTACTATGGTTTCAAATATCAAAAAATTTCTATATGTGACATGGCACCAGAGTTAAGTTAGGGTTTTTCAAAATGCTGACACTCCCAGCTCAAAAGGCTCGCCATCACTGTTCTAGACTGAATGAACTCCATCTGCAAAGGCCCTGGAACACAGGAGAGCACACTTTGTTCAGGATGATGGTGAATATAGCTGAAATATTTGGAGCATAAGAAAAAGTGATGGAGTTGAAAATATAGGCAGGGATCATGCAGGTTTTTCTATGCCTTGATGGGGCATCTGTATACTGAGTAAATGAATTTAAGCAAGGGATTGTCAATATCATGTTTGCATTTTAGGAAGATCCCTTAGCAGCAGTGTAGAGAACTGGATGCAGAGATGGGAAGAGACCAGAGCCAAGAGCACTACTAGGAGACTGTTGCAGTCCTCCAGGTGAGAGGTAATAAGATGGAAGTTGAAGCACTGGTGGTGGGAATGAGGGAAAAGAGATTGATTTGTTCTGCTGAAAATTTTATTTAATCAGGAAAGAAGAAACACAGCAGATTCACCAATAGGTTGCCTCTCTACTAGAGAAGATAATTATTTCTTTAAAAACAACTAAATTACAACCTTGGACCTCTATTTCCCCAGGGCAACACCACACGAAGCCAGCGTGTGCAAAGCCCTGTGAACACTGTGGTGAATGTCGTGTGCCAGTAGAAGTAGACTGGGTGGTGAGATAAAAGAGCTGTATTTTTTGGCTACTGCCCAGAGCATCTCTTTCAGGAGGAGAGGTACATCTGGAATTAGCTGTGAGATAAATCTTAGAAAGGTGACATGGTTGTTCATTTCCTCAGGGTCCCATTTTTCATTGGGTTTCTATATTCAACTTCCATCCCCTTGCCTAGGGCAACTCATCAAGAAATTCCCCTTCCTAAGGAAGGCGAAGTTACCAACCATATATGCCTTCCAGCACAAGGATTTCTGAACAGCTTTCTTCTTGGAGTAGAGGAAGAAGGAACAGGAGCATGGGGCTCCAGGCACAGGAGGGTGAGAGAAAGTAAGCAGGAGGAAGAGACAACAGAGATCCTCAGGTAGCCCTCCCTGATGCACACCCTTGCCATGCCTTTCTCCCCTCAAGCTCCCTGCGTTCCTTTCTGAACTTTAACTTGTAAAATAATGCAACATTCTTCCACTTGCCAGGTGTTCTTTTCTTAAATTATATCTTTATTGATTTCAGAGAGAGAAAGGGAGAGATGGATAGAAACATCAATGATGAGAGAGAATCATTGGTTGGCTGCCTCCTGCATGCCCCCCACTGGGGATCAAGGCCACAACCCGGGCATGTGCCCTTGACCAGAATCGAACCAGGACCCTTCAGTCTGCAGGCCATGCTCCATCCACTGAGCCAAACCAGCCAGGGCCATTTACCAGGTTTTTAACCTTGGACAAGAAGCATCTCTCAGCCTGAGTTTCTTTAACTTTGAGATAAGGAAAATACTAATGTCTGACATCAAGTTTGGGGGAGAGCTATATAAGATAACATATGGAAGGCTCGACTGGCGTGGCTCAGTGGTTGTGTGTCGACCTATGAACCAGGAGATCACAGTTCGATTCCTGGTCAGGGCAGATGCCCAGGTTGCAGGCTCTATTCCCAGTGGGGGTCATACAGGAGGCAACCAATCAATGACTCTCTTTCATCATTGATGTTTCTATCTCTCCCTCTCCCTTTCTCTCTGAAATCAATAAAAAAGAAAAAAAGAATGAGGTCTTTAAAAAAAATGTGGAGGGTATATAACACACAGTAGCACTAACGATGATTTAAGTTATTGTGGTTATTAGCATCTTTATTGTGGTTATCAGACGAATCTTTAGTCTGTTGACACATTAACTCTATCATATTTAGTGGCTGCATATTATTTCATCAAGTGAATAGTTAAACTATTTTACTTAACCATCTTTTATTATAAGATCGTTGTCAATTATTCACTGTTAGAGATCATGTAAAATGAACATCTTTACCCATGTAACTTTCTTTTTTGTATTGAGTTGTTTCCTTAAATTTTTTAGGTAGAATACCCAGGAAATTGTATTAGTGTGTCAAGTGATTTGGACATTTTTAAGGCTCCTGTACAATCTTAATTTCCCAAGTTATTCTCTGCAAGACCGTGGTAAGCCACTTCTCTCGATAAGAAGTGCTATGGACCAACACTTCTGACAGTTGCCTTTTACACGACTGTAGAATTACTCAGAATATAATCTATGAAATAGCATCCAAGTTGAAATTATGTTTTGTTTTGGGACACACACACACACACACACACACACACACACACACACACATTTTGAAGTTGATTTCAGCCAATTCAGAATTTTGTTTTCATAATTAGGTTTGTTTTATAGTTTTCCTCATTGTACTAAAAATAATTTATGGTTCTACTTACTGTGGCTTAAAACATACATAAATTTAAATAATATTAAATAGAGAGGGAAATTGTTTTAAAGATTAACACCAAAGAAAACCTAAAATATAATAAAAAATAATTGTATTAATGGTGATTCATTCTAGATGGGAGGATAATAGGGAATTCACCGTCTTCATATTTTTTAGTATTTTATACGTTTTCCACAATAAGCAGTCTTTAAAGGACATGTTCCAGTCCATCATGGAGACCATGCAGGGGGGTGGGGAACGTTTGGGCATCTGTCAGACTGCCGTGGGCGCAAGACCTGCTCCGCCTCTTGCTGGCTGGACGGCCTCTGTGAACCTCACCTGCAAGCTCACAGGGTTTGTGCGAGGACTGAAAGTATGAAAGCAAATATGACTGTCCCTGGGGGGGAGTGGGCACTCAATGACTAGTACCCTCCCCCTCCAGATGGAAGGGAGGACGGTGCCACCCAGGTGCCTCTCCAGCTGCCAGCCCCCTGCCACCTGGCCAGGTGAATCCTCCTCAGGGCACTCCACTGGGGCCACCCCTTTTAAGGCTGTGCCTCCGAAGGAGTGAGAATAAAGAGCAACTACAGAACAGATACAGGGTAGTCAGGTCATTAGCACTTCAGAGATAAGGACACAAATCCCTCAGTAAAAAGACCAGCAGGCTGTGCCGAAAGAAAGCTGCTCCTAAAAGGCCCCCCTCAGAAGCTGAGGAACAGCCCCTCCCAGCCTAGCAGTTCCTGTGCTTTCTCCCCTCCTCCTCCTAAAGCCATGGTGCTCCTCTCCCTTCCCTTCCCTTCCCTTCCCTTCCCTTCCCTTCCCTTCCCTTCCTTCCCTTCCCTTCCCTTCCCTTCCCTTCCTTTCCCTCCCCTCCCCTCCCCTCCCCTTCCCTTCCCTTCCCTTCCTTTCCCTCCCCTCCCCTTCCCTTCCCTCCCCTTCCCTTCCCTTCCCTTCCCTTCCCTTCCCTTCCTTTCCCTTCCCTTCCCTTCCTCTAGTACTGTATGCTGTCTTTCTCATCTTGCCTCTATTACTACTTGCAGTTTTTCCCCCGATTTCCCCATTTTCTCACCCCTTAACTAACCGAGCAGTTTGGGGTTGTATTTTTTAATTTCATGTGAAGGGAATGGAGTTTTTGATTTTCGTACCTAAAATTATTTCATTGACGCATTTACTTTATATGATGTATATAAAATGAAAGAGGTATTTTATTTATTTGAATCAATGAGGAATCAGAGAAGTCTCCCCAGTACCTTAGTGTTGACCCAGGCAATTTGCTCTGTGAGCCCAATTTCCCGATATGTAAGCAAGAAAGCCCATGCCCCAGACCTATTCTTGGGACTTCCCAAAGGACTAGCCCAGGGAATGCAGAAAAGATTAGCAGCTCCGAGCCCTGGAAGATTCAGTTACAATTATTGTCTCAGTGTAGAAGGTTTTAGTCAGGTTAACTATATGTGTCTGCAGGCTCAACCAGCTGACCTGGGTGAGACTGGGAGTCAGGGGAACAACAGCGGTAGGAATCCGGAAGATGGACTGGAACAGCCCTAGCAACCAAGTCATCTGTGGCTTGAGCCCCATGCGGGCAGTGAGAGTATGGCACAGCTTTTAATCGCTTCAGTCTTCAAGTGGTCTGTGGCCTTCTAGTCAGGACTAAAGCAAGAACATGCAAGGAGTGGTGGAGTTCACACAGACTTTAGATGGTGGAGAGAGACCGATTGGTAGACACCAATTGCAGTACAAGAGACCACAATGGGCAGAAAGTTAAGACTGCCACATAAAAGTAAGTTTTTAGGAGAACAATAACTCTCTGGCCTCAACTTTTCCTGAGACATATGAGCAAATTCTCTTTGGACTGTTTCACTTCTCAGATACAAAAGTAAATAGACCTGCCATCCCAGATATTTAGAATAGGAGATACAAACTTTTGTACATACGTGTGTGTGAATATTTGGATGCCAAGCATTCAGAACAGGCGATTTAAACCGCTGGTCTTTCAAAAGAACCCAAATGCAAAGAGCTGTAGTCCACAGAACTAACTTTCTTTCTTTCATCCTTTCTTTCTTCCTTTCTTTCTTTCTTTCTTTCTTTCTTTCTTTCTTTCTTCCTTTCTTTCTTTCTTTCCTTCCTTCCTTCCTTCCTTCCTTCCTTCCTTCCTTCCTTCCTTCCTCCTTTCTTTCTTTCTTTGTTTTTCCAAAAGAACCCAACTCCCGCTGAGGACAGAGCATCCCAGGCTCCACTCAGATCTAGTGGAACTTACAACAATCCGCTAATTATCAACCGCTGACTACTTAAGCCACAGGACCGGGCTTTGGTATATTACAGACACAGGCATCTTCCAGTGACCAGGGGGCCCTGGTCTGACGTGGTCCTCCTGCATTAGTGCTGGCCTTGTCTGGACACAAGACTGAGAAAGGACAGCACAGATGGTTGCAGGGCTGGGCTTCTAAGACGGCTTCCCCGACGCATCTGGTTGGAAGGCTGGGACATGTCTCTACACATGTCACCCTTCCGCACGAGCATCTTACATAACAGCTGGATCCTGGAGTGACTGTTCCAAGAAGACCAGCCCGAGCCTAACTGCATCGCACTTGTTAATGGTCCATGGGCCAAAGCAAGTGCGATGGCCAAGCCCGGAAACACGAAAGCAGGAATACTGGGAGGTGGAGTTCCTTGGGGTCCACAATATTAAGTCTGTAATATCTGCATTCACTAAACTGGTTTTGTACTCCCAATATTGTACCTATTTGGTTCTAGTCTATTAGCATTTCATATAGTTTGGGGGAACTTCTCTGCTTCTCTCTACCGAGCCAGATAAACAATAAGGCTCTACTCCCCACTTCTGTTGAAGATTTTAAAATAAAAGCAGGAACCACTGCTCTGCATGACCCCCAAAATAATTGCAGCAAAGACTTTTCATTGCCTTGAGTTAGTTTCTCCTTGTAAGGGAAGCTGTTCTGTCATAAGATGGGCTTTGTACTGTCACCAGTCACACCAACTGTGGCTCAAAAACTTTCAAGACAGTGGCAATAGCCGGAGCCCAATTACAACCTGGTGCTATTCTCACCCTAAGGCCGTCAGGCCTCTACGAAGATGTCCACAGGCACACTGAGTGAAGCCTTTCTCCTCGAGGGGGACCAGCCTCTTCCTACGCCCACAGCACAATAACCTGCTGCCCTTTCTGAGAACTTAAACTGAGAACTAAGTCAATTGCTTTGTTAATAGAAAACTTGATTGAAATGGAAATTTCATGTACCTTTCCACTTACCTAATTGCTGCTGCATTTTCCACCTTCTATTTCCTTTGTGTTAAGGAAAATTCACACTCGCACACACACAAAAAAATACATTTAAACTAAATAAGCATGGGGAAAGGCTCAGCCAAATTCAAGTGGGAATATTTTGCAATCTAAATAGCAAAGGAGTGCAGGGCCCTAGCCTGGCAGCCATCTCATCAGCTCCACTTTCAAATGTACAAAAAATAGAGAACACATGACACTGCACGCTCTTCATGTTGCGTTTAATAACTTGCGAAGACTCTCAGCATGCTCACTCCTGCTCCTCATGGGAAAGGAAGATGGGAGCGGCACTACCCCAAGGAGCTGGTCAGCACAAAGGCAAGATCACAGTGAAAATGGCTCTTGCCAATTCCCTGGGTAGGCATTGAGTCAGAGACCTGCAGACTGCCTTCCAGTAATTCCAACCTTGGCCGTTGTCCCTCCAGCTTTGCAAGAAATGGCTGTTTCTCCCATTGAACTTGAAGGTAATGCACTTGGCTGGCATGTAAGGGCCATGTTGTGCAAAGACGCTGGAATCACACTGAATGCACGAGAGTCTTCCCCGCACACCCTCTGCCAAGGAGCCCTGAGAAAAGGGGCCCCACCAAGGGAACAGCCAGTTCCCATTTCCCACCTGATTCTTACTCTGGGTCTGAGTCACACATTCGTTGCGTGGCATGCTGGGCTGAACTGCCTGCTCTATTCACGTGAATTTCTTTTCCTCCTTCTCCCTCCCCCTGACCACCCTCTGCCAAGCACAGGTTGTCGAATCCCTACAATGTGAACTCACAGCTGGTACAACGGCACTCAATTTGGCCTTTTTCTCTCTGGGAGGCAACAGCTTTGTTCCAAGTTTTAGGAGAGAGTCTGCTACCTGGTTAAGGGCAGCGGCCTGACTGTCTAGGTTCAAACTAGCCCCTCCCCTTGTTCCTCTGCAATCTTTATGAGACGCTTGAATTCTCTGCACTTGGTGTACTCACTTGGAAAATGGGGGTAATAAGCTTCCCTCATAAAGTTGCTGTAAATGAAGCAATACAATTCCTGGCTCACACTACACCGTCAATAAGCGCAGGCATGAGTAACGGTAGCATTGTTGCTGTCGTTATTGTTATCACCAAAATTCAGATTCACAGCCCCATCTTAGCTCACGGAGCCAGGCCTGTCCATAGGCGGGAGGAATGCAAGGTGTCCCATTGCTGGCTCCATATGATGCCCATATTTCTGCGTATCCCAATCTTAATACCTCAGACACCTGTTTGCAGGTGCTGAGCCCCACGGTGCAGGCACTATTATCGACAACAGAGCCTGTGTTCAATCCCCCGGTGCAGGCTTCCTGCCCAGGGCCCCAGCTGTCTGTCCCTGGACTGACCTGCTGGCTCCTGCTCTTTAGACTCTCAGAGTTTCCTTCCAAAGTCTGTAGCCACCATCCTGCTCATTCCCTCTACTCAGCTTCTCACATCACCAACTGACTCACACTGCTCAGATCGCCCAGGGTCACCCATGCTGGCCCTTCGTGGGCCTGGCTTCTACCTTCCCCAGCCTCACAAAGTGGTAGTAAATAGAAAGCAGTTACTAAGTGGGTAACACCAGGCACTGTTCTCAGAGTCCTACACAAAATAACTCATTTCATCCTCACACCAGCACCATGAAGTAGGTACTATTATTATTTCATTTTTATTGATGAAGTGACTGAAGCACAGAGAGGGCAAGGTATTTTCTTAAGAAAACCCAACTACTAAATGGTGGTGCCAGGATTAACCCTACAAAACTCGATCTGGCTCCAGAATCTACACTGCAATATATAGGAAAGTCCTCGTCTGAAAAAGTCTGTGTCTGTATGTGTATGTGTGAGATATATATTATATGTGATGTATATGCTATAGTATCATATACAGGCTGATTCATAATATGAATGTATATCATATATGTTGTCACATAGGTGTATCATATGTAATATAATGGTATAGCCTATATAATATATATATGACATATATGCCGACATATTTATAGATCTTATATATATAATATATATGATACAGCATAAAGAAAAGTACTTTGGAAAGTACTAGTAAAATATAAGCTTTCTCTTTTATTGAAGCATTTAAAACAGAGCCTTGCATAGAGGAAACAAACAAAACGATACCTGACTAAACAACCCAGTCACTGCGAACCTCCTGCACAAAGGCAAGCTCCCGGCTCTGGCATCGAAGTTCCTTTAGGGATTGGATTTTTCTGGTCCTGGACATCCTTGTCCTCTGGATTCAGACCCATAGGCCTCAGCTGCTCCTCCCAACACTGGCCTCACCTCCTACTGGCAGCCCACCAATCTTTGCCCCACCTCCACATGGGGAGATGTTTGGGTTCTGGGGCTTGTTTTTTTCTCCCCAGCTTTATTGAGATAAAACATGTAGTTTAAGGTTCACAGGGTGATGATTTGATAAATGTGTATATTGTGGAATGATTAACACAATAAATTAGTTAACATCTTCACCCCCTCACAGAATTACCATTGAACATCTACTCTCGTAACAACTTTCAAATATATAATACAGGATTGCTAACTGTGGTCACCATGAAGTGTGACTAATAACCCTCATACGGCGTCTCCCTTTCTGCAGACCTCACATAGAATTCATATGCGCACCCTTCCTTTCTCAAAGCCTGACCTTAGCGTCCATGGTTGAACCCTATTTGTTCAGGATAGAGGTGTCTGCTGCATTCCTGTCCAGCTGTCCCTAGGACTTGCAAAGAGGTGTGTGCACAACCTGCCATGTCTTATGAGCTCCTTGGAAGACACCAGGGTATTGAGTACTAGCCAGCTCTTCCATTGCTGAGACATAAATGATATTCTTTTCACACTGGTACACAGACAACATCAAAAATTATAAATTCGTATTAAACGCTGAGCCCATTTACAAAGGTTTCAGCAAGAGATATATCTCATTCAGCCTTTATTTCACCTGGCAGTCTGGAAAACTTTTTATATGACTATTTAAAGGGTATGTTTAAAATGTACCCCCAACATGTTGAGATTGGAATGATTCCGTTTAAATTCTAACTAAAATATGCAAATAGTTAAAGCATACCTTTAAGATGGAGATACAAAATTACCATCATTTTCTCAGCACAGTACCAGTTACTTCATGCTGGGTAGAATCTAATCCAAAATCGATTCTCATCATCTAAGAATCATCAAGCACATTGACATAAAAACTGTCATCAGGAGGACAAATAATTTGGCATGCAAAAAAAATACATTGAAATAATACAGCTTCTCTGGGAAAAAGATAAAACCATGTTTCCAGTTGAACAGGTCTGCCTGGAATCTCCCAGAATTTGGACGAAGATGCCACGTGAACCATCTCAGCTCAGTGAACACTTATAATAACAGTAATAAAACATTACAATCAGAAAGCTCTTCACCAGGAGCGCATGATCACATTTAATCCTACAACAATACTATGACATCAGTATCTGCATCCCATTTTATAGTTCAGGGAACAGAGAAGTCATGAAACTTGCCCAATATCACATAGCAAGTGAGCTCGTTGGTTTAATGAACATTTATTGAGAAAAAAACATGTGCCAGGCAATGAGAAGCAGGCTGGGGAATCCAATGAATGGGACATTTTCCCTGTCGAAATACTACTTGTAGGTATCAGGCTACGGGATTCCTTTCTCCCTTGTTTCCTTCTTCCCTGGACTTCCATTGTCCTTCCTATAATCCCTTGACTGTCTCTAAGCTCATAGCCTCCGGGCAACATTTGGCAGGGTGGAGCAAAAGTAGCTCCTATGTCTTTTGGGCTCTGATGTTCCAAAAGCATAAATTCTTAAAAAAAACCTCAGATATTACCAAAAAAAAATGTATCTTGAAGAAACTTAAAGAAAGAACTTGTCCTAGACTAGACCAAGATCCCTCTTGTGCTTGGAGAAAAGGAGAAGAGAACAAGAAGAAGAGAGGCCTGGGGATCCTGGGAGAACAGAGGTCCGTGTCTCCTCTGTACTAGGGCCGCTGGGGAGCTGGGTGGCCATAGAGGGACACCACAGGAACACGGAGCCTTCCAGAGGCCAAGAAAATTGTCAGCATCTGTGCGACAGAGATGGTCTTCAGAACAGCCTGCTGGATGGCCCAGAAGTTCACAAGAGGGTGCAGGCAGGCTGGAGTTGGTCTACACTGGCAGCCGTGGGCAAACTACGGCCTGTGGGCCATATCCAGCCCGTCTGAAATGAATAAAACTAAAAAAAAAAAAAAAGACCGTACCCTTTTATGTAATGATGTTTACTTTGAATTTATATTAGTTCACACCAACACTCCATCCATGCTTTTGTTCCGGCCCTCCGGTCCAGTTTAAGAACCCATTGTGGCCCTCGAGTCAAAAAGTTTGCCCACCCCTGGTACAGGATGCAGCCAGCTGGGATGGTGGTAGGCCTCAGCTCTTCAGCAGGAAGAGCCTCCTGAGTGGCAGAAGTGATCTGAAGAGCGAGCACCGCCTGGAACTCCCCCGTGCTGGTATGCTGGGGCAGTGATGGCGAACCTATGACACATGTGTCAGAGGTGACACGCAAACTCATTTTTGTGGTTGATTTTTCTTTGTTAAATGGCATTTAAATATATAAAATAAATATCAAAAATATAAATCTTTGTTTTACTATGGTTGCAAATATAAAAAAATTTCTATATGTGACACGGCACCAGAGTTAAGTTAGGGTTTTTCAAAATGCTGACACACAGAGCTCAAAAGGTTCACCATCACTGCCATAGGATGAAAAAGAACCCAAGATGAGAAAGGGAAACCCTCTCCTTGGCCATAGACTTGCAGCCCTCCAGTGCCCTCTGTTGGCAAAGCCTAACATTGCATCAGCAGGCATGGTAGAAGAAATACTGCTGTATGTACAGGTTCCAGCTCCAGTATCACAATATGGGGAGGAGGGCGGGGGCAGGTAGGGGAGAGAGGTAGACTGGGAACTGAGAGTAAATCAGTTGATAAATAGCCCAAAAGTATAGTCTAATTCCTAGAGATGCCACTAAAAATCAATGCAAATAATAGAGCTTAAAAGCCAATAGATAAATTAAAATAGAATTCTAATAAACATATTTAAATAATCCAAAAACAGGATTAAAAGAACAAAGAAACAAGCAATAGACTAGATAAGCAAAAATGAATTGTAGGCTTAAATAATCTCCAAATCATTATGCTAAGTGAAAGGTGTCAGACACAAAAGAGTGCCTACTGGATGATTTCATTTATATAAATTTCTAGAAAATAACACCTAATATATAATGACAAAAAAAAAGGGTATGTGGTTATCTGGGACTAGAAATGGAGGGGGTAATGGACTACAAAATGGCATGGGGAAACTCTGGAAGTGATGAAATGCTCTCTATGTTCTGTGTAGTAGTGGTTTCATAGGTCTATACCAGCCGTGGGCAAACTACAGCCTGCGGGCCGGATCTGGCCCGTTCGAAATGAATAAAACTAAAAAAAAAAAAAAAAAAAAAAAAAAAAAAAACCGTACCCTTTTATGTAATGATGTTTACTTTGAATTTATATTAGTTCACACAAACACTCCATCCATGCTTTTGTTCCGGCCCTCCAGTCCAGTTTAAGAACCCATTGTGGCCCTCGAGTCAAAAAGTTTGCCCACCCCTGGTACTGTACCTTTGTCAAACTCATTAAATTATAACCCAGCCAATGTTGCTCAGTGGTTGAACATCAACCCATACACCAAGAGGTCACTGGTTTGATTCCCGGTCAGGGCATGTGCCCAGGTTGCAAGCTCCATCCCCAGTGGAGGGCCTGCAGGAGGCAGGCAATCATCAATGTTTCTATCTCTCTCTCCCCCTCCCTTTCTCTCTCTCTCTCTTTCTCTCAAATCAATAAAAACACATTTTAGACGTTTTTTAAATCATTAAATTGTACACTCTTAATGGGTGCAGTTTCTGTACATGATTTTTACCTCACTAAAGTTGAGTTTCTAAAAGGCATTAGATAATGTGTTCCAACAGGGACATTTTGAAGAGGCTGGGGAGCTAGAAAATTGGGGAAAGAGCTGAATGGCCATCCAGTGGACCCAGTGCCCACGCTGTGCTGAGCAGGTTTCTGCATCACCAGTGGGGCTCGGTGTTTTATGAAGCTCACTCCTGCCTAGAGTGATAGCCTCAAAGCTTTGGCTTCCAGACCAAAGCACAGCGGAGCTAAGGCGGAATTCTGGTTCGCTGTCCAAGGTACCTGCTGTTGGACACAGCTGCCTGCAGTAAAATGAGAGAAACGGTGTAAGCAGGGCCTAGATAGAGACATCACCAGGACAGGCCTGGGCTTGGACTCAGCCTCCCGGAGCTGGTTTCCGCTTTGATGGACAGATAGCTCCAGGAGCCCAACAGCCCCCTCAGAGGAGCGCTGAAATGTGAAGGCACAGTCAGCAAAGACAGGCTGCTGAAGCCAGAGACCACATTTAGAGTTAGGACTGTAATAAATAACCAAACATTCACTTTCCTTCTCCCCCTTGGATGTCATTTAAAATCAAAGCAAATAAATTTATCCGTGTGTGATTCATCAGTGTGGCAAAGGCTTCTCTCATGCCTGCCAGCTTCCGAGAGCTTGAAATTGGGTGATTTGGAGAAAGAATGAACAGGGGTTTTCTGAGTCTAATAAAAGAGACAATGAGGATTTCTTTAGAGGAAACAAAAAGGGAATAACTTCATAACAAAAATACTCATTTTAAAACAAAACTCGTTTTATTTGGCATGTATAAAGCACTGAACTAACTGCTAAATGTAATGGAAATCTTCTGAAAGGACTAACCTTTTAAAGCACAGTGATCTGCTTGCAGTAATGCAAATAGAAATATGTAAACTGAAGCCACAAAAATGTTTCCTTTTAGTGGATAAAATGTTAAAAGATCCAAACGAGAACCGTGTTCTTTAAAGTCACCATGTGGTGAAGCTGTGCACTTATTCCCAAGTCTGTTCAGAAATTCTATTTGGCTTTGAATTATTCAATCATCACCTTGAATGCATTTTTATTAATTTTTAATTACAGTTGATATACAATATTATCTTAATTTCAGGTGTACAACACAGTGATTAAACATTTTATATCTTACAAAGTAACATTCACAGGGCTACCTGAATCTGAACACAGCTACTCTATGTGAAAATCCTATATAATAAAGAGGTGATATGCAAATTGACCGTCACACCCTTGCACAATATGGCCGCCCCCATGTGGTCACAGATGGCCACCACAAGATGGCCAGCAGGGGAGGGCAGTTGTGGGCAACCAGGCTGGCAGAGGAGGGCACTTAGGGGCAACCAGGCCGGCAGGGGAGGGCAGTTGTGGGGGGACCAGGCCTGCAGGGGATGGAGGGCAGTTGGGGGGGACCAAGCCAGCAGGGGAGGGCAGCTGGGGGCAACCAGGCTGGCAGAGGAGGGCACTTAGGGGCAACCAGGCCGGCAGGGGAGGGCAGTTGTGGGGGGACCAGGCCTGCAGGGGATGGAGGGCAGTTGGGGGTGACCAGGCCGGCAGGAGAGGATAGTTGGGGGTGACCAGGCCTGCAGGAGAGGGCAGTTGGGGGTGACTGGGTTGCCAGGGGAGGGCAGTTGGGGGTGATTGGGCCAGCAGGGGAGGGCAGTTGGTGGCAATCGGGCCGGCAGGGGAGCAGTTAGGCGTCGATCAGGCTGTCAGGGGAGTGGTCAGGGGGTGATCAGGCTGGCAGGCAGAAGCAGTAAGGGGCAATCAGTCAGGCAGGCAGGTGAGCAGTCGGGAGCCAGCAGTCCCGGATTGTGAGAGGGATGTCCGACTGCCGGTTTAGGCCTGATGATCAGCCCCAAACCGGCAGTCGGACATCCCCCAAGGGGTCCCAGATTAGAGAGGGTGCAGACTGGGCTGAGGGACACCCCCACTCCAGTGCACAAATTTCATGCACCAGGCCTCTAGTCTATATATATAAAAGCCTAATATGTAAAGTGTCCCCTCAGGAGTTTGACCAACTGGGAGTTCAATCACTCACTATGATGTGCACTGACCACCAGGGGGCAGCGCAGAATGAAGGAAGACCTGGCTGGCTGCCAGGGAAGGGAGGCCTCTAGTGTATACATATAATGTCATTGTTTGGATGCTAGAAACTGTGCAGGTTTTAACCACAGCCCTGTCTCTTATTATCTCTGTGATATTCAGCAGCTTTTCAATTTTTCTCAACCTCAATATTCCTACTCTGTAAAAACAGGAATAAGAACATTCATATAAGGATGTTAAGAGATTTTTTAACTCCATGAAAGAATTGATAGTCAATAAATGTTTGAGTTCTATATCTTTCCTCAGTAGTAATAAACTTTTTTCAGAAGATATTATTTTGGGAAATAAACAGAATTAATTTTGAATCAAAAACCATTTGCTGGTGAATGCTTCATTAACTCTGTGCTCCAGGCACCTGTCTAGATCTGGGCAAGGCACAAGGGCTGGATGTTTTTGAGTGAGTTCCAGAACCTGTCCTGGCAGTGTGACCTTGGGGAAGTTACTGAGCCTTTCTGGGTCCCAGCTTCTTCATCTGTGATAAGAGAATAATAAGAGTAATGACCTCAAAATATTCCCCTTAGGGTACTATGTATTTATGCCAAAATGAAAGATATTGGGGGATGAATTACATTCCCCCAAAATTCATTCACCCTTAGGTACTGAAATCCTAACCTCCATACCTCATAATGTGACTATGTTTAGAGAAAGGTCATTTAAAGAGGTGATAGGATAAAATGAGGTCATATGGGTGGACCTTCATCCAATATGACTCTGTCCTTGTAAGAAGAGGAGATTAGGACACAGACATGCACAGACCAATGGAAGACCATATGAAGACACAACAAGAAGACAACCATCTGCAAGATAAGGAGAGAGGCTTCAGAAGAAACCAACCCTGCAGACACCTTGATTTTGTACTTCCAGCCTCCAGAACTCCTTTCCCTTGTTTAAGCCATCCAATTAGTGGTATTTTGTTATAGCAGTCCTAGCAAACTGATACAAAAGGGGAAAATATTTATTTCAATCCTGAATTCTCCATATAGGACTACTTGTCCCAAGTTTCCCTATTACTATTCTCAGGAGAGAAGAGGAAATCCTGGGATATATATATATATCACACCAACTCCTCTCCCTCCCTCATCCTCCAGACTTTCCCAAACAGTCTGCCTTGCTTCCAGCAAAACTGATCCCTTTTGCCATTTCTCTGGTTATTGCAAGAAGCCACAGATGTTCAGATATCTCATCACTCTATCTCCTCCCAGGGTTCTGTTTATACCTACTTTATCAATTCCTGAGCCTTTTCCTCTATGACCTGTACAATCACAATGCATCGCCAGCGAAATCCGCATTTCAATATTCTTCTTACTCAAAGTCTCCTTTGTTTTTCTGTCACTGGAACTTGGTTCCCCCTGAGAACACTGCTTCCCTTGCAACCCACTCAGGGCTGGTTATTTTCTCAACCACTGAGCTTAGCAAAGGGTAGGTATCTCCTCTGCTCTTGGTTGCAGATTCCAACCCAATTTTTCTTTCTCTACCCTAAAAACTACGCTCCGGGAGCCCCCACCATCAGACAGCACATCATTCCCTCCTGTTGCCTCGTCAGTAGGTGTTGTCACTCCCAGGTTCCGTCTTCTCTCCCGTTGTCACTCTCTCCGCCATCATCCCTAGTGGCTCTGAAATTCTCGGGAGTCGTCCTTCCAGGCTCCTTAGTTTCTTCGCCTCCTCTCCAGTGGCTCTGACCTTACCGTCTACCATCTCCTCTCAGCGCCATACACTAGGCTTTGTCACACATCTGTAACTGCTCTTCCTTTCTGAGCTTGGGTTCAAGTTTTACACTCTCTGTCCACCGCCCCCCACATTTCATTCACTCACTCAACAGATTACTGTGTACCAGTTCAAGCTGTCAGTGATATAGAACTGATTTTAAAAAGTAAAAATTTCAGCCACCATAACATTTACATGAGGTTGATGGGAGACAATAAACCCAATATACAGTGTTTAGTTTGTGATATGGGCTATAAGGAAAAAATAAAGCAAGAAGAGGGTTAGGGAGGAATACAGAGGGCATCTTCTTTTTAAAGGGTGGCCAAAAATAGACACACACACACACACACACACACACACACACACACACACAGATTTGAACAAAGATTTCAATGTCATGAAACTGAGCTGTGAAGATATGACTTAGATAGATATTTGGACTGATCCATGTAGAAAAAGAATATTCTTCAAAGAGGTAACAATATGTGCAAAGGACTCACGATGTGATGTTATCTGGGTATTGAAGGAACAGAGAGTTCACTCGTGTGTCTGGAGGGGATGGAGGGAGACAGCAGTAGAAAATGAGGCTGAAGAAGTGGAAAGGAGGTGAGGAGGCAGATCTTGTAGGGCACCTTTATAAGTCACAGTAAGAGTTTTTTCTATTATTCAGATTCAGTGCCATTGGGAACTGTAAACAGAGAAAGGAGGTGATCTTTCCAATGTTTCTCATAGTACCCCAATTCTAAGGCCCTTTTAATCCCACTAACCATTGTTCCCTGCCCATTGTCATTGTCTGTAAGTCCTTATCTCCTCTTTTTTTTTTCTTTATCTCCTCTATTACCTAACTTGGACTCTATGGGTCCATCCTCTAATCACTCACTTGTAAATTCCCTCAACTCCTTTACCTCTCTCACTCTGTGCTATTCACATGGCAAAAATAATCCCTAGTTAATTCCAACTCTACACCTACTCTGTACTTGCATCCACACAGTTAACCACAGCTGGAGCCAAGCCACAGCAAACCAGCTAATCATGCTTCAAATCCACAGCTAGGAATCTCAAACAAGCCTTTAGTAGCATGTCCAGCAATCCTACTACATTTCATTATCTCATTATCTTATAAGACCATTCATACCTTCTCCTCCCTGGCAACCCTTCCCCATCTCCTGCTCCTCCTATCAGGTGATAGTCTTGCTTCCATGTCCTGGCAAAACAGAAGCAAACAAAAGAACACTTCCACACCATCCCATTGCCGTGTTTACCAACCTACTCCACATGAACCAGTATATCTGCCTTCCCTCTGTTACTATGGATACTGTGTCCTCGCTCATCTCTCAGACCCATGCTTCTACTTAGACAATGGATCTTGCACCCTTTTGCCCACTCAAGGACATCTCTCAAGCAATTGTCCCTGTGTATACTGAATCACAATTCTTCCCTTTTCTACTGAGTCACTCAAATCAATATACAAATGCTCCTCATTATCCCATCTTTTAGATAGATGATAGATACATAGATAGATAGATAGATAGATAGATAGATAGATAGATAGATAGATAGCTTCAATATCTTCTTGTAGCAAATTTGATTTCTTTGTACACTTTATGCCTTGCCTATACTTGCTGTTATGGGTTGACTTGTGTCCTCCAAATATTTATATGTTGATGTGCTGACCCTTACTAACTCAGAATGTGACCTTATCTGGAAATAAGCAATTTATATCTAAGTTCCCAATGGTATCCATGCTACTGAATTCAGACATTTATATTCAATCTTTGTGTTAAATTATTTATCAACAGCATATGACACAGTTGTTCATTCATCTTCCTTGGCATATTTTCTGTAGTTGTCTTCCAAGACACTATTTCTTTAGGTTTTCCTCCTACCACAACAGTCCCATGTTCTCAATTCTTATGCAGGGTGCTCAGGTTTCTGATTTTTATTTGTTTATTTAATACTAGAGGCCTGGTGCACGAATTTGTGCAGAGGTGGGGGTCCCTCGGCCTGGCCAGCAATCGGGGCTGATCAAGGGCCGCCTCACCCAGTCCTGGGGAGGTATCGCAGGAGGTTGGTTGGCCACAGAAGGTTGGCTGTGGGAGAGCACTGACCACCAGGGGGCAGCTCCTGCATTGAGCGTCTGTCCCCTGGTGGTCAGTGCACGTCATAGTGACCAGTCGATCAGTCATTAGGTCGACCACTCATAAGGTTGCTAAGCCTTTTACAGTATATAGATTTATATATTAAATGTAACCCATGCAGGAAAGTAACACCTATATGCTTAGTTCAATAAATAATTGTAAAGTCTATGTGTGGTCACCACTTAAACTAAGATTTATAACATTCTAGAATTCCAGAGCCCTTCACATGCCCCTTCCTCTCCCTCTCTCCCAGAGGTACTGTTACTTCTAAATTTATAGTAACAATCTTCCTCCCTGAGAGAGACACCAACATGGTTGTATATTCAAACCTCCCAATATAGTTGTATATTTTTCTATTCTCCTGTAGGTGTATCAACTTTTACTTTATATATTTTGAAACTATATTGTTAGAACCATAGCAAATTTAAAATTTCATATTATCTTGGTGAACAAAACCTTATGTATTTAGAAGTGATTCACATTATCTCTAGTAATTTAGCATTGAAGTCCATTTTTCTTCCAATAATAATTTAGTTATACCAACCGTCTTTTGCTTAAAGTTCTTTTTTTTACTTTAAAACCTTCTTAATCTTTACATTTTAGGTATATCTCATGAAAATATATGCTATTAGACAGAATTTTAAAATGCAGTCTAATAATCTTTGTATTTTAACTGGAACATTCAGTATATTTACATTTAATATTATTACTACTACTGTAAAGTTTAAATCTATCATCACATTTTTAAAATCTGTTCTTTACAACTTCAGATAGAGGAAGGGAGAGATAGAAACATAGATGAGAGAGAATCATTGATCAGCTGCCTCCTGCATGCCCCCTACTAAGAATTGAACCAGGACTTGAACTAGCAATCTCTCAGTGCATGGGAAAATGCTCAATCAACTCAACCAAAAGAGCCATACCAACCAGGGCAGCTGTTTTTAAAATTATATATTTGTTCAAGCCATTTATTTTCTGTTTTCTTTTGCTCCTTTCTCACATCCACTTGGATTAACAATTTTTTTTTATTTTATTCCTTTGCACCTTCCATGAGTTCAGAGGTTATATTCTATTTCTTCAGTGATTGTCTTAGTCTGGTCAGGTTGCCATAACAAAATACCATAGAGTGGATGGCTTTAAGAACATAAGTTTATATCTCAGTTCTGGAGGCTTGGAAGTCCAGGATCCTGGTGTCGGCAGGTATGGTATTTGGTGAGAACTCTTTCCTTAGATTATAGTCAGCTGCCTTTTCATTGTATACTCACATCACTTTCCTAGATACGGGCACTTGAGTGAGATCTTTCTCTTCTTAAAGGGCACTGATCTCTCCAAGAGGGCCCCAGCCTCATAACCTAATCTACCTCTAATTACCTCTCAAGGTCCCATCTTTAAATACCATCAGAGTGGGGATCAGTGCTTCAATATACAAAATCCGGGAGTGACACAAACATTCAATGCATAATAGTGATTACTCTAGAAATTACACCCTGCATACTTAAATTATCAAAGTCTAGAGTTAATAAAAATATTTGGAAAATATTCTTCCAACTAATATAAAAACCTGAGAATTCTAATATTTTCATTCTCTTTCTTAACACTATCATGTATTATTATTACTACATCATACACCTGACATGTCTTTACATTGACCCATATATTTTCCACTTGCTTTGTACTTAATTCCTCCTGCTCCTCCTGTGAGATCACTTTCTTCCACTTGGGGTACATCCTGTAATATCTACCAGTGATGAAAACCTCAGTTCTTGTTTATCTGAAAATGCCTTTATTGTGTTTCCATTCTTGAAATATATTTCTGCTGGGCATAGATACATTAGCAATTGTTGTATCGGCACATTCAACATATCTTCTGACTTCTACTCCTGCTCTTGAAAAACCAATTGCCACTTCTTTGAAGACAATTTGATTTTTTCCTCTGGCTGCTTTTAATATTTTTCCTCTTATTTAGTTTTTACATTTTTTCACTCTGATGTTTATATGTGCTTTATTTTTCTTTATCATGCTATTTCAATGAATTCTGAAAAATTATCAGTCATGTCTTTAAATAATACTTCTGCCCTATTCTCTCTATTCTTCTGGAATTCTAACCTCCAACTCCATCCTCCATGTCTCTTCCTCTTTCTTCTGTAGTTCCCATCTTTTTCCCCTCTTTTTATGATACATTATGGGCAATTTTTTCTGATATATATGTAGTTTGTTAATTGTCTACTAAGTCTAACCTGGCCAAACCTCTCCACTGAATTTTTAATGTTAATTTTTGAACTTATCATTTTTGGAAATCTATGTAGTTCTTTTGCAAATCTCTGTCGTTTTTATAGATTCCTGTTCTCTGTTAATTTTTTAAGCTTGTCATTTATTTCTTTAAATTAGGAAGCATAATTGTTTTAGACTCTGTGCCTGATATTTTGTTGTCTGGCGTATTTGTGGTTTATTTCTACCACTTACTTATTTATTTATTCATTCATTCATTCATTTATTTTGGCTGATCTCACTATGTTGCCTTATTACTTACCTACCTTTGTGCACTGGACATTGCCTTTGAGAACTTTTTTGTAAAGACTGTCTGAGGCCTGGGATGAAATACTCTCCTCCAGAGATTATTTGAATTTGCTTCTGTCAGATTTCCAGTGAGAGGGTTAACTTGAAACACAGGCAGACAGGACAAGTGTCCAGTGGAAAACAAAGGCAGGTGGAACATAGGCAGGGGCAGACATGGCAGTTTGAGCAGCCTAACCACAGGAACCAACCAAGCAGAAATAATAAAATGTTTCTGGACTCAAAGTTGGAGGCATGGGAAAACAAGGGAAGGCCTGCAGTCACAAGGTGTAGGAATGCATAGAAACAGAGAAAGTTCAGCACAGGAACAGAGAAAGAGCACATAGAGACAGGGAAAGTTCAGGTCCGTAACTTGGCAAAAACAATTGAGGGAATCAATTAGGTGACAACACAGGTAGACATAGAGCAAGCTTGTAGCAAATATATACCCCTGGACTACAAGGCTTTAACGGGCAACCCATTCTTGGGTCCCTTTCCCCATGAAGGGAGTCTGAATCTGCTTGTAATAAATTTTCCACACTTTTGCTTAAATCTTTTGGTCCTCAAGCTCATTCTTCTGCGTCGCAAGACACAACCCAGGGAAAACACCTCAGCTCATTGTTCAGGTCATCACTGGGGAGAGGACCACTTCCAACCAGCTTCACAGCTTTAGGTGGCCAGCCCCTCAGCATGTGTGTAGACTCAGGGTGCATGTCTACACGAAGGTGCATGTCACAACCTCTCAGGAATAATGGGAGTTTTTTCTTTACTTTTAGGGTTTTGTTTCCCCCAGAGTTCCCTGTCATTGGGTAACAGGGAGGCCATGGGTTTAGTTATACTTTATCCCTACCTCAGATTTAACCCTTGGAAATCTCAGCTTAATGTGGAGGACTTCTTTGAAATATCCCACCTGAGGTGGGCCCTGAACATCTGTCGTCTTTGCTTTTTAAGCCACTTAACTGAAGCCCTCCAGTGCAATAGCAGCAAAAGCCCTCCAGATTTTGGCACTGCAATCATCTATTTATCTAACTTGAGGCTTTCTTTCAGGATTTAGACTACATTTTAATTACTGGAAATTATAGTCTCTCTTGTCTTTAGCTCTTCGTCTTCAAGTGCCCACCTTGGATCCCTCCTTTTCTCTATCTACACTCAGTCCCCAGTTCATCTTATCCAGATTCATGGATGTAAATATCTATGAGATGGTTTTATGAATAGCTCTAGAACCCTCCCTAAACTCCACAGATACATGTAACAGGCATCCAAATAAAGATGTAGCGTCAATTTACAAGCACACATATATGTGCGTGTATATAAGTTCACTCTACACCTCCATTTTGGATGCCTAACAGATCCCTCAAACTGGAAATAGCCCCATCCTCCCACTCCCAATATTATCTCCATCTTGAATGCACACTCCTCCCATGCAAATGACTTGTTGGTCTCCAAATCTGCCATACTTTCCTCTAGATCTCTGTACAACTCCCTCCTCTACTTGTTCACATACTTCTATTTGCTTTCTTCAAAGTTCATTTGAAGAGCCACTGCTTCAGGTTGATTTGGGTTGGGTGCCCCTCCTATTTTTGCCCATAGCACTCTGTGTGTATGTCTACCACTGGACTCACCAAACCCCTAGTAAAACACCTGGTTTACTGTCTAGTCCCCCAACAGCTGGTAAAAATCTTGGGGGAGCTAAGATCAACACACTCATCATTACTTCCCACGTTCTAGCACCATACTTGAAAGACACTTGACACCATATTTGACATAAATGTTTTTTAAGTTAATACATGAATAAATTGTATGTAAATAATATTTGAAAAACATTTTTAAAGCAGTTCTAAAAGTCTTCAACACTGAAATTCCATTTGATTACATGTACTGTCGCTCCAGGAGATTCCTTTGAAAGGGGAAATTACACCGTTGTTTGAAGATGTTTGCAAGTATGTTGTTTTTATAGTTTCCCCCTCTTCCACAAACTTCCACTAAGGTTTCATCTTTAGTGCAGAAGAAAAATCAAAGCCAAACCTACAAGACAGCAGGGAGTTTAAATGGCTTGTTTATACCTAAGCAGTGGGAAATGTATTATTTATGACTTCCACTCTTCATCCTATCATTTTCCAAAGACAGACAATTGGATTACCAAATAGAATAATTGCTGTCCTTCCTCTGGCCATCAGATACTGCATAAGCCTCAGGACCTTATCTCCCCATCATTGCTTTTTATCATCTTTGACATTGCCTCTGCTCCCCTTCAAATAGAAGCCTCAGTGGACATCATAGATCATAAGACTTCCACAAAATGCTCAAACATAAAAAAGCATACTAAAAACATTGATAAATGGCTTTCTTTATGTCACTTCACATGGGATGTTTGTTCTAGTTAAATGAAGTGCCTTCAAACACAACTTCTGTGACCTACAGAGGAGGGATAAGCAAGCAGTGACAGGAGAGTCAGGACTGTGCACCTAAAAGACATCCCATCTAGGCAGAAAGTGAATAAATCATTTCATCATTTAGGAGCAGCTTTTCAGTGCCCTGCTCTGCTCTGTTTCCAAATTTCTATGTCCGGAATCCACATCCACTGCATCCTAGAAAAATATCACCCAATGAAGAGATGATAGGACAACCAAAAGCAAGTTCTTTCCTGTCAACAGAGGCTCTCAGATCAGCCAAATACCCCATCCAACACCTTCTGGATATGCTGTCGAGTGTTTCCTTCCACGACTCGCGTGGAGTAGGGTTCGGTATCTGAAAGAGGAGCCGCACAGCAAATGAGAGAAAAAGACACGAGATAATTTTGCAATATTGGGGGACCAGGCGGCAAGTCCCGAAGGACTTCTCCCTATGCTCAGGCCTCACCAAGCTTTTTATTGATCTGGGATGCCCCTATAGCATAGCCCTAGGCAGGTGACCCCCTGCAACAGGCAGACTAGCCCATCAGCAAGGATTTACATAATAATAAATGGGGGAGTAGTTTCAGCTACCACTGTCTGGACAAACAGAGGTGGCGCCTATCTCCGGGCTTTGCTAGGGCTTCAAAGGCACCCAGCCTTCGGGGGGGTTTCGGGGAGTGCTCTGTCTATGCTTATCAGATAGTGAAGGCAATAAACAGTTTCCCACATATGCCTCAAAGATGTGAAATGTGAGTCCACCCGATTACCTTGAGGATGACTTGGGATGTAAACTCTAGCTAACCTGATTTTTAGTGACTGGATCAGTCAGGATACGTTGCAGTAATAAGCCCAAAACCCCGGGGGGTTGACACACCATTTTGTTCCTTACTCACACTGCACTTAACGCAGGACAAGGGCAGAGGGAGTTGGGATCGTTTAGTCACTCCAGGACCCAGGCTAATGGAGGATTCCTCTCCACATGTGTTTCTCCATCACTACAGCAGGTGGAAAGGACTGTGGTGGACACGTGCTGAATGTCAAGCTTCTGCAGGAAGTGATGCCCATCATCCCCATTCACAGCTGTCACTGAATAAAGCACGCCTGTCTCTGAAGTGGATGAAGAAACTCTGTGTTCCAAGAGAGAGAAGGGAACTGGATATCTGTGAGCAGCATTATATTCAACCACAGCGACCCTCTTCATACTTTCACATGCTCTGCCCTAAACCCTTTTAGTGAATACTATCTTCAGCAGACACCCCCCCGCCCAAAGCCAAAGATGTCCAGTGAGCCACCTTGAAAGGGAAATGGTGGACTTGTCTACAGCAAAAGACTACCAAACAAGGATGTGGCATAGGGCAGTGGTCGGCAAACTGCGGCTCGCGAGCCACATGCGGCTCTTTGGCCCCTTGAGTGTGGCTCTTCCACAAAATACCATGTGTGGGCGCGCATGAACAGTGCGATTGAAACTTCGTGGCCCATGCACAGAAGTCAGTATTTTGTGGAAGAGCCACACTCAAAAGGCCAAAGAGCCGCATGTGGCTCACGAGCCGCAATTTGCTGACCACTGGCATAGAGGATTAAAGCACTAGAGTGAATATTGAGCTTGATCATCCTACAAGTCCTTCAAAAAACCAGTCTGTGGTTCCAGGATACATACTGATGCCAACTGAGGCCATTTGGTCAACGCAGGCTAAAGATAAAAAAAGTAAAACCAAAGCAAAAAATGAAGTACGTACTATATGTTATAAGAAAGGAATATATGCCGAGGCCGGTTTGGCTCAGTGGATAGAGCGTCGGCCTGCGGACTGAAGGGTCCCAGGTTCGATTCCGGTCGGGGGCATGTACCTGGGTTGCAGGCATATCCCCAGTAGGAGATGTGCAGGAGGCAGCTGGTCGATGTTTCTCTCTCATCGATGTTTCTGACTCTCTATCTCTCTCCCTTCCTCTCTGTAAAAAATCAATAAAATATATTTAAAAAAAAGAAAAAGAAAAGAAAGGAATATATTACAGGGAAAATAATTATTAGGTAGTTACTTAAAATCTGTGATTTGTAAGGAGAGTGGACACTGAAAAGGATCTTTGATTTTGTTGATCTAGGGTTAAAAGTAGGGATGAACACTGTAAAAGAGAAGACTAAATTGAAACATAAGAAAGGGATAAAGAAATATAAAGGAAAGGATCCAGATAATGGGGAAGACACTGAAACCCTTGTGGCCAAGAGAGAGCTGGAGATGGAGAGAAGAAGACAGGGATTGGGAAACGGGGAGGAAGAGCAGCAAGCAGGGCAATTTCCCAGGGTTGAGACATTTGGAAAGAAGCCAAGACATTAGAAGAGGCTGAAGGGACAACTTTTGCTGTGCAGAATGCAATATAAGCCTGTCCTCACAAAGCCCTGTTCTATGAGTCATCACTGTGTTTCAATATATAATTGTATTTAGAGAGAAATTGATGATATAACTAAATTGGCCCGGGGGTCACCCAAGGAGATGTAGGCCTTTGTAGGTTACCCTATAATGGCAGCATGGATAAAATAAGGCGAAAACTCAGGTGCAGGGAAATCCAACTCTGTTGAAGAAGAGGAGTAGGGAACAATTTAAAGAGGAGATGGAATGGGATGAGACTTTTAGGGGCCCTGAGATGGAATGAATGCATTTTGCATATGGGAGAATGTGAACCATTGGAGTCCATAGAATGGTCTTTGGCAGACACACCCTTCGGGAACTTCCAGTGAGTTACATCCATGCAATCCCAGCCCTCGGGTGAGTGTGGAATCTGTGACTTCTACCCACTAGATTTACAGTGGTTCTCAACCTGTGGGTCATGACCCCTTTGGCGGTCGAACGACCCTTTCACAGGGGTCGCCTAAGACCATCCTGCATATCAGATATTTACATTACGATTCTTAACAGTAGCAACATTACAGTTATGAAGTAGCAAGGAAAATAATTTTATGGTTGGGTCACAACATGAGGAACTGTATTTAAAGGGCCAGAAGGTTGAGAACCACTGCACTAGAATGTGGTGAAGATGATGAGATAGTTACTCACTGGTTGTATTTTGCTATATAAGACTGCATATTAGCAGGCCAAAGTGAGAGAGTCTCCTGCTGGCCTTGAAGAAGAAGCTGCCATGTTGTGAGTGGACTCGTGGCAGGGAACTGTAGGGGCCTCAAGGATCTTCAGTGGCCCCGGCTGACAGCCAGCCAGAAAGCAGGAACCTCTTGAGCTACAACCACAAAGAACTAAATTCTGACAGTAACCCCAGAGCTTGGGAAAAGGCCCTGAGTTCTAGAAATGAATGAATCCCAGACAATACCTTGACTGAAGCCAACTAAACTATGTGCATTGTTTTAAGCTACTAAGATTGTGGTCACTTGTTGTGCAGCAATGGTAAACCAATACAAGAGACGAGCTTCAAGGACTGAATATGAGCCCACCAGCTGGGAGGAGGAAAAGCACTCCGGGCAGAGAAAATAACTCAGAAGGAAAGAAAATATCACGTTGCCTGGGGGACCGTGAGAAGTTAGCTGTGGCTAGTCTAGAGGAAGGCCTGCCGAAGAGAGGGGGCAGTGGGCCACAGAGAGGGGCTTGGACAAGAACATGGAGAGTCTGCTCTTTTGCCACAGGAGGAGTTTAGGCCTTATTAGGTTATAGGGGACTCTTAACAGACATTTTTTAATCTGTTTTCAGATTTCTAGGACTTATCTGAGATAGAAGACACCCTATGGCGCATAGCTACCTTTATTCCTTCATGTCAGCCTGCTGCCACATTGCACTGCGTCCCCAGTCAATGGAACAAGGACACATGGTGAGAAATTGTTCCTTGTTCCTCAAGAGAAGACAACATTTTCTTGTTTCTGAGCCCAACACCTGAAATTGATTTACTATCCATCTATCCACCTATTTAACATATATTTATTGACTATTATATGAATCCTGCACTTTTGCGGATGCTGGAACACAAGTGTGAATAAGACAGTGAAGCACAGATATAAGAATGTGTGATACTGTGGGGACATTCAGAAGGCAGGGAGAATAACTGGTAACTAGAATTGTTCCTTGCTCGATTCTACATTCATTTCATGCATATATGTATAATTCACCTCTAATTTCCTTGGGATAGTTTGAATTAAGTGTTGATTTAAAAACAAAAGAACCCAATTATAGTATCACACTATCTGGAGTAGTTAGCATTATTTTTGTTTACAAGCAACAGAAAACTGAACCTAAACTGGCTGAGGTTCAAGGGGTCACATGACTAATTATACAACCTGGCTTCAACCAGGCCTGACCTCCTGGCTCTGCTTCCTCTGATACGCTCCACACTCAGGCTCCTCACCACATTTCCCAATAATCCAAGCTCTCTCCTCAGGCGAATAGCAACTCTAAACCCATTTCAACACCCCAGTGTACAGAGTGTGTGTCCTAGAATTCTCTCTACATGTCCTGAGGTTCACTTTGAAAGAATTAGCAAAGATCACTTCCCCAACTCTGATCACAATGATGTCCAAAGAGATTATATATATATATAACCCTGGGTTGGGTCAATCCTATCTAAACCTCATGCCACAGACTCTGCCTAGTTGTCCACAAAAGTGCTTCCCTTTTCCTCAGCGGCACAGTTTCCCCTGCGACCAAGTGACCGAGTTCTAGCCAGAATGCAGAAGTGAAGTGTACCCTCTCCCAGCCTGGCCCTTAAAACCTTCCACACAATCCTCCAAGGTCTAAACATATTTCAAAGATCTTCAATAACTGAATTAAATATTCTCAAAATTTAAATTAAAAAAAACTAAAATTTGAAATGTAGTTCATTGATTGCACTAGCCATGTATCAAGTTTTCAAAAGCCGCACGTGGCTAATGCTGCTTAATTGGACAGGAACAGTCTCTTCAGATTCACTAGATTTACTCCCTTCAAATTCTTCACTTTGCTTTGACTGTGATAATGGAAAAAAAAAAATTGGCTGAGTTTCCTGTTTAATTGTCTCAATTCTCCTAGTACTTCTTTGGCAGTGAACAATTAGCGCCAAGTGTATTGTGCTAAATTTTGATCATTACCCTGAGTACTCACATCAGAGAATGTACTAAAATTAGAGTAAGTTCTAGATTTTACAATTCCCTTTTTGTTCATCAACATGTACCATAATTGTTGTCTCTTGGTGTGCAATGAAATAAAGGAGAAAAGCAATGATCATTAAGGGCATGCCCCATAATGTAGTAAAAGGATGAGTGCACTGGAAGGTAAAGGAACTAAGTCCCAGTGTTCTCTGTGCTAGTTAACATTTCCTGCCTCTCAGCTCCAAATCCACTCTCCACTGCCTGGGATGCTGGAATATTTCTCTGCTGCCTGCTGGGACAATGCTAACCTTTGTAGAGGGCGCTGGAGGGACATTGGCATGAGAGCAGCCTTGCCTCCTGGATCCTGTATGTTGTTCCCCTCTTGCTCTTGGCTGCGCTGGGCTGGTGTGAGGACACCAAAGGAAGCTCTCTCCCAACAAAGACAAGTGGTACCTGTGCAGATGGCATCCCATTAGATTCCTGGGTGCTCCAGCTAGCTTCCTTGCAGCAAGTCCAGCAACGTCCTCCATCGGGAGCTTTCCAGGCAGATTTGAAGGAGGTTTTAGCAGCGCTCTCGCCTAGCAGGGGGGTTCCCAGCAAGTTCCATGTTTTCCTGGTGCTGAGTTCAGCAGCATGTCTCCAGACATAGCTTCCCAGGAAATTTCCCCAGGACGCCAGCAGGGGTTTCCTGTCAGTCTAGGACTGCTGGCTCCCTGGGGGTTATTTCCAGGCCCCAGCCCCAAACCACAGCTTAGAACGAACTATAGACCAGCTCTGGCCAGGCAACCCAGGGGATTCCTCTCCCATCCAGTGGGCTATAACCACACCCCTCTCATGGGGTCTGAATCCCAGGCCTGGGAAGCTCCCCCTTCCAGGTTAGTCCTTCCTTGGGTACTCTCTCAGAGCCAAGAAAAGTTCCTGAAAATAGTAATTCTTTATTTGTAGCATCCTTGTTTGGTTTCTGCCTCCTGACTGGAATCTAACTGATACACCTCTTGTGCAATTCCTTGCCCAGGTGATATTGTGTGAGACATGTCACTTCTCCAGACTTTGAGAGTCTTTGCTGTAAACTAGGAATATCTGATTAGCTCAAGGCTAGGGAGAGAACATACCATTTTCGGGACCCCTGAAATGCCAGTTGATACCTATTAAAAAACAACTTCACCATTTCTCATGCAATTATTAAAACCACTTTCCTCAACTTGAGAGAGAAAACACAAAAACTATCACAGCTCAAGGTTTGCTGTAACCTGTGGAGAAACAGCTTGCTGAAGTAAATAGTAAATGAGACTCTCACATCGCCCCACTCACTATCCCATTGGCAGCTTTTCCCATATTCAACATGGCTGAGTGGCGTTTCCTCCGGAATGGTCTCCAGAGACCGTGGGTAGGCTGTGTGGGAGGCACTCCATGCAGGACTCAAACTACCCTGAGTCTTGTCCTGCTCACAGGCATCAGGCCAGACAGGTGTCTTCAATCATTCATGCTGGCTGCCCTGCAAGACAAACCTCACTCAGGCTGTGAGCCTGCCCACCCGGAAACCCCACGTGAAAACCCTCTGTAAAGGCAACGGTGCTCTCTAGGCCGCGGGCCTGCGCGGTGCTTGGGCCTCGGGCTTGGAAAACTCTATGGGAATTTCAAAAGGAAAACTTACTGGGGTAAAAGCACCACAAAGCTTTCAACCACAGGAGTAGGGAGATGCAGAAATCACACTATGATCAAGTAAGAACCACCAGTCCTGGTCCACAGTGTACAGACTGGACCAAAGAAGAAAAACAGAAGGAGACGATGGGGGGGGGAGGGGGGGGCGTTCCCCTAGCACCATGTGTCAGGCTGGTCTGGGCGCCTGAGAGAAACCAGTAAATAAAAGAATCTGCTATGAACAGAGAAAGAGAGAGATTCAAATCAGAAAACTGGAGAGCATTCGGTCATTAGATGTAATCCAAATTAATGGAAAAGAATACAATTTAAAATGATACATTTATAAAAATTAGTAAGTTATTTCAAAGGTGTTTTTATATATGGCCCACATTTTCTGGTTTTAGCTCCTTGAATTTTAGAACCCTGGTTATCATAGTGACAGGGAGGAAAGAACTTTTTCTCAACCCTCTTACGTTCAGTGAATGAAACGCTGCAAATTGAACTGGAAAAAGACAGATAATTAACAAGAGAAAAAGGTTTCTTTCAGATGCATATGGAGGGCCTCACAGAAATGAAATGAAAACCCCGAAGCAGGGATCAGACCTGAAGGTCTATATCATTTTAACACAGGGCAATACATTTGTGAACACGTTACAAAAGAAAGGGGTTTCAACTTCTAGGGGTGCTAAATTGGGGGAAGGTAAGTAGATGGGGACACTGATGGGAAATAAGGTTTAATTAGAAAAGTTTGTACAGACCCATCTGGGTGCCAACTTTCCATCTTCAAGACCATAGAACTCCCCAGGGAGAGGGGGTGCATGGCAGTCCTCATTTCTCAGAAATGCCTGCTCCTGGTAAGATGAGGGAAGCTTTGAGAAGGCTTCTTTCCGTATCTCAGTGACCTTGATTCTCAGTGGCCTTCAGCGCAAAATAACCAGAAACCAAATAGCATATTTTTGGGTAGCCTATTCTAATCCCTTGAGCAAGAATGATTACAACAACCCCTTGCATTTAACTGGAAATATGCAGACCTGTTAACAAGTGCCTTTATCATGAATATAATTGCTCTTCTGTCCTGAAGTAATTTTACCTAAATATTAAGGGTTTTATAAATACCAATTCCTATTCAGAAAAAAATACAATCCAGGAATTAGCCACACTGGAAAGTAACATAAAAAATAAAAAGTTATTCCAAGGTGACATGAAACATGCCCCAACTATGCAGGTGCTATTATGCTTCACAAAGCACTTCCATATTTAGTCAACAAACATATATGTAGCACTACTAAGCGTCAAGTAGTATTCTAGGCACAGGGAATAAAACACACAATGTGCTGGCTGTCACAAGCTTAAATTCACTATCACAGGCCTCATGGTCCTGCCTTTGAGACAGCGCCCAGCATAAGCTGCCCTGTAGGGCTAGAAAACTGAGACCAGGAGAAAAAGGTAAGGTGTTCATGTGGTGAAAGATAAGTTGCAGTAAGTTGAAGAAGGGGACGAGTATGACTGCAAGCCTTGAAACCGCACATATCCTCATTCAAATCTCACCTCCTGCTCTTACTAACTGTGTGGTCTTTGGTAAATAACTAAATTTTTCTTGATCTCAGTTTTCTGTTCTGTAAACTGGAGATGGTAACAGACTAACACACCATGTAGTGGTGAGAACGAAATCAAATCATGGACACTTTGTGAAGGGCTTTGTGGCAAAAAAGGTTTTTGTTATTGTTTGTTGTTGTTGTTGTTGTTACCTTTCTGGTACCTTCCATTCTATAAAAAAAAAAAAAGTATAATTAATTAAATTAATAAGGAGTAGAATAAAGACAACAGGAATGGGAACATTCTTGATCATCTTATTTATTGCCTAAGAACTATGTAAAGACAAGATTCAAGAGACTGGTACTTTGTAAACTACTTGTATAAAATCCCTGTTGATACTAATGGTAATACTGAATAATAATTGAGCACTTACTATGTGACTGGAATTTTCTAAATCAGGTTCTTTATGTGCACAATTTTATTGAACCATTCAAAATTCAAAGAAGTGGACACTATGATTTAGGGAACAAGAAGATAGGTAGAAACAGTTGTTAAAATGTGAAGTTCAAGTTCTGCTTTCTAACAGCATTGCAGGTGCCTATGTTCTGGCCCTGGCTGATGAATTCCCGCCTCCTGCCCAACGCATGCGTTGTCTCCTACATAGACCATTGCTGCGGCCCACTACTGCCCCCTTTGTCTATCCTCCATATTGTTGCTAGAATGCGATAAACAAATTTATTCATGCTTTTAATCTGCTTTAAGCCTTGTAATAGAGTGCTTCTCTACAAAGTGCGCACAGACCACCCAGGGGTGTAATTACAGTGCAGACCTGATGCTGGGGGTATGGAGGAAGGCTGAGGCTCTGCTTTCTGCCCAAGCCTCCCTCCTCCCCCCGGGAGATGCCAATGCTCTGGCCCAGGGGCATGCTTTGGGTAGCAAGGCTACCATAGGTCATCACCACATACAGCAAAGCACCCAAATGCCCTGGTTCTACGAGCTTGTACGAGCACACTTCCCATCACACTCCCAACCAGCACCAGGGGCTCCACAGAACCACTCCATCTCTCTAATAAGTTTTCTTTTTGCCTTGTTGAATGTTTTTTATTTGGCAAGATGACCCTTGCAGATTGTCTTCAACACTCACTCCCCATTCTCCACCCACCCCCAGCCTGCTAGGCTCCTCCCTACCCTTGAAGATGCAGCTCAATGGAAATTTTGATGAAGTCGTCTCTCGGGCAGAATTAACTACTCCCTTCTCAAAATTAGCCTAAATGGCTGAATTTTGAAGTGCCTATTTCCATCTCCAGATATGTGGTCCTTGCCAGCCTCATTCGTGTTTGTATTTGGGGTTTGCTTCATGCCAAACATCAATAAGTGCTTGTCAAGTTGGCATGCGCTGGGGAAATTTAAATCACTTTCAGAATGCTAGCATGGGCTCCGGGAGTGTCTGCATGGGGCACCGCCTCCCAGATCAGAGTAAGCTAATTGATTATCTAAGATCTGCAGGTGGGAGCCTCCAGCACCAAAATACTGAAAGATGAAGTCTCTTGAGCCTAAAACCTTGTGGATAGCTACATGAAATGAAGGGGGGGACCCACTTGTAGCACCTCAAAGAAAGAAACCTTGGCATATAACTTATATCTTTGTTTGGGGGGTCATTTGTTCCACCCGCTGTGAACAGGGGGCTCTGGTGATTCAGAGTCTTCACGCCACATGCCACTTAGTTGTCCATTTCAGTGGTGACCTTGCTCTTGCCTCTCTTTCATGTCTTTCATGCACAATTGATTATTCCAGCCAGAAAGCTTTCTCCAAAATATGGCACTAAAAGGCAATAAGAAGCACTTTCCATGACTCAATGACAAAGTGGTTTTTTTCTTCTTTTACCTCTTACTTTATTAGATCTTAAATTACAAAAGCTATGGATGTAACAAGTTGTACAATGAAAATATGGTGTTCTACTTTCTTCATCTCCGGACCAGTCCTCTAACCTCCAACGGAGGTGGCTTTAAGATGCATTTTATTAAAGGTAGAAACGCCGAGCTTGGCTACCAGATGAGATTAAAAGGTGAGGGACCAAGGAGGGCTCTGGTCAGAGTGGGGCCGTTCACTCAGGGCCGCAGCAGGGAAGGATCAGCCTAGAGGAGGCGGGGAATCGGGAGTTCCTGTGCGCCTGGCCATAGGAAGCTTGTGGGTCATCCAAGTGAGGATTCTGAGCAGCAGTCAGATGTCAACCTGTTGTAAAGAGAGGAGCCCAAGCTGAAGGCTGCCTTGCTGAGTCATCAGCGCTAAAGCAATGAGTCTGGACAGAAAAGGACAGCAGGTGTGTAATCCTGTGAGTGACTTTGTTGTTGTTGATCCTCACATGAGGGTATTTTTCCATTGATTTTTAGAGAGAGTGGAATGGACGGGGAGAGGCACAGAGAGAGAAACATCAATTGGTTGCCTCCCACACACACCCCAACCAGAGCCAGGGATCCAGCCTGCAACCGAGGTACCTGCCCTTGACCAGAATCAAACCCAGGACCCATCAGTCTGTGGGCTGACTCTCTATCCACTGAGCAAAACTGGCTGGGGGCCTGTTAGTGATTTTTAGAACAATAGCTTTACTATTTCACGACATATAGTGATTATTCTTAGTCACTAGTCTGTGTCCAATACTAGGTTTTTTGGTTTATTTGATTTTGATTTTAGGGTGTTTTTTATTTTAGAATTGGCTATTTAAAATCTTATTAAATAACTTTCTAGCAACTGGAAACATAATCACAATTTGTTGATGTCATGATTATGTAAATAAATTTTATAATATTGAACTATCGTCACACAGATTTAAGAAATCCTACTGAGTATAAGTCTGCATGTAACATTATCTTATTTTTTTAAATATTTTTCTATACTTTGATTACAGCCTCTTCACACACACAGGAGGAGTTTTCTGTTTTATTTTTTTTAGAACTAGTTTTAGTTTTATTGATTCCTGCTATTATTTTCTTATCTATTTCATAAACATTAGTCCATTCCTATTTCCTTAAAGATTATTTGCTGTTCTTTTCCAGTTTCCTTCATTGAAAATTAGTTCATTTATTTTTAATTTTTTTCTAGTTATGAAAGCTTCTAAGAACGAGTTTTCCTCTCAATATATCTTTACCTGTATCTCATATGTTTTTTCTTCCTTTCTGTCCACCTGTAAGTACTCTGTCTTGTCAAGTTTATTTTCTCTTTGAAACAAAGGTTATTACAACAGAGTTCCTTCATTTCCATGAGTTAGTTCTTTACACTTTACAGTTTCTGTTACAAAAATAAATGTCAAAGCTATGGGCACCTATAGCAGCAAGTATTAGTAAGGAAGCATTGTGTGGTTGCTTAGAATCAGAAACGGCTCTGTTCAATTTAACTCCACTCTTTACCAGCTATGCTTTTCCAGACACATAATGCCATGAGACTCAGTTTCCACATCTATAAAATGGCAGGAAGATGGTTAACGAGCTGTGCTACCACCTGAGGCTGGAGTGAGGAAATGGATGTGGCCTCGCTTTGGCAATAGTAGTTTTCCTCACCATGCCAAGTGAATCTTTACATTTAACACGAGGCCATTATTTTCTCTCTGTGTCTGTCTCTCCCCCTCCTTTCCACTCTCTCTAAAAATCAATAGAAAAATATCCTTGGGTGAGAATTAACAAAAAGACTAAGTCATTAGGATGTGCAATGGGAAGTGACTGATTTTAATGTCCACTGTCCCCGCAATAGAACACCAGAGCTGCTTTGTGGACAATGAAGCACACTGGAAGGTTCCAGAAACATGCAATGACCCCTCTTGAAGGGGTCAAGAGGCAGGGGCAGAGCCAATGAAAGGTCATGGTCATTGTCATTGTCGATGTACACTCCCTGAGCAGTGACACCTGCAGTATTTTTTTTTTTTTTAGAGATTTTTAGAGAGAAAGGTAGAGAGAGGGAGAGAAACATCGATGTGACAGCAAAACATGGATTGATGCCTCTTACATGCCCCCTACTGGGGATTGAACCTGAAACCCGGGCATGTATCCTGACTGGAAATCCAACCAATACCCTTTTTTGTGTACAGAACAACACACAACCAACTGAGCCACACTGGCCAGGACCACCTGCAATGTTTGGATCACACTCATAACTGATACAGCAGAGTACACGGACCTAGAGGTTGAGTGCTCACTGTGGCGGACAGCCTGTATTGAAACCCTGACCCACCACTTAGTATCTGTGTCACCATGAAAAGCTGCCTACATCTCTGGGCCATGTTTTTCTCATCTATAAAAAGAGAATAACACGTATGTAGCATTTAAAATTGTGCGTGACACAAAGCAGTACTTAAATCTTAAAAATTATTAACTAACAAATCATTTCTAAAATTACCTCTCCTCTCAAATATCCCTGAACCGCAATAAGATATGTATTTGAAAGTGCTCCATGAGTTATTTTTTGTTTTTGTTTTTTTCATTTTTTCACTGAAAACCCATCAACCATCCCACACAAATCACAGTTTGATTCCCAGTCAGGGCACATGCCTGGGTTGTGAGCTTAATTCCCCAGTGTGGGTCTGCAAGAGGCAGCCAACCAATGGTTCTCTCTCATCATTGATGTTTCTATGTATCTCTCCCTCCCTCTTCCTCTCTGAAATCAATAAAAAACATTTTTAAAGTGAAAACAAGATGAAAGAAGATTATCTTCCCATACTAAAGAAACAAAGCTCGTCCTGCGGCTGACCTGTTGGATAAAACAGGACGACTGGTAGGTAGAGGGCTGTGCCTGAGCCGGGGATGAAGACAAGGGTCGGCAGGTGCTGAAGTGGATCCGCCTCAAACACACCAAAAGGAAGAGGCCAGTTCACAGTGCAACTGCTCCCCTCTCCCAGGACGCCCAGGTGAGGACGCCCAAGGGGGGGCAGGCTGAGCTCCAGAAGCTGGTGACTGCATTCAGCCACAGAGCCCACCCACTCATTCTCTTGACATCCCAGTCCCTGCACCTCCAGTGTCTTCCTTCCTCCCCACTCTGGCCCATCTCCTCACATTGGCCAGCATTGGGCTGGCAGCGATCATTCAGTGACTTCAATCGCTTGAAAGGCCTCTGATATGTCACCATCAGTAATGGGCAGGAAGAGCTGCAGGCTGTGGAGCCAGTCAGTTTCCAAGTAGCTGGCAGATTCTAATCACATCACTTTGAATCAGGATTCCATGTGCTCTCTCTCCTCAAGGGAGGCCCTGCATTTGTGTGGGCGCTGGGGATGGGGAGAGAGGTCTGCATTGTTGTTAGGATGGGAGCAGAGTGCCTAAAGGTCTATGTGCATTTTCATGTCTCATGGTGCTATCTTTAAACCACTTCCTCTAACTTCTTTTCACTGCAGCCTTAACAACCATTATTTATATATATAAAAGCCTAAGCGACCGGCCAACCAGCCAACTGGCCAGTAGCCATGATGTGCAGTGACCTCCAGGGGCAGACGCTCAAGGCAGGAGCTGCCAAGCGACCACAACTTTTCAGAGTGCCCTCTCACATTCCAGGACCCCTCTGGGGATGTCGGACTGCCAGTTTTGGCCCAATCCCAGCAGGCCAGGCTGAGGGACCCCACCGGTACATGGATGGGCCTCTAATCTATGTATATAAAAGCCTAAGTGACTGTCCAACTGGTAGCTATGACACACACTGACCACCAGGGGCAGATGCTCAACGCAGGAGCTGCTGAGCTGTGGTGACTTGGCAGCTGCAGTTCTCAGGTGGTACACCCGGAACCAGAGAGGAGGGAACCTGACTTTGGGGTGTGTCACCTATGACCTGCCCTCTCCCAATCCAGGACCCTTTGGGGGATGTCAGAGAGCCTGTTTTGACCCCATCCCTGCAGGCCAGACTGACGGACCCCACCTGCCAGAAGGACCTCACTCACTCTGCACATGCCCTTCGAACCCCGGTGCCACCTCAGGTGCGGCCAGCCAGGGAGGGAGTTCGGGAGGTTGGCTCCAGGGTGTATCTGGCTCGTCTTGCCCAGTCCTGCCCCACCAGCCACCTTCTACTTAATTTCCTCTCAATGTGCATGAATTTTTGCACCAGGTCTCTAGTGTTTACATTAAACATTTTAGAAAAGGTGCAGTTTTGGAGAAGGGGCTCAGAAGAGAATCTGCTCGGCTGCCTCACTCCCAGAGCCCCAGGCGTATTCCCAGCCTGTTAATAACACCTGTTTCTGTCCTGGCAGGTGGCAGCAATGATGTCTCCCTCATGTAGGATTTGCCAACATTCACTGCTGGTGGTCAAGATAGAAATGGGAAAAAGGTAATTAAGGTTATGTCATGATTGTCATGGGTTAATGATGACCACAGATTCTTGCTACTCCCATCCTTTGAATCTGGACTGACACAGCAGAATGTGGCAAGAGTGGCCACGTGCCAGTTGCAGATCTAGGTCTTAAAGTGTCTGGAAGGTTCTTCTTTTGCTCTCAGCCACCCTGTCAGGTGGGCTATGGTGCTGGAGAGACCTCATCAAGAGTGAAAGCCATCTGACCAGTGCCCAAGTGTTCTAACGATTGCAACAGAGGTACCAGATACCAGTGAGTCAAGCCATTTTGTTTCTGCCCCAGCCAAGCTCCTGCTACTTGTAGCCACAAAAGTGACCCTAGGGAACAGTGTATCGCAGGGAAACTCAACACTCTCCTGAATACCTGGCAGGTCTAAGGTGAGCCACACTGAAGAATAGAAGAACCGAAGAACCTTCACTACTACAATATTTTTTTTGTTCTTTTTTCACCTTTTAACTAAGAAACCAATTTTTTTTCTTTTTTTTCTTTTTTTTTCTTTTCCTCTTCTTTTTTTTTCTTTCTTTTTTTTCTTCTTTTTTCCATCACCTGATTTTACCCTTTTAATTACTACCTTCTTATTTTTAACCAGTATTATTACTGCTACCATTTTACCATTTTTTTTAAAGTGCCATTTTATTTTCTCTTTATTTTATTTTGGGATTAGTGTTCTCCATTCTATTTTCATTGTTATATTATTGGTTGTTTCTAGTTTGCATTCATCTCCAGGGAGCTGTTGCTGGAATTTGTTGGGATTAATGGCTGTTCTATAGGAGTATTCTCCTCATATAAAAAAGTCTCTTCCCCTCTTCCACTTCATTCTCTCTTTTCGCTCTTTTTTTTTCTTTTCCTTTCTTTTCTCGCTTTTACTTTCCCCCCTCCTTTTTCCCAATTTCATTTTTGCACTCCTTTTTTTGGTCCCTAATTTTCTTTTCTTTTTTCTCTTTTCTCTTTTTCTCTTCCTTCTTCCTTATCCCCTAATTCTCTTAATTCAGGTGGTCACCTTTATTTGGGGTTATTAATATCGTGAATATATTTGTGTATAGTGCCTGGTACGTGGTGCCTTGTTGTGTTGTATTTTGTGCCTTTAAATCAACACAGCAGATCCAAGCAACAGCAACCTCCTGAACACCACACCCTCTGCTGAGGAACAGCAGCTGTACGTGAAACCTCGCCCCACCAGCCAGAAGAGCCACCACAGCTGTGAACAGCACCCACCAGAGGAGTTGCTGCCAACTGAAGAGCAGCTGCTACCGCAACCGCCCGAAGAGCAACCGCAGACCAAGGAGTCACTGCCACCAAGGGAGCAGCCACTGAACGACTCAACGTCTAGATATGTCAGTGAGATCAAACATGGGTAGACAAAGAAACCCCCAAAGGAAAGAGAAGGAGGACTCTCCAGAAAAGCAGCTAAGTAATACAGAGGCATGCAACATGACAGAAAAAGAATTCAGAATAAGGGTCCTAGAGTGCATAAACCGGATGGAGGAAAAAATCGACAACCTCAGCAAGAAGCAAGAAGAAACAGATGAAAAAATCGATAACATATGGAAGAAGCTAGAAGAAACAGATGAAAAAATCAACAACTTAAGTAAGACCCAAGAAGAAATGAAGAGTGATATAGCTGCAATGAAAAACTCCATTGAAAGTATCAACAGTAGACTAGGAGAAGCGGAGGACCGAATTAGTGATTTAGAAGACAAGGAAGCAAAACACACCCAAAACGTACTGCAATTGGAGAAAAAAATGAAAAGACAGGAGGAGAGCCTAAGGGAGCTTTGGGACAACATGAAACGAAACAACATACGAATAATAGGGGTACCAGAACAACAGAAGGATGAACAAGGATTAGAAAACCTATTAGAAGAAATAATATCAGAAAACTTCCCTGAGGTGGGGAAGAAAAAAGTCACACAAGCCCAGAGAGTCCCAAACAAGGTGAACCCAAAAAGACCCACACCAAGACACATCATAATTACCATGGCAAATGTTCAGGACAAAGAGAGAATCTTACAGGCTGCAAGAGAGAGATGGAAAGTTACATACAAGGGATCTCCCATTAGATTGTCAAATGATTTCTCAACAGAAACACATCAGGCCAGAAAAGAATGGACGGAAATTTACAAAGTGATGCAAAGCAAAGGACTGAATCCAAGAATACTCTATCCAGCAAGGCTATCATTCAAACTTGAAGGGGAAATAAGAAGCTTCACAGACAAAAAAAGGCTAAGGGAGTTTATCACCACCAAGCCAGCAATGCAAGGAATGCTAAAGGGACTGGTATAAAAATAAGAAATAAAAAGCTCAGAAAGAAAACAGCCACACAAAAACAGAAATGCCTACAAACAAGTACCTTTCAATAATAACTTTAAACGTAAACGGACTAAATGCTCCAAACAAAAGACATCGAGTGGCTGAATGGATAAAAAAACATGACCCATACATCTGCTGTCTACAAGAAACCCACCTCATTAGAAGGGACTCACACAGACTGAAAGTGAAAGGATGGAAAAATATCTTTCAGGCAAATGGAAAGGAAAAGAAAGCTGGGGTAGCAATACTTATATCGGACAAAATAGACCTCAAAGTGAAGGCCATAACAAGAGATAAGGAAGGCCACTTCATAATACTAAAGGGATCAATACAAGAAGAAGATATAATCCTGGTAAACATATATGCACCCAATGCAGGAGCACCCAAATTCATAAAAAAACTCCTGGAAGATATCAAAGGAGACATCGACAACAATACAATCATAGTAGGGGACTTTAATACACCACTGACAGCACTGGATAAGTCCTCTAGACAAATAATCAGCAAAGATACAGCAATCCTAAATGACTCACTAGATCAGATGGACTTAATAGACATCTTCAGAACACTTCACCCGAAAGCCAGGGACTATACATTCTACTCAAATGCTCATAGGACATATTCAAAAATAGACCATATACTGGGTCACAAGCAAAGTATCCCCAAATTCAAGAAAATTGAAATCATAAAAAGCGTCTTCGCAGACCACGATGGCATAATATTAGAAATAAACTACAACAAAAACAACCCAAAATACTCAAACACCTGGAAGCTGAATAGCATGCTATTAAATATTGATTGGGTTACCAATGAAATCAAAGAAGAAATTCGAAACATCCTGGAAACTAATGACAATGAAAACACAACAATCCAAAACCTATGGGACACAATGAAAGCAGTCCTGAGAGGGAAGTTTATAGCTCTACAGGCCTATCTCAACAAACAAGAAAAAATGGTAGTAAATCATCTAACTCTACAACTCAAAGAATTAGAAAGAGAGCAACAAGAAAACCCCAGAGTGAGCAGAAGGAAGGAGATAATAAAGATTAGAGCAGAAATAAATGACATAGAGACCAAAAAAACAATACAGAAAATCAATGAAACCAAGAGCTGGTTCTTTGAAAGGATAAACAAGATTGACAAACCTCTAGCCAGACTCACCAAGAAGCAAAGAGAGAGGACCCAAATAAACAAAATCAGAAACAATAGAGGCGAAATAACAACAGACCCCACAGAAATACAAATGATTGTTAAAAAATACTATGGACAGCTCTACTCCAACAAACTAGACAACCTGGAGGAAATGGACAAATTCCTAGAAAAATACAACATTCCAAAACTCAATCAGGAAGAATCTAAAAATCTCAACAGGCCAATAACTATGGAAGAAATTGAAGCAGTCATCAAAAAGCTTCCAGCAAACAAAAGCCCAGGACCAGACGGCTGCACAGGGGAGTTTTATCAAACATTCAAGGAAGAACTAAAACCTATCCTCCTCAGACTACTACAAAAAATTCAAGAGGAAGGAACACTTCCAAGCTCATTCTATGAAGCCAGCATCACCCTAATACCAAAACCAGGTAAAGACAACACAATGAAAGAGAATTACAGGCCAATATCCCTCATGAACATAGATGCCAAAATCCTCAACAAAATCCTAGCAAATCGGATCCAGCAGTACATCAAAAAGATCATACACCATGACCAAGTAGGATTTATCCCAGGGATGCAAGGATGGTACAATATCCGCAAATCAATAAACGTGATACATCACATAAACAAATTGAAAGAAAAAAACCACATGGTCATATCAATTGATGCAGAAAAAGCATTTGACAAAATTCAACACCCATTTTTGATAAAAGCTCTCAGCAAGGTGGGAGTAGAAGGATCATACCTCAACATAATAAAAGCCATATATGACAGGCCCACAGCCAACATCATACTCAATGGACAAAAACTAACACCATTTCCCCTAAGAACAGGAACAAGACAGGGATGCCCCCTCTCACCACTCCTGTTCAACATAGTACTGGAAGTGTTAGCCATTGCAATTCGGCAAGAAGAAGAAATAAAAGGCATCCAAATTGGAAAAGAGGAAGTAAAACTGTCCTTATTTGCAGACGACATGATATTATACATACAAAACCCTAGAGACTCCATCAAAAAGCTACTGGACTTAATACATGAATTTGGCAATGTAGCAGGATACAAAATTAACCCCAAGAAATCCGAGGCATTTCTATACACCAATAGTGAACTTTCAGAAAGAGAGATTATAAAAACAATCCCGTTTACCATCGCACCAAAAAAATTAAGCTACCTAGGAATAAACTTAACTAAAGAGGTAAAAGACCTCTACTCAGAAAACTACAGGACGTTGAAAAAAGATATAGAGGAAGACATAAACAGATGGAAGAACATACCGTGTTCATGGATTGGTAGAATCAACATCATTAAAATGTCCATACTACCCAAAGCAATCTATAAATTCAACGCACTTCCCATTAAAATACCAACGGCATACTTCAGAGATCTAGAACGAATTCTCCAAAAATTCATCTGGAATAAAAAAAAACCTCGAATAGCTGCAGCAATCCTGAAAAAGACCAAAGTAGGTGGGATCTCAATACCAGATATCAAGATGTATTACAAAGCCACTGTTCTCAAAACTGCCTGGTACTGGCACAAGAATACGCATATAGATCAATGGAATAGAATAGAGAGCCCAGAAATCGGCCCGAACCAATATGCTCAATTAATATTTGACAAAGGAGGCAAGAACATGCAATGGAGCCAAGATAGTCTCTTCAATAAATGGTGCTGGGAAAATTGGACAGATATATGCAAGAAAATGAAACTAGACCACCAACTTACACCATACACAAAAATAAACTCAAAATGGATAAAGGACTTAAATGTACGACAGGAAACCATAAAAATTCTAGAAGAATCCAAAGGCAACAAAATCTCAGACATATGCCGAAGCAATTTCTTCACTGATACAGCTCCTAGGGCACTTGAAACGAAAGAGAAAATGAACAAATGGGACTACATCAAAATAAAAAGCTTCTGCACAGCAAAAGAAACCATCAACAAAACAACGAGAAAACCCACTGTGTGGGAAAACATATTTGCCAATGTCATATCTGATAAGGGCCTAATCTCCAAAATTTATAGGGAACTCATACAACTTAACAAAAGGAAGATAAACAATCCAATCAAAAAATGGGCAAAGGACCTAAATAGACACCTTTCAAAAGAGGACATTCAGAAAGCCAAGAGACATATGAAAACATGCTCAAAGTCACTAATCATCCGAGAGATGCAAATCAAAACAACAATGAGGTACCATCTCACACCTGTCAGACTGGCTATCATCAACAAATCAACAAACGACAAGTGCTGGAGAGGATGTGGAGAAAAAGGAACACTTGTGCACTGCTGGTGGGAATGCAGACTGGTGCAGCCACTATGGAAGACAGTATGGAGTTTCCTTAAAAAACTGAAAATGGAACTCCCATTTGACCCTGTGATCCCACTTCTAGGAATATATCCCAAGAAACCAGAAACACCAATCAGAAAGGATATATGCACCCCTATGTTCATAGCAGCACAATTCACCATAGCTAAGATCTGGAAACAGCCTAAGTGCCCATCAGTAGATGAATGGATTAGAAAACTGTGGTACATCTACACGATGGAATACTATGCTGCTCTAAAAAGGAAGGAACTCTTACCATTTGCAGCGTCATGGATGGAACTGGAGAGCATTATGCTAAGTGAAATAAGCCAGTCAATGAGGGAAAAATACCACATGATCTCACTCATTCATGGATAATAGAGACCATTATAAACTTTTGAACAATAATAGATACAGAGGCAGAGCTGCCTCAAACAGATTGTCAAACTGCAGCAGCAGGAAGGCCGGGGAGGGTTGCGGGGCAGGAGGTAGGGGGGTAAGAGATCAACTAAAGGACTTGTATGCATGCATAGAAGCATAACCAGTGGACATAAGACATTGGGGGATAGGGGAGGCTAGGGGACTGTCTAGGGCGGGGGGATAAAATGGACACATATGTAATACCCTTTGTAATTCTTTAAGCAATAAAAAAAAAAAAGTGACCCTAGTCCCTACCACCTGGACCCCAGCCCCCACCAGCTATCCCTACTGAGCCCTACCAGGTTGTAGTATCTTGTGTTTTAAGGTTTTACATTCTGGGGTGATTCGTTACACGACACTAGACAGCTGATATAAATGCCTTCTGGAACTAATGAGGGTCTCCAAGTGAAGGATCGATGTGTATATTGACCTCTGTTCTATGTGACACACCATTGTGACACCTTATATCTAAGCCACTTGTAAATATTTTAGGATGAGGGGAAAGGAGACATATGTAATACTCTTTGTAATACTTTAAGCAATAAAACAAAATTTAAAAAAAAATACACACATTACAAAAACTAAAAAAAAATATTTTAGGATATATAGAGATATACAGCGATAGAGATATGTCTTCTAAAATCTCCTCTATAAATCAGTTATAATTCTTCCTATTATATAGTTGAAGAAACTGAGTTCAAAGGCCAACCTAGAAAATAACAGAAGCAGCCACTGAACGACGCAGATGAATCTGATTCCACAGCCTGTGTTTCTTCTGAGAGAGCACACTTCTCCTTAATTTTGGTGTGATTCCTTCGGTACCCTGCAGCCTGACAACATGTCCAACATCTGAGCTGGGTGGTAAGTGCCGGATAAAAGAAATTGTCAAGGAAACAAATGCTTCCCAGACCCCTAAGGGAAGCTCCCAGTGCCTTCGGCCTCTCTGCTGCAGAGCCCTGCAGTGCCTGGGTACTGCTTCTGTCAAGACGAACCACAGCATTCATTTCTAGCTGTGAGCCTGTCTCTTACCAACTATTACACCACCAGTGTGCTGTGGAGCCTCTGCTTCTGCTTTCTTTGTTTGATTTAATGGAGCATTCCTTGGGTTTTAAATAGTGTGAAGGTCATTAAAATTGATTAAGTGACATTTCCCAGTGAAAATAAAAGGGCTGTAGTATTGTGACAAATTTATCAAATTTATAAGTTATCCATGAATAAGTTATTCATGAACAAAAGCTGAGAGAGAGAGAGAGAGAGAGAGAGAGAGAGAGAGAGAGAGAGAGAAGGGGGAGGGGATGGGGAGGGGGTGGGGGAGGAGGAGGAGGAGGAGGACGGGGAGGAGGAGGAGACGGTGATGATAGCAACAGGGGAAAAGGAAAAGGGAGAGAGGGAGGAATAAGAGGAGAGAAAGAATATGAGCATTGCATTCTGAAAGATGAACTACTGTGCCACTTTTCCAGCCCTGGCCGGTGTGGTTAGAGTGTTGGCCTGTGCACCAGGTTTGATTCCCTGTCAACTGGTCAATGTGTCTCTCACCTAGATGTGTCTCTCTCCTCTTTCCCCCTCCCTTCCACTCTCTCTCTCTCTCTCTCTCTCTCTCTCTCTCTCTCTCTCTCTCTCTCACACTCTCACAAAAAAAAAAAAAAAAAAAAAAAAAAAACACACACACACACAAAAAAAAAAAACAATGGAAAAAAGATTCTTACTCCTTGGATGAAGATTTAAAAAATAAAAATATTATGCCCGCTGGTGTCGCTCAGTGGTTGAGCTCAATTCATGAACCAGGAAGTCGCAATTTGATTCCTAGTCGGGGTACATGCCTGGGTTGTGGGCTTGATCCCCAGCAGGTGGCCTGCAGGAAGCAGCTGATCAATGGTTCTCTCATAGATGTTTCCAACTCTCCATACTTCTTTCTCTAAAATCAATAAAAACAACAACAACAAAAAAGCCAAATTGCTCCTTTAATAACCACTCAGAAAAGCCCTTTATCTTGTTTTGACTCACAGCATTCCAGGAGAAGCTTCTAGGACAAAAGTTCTAGCCCCAGAGTCTGGCCTATTTGGTCCACATGCACCTGACCTGCCACTAGATGAGCAGAGGATGTACAGGCCAACGAGCCATCATTCTTCATTTTCAGAGCAAATTTGCCTGGTGCACACATGTGCCAGTTTGGGTGGCCTCACAGCCATGACCACTGAACCTTGCCATCTGTTCCTGGCAGCAGCTTCCTGGTGAACAAAGAAGCTCTCTGCCAGCCACTGACCTGAGCTCACATCCTGTCTCCCCCACTCACTGCGGCATCTTGGGGAAGGAACTTGGCATCTCTAAATTCCAAGTTTCTAATCTGGGCAGAAACACCCTTCAGTATAGCAGGGCCGTGTGCCTAGCCAGATCTGCTGCAGAACAAAGGGCAGGGACGTGTGACATACTATCCATTGCCCCCCAGCATCCATTCTCCCTTCTTACTAGTAAAAGAATCCCCTATGCTTCGCTGAGCATAGGGCCACCTGAAATAAAGACTAAATTTCCAGCCACCACTGATGCTAGGTGTGGCCACGCAACCAGCTCTGCACAATGGAGTCTCAGTGCAAGTGTTGTGTGGGGCCCTGAGAAGATTCCTCAATGGAAGAAGCCCTGCTCTTGCTAGTCCTTTTCTGGCTGGAATGTAGATGTGGTGGCTGAGCCTAAGCTGCCATCCTGAGCCAAGGGAGCAGAATCCTAAGGGGGACACAGCAGAGCAACAAGAAAGGCTGTATAGCTGATGATCACAGAGGCACCAAACTGGCCAGATTCCTTTAGTTGGAGAGAAAACAACCCTTTTCTACTTCCATTATTTTAATAGTTTCTGTTATCCACAACTAATCTTTGGTAGTACTGGGACTTAACAGGTATACTTAAGAATCATATTTTCCAAGAATGTGATTCCTGATTCCTTAAAACCTGGATCAGCTTGACATGTTTTCTTAGCTGTTCTTTATCTCCCTAAAGCAAGGACTCTGCAGGACCTTCACCCCGTGTGCCTGTGTCCAGAGACCATGGTGTCCCACACTCTTCAACTAGCCCAGCAATCCCATGGCTTCTGAGCTGGAAGTTAAATTTAAAATGAAAGACATAATTTTGGGGAACTTGCCACATCAAACCATAATTATGTTCATTCATTAAGAATAAAAATAATGACTATGTCCAGCATGTTTTAATGTTTTACTATGTTAAGTGCTAGGTACCTGATATGGGGCATCTCATGGAATCCTTCTAACAGACTTGCGATTTGGTGCTGTTGTCATTCCTGCACTGCAGATGAGAAAATTAAGGCTCATCCACCCAGCATGGCTCAGTGGTTGAGCGTCAACCTATGAACCAGGAGGTCATGGTTTGATTCCCAGTTGGGGCACATGCCTAGGTTGCAGTTGGGCCCCATCCCCAGTGGGGAGGGGCATGCAGTGGACAGCCAATCAATGATTCTCTCTCATCATTGATGTTTCTATCTCTATCTCTCTCTCTCCCTCTCCCTTCCTCTCTGAAAGCAATAAAAATATATTTTTTAAAGAAAATAAAATTCAGGCTTTCACCACTGCCTTCCCAGAACATCGCCCTGACGACTCAGCCCTCCACCAGGCCCTGAGAGCACCCTGTCCCTGCTTCCCCATATGGTCTGCTATCAAAATAAAGAAGGTGAAGGGCAAAACCTCTCTCCTTGGTGCTGCTGTGTGGACAGAGATGCACTCCCTGTGCACCGAGTGCAGGGGGCTCTCACTGAAAACAGGGTCTTTTCTTCTGGCAGCTTCTTCCTTGATCTCCCACCTCACACATAACCTGCCCAGCCGGAGGCAGGATTTGCATTAACCTCTGCTCACACTTGACTGATGATATCTAATTCCAAACCGCATGGCTCTGTCTAGCATTGACAATGCTCTGAACTTCATGTTAGTTCCTGAGATTGGTTCACACTTTCAATCACTTTAAAGGGCCCGACTGCAGGCTCAGGGATAAATTCTATGCTGTTCTCTAAATTTATCACCAACTTAATTTAGAATCTGTACTCGTCTGCACCTGAGTTACTTGGACCTCTAGTTAGATGCCATAGTCCAGAGCCTGGCTTGGGTTCTCATCTCTGAATCCCATTAAAAAATCCAGCTGCACAAAAATATCAGGTAAGATAAATATTTGGCCTTTACATTATAGTCTAAGATGATTTGGTATTAGACAAAATTGATCAATGTACAGGTTTTCATTCTGAAGTAAAATAAGTTATTTCTCAAAACAGTGCTAGTAAATAAAACATCTGGTGAGAAAACATTTCTCTTATGCTGAAACCAAAGCACAGACTGAATCTGTTGATGATGCCCTAGGTAACTAATGGGAAAGGCTTCCTGAACATTCATAACTGAGGAGTTAAACGCATTTTGGTGAATGGAAATGATTGGAATCCCCAGAGAAAGGCTGACTGCGTAGGGTCTGCCTTCCCTTGTCAGCAGCAGTCACAGGCATCGTCCATCTGTAATAAATGTGCCAGAGAGCTTGGGCCAGAACAGATGCTACAGTTTACAATTACCCTCAAAAAATGAGCAATCTCAAATCTCGTGTTGGTTGTCCAGAGCAGTATCAGACGCTTGTGCTGTGGAAAGGGAATGTGTAGGCCGCTCTGAACATCTCTGTACTCACCTCCTCTGTTGTCATTTGATGCAAGACACTGCCACCTCCTTCCTAAGATGATTGTGAGAGCTTCCTAACGGAGCTCCTTCTTCACCCTCACTCTATTATAGTCTCCTCGCACAGCACCTAGAATGATCCTTTACAATGTCAGAGCTCATGGCCTTCTTCTGTGCAAAATTCTGCAGTGCCTCTCAACTCACTGCGAGCAGAGGCTGAATTCCTCGCTACTGTCTGCCAGTCCCTCTGAAATCTGACCCCCATCCCTCTGACCTACCCACTTTCCGTATTCCTATCCATCCCCACGGTCTCCTTGCCATTCCTCTGCGGCAGCAGTGGGTGAGTTCCTGTGTCTGGGATATGCCTCCCCCAGGTCTTCTCCTGGCTTTTGCTCAGCTGTCAGATTCTTCAACAGGCCCAGCTTGACTCTGTAACACTGCAGCCTGTCTTCCCCTCCATTTGTGCTGCTCTGTATCATCTCTGACATGACATGTGATTTTTTAAAATTTAAATTTTATTTTTTGATTACAGTTTACACTTAATATTATTTTGTATTGGTGCTTAGACAATCATATAAAGTGTTCCTCTTGATATTTCCAGTACCTACTTGGCACCATACATGTGTGGACGAAAGGGGCCACATGCTAACCTGACCAGCTCAGGGGAGGCCTGCATGGCAGTCTTGCACACTCAGAGACCTAACGTAACCAAAAAGGATGGTCTGAAATTAAACTTTAACTAAAAGCAGTTATGGTGGGTAGTTACATCCTAGGCTGGTATTTTCACTGACAAGATCAACCTTTAGCTTAACTGAGCGTATCTGTCTTTTTGCATCTATGATAATATACCTTTTGAAATGTCTGGGTAACTTGTTAACTTCCCTTTTTCTGGAGCCCTTGGGGCACAACCTAATGTGCTGGGTGCGAGGACAGATACCACAGATTCCTTCATTATCATGTTAATTGTTTCTGCACCCACCTAGGAATGTGTCCATCATTTTACTTTTTATCCAATTTCAGGGGTTCCCCGGCTTTGCTTTCTCCTGCCTCTCTAGTCTATCACCAATGGATTTCATGTAACCCACCTACATCCCTTTCCTTTGATTGCAATGTATAAATGCAGATGTAACCCGCCATTCTCTGGAGCATTATCTCAATTTGTTGAGGTTCTGCTTCCCAGCATATGTCGACAGTTTGGCTCAAATAAACTCACAAAAGTTCTTTACAGGTATCAATGGTTTTTTACATTAACACATGGTTATTACAATAGTGGAGGCCCGGTGCATGACATTCGTGCACTGGAGTTGGGGGGGGGGGGGGTCCCTCAGCCCGACCTGCCCCTCTCGCAGTCCGGGACCCCTCAGGGGATGTCCCTAAGTGGCCGGTGAATATTTATGTAATTAAAATATTAAAATCCTATCTAATAAAAGAGAAACATGGTAATTAGCCATACCTCCACTACCCTTCCCATTGGCTAATCAGCAAGATATGCAAATTAACTGCAAGCCAAGATGGCGGCTGGCAGACAGGCAGCTTGAAACTAACATGAGGCTTGCTTGCTTCAGTGACAGAGGACTCCAACGTTCCCCACCTGCCTTGCCGGCCTCTGAGCTTGCAGTTTGAAACATTGTTACAAATATAGAAGCTAAACAAAACTCCAGAAACCTGCTTTCAGCCAGCCGGGATCTCAGAGCTGGAGTTGAAACAGTGTTTCGATTATAGAACCCAAACAAACCAGATACCTGCTTTCAGCAGCCAAGCCTCAGAGCTAAAGCTGGCCCAGAATAAAAAAAAAAAAAAAAAAAGATAAAAAGGAGTGGTTGGGAGCTTCAGTAACCCGTCAGCCTGAAAACAGCCATCAGCCCCTCACCCAGACTGGCCAGGCACCCCAGTGGGGACCCCCACCCTGAAGGGTGTGTGACCAGCTGCAAACAGTCATCAGCGCCTCACCCAGGCTGGCCAGGCACCCCAGTGGGGACCCCCACCCTGATCCAGGACACCCTTCAGGGCAAACCAGCTGGCCCCCACCCGTGCACCAGGCCTCTATCCTATATAGTACTGTCTCAGCAAACAATATAAATGTGTAGAGCAGCGGTTCTCAACCTGTGGGTCACGACCCCTTTGGGGGTCAAATGACCCTTTCCCAGGGTCGCCTAAGACCGTCGGAAAACACATATTTTCGATGGTCTTAGGAACCATGACACTGCTCCTCTATCGTCTCCAGGCAAGTTCGCCCACATGCAGATATGCCCACATACAGTACCCGGAGTGATGACATTGCGCCAACCCCATCAGATACACCCTGTACAAATGCAGGTGTATGTGACAGGGTTGGCACCATAATGTACTTATGCAGACCAGTCACACATGTAGAGAGCAGCTACTATGTAGAAAGCAGCTACTCTGTTAAAAGCAGCAGTATTGGAGGTAAAACAACACTTCATGAGTTATAATTACTGGGTAAATGTAAAGTCATGTACTGTAAAATCAACTACTGCAAAAAAAAAATATCTGTACCATGGGAACTTAATCTGGATGCTAATCAGTCTTTTTATATTCAGCAGTGGTTGATATGAATACTGCCACCTTGTGATAGTAACAGGTATGTAAAAAAAACACAAAATGGTAAATCATAGGAAACTTTAATGAACTGTATTGATTGAACTATGCCATGTATCATCTTTTGTATTATTAAAGCTATTGTTATATATTATTTTCATTAGCAAACCATCCCATGACAATGGATCATGTAGAGAAGAACGTTAAGAAAAGAAAATATAGTGAGGATTTTTTACAGTATGGTTTTACCTCAATAATTACAGCAGAAATTGAGAAACTGCAATGTGTTATTTGTTGTGAAGTTCTATCAGCCGAATCTATTGAGCCGAACAAACTAAAACACCATTTTGATAGCAAGCATCCAAGCTTTGCCGGCGAGGATACCAACTATTTTAGAAGCAAAGCTGATGGACTCAAGAAAGCCAGACTTGACACTGGTGGCAAGTACCACAAACAAACATAGCAGCTGTTGAAGCTTCATATTTGGTGGCACTCAGAATTGCCAGAGCTATGAAACCTCACACCATTGCTGAGGATTTACTGTTGCCAGCAGTCAAAGACATTGTTCAAGTTATGATCGGAGATGAATTTATGACGAAATTGAGTGCAATTTCCTTCTCTAACGACACTGTCCGCAGAAGAATAGATGACATGTCTGCTGATATTCTTGATCAGGTAACCCAGGAGATTAAATCTCCACTTCCATTATTTAGTATTCAGCTTGATGAATCCACAGACTTTGCAAACTGTTCACAGTTACTGGTTTACATGAGGTATATTAACGATGGCGACTTTAAAGGTGAGTTTCTTTTTTGCAAACCTCTTGAAGCGACAACTACTCCACGTGATGTATTTGACACAGTTTGTTCATTTCTGAAAGAGCATAAGATTTCTTGGGAAAAGGTTTGTGGTGTTTGCACAGATGGTGCTCCAGCTATGCTAGGATGTCGATCTGGATTTCAAAATTTGGTACTGAAGGAGTCACTGAAAGTCATGGGAACTCACTGTATGGTTCTTCGGCAAATATTAGCAACGAAGACACTGCCACAAGAGTTATAAGAAGTAATGAAAAGTGTCATAAGTTGTGTCAATTTTGTAAAGGCGAGCACTTTAAACAGTCGACTATTTTCGCAACTGTGCAACGAGTTGGATGCGCCGAACAATGTTCTGCTGTTTCACACTGAAGTGAGATGGTTGTCGAGAGGAAAAATTTTAAAATGTGTTTTTGAGCTTCGTGATGTACTCAAAACGTTTTTTAATCAGAAAGCAAGACCACAGTTCAAAGCACTTTTTGGCGATAAAAGTGAACAGAAAATAGCTTACTTGGTTGACATCTTTGCCATCTTGAATGAGTTAAATTTATCACTGCAAGGACCAGATACAACATGCCTCAATTTGTCTGAAAAGATCCAATCATTCGAAATGAAACTTCAGCTTTGGCAAAAAAAAGTTGGATGAAAATAAAATTTACATGTTGCCTGCCTTATCTGCTTTCTTTGAGGAACATGACATTGAACCAGATGAAAGGATTATGATAATTTCTGTGAAAGAACACTTGCACATGCTTGCAGACGAAATTTCATCGTACTTTCCAAATCTACCTGACACCCCATTTGCACTTGCCAGAAGCCCATTCACAGTCAAAGTTGAAGGTATTCCTGAGACAACACAAGAGGAGTTCATCAAACTTACTAACAATGATGCAGCAAGAATTAATTTCTCTACAATGCCAGTTACAAAATTCTGGATCAAGTGTTTGCAGTCATATCCTGTTCTGTCTGAGACTGTGTTGTGCTGCCTTCTTCCATTTCCAACAACATATCTTTGTGAAACAGGGTTTTCCAGCTTGTTAGTTATCAAGTCTAAATACAGAAGTAGACTTGTTGTGAAAGATGATCTTCGTTGTGCTCTTGCAAAGGCTGCCCCGAGAATTTCTGATCTGGTGAGAAAGAAGCAAACTACCTTTGCACTGACGTTGGCTTTTTACGCATACTGTCGCAAAATGTAGCAATGTCGTTTACTGTTGTTATATTAAGACTCTTACCCATGCTACACCATGCTTCAAGACAAAATTTCATTTATTTGTAATCAGAAATATTTCACAATACAGTGGTGCCTTGACTTACGAGTTTAATTCGTTCCATGAAGGAGCTCGTAACTCAAATTACTCATATGTCAAATCAATTTTCACCATTACAATGAAATGAAATGCTATTAATCTGTTCTGGACACCCAAAAAACACCGCAATTGTTTTGTTAAATGTTTTTAAATAAGAAAAATGTATTTAAAAATAACGAACATTGTATAAAAACACAATACTGAACAATAGAATGCAGTGCAATAAATTTGTTTTATTAAGTTTAATGTACAGCATTTACCTTGGAGATCAAATGACTTAAAGATGCTGATGGAGTTGGAGGAGAAAGGCTGAACTGAATAACTGAATCTTAGTTGCTGATTTTTGCCCTTTTTGCCACGCTTTCATCACTTTCATCTACAGGAGTTTTCGATAAAAACCTGTCCAATGAGATCTGTTTCATCCTCCATTTCAGAATATTTCTGAAATGAGTTAGGCAGGTGTCATTAAATAGCTCCATCGCACGCCCAGCTGCAATTGTTTCTGGGTGTTTCTTTTGAATAAAGTCTGAAAGTTTCTCCCACATTCCCAGCATTTCCTTTATCTCACTTATAGAGATAACCTCCCCCTCCTCCATGTCATCTATTTCCTGCAAAACCTCTGTGTGCTGCTGCGTCTGCAGCTCCTTTAGCTCCTGCGCTGCCAGTTCCTCGGAGTGCTCCTCGATGAGCTCGTTGATGTCACCTTCATCCATGTCCAGGCCCATGGACTTGCCGAGGGATACAATCTCCTCCACCACTGCCACTTTGGATTTGAGTCTTTCAAAATCCGTTTCAGATACTACCTCAGGCCACAGCTTCTTCCACGCAGAAGTCAAGGTCCTCTTTGTAACACCCTGCCAGGCCATATCGATAATTCTGAGGCATATCACGATGTTATAGTGGTCCTTCCAGAACTCTCGAAGGGTGAGGTTTGTGCTCCGTCATCTCAAAGCAGTGGTGGAACAGGTGCTTGGTGAAGAGTTTCTTGAAATTAGAAATCACTTGCTGGTCCATTGGCTGTAGGATAGGGGTGGTGTTAGGTGGAAGGTAGAGAACCTTTATAAACTTGAACTCTTCAAGGATGTCATCTTCAAGGTTAGGTGGGTGAGCAAGTGCATTGTCCAGAACAGAAAGAGCTTGCAGTGGTAGGTTATTTTCCTGGAGATATTTCTTAACGTCAGGACCAAAGACCAAATTCACCCACTCCACAAAGATCTGCCTGGTGACTCACGCCCATGGGTTTGCCCTCCGCATAACCTACAGTTTTTCTTTCAGAATCTGATGTGACTTAAAGGCTCTGGGGTTTTCCAAATGATAAACGAGCAGCAGCTTAAGCTTGCAGTCGCCGCTTGCATTGGCACACAGTGCGAGGGTTAGCCTATCCTTCATGGGTTTGTGGCCTGGCATCCTCTTCTCTTCTGCCATTATATGTTCTCCTTGGCATCCTCCAGAAGAGTCCTGTCTCGTCACAGTTGAAGACTTGCTGGGGGATGTATCCTTCTGCTGCTATAATTTCAGCAAACGTTTTGAGGTAATCCTCACCTGCCTTTATATCCGCGCTTACTGCCTCACCATGTTTGAAAACAGAGTGAATGCCAGTCCTCTTTTAAAATTTTCGAACCAACCAGACTGGCTTCAAACGGCTCGCCCGATGTCTCGTCCATTGAAGTGCCTGGGGCCTGCTGCAGCAAATCAGCGTAAATAGCTCGTGCCTTCTCGCAGATTATAGCTTTCGTTACATTATCTCCTGTGAGCTGCTTCTCCATTAACCACACCATTAGCAGCTTCTCCATATTTTCATGGATAGATGTCCGCTGTTTAGAAATTATTTTAACACCCTTGGCTGGAGTTGTAGCCTGTATCGACTCCTTCTGCTTCAGTATGGTGCAGATCGTAGAAGTGCTATGCTTGTACTGCTTCGCCAAGTTGATTATACACACACCTTGGTCATGTTTTTTGATAATTTCTTTAATTCAATGCACATCATCCACTTCTTCTTCTCAGCACTGTCCTTTGCACTTACTTTCTTCAGTTCCATGGTTGAAAAAACCAAGTTTTGCAAAATAACTGCAAGCACAAATGCAAGCACAACTCTGATGCTTCAACTAAGAGCTAAAAGTGAACGAGTGAGACACGATGCTGGGCTGATGTGGCGTTCACTGTGACGTTCGCTGCACCAACCAGCGGTGGGGTATCAGAAGCTGGCTCGTAACCCGAATTTTAGCTCACAACTCAAAGCAAAAAATCGGCCGAGAGACGGCTCGTATTTCGAAAAACTGGTTAGTCGGGACACTCGTAAGTCAAGGCCCCACTGTAAAGAGATTTTAAAGTCATGGGGTGATACCAGCTAGTAGATAGTGTGTGGAGGGCCAAAGTTGCAAGACTTTAGAACCCGTTAGCCTTGTGGTTTGTGTTCCAATGTTAGTGGAAAGCCACCGGGACTTTGAATGGGAGAGGGACATAAAGTCACCTTAACCTGGAACACTTCAGCAGCAGATTGAGTCATTATGCTTAGAGAAGTTTAAGAAAGATCCTGGTATGGGATATTGATATAGGAATTAGAAATATGAGGGCAATGCAAAAAGAAATTGACAATTTGATCATTGAGATCATGAAGGAATTATTTAGCGCATTCTTTGCCATGCAATCTGCTCTGACTGAAGATAGAACTGTAAGAAGCCTTTACCAGGTGTACTGGTTAATCGGGTTTTTTCCCCAATAGATGGAGTTACACATATGTTGATATATATGCGATTTGATATGTATACTATTTTGTATTGACAGCAAGCTTCAAAACTTCATATTTCAAATTTGCTGAAGGTGTTAACATCATAAATATTTTTACGCTTAAAAATGTCGAATTTCGTGCCAAAAGAAGAGCATTTTCAGGAAGCTTTATTTCGTTACTCTATTTTGAAGAAAAGTGCTGCTGAAAGTTATATACTTTGTAAAGCTTATGGTGCTCCATCTCAAGATACTTGTGAACGCTGGTTTAAACACTTCAAAAGTGATGATTTCTATGTGAAAGATAAAGAACATTCAGGTCAACTGATAAAGTTTGAAGATCAATAATTACAAGCATTATTGGATGAAGATGAGTGTCACACTCAAAAACAACTTGCAGAAAGATTAAACGTTGCTCAGCAAACTATTTCCGATCATTTATAAGCAATTAGGTCTCTGAATGGTTTGCCTCAAAACAAGAAAAGTTCTATTGGGACGGTACCCACAAATTACCTGAAATACGGGGGAAATGTGTAGCTAGTGATGGACATTACTTTGAATAAAGCACTTTTGATGTTTTCTTCGATTACAAAATCCTCATTATTAACCAGTACACCTGGGTATCTCTGGAGCTGTGAGCTAATAGTCCAGCTACACCAAGGCCATTGATGCTCACATCCTTTCCTTGAGATCCATGAGAAATCGACTCATTATCTCACCACAAGTGAATGGAGCCCATGCTGTGCACTCCACATCGTTCTGGCTGCAGTGTATGAACCAGACCAAACTCCTGCCTCAAAAAGCCTGTGTTCTAGTGTGGGGACACACACTATATAGCAGATGAGCAAGTATATACTGAATGTAACGAGCACCTGCTGCAGATGCTTTGGGTGCTGCACCCCTATCCCTGGGGCACCCACCATTTGTTACACAAACAGGGCTTCTTAGGCCAGTGGATGGAGGGCTCTCTCTGGCCACTGGAGTCTAATTAGCCCTTATAGGACAGGGCCAAAAGTGCAGTTGGCAACCTGGGCTACCCACACTACACGCTGGACTTAGTGATCCACCTGCGGCAGGTGTGTAGACACAGCCCTGGCAGAGGAACCCAGGAGGCTGAGAGGAAGCCTACACTCCTCCCTCCAACTTGCAATCATCCCCAAAGGGAACTCCTTGGAGGAAAGGGAGCAGGATCGGGCCACAATGGGACTGAGAAGAGAATCCTGAATCCACCTGGGAAAAGCACTGGATCATGCTTCCTACTCGTGAAGGGGCTGAGATTAAGTTCCTCCCTATTCCCAGGAATGAAAAGTCATTTACAGCTGCAAACTAACTGTGGGTCCCATTGTGATGCTCTCCAGTTGAGTGACTCACAACTGCTCGAGTTATGCATGTGGCATGTGGCCTTGATGAGTATTTCCCAAACTGTAGTTGTGTGTGTATAATTTTGAATATCACTTCCAATTTTTGAAAAGTTTAGGGTACCAGTTAAGTCATTATTTAATGTTTTCTTTAAAGCAACTTGCTTTTTTACTTAGCTCCATTCCAAACAATAAAATGTTATAAGTTTATTATACTAATTATATTTTATTAGATACTAGTGGCCCAGTGCACAAAATTCATGCACATTAAAAGGGAATTAGAGGAAATATTTTAATATTGCTATTTGCCCTTTCTCTATAATAGAAGTGTGAGAGATGAAAGGAAATGAGTAAAATGTATATTGAAATAATACATGAATTTATTAATAAACAACAAAATGAGATAACAATAACAAAGACATAAAAACAACAAAAACATGAGATATGAAAACAGCAAAAATATGATATAAAAATAACATTGATGCAATGACTGATAAAGTGATTAAACTTATTCTAATATCTCCCTGTATACCACATTAAGAGTGAAAACACTTTCAGAGTGCTTGACTAATTTCCCTTGTGATGAAGTATTTATAACTTTAACATCACATGCTCTTAGAACTCGAGAGAAAGCAACATATAACTGACCATGTGTGAAAACGGGTTCAGGTAGGAATATCCCTACTCTGTCTAGAGTTTGTGCTTGTAATTTATTAATAATCATTGCAAATGCTGGCATCATGGGAAACTTGTCAATTTAAATGGGAGGCCAGTGTCAGATGGGGACAAATCAATTCTTGGAATCAGAACAGCCTCTCCCTCTGCAGATCTTGTTAGCGCATGGCGCAGGCCATTTTTGCTAATTTTTTGTGAAAATGGCAACGTTCAGTAAAATTATGATAACTTTAGTTTTACATATTTTTTTTCAATGAAACTTTTTGTGATTTACTATAAAATGTATACTGAATTATTTTTCTTAGAATCGCACTGAATGTGTGGCGAGGCAGAGAACTGTGTGAAGGGATGACTACACAGTTGAATAGCTTACCATTATACCTGGAAGTACATACATAATTAACCATTGTATGTGTTAATCCCTTTAGAGCAATAAAAAAGCATAAAAATAAATGTATTTATATGTTACCCGCATTCTACTGCTAGTCTATAAAAAACGTATTAATACGTGTCCTGCGCTCTACTACCAGTCAACGTAAAATGTATAAATACGTTTCCTGCATACAATGTGTTAATACTTCAGCTTCAATTATGTTAGGTCATAATCTTTTTATAATAAATCTAGTACTATTACGAAGACCCCATTTACTATTAAGATTTCTCAATAGCATGATGATTGCACCCCCTTTCAATTTTAATTTATGACACAGCATTCCCGAAGGAGTAATACTATTAAGAAATTCGATGGGAAAATTTTCCTTTTCAGCATCAGATGTTGAGTCAATGGAATCATCACTAAAACGTGTGAAAATCTATCGAGTATAACCAAAATTTTTTCATTCAATTTTTGAACCTGCTCATTTTTTGGACAAAGAATCGCACATTTAGGTATATTTTTAATATTATCTATATATAATGCTATTTCCAACGGTAGCTTCAATAATAGGTACTTTACAAATCATTTCATGGGGGATTTCTTTAATATCCATTCCTAAATGAAAACTGCTATCAAGTTTGCCATCTCCAAGTTTTACTAACCATCCACTATAAGCAGAACCCTCTGATCTCGTATTTGTTTTCTGAAACATCCCCAAACATTGCAGTACTTTAAACTCGTTTGTACTGGGGCCGATCGCATAGCATGTGGCACAATACTGAGACATTATCGAAAATCTCCTCCAAGAAGAAAACTTTCCAAGAACTTTGCAACATTCAAATTCATAATTTATCTTAGTAATCTGTCTATGGCAGGGGTGGGCAAACTTTTTGACTCGAGGGCCACAATGGGTTCTTAAACTGGACCGGAGGGCCGGAACAAAAGCATGGATGGAGTGTTTGTGTGAACTAATATAAATTCAAAGTAAACATCATTACATAAAAGGGTACGGTCTTTTTTTTCAATAGTTTTATTCATTTCAAACGGGCCGGATCCAGCCCGCGGGCCGTAGTGTTTATAGCATGACTGGATGCCATGGTGCATTCATCAATAAGAAGTGGGGCCTTTTTAATGGTTTTAGCAACTTCACTCTTTATAGCGAGTCTAGAAATTGAAGTTTCATTTAATGGAATTGGTAATTTATATTGGGAATGAAAGGTTCTTCCACCAAGAAGTAAATTTGCAGCAATTCCTGTAGACGCTGTGGGTAAAACTATCACCACGATCTCTAATGTAATGTATTAAAACTTTATACAGATATGTTTTTCCACTACCACCTGGACTATCCAAGAAAAAGCATTCGGGGTGTACAGTTTGATCCTCAATGGCTGAAGTTATAGTCTGAAAGGCTGACAACTGTTCATTATTCAGAAAATTTATCAAAACCTCTGCCTGTCATTGCTTGTATGATTCATCACATGTATTTACATTCATTAATAAAGGATAGTCCGGAAGTTTGAAATGTGAATATTTCACTCCATGCATTGTGAATTCCACTTGAATTTTGTTAAGGGCATGCATTTCACAGTTTACACAGGCACCTTCTCTTCAGTGTAATTTCCAACAGAAATCTTCAATAAAATGAGATTTATTCTCATCCCATAATTTGTCTGCAGCAGAAGGACATCCAAACACACATATGTACGCAAAAAGTTGCCGTAGTTGTTTGGGCATATTAAGGATGATTGCATCGTCAATCGTATCTTTCCAGATAGTGTCATCAAGTAATAATCCTCGGTGTTCAGCAGCTTCGCGAAATGTATCATAAATTACACCTCCTACAGTTCACAGATCATCAAAACTTATCGCACCTTTTACATGCAGAAGCAAAAGTCTAAGGTAATATCGTTCTGGCTCTCTAAAGCTCACAGTGAACAGTATACCTAACACTTTATTCCCACCCCTTCGGTATTTTGTCCACAAAGAATTCTTAAACGCTGTGGAATCTCCCAATAATAATTACGTGCGTCGGAATCTTCTCTACTCAATAAGAACCAAGCCATCAAAGTCGAGTTATGCCTTTTAGCCCTACCTAAAACATCAGCAAAATCATCAGTATGAAAATACGAAATCTGATCATTTGGCAAATGATTAGCTAATCTTGTGATTGCATGAGATTGGTCATGCATTCACATTGCAAAAAGTCTCCAAACAGCCTCAGGAGTGCTCACATACCTTAAGTTAATGAAGTCCTGTCCTGTACTTCGTCATGATTGATAATATTTTTTTCAGAAATTTGAATATTTGCACAATTGTGCCCTATATAGATGTATTTAAATAAGTATTTGACACTTAATTGATGCGCAGACTTGAACATTTATATGGCAGTTATATTTGAGGCACAAATATGGGTTATAAGGGACAATCCAAGTGTTATCGACAACTTTATTTCCAATAGAAATGGTACTACCAGATCTTCGTTTGTATTTGGGATATGCATCAATATTTCCAAAGGTCGCATTTTGAAATTCTTTTGAATTTCCATTTTCCATACATGGACTATTTGGATTTTGTATTCCCCATGGTCTATGTACCATATTTGATTTTACAATTTGAAGAAGTCGAAGACACTGGTCTTCATCTGGAATTTCTGCTTTAACTATACGGTCAATGTCATCTTCTGTTCGTAATTTGGATTCACTAATATCAATATGTGAGCGTGAGGCAGTCCACGTTTCTGAAATTCAATGACATGAATTTTAGCTAATACTTTGCCAAATAAATGGAATTTACATATATCATTTAAAAGAGCATTCAGCTTAATATTAAAAACTCTGGCTACCAAGTCAGGTCTGTTTTCAACTTTTTGCCAGCATTGTAAATTGTTTCTAATATCTGCCCATTTGGGGTTGCATATCATGGTTATAAATAAATCGGGCTTGTCATACTTCGTTACAATTGCCATAGCATCCTGATATTGCTGCTGCATATTTCTGGGACTACCCTTAAAAGATGATGGGAGTATTTTACCAATCGGCACTGTGTCATTTTCAGATATAAATTTGAGATAATCCATCAAACAACTATATTTTTCAACTCTCAACTTAGATTGGTTTGCTTTAATGAAATTTATCCGATTGGCCTTCCTTTTTGAATATGAATCCACAATAAACTGTTGAGTTGATTTTCTTACATTTAAAATAGGATTGAACGTGTCCCGCACAGAGAGATGAAATCCATAATACTACATTTGTGTGGCTCGTGTCCTTACATTTTGTCTTGTATTATTGTTGATTACACTGTTGTCTCTGAGTCTTAATGCAATGTCTGTTCCTCAGCCTTTTTCACCATGTGGAAAAAGAATAGGATATGTCATTGCATCTAATGTAGGAAACAGGATATTGATTTGTTTCATTTCAGTGGCATTTGGGTTATTGGGATCTGGTTTACAATGAATGAGCAAGTCCCTTTCAAAAGGAGGTTCTCCATCTTCGTTTCTGAATATGACAGCAACCTCAGTTACACAGGGAGAATTATATCTACCTGGGTCACTGTTATGATCATATTTAATCACCATTGTTACTTCTTTGGGAGCAATACCTTTTGCTGCTGCTTCAGATTGGGCTTCCTTTTCTACCTCATCTACCATCTTGTATGATTTTGTTAATTTATTTCATGCATGAGGTTGTTGATGTTGATCATGAGTCTTTCTGAGCAGCCCTGGTTTTCTGGCATTGCTAATCTTTTACTTGTTGCTTTGGCTATATCAAAATATAGAGTTGGGCAAACTTCCAAGAAACACCATCCAAAGGATGTAAAGTTCCAGTATGGTGATAAACTTGTCCGTGTATTCTAAAACAGTATGGCCCATATCCTGATGGTGATGCAATATTTGCACCCATGGAAGCAAAAGCAAAAGTACTATTTATGGAACGAATATTTTCCATGAAATTTTTACTGTCAGAATCCTCGTTTGTCATTAATCTTTTTAAATATGCCAGGTATTCTGGAAAATGTATATCATTTGGACAGACTTTACCTTTCCTACAACATCAAGTAAATTTCCCATCAGATGGTTTTTCATCAGAGAACTCTACACTAATAAAAGAGAAAGATGCAAATTGACTGTACCTTCATGATGCCCACCAGCCAATCAGGAGTGAGTATGCAAATTACCCCCCCCCAAAAAAAAAAAAAGATGGTGGGTTAATTTTCATACACAGGTACCAAGTGACCAGGGGCGGGGGTGATGACCGAGGCATTCTGCACCACCCCAGCCACTCCAGGCCTCTAGGCAGCATGGGAAGGCGGAAAGGCAGTTGCCGGCGGAGCGAAGGCAGAAAGGCGGCTCTGGCCGGAGCGAAGGCAGTGCTGACAGCCAGGGGAAGGAAGGCCCATTCTTGCACAAATCTTCGTGCATCAGGCCTCTAGTTTAGTGATAGGCAAAATTGACATCTGTCATCCCATCACAACTATGTTCAAGGATTGCATCCTCATGTACTCCATTTTCGCTGAGAGGGCAGTTCCTACCAGTATTGGTAATACTTGTTGATAACTGTTCTTTAGACATATTCTGTCATCACCACTGCCTTCTTTCAACTTCAGAGGCACGTTTGTCTTTAGACATTTTCTGTTGATAATGCTGGCTTCTTTCGGCTGCAGAGCTATGTTGTATCAATACTTGCTCTTTAGACATATTCCCACCTCCTTGCTGTCAGGGTCTGAGATGCAGGTGAATGAGAGAGCTGACTGACCAATGGCTGATTCTGGCTGATTCTGTGGGGGTGGCACTCTCTCCTCCCTGCTGTCAGAGTCTGGGCCGGTGCCCACGGGGACACAGCATCAAGTCCTCCTGCGCCAGGAGACCCAGAGTCAAGTCCCTGCCCACTTGCGTGTGCCTGCACCCATGCAGATGGATGCAGCATCCAGCCTCATGGAGGGGCTGAAAGGACTGGGGGACTCCAGCCGCCCCCCAGCAGGACTGAAAGGACTGGGGACTCCGGCAGGGCTGAGGAGACTGGGCACCATCTTGTGGCTATGGGTGCTGCCATCTTTGTGACAGTCCATTTGCATATTCCCTCTTTATTAGATAGGATTTGTTATATTCATTAAAATAAATACCTACTTATTTTACTATAAAAATAAAAGGTCTGATCTTTATACTACTTTAAATCATCTCACACACCACTGATAAGTGTAACACATTTAGGGAAATGTGGTCCTACAAATTATTTCTAAACTGCTGTGTAGTGTCTGCCCGGCTCTCTGGGAAATATCAGAAGGCTAAAAAAGACTTGGAGCTGTAGGCATTTTTCTGATGGAGAGGAAGATACTCTGCCCTATTTTAAGCTTTTTTCTCCAAACAAATGCTCATCACTGGAGACATTTGAAAATATCAAGAACTTAAAACAGAGCTGCTAGATAGTTTCATACCCTTCTTGAATATCAACATCCCAAGTGATGCCAGCATGTACAGAATGAGGCCCTTAATCTTTGGTGCTTTCCAAATAGACAAGGGAAAGAGGGTATTCAGGCAATTATAATATGTAAACAACTTGCTGTGCTTAGTGTAGTGGAAAGGACACTAAAACAGAAAACCTGCAGAGCCTGGGTCCCTGTCTCATCTCTGCCACCTACAGGCAGAACTGGGAACCTGTGGGTAAACTGCTCCCCATCTGTGGAACTCATTTTTTTCTTCTATAATGAGAGGGTTGGATTAGATGAAAGTTTCTCAGGCTAACATTATTGGGTAACACCCTAGTATCACCCTAACAAGAATGCAAAATATGCAGTAGTACTCATCAATTTTTTTCTAAATTTTTTTATTCTGAAAAAAAAAATACAACCACCAATGGACAGGGTAGTCTCTAAGAAATATTCAGAAGCCAACATTCCATCCACAGTTTAAAGTAAAATCTCTGTAAAGAGCACTTCAGAGGGGGCATCTTCTAATTGAGAATTTCTGGAGAAAGAGATTGGGGGTGGGAGGGAAGCAGTTGAAGAAAATCTGTGCTTGGCACAGGCCAATTAGCTCAGTTGGTCAGAGCCTCATCCAGATATGTCAAGGTCGCAAGTTCGATTCCTGAACAGGGCACATACAAGAATTAACCAATGAATGCATAAATAAGTGGAACAATAAATCTATCTCCCTCCCTCTCTCCCTCCCTCCCTCCCTTCCTCTCTTCCTCCCTTCCTCCCTTCCTCTCGCTTTCTAAAATCAATCAATTAAAAAACCCTGTGCTCACCCAGGACAGAACTAATGGGGACCTTTCTTCTGCCCTGGGCAAGGGAGTCTGCCCTTGAATATATGAACACCAAAGGCTCACCTCAGACACTTTCCCAGGTCTTTGCCCCAGGCTGGCTTCCTCTGGGACACTCAGACTTGGCCCCAAGGTCCTCAGACATTAATTCACCCTGGGCTGTTTCATCTCTGCGCCAGCAAGCTGAAGTGTGTGCTTGGTAGCCTTTCGGGTTCCAGGTACTAATTCTCACTGAGGTCATCTCACTTTTATGTTTTGTGCAAAACTTTTTCAAAAAGCAGTAGAAGGCTTTGCATTAACAAAGGCAATGCTTCAAGATGCACAAAATAGCTCAAAGATTTACAGTCGCCTGAATTTCACTTATCACTCCTTAACCATGGTCTTAGTCTTCTAAGTTTAACAAGCATATCTCCCTGTACACGTATTTGCGTCTTGTGATCCCTCGTTGCTTGTGTGACCTGCCTTAGGGATGAGTCCTTAGGAGCCACCTTTATAAGGCCCTCCTGAGATCAGCAGGGTTACACACTTCACTGATTCAGTCGCTTGTCATTTCACTGTGTGACAGATTTATGCAGGCACAGGCACATTGGGTCCACACCAAAGGCCTCCTCCAGAGCAAACGCCCAGGTCCCCTGCACCACCTGTGAGGGGCTAACATCACTTCCAATCATCTGAAATAATCTCAGGCTCAGAGATGAAGACCTTTACCCAGGCCATGCCCAGGCCTTCCAGCCAGCAGGGCTCTGGCCTCAGACTCCTAGCCTTGGGCTCAAGGCTGTCCCCAGGTCAGCCCCAGCACCCCTCCCCACCCAAGGCTCCCTCCACATGCCTTGTTGCACCAGTAAGAGCTAAAACTCAGTAGGTATCAATCATTGCAGGCACTTTATACCTATTAACTTACTAGTACATGAAATAACGCTGAGAAAATAGTATGTTACCCCCATTTACAAATGAAGCAACACTGAGGCAGGGAGAATAGGCCATTTGTCTTAAATCACACAGATTCTAAGCACTGGAGCCAACATCTCAACCCAGGCAGACTGCCCTCTGCTTCCTTGCATAGTGTGGAAAGGCATTCATTCGCCTGCTGAGTTCAACCCTGCTGCAGCTGATGTGAGCACAAGACTGCAAGCAAGACCCCCCTGCAAAACACTCTGCCTCACTTCTGGTTTAACACCTTTTCTGCCTGTGAAGGGCGGCCAGAAAGTCACAGCTAAGGGAGGTGACCTATGTAAGGTCATGAGAAACGTGGGTAAGGCCTGCCGGTGCAGCCTGTGAGCACTGGTCACGAGGCCCCCCGCCCACAGCAGGCCCACAGTGACTGCCTGCCTTGGGCCTGGGAGGGTAGAGCTGTGCACCTCCACCAGGGCCCTGCCAGCCCGGAAGCTGTTATGTGACAATGACTATTTCTCTGTATAGTTTTCATTACTTACCTATGAATCATTCGTCTCTTATAGCCTTTTCTAATAAACTCTGAAATGTCTTGTTTTCTGCCAGAATCTCACTGGGGGATGTTGTTCTCTTTCTTTACACGCACACGCACACGCACACGCACACGCACACGCACTCACACACACACACACCAGTTAAGGTCCGCAATGCCTTTTGCCTGCCTGCACGTTCCTGAATGTGCTTTCTACATATAAAATGTCCTCATACTAGATTAAAAGTCCAACTTAGATGCCACCTTTTCCAGAGAGCCTTCCTTGATCTCTTCGGGCAAAAGGATTAGACTCTTTCCCCTCTCTCAACTCTAAGAGGCTTTTCCTTAGCTCTTCCCCATGCCTTTATCTCCCATGTTCACACATTATCTTCCCAGATCCCCTTGAGGATGAAGTACTTGCTGTGCTCCTTGTCTCCATAATGCTTAGATCAATACCAATCAATAGATATTTGTTGAATTAATTTATTTTGATAGTTTTGGTCCCCAGTGTCGTCTGGTGTTAGAAATTAGATTGTGATTATCATTCATGGTCTCTGGTGAGGATGAAGATTAAAAACAATGAAAGACAATAAGAAGTGCAAATGAAAGTGAACATTTGATTCAAAACAAGAAGATAAAGAAAAATTATGCATCCCACTTCTCATACAAGGAAATGTTATAAATTTGCATTAAGCATGTATCCTACTGGGTAGAGCCAAGAGCCTGTGGTTATCTCCGTCTTACTCCTGGAAACTCTATAGTCCATAACCTTAATTCTCCTTCTGCTATAATATCAACACATTCACTGATCAAAATTTTAAAATATCGCCAATAGAGCAAATTATCATATTAACATTATTTTCTCACCCTCAAGTGATATTGGTGGATGGCTTAAAATATGTAAAAATATTCAATGTCTCAGTCATCCTCTGGGAAATTTAACTGTTGTTTTCATGTACATTAATAATTTCTTGGTGTAATTTTTCCCAAGAGAATGTATCAAGAGAAAGTGTGCATAGATTTACATATGTAATTGCTAATAAACCTCCCAAGAAGAAAATAGCCTTCCATCCAGGTGGAAACTGTATCACTTTAAATCAAAGCTTAATGACTATCGAAGTATTTTTCTGAAGTTATAGAAAAATGCTACGCTATAAGTCAAAGGAAATTAGGAAATCAAAATGGCAATTTTGACAAGCAGCTACTCATCTAATGGTTGTATGAGCACGTCCCAATCCCTATGATGCCTCATCTACCACTTTGTCTGCCCAGGCTGTGTACACCCTTCTAATGTGGAGGCAATTCCAACATAGTAGGAAGGTGTGGCTCTTCTCCCATCACCAAAGGGACAGGCAGTGCCTCCCCCAGCTCCCTGGCTCCAAGAGCATAGGTTTGTGATGATGAATCAAAAAGAACTGACTAACAACTAGAATCCTGCAAATATTTAGCTTATAAGAAAGATGGCATCTCAAGTTAAAGCAATAGTGTTGTGGGTACATTTTTTAAGTCAATTGTGAAAAAAAAATATTTAAAAGTTACTCATGACATTTGGGGTTGCTTCAAAATTCTCCAGCAATAATAATAATTGTGAGGGGGATAGACTCAATAAGGCAATTAGAGCTGTAATAATCAGGGAGACTGGAAATGGATGCATGGAAATTCATTATACTCTCTTGTATGCTTGACATTTTTCAAAATAAGTTTAAAAAAAAAAAAAAACTTTTTTAAATGCAAGAGTATTTCAGGGCTGTCCCGAGCAGTGTTGGTGCTGGAGGCAGGCGAGCACCCAGCAGTACCAGCGGGCCTGCCCAGCTTACGTTGGTTGCTGTCCATTTTCTAAGCTAGGTTCTCCAGTCTTCCTGGAAAGTCAGTGAGCTACCTAATATCCTACAATACATTTTGTTTTCTGATTAAGTTCCCATAGTTTGCAACCGAGAACCTGAATAATAACACCTGGTAAGTTAAAAAATCCGGAAGTCTTTCAGGTTGCCTCAGCTAGTGAGTGCAACGAATTAACATGACATTGGACCACGGATGGCAAACACAGCTCAGAAGTGCAACTGTTCTCCCCTCCAAAACCCATGACTGGTTTTGATAATTAAACTGATAGGGATTAATTACCTTCCTGTTTTACCTGCTTATGGCCTGAGAATCCTTCTCACAGCTCTCCAGGCAGCCACTGCCTCACATAGCTGACTGGGGAATTAAAAGATATTTGCCATTCCCAATCCAGGCAAAGCAGAATAAGTGGGAAAATTTGCCCCTCTCCTCTAAGAATACCACATATTTTTAAGCTGATTAAATGAGTTTAAGAATATTGTGTCTGCCCTCTCTCTTCTCCATCTTCCCTTTCTCAACTGCAAAGGTACATATGACATATACATTTCATGTGGTATGAATTAATATCAGAAACTCTTCAAAAGCAAACTTCACTGTAAAGGACTCTCCTTGCCCCTGACATCCCTTGTTCAGTCTAATCTCTGTATATGCTGGTTCATAACCCTGGAACTTCCTCAGGTGAAATCTGAAACGACCCCTTAGACACAAGGCAAAGAGACACCAAAGAAAGAGGCTTTGTCATAAGCTCCCAGGCCTTGTATCTTTTAACTTCGCACAATGGCATGCTGAAGGCTCCAACTTACCCTGTTCTCCCATCTCGTCTGTCAGCCCTGAAGGTAGCAGAGTAGTGAACAACCAAATGCTCTTTTTCAATCTCAGCTCTTCTTCCAATTTCCTAACTTGACTTCAGCCTTTAGTTAGGCATCCATGTCCAACCAAACTGCCCACAGTAGAGGCCAGCCCACTGCGCAGCTGTTCATTTCCCTTCCTCAAACAAGTGCAGTGACCAGCTGGCATTTATGGGGCATCCCGTACTCAGGAGGCGATATAGAGGTCACGCCGGGATTTATCTTGCATATCCCTTTTCCCAAGACCCCTTTCTCCTGCCCCCTGGGTGGCTCACCAGTTGTTAGTTCCCAACCCTGGGAGTCTCCCGGGTGAAATCTGAAATGGGGTGGGCAAGGAGAGGTAAGAGGCAGGCCACTCGAGTTCGGTAGCTGGCAGGTTGTATGCAAGGGAGCTGACGTATGAGCCTTGCCTTCGCAAGACAAGTTGATCTCCACATTTGCTCGCCAGAATCTTAAAGTTTTGACACAGGCCCTAATGGAGGCCAGTCATGTACACAGTCCAGAGGGTCAGGACAACACCTTACTCCCTCACGACTGCGTCCTTGTGGCGGCTTCCAACTCAGGGAAGGCACTCGTAATGCACCTTGCAAGGTCAAGGGAGGGCCTCCCAGGAGCATTGCTCTGGTCCTGTGCTCAGGCCAACCATGGTCGCCTTCTCTCGGTGACCTCCTCCACCAGCATCATCTACCGCAAACTACTTGCCCCACACACACCTCACACATATTTCATAGCAGGGTTTTTTTAAGTCCTCCCAAGAACAGGAGAAGGGCACATGAGTTGGCATTTCCCAGCCCTGGAGGAGGTGCCAAATTGCATACTACAAATTCTGGCTTCTGGAACTTTCTTATCATAAAAGCAGAAATAAGTAAACAGGATTGAGGTTAACCCACACAGATCATGAAACTCAGAGAAACCACCACAAGCAAAAAGTGTAAAAATAGTCACTTTCCCTCAAAAGTTACTACTTCAAGAAAGATCAGCAGCTTCCCCTCCCACTCACTTACCCCTGGGACCACCACACCCATGTGAGGGGCAGGGAGAGGAGCTGGGCTCAGGTTTCAGGTCTGCTACTCAGAGCATGACCTTGACAGTAACCTCAACCTGGACCTGCCCCTTCTGCTCTCTGTGCCTCGCCTGGGTGTAACAGGATGGAGTGAGGGGCTTTGTGGGAGGTTCTTGTTTTCCTAGAATTGGTTACCAAAGCCCGTGGCCAAGATCAAAAGGGGCCAAGTACCCTGCGCAGCACATTCAAAACGTGCCAGCAGGGACCATTTCAGGGTTTATGGGGGCACATCTCGACTACCACTGCCCTTTCACAATCACCAACACCCCCTCTCCCACCCTGAACAGTAAAAAAATTCTCGTGGAGAGACATCTGTTTCCTTAACCCACTGTAGGGGAGGAGGCACTTCCAGCTCCATTTCCTGAAGCAGGAAAAGAGGCCCAAGAGACCCCATAGCGTTTGCAGGTGAGAGGTACCGCACACGGGTGAGAGGTACGGTACGCAGGAAGCGGGGGATCCACATGAAGTGCTGTGGTGTCTGCCTGGCCACTGGGACTGCTGGGAGAATAGCTGGGCAGATGGGCAGGAATGGCCCCAAGAGCTGCAGAGAATTGACTTGACAATTTAACAGTATTTAGAAAGATTTAACTGTTTGCCCTCAGACCACATGAGGTTAGAGCCCTCGGGCTTGTTGGAGAAACTGGAGGCCACAGGCAAAGGTCAGGCAACGGTGCAGCAAAGTCTCCGAGCTCCTCTGGCCACCAGTGAGCCTGCGGATGCTGCCTGTCCTCTCTGAGCCCGTGGACAACAAGCAGGACCGATGGTGGTAACCTGTAGAAATGGGCTCCAGCACCAAATTGCAAGCAGAGGAGAGGGAACAGTGGAGGATGGAAGAGAACAGGCTGTTCCTCACTCTCCCCGCTCGGGCCCAGCTGCACATCAGAATCCCCTGGAGACTTTGAAACCTGGTCCCACCCCAACCCAGTGGCATCAGCGCCTCTGGCACCAGCGTCTAAGTGGTGGGATTTGTAACGCTCTGCGGTGATGCCGACGTGCAGCAGGAGAGATGAGAAAACCGTAGAATTGATTACAAGGTTGACGTTTTAAAATGCATGGGATTCATAAAACTGGGATGAATTTGTCTAATCGTGGCTGAAAATGCATAAAACTGGGAAGAAACCTGGGGCCACACCTATCCACGGAGAAAATATAACAGTATTTAGAAAGATTTAACTGTTTTATGTTTATATCCTCCAAAGAACTGAGAATCCCCTATCACATTAAATGGGGATACAAATAACATCTAACTCACATGGTTGTGGGTTTTAAAGAAGCGTGTGGAATGGTCATGTGGGCAGACATTCTGTTTGTTCCATAGCTGAAACCCTAGCCTCGCACAGCACACCACAGGCTCTCAAAGCCATTGTTGAATGAATGGTCATGGACAAATGCTAGTCAACTATAAGCTTATGCTACAGATCAGCCTACAGAACCCTCCAAATGAATTAGCTCTTCTAACACTGAGTTCCCCAAAAGCAGGAACAAAGACAAAGACATGGGCTCAAGTAGTTTATTTGGGAGGAGATTCCAGGAAGCCAGAGAGAGAAGGAGAGACAGGGAAGGAAGCAGACCCAACAACAACAGGTGCTTAATCAAGCTGATGACTGCTGTGCATGACGAAGGCTGTCCTGCCAGGGGAGCCATGCAGCCATGAAGCAGTGTTGTGGTCACAGGCTTAGGGTTGGGGCTTTTACCCACCAACTCCTGCTCGCAATGGTGCTGGTTACTGTAGGGCACCAATTCCCTCACACTTCTGGGCCGGAGCATGTGGGCTGAGCAAGCGCCTTGCATGCTGGAGAAATCCCTGAGGCCAGAGCTGAGACCCATGAGCATGTGAGGCGAGAGGGGGTCTGCAGGAGAGCTTCCACCACACTGCAGCTGGAAGCAGAGGCGGGCTGAGGGCACGTGGCCTGGGACACCAACTGCATCTGCTCCAGGCCTCCTACCTAATCCAGTGTTAACAGGTGGGAACTGTCAATGAAAGTTTTGTGGGTGCCTTGGGAGACAGCCATGTCTCTAATCACAGAACCATTTTATAATTTAAAAGGGATTTAATTCTCTTCTCTGTCTAGACAGAAACTAAGCTGGGAGAATGACTCCCTCTCTGTATATTTAAACAGAACATTTCGTGTGCACCTTAAGTTAAGATATGTTAGTCTCTAGTGTAGAAAGTCAGATTAACACACATTACTTTGCAGGGAAACTAATTAAATTTTCTATCTTCTTCCTTGGCCTCTATCAATTAGCTGTAATTTAAACTTTACCTGGGTCTTTCCATAGAGGAAATAAAGCACACAACCAAAGCCCTGGAAAGCAAATACAGTGTTCTTAGGGGAAACATGTAAAGTATGAGATAAAAGCTGAGAACCTGGGTAGTTCAGAGCTCGACTAATTTCAAAGTCTATTGTTCTAGGAGGATAAAACCTCGATGGCACAAAGAACTTAACAAATATGCCGGCCCACATTATCCATTACAAGGAGATATTAATGAAATTCATATTCCCACAGATAAAGAAAATCAAACAGAGAAACAGACCAAATCACAGAGCAAAGAAAGCTATCCTACATAATATAGCTGCCTAGGTTTTCTCTCATAGGAGTTCTGGATGTTCCCACAGGCTAATCAAAGGGCTAGTTGAAGAAATGATCAGAATCAGAGAGGACCCAAACGTATTCTTGAAAAGTAATCGGACTTTGCCCAGTCCTTCACAGCCTATGGGAGTTAATAGGGTGACGTTAGCAGAAATCACTCATTTCCCACTGGGCTATGCCCGACAGGACACTCTGAGTTTTTCATGGAGTCACGGGTATATTTATGAACACTTCTGCTCCATGTGAGTGCTACTGTTATATCCTGCCAGGCGTCCTCTCACAGGCCAGCGGAACTCCTGGGACCCAGGATGTCAACACTGCGCAGTGGTCCCTCTCCCTCTGTCTTATGCTCTGTTTCGGGAGCGTCCAAGCTGGTTCGCTCATCCCTAGTGTCTTAGAGACACAGCGCTGTCAAGATTTTATGTAGTGCACACATGCTCTCCAAGGGACTCTGGCATCTGTGAAATCCAGAGTAAGGACTTGGAACAAACTGGAATTGCAAACAGTTCTAAGTCCTACAACCGCTTCCCATTGGCTCTGGATAGTTGGAGACTTCTCCAGGATTCCTTCTCCCTTTAGGTGGCTTCCTTTCCCACGAGGCACCTCCAGATCTGACCAGGTGGTCCTGCCCCAGTCTAGAACCTACTTGATAAAAAACAAAATGGGGATTTTTACTTATTGTACTCAATTTTAAATGCTTGTTCTCCTTAATGAGTACTTTCTTTACCCAATTGCTCAATTAATTTTCACTAAGCATCCCCAGGAGATCATGTTAAAATGCAGATTCTGACTCAGTACATCAGGGTTGGGGCCAAAGATCCTGCATCCTACGTGAGTCCCCAGGTGATACCTGCCAAGTGAGACTTAATAGATTTACAGTGACACGCCCAGGCCCCTAGGAGGTAGTTGGACTAGAGAAATAAATGCAGCCCTATACAGTCAGCCGTACAAGGGGACATAGGTCTGAGAATGAGTACCTAGTCTTTAAAACACCCAGAATGTGATCCAGACCAAACTCACATAAACATCCTCTACACCAGTGGTTCTCAACCTTCTGGCCCTTTAAATACAGTTCCTCATGTTGTGACCCAACCATAAAATTATTTTCCTTGCTACTTCATAACTGTAATGTTGCTACTGTTATGAATCGTCATGTAAATATCTGATATGCAGGATGGTCTTAGGCGACCCCTGTGAAAGGGTCATTCGACTGCCAAAGGGGTCGCGACCCACAGGTTGAGAACCGCTGCTCTACACAGCAAAGGTTCTCAGACCTGAGTATGTGTCAGAAACACCTGGAAGGCTTGTTGAACGCAGACAGCTGGACCCCACCCCCAGAGCTTCTGTTTTAGGAGGTCCAGGTTGGAGCCCAAGAATCCGCATCTCTAACAAGTTCCCACCGATGCTGACGCTGCTGGCCCAGGGCCCACACCTGCAGAGCCACTGCTTTAGCAACACCAGGAAGCCTCCTGCTGAAAGGGAAGGCAGCTCTGTGAGCATACATCACCCTTTGATGCCTGCCAAGACTTTTAGAGAGTTCTGACCTCCTAACATGTGTACTACCCCCCACACCTGCAAACATGTTCCCAAGAGTCTTCCAACATAAGTCTCCATCTTTCCATCTTTAGGTTGAGTCTTTGTATGTAAAGTGGATTACTTATGGACAACACACAATTGGGTCTTTTGTTAAAATACACTCTCCATCTGTCTTTTGATTAATGTATTGAGTCCATCTAAATTTAAAGTGATTATTTGGGGGTGTCGAGGGCCATCAAGCAGTGATGGCAGCAACAGCAAGTCCCAGGGGAGAGGATGGATGAAAACCCCATACCTCCCTAAGTCTGTCAGGTTCCTGTTTGCGGGCCTGGCGGGATGGGAGCTACAATTTTTGTGCAACCCCTGGACCTGGTGAAGAACCAGATGAGCTGAGCGGGGAAGGAGCCAAGACGAGAGAGTACAAAACCAGCTCCCATGGCCTCACCAGCTTCCTGAAGGCAGAGGGCTGAGGGGGCATTTACACCGGCTGTCAGCTGGCCACCTGCACCAGGCCACTCCCACCACACTGGCCTTGGCATCTGTGCTGGGGCTGATGGCACACCCCTGGCTTTCTGCTGAAGGCCCTGACCGGCATGACTGCAGGTGCAACCGGTGGGAACACCACCAAGGTAACTCTTACCCGCATGTTCGCCAGTGGCTGGCTTCCAGCTGGCCAGAGCCCTGGCTACAAAAGCGTGCTTAATGCCCTGATGTGAATCACCCTGGAAGAGGGGGGTCCCCACACTATGGAGGGGCTGCATCCCTACCGTGGCTCGGGCTGCCATTGTCAGCAGCTCGCCTCTTACTCCCAATCCAAGCAGTTCTGACTGGTCTCGGGCTACTTCTCTGACAACATCCTGTGCCACTTCTGTGCCAGCATGGTCAGTGGCCTGGTCACTACTGCTGCCCCCATGCCCATGGACATTGTCAAGATCTAGAGCATGTGAATGATTGACGGAAAGCCAGAATACAAAAAGAGGCTGTATGTGCTGGTGAAGGTCTTCACTAGAGGGCTTCCTCGGCCTGTGGGCGGGCTTTACACCACACTGTGCCCGCTTGGGCCCCCACACCATCACCTTCATCTTCTTGGAGGAAATGAACAAGGCCTCCAAGCGTCTTTTCTCAGTGGCTGAGGCAGGCGAGGGGCCTGGAGCTGCTGTGGTGTGCTCCCACCCATTCCCACTCACCTGCTGTCCTACAGTCAGTGTCCCCTGGGGGGCCTGAACTACTGCCCTCGGTTCTCTATTTTCCCTCCACAGTGTGGTTCCTCTTCTAAAGGACTTTGGTCTGTCCTACCTCTGCTCCAGCTCACCCTGCTTTCTTGATGTGCATCTCTCTGTCCCTTGCTGTGCCTTGGGGGAAGCTGAGAAACTCCCTGAGGATTTCCAGGGTGTAGGTTTCAGGGCACATAGGGAAGCAGAACATTCCCCTTCTTCGGAGGGAAACCAAGGCAGAGCTGAGGGGACCAGGGAGAGCAGAAGCTGTCAAGATGATCAAAGGGTCTGCAGTGGGAGGATGTGGCTCTTCCTCCCTCCACCTCACTAAGGACATTATCAATAAATTAGATTGATAACATCAAAAAAATAAAATAAAGTGACTATTTGTATTAATATCTACTATCTTTGTTACTGTCACCTATTGGTTTCATTTGTTCCTTGTTTCTTTTTTGTCCTTCTTTTCCTGCTTTCTGTGATGTTAATTGGAATTTCGTGTGATTCAATTTTATTTTCTCTCCTGTGTATCAATTATTCTTCTTTTTAGATTTTTTGGTTGCCCTAAAGTATTCAATAAACATATTTAACTAATCTACATCTACTCTCAAATAACACCATGCCTCTTTGTATCTGATAACAAAGTATTCCCAATTTCCCTCTCTGGCCCCTTGAGACAATGCTGTCATTCATTCCAACTATCCACTCGACATGTTGGCACTATCATTGCCTCAACAGTCATCTTTTAGACAAATTAAAAAGAAGAAAATAAATTATTTTATTTTATCTTCATTTATTTCTTTGCAAATGTTCTTTCTTTATGTAGGTCCAACTTTCTGACCTATATCATTTCCATTTCTTGCAGGGCCAGCTTGATGGTGATGAGTTTCCTCAATTTTTATTGTTCTGAGAAAGTCTTTATTTCTCCTCCACTTCTGAAAGAACATTTTACTAATTATGGAATTCTAGCTTAGAGCCCTGGTGTGGCTCAGTTGGTTGGGCATCGTCCCATGCACCAAAAGGTTGCCAGTTCATTTCCTGGTCAAGGAACAAGTGGGCCTGATCAATGTTTCACTTTCGCATCAATGTTTGTCTTTCTCTCTCTCTCTCTCTCTCTCTCTCTCTCTCTCTCTCTCTCTCTCTGAAAAATCAATAAAAAATCTTTTAAAAAATTAGAGATTTTTTGATCAACACCTTAAATATTTCATTTCACTCTACTAGTATTCTTGTTTGCTTTGTTTCTGATTAAAAATCCAGTATAATTCTTATCCTCATTTCTCTGTAAGTAGGTGATTTCCCACCACCACTGCCCACCCCACTGTTCCTGGACTGAAGGGATCTGTTTGCCTGCACTCACCAAAGCCCTTGAGACAAACAGGAGTTTGCAGCAAAGAATGTAAGGATAAATTATTTAAGGAGATGGCACCATGCCCAGAGTCACAACTAATGCCCAAAGACCTAGCTCCCCAATAGCTTCCAGGGGATGGATTATCCAGGGAAACAAATCATTAATCATGGTGACTAAAGAAGTTGGTCTATACTGATTGGTTGATGCTAGGGTAGGAGGCAATTGGTCGTTGCATCTGGTCTTGATTTCAGTCATGGAGTTGTTCTGTCTGATTCAAAAGGATTCGCTCAGTGGGATCATTCCACTTTCCAGGGTCTAGAGCTAAAATACAACTGATGTCAAATGTTATCTTTAGTTTGATTGAAAACTCTGTCTCTGTTGTCAATAGACCCAAGACCTTGTTCCTACAACTGCTGGATGCTGGGGGGGGGGGGGGGTGTCTTTAATATTCTTATTAAATCTCAATATTTCAGTGGGCCTATGACTCAGAGGCTCATTATCCTGAGGACTTAATGATTAAGCAAGGGAGAGGGAGGGGGTGAATCAGGGTGTTGGGTGAGGCCAGCTTAAATCAAAAGAGAGGGGGGGGATCAAAAGAAAAGGCCAGATTTTTAAAAATCAGGTTTTTGTGCAGTTACACCACCAGTTTCTTTCAAGATTTTCTCTCTGTCTTTCCTTATTTACAGTTTGAATATAATACGGCTGGATGAGAGTTGGCTCTTGTTTATTTATTTGTTTGTTTGGTCATTTAAACTGTTTGGTGTTCTCTGAGCTTCCTGGGTCTGTGTTGTGTGGTCTGTCATTTTTTTTAAAAAATGAAACATTCTCAGCCATTACTCTTATATTTTTTCTGTTCCGTTTACTGTTTCTTCTCCTTCTGTTCCAATTATATGCATATGCCATGTCTCTTGATATCGTCCCTCAGTTCTTGGGCATTTTATTCTGTTTTTCTGTTTGTTTGTTGTGTTTTTCATGCTCTCTTCTCTTCACATTTCAATTTAGGGGGTGGGGAGTAACACCTGTGTTCAAGCTCACTGCTCTTTCTCCGGCAGATTCTAGTCTGCTGATGAGCCCATCAAGGCGTCCTTCCTCTCCATCACAGTGCTTTTGTCCTCTAGCATTGCCTTTTGATTCTTTCCTGGAGTCTCATACTCTCTGTTTACACTACTCATCTGTTCTTGCATGTTGTCTACCTTTTATATTAGAGCCCGTCCCATATTGATCACAGCTATTTTCAATTCCCTGCCTGGTAATCCCAAAACCTGTGTCATATTTGAGTCCGCTTCTAAGGATGGTATTTCTCTTCAAAGTGTGCTTTGTTTTGCCTTTTAGTGTGGCTTGTAATTTCATGTTGGAAGATAGACATGCTGGTAATAAAAACATTTTTTTTTTTTACCTTTCGTGTGGAGATTTATGGTCACTGGTAGGAGTCAGGTTATACTGACTGTTTGCTGTAGCTGTAGGTGCCAGAGGCTTCCCCCTTGTTTTGGTCTCCCCTCTTGACTTTAGGCTTCCCTAAGTTCTCCTCCACAGAGAAAGTGTGTGTCTTGCAGCTCTCTCAGCAGTAATCGCTGTTATTATACTGAAACCCTCTTGGCGTGGTTGTAAAGTGGGGGAGGGGGGTCTTTAATATTCTTATTAAATCTCAATATTTCAGTGGGCCTGTGACTCAGTGCTGTGACCTTCACAAGGATTTCTCCAGCAATATAGCTTTCTTCCCATCCCACCTTCCCCAGCTGCAGCATTTCCAGGCTACTCCCTTGAAGTCCTGACTTCTGTTCACTATGTTTTAGGTGAGACAGGAAAGCTAGAGGAGACTGGAGTGGGGGAAATATGTTCCTCCCAGGTGTGATAGGCCCTGGCAAAATCTGTACCTCTGGAGAGGAGGTATTTGTTATGAAGAAGATTGTGGGTATATTTCACAATGGTCCCCTGCCAGCACTGCAAGACCTTCCTCAGATATCCTCCATGAGAACCTGGTAAAGTTCTTAGAGCTACAACCCATGAAATTATAAGGGATGCCTAAGACTGCAGTCCCTAAGAGCTCCTCACTGTCATGCTAGTCCACATCAAGCAATTTTCCAAAATTACCAGTGAAGTGTTCTTACCAGTTTATGGCTCCAGCAACTGCCACTCCAGGTAAACAGCTCTCAGCTGTGTCTCTCTGGATGCACCCGTCTCCAGATTTCAAGGTGGTCTTTTTCTCTGCATCTTCATTTCGGCAATAAGTCCAAGGAAAGTCATTGGTTTTCAATTTGTCTGGCTTTTTCTTGTAAGAATAGGAGGGACAGCTTCCAAACTACTCACATGCAGAAGTTGATCTGGAAGTTCTTTTAATGTTAATCTAAACACAATAGATTCATAAAGGAAAGTACTTGATAAAAAAAATAAATTTGTATGGCATTTTAAAACCAAAGACTACCTATGCCACTGAATCATCTTCCTCAAAACTTTTATTGGAAAGCATGACTATGAACATGGAGACTTAAGTGCTTGGGTGTGGTATTTCTGCACAAGATATCCATAGCCTTCATGTAGCAGGGCCTGGTTGCATCTTCAGCTCACTCTACAATAAGGACAATATTTTCTTATCTATAACTAGAGGCCCGGTGCACAAATTCGTGCACTGGTGAGGTCCTTCAGCCTGGCCTGCAGGATCGGGCTGAAACCGGCTCTCTGACATCCCGTGAGGGGTCCCAGATTGCAAGAGGGCGCAGGCCAGGCTGAGGGACCTCACCAGTGCACGATCGGGGCTGGGGAGCGATGCGGGAGGTTGGCCAGCTGAGGAGGAACCAAGGGAGGGCCCCACGATGTGTCTGGCCCATCTCACTCAGTCCCAATCTGCCAGACCCCAGCAGTAAGCTAACCTACCAGTTGGAACATCTGCCCCCTGGTGGTCAGTGCACGTCATAGCGAGCAGTTGAGCGCCCTTAGCATATCATTAGCATATTATGCTTTGATTGGTTGAACAGCCGACCAGTCGACCAGACACTCAGCATATTAGGCTTTTATTATATAGGATGGTTATGTTTGAAGAGAACTGTTTTATGTACAATGTGGCCAGCATGCTGGAATAATAAACCATAACTGTGTGCCTTTTATTTCTAAAGGTGGAATATTTACAATAAATAATAGCCATAATCTAGGAAGCTCAGCCTTAAGCAAGAATTATTGAATCTAAAATTTGAATGCCTTCACTTAGTTCTGTGCTGACTCAATACTAATTTAGAATATGTTCGCCTCCATGTCTGTGAGTACATTTTATCAAATATATAAATAACCCTATTATTCACTTCACAATTCTTATATTAAAAGTGTCTTATTCAAATATTAAACATGACTAGAAACCAGAGAAATATAAATTAAATGCAGAATGAGGTACTCAGGCTATGTTCACAAAAGTAGAGACTCCAGGAGAATAGAGAGCATGGTAGGGCAATGTGTAAAGCATTAGATCACCTGACACAGCTGACCACTGTGTCATCCTAGGAGTCACTTGTCTGCTCATCTCTAAGCCTTGGCATTCTTACCTGAAAATGGGAACAATAATAGCACCTGTTAGCCCCAGCTAGGTGGTTCAATTGGTTGGAGTGTCATCCCATGCACCAAAAAGGTTGTGAGTTCAATATTTCTCTTCCTTCCTCTCTCTCTAAAATCAGTAAACATAATCTTGAGTGAGGCTTAAAAAATAAAAAAAATAATAGCACCTGTTAATGTGTGATGATGATTAAATAACAGTTCATGAGAAACTTAAGACAGTATCAACCAGAGAGTGAAAACTAAATAAGTTATGATTATTGCCAAGTCCAGAGTCATTTCATGTCTGAAACATTCCAAATGTGTCTGTTCCACACATGTACAGCTTATAATCAGTACAGGCTTCAAGCCTATGGTCTCAGATTGCCTTGTACTTTATACCCCTTTTGGCTTCTCCCACCCCACTGTTTCTTCAACCCTTTAAGTGTCTATCAGACTTTTGGTCTTTTTTTTTTTTACTTCCTATTTCCTTTTGTTCCTCCTACTTGGAATTCCATTTCTGGCTTGAAGTTCACAGCAGAATTTTAGTTTCACTAGATTTTATCGTCAGAAAATCCCTAAATAGAACTTGCAGTGCCCTTCCACCATTTTCCACATGGGAAGACCCATCCACCTGACCCTGCTCTGTCCTCTTGGATCCCCCACCCACTTGGAAAATTTTAATTTCTTACATCGTAATAAGTAAATTCTTTTAAAAGACAATATGAAACTCTATATGAAAAGCTTAAGTGTTCATCATCCCTTCTGACTCAGTAATTTCACTTTCGAAAATGTATCCTAAGGAAATAATGCAAAATCTCTGTTTATAAAAGGCTAAGTGACTGACCAACCATATGTCCGACCATCTGACCAACTGGCCGGCCAGTACATATGACTCACACTGGCAATTTAAAAATAAACTTTGACTCGCGCATGCGCGATACATACAAAGCTCTTGCTGGCACCAATCACATGCATGTGTTTCGGTCTTTCATTGTTGATAATAAATTTGGTGACACTTCTATTATAGAGAAAGGGCAAATAACAATATTAAAGTATTTCTTCTAATTAATTTCCTTTCAATGTGCACAAATCTGTGCACCGGGACACTAGTATAGGAATAAAACCATAGCATACAACATTTTTAATACAGACTTATTTATGATAGTGATAAATTGGAAACAAACTAATGGTCCTACAGTAGAGGAATGCTTAATTAACTTATAGCACATTCACTCTATGGAATATTCTGCAGACATTAAAAAGAAAAATCATAGCCCTGGCTGGGTTGCTCATTTGGTTCGAACAGTGTCCTAATACACCAAGGTTGTAGGTTCAATCTCTTGTCAAAGCACATACAAGAGGCAACCAATGAACGAACAACTAAGTGGAACAACAAACCAACATTTCTCTCTCTTTTTCTCTCTCCCTTTCTCTCTTTCTTAAAAATAATTAAATAGATAAATTTTAAAAAAGAAAAATTATAAAAACTACATAGCAACTCAGAGCAATGCTTATGAGTCAAGTGAAAAAGCCAGAGATATTACTATATATTCTGTATGATTGCAATTATGTAAAAATATGAGTGCATATAAAAAGAAATAAGCAAATACTCAAAATGGGTAGTAACTATGTTAATGAGATTAGTGGTGGTTCTCTTTTCTGTTTTTTTTACTTTCTGTAATATTATTTCACTGATTTATTTATTTATTTTTTTTTAAATATATTTTATTGATTTTTTACAGAGAGGAAGGGAGAAGGATAGAAGGATAGAGAGTTAGAAACATTGATGAGAGAGAAACATCGATCAGCTGCCTCCTGCACACTCCCCACTGGGGATGTGCCCGCAACCAAGGTACATGCCCTTGACCGGAATCGAACCTGGGACCCTTGAGTCCGTAGGCCGACGCTCTATCCACTGAGCCAAACCAGTCAGGGCTATTTCACTGATTTATAATGAAAAGAATTTCTTTATAAATATAAATAATTACAGGGCCAAATTCAGCTTCCAGAATATCTTGTACTTTTCACTCAAATGATTTGTATTTCAGGATTAATTTCTCATGCTTGAAATATGTTCTAGAGGGAAATATTTTTCGTTCCAGATAGACTAAAGAAAGTAATTTAGTTTACTGAGGAAATTTTGACCTCTATGTAAAAGTAACGTTATACTTAGAGGAGCACTTGCTCCTCTATGAGCAGGGCATATGTTTTGAATTTTTTTTATCATAAAATAGATTGAAGCTGAACTATCCCCTCTCCTTTTACTTGCTCTCTGTTCATCTGATGATGAAGCATTTGTAAGGCTGGGGACTTGGGTAGCATTCAGGATCCTGGCCAAGCAAAGCATTGAGACCTTGGCCAAATACTCAATCCAAACGTGCTGAATTGAGGCATAAATGTTTGTAGGTGATTCTGTGCCAGCCAGGTGAAGCACATTCACTGACAGTGGAATGATGAATTATCTAGAATACTGTAAGATAACATTTTGTGTTTGTGTGTGTATGTATTTTAAGAAGGGGAATTACCCATCCTATATAATAAAAGCCAAGGTGATGTCACGCCCTCATGTGACACCCTCATGCAATGTCATCACAATATGGCCACCACAAGATGGCCAGCAGGGGAGGGCAGTTGGGGTGAATAGGCCAGCAGGGGAGGGCAGTTAAGGGAGACCAGGCCAGCAGGGGAGGGCAGTTGGGGGCAATTGGACTTGGAGAGGAGCAGTTAGGCATCAATCAGGCCATCAGGGGAGTGGTTAGGGGGTCATCAGTCTGGCAGAAAGAAGCAGTTAGGGGCAATCAGGCAGGCAGGCAGGCAGGCGAACAGTTAGGAGCCAGCAGTTCCGGATTGTGAGAGGGATGTCCAACTGCTGGTTTAGGCCTGATCCCATGGCAGTCAGACATCCCCTGAGGGGTCCCAGATTGGAGAGGGTGCAGGCTGGGCTGAGGGACACCCCCTGTGCACAAATTTCATGTACCGGGCCTCCAGTACCAATGTATAAAGAATAAATATGCTTATAGCCATAGTGTATGAGTATGAAAAGGGGGAGTATCTACACTAATAAAGGAGAAAGATGCAAATTGACCATACCTTTGTGATGCTCACCAGTCGATCAGGAGTGAGTATGCAAATTAACCCAACAAAGATGGCAGATTAATTTGAATATGCAGGCGCCAAGTGGCCAGGGGCAGGGTAGGACGCTTGCATTGTCACCATGGCAATGATGCAGGCGTTCAGCACCGCCCCAGCCGCTTCAGGCCTCTGGGCAGCGTGGGAAGGAGGACAGGCAGCTCCAGGCCAGAGTGAAGGCAGAAAGGCGGCTCTGGGCCAGAGGGAAGGTGAAAAGGTGGCTCCGGCCAGAGCAAAGGTGGTGCCAGCAGCCAGGGGAAGGAAGGCCCATTCTTGCATGAATCTTCGTGCATCGGGCCTCTAGTGTAATAGTAATCTCCTACATTGAATGCCCCTCCCACCCTACCATCCTATGTCTTTCCCAGATCTCTCAAAGCCACTGAAAGTGTTTTTTATATGCATAGTCTCTCCTTCTTCACTTCCAGTAAGAATCTATGGGGTCTCCCTCACTACTATGTTGAAATTGCACTGATTAAGGTCACAAATTAATAGTTGCATCTATTTCTGTCTTTTTCTTACTTGACTTTTCTGTAACCTGGATGCTGTGAACATTCCCTGCTCAATGAGACTTTTCCTCATGTGGCTTGCATTTTCCCACTATGTTGTTTTTCCTCCTGCTGTTCTAGGTGCACATTTTCATTCTCTTTGCATGAGTTTCTTTTCCTCTTTCTGCCTTTATGTTGGTGTCCCTTAACTTGCTATGACTCCTCCATCTCTACATATTTTCCTGGACAACTTTATGCATTTCTGTGATCCTTCTCCCACCTATCTACTGATGACTTACAGCAGTGGTTGGCAAACTGCGGCTCGCGAGCCACATGCAGCTCTTTGGCCCATTGAGTGTGGCTCTTCCACAAAATACCACATGCGGGTGCGCATGTAGAGTGCAATTGAAACTTTGTGGCCCATGTGCAGAAGTCAGTATTTTGTGGAAGAGCCACACTCAAAGGGCCAAAGAGCCGCATGTGGCTCGCGAGCCACAGTTTGCCAACCACTGACTTACAGGATCTATATCTCTATGCCAGACCTTTCCTCTAAGCTCCAGCCTTTGGTATGCCTAACTTCTGAGACAATCCTCCATGGATGTTCCATGGGAGTGACTCAGATCTGCATGCCCATAGCTGAACTTGTCTTAGCCCTCTTATTCCAAACCATTACTCCTCTAATATTACTTCTCTCTATGACAGAAACCAGCTGCCTTCCTTCTTTGCTCACATCTAATAAGTCACCATGTCCTCTTGATTCTACATCTTAAATATTTCTCATATTAGTTACCCCCCTACATTGTCCTGGCCTAAGTTCAGGCCCTTGACATCTCTCCTAAATTATTTCAATAGTCTCTCTGCCTCAACTCTTACTTCCTTCCAATGTCTCATACATCTATTAGCATCACAGTGATCCTGTCATTCCTCAAAATAGCTAAGTAGTTCTTCCTTACAGAAGAACTCCAATTAAGAAATGTAGAAAGAATGATGGAAATAAAAAAAATCACCATTTGAACACTATAGTATTAATGGCTTAGGTACATTCATGGGTAAATGCTAAAATTAGTGGACAAAAATTAAGGAGAAACAGGACATTTTTATATGATGTCAAAGAATGCCTCCTCAAAATATTTAGTAATCACACACAAAAAATAACTTTACAGTGGATAAACCTGGCACGCACCACCTTAGACAAGTAAATGATGTTAACATCACCAATAATAAGCATTTCAACCATAAGTACCACCTGATATGATCCACTGAGAAGGGAAAATCACTTCTGTAGTGTTCTTCCCAATATAATCATGAAGAAACTTCAGGCAAACCTAACTTAAGACACATTCTACAAAATACATGACCAGAACTTTTCAAATATGTGGAGGTTGGGAAAAACAAAGAAAGGTTGAAAAACTGTCACAGATTAGAGAATGCTAAAGACTTATTATAACTAAATGCAATGTGGTATTCTGGATTAAACACCACATCTCTTCTAATATTGGAACAGAAAACAATTATTAGGAAAAGTGGGGAAAACCTGAATAAAGTCTATAATTTAGTTGTTAGTATTATACCAATGTGAATTTTCTAGTTTTGATAATGTATAAGTTATTGATATTACAGGAAGCTGGGTAAAAAGCATATAAAACTTTGTACTATTTTTGCAACTCCTATATAAGTCTAAAGTTATCTCTAATTTAAAATTTTAAGAATAAGTATTTCCCTGGTACCTAAAAAATAAATTCCAGTTTCTTTAGCATGACATATAATGTCCCTCATGATCTGACCTACTTGTTCAGCGCTATCTCCCACCACTGCTCCTAACACACCCAGTGTCTCAGCTATGCTAAACCTCTTATTTGTATCATTATTTATAAACATACACACAAATACACAGACACACACACTCATATACACTCACACACCCAAAATACCTGAGGCTCACAGACAATTGCCCAACTTTATTTTTAATGGACATGTGACTAAAATACTGGTTCCCACCCTAGCTGGTTTGGCTCAGTGGATAGAGCGTCGGCCTGCAAACTGAAGGGTCTTGGGTCCAATTCTGGTCAAGGGCACATACCTCAGTTTAGGCTTGATCCCTGGCCTTGGTCAGAGAGAGTGCAGGAGGAAACCAATTGATGTATCTCTCTCACAACAATAGTTCTCTCTGTGTGTGTCTCTCCCCCTCCCTTTCTCTCTCTCTCTCTCTCTCTCTCTCTCTCTCTCTCTCTCTCTCTCTCTAAAAAGAAAAAAAAGCAATGGAAAAATATCCTCTGGTGAGGATTAACAAAAAAACAAACAAAAAAAATTACTGATTCCTTATTTCCTAAACTGCTAGTCTTTATGGAATCATCATAATTTCATTCCACTTCCTGGGACACCCAACTTATGACATATGACAAATTATAGATAAGTCAACGTAGTCAACTTAATTTCATCAGCTTAATTAAAACTTTTGATGGGGAGTAATACCCCATAATAGTGTATATTACACATGGAATTGAGGACTCTGAACTCATTCATCTCAAATGCAATCAATTCTCATGAAGCCAAAAATCAGCATTCATGTGCATTTACAATGTATATAGTTCTGCTTTTGTCAGTCCCATCACAATCCTGTCCAAATCCTAACGTGAACATGAATGCCACAGTGGAAAGCGACTGATGCGTGTGAAACAGTCTGGTCTGACTTTCAAATTTATTCACAAATAGGGATTTGATTCTTTTATTAGTAGTTAGGAAAGGTTGCATTAATATTCAGTAGTTAAAATGTGCCATCTAAATTTTTCATAACTTCCATTCCCCATGGGGGAATAAATTTTTTGAAACTACTTCCAGTAGGTGAATGACTTTAAGAATACGGTGTCTGTGAAGATGGCAAATAAAAATACTCACAGATCTATGCTTTGGCAAATAGTTGAAATAGCTTTACTTTAAAGACAAGTGTTAGTCCTGCTCACTTGAAGTTGGTTGAGATTGGTTAGCATTTGTATAAAGTATATTGACAATTCTTTGAGTTCTAGTGATTTGGGGGGTTTCCAGATCTTTTCATAAAAATGTTAAAAGCTAATGGCATAGTAGAGAGTATAGACAGATGGGCTTGAGGAAACTGGAGGGTTCTAAAATTTAAAAAATTAAAACACTAAATGGGATTCTCTCTCTCTCACTCTCCCTCTCTCTCTATCTATCTCTCTATATATCTCTCTCTCCTTTCTCTCTTGGTAGTAAAGGAAGAGGACCAACCTTTGTTTTATTTTATTTTTAAAGAATAGAAACTTGAAGTACCAGAAGGGGAAACTCCTTACTCAAGTGAGGGAAAGAGCTACTAGAAGCCACAGAGGCAGACAAGCAATCATAGAGAGCTACAAAGGACTGCAATCCCATCAAAACCTTTTATTCTTGGGGTGCTGGCGAGCACCGTGGAGCACTGCAATTCACAGGCAGAACCAGACGCAAAATTGCCTGGACACAGAGAATAACAGCCGCTACACACAAGGCTGGTGATGGACTCTCCTCTAGAAATTGTTCACAAACGGGTAAACAACCCTTTTCCTTGAGAGTGCCGTGTCTCGGCATTCCAACCTTTTGAAGTAGGAGCTACTTTTCTGTCTCCCAAAGTTCCGAGGTAGATTTGTAGATATGAATGTGAGGGACTGGCAGTTCCCAAGCAGGTTCACATTCATAGGCAAACACCCCCAAGATAGTAAAGAAGGGGTGAGGGGAACATCTGGGGACAACCCTCTCTCAAATCCCTTCTCCAAGGGAGAGAATAGCAGAGTACATGAGAACAGCAATTGTCTTAAAAGTAGAAAAATGACCTTATGGACACACATATATATTGGGGAGCATGAAGAAAGATCAATGAAAGAAATAAATGAAAAGATAAACCAACAGTAATTCATCTACATTCATAGAAAAGGTTCCAGGAGAACATAACCATTGTATTATTAGTGCTCATCTCTGACCACTGGGATTGTGGGCTGCTTTGTTTTTTTCTTATTTTGATTCTGTGGAGCACTTACTTTTTATAAGTCTCTGAGATAACCTTGACCACTCATTGGAAGTCCCAGCTCTGGGCAGCATCTATTCTAGAAAACAAGATTAAACCAAATGATAAAACGTTCCCCCTGGATCTAGAATTTTGTCACACAGAAGTAAAGAGGGGACAAAGAAAAACAAACAGGTATCTGGCACTTTGCTGAATGATTTTATTAAAAAGAAGAAGAAATTTTTCATTTATATCTATAAAAATACTGATTTTGTTTAACAATTACCTCCCAAATATTTCCATATTACCTTTCTTTATTATTTTAATCACTTTTTAAAATGAGACTATAAAAATTACAAATAAATTGCTTTCCTAGAACAGCATTATATCTTATATTAATAAAACTTTAAATTAAGAAGAAAATTCTAACTTGCTTTATTTTAGAGATGTTTGTTAACTTATATCTAAAATTAACTGAAATGAACAGTTGTTCTAATTTGCCCTCACTGACCTCAAACTCTAAAAAAAATGTATAGCCCAGCCAGTGTTGCTCAGTGGTTGAGTGTCAACCCATGAACCAGGAGGTCACAGTTCAATTCCAGGGCACATGCCCAGGTTTCAGGCTCAATCCCCAGTAGGGGTATGCAGAAAGCAGCTGATCAATGTTTCTTTCTCATCATTGATATTTATCTCTCTCTCTCCCTCTCCCTTCCCCTTCCTTTCTCTGAAGTCAATAAAAACATATTTTTGAAATGTATAATTAAATACAATGATCTCATGTAGAAATGGTAAGATAAAGAATCACTCTGTGGTAAAATTATTGAGATCTTGAAGTAGGGTATATGGTGAAACAGCTAATAAGGGCTACAAGAACTATCATAGAGACAGGAAGGTCAAACACCATGATTTATAACTTAAAGCAGGCAGCAGACCAACTTGATCCAACATGGTGACTAATTCCACGCCGCAGTAAGGCCAGCCTCATTATTCACTCATTGTAATACATTAGCATACTAAATGACATATCCTACAACAGCAGGATCAGAAATGGAAAGCCCATCTAAGGACGCAACATGGTTGACAGGGGTCTTCCAAAAAGTCCCCACTCCTTTCTGGAAAACTCCTGAATATTCCTCCCCCTTATTGAATGCCCTACTCCTCGATTAAATGAGCCTCAATAAAAGAATTACATCGCCCGAAGGAAGGGCTGCTGTCTGAGGAGTAGGCACTCTCTGCCTCATTGCTTCACTAATAAACTCTCTTTCACTTTAAACTTTATGCTGGTTTGTCTTTGAATTCTTTCCTGTGGGAAGCCAAGGACCCACAGTGGGTCACAGATCATGGGGTCCCTGAAACTCCAGAACCCCTGCATCACCCTGAGTCCTCACAGTGTGTCACGAGGACTTCAGAACAAAAAGCCCAGCTCCAGCGCTCAGAGGCGCTGGCTCATGAGTATTCACCACCTGGCAATACTATACCCCCACTGTCTTCATAATTCAAATGTTATGGCAAATGTGCAAACTGTTTATCTCCCATCAGTTACAGGAAACTTGATAGTTCTGAAATACATGATGACTTCTTTCCTTGAAATAGGCCTTAAAGAGGTTGTATATTTCAAGTGGATATTAATAAACCCATAACTTTGAATAAATTTTTCCTTAATGTCTCTTTAATACCAACTGCCAGTGGCCTCAACATCAGTCTTTGTCCAGTGTAAACCTGCAGGCTTCTAATTTACATTCATTTTTAAAGCAAGAGCCAAGAAAAAGTAAATGGAGAATCAATGAATCAATAAATCAGTGACTCAAGAACATAAATACTTCCGCCCTGGCTGGGTGGCTCAGTTGGTTGGAGCATTATCCCATACACCAAAAGGTTGCTGGTTCAATTCCTGGTCAGGGCACATACCTAGGTTGTGGGTTTGATCCCAGGTAGGGGTGTAGATGGGAGGTAACCAATCAATGTTTCTCTTTTTCTCCCTCTCTCTCTCTCTATCTCCCCCCCTTCCTCTCTCTACAAAATCAATAAAAATATATCCTTGGTTTGAGGATTATAAAAAAGAACATAAATTCTTCTACATAAAAAGGATTTGGATCTAAATATTATTCTAGTTACGTTTGAAGCAAGGCTCAGGAATTCCAACATGCAAAATATTTAAGAGTACTTGCAGAAACTCTGCTCCCAAGACCACAGCGATGTGGGTGCTGCCTCCATGTGTCCCTATTAAAATATTTATTATAAAGGCTAGAACAGAGAGAGATCTTTTATTAAATAGACTAGAGGCCTGGTGCAGAAATTCGTGCATGGGTGGGGTCTGACCAGCCTGCCCCAATTGGGGTGAAGGGGGCTGATCATGGGCAGGGCTGGCCAGGGGGAGGGGCCACGGGTGGTTGGCTGGCTGGCCCCACTCCTTGGTCAAACTCCCGGTTGAGGGGATAATTTGCATATTAGCCTTTTATTATATAGGATATGGTAATCCTATATAATAAAAAGTTAATATGCAAATGGTTGTCATGCCCTCATGCCATCATGCTGTAACAGCTCAGGCACTCAACATTGGGGAGAGAGGAATGGGGACCAGCCAGGAACAAATGAGCTCACCAGGGAGGAATGGGGAACAGCCAGGCTGTGGCCCAGGAGAGGGACAAGGAGCTGCACCTGTGCCTGTGACCCACCCCAGGAGAGGGACAAGCCGCCCACCCCACAGTCCGAGGTGCCTACAGCAGCAGCCGGCCCGGGCAAAGTCGGCCCTGGTCCTGGGTGCCTGTGGCCAGCCAGAGGGAGGGAAGCCCAGGTCCCGGGTGCCTGCGACTGGCTAGAGGAGGGAATCCTGGGTCTGCACTGAGGCAGAGGTGGTTAGGGGCGATCAGGCCAGCAGGGAAGCAGTTAGGGGCAATCAGGCAGGCAGGCAGAAGTGGTTAGGGGTGGTCAGGCAGGCAGGCAGAGGGGTTAGGAGCCAGTGGTCCCAGATTGCAAGAGGCAGTTGGACATCCCCCGAGGTGTCCCAGATTGGAGAGGTGCAGGCCGGGCTGAGGGGACCCCCCTCCCATGCACAAATTTCATGCACTGGGCCTCTAGGAGAAATATAAATAACTTCAATAGGTTAGCACCCAAATCCCTGTACAATGTACTGAGAGAGACATTTAGAATTCAGAGCAGGAGGCAAAGCCATCGCAAGCTCAAGTTTTTTTCCCCAGATCTAATTTTAAAAACTTCAGTGCAAGCTCACTCCAAGGAAAAATTGTATTAAGCACAGACTCATTTATTTTCTGCTGATGAACACAGCCGTGAACAGCTGATAAAGTTGTCTCTCTCTGCAAAAGATGCTAGCAATGAGTTTCAGCTCCAAATTTCAATACCACCCTATTCACTAATGCACTTCTGGGTTTGTTGCCACTGCACTAGGCTAATGTACAGATGACTTAGTTCTATCCTTTTATTGTCTTACTTAGTAGGGATGTCAAGAAAATGTGCTCCACCTGCCAGAAAAAAAAGTTTTACACATCCATTCAGGAAACGAATGCAGTGAGAGGTAGTATGGGTATTTCTGGAAAAGAATCAAAAATCCTTAACAAAAGAAGTTCTCAGCACCAACGAGCTGAGTGTGCATTTTTAAATCGGGTGAGTTAAAGGCTCACAGCAGAGTTTTCAGCTGCCATCAGCTAAGGGTCTCTCATACTCCTCCAATGCCCATTGAAAATGACCCTGTGCCGGGACCATGTTCAGGGAATTTCTTATTTGAGTCTCCATTTCATTCAATCTCAAAGCCTTGAAGATAGTCACCCAGGGCATGGCATCTACTACAAATGTCTCCACTCTAGTCCTGCAATTTCTTTTTAAAGCTAGTAAGCCTATAAACAGAACCACATACATGATATGCAAGGTCCAATGCAAAATTAAATTCTTAATTTTTTAACATATTCTAGACAGCAAAAGCAGAGCATTAAAACAATTACTGGATTCTTCGAAGCAGGAGGCCCTACAGAGGGCCACACCCCCCTACAGATATAAGTGCCCACAGAAATGTGAGGTACCTCCTGCAGCAAATCAGTGCCACAAATATGGCCACACTGCTCTCCATGAGTCCATTGTGATTGCTCCACTCTCAGTAAACTAGCATAATTAGCGTGTGTGTGTGTGTGTGTGTGTGTGTGTGTGTGTGAACCTAGGGAATACATTTTGAAAAAAGAAGCAGAGGATACTGACTCTCGTTACTGGTCTCATTAAGCGCACTGCGGGGTTTCTTTAGGCCAGCGATTTTCAACCGCTGTGCCGCAAGAATTTTTAAAACATGCAATATCCAACTATTTAGTGGCACTGACCTCTTTTCCCTTAGATCAGGGGTCCTCAAACTACAGCCCGCAGGCCACATGCAAATACAAATATTGTATTTGTTCCCGTTTTGTTTATTTACTTCAAAATAAGATATGTGCAGTGTGCATAGGAATTTGTTCATAGTTTTCTTTTAAACTATAGTCCGGCCCTCCAACGGTCTGAGGGACAGTGAACTGACCCCCTGTTTAAAAAGTTTGAGGACCCCTGCCTTAGATGGTCAAATTAAAAAAAAAAATTCAAAGCCCACACATCGATAGCTCTCCAGTGTGAATGCATCATAACTATAGCTAATTTTTTTGTCAGATCAGCAAAAAAGTATAATAATATTTTTGGTATGCCACAGAATTTTAGTAACTAGTTTATGTGTGCCATGAGATGAAAAAGGTTGACAATCACTGCTTTAGGCTTTGGACTCATGGGACAAAGCACAGGATGCTCACCTTTAAATCCTTGCTGTAAATTATTTTCCAAACATAAAATATTTCCTTAAGCATAATATCAACTGCTCACATTCATAATACAAAAGGAATATTGAAAAGAGAAATGTCGGCATTTTTACTTAGTAGTAAAAAGGCTGCATGGAGGCTAGGCATGAAATATGAAATATTAAGTGCTAGGAGTACTTCAACTAATATTAATAATTAGCATTCTGCATTTAGTCAGGTGTGATTAGTACATAATTTGTTTAAATTAGTGCTACAGCACAATAGATTCAGAATCACTATAAATAATGTAAGGTTCTTTACTATTAATATTTTCTTTTAAACATGAATTGCCCGAAGATGTTGAAGAAGATCCCACGGACCTGATTTTAAAGACCTATCTTAGAGCAGCATCCCCAGAACACTGCTCAGGGAGATTCTCTAAGAGTCAATAAATACAAAGAAGCAAAGGGCCTGAGAGAAAGAATGCAAAGCAAGTGGACATTCAAGTGTGTCTCCACAAGGTTAATGTTTAGCCCAATCCGTGGCTTTATCATGCACAGCTAGCGCCACCTAGAGAAACAAAAGTGGAAAATTGTGTGGACAGCAAATAGGCTAATTCTGCAACAATTGAATGGGATCAAACTTCACAGAGGAACATCAGCATCTGAGCAGAAAACTGTCCTCTTTGTTCGCTAAACAAAGAGAACTGCCCTAATGAGCCTCAGCACCGAGCAACTAGAGATTGATTAGAACAGTGGTCGGCAAACTGCGGCTCTTTGGCCCCTTGAGTGTGGCCACGAAGTTTCAATCGCACTGTACGTGCGCGCCCGCACGTGGTATTTTGTGGAAGAGCCACTCTCAAGGGGTCAAAGAGCCACAGTTTGCCGACCACTGGATTCGAAGTAGAAGCTGGTTTAGTGTCTACGGCTGCCCCTAAGCCTATGATAAGAGAAGAACAAAAGTAAAACATGCGCAGTTCTACCAGAGAGGGAACGAGTACTGAGACATTAGCTTTAACTAAGATACCACATTACTTGTCCTTTTCTCCTCTAAACTGTTAATGTGCATTAAAAATTATTTGGGGAACATCTACTTTCTGCCAGGTACTTGACAGTAAAATGCTCACTGTGTCCTATTAGTTATATGCATCTGTGTGTGAGATTCTTCCAATTATGAAGAATACACAGACGCATATAAATAATAGAATCTAGCACAGTAAAGATTGAGTGCCCTAAGACTCTTGGGGCTGCCAAACAGGAAATAACTGAGGCTGCAAAGTGAAATAAATGTTTATTTAGGGTCATATTAGGATTTGAACCCGGGAGTCACAGCTTCAGGAAAAACCCGACCTATGTGTCTGGAAAGACAAGGAAAGCCAGAGCTTTCAAAGACATAAAGCAAGCGTGCTGTTCCCATCTGGTCCTCGTGTGCCCATGCAGGGTTCTGGCTGGATTGCTGGGGCTGGTCAGGTCCATGATGGACAGGAGGGCTAGGCTTGGCTCTTTCAGGGTGAGGAATGCACCTTTTGGTCCATGTGCAGGGGTGAGGAGGAAGTAACGTTCTGGATGTGGCTTCACAGCTGGCTTAAAACTTTAAAAGTTTGGGTTTCAAGGTAAATTCAAGGAGCTGGAGCACTGGTCGCCCAGGCCTGAGGGCCCACAATCCCCATGGGTGGCCGTGGGACTCCATGGCGCCTGCAGGTGGTGTTCCTACAGATGATGCCCAGGCGATGGGCTCAAGGGGGAAGTTGTGATGGCTGCGCAGAAGACACTGGACTCATAAACATGCTAGCCCCAAAGGCAGCTTCAGGCACCAAGGAGCACCCTAATCCAGCGATGGCGAACCTTTTGAGCTCGGTGTGTCAGCATTTTGAAAAACCCTAACTTAACTCTGGTGCCGTGTCACATATAGAAATCTTTTGATATTTGCAACCATAGTAAAACAAAGACTTATATTTTTGATATTTATTTTATATATTTAAATGCCATTTAACAAAGAAAAATCAACCAAAAAAATGAGTTCGCGTGTCACCTCTGACACGCGTGTCATAGGTTCACCATCACTGCCCTAATCCAGTCCCCTCTATCCCCAAAAAGCAAGAAGTGGCTGCATCTGTGAAGAGGACAGCAGAGCTGTCATCTGGTTCTGGCTGCACGAAGGCGAATGCCTGCGGTGCCCTAACTGTAGAAGCTGGTGCCCCACGGGTTGGTCCCCTGAGCCCCCACACTAACTCATTCAAAATGTGCTGTAAAGTGTTTTGTTTCCAATAAAGACTAGCCATTGTTTTGGCTCCTCCTTCCCTGTCCCCCCGTCGGGTCACAGCCCCTCTGCCAGGGGCTGGACCTCCATGTACGCCGGGAATTGGAAGAAGACACAAGTAGCCGCAACATATAGGAGAGACTTTATTGAACACAAAGTAGCCATTGCTAACACGGGAGCCATCAGACAAAGCAGTTCTTCAAAGCAGCCCACAGAGCAGCCACTCACTGGCTGGTCAGCAACACATCTTCATACCAACTCAGACCAAGCAGGCCTCTTGCCAAATAGTGCCATCAGCACTGGGTTATAGAAAGGTACGTGTGCACAGTGTGTGTAGTAAAACGGCTGTGTCATTGCCTTTGCACATGCGTGTGGCACATGGGCCTGGAACATCTGGTCAGGGTCCCCATCTCTCCAAAACAGAGTTTATACGTTCATGGTTCAGACATACATAAGGCCGAGCTCTTGAGTGCCTCCCAGCTGCATGTCCATTTTGTTCCCTTGACACAAATTACAATCTTGGTAACGTCCATTCTCAGGGCTCAGATAAAAACTGTAGTGTATAGAGGAGGGAGAAGGTACTTCCAGGCGGGAAGGTCAGAGAAAGCTCCAGGGAGCAGTGGTACGCATGTGAGCGGAACTTTGAAGAAAGAGTTTGATTTGGAAATAAAGAGATTGGAACAGAGGAGGGAAGTGGGACATACAATTTGTGAATGAAGAATAGCAAATAGCTCAGAAAGAAAGCAGAGAGGGACACATGTGGAAGGGTACCCCGGAGCCAGATCACAAAGAATCTCCCACAGCAAAGTAATAAAGTAGTAAGCACTTGTATAATGTCTGCCAGGTGCCTGGCACTGGCCCACAGCTTTCTACAGATGAAGTCATGTCATCCTCAGAACAGTCATTCGCAGGCAGGTGCCGTATTTAATATCTCAATTACAGATAAGTGGCTGAAGTGCAGCGAGGTTATGTCATGACTGAGGTCGCGTCCACAGCCAATGGTGTTTGAACCACACTCAGAACCACCATCCTCTACTGCCTGATGGTAAGGAGTCTGGACTCAGTTCTCTCCAAGATGAAAAAAGGTGGACCAATTGCTATTGTTTTTTAAAAGTAAACAGACATTTCCATGGAAAAGGAAATAAAGCTCATTATAGATAACTCAAGAGATAAAGCAAAAAGAAAGAGGGAAATACAGTTTTACTTCCTAGAGACAAACGCTATTAACATTTTATTGTTTTATTCCAGTGTGTTTTAAAACCTTATAAAAACAAATTAGAGAATAAAAGAGAGTTTAGGGTGAAAAGAAACATCCTTGCTCCCCAGCGCCCACCCCAAAGGCCGCCTCTTTCTCAATTTGACAATTGGAGGCAAAAATCTATTGATTTCAGGTGTACCGCCCCGCCTTCGCCTCATGTTTGACCATTCCAGTATTAAAGACTACTATTGGTTCTCTTTATCATTTTAGATAATATAGTAGTCCTCTAATTTTTCTAGCAATGTTAGGTGGTTCATCCTTCCCTTTGCAAAAATGAGAAATTAACGCCTCTCACCTGCCTTCAATTGCCCTCCCTGACCTACAATTGCACGTTCACTTTTACAGTAAGTCCCAAGGCTGCGAGCATTTCTATTCTCTGCTGCCACATTCAAGCCTTCTATTCTTTATATTTAGGTTGGCTTTTTAAAAAAAATCAATAAATAGCATTTACATTAATCTGACCAAATATTTTTTACTGCAAGGCCAATTATAAAACTATGATTATATTTTATTATATTTATTTTTTAATATGACAAAATATTTTTAACTGCAAGGCCAAGTATAAAACTATGATTTTAAAAAATGATCCTGGCATCAAGGTGAAATGGGTTCTCTTACATTCTATCAATTGTACTTAAAATCTTTACATATTTTATTGTGCTTTAAATTTGGATCACAACAGCTGGTGATCTCGCATGGATTTCATTTGGGGGTGGGGAGTGGAATTGCCTGTTTCTGCAGCCTGTTTTCTGTACTCCTGTTTGAAGCTGGAATGTTTGTGCTCAGGCCTGTGGCATGGCTCTTACCCTGGGTTTTCCCTCACTGCCCTCTAGGATTGGTTCCGCTGCTCCCTCTTGCCTTCTTTGAGTGGATCCTGACTCTTCTTTTAATTCCTCCCTTGCTTTTCTAGAGTATATCATCATGAAACTCCCTAAGAAGGATTGTGCTTGCTGATCCCATGAATCTCTGAGAATGTCTTATCTCACTGTATTACTCAGATTCCCAATAGGAAAAGAGAAATCACCATAAGCGTTTAAACAGAGGAAATGTAGGGGGAACACTGAGTGCTTAAATAGTGGAAGAACTGGAACCGAACAGGGGAAAGGCAGCCTGTGTGTTACCGACGGTGGACACTCACACCCATCCTTGGGCTGGAGGGACAGAGCAAGAAGAGGTGTTAGCAGATCCCAGCCCTGGCCAGTCACACAGGAGAAACCAGGGCCTCCGAGAACACACAGCAACGGTCAGATTCCACCAGAGGGGTGAGGCAGGAAGAACTGGGGGAAATTAGACCCCGGCTTCTTCATTCCTCCTGCACTCTCCTGCTTGAAGCCAGACAGAAGCCGATACAGGAGCCCGGAACCTGCAGCCTACAGAGCCAGTTCCCGGAATACAGAGCAGAGCAGGGAAAGGCAAGGGACCCATCCCAGGGCAAACTCCTGCCCTCACTCACACTTACTGTGTATGCTTAGCTGCTACAAAATTGTAGGGCCTCGATTTTATTTCTTCAGAGCTTTGAAGGCATCATTCCACTGACATCCAGAATCTAATGTGGACAAGAAAGCTCATGTCAGTCGGCTTCTTCTCCCGTGGTTCGTCTTTTCTCCAGCCCATCGAGCCACCATACAGTGGGAGTCCCAAGCTTCCTATTGCAAGCAACACTTCACTCCCATCAACGTCCAGTCCTCCTCATTCCCCCTCTACCCATCCGCCTGTCATACCACTTTACCCCGGAACAGAGACAGGAAGCTTTAGAGCCGTTCAAATGTCTGGCATCGAGGAGAACTGCCTTCAGGAACCCTCAGAGGAGGATGCACTAACTTGCCCGCAGGCCACCGAATTCTTCATACCCATAACAGACCCCTCATGGAAGGTGCTGAACAGACGTGTTCAGTATATAAATGAAACCACCTGGAGATAAGAGACCTACAGGACCCTCCCCTCACTGCCTTGTTTATCCAGGTGCCACCAGAAACCCAAACTGTCCAGATTCTTCATCAACATATCCCTAGTATGACCTGGATCTCCCCTAATCTGATCCTATTCCCCACCTTCCATGACCCCTGGAACACATGATATATCTACAATAATAAAAGCGTAATATGTTAATTAGACCAGACGACCTTCTGGACGAAGCCAGGACTGCGAGGGAAGCCCGGGTTCCAGGTGCCTGCTGGTGGCCGGAGGGAAGCCCAGTCCCGGGTGCCAGAGGGAAGCCGGTGCGGGCAGCCGGGGGAAGGAAGGCTACTCTTGCATGATTTCGTACATTGGGCCTCTAGGCACCTATAAAATTCCTTCCTCTTTCTAAAACCCCAGCACCATTTAAATGTGCACATTTAGTTACCTTCTTAGTTCTATCATTTACCACCCTACCTCCTACCCACTGTCATCACTCTCCCTAATTCCTGAACCACACTAATATCTACTGTGTTCATTCATTTTCTATTGCTACCCTAATAAATTATCACAACCTTAATGCCTTAAGACAATATGAATTTATCATCTTATGTATGGAGTCTAAACCGGTTCCAGCAGGGCTACACTCCTGGAAGTGCTGCCTTCAGGGGTCGGGGATCTGTTTCTTGGCTTTTCTAGCTGCCATATTCCTTGGCCCATGACCCACATCACTCCAGCCTCTACCTTCATCATCACCTCTCCTTCTCTGACGCTGATGCTATGCCTCACTCTTACAAGGACATTGCAACTAAATTACTCCTTAATCCAGGAAAAGTTCCCCATCTGGAGATCCTTAACTTAATCATATGTGCAAGGTCCATTTTGCCATAAAGGTAACATAGTCACAGGTTCTGTGAATTAGAACATGGGCATTTTTCAGGGGCCACTATTGTACTTACCACAACCACCGTCCCCTCCACCCCAGTCCTGCCACCGTTCTCAGTGCATCCATTGGGAGAGCTAGCCAGTACCTAGACCTCTCAGCTCTTTATCACTTAGAATCACCTTTTTTCTACCACATCTCAGTCTCCTATTCCATGATCATACTCATGACCTTGCCATTACCTATAACCACACTTCTTTCAATTCCTCCAAAATCTGAATTTCAAATATCCTTTTTTTTCTAGTCCCTCATTTCATTGAAATCAGCAACTCTAGCAACTATACAAATTCAAAAACGTCCAACCTATTAGCTATTCCAGTTCTTTTTCTTTTCTTTTTCAAGTGTCTCTCATCCTTCTGACATCCATCCTGACCCAGCCTAGGTCCTATGGTCCATCAATCTAATCTCTCCCTTGAAAATTCTCAATTTGTTTGCCCTTTTTACCTGCCTACAAACTCACCTAGAAAAGTCCACCCTGGTTCAGTCTAATCAAGTGATTTTAATTCCTTTGGGGAAGAAACGGGGAAAGGGCAGGGTCAAGCCTCTGAAATTATTACACAATATAATAAATATAAGATGGCCAACAACAGTAATGTCTACCCATAGTAGAATTCAATAAGTCTTAACTATTATGAAACTATCCTTTTGGCCTACTTTTTGTATTATTATTAAAATAGTATGATCTTAATAACTAACACCTTTTTTTACCATTGTTATCTTTTTTTTAAAGATTCATGTGGGCCCCACACTTTTAGATTCTGATCATGTGGCCCAGCACAGAAGTGTCTGCATGACAAGCACATTTATGTTCCAGTAAATCTAAATAATTCCTAAAATTACTTTTTTTTTACCCCAGAGTATTTTTACTATTTTTTTAACCTATCAGTGCATTTGATGCTTGAAACTGACATATAAAATGATATAAAATGAATGCTTCCTGCCCATAAGCATTTATGTACTAAAAAGACAAGTAAGGCAAGATGTAAAACACAGAAGATAAAAATGAAAACCGTGTTGGGTCTGCTATTTGACAAGAATTTTGAAACGTGGCAGGTGAGCTTCATCAGGGACTGATACAAAGTAATTCACTCAGAAAAATAATATAATCTATATTGACAGAGCAATGAGCTCAGAACCATCTGTTATAAACCAGTAAAGAAGACATTAAAAACTGCTAAAATGAGACACTAATCCAGCCTGCTACAGAGGTGAGGGAGAAGATTGAGACATTAACAAAAGCAGATTACAAGTAAAATGTAAAAAGGTGTCCTAGACCACATGAACACCTATTTGGTTCACCTCAAGAAAGATTATTGAAGCTAAAACACAGGGAGGGAGAGAGAGAGAGAGAGAGAGAGAGAGAGAGAGAGAGAGAGAGAATGGTATCTAAAAATCATAAAATGTACCACAGTTTTTTTTATCCACTCATCTGCTGATTTCCAAGTCTTAGCTATTGTAAATTGCACTGCTATGAACATGGGGGTACATATGTCCTTTCTGATTAGCATTTCGGGTTTCTTAGGATATATTCCTAGAAGTGGAAACACTGGGTCAAATGGCAGCTCCGTATTTAATTTTTTTTTTTTTTTTTTTTAAATATATTTTATTGATTTTTTACAGAGAGGAAGGGAGAGAGATAGAGAGTTAGAAACATCGATGAAAGAGAAACATTGATCAGCTGCCTCCTACACATCTCCTACTGGGGATGTGCCCGCAACCCAGGTTCGTGCCCGCAACCCAGGTACATGCCCTTGACCGGAATCGAACCTGGGACCTTTCAGTCCGCAAGCCGACGCTCTATCCACTGAGCCAAACCGGTTTCGGCCATATTTAATTTTTTGAGGGAACTCCATACTGCTTTCTACCGTGGCTGCACCAGTCTGCATTCCCACCAGCAGTGCACTAGTGTTTCCTTTTCTCCACAGCCTCGTTATAGCCAGTCTGACAGGTGTGAGGTGGTACCTCATTGTCATTTTGATTTGCATCTCTAAGATGATTAGTGATTTTGAGCATTTTTTCATATGTCTCTTGGCCATCTATATGTCCACTTTGGAGAAATGTCTATTTAGGGTCTTTGCCCATTTTTAATCGGTTTGTCTTCCTTTTGTTAAGTTGTATGAGTTCCCTGTATATTTTGGAAATTAACCCTTATCAGATGTATCGTTGGCAAATAAGTTCTCACACGGTGAGCTCTCTTTTCACCTTGTTGACGGTTTCTTTTGCTGTGCAGATGTATTTTGACTTTTATTTTGATGTAGCCCCATTTGTTTATTTTCTTTTTAGTTTCCTTTCCCTGGAGATGTATCCATAAACATATTGCTATGATAGATGTCTGAGATTTGGCTGCCCATGGTTTCTTCTAAGATTTTTATGGTTTCATGACATTTAAGTCTTTTATCCATTTTGAGTCTATTATTGTGTATGGTGTAAGTTGGTGGTCGAGTTTCTTTTCTTTCTTTCTTTCTTTTTTCTTTTCTTTTTTTTTTTTTTTTTTTTTTGCATGTACCTGTCCAATTTTCCCAACATCATTTATTGAAGAGACTAATTTTACTCCATTGTATGCTCTTGCCTCCTTTGTCAAATATTAATTGAGCATAATGTCTTGGGTCGATTACTAGGTTCTCTGTTCTGTTCCATGCCTGTTCTTGTGCCAGTACCAGGCTTTTTTATTATGGTGGCTTTGTATTATAACTTGGTATCTGGTATTGTGACTCCTCCGACTTTCTCAAGAATGTTGCAGCTATTTGGGGTCATTTTTGGTTTCATATAAAGACAATGGAATACTACAGAGCTATTAATAAAAAAAAAAAAAAAGCTCACTGCGTGAGAACATATTTGCAACAGCATGGATGGACCTGGACAATATTATGCTAAGATAAATAAGCCATTCAGAGAAAGACAAGTATCACATGATCACATTCATATGTGGAATCTAATGAACAAAATAAACTGATGAACAAAATAGATCCAGAGACATGGAAGCATAGAACTGTCGAACCTCAGAGGGAAGGTAGGGAAGGGAGGGTGGATGGGAAGAGATCAACCAAAGAACTTGCATGCATGTATGCAAAGCCCTTGCGCACAGACAATAAGGTAGTGAAGGCCTGGGGTGGGGGTGGGGGCGGGAGCAGACTAGAAGAGGTTAATGGAGGGGAAAAGGGGGACATATGTAATACTTTCAACAATAAAGATTAAAAAAACAAAAGTCATAAAATGGGGATCAGTGTTAACTCTTAATACCTATGATAAAAATAATGGAGTGGTTAATTAATGTGTATCTACTCAGCTCAGAAATTTCATTCATGAATTTTATGTCATTTCATCCTCATAGAAATCCCACGAGACATGTATTATAACCTTCATCTTATAGATGATGTGGTAGTCAGCTCAGTTGCCATAACAAAATACCACACACTGGGTGGCTTAAGCAAGAGAAATTTATTTTCTCACAGTTCTGGAAGCTAAAAGTCCAAGGTAAAGGTGCCATCAGGTGCTTGGTGTGACCTCTCTTCCTGGCTTATAGACAGCTACCTAGACAGCTACCTTCTGGCTGTGTCCTCTGATGAAAGTGAGTGAAAGAAGAGAGAGGTCTGGGGTTTACTCTTTTTTTAATTTCTTTATTGATTAAGTTATTACATATGTGGAGTTTACTCTTCTTCTGATAAGGAGATGAGCCCTATCAGATTAAGACCCTACCCTTATGACCTCATTTAACTTCACCTCCTTAAAGGCCCATTTTCAAATACAGTCACCTTGGGAGTTAGAGCATCAGCATATGATTTTGCAGAGACACAATTTAGCCTCTACCATATGAGAAACTCGAGATTCACTCGCCACACTTGCCCACCCTGCCATGGGTCTGCAAGGCTGGCCTCTGGGGGCTGCATCACCCCACCTCCCTCTGGCTTAGAGTGGAGTCCAGCCATTGGGAGGCAATAGCGGGTGATTAGAAGGTGAGATGCTAAACTACTATCCCCCTGGCTCCCATCCTGCCACACCAGGCAGGATGTGCTCAGCTCAGAAATTTCATTCATGAATTTTATGTCATTTCATCCTCATAGAAATCCCACGAGACATGTATTATAACCTTCATCTTATAGATGATGTGGTAGTCAGCTCAGTTGCCATAACAAAATATGGTGGTCACAGCTCCTGATGGGTGATCCCTCTCCTACACCTGCAGCTCCTGCCAACATCCGCTGGCCCTTCCTTCCCCGGTTCCTCTAGGCCCAGAGTGGTAACAGCTTCACATGCTGTAATTCCAGGGCACTTGACTATGCCCGTGTGTTTTGTTATCCCAGCACACACAGCTTTAAAGAGTGCCTTCATCAGACTCTTCAATCGCCTCTTTTTAATGTACCATCTGTCTCCTACCAGATGCTAATACAATAAGTGGTACCCAGGAGCAAAAGAGGATTCTGAAATGGATCACATATTTGAAGAAAACACAAATCACCTCTTTTCCAGACATGGGGTAGCATCACAATCATTCAGATTATTCCTGGTAGTGGCAAGGGATGAAGCATAAATCCAAAGAAAGGAGTTGAGAGATAGTGTTACTCTTTGTCTCTATTATAGCCTTTATTTTAAGACCCTTATTATAGACTTTGTTTTAAGGTCTATTTTGTCTGATATAAGTATTGTTACTCCAGCTTTTGTTGTTTCCATTTGCATGAAATATCTTTTTCCATCCTATGACCTCCTGGTTCATAGGTCGACGCTTAACCACTGAGCCATGCCAGTATGGCTAAACAAGATGTTTGAAACATTTAGAAATGTTTTCTAAATAGAACTGCCAAATTCACAGTAGATTAAAAACTAGTGGCCAAAAAAACTCTTCTGGTCTCTGTCCATCATACAATGGATATACATTATAAACTGAGCAAAAATTTTGGTGTTGCAAAAGAATTGTTAAAGGAGAATGATCTGTAGTGACTCACTCAGACATGTTATACAACCTCCAAAGGGCAATAATTAATAAGTTAATAGTTAATAATTATGCACTCACTCCAGATGACCACACTTGAGGTTTCTTCTAATATCTTCATATGTGAAAACAAACAAACAAAAGGGATGTGAGTCTGGTACATGAATGTCACTGAGGGAAAGAAAACTGCCTGGGTAGGAAGTGGATATTATGAGTACAGCACCTTACAAAACCCATAATGACTTACAACTATGAGGAAAGAAAAGTCTAGGAAATCATGATGCTACAATGCAATGAGATACATTAACATCACATCTATTAATAAATACAGTTCTCTTGTCATCATTAATAACTTTTTACTGGGAAGCAGAAAAACATAGTTGAAAGCTTGGCTAATTTGCATTTGATTTGGGGGCTGGCAAAAGAGTTGAAACTTGGCAAGTTGCCTGACTTCTCTGAGACCACATTTCTTCCTCTATAAAGCTAGATTATTGCTCTAGCCAGTTTGGTTCTGTGGATAAAGCGTTGGTCTGCAGACAAGAGGGTCCTGGGTTCGATTTCGGTCAAGGGCAGGTACTTTGGTTGCAGGCTCCTCTCCAGCCCAGGCCCTGGTCAGGGCTCATGCAGGAGGCAACCAGTCAATGTATTTCTCTCACATCAATGTTTCTCTCTGTTTTTCCCTCTCTCTTCCACTCTCCCTAAAAATCAATAGAAAAATATTCTCAGGTGAGGATTAACAACAAAAAACTAGATTACCTACATGAAACCACAAAGAACCCCAAGTAGACAAAACAATCTTGAGAAGAAAGAATAAAGCTACAGGCATCACACCCCTTGATGTCACCATGTATTATAAAGCTATGGTAATTAAAAGAGTATGGCACGGGTCTAAAGACAGACATATAGACCAGTGTAACTGGACAGAGAGCCCAGAATACATGCGGAAGTGGTCAACTGATCTTTGACAGGAGTGCCAAGAATGCACAATGGAGAAAAGATAGTCTCTTCAACAAATATCCACATGCAAAGGAATGAGAATGTATTCTTATCTTACACCATACACAAAAATCCACTCAAAGTGGATTAAAGACTTAAAAAGATAAAACATCCTATATAATAAAAGCCTAATATGCAAATTGACCAAACAGCAGAATGACAGGTTGCTGTGACATGCACTGACCACCAGGGAGCAGATGCTCAACACAGGAGCTGCCCCCAGCCTGCAAGCCCCAGGGCAGCCAAAGCAAGTGCGAGCAGGCCCCTCCCCCCCCCCCCGCCCGATCGCCCCGCCGGTCACCCCGCAGAGGGAGGCAACCAGTGGTGGCAGCTGGGAGGTGGGGCCAGTGAGTGGACGGTGCCAGGCCAGCCAAGGCAAGTAACAGTGGCGCTCCCCTCCCCCCCCCAAATGACTCCACAGATCAGCCATGATCGCCAGCCAGGCCTAGGGACCCTACCCATGCATGAATTTTATGCACCAGGCCTCTAGTGAAACTATAAAACTCCTAGAAGAAAACATAGGAAATAAGCTTCATGACACTGGTCTTGACAGTGATTTAATGAACATGGTATCAAAAGTACAAGTAACAGAAGCAAAAATAGGTCTGTGGGACTACATTAAACTGGAAAGCTTCTACCCAGCAAAGCAAACAATCAACCAACTGAAAAGGCAATCTATGAAATGGAGGAAATATTTGCAAATCACATATCTAATTAGGAATCAATTTCTATAATATACAAGATTCACCTACAACTCAATAGCAAAAAGAAATTGTAACCCCATTAAAAATAGTCAAAGGACTTTAATAGACATTTCTCAAAGAAAACATACAAATGGCATACAGGCACATAATAAGATGCTCAATGTCACTAGTCATCAGGGAAATGCAAATCAAAACCAAAACGACATATAATCTCACATCTCTTGGGATGGTTATTATTTTTTTAAAAAGCAAAAGACAACAAATATTGGTGAAAAGGTGGAGAAATTGGAACCTATGTAAAACTGTTAATGGGAATGCAAAATGGTGCAGCCCCTATGGAAAAATAATTGCAGGCTCTTTAGAAAAATAAATCATAGGACTACCATATGACCCAGTGAGTCCACTTCTGGATATTTAATGCAATTGAAGTCAGCATCTAAAAGAAATATTAGTATTTCCATTTTCATTATAGCACTATGCACAGTAGCCAAAATATGGAAACAAACTAAATATCTATGGATATTTATGGATGTCTAGATAAATAAAGAAAATATGTCAGACACCTACAGTGCGATATTATTAAGCCTTAAAAAGGAGAAGGAAATCCTGCAATACACAACAACATGGATGAGCCTTGAGGACATTATGGAAGTGAAATCACAGGAGGGCAAAGTTTCGAAAGTAAAACTCACGGAAGCAGAGAGTGGATTAGTGGTTGCCAGGACCAGAGGTGGGAGTAGGAAAGGAAAACAAGGAATTCCTGTCCAGTGGGGGTAAAGTTACATGACATGAATGAGAACTGCACACGTCATGTTTACAGTTATTGACACTGTAGTGTCCACGTGACATTTTGTTAAGAAGGCAGATCTCATCTGAAGTGTTTCTACCACAGTAAAAGCAAGCAAGTTGGAATGCCACCACCTACTCTTGTCGTGACAGAAACATCATGGTGTGGTGGGCTAATAATACGTTGAAGTATTAATTTCTTGCACCAATTCCAAATTCTCATGTCCGTGGGTTTGGGTTGTTACTGCAGACACACAAGGAGAAAGAAATCAGACCACACCCCATTTTTACTTTTTAGAGTACACTTTACATTCTCTGGTAGAGACAGCTTTCACGATATGGTCTTTGAGCAACAAAGAATGGCCTAAACATTAGGCAAATAAAAAGGATCCCCCTCAGCCCATTGAGACTAAATAAAATGATACAAATGCCACAAAAATTTGATTCACCATGAGACAGAAGTTTAATTTCTAGGCATCTGTCCTCGGGAGACTCTGGCATACATACATACACAAGGAGATGTGCGTAAGATTTGCTGAAGCCCTGGTGGTCATGACAACGATTGGGAAAACTAAAAGACCAATAGTGTAAAAATGGATTAAAAATCTAGATATACATGACGGGGAATACTATACGGCAGACAAATATAATAACTTACATATGGATTAACACAGAAAGTTACAAAAATACACTGTAGAGTAAAAAATCAAGTGTGAGGTAATGAATACAACATGGTATGACTTAAGTAACAATAAAGCATACAACAGTATGCATATTATGGAAATAGTTATATACTTAGAATTTCCATAAAAGGGTAGAAAGATATGTGCCAATTATATGTTAGCAGGAATGTCTTAGGCAGGGAAGATAATTAGCATTGAGTGTGATGGACAAAGAGGACTTCAGCTTAATCAGGAAGGTCCTAATGAGAGAAGAAGAAAAAAAAAAAGAGTTTCCCAAACCAGGGAGATGTGGGAAAGAGGGTCAAAGGGGAAATACTGGTGACAGTCACCAGGAAGGGCTGGGACTGTTGCACTTCACCCTGATAATTGTTCTAAATGAGAAGAGGGTCAGAGAACGAGAACAAGTCTGATAACACTGGTGATGCAACACCAGAGGGGATCTGTGCCACAGCCTTCCCATCTGGCGCTGAACGTGGCAGCTGCCGCGCTCACCTGGTCACCAGGCAGAAGCTTGGGCAACCTCCATCACTGGAAGGGCATTCTTCCTCGGTGTCCCCTCCGGAGGAAACCCGGCCAGCCTGAATCCCGCATCACCGCTCTGAGACCAGAAGGGAGCCCAGCTACCGCCCAGGACTTTGAAATAAAGACAAAGTTGTAAGTGGCTAAGTAACTTGTTATGCAGAATGGCGCCTGAACATGCAGATTGAAGTTGTTACACAAAGTAAAATGCCTTATCCTGCTCATCTGAATATTGATGTATTAGTGCCAGCAGGGCCCTGATTGCCAGCCAGGCCTAAGGACCCTACCCATGCATGAATTTCATGCAATGGGCCTCTAGTGAAACTATAAAACTCCTAGAAGAAAACATAGGAAATAAGCTTCAAGACACTGGTCTTGGCAGTGATTTATATAATATACAAGATTATATAAATTCCATAGATTGCTTTTTCAGTTGTAGTGTTCACAGTGTGACATTACAAGAAACTGATCAGAAGGTCAGAAGGTCTTCAACAAAGGACCTCTCTAAAAATACTTATTAGACATGAAAGTCGCCAGTGTCTTCCGCATGTTAGCCAGTTTCACACGCAATATGTAACTCCCTAGAAATCAGAAGTTCTAGGTGAGACCCAAATGAAATCGTGATAACCCTAGGCCAAAGCCTTCTGCGGAAGGTGCTTTTTCTGAGAAGAGAATATCATTTCGATGCTCAATGCTCTTTGCCTCATCCTGACTCAACGGCCTATGTGCTGCAGAGCTAGTATGTTTTGAGTCAGGAGAGTTCATACCCTACAGGCACGGACCTGACATTTCTGATGCAGAGGCCTGAGGGCACACTTCCTTTCCAGTGCTCGGGAGGAAGCAGGTGGTGGGGCAGACACTCTTGCCAGTTTCTGGTAACCTCAGGAAGAATGCAGCTGTGTAAGGGAAGGGGGGGTCTGGTAGGAACATAAGGGGGCAGGTGTTTGCCTCTGGTTCCCCTCTGGGATCGAGATCAGCTTGCTGCCCTCTCAGGTGGGAGCCAGGCCTGTGGGGCCGGGGGACACTCAGGGCCGTGCTACTGAAATGCTTCAGGCTCCACAAAAAGTACAAACCGAAACTGATCCTGCTGGTGCGGGGCACAAACACCTTGGAGAGCGTTCCTGGGTCTGGGAGGAAGGTCCTGTCCTTCCATGTGGATGTATACAGGTCTGTTCTTGATTTCAACTTCAAGTTGAAATATTTTTCAAGACCATTTTCATTACATTGCATTTAAGAGCACATGCAGAACTTGGTTCTCTAAGAGTTTCAAAATGTAAGTCAGGAGCCCACTATTGGGACAATACAAAAAGACAACAATAGAATTGAATAGATCACATACTACATAATAACAGTAAGTATCTATACTAATATCTATACTAATAATAGAAGAATATGCAAATTGTCTGGGACACTGTCACAGTAACAGTAACAACCAGCAGGTTGCCTGGGGCGACAAGGCTAGCAGGGGGGTTAGTGAGGTATGACCAAACAACTGAACAGCAGGCTGCATGGGGCAACCAGGCCAACCAGGCTGGCAGGGAAGGGCAGTTAGGGGCAATCAGGCTGGTAGGCAGAGGAGGTTAAGGGTTATCATGCTGGCAGGGGTGGCAGTTAGGGTAGGTCAGGCAGGAAGGCAGGTAAGCAGCTAGGAGCCAGCGGTCCCAGATTGTGAGAGGGATCCCGGATTGGAGAGGGTGCAGGCTGGGCTGCAGGCTGGGCTGAGGGGGCCTCTAGTTCTTTCATAAAACTTTGTTAAAGACACACACACACACACACACACACACACACACACACACGTGTATAATCATGATATAAAACGTGTCATGCTGTGGGTTGCAGTCACCAATGCTTGAAAGCCACTGCTGCAGATAGTTTGACATCTTTTATTAATATGTAAAGTCAGAGAGTGGAACAAAATGTGAAAAAGCCTCTTGAGAGTACTAACTTTAGGGGAAAGTGAAGAATAATTATGAGAAATTTACTCCCTTCCCCCTAGTAAGGAATAAATTTTTCTGAGATTCTTGATCTGTAAACATATACATAAATAACTTGTTAAGTTTCAAAAGTATTTGAATATTTAACATGGAAACACATGTGAAAGTGCTTAGAGAACCTAAAGGCCAACATAAATTTGAGCCCTTTTTTCCTGGGATGAATTCCAAAGAGACAAACTGATCTTATTTTCTCTAAACCATCCTGGCAGTTCCTCTCCTGAAAAAAGGATTGGGGGCTGTCAATTTTAAAACCTCCTGAACTAGTAGAAAATGTGAAAGTCACTTTTTTATAGAGTCCTATGCTAATACCACTCTACCCCTGTTAGTACCACTTTAATTATGAAGAACCAGGGAACAATATAGTTACAGTTTGAAACCAACCACGGTTTATTCTAAGAGCAATTAGTTGTGCTTCTTCCATCAAAGGGACTTGTTTTGGGTCTCTCTGTGAACTGCTTCTCCTTTCCTCTCTGAAATCAATAAAAATATATTAAAGAAAGGAAGGGTAGGGAGAGAGAGAGAAGAAGGGAGGGAGGGGGGAGGGAAAGAAGGAAGGAAGGAAGGAAGGAAGGAAGGAAGGAAGGAAGGAAGGAAGGAAGGAAGGAAGGAAGGAAGGAAGGAAGGAAGGAAGGAAGGAAGGAAGGAAGGAAAGAAGGAAAGTGTCTGCCTTCCATCATAATTCATTACAGGATTCAAGAGCTAAAATGAATTTTGTTGATCGGGTGAAGCAATACCAGAGATGACCACTAGGTGGCAAAGCAGACTTGGAGAACAGCCTCTCCGCAGGCAGGTGCCAAGGCCACAGCTGCAGCCGGTGTTTCCAAGGGGGTGACGGGTCTTTAACTTAGTTCACACGCAATCCGCGGAGGACATCAAACATGCTCAACAAGCCCTCTGCAACCCATCGTGGCTCTAAAGGGAGTAAGCTTTCTCAGGCTTGCATAGTCACAATCGAACTTGTTAACTCTTGTTACTCATTTCCAGCTGCAAGGAGGAGAGAAGGGCCCTAATATGGTGCTCACGTTGTGAACAGAACATGCCAGAATGCCAGAGCTGGACCCACAGTCGACTTACAACCTGGCTTTCGGGGAGCATCCTGCTGCCTTTCCTGGGTTTTATTCAATTTGACAACAAAAGTGAAGGGTCTTGCCTCAAAACATAACAATTGGACTGATGATTACCCACATTAGCACTCTGAAACCTAAAACATTTATTAGAATTTCTAGGGAAACGGCAAGAAGTGAAAACAAATGCTAAGCAGTTCTTTCCCGACATTCATAGGATGCTCTGGCCAGAGGGGCTCTGCTCTGCTGAGGCAAAACGAGGGGAAATGAGGGCTGATGTCCTACGGCAAACTCATGGTGGAAGAGTTGGCTGTTATTTTTTCAACATTCTGACAATTTATGGTTATTTCTTTTAAACACTGTGTTTTTGTAATGAAGGGTCATAGGATTCATTTAAAATGTTATTAGAGTTGCCAGAGTGTCGTCCTGTGGATCGAAGGGTCCCAGATTCCATTCCGGCCAAGGGCACGTACGTTGGTTGCAGGCTCCTCCCTGGCCCAGGCCCTGGTCTGGGCTCATGCAGGAGGCAGCCAATCAATGTGTTTCTCTCACATCGATGCCTCTCTCTGTCCTTCCCTCTCTCTCTTTCAATCTCCCTAAAAATCAATGGAAAAATATCCTCAGATGAAGATTTTTTAAAAATGTTATTAGAGTAAATAACATTCTGATTAGGAACCTTCTGGTGAGAACAGTCGTATGGACTAAGTATTTCTAACATGTCTGTTTACATACTGAAAGGACACCTGGTGAAGAGAGATCTTGGCCTTGATATCTGTGGTCTATGACTAAGTTGGACTATTTATTTTTTCAAGGTTCATATTTATCAGAGCATTTATCTTTGTATCTGAACATATTCCATACATCTCACTTGCTTTTAAACGTCAGCCTTTTGGCACATTCATACATGTCAGGAGACTGTATGTTTGCAAAGAAAGCGGAAGTAACGCAGGAGACAGGCCCTGCCGTCAAACATTAGGGTCAGAGAACACCCCAGCCCTGCCACGTGGGCCAAGGGCCTGCGCACTCGGGCCTGCTCTTCATCCACACCATGAGCAGCACCACGCCGAGGACTGGATGGGAGGCACAGGGAGCGTCGAGAGAGCCTGACTGGTCCCTGGCAGTTCTTCAGAACTGGTCAGATTGCTTTAAGAGTTTTCCATGACCGTCTGATGGTACAGAATGGTCCTTTTCAAGGGTAACCAGATATAACATTTGTTGAGTATAAAATATGTGTTGGGTTGAGTTTTCAACCCAAGGTGACTTTGCCCCGAGGGGGCCTTTGGCCATGTCTGGAGAGCTTTTTCTTGCCACAACTTGTGGAGAAGTGCTACTGGCATCTAGTAGGTAAAGGCCCAGGGGGCCGATAAGCATCCTACAACACACAGGACAGCCCCCTACAACTAAGAATTATCTGGCCTCAAAGGTCAGGAGAGCTGAGGTTGAGAAACTTAGTGTGAAGAGAGTTAAGAAAGATCCAGAAAAATGTTGTAGTCTTCCATTTGTCAGTGTGGGAACCATGCCAGGTCCCGGATAGTCAAGGCCGGTGGGAGCACAGAGGCCTTGTTATCAATACACCAGAATGGCCAAAGGCCGCTCTGGGCATGTGCCTAAACAGGGTGTCCAAGGACTCTGGGCCTGGGAACCATAATCAGCCCAAGATACCATGAGCGGGTGCAGGACACACGGTACACTGTGCCCCTCAGTAGCCAATAGGATCGATGTAACTACAGGCACGAAGCCTTCTGTGTCTAAATGGTAGAAAAGTAGGTTACTGACTAGTCTAGTTGTCTGAGGATGGAGTGAGAAGTCTGCTAGAGAGAGCAGCTGGGCAGGAGAGACAGGAGAAGCTGCTGAGCTGGAGAAGCTGCTACCACTACGATGTGAGGCGGTGAGTCTAGGAGGCAGCGTGCGGCTGCTCAGATAATAGCTGTGGGTACACAGACTGATGCTGCTTTGTGGGAAAGATAAATGTTCAACAGCTGGTGTCCAGCTGACTGCCTGTATGGGCTTTGCTGTGAGGACTATTCTTGTCTGATGGCAATATGGCCCAGGGAGTCTTCTGCAATAGACTCATTCCTATACACCCACAACCTCTCATGGCTTCTCAGTCTAAGACTCACGTCCTAGGAGGTCCAGCCCCAGGCAGAGGGGCTCAAACCCAACACCTGTTACTAGTGAGCAGAGGATAAAGGAGGAACAGTTCCCAACAGTTAGTACAGTGGGTAGGGTTCAAGAAGAACCAGCCCTGGTGTAGTCGGATAGGAGAATTTAGAAGAATACATGCACTCACAGCCACTCAGAGATACTCAGAGGGAGTCAGGCCAGCAGAGCTGTGCGGTGCTCCTGCTGCTGGCTCTGACAGTCAGGAGAACCTGAGAAATGTCCTTACACTTACTAATCTGGCAAAATTCGAACTCTTTTCAGGAATCAATTCACACCCGGCCAGTGTTGCTCAGTGGTTGAGCATGGATGTATGAACCAGGAGGTCACAGATTGATTCCCGGTCAGGCACATGCCCGGGTTGCAGGCTGGATCCCCAGTAGGGGGTGGGCAGGAGGCAGCCAATCGATGATTCTCTCTCATCATTGATGTTTCTATCTCCCTCTCCCTACCTCTCTGAAATCAATAAAAAAATATACTTTTAAAAAGAATCAACTCACATTTAATTTCTCTGGAAATCACAGTTTCTAACCTCCACCACGGATGAATCTCATATTCATTTATTCAACTCTTCAATTGCTGTTCTGATTGTCAATTCCTATGAGTGCGTAATGCAGGCCCAACAATGGAGACAGGACAAGGAGTGTGAATAACCAGCTTTGCTCAAGTCAGCGAAGAGGGAGCGAAGTAGGGGATACGTTGTGATTCTTGAAGATTAAAACTCAGGCAGCTGAGCAGCGAAGAGTGAGCACAGCATCCCACACAGAGGGCAGGCGAGGGGGAGTCCGCCCTCCACACGGGCAGCATTCAGTGGCCTCTCAGTGCATACAGGCGCCTGGAGGGGAGGCCCCATCTCCGCCTGCAGACTGTTGGCTCTGAGGTCTAGCACGTTGTTTTCCTGGGAGTAGACCTGGAGCTACTGGCATCCTTGGGATTAGCAGCATTGCACTGTGACAGGAGCCCTGATCCCAGAAGGGCTCAAGGAGATAAAGCTGGAGAAAAGGTAAAGGCGGAAACAGAGGTTGCATTTGAGCCGTCGCTGGAAGGGCATGAGAGTGGCAGGCTGGGGACTCCAGAGGCGGCTGTGGGGAGGCTGAACGTCTACACTGGGGTGTGCTGCCTCAGGAGGAGTGGCATTCGGCGGGGACTGACCCAAGAAAGGGGGGATTCCGTGGAATTCATTTTTCAGGACAGCGAAGTGGCATTCCCTTGAAAACTGGGCCACTGTCAAGGGACTATGTCAGCCTCTTCCATGCCCAGGAAAGAGAAGTGAGTTCTCAGGTAACCACACCACCTCTCCCGCTGCCCGTCTGGTAAAGGGCACACCACAAATACGGTTTTCTGGGAAAACAAGCACCACATGATACATTGTTTTGTAATTGCTCTTTGCCACCCAAGTGTTCTCTCGACCTCACACTGCACCCTGTTCACTTTGATCACATACCCTGAAGGCACTAGGAGCCGCTCCAGGGACAGACAGCCTGGGTTCGAGCACTAGCTCGCCACGTATGCACTGTGGGACCTCGGGTTCATGATTAGAGCTCTGAGTAATCCACACCACGAATCACACAGCGAATGTCAGATGCAGAAGCTCGCGGCTCCTCAACCCTCCCTGGCTAGTGCATCCCTCACGAACGAGCTCTACCTGGTCGTATAGAGCAGAAACTCAGTCCTCCTGCCCTTGCCTCTCTCAATGCCAGGCCCTAGAGCAGGGGTGGGCAACCCCTGGCACTCGTGCCAAACATGGCACGCCAGTAACTTTTGCTGGCACGCGAAACCCTCTCTTACAATCTTCCATTTACAATTGTGAATCTTTGTTCTCAGTGACGAATTTTGTTAAGTCTCGTAATAGGAGTAGCCTGACGGACGAAAGTAGTAGCTCGTGCATATCTCTGAAGGTCACGAAATATAAACCTGATGTAAGATCTCTGTCATCAGTGATGCAGCAGCAAAAGTCCCACTGATAATATCACACGGAGTCATAAAGTTTTCTGTCAGACTATCAGTGTACATGTATACATTAAAAAATAAATGTGTTTTTCATCATCATATACTGTGTTTTTGTCGCTCGAATGCATTTTATTATTTCTTCAAGGTTCTTCACATACATACACCTTAAGACATATCAAGTAGGCGTAACATGTTCTCAAAAAATTAGGGTTGGCACGCAGAAGAATTTTGAGTCAGAGATTTTGCTGGTTTTGGCACGCACTCACAAAAAGGTTGCCCACCCCTGCCCTCGAGGTTACCAGTGGTAACCGCTTACTTAGTAAGTAAATATTTACTAGATGAATGGATATGTCCTTCCAAAATTTGTCCTTTTGTAAAAAGAATTATATGTGTATGTTCTTAAGCACTCACTGTGTGCCAGGCTCTTTTCTCTGTGCTTACACTTGTTAAGTCATTTAATCTACACGACAAATCTGTGGTTTAAGAGTCTTTTATTTAATGGCCATGTGAAAAAACAGAGGCCCAGAGTGGCTAAGTGACTGGGCCACAATCACACAGCTCTTAGGTTGGGGAGCTAAGATTTGAACCAAGGCAGTGTGACCCAAATTTTGTTTCCAACCACTCAGTATGTATTATGTTCTCTGGCCTGCTTTCTTTCATTCAACACTACCATGGACATCTTCCTCATTCAGTGCAAATAAATCTACGTCACACATGCTTTAAAGGAACCCCCAAACAAAGAGGGACTGTCCAGAATTCATTAGTTGGCACATGAAGTCCTTGGCTCAAACAGAATTTTGAAAGAGGAAAGTATATGAGACAATGTATTTGTTGAAGAGACTTTCAAGAGTTATGTTTCCGAACTCAGCATCAGTATGGCCAACACAAATCTCTAAGAGACGCTGAAAGTGAAACAACTGGATTCCAGACTCCTTTTTTCACTAGCTCTGCTGAAACTTGTATAAGCAGTTAAAGGCCCACACCTCATGTTTAAAGGAGCTCGTCATGGACTATGGCCCACAGCACAAAATTGTGTAGAAAATCAAATCAGTGAATACATAATGAAAGGACTTTGATGGCGTGTTAAGATGGATGGGAGCTGACACAACTCTTCTGAACACACTGAATTACAAAGAATTTGCAGATATTGATTAAAAATAGAATGGAAGCCCAAACTGGTTTGGCTCAGTGGATAGAGCGTCGGCCTGCAGACTAAAGGGTCCCAGGTTCGATTCCATTCGAGGGCATGTACCTTGATTGTGGGCACATCCCCAGTGAGAGGTGTGCAGGAGGTAGCTAATCGATGTCTCTCATCAATGTTTCTGACTATCCCTCTCCCTTTATTTCTGTAAAAAATCAATAAAATTATGTTTAAAAATAGAATGGAAGTTATAATCTAAATTTGATACAAAAGTTCTACCTATCTGTTGAAATAAAACAAGGAGAACAAAAACTATGAGAATCAAAATAAAATAATAATTGAATGTATAAAATAACATAGTCTGTATAATTAAATGTTAGAAAACAATGATCTCTTGTTTTGAATTTCCTAAAATTAAAACGGAAACTAAATCTCCTATCACTATTAATGACTTTTTGGGATTAAAAACAAAAAAGGCACAGCAATAAAGGTGAACCAGCCTCCCTGGTGTGGCTCAGATGGTTGAGTGTGGACCTATGAACCAGGAGTTCATGGTTTGATTCCCAGTCAGGGCACATGCCTGGGTTCTGGGCTCAATCCTCAGTAGGGGGCATGCAGGAAGCAGCTGATCAATGATTTTTCTCTATCATTGATGTTTCTATCTATCTCTCCCTCTCCCTTCCTCTCTGAAATCAATAAAAACAGTTTTTTTAAAAAATAAAGTTGAACCGTCCAATCAAACAGTGTGAATCCTTATTCTAAAACATGACAGGAATATGAATGGAAAAAAGTAATTGAAAGTGTGAAATCAATAAAATTAAAAGATTTATACAGGCAGAAAACAACCAAAAAATAACTGCAGGAAGAATGTTAAGTTTCGGTGCTGGAATTATTTTTAGAAGTCCCCATCAAATGGCACCATCCCCTTTGCTGGGGATCGTAGTGTGGAGAATTTTTTTGCCCTGGTGAGTTCAGAGTGTCATATCTCCTACTTGCCTTTAAGCGCCCCCACCCCAAGGACCAGGAATGGGAAGCATATGCATATAGAAACTCACACATCAGCAATTTTGTAACAGGGAATAAAAACTTTATACTATTCTGACTAACCATGAAATGAAATTAGAATAAAATGTACCACTAAGAAACTGATAAAAGGAGCTCGCATACTGACAATTTCCTTATAAGCATATTGCAGGCATCAGCAGTTCCAGTTCCTGCTTGTATAAGAAATGGTCTTGACCACAACTTCAGTTGATGCAGTTCACCCAACTGCAGGAATTTGGCTAGCACTGACCAGCTCCAGTGTATTGACATTAATGATCCATATTGGAACCAGCAAGGACATAACCTGCACATCCGTAGCCCCTTTCCCTTGTTTCTTTGTTTTGCTTTCCTTCTCCTTCCCTAGAAAAACCCCTATCGTTGTGAAGATCGTTGTGAAGGCATGAGGCTGCCATCTTCTTAGGTTGTCAACACCTGAATAAACCTCTTTCCTTCTCAACCAGACCTGTATCATGAGTGTGACTTCCGTCGAAGCAGGCAGCCTGACTTGTGGGTCATTTTCCCACTTACAATTTTGGGAAGCCATCCAAGAGGTCGTGGGAGCCCCCCTCAGTAAGTCTCTCAACTTCCCAGGCTGCCTGTAGCTGACTTACCCCGTGACAGAACTTAAGAGTTAAGACCATTTCTTATAAAAGCAAGAACTGGAACTGCTGATGCTTAGCAGCTGCTGAGTAATTTTTTATTCAGGACTGCCTCTCTCCCTTGGTGCTGGTCGCCTGCTACATCTAACTTGGGGAAGGAAACAGGTGTTGGTGGGCTGACAAGCCCATAATGGGTAAGTCTCTAATGTGCATGGCCAGGAGACTCTGATGTGCCACTTGGGTTCCAAATATAATGAGCAGAAGTATGACTTGAATCATAAAAAGAGTCATGTCTCTCAACCAACTCCCAGCATTGAGCCAGTTTACAGAAACAGAGTGTCTCCTTCTTGAGGAAGAACCCACTACACTGCCCAGAATGTATGCTGTTACTCTTCCTCCAGCATTCCCCAAAAGAACCTATGGCCATTTAATAGTGTGACTGTGCATTGGGTAGAAGGAAATCATCAGACTTTTGGGAATTCCCAAACACCACTCTGAACTTATGCTAATTCCTGGTGACCCAAAGTCACTGTAGTACACCATTCGGAGTAGGGGTTTGTGGAGGTCAATGGAGTTTGAGCTCATGTCTATCTCAGTGGACCCAGACTCAGTTTCCCAAACCCATAATGTAGTTCCTTCCTCAATTGTGAAATGCACAATTGGAAAAGAAACATCAGAAATTTTCAGAATTTCCACATTGGTTCCTTGACTTGTCAAGTAAGAGCTATTACTAGTACAACAAAACTGGCCACGTGGAAGTCACAGGAACTGCCTCTGCCTACGAAGATAATATAACAAAAGCAATACTGCATTTCTGGTGGGACAACAGATATTAGTGCCACCATCAAGGTTTGGAAAGATCCAGGAGTGGTGATAGCTACTACATCTCCATTTGACTTACCTACTTGGCCAGTACAGAATACATATACACTTAGATAATGACAGTGGATTACCATAAATCCAATCAGGTGGTGAATCCACTTGTCATGGCATCTCCAGATGTGGTTTTTGTTGCTAGAACAAATCAACACCTCCTTTGGGACCCAGTGTGAAGCTATTTACTGGCAAATGCTTTTTTTCTCTATACCTGTTTGTAAATACCATCATAAACAGTTAGCTTGCTGCCAGAAAGGTCGGCAATATACCTTCACTGCTCCACCTGAGGATATAGCAACTCTCCATCCTTATATCAGTCTAGTGTACAGAAATCTGGATTGTCTTTCTCTTAAACCATACATCTTGCTGATTCATTACATTAATGACATAATGCTGATTGAAACTATTGTGTAAGATGTAGCAACTAGTCAAGACACATTGGCAAGACACTTGTGTTCCTGAGGGTGGAATATAAATTCCACAAAAACTCAAGGGTCTGCCACCTTAGTAAGATTTCTAAAGGTCCAATGAAGGAGAGATGGCCAAAGTCATGGATCCACATTGATTCATTGGAATACTTCAGAGGGTTCTTCTTTTCTTTAATCAAAGTTGTAAATTTCTTCCTCCAGAGAGCCTCCAATCAGTATCATCAAGATTAGGGCCCTTCTCCATGGCAATGATTGCTTCATAGGGCTTAAGTCCCGCTTGAATTAACCCCTTTCTTATACCATAGGGTGAGTGTCTCCCCTCTAACCATAAGGATGCACTAGTGTACATACATATACAAAAATTAACTCAAAATAGATCCAAGCTCTAAATACAAGAACTGAAACAATAGATGACATAGAAGAAAACATAGGTACTAAACTTTTGAACCTTGGTCTTAGAGAAGGTTTTATTAATTTGACCCCAAAGGCAAGGGTTGTAAAGACAAAAATAAGTCAATGGGACTAAATCACACTAAAAAGCTTTGTTGACCACAAAAGAAACTGCCAACAAAAGAAAAAGGGAACCAACCAACCAACCTGGCCAGTGTTGCTCAGTGGTTGAACATCGACCCATGAACCAAGAGGTCACTGGTTAGATTCCTGGTCAGGACACATGCCCAGGTTGTGGAATTGATCCCCAGTAGTGAGTGTGCAGGAGATAGCCAAGGGGTTAAGGTCGCTATTTCATTTCTAACATTAGCAACTTGTGTCTTCTCTTTTTCTCAGTTAACCTAGTTAGATGTTTAACAATTTTATTGACTTTCAAAGAACCAGCTTTTGGTTTTATTAATTTTCTTGATAGGTTTTGTTTTCTATTTCACTGCTTTCCACTTTGATCCTTATTATTTTTTTTACTTAATTTGTTCTTGTTTCCCAAGATGGAAGTTTAGACTATTTATGTAATCTATAATCACTAGATTGTATAATCTTAGATTACTTGTGTAACTTAATGATGTACTTGAGTATACCACCTTTACACTATCCATAAAAGCCCTGCTCAAGGTCTACTCTGTCCCTACTCGTCTCAACCCTCCTACTCATATAGTCAAAAGTTTCTAAGGGCCCAGTATCTCTCAGACCCCTCAATTTACAGCCCAACTTATACTCCTGAGCATCACCTAGTCTGACTTTGGCTTCTCTCCTGAACCCTATCTTGGAGGGCAGCTGATTACAGAGTGTTTGGACAAATTTTAGGCTGAAGGTTATTCACACATGTGCAGTCAAAGTACACCGTGGCTTGAGATGAACTGAATGAGAAAAGAAAGGGGCAGTAAGACTAGGACCTAGACCTCCTAATGCACAGAATACATTTTATTTACCATTTTGTTATTTGTATTTATAACTTTTAAGTGGTTGACATTAGCTTTGCAGTCCTATTTTTAAACTATTGCTTCAGGCCCTACACCCATGGGGGATGCACCTGATGTAACTACTACTAAACTAGGAATGCCTATTTCCTATTCGCAATTATATTAAGTTCCATTATGCATTTTGAAACACATAGTTTTTTATAATGTACCACTTATACATACCTAAGTCCTGTGAACTCAAAGGATGCTTCACGTATACATCTAATGCTATTGCCCTAAGTACTTAATTTATCCCTGCTTTCTAAAAGTTTCATATTCAATGGTTGCCAGGATTTGGTTTGCAAAAGGGCATAATTAAAACAAGAGAACTTATCGTGGTGAAATCTTTATTCCTTTGTAAACCTGATAAAATACTGATTTCAGATTTCTTTTTTATTTTGTAACCTATGCTGATGATTATTCAAAATGATGAAATTTCATATAACTACAAACACATACAGTGCATGTAAAGATGGGGGAAATCTGAATATGATCTTTATCTGACAAAGAAGTAGGGTGGCTTCAATTACTTGAGAACATAATATAGTTAGGTAGGATATAATCACTCAAAGCTTGGTGAAAGGCACAGGGGAATTCTTTATACTATTATTGCAACTTCTTGTGATTCTCTTTTTTCATTTTGCTATTTCTTTTTTTTCTTAAAGCTTTACATTGTACAATATAAATCTATAAATTAGTTTATGACATCAAAACAAAAACACAATTATTAATACTACAGTACATCTAAAGAAAATTTTCAAACTATATGTCTCAAATTGACAGATTTCTCCCCAATATAAATTCTGACATCACAGACTTTGAATTTTTGCTAAAAACTTTTACAAAATCAAAAAATTTGTAGGGTTTTATACCAGTAGTTACTTGACATTCAATTGAATGTTACTTCTTAACAACACTGTCCTCCTTTTGTTGCAGTCTATTAGTTTGTCCAACATCATCACTTTGGAGTAAAATAAGGCTAGTTTGTGGATGAAGGTTACTTTATTCAGAATATCAAGAGAACTTCCTCCATAGTGTGAACTCTCTGAGTTGTAGTGGGTGCTGAATTGTGACTCAACATTTCTAATATGTATTTCAATCATAAAATTTTCCTCCCATGTGTGTTCTCTGATGTACAATGAGGTTTGACTTCTGTGAGAAGTATTTTCCACACATGTTACATTTATAGGGCTTCTCCCCTGTGTGTGATCTCTGATGTTTAGCAAGGTCTGATTTACGGTAAAAAATTTTCCCACATTCATTACATTGACAAGCCTTCTCTCCTGTGTGAGCCCTGTGATGCACGGTGAGGGATGATTTGTGACTGAATGATTTTCCACACTCATTACATTTATAGGGTTTCTCCCCTGTGTGTTTTCTCTGATGTAAAATAAGTCCTGACTTCACACAGAAAGATTTGCCACACTCATTACATTTATAGGGCTTTTCATCTGTATGAGTTCTCTGGTGTACAATTAGAGCTGACTTATGACAGAACGCCTTTCCACATTCACTACATGCATAGGGTTTCTCCCCTATATGAATTCTCTGGTGCTGAGTGAGCTGTGATTTCTGGCAGAAGGTTTTCCCACATTCACTGCATTCATATGGCTTTTCCCCTGTATGTGTTCTATTATGTTTTATTAGGTATGATTTATTGTAGAATATTTTTCCACATTCCTGACATTCATAGGGTTTCTCCCCTGTATGTGTTCTATAATGTTGAGAGAGGGTGGACTTATGACTGAAGAATTTCCCACATTCGGGACATGCAAAGGGTTTCTCCCCTGTGTGAGTTCTCTGATGTACTGTGAGGTCAGACTTCAAGCAGAAGGTTTTTCCACATTTGTAACATTCATAGGGTTTCAACCCCGTATGAATTATCTGATGCCTGGTGAGGACAGACTTTTGGTAGAAAGCTTTGCCACATGTATCACATGCATAGGGTTTATCCCCTCTGTGAGTTCTCTGATGTTGTGTAAGATGTGACTTCTGACAGAAAGATTTCCCACACTCAGGGCATTCAAAGGGTTTCTCGCCTGAATGAGTTCGCCGGTGCACCGTGAGATGTGAATTCATACAGAAGAACTTCCCACATTCATAGCATTCATAGGGCTTCAGGCCTGTGTGTGTTCTCTGATGTTTAGTGAGGTCAGACTTCTGGTAAAAAGTTTTCCCACATGCATTACATTGATAGGGTTTCTTCCCTGTATGTGTTCTCTGATGTAATGTGAGGGCTGACTTGTGGTTGAAGGCTTTCTCACATTCATTGCATTCATAGGGTTTCTCCCCGGTGTGTGACCTCTGATGTTTAGTGAGGTTTGACTTCTCCCAAAACTTTTTCCCACATTCATTACATTGAAAGCTTTTCTGTCCTGTATGTATCCTCTGATGTCGAGTGAGGTGTGACTTCATCCAGAAAGCTTTCCCACATTCATTACATTCAAAGTGTTTCTCTCCTTTATGAGTTTTCTGACATTGTGAGAGGTATAACTTCCTCCTGAAATTATTTCCACTTTTATTATAATCACAGTGTTTCATATGTGACTCATGATGCTTTAAAAGTGTAGCATTCACACATAAGGATTTCCCACAAACACTAAATTCATAGTGATTTTCGTTTAAGGACATTATGTGATGTAATAAGATGGATGGGTTCTCACAGGATGTTCTTCCATATTCATTATACTCACAATCATTCCCATCTGTGATCTCTTTCATGTATATATTAAATAGTGCCTTTTCATAAAAGCTTTCTCGATATATGTTAAATTCAGAATTTCGCTGCAAAGTTTGAACCTTCTCATGTTGAACAGGGTCTTCATCATGACTGAAAGTTTTCCCATTTTTAAAAAATTCACTTTTCTCTATAGTATGAGTTTTTTCATATATAATATTGAATAGTAACTTTCTACAAGCATTAAATTCATCAGTCTTCTTTCCTGTATAGTTTTTCTTATTGATAATCAATTCTGAAATATAGTTGAAACTCATTCTACATGAGTCACATTGACAGAGTATTTTTCTGGAAGAAAAAGAATCTGTATCCAAGCTACATGGTTTTTGTATTACATTACTTCGTTCTTTAGTCAGTGTTTTGTTATTCATGAATACAACTTTCCAGACATGGTGAAACTGGTTTTCTTGGCTCATCTCTGTCATGTAATCAGGTTTCCAGATGGCTAGAAATAAGAAAAATTAATCTTACACATAAATAATAACACATTTCTTATGAATGTGACCTATATGCAAATGTTTTATGTTGTTGCTAACTTTGATGTCCAGACTCCAGGGATGAAAATAATTGCAAGTACATATATTTTTCTATTTTGGAGGGTTTGGGTGAAGAAAAACAAAAAGAAAAAAAAACTTGGAATAGTGGAAGCAGGGAGAGGAAACCAGCTATTAGAACACAGACATTTAGTTTCCAAAATCTGAGGAATAATAGCAACTGCTTAAATCTGAATCTCCCATGTATCCTCCAAAAGAACTATAAGGATTTATATAAGAAGAGCAATAAAATTACATATAGTAAACCATGACTTTAGCATAACTAGGAAATACAGAACACTACTCAGTGCAGTCACCACCAAGTAAGGACATAAATATTCAAATACAGAAAATCTATGGGAAAAGTTAGCTGGAGACTATAGCAACCATGTAAAATAAGAGATAGAATTTAAACATAATTAAGTACAAATAAAATTACTCCCAGAAAGTAAAAGCCCCACTGTCAGTAGGAAAATGCTGAGATGATGTTTCAGTTCTGAGAGATAAGCTAAGACTACTGGGAAATCCCAAAGAGGGTACTTGTAGTAGATGGGAACTAAGGAGGCAAGAGGTGAACAAAGTGAGGAATAAAACTGTGAAAACAACAAAATTACCTTAGAAAATAGGACTTAAATTACAAGGAGCTTGTTATGGACAGAATTGTGTCCTTCCAAATTCTTATGTTGAATCCCTAATCCCAGATGTGATGGTATTTTAAGATAGGGCCTTTAGGATATAATTAAGATTAAATGAGGTCATATGTGTGGAGCACTAATCCAATCGGAATGGTGTTCTTATTATAAAAAGATGAGACACCAGAGCTTGCTTGCTCTCCACACAAGTAGAGAGAAAAGGCCTTTGCCAGCGGTAAACTTTTTATATTCCTGTCCATTGCATTACCTGAAATTTCAGGTAGGATGTTAAAAGAGAGTGTTAAAACAGGACATCCATGCCTTGCTCCTTATATTGTGGAGAAAGCATCCAGTTTTTCTCAATTAAGAATGACATTAACATGTTTTTCATTAAGTTGAGGAAATGCCCCTCTATTCCTAGTTTGCCGAGTTTTTATCATGAATGGGTGTTGGATTTAGGCAAATGCTTCTTCTGCATCAATTACTATCATCATATTATTTTTCTCTCTATGGCCTGTTGATGGAGTAGATTATATTAACTGATTTTTGAATGTTGAACCAACATTGCACACCTTGAATAAATCCTACTTGGCCATGGTATATAATTCTTTTTAGACAGTGTTGGATTCTATTTCAATTTTTGTATCTATGTGCACCTTATGTCACCATCTGCTTTTGAGATTAGGAAAATAATAATCTTAAAGAATAAGGAAGACAGAATACCCTAAGGAATCTATAAGAAAGCTAGTATAGCTAATATACAAATTCAGCAAAGTTTCAGGGTATAAGGTCAATGCCGCCAAATCAGTTGTGTTTCTATATCCCTGCAATGAGCAATCAGAAAGAAAATTAAGAAAGCGATACAATAAATAATAGCATCTTATTTAGCCTATGTTGCACTACACTGATTGGTTTTGTGAATGTTAACCAGCCTGCATACCTGGAATATATCCCACTTGGTCATGGTATATAATTTTTTTATACATGGCTAATTTCTATTTGCTAGTATTTTGTTAATGATTTTTGCTGGTAGATTTATGGGAGATATTGACCTCTTGTTTATTATTTTTGTACTACCTTTCTATGATTTCAGTATCAGAATAATAAACTTGTCAGGAAGTGTTCCATCACCTTCTGTTTTTCTACAAGACATTGTGTGAAATCATAATTAATTATTTAAATGTTTGGTAAAATCTCCAGTGATGATATTTCACATTTCTTTTCTCCTTTTTAATTGGAGCTTTTTATTTAAAATTTCTTTAGTCCAAATTATCTATGACACCTTCTATGACAATCTATGGGCCATTCAGAGAAGGTGTCATAGATAATTTGAACTAAAGAATTTTTGGGCCATATATAATTACGTACATAATCTTGATTAAGTTTTGATAGTTTGAGATTTCTAAAGAATTGTTCCGTTTCTTCTAAATTGTCAAATTATGGCATAATTGTTGACAGTATTCACTTAATATCCTGTTAACAGATGCAGAAATGATATTCCATTTCTTTCTTGATATTGGTGATTTGTCAATATTTGTTAATACTATTTTTGTCAATATTGCCAGAAGTTTATCAATTTTACTGTTTTTCTCCCCCAAAGAATCAGATTTTTATTTCATTCGTTTTCTCTATTCTTTTCCTATTTTCAACTTCACTGATTTCTGCTCTTAATTTTTTAATTTTCTTCCTTCTACTTGCTGTGGATTTACTTTACTCTTTTCCAGTTTCTTGAGGTAAAATTTTAATTATGGGTTTGAAACCTTTCTTCTTATCATTAGTTGCATTTTAGTACTATAAATTTCCCTCTCAGAACTGCTTTAGCTGCCTCCCACATATATTAATATGGTGTGTTCTCATTCCATGCTATGTATTTTTAATATTTCTTTTGAGCCCAATCCAGTTGGTTAGGGCGCCAGCCCTCAGACTAAAGGTTCTCAGGTTTGATTCCAGTCAAGGGCACGTACCTCACTTGCAGGCTCAGCCCCGCCCCAGTTGGGGTGCATGCAGGAGGCGATCAATGCGTCTCACATTGATGTTTCTCTTTCTGTGTCTCTTCCCCTCACTTCCACTCTCTCTCAAAACCAATGGAAAAAAATATCCTCAGGTGAGGATTTATATATATATATATATATATATATATATATATATATATATATATATATATAGAGATATTTATATATATACATATATATATATATAGAGAGAGAGAGAGAGAGAGAGATTTATATATATATATACATATAGAGAGAGAGCCTTCTTCATTGATCTATGCATTATTTATAAATATCTTGTTTAATTTCCAAGTGTTTATTTTTCTCTTGCCTTTCTGTTACTGATTCTTCGTTGGATTTCATTACGGTCAGAGAACATAACTTACTCAGCAGAATGTCAATTCTTTTAAATTTATTGAGCTTTATTTATGCCTCTAGATGTTTTATCTTTCTGAATGTTCCATGGGCGCTTGAAAAGTATGTCTTTTCTGCCATTGTTGGGCAGTGTTCTATAATTAAGTTTTGATAGTTTGGGGTTTCTAAAGAATTGTTTCATTTCTTCTATACCCTGGTGGTCTTGTTCAGTTTTTCTGTGTCTACTGTTGATTTAATGTCTAGAAGTTCTACCAACTTTTATCCACTTCAAGTGAAATGTAAAACTTTAATTCAACTAAAATCCCTCTTCCTCCAGCTTAAAATATAATTGTATTAAGTTCCTCAAATCATATTATAAACTTGGTTCAAATGATTTCAGAAACTCATGAGAAGAAAACTGTCATATTTAACCTACTTTTGCCACTTCCAAAGTTCTTTCTTTACTGAAGTTCCAAGCTTTCTTGTGTTATTTCTATTTAGAAAACTTACTCTAGCCACTTCTTTAAAAGTAGGTTTGCTAATATTTTCTCTTAGTTTTCTTTTGTATAATAATATCTTTAGTTTACCTCTTTAATGAATACATTTTCCAAGATAAAAAATTTTTTTGAAAGTGCTTTTTTTTCCCCAGTAGTTGAAAAAAAAAGTGCTATTTCCTTGTAGCCTCAATGGCTTCAGATAAGATATCCACTGTCATTCCCAAAGGTAATGTTATTTTCCAATGCCTACTTTCAAGATTTTTTCCCTTTGGTTTTCAGAAATTAAATTATGATGTGCCTTCAATGGATTTATCTTCTTGGAAGTTCAGATTCTTGAATGAGTAGTTTTATATCTTTTGCCAAATTTGAGAAGTTTTCAGCCATTATTTATTTAAATACTTCAACACCACTCTCCTCTCCCCTTCTGTTACTCTGATGATACAAATGTTAGTTTTTTTATCACTGTCCCCCTTCCAAATACAGAGATAATCCAAACTCTTCTTAAAGTAGTGCACTCAGTCACTTTAACCCTGCTTTGATTTCTCTGAGAGATTTTACCCACAGAACATTTAATATATGCAAATATCTGTGTATGTATTTAGCACTTTATTTTGATTAAAATATATTTAACATGTAACATTGTGTAAATTTAAGGCCTACATGTTATTTTGAAACACTTATATACTGTAATATGACTGCCATTGTACCAATAATTAGCACCTCTATCTCAGATAATTATTTCTATTTTTGGAGTTGAAATAATTAAGTTCTAGTCTATTAGCAAGTTGGATGATTATAAAACAATACTATTCTCTATCTATAGAGAATAATATATATATAGGGCCATTCTAGGGCTTATTTGCTACTCTTTGCAAGTTCACACCCTTACACAACAATTGGCTTATCTCTGCACACACTAGAATCTGCTAACCACTATTTTACTTTTTGTTTTCAAAAGTTTGCCTTTTTTAGATTCTGCATATGATACCATACAGCACTTGTCTTCCTTTGACTTATTTAGCACAATGGCCTCAAGGTACATTCATGTTGTCACAAATAGCAGGATGTCCACAAATAGCTAAATATTTTGGTGTGTGTGCACATGTGTGTGCGTGTGTATGTGTGTGTGTGTGTGTACATATTTAGCTTACATCCATTCTTCTTTATCCATTCAACCGCTGATGGGCACTCAGGTTGTTTCTGTATTTGGATATTGTGAATAATGTTGCAATAAATGTGGTAGTGTATTTATCTCTTGAATATCCTATTTTCAGTTCCTTGTGTACATACCCAGAAGTTGACTTGCTGGATCATAGAGCAAATCTATTTTTAATTTTTTAGGAACCTCCACACTGTTTTCCATAGTGACTGAACCAATTCCATTCCCTCCAACAGAGCACAAGAAGTCCCTTTTCTACACATTCTTACAAACACTTGCTACCTCTTGTCTTCTGGATGGTAGCCATTCCAACAGGTGTGATATGATATCTCACTGTGGTTGTGATTTGCATTGCCTTGATGGTTAATGATGATGAGCATCTCTTCGTGTACCTGTGGCCATTAGTGATACTTTTATTTATTTATTTTTTATATTTTTATTGATTTCAGAGAAGGAGGAGGAGGGAGAGAGAGAGAGAGAGAGAGAGAGAGAGAGAGAGAGAGAGAGAGATCAATGATGAGAGAGAATCATTGATCAGGCTGCCTCCTGCATGCCCCCTACTGGGGATCAAGCCCACAAACCAGGCATGTGCCCTTGACCAGAATCGAACCCTAGACCCTTCAGTCCACAGGCTGATGCTCTATCTACTAAACCAAACCAGCTAGGGCAAGAAGTATTCTTGAAAAAACATTTCAAAGCTGTCAACCTCTGGATTAACCAAAGGAAAATAACAAATCCCTTGATGTTCATCTGTACAGTACACACTAACTCACCTGGGAGTCTCTGGCTTGGGAATTCTTCCTCCAATATCCATGGCTCCTCTCCTTGCTCCAACCTGAAGATCACTTCTGGTTTGGTGACACAATACCCTGTCAAAGTGAAATAATTTAGGACTTGGACCAGGAAGCCTAGATGTCAGGGACTCTAAAAGAGGAGGAAGCTTCTGGAGCTGATCAATGAAGGTGCCACTGAACATTTTACTGAAGAGGTAAACACAAATATCTTCCTGGTGCCCAAAAGTGGTCAATCAACATTGATGCCTGAATTCAATCTTAACTATTGTTAAATTCTGTAGACTACCTCTATGCTTCATGATTGGAAGGATTTTGAAATGCCTTTCAGAATTACCTAATAAACAGACCTTACCCACTGAGACAAGGTTGCTGTAGTTCTCCAGCATCACATCTCTGTACAGGGACCTCTGAGTGGGGTCCAGATGCTGCCACTCCTCCTGGGTGAAGCCCACAGTCACATCCTTAAATGACACTGATGGCTGGAATTTCTGATCAATGTGAAATGTTCAGAATTAGGTGACATGGAAAAAGATGTATCAACTAATCCTTACCATGATTACTGTTCAGGGATGAGCAAAACGGTTTACAGAGCATTCCCAGTCAGGGCACATACCTGGGGTGCGTGTTTGATCCCTAGTTGGGGAGTGTAGGGAAGGCAACCAATCGATATTTCTCTTTCACATTGATGTTTTTCTCTCTCTCTCTCTCTCTCTCTCTCTCTCTCTCTCTCTCTTTCTAACTCAAAGCATGTCCTCAAGTGAGGATTTTAAAAAATAATAAAATTAGGTCCTTTCATCACATCTATTGAAAAAATTCCAGATGGATTATGGTACTAAATACTAAAACAAATTTGGAAATTTTAGACAACATATTGGAAAATTGCATTAGGCCCATGGGGTAAGGAAAATAAGAATAAATACAGAAGACACAAAGAGTTATATCAAAATATAAATATACCATTAAGTTAAAAGAAAAACATCATATTGAGAAAAGACAATTCCTACAAAACTCAGCAGAAAACCTGAAAAGCCATAAATGTATGAAAGCTTCACAACCTCAATCAGACACATAAAAATTAAACAGTGACATTTTTCATATATTAGTGTAGAAATAATTTTTTATATCTGGAGAGGAAGGAGGAATAGTCTTCTAATTAGTAGTAATATACCTAGAAAAATTAGAAATCCTCAAATTCTACAACTTAAAAATATTAATCATAAGACTCTAGAGCAGTGACTCTCAAGCTTAGTAGGTGTCAGCATCCTATGGATGACTTATTAAAACATGACTGCTGATGCCCTAGCTGGTTTGGCTCAGTGAATGGAGTGTCAGCCTGCAGACTGAAGGGTCCTGAGTTTGGTTCCAGTCAAGGGTACATGCCCAGGTTGCAGGCTCGATCCCCAGTGCGGGGTGTGCAGGAGGCAGTCAATCAATTATTGTCTCTCATCACTGATGTTTCTATCTCTCTCCTCCTCTCCCTTCCTCTCTGAAATCAATAAAAATATATTTAAAAAAACAAAACAAAAAACATGACTGCTGGGCCTCATCCCAGAATTTCTCTTCCATGAGGCTTGGAATGGAGCATCAGAATCTGCACTTCAAACAAGTTTCCAGATTATGCTGCTGCTTCTGGTCAAAGAACCTCACTTGAGAAGCACTGCTCGAGTCGGGAGATACATTTGCCTTTGTGCTGAGACAATGAAAAGGATATTCACAGCAACATCATTTATATTACTGAAAAACAGAAATTACTTAAGTGTCTACCAATAAAAAAGAGTATTTAGGATATAGTGTTGCCATCCAATGGTGAGTTGGGGAAAAATATGTATCATATATCCATTAAGATAATTCATATATTTTTAAAAGCACCCACCCTAGCTGGTTTGGCTCAGCAGATAGAGCATAGGGCTGTGGATTGAAGGGACCCAGGTCAGCCCGATCCCCAGTAGGGGGCATGCAGGAGGCAGCCAATCAATGATTCTCTCTCATCATTGATGTTTCTATCTCTCTCTCCCTCTTCCTTTCTGAAATCAACAGAAATATATATTTTTAAAAAGCACCCAAAACAATAAACTGTATTGTTCAACTATCTACATATTTCTTCAATGAGATATAGAGATAAAATGGGAAGACTAGTGGACAAGGATGAAAACTTAGAATTAAAGTAGGGACACGGTGAGGAAGACTCCAAAAGAGGGCCATCAGAAGAGCTGTATAAGGATACTTCCCAAGAGAAAGTAGTCAGTAAGGTAATGTAGCTGTTGTTCAAGATAGATAACTGCAATTAAGTCACTGGTGACCTTTACCTGGGTAGGTTCTAAATAGTGGAGGGGAAGAGCCAAGGCAGAATGCTATGGGATAAAATTTGACTGCAAACCCCAGAAACATTTACTAGAGAACTTAACTTTTAACCATTTGCTGCACGCCTTGTCTACACAGCCTAGCTAAATAAAATAGTTATGGAGAGTTTTCGCAACAGGCATGCAGGCCATTCATTCCTCTAAACACACTAAGTTTTATGCTAAGAACAAACAAGACCATCATAAAACTGACTGCTTGAACCACCTCTTGGACCCTTTTGCTTCCAGTGAGGAACAGTTTGAGGCACTCATTGGGTCTTGAACAGAATTTGTCTGTATCCAAGTGTTTCCCTTTCTACCATGATTATCAGAAACATCAGAGACATACTTGCAAGTCAACCTGGAAACTCTAATATCTATATATATAAAAGCATAATATGCAAATCAACTGGACAGCGGAACAACTGGTTGGCTATGACGTGCATTGACTCCCAGGGGGCAGATGCTCAATGCAGGAGCTGCCCCCAGCCCGCAGGCCCCGATTACTTGATCGGAGCCTGCTGGCCAACCTCTTGGTACCTCCTCCCGGCCGGTAGGCTCTGATCGCCTGATGGGGAATGGGGAACTGGGGGTGGGTGGCAGTGAACATGGGTGGTGCCAGGGCCCCAATCGCCCTGCCAGTCACCCCATACACAGAGGGCGACTGGCAGAGGTGGCAGGGGGTGGGGCCGACTGCTGACAAGTGGGGAAGATCAGCTCTGATTGCAGGCCAGGCCTAGCGACCCTACCTGTGCATGAATTTCATGCACCGGGCCTCTAGTTTATTATAAAAAGAATTTTAATTCACAATCTTATCTAATAAGAGAAACATGCAAATTGACCATACCTCTGCTACACCCACAAGCCACACCCACCGGCCAATCAGGAGCAAGTATGCAAATAAAACCAACCAAGATGGCAGCGGCCACGGAGCTGGAGCGAACAGGAGGCTTGGGTTGCCTCCGGCGATGAAGGAAGCCAAGCTTCCCACCTGCCCTGGCCGGCTGTGAGCTCCGCTCAAGGCTACAAAGTTTCAATTATAAAAGATAAATAAATCCCAGATACCTGCTTCCAGCCGCTGTGGCCTCAGATCAAGGAGGGTCTGGGAGCCTGGGTTGCCCGGGGCCATGGCCAGCCAGCAAACAGCCATCAGCCACTCACCCAGGCTGGCCAGGCACCCCAGTGGGGACCCCCACCCTGAAGAGGGTGTGGCCAGCTTGAAAACAGCCCTCAGCCCCTCACCCAGGCTGGCCACGCCCCCCCAACAGGGACCCTCACCCCATGAGGGCATGGCCGGCCTGAAGACCACCACAGGCCCCTCGCCCAGGCTGCCCCAGGCCCCAAGGGAACCCCCAACCTGATCCAGGACACCCTTCAGGGCAAACCAGCCGGCCCCCACCTGTGCACCAGGACTCTATCTATACTAATAAAAGGGTAATATGCTAATTAGACTGGGAGACCTTCCAGGAGACCTTCCGGACGTTCTTCTGGACAAAGCCATGGTGATGGGGCCAAGGCAGAGGCGGTTAGAGGCCAAGAGGGGAGGGCAGTTGTGGGTGATCAGGCTGGTGGGGGGGCAGGGCTGTTGGGGGTAAGCAGACCAGCAGGGGGGCCAGTTGGGGGCAAGCAGACCATCAGTGGGGGTCAGTTGGAGGTGATCAGGATAGCAAGGGGGGCAGTTGGGGGTGAGCAGGCCAGTGGGGAGGGAAGGTGGGGGCAAGCAGGCCAGCAAGAGAGGCAGTTGGGGGTTATCAGGCTGGCGGGAGGGGGGTGTGGCATTTGGGGGCAAGCAGGCCGGCAGGCAGAGTGGTTAGGGGCAATCAGGCAGGTGAGCGGTTAGGAGCCAGCAGTCCCAGATTGCGAGAGGGATATCCGACTGCCGGTTTAGGCCCGATCCCTGTAAACCAGCAGTAGGACATCCTTTGAGGGGTCCCAGATTGGAGAGGGTGCAGGCCGGGCTGAGGAACACCCCCCACCCTACCCCCAGCCCACCCCCTCGCACGAATTTCATGCACCAGGCCACTAGTATATTAATAATCAGTATAAATCTACAGGCCAATGGTGGCCCTGCTAGGAATCTGTTACTTTCCCTTTTTGGTGAAGTTTGACTTTTATCTATTACTAATTTCCCATCTTAACATATGGACTCTTAGAAATCACACAAAGTCTATTGTAAAATAAAGTGGAGACAAACAAACAACTTACCTGGGATTTGTTCATTTTCTGGTGTTCTTGCAAAAGTGTAGGCAACTCTGAAGACATGCTGGGTTACAAGAAGAAGAATAGAGTCATGAAAGATCTGGCCTGCCAGCAGCTCCTGACTTCTGCCCTGGGAAGCACCCCACCCCCCCAACCCCCCAGTATATAGTAGTAATGTCAATATCCCTTTGACCTGCAGAAGGTAGAGGGAAATGGTGAAAGACAACCTATCTGACTTTAATATAATCATACTAGTGACCTGGTGCATGGATTCGTGCACATTGAAATGCAATTAATTAGAAGGTGGCCAGCAGGGCAGGACTGGGTGAAATGGGCCAGACATGCCCTGGAGCCAACCTCCCAGCGGTCCCTCCCTGGCGTCTGCAGGGGTCCCTACAGCAGGTGGGGTCCCCCAGCCTGGCCTGCAGGGATTGGGGATCAGGCTGAAACCAGCTCTCCAACATCCACCGAGGGGTCCGGGAGTGTGAGAGGGCACTCTGCAAAGTTGCTGTTGTACAGGTTGTGGAACACAAATGCAAGTTTGCAGTAAACCAGATTCGGGCTGACAGTGCCCCAGCAACCAGATAACCCATGGCTGAAGATGGAATCTCACAGCAAGGAATAGGGCTCCCTCCGCTCTGGTTTCAGGGTGCATCACCCAAGAACCGCCACTGCCAAGTCACTGCAGCTCGGCAGTTCCTTCATTGAGCGTCTGCCCCCTGATGGTCAGTGCACGTCATAGTGACTGGTCGGACACTTAGCATATTAGTCTTTTATATATAGAGATATATTGCTTTGAGGCATAAAATGTTTAGTGGGTTAATATAAATATTTGCTTCCTGTGGATTTTTCAATAGTTTAAGTCTCCCTTGGTGTTCACAAAAAATTTAAATGACAAACCTGATTGAAACAAAAAACACACCTAATGAAGGAACATTAACCCTTCACCAAACCCGTGGTGAAGAATACTGAGGGATAAGCTGTTTATCATTGTCCCTACTACCAATACCGAATTCTTTAGATAGTGACTCCTAAGAAGACTATAAAAAGCAGTGCTTTAAGGAAAGGTCTATGTTTTAATTTATCTTTGTTGTCATTTCTCAAAAGGATCTTTTATACAAAACTTCTTCTACTTGTGTGGAAAAGAGACAGTAAGTGCTAGCTTAGGAGTCAGGAGCTCTGGCCTTTAGTCTTCACCACTAACAAAGCTGTGGTCCTGAATGAGTCACTAACCTTCGGAAGAAAAATGAGGCACAAAAGAGCTAATCCTTGAAACTTCTTCCTGGATGCTAGTGCAAGTCCGGGCAGAGCCACAGCATCTGCCAAGACACAGGGATGGGCATGGCTGGCAGCACCGCAGATCCAGAACGGGTGCCGGGAGACCAAGGAGCCTGTCCGTCCGTCTGGAGAGGAACAGCGGAGTAAGCGGCGACAGACAGCGCGGGAGCCTTTCACCGCAGACCCAGCTCCCCAAGGAGCACGTCTCGCACACGCACGCCCTCCTCCCGCAGCACCGCGCCTCCCCACCGACCAGATGCACCCCCACGCCCTCCAGTGGCCCCAGAACCGTCCTCCCCGCCCCCTCCCCCCCCCGCCCCCTCCCCCCGCTCCGTGCAGAGGAGGGTCCCGTTGGGGGCGGTCCAGTTCTAGGTCCGACAGAGACGCCCGTCCCGCCGCCCAGGGGCCCACAGAGCGCCTCCCAGGGGCCGCGCGAGCCCCCCGTTCTCGCCCAAGCCTCCCGCGCTCACCCGCGGCTCCCTCCTCAGGTGACAGTGGCCCCGGAGATCGCACAGACTCGGGGACCCCAGGACCGCCTCCGAAGCGAGGCCAGAGACAGACAGAAGCAGCGGAAGGCGAGAGCGCAGAGGAGAAGGCGGTCCTGGGCATGCGCAGGAGACCCGCGCGCGGAGCCTGCCTGCCCTCCCTCCGGGCTGCGCTGCCAGCCTGCGGGGTTGGCGGGGAGGTGCAGCCTCAGCTCGGGGAGGTTGGGGAGGTCTGAGATAGTTCCCTGGGTCCGTCATGGGCTCCCCGGAGAGTTCTGGATACCAGCTGAGTTCTTTGTGCAGCCAGAGTGCAACTCAGACACAAAGCCGTCAAGGAGCGGCAACCTGCATGTCAATTTCACTTTTTCAAATACCGGGAGATAGATCCCAGCAATACAGAAGAGTAAACTCTAACCCCATCACCGATTGCAGGGCGCGGGGGAGAGTGTGTGTGGGTGTGTGTGTTTGCGGGGGTGGGGGGACGTGGCAAGAAAGCTGGTCCATCAAAACCATGTAAGCAATAACGAAAATTGTAGGTAAATCAGGAAAGAGACACAATCCAAAAGAAAATAAATATATTTATTAATTTACATAAACATATTCTTTCCTCTGTGACAAAGTTACTTGAAAAATAGAGATATACACTTTCATAGACCAATATTCTCTGACAAAAATTACAATAATAATCTCAACAAATGTATGTACTTTGATTTTTAATATATTGTGTACTATACACAAGCATTCTTAACTTCATCTGAAATAAATAAAAATCTAAATTAACAGCCAGGGGATATTTTTAAAAGAAGAAAAATGCCTAAGAAATACCAATACGGATAAATTACTCTATTATTCAAAATAGTTTGGCATCTGCTTAATGGAAACACTACAGCCTAGATTGTTTTTAAAAATCTAGTGTAATAAATAAATGTAGCATTTCAAAACAATGAATGAAAGAATGGAGTATTCCATGCAGCAAGTCACCCCCAATAATTTGGAATAAAGGTTATGCCCATAAAGTATATGTGATGGAATTCATGTGGATTCAAGATCTGAAATGTTTAAACCACTAAGTTAAAAAAAATACAGTAAATGAGATCAAGAAGTTGTGACACTGAAGATAGAAACCATAAATGTAATATCTAATACATGTTATTATAGAAAAAATAACTCAATTCTAATTTTAAAATGTTAAAAGCAAATAAAACCAAAAATTATATTTATACTATTTGAAAGAAAATATATATTAATTAAATAAGGATATCTTTAAACCAATAGAAAGAAAAACTTAAAATGGGCTATAGAACTGACCAGTAATAGCCCTGTCTGGGTGCTCAGTCATTTGGATCATTGTCCCATACACCAAAAAGGTATGGGTTCAGTTCCAATCAGGGCACATATCTAGGTTGTGGGTTTCATTCTCCCATGGGAGGCAATCTCGATGATTCTCATATAGATGTTTCCCTTTCTCTCTCTCTAAAAGTCAATTTACCAAAATAATCCTTGGGTGAGGATTTAAAAAAAAAAAAGAACTACCAGTAATGAAATTAAAAAGAAAATGCAAATGAATATTTTCATTAAAAAGTCCACTATGATAATTAAAAGATGCAGATGTTTAAGTAAACACATATGAAATCATTTATTGAGATTAAAATTTTTAATTTATATACACCAAAGTTCACTCTATTTGATGCAGTTTTATATGTTTTGACAAATGCATAGATCTGTGTTACCACCACCACAGTCAACAACATAACTGATTTCATCACTGCCCAAGAAATTTATTTTATGCTACTTTTTTGAAGTCAAACTCTCTTACCTCTGGCAGCCGCTATGTATACTTCATGCCAATAAGTTTTCCCCTTTTCTGGAAAGTCATGTATATGAAATCATACAGTACGTAATCTTATGAATCTTGTATCTTTTACTTAGCACAATGCATTTGAGATTCATCTGTGTTGTTTCATGTACCAATAAGCTTGGGTTTTTGTTTGTTTGTTTAATCCTCATTGTTTATCATATGTTTAATCATGTGTTTATTGATTTTAGAGGGAGGAAAGGAGAGAGAGAAAGAAACATTGATATGAGAGAGAAATCGATTGGTTGCCTCCCACATGTGCCCCAACCAGAGACCAAAACCACAACCTGGGTATGTGCCATGACTGAAATCAAGCCTGCTGTCAATGCTCCAACCAACTGAGCCACACCAGCCAGGGCCCAATAAACTTGGTTTTTATTGCTGAGTCCTATTCCATGGTATAAATTTACCACATCTCACTTACCTAGTCCCCAGCTGATTGGAATTTAATTATTTCCAATTTGAGAAAATTATGAAAAAAATAACCATTTTCAAATATAGGATTTGAGAAGATTCAAGACTGATATGCAGTTTTGGCACCTCTATTTTGAGTTTAATTCGTGTAAAGTCTCTAGAGGTGCCTGTACTTCAAATGCAAAAGCAGCAATGCAAAATTATAAGAAATATAAAAAAATCTAGGAAACATATCATCACCTAAAGATAGCAATAATTCTCCAAATACCAAGTTTGAAGGTACAGAATTTTGTGATGGAGCGGGTAAAGAATTCAAAATAGCTCTTTTGAAGAAACTCAAGGAGCTACAACAACACTCAGAAAGAAATCAGGGTGGAAAGATATGAACAAAATGAGTTGTTTATTAAAGAGATATAAGTCATAAAAACAGAAATCCTGTTTCTGTTTCTAACAAAACAGAAATCCTGGAACTGAATCATTCAATGAATGAAATTAAAAATGCAATAGAAAGTTTCTGCAGAAGAGTACATCAAATGTAAGCAGCCCAGCTGGTGTTGCTCAGTGGTTGAGTGTTGACCCATGAACCAGAAAGTCTCGGTTCAATTCCCAGTCAGGGCATATGCCCTGGTTTCAGGCTCGATCCCCAGTGGGAGGTGTGCAGGAGGCAGCCAATCAATGATTCTTTTATTATTGATGTTTCTATCTCTCCCTCTCTCTTCCTCTCTGAAATCAATAAAAATATTTTTTTAAATGTAAGCATAAGTGAGAAAAAAAGATAGAAATAAACCAATTAGAAGAAAAAAGGATGAATAAAGCCTGTGTGACCTATGGCACTCTGTCAAATGTACAAATATGAAAATAATTTGGGTTCCAAAAGGAAAAGAGAGGGAAAAAAGGGGAGAAAGTATATTTTAAAAAATAATAGCTGAGAATTTCCCAACCCGGGGAGAGGTTTGGACTTAAAAGACCAGGAACCCAGCCCCAGTGGTGTGGCTCAAAGCATCTACCCATGAACCCAGAGGTTACCTGGTTTGATTCCTGGTCAGGGCATATGCCCAGGTTGCGGGCTCCATCCCTAGTGGGGGCGCGCAGGAGGCAGCTAATCAATGATTCTCATCATTGATGTTTCTATCTCTCTCTTCCTCTCCCTTCCTCTCTGAAATCAATAATAAAAAAATATATACTTTAAAAAATCACAAAGCCAATAGATCACTCTGTTCTCTCAATGCAAAAAGACCTTCCCAAGACACAGTATAATGAAACTGTCAAATATCAAATATAAAGAGAGAATGCAAAAAAGCACCAGGGGGAAAAAAGATTGTTACTTCCAAAGGAACCCCCATTAGGCTGTCAGTGGATTTCGGAGCAGAACCCCTACACACCCAGAGAAAGTGGAGTAATATATTCAGAGTTGAAAGAAATAACATGCCAGATAAGAATACTCTATCCAGCAAAGTTATCCTTCAGATAGGAAGGAGAAATACTTTCCCAGATAAACAAAAGCCAATTTTATCACCATTGACATGCCTTTCAAAGAAGATTTTTAAGCTGAAAGGAAATGACACTAACCAGCAACATGAAAACATATAAAAATATACAACACACTGGTAAAGAAAAATATACAATCAGACTTGGAAAACTGAAATTCTGTAGTAGAATGGTATGTCAATTTGTTAATAAATATGCAATACAATAAGAGGTAAAAAGCGGCATCAAAAACATAAGAGGGGACAAGTAAAAGTGTAAAGCTGATGCCGTTGTAATAACCGGGTAATTATTTAACAGGAAAGAAGGGAAGGGAAGGCTGTATATATAGGCATGCAATTTATCCAGCTTTGCCAAAAAGCTGCATTTAACACTCTCCAAGTCTGTTCCCCACTCAATGATGGGGGAAGGGACTACAAAGGCAATTTAGACTCATGTCCAGTGAAATCTGATGATGTGGGAGGCTAATTGCCTGCCAATCACACCTGTAAACAAGTAATTGGCCAGGATGGGCATGGCCGCTGCAAGGGCACGAAACCTAAATATTTAAACTTAACAAAGAAGTGAGCTCTCTCTTGGGACTCCTGCTGCAGGGGCTGCGCTCTCCCGTGCACATGGTGCATGGCTATGTTGGGCTCCCCACGTGGACTAGTGGACTTTGATCTGGCCTGAATGCCAAACCACACCGGCTGCAACATGGAACAGGAACTCTGGACACCGCTCCGTTTCTGACTGCTGAACTCCCAGCTGCACCTCTTCCAGGACTGGCTTAAGGGGCTGGGGACTTTGGAAGCTGAGAAAGGTAACTTTACACAAAGAAATCCTTCTTCCACATTCCATCCTCCAGTGGGGGCTTCTGAAAATGTTTCTTTCAGCAGCACCCCAAGAACCTCACTCCCCCCAATGTTAGGGGAGTTTCATCCACTGGCAGCAAAGCCTTTATAGGCAATCAAAGTGACTATCTTTAAATGGGCTCTATTGTCTGTGAGATGTCTTATGTAAGCCTTGTGTTAACCAATATGTAAAAACCTAGAATAAATTTGCAAAAGATAAAGAGGACACAGAGTATAGCACCACAGAAAATTACCAACTTACAAAGGTAGAAGAAAACAGAGGTCGTAAAATGGAAATACAAAACAACCAGAAAGTAAGTAATAAGACGGTTTCACTAAGTCCTTACATACCAAATAACTCCAAATGTAAATGGATTGAATTCACCAATCAAAATGCAGAGAGCAGTTGGATGAATAAATAACAAAAACCAACTATATGCTGCCTACAAGAGACGCACATCAGCTTTAAGGACAGACAGTAGTCTCAAAGGATGAAAAATAGATTCCATGCAAGTGGACATCAAAAGAAAACAGGAATTGCTATATTTATATCAAACAAAATAGGCATTAAACCAAAAATGGTAACAAACACACAAGATTATATAATAGTGAAGGATCAATTCATCAAGAAGATATAATAATTGCAAATGTATATGCACCCAAAATCAGAATCTCTAAACACATTAAGCCAATACTAAAATATTTGAAGGGAGAGTAGACAACACAATAATAGTAGGGAAGTTCAGTACTCCACTTTCAGCAAGGATAAATCATCAGACAGAAAATCAAGAAGGAAAAGTTGGACTTGAAACATACATTCGACCAAAAGGACTTACAGAACATTCCATTCAACAGCAGCAGCACACACATTCTTCTCAAATGCACACAGAACTTTCCCCAGAAGAGAGCATATGCGAGGACACAACGCAGGTCAGCAAATTTGAGAAGACTGAAATCATGTCAAGTGTCTTTTCTGAACACAAAGGTATAAAAATAGAAATTAACAAGAAAGCTGTGAAATCTAAAAATATGTTGAAAGTAAGCAATACATTTCTTTTTTGTAATTGAATTTATTGGGGTTACATTTTTGTCTGTTGGTTTGTTTTATACCACATCTCATCCTCCCATGGGGTCCTCTGAAAATTCTTATTCCAGTGGTGCCCAAGGACCCAACTCCCACGAACAATTCTCCGATGAAACCTTCATTGTTATTTTGTTCCCTGAATGCCATCTCTGTGTGCTGGTAAATGTTAACTGTCCTATGCCCACCAATGTAAAAGGAGTATGTGCCTCTCCGTTTTACTCTTTATTCAGTCTCAGAGATTTCCCTGCTTTGCTTTCTCCTGCCTCCCTAATCTACCACCAATGGGTTTCATGCAATTCTCCTTAGGTCTCTTCCTTTGATTTTAATGTATAAGATTAGCTATAAAACTGCCATTCTCCAGCGCATTTTCTCAACCCATTGTGATTTTGTTTCCTGGCAATTATCAGCTCGGTTCATATAAACTCATAAAAATTCTCTACAGGTCTAGAGGTTACTTACATCAACAACTGAATGTTATATATTATCTCCATTGTTTGAAATGACAATTTTAACATATATTAAATTCTTATGTATATTTAGATCTGTTTCTGTTCTTTTTGGAAGCCAGCTCCACACTTTTAAGTTATTTTCATAATAATACACAAGTGTGTGTATTATTATGAAAATAACTAGAAACTAATGTACCTGGTTTCAAGTTCTTTGTTTAACATTCCCAAAAGAATATGTATTATCCTCTAAGGTTATACATTTCCTGATAAGGTTAAAACTAGTTGTCAAGTAGAACAAAACCAAACTCTTCATCAAAACTTTTTATTGTGATTTTGATTGAAATTAAATTTTATAGGATTTTCTGTAAAGGTAAATACAAATATAAAACAATAGAATTTCCCCTGGTGCAAAAGGGGAAAAGACCTTGGCTCCGCTCTTTTCTTCGAGCATTTCCTTGAGAAAATAGTAAATCTTTTCTTTGTCCTTTTCATATGTACTAGTATGTAATCTTTTAAAAAGTAAATAAGCCTGATTATTTTTACAACCCAAGAAACCTCCTTCTAAAGGCCTTGAAGCTATATCTTTGAAATGTAACTAGCACAGATAATCACTCTATTTATCAGGTGGATTTAAGATAAACTATGTGTAGCAAATGGAACATCCTCTAAAATGGGATATATATATATACTAGAGGCCTGGTACACAAAATTTGTGCACGGGAGGGGGAGTCCCTCAGCTCAGCCTGCACTCTCTCGAAATCTGGGACCCCTCGGGGAATGGCCTAAACCAGCAGTTGGGCATCCCTCTCGCAATCCAGGACTGCTGGCTCCAAACCGCTCGCCTGCCTGCCTGCCTGATTGCCCCTAACCACTCTGCCTGCCTGATTGTCCCTAACCACTCTGCCTGCCTGCCTGATCACCCCTAACTGCTCTCCTGCCCCAACTGCCTCTGCCTCAGCCCCCGCTGCCGTGGCTTCATCTGGAAGGACATCTGGAATGACGTCTGGAAGGTCGTGAGGCTGTCTGGTCTAATAAGCATATTATGCTTTTATTATTATAGATATATACCTGACTATATAAAAGTGTGATTTCTGTCTTTGCAAACTCATTAGCAGATGACCTGGGATGCCTATCACAGTTTCCTTTAAAGCTTATTCAATAATAAAAACTTTTCTTCTTTCTCCATCTGTGAAGAGGATATTTTAGGTTGACAAGAGACATTTTTTTGTTTGTTTGTTTGTTTTAATATATATTTTATTGACTTTTTACAGAGAGGAAGGGAGAGAGATAGAGAGCTAGAAATATCGATGAGAGAGAAACATCGATCAGCTGCCTCCTGCACATCTCCCACTGGGGATGTGCCCGCAACCCAGGTACATGCCCTTGACCGGAATCGAACCTGGGACCCTTCAGTCCGCAGGCCGACGCTCTATCCACTGAGCCAAACCGGTTTCAGCAACAAGAGACATTTTTAATTATTTCCCCAACACCTCTTAATTAGAAAACTGGTGTGTGTGTGTGTGTGTGTGTGTGTGTGTGTGTGTGCCGTGCATACATATACAGGGTGGGGCAAAAGTGGGTTTACAGTTGTTTGTATGGAAAATAATGCAATAATTTATAAATAATAATACAAGAATAAACTTTCCCATAGTTACAACTGTAAACCTACTTTTGCCCCACCCTGTACATATATACACACATACTCAAATGTATGTACATATGTCCTCTATATAAATTGTTTTAAAATTAATTTTATTATTAAAAACTTAATATTTTTGTAACTACTTTGCATGGAAACGCATGTCTACTGCTCACACAAGAGTAAATTGATGTCATAAAGTTACTGACCAGGAAATCAGCATTTAGTCCTTAGTGAAAGGACAGTCAAAATATTTTATACCATTGGGATAAAACTAGTAAAAATCTGATGAGTGTGCACCTAATTAAGCGTTTTTCTCCCTCTCTCTTTGTAAGTGGTTTGTGTTTTTTTAGCTTATCCAAAAGTTTTCTTTATTACAAGTTTCCTGTATTCTGAGATAAAGCTGCTGCTGCAAGGTATTATTCTTGGAATGCGATGTACTTGGTTTCAAGTTCTTTGTTTAACCGATGAATGTTCACTGTCGGACCCCAGGCAGTTCTAGCGGTCACCGCATGGCCACGGGCAGTTCTCACATTGACTGTGGGCAGGGCTAATGGTCACCGCATGGGCAGGGCTAATGGTCACCGCACGGGCAGGGCTAATGGTCACCGCACGGGCAGGGCTTTGATGTCCCGCCCCCAGCTGCGGGCTGCGGTTGTCAGCAGCTGTCAGCGAGGACAGGAAGGAGGCCCGGCCACCAGAAGCCCATCGCAGCTGCAAACGCTCAGGCCGCTGAAGCCAGGCCTCCTGACGTCACCTGAAAGGGAGTCGCCGGAGGCTCAGAGGCCGCGGGTCCCGAGTGGGCGCGGGCGTGGGCGGCTCCTGCGCACTCGGACCCTGGGCTCGGCGTCGCCATCTTCCGCGGCGCCCGCGGGGACTCCAGCTCCGGCGCGGCTGTCCGCAGGCATCTGCGCGGCGGAGGGAGCGCCAGGTGCGTCCAGGCCCGTCTGGAGGTCAAGGCCGGGCGGGCCGGCGGGAGGCCTCTCCGCGGGGCGCGCGGGGCGCAGAACCCGAGCCGCCTTCCCACCCCCCAGCTGCGCGCTGGCCCCCAGGGGCGCCGTGGGGAGCCGGCGGGCCGGCGGGGAGGCCGGGTGGCCGCTCACCGGGCCCCGGAGCGGCGGGACGCGGGGAGGCCGGGGTCGCGGGGGAGCGGTGTGCGTGACGGGGATGCAGAGCCATCGCGGCCCGGGCCGCCTCGCCGCGCGGGGGACCGGGCCGCAGCCCAGCGCCCGCGGTCCACGGGCAAGTTCATCGCGGGACGATTCAGATGCGCGTCTGTGCACTGACGGTACCAGCCTTTCGGGCGTTTTCTGTGTTGAAGAGGGTACAGTACTTAGAGCGTGGTGACTCGGACAGACGGGCTGCTTTGTTATCACAGGGTGTGCTGTTCTTTTCATTGTTGGCTCATCGGATCCTCTTAATCCTCATAACCATCCTTTCCATCCGAATCAATCACCTCCATTTCAATAAATCCGAGCGGTAACGGTTCAGCGAGAGCCATTGTTTACCCGGAGTTGGCTGACGGGCTTTACATTCTCCTTTGTTTTACTCTGTGGCTCCTGCTGATTCCCGCACTAACATTTGCATTGAGCACAGCAGTTGTCCCAGCACGTAATTAGCGGGCAGTGGATTAGGACAACCTAACCTTACCTCCTAGTGTTCTATTTCCAGCACTTGTGGAGGCTTCCTCAGAATTCTTGTGCCGAAATGTTGTAGCTGCGTTCTCCTACCTGTCCCTATTCTCACAAAACTGTTAAACATGTACGTTGAAACCATAACGGAAGCGCCGACTTTTAAGTTTTATGGGAGTAGCTGCAAATCCTACCCAGTCAGGAGGGGAAGGGAGGCAGACATTGTTAAAAAATGAAAACTGCGGTTTCATCCAGGCTCCATGCTATGGAAGTGATGTCATATGCCTGTCATTGGCCGGTGCGTCTGGCTCATGGAGCATCCTCTTGCAGCGGTTCTCAACCTGTGGGTTGCGACCCCCGAAAGTACATCCTGCATATCAGATATTTACATTACGATTCATAACAGTAGCAAAATTACAGTGATGAAGTAGCAACGAAAATAATGTTATGGTTGGGGGTCACCACAACATGAGGAACTGTATTAAAGGGTCACAGCATTAGGAAGGTTGAGAACCACTGCAAGCACCAGGCCAACGGGAAGGGGTTCCTGCTGCACATGGGGAAGATCTCAGCGTGAGGCCTCTGGTTACCTTTCGCTGCCTACACAAAGTGCCTCTTTGGGGATGATGGTACCAAATTGTTCTTTTAGAAGTTAGATGTGTGTCATTGTCAACACTTTAGATGGCCATGTCAGAATTCGTTAAGGCCTAATTAAATTTACCTCAGGCCCAGCCCAAGTTTGGAGGGGATGGTGAATTCCATGGTGCTGTCTGGATTTGTGGCACTGGGTCAAGACTTACAGAATCAGAACAGTACATGAAGGTTGTTCAACATTATCTAATTCTTCTTCGTGTTAAAGATAATAGCATTGAAAATAAGACAGTCTCTAGGTTGTACATAGCAGAGCCTTGCATGGGCCATAAGACTCCAGATCCACTATAATGAAGTCAACACAAGGTTCTTGGAGAAGTGATTTTTGAGAAACTGAAATTTAGGGAGAAGAAACATCTTATTTTTGAGAGCTTTTGAAGGCTTTCTAAACTTGTGGGGCTTATAGTAGTAATAGGAAAAATTGTCATGACCTGTAATTTAAACACTTTCCATATCAATAAATATTTATCTTCATCATCATTTGTAACACCAACACAGGGTCCATCCTTTGGATATATATATTACACACCTTGCTTAGCTAATCTATTATTGGATGTTTATGCTTTCAATTCTTTTGTGGTATTTAGTAAATAGACACATAATTTTCAAAACAGTCACTAGGAAAGAAATGTTTAAATTCACTCAAAAATGTCCCAAGGTTATCAAGATTGATTTCAGAGTCACCAGGGGACAGATTCATGGCCCTTCCTATTTCTTCTCATGTTTCCAAGGAATGTTTTCCTTTTACTAAACTGTTGTCTGGAAACTCTGACAGGTGATTCCTGGAGCTGCAAGATCAAGTCTCATGACTTTTGTCTTACAACGTTCCTTGTTCTGGCTGCATAGTTTCTATTCTTTCCCCAACGCAGCCGAAAATGAGCAAATTCCAGGTGAGTCATTTACTTAGCCCTTACTTTGTTTCACTGTGTGTGTGTTCAATGAGTTTTATGAAATAGAGTCCTTTTATTAAATTTAAAAGTTAAATAGTTAAAAATCACCTTTAGGGAAAATACTGTTTTTAGGGAAAATACAGCAGTTTCCAAGACCTTTTCAAGAGATCTTTGAGGTCAGCATGTATTATTAAAATGCAAAACCCAATTTACACTGTTGACATTTGCACCAGTGGTGAAGAGACTGCAACCTGGTTGGCATGAATTAGGACAGGGACACCAATGCCATTGCATTCCCCTGCAGTGTTCTCCCTTTACTTAAGGATATCTTTGATGAAATAGTAAAAATCAGTTTTATTAAATTTTGGCCCTTGGGTACACATCTTTTTAGCATTCAGTGTGACTAAATAGGAAGTTCACATAAAATACTTCTGCTGCGCCTGAACTATGATGGTTGGTGGTCTTGAGGGAAATAAAGCACCATGGGGCTGTTTGATTTGTGAGCTCATCTAGCCACTTTTTCATGGAATGCTGTTTTTCCTTGGAAGAACAAATGGCAGGCAGGCTGGTTATTCAGACAGGTATTTAACAAACATTTTCTCAAAAGTGAGTGAAATGAGCCTGTCACTGAAAATAACTGTCTCTATGTGTTCCCAAGGTTAAAATTTAAGCTTTAAGTGAAAATGAGAATTTTGGAAAACTTCTATCCTTCACTATGAACTTGACAACTTCCAATACTTAAATACTTTTCTGATGAGATTGGTGAGGATACTAACAAATGTGATATTATACATTTATATTATATTCAACATATAATATAAAAATGTATATAAAAGCCTAATACAAATTGTCCTATTAGGCAGGCACTCAACCGGGAATTTTACTGCTCACTATGATGGGCACTGACCACCAGGTGGCGCACTAGGAACATGGCGTGCATCGCCCCGGACGCTGCGGTCCCGCCCCGCACTCACTGCCAGTGCTGGCCCAGCCCCAATCCCCCAAAGACAGCAACCGGCAGTGGTGGGGGCAGGGCCACCCCTCCCAGGCACTGAGGGGGCAGGGCAGGGAGGCTGCCAGCCAGCCAGCCTTGTTCACCCCTCAAGGCTTCTCCACCTCCCCCTGCTCACACCTGCTGCCAGCAGAGAGGGGACCAGGGGCCGTGGTGGGAGGGGCCGGGCAGGGGCACAGAGGATAGGCTGAGACCCGCCCCTGCGCCCAACACAGCCTCACGGCCCATTGTTCCTTTCAAGGATGCACGAATTTGGGCACTCGTCCCCTACTATCTATATCATAAAAGGCCCGTGGTCAACACGCCGTAACACCATCACGACCAAACGAGCAGCGGCTCTTGCGGCAGAGAGCTATGGGCAGCAGAGAGCTATGAGTGGCGGAGGGCAGGGCGTGAGCTACTAGCAGCAGAGAGCTAAGAGTGGCAGAGAGCTAGGGGCAGCGGAGGGCGGGGCATGAGCTAGGAGCGGCGATGGGCGGGGCAGCCAGCTGAAGCAAGCGGAAGCGAGCCACGTGCACGCTGGGCCTCTAGTAATATAATAATGTATCCTATATAATAAAGAGCTAATATGCAAATGGTCATCACGCCCTCATGCTCTCATGCCCTCGCACCAGGGCTGGGGGACCTGAAGCTGTGCCCCCCACCCTGCGTGGCTTGATAGGGGTGGGGCCAGCCGGGCCTGGGTCTCGTGCGATTTCAGGGTGCACGTGGATGGGCAGGAACTTGACTCTGGGTCCCGTGGCGCGCCCCAGACTCTGACAGGAGGGAGATTTTCATATATGTTTTACTAATTTTCTTTCATCTCTGACACTTCTATTATAGAAAAAGGGCAAATAGCAATATTAAAATATTTCTGCTAGCCCCGGCTGGTTTGACTTTGTGGATAGAGCATCGGCCTGTGGACTGAAGGGTCCTAGGTTCGATTCCGGTCAAGGGCACGTGCCTGGGTTGCAGGCTTGATCCCCAGTAGGGGATGTGCAGGAGGCAGCCAATCAATGATTCTCTCTCATCATTGATGTTTCTCTCTCTCTCTCTCTCCCTCTCCCTTCCTCTCTGAAATCAATAAAAATAAAATAATTTAAAAAATGCTTTAAAAAAATTAAATAAATAAAACATTTCCTCTAATTAATTCCCTTTTAATGTGCATGAATTTCGTGAACCGGGCCACTAGTATTATATAATGATTGATTATATCAATCAACATTTGATTGGTATTTCTGACTTGAGCTCAGAGGCAAACTCAAGCAGTTTAAGAGGACAGAGGGATGCAGTGAAGTGAGGACCAGGGAGTAAGTTGGTTAGGGAATGCCCACTCTAAAAGGTAATATTTGAGGAATGTTCTGAATTTAATAAGCCAGAGAGCCAAGAAGAAATATGGCAGAAGAGCATTCTAAATAGGAGCAATGGCAAGTACAAATGCCCCGAGGCATGTTTCAGAAACAGTATTGGGGACATTGAAGCAGATAATGGGGACATAGAGAGAAGTGACTTAGGGGAAGCAAGGTAAGAGGTAAAATCAAAGAGGTAAAAGGAGCTAGGATATGTAGGACGTTATAAGTTTGTAGAAAACATTGAGTTTTTATTTTATGTATTAGTTCTTTAAAAAATATTTAGCCCAACTGGCATGGCTCAGTGGTTGAGTGTTGACCTATGAAGCAGGAGGTCATGGTTCAATTCCTGGTCAAGGCACCTGCCCCAGGTTGCAGGCTTGATCCCACTGGAGGTGTGCAGGAGGCAGCCAATCAATGATTCTTTCTCACCATTGATATTTCTATCTCTCCCACTCATTTCCTCTCTGAACTCAATTAAAATATATTTTAAAAAATACTACATTTCAGATTCTAAATATTTAGAATATAAATAAAGCAATTATCAGAGGAAGTTGTATAGCTTTAAATAGTTCTATCCGTAAAAACCCAAGAATGAAAATAATTAGCACTATGGCTCTAGCCCAGCCGTGGGCAAACTACAGCCCGCGGGCCGGATCCAGCCCGTTTGAAATGAATAAAACTATTGAAAAAATAGACCGTACCCTTTTATGTAATGATGTTTACTTTGAATTTATATTAGTTCACACAAACACTCCATCCATGCTTTTGTTCCGGCCCTCCGGTCCAGTTTAAGAACTCATTGTGGCCCTGGAGTCAAAGTTTGCCCACCCCTGCTCTAGCCATTACCAAACCATATAGACACTATATGAGTTAGTTACCCTCCCACTCTCTCCCAGTAGTTATTAATTTCCAATTAATTACAAAGATGAATTATGCTTCTTTCCCCCAGTGCTGCTACTTGAATGTAAATGTTTATTGCTTACATGTGTCTCTAAATTTTCTAATACTCCATCTTTCTGATGTGCCATTTGCCTCTTCTATTTTAGTTTTATTCTAAACTACTAATCTCATATAACTCTAGTGGTTACATCTCTCTCTTCAGTGGTTCCCCATTATCTGTATTTGCATCTACAAAGCAAAAGAGTGAACATTCCAAAAATGTATAAGACAGTCCACATAGTGTGAAATAGCAGAATATTAATTCATATTTTTTTAATTGCACATGCTTTAATTTTTTATTTTTTAGATATGTTTTATTGATTTCAGAGGGGAAGGGAGAGGGAGAGAGAGTTAGGAACATCAGTGATGAGAGAGAATCATTGATCAGCTGCCTCTTGCACAACCCAAACTGGATGGAGCCCACAATCTGGGCATATGCCCTTGACCGGAATCAAACCCAGGACTCTTCAGTCCACAGGCCGAGGCTCTAGCCACTGAGCCAAATCCGGTAGGCCAATACTTTTCTTTCATATAAATACAAAAAAGAAAACTTGTCAACTTTAGTAAACAAACTAATAGATGTAAATATATGATGTATAAGACATTAAGTGGGTATGCAAAATACCCACTTAATGTCCCAAAAGTCAAATTCAGAATTACTCCATGTTTTGTAACCTGACTTGACTATCACATAACTAATTTTGGTCCTACACTATGTTCTCATATTATACTTTCTTATTTGTAGTTTCCTAAATTTGCCATTTTTGATGCATCTGCACCTTTTCCAGTTCTGTTTTTTTATTCCTGAAGTTTGCATAGTCACTTGAATCACCTAATAAAATCTAACTTAATAATACAAAATACAAAACAACTATCCCTATTTGTGACCATCTTACATCTTGTATACTCTTCTGTCAAAGCACCTGCTGTGCATATTGCATGTTAAGAATTTACATCTTGCCCTAGTCAGTTGGCTCAGAGGATAGAGCATTGGCCTGCGTACCGAAGGGTCCTGGGTTCGATTCTGGTCAAGGGCACGTACCTTGGTTGCAGGCTCTTCCCTGGTCCGGGCCCTGGTCAGGGCTCATGCAGGAAGCAACCTATCGATGTGTCTCTCTCTCTCACATTGATGTTTCTCTCAGTCTTTCCCTCTCTCTGAATATCAATGGAAAAGTGTCCTTGGGTGAGGGTTTAAAAATAAAAAGAATTATTTACATCTTTGCCTCCCTGCCAGAATGTAAGCTCCTTGATAACAGAAATAGTTATTTTCATTCATCGTTGTATCCCCAGCAGAGATCCAGACTTCCAATGATATCTCAGTAAATATATATTGAACAAATACTTTGTCTGTGTGTAAAGCAGGGTACAGAGTAGCAGTGTATCTTAACTTTCCAGGGTAAATTCTACAGTTAGCACATTAAGAGCTAGTTTACATGTCTTTTCAATGCTACTCTATTCTGATAACTGCAGAATAGAACTGAAATATGTTGTTACAGGGATCAGTAACGTTCAAGGATGTCATTGTGGAATTCACCAAGGAGGAGTGGCAATTACTGGACGAAGCTCAGAGGGCCCTGTACAAGGAAGTGATGCGGGAGAACTACCGTCACCTCGTCTCAGTGGGTGAGAAAAACTCCCCCCTCCGTGACTTCTAGTAGTTTGCATTTTCTTTCCCAGTTGTGGAACATGTAAGGTATCTTTAGGTTTGAATAATACTAATTTTTTACATGAATCCATTTTGGGTACCAGAAAAAATATTTGTGTCTCCACCCTCCCAATTGAAAAAAATCTAAACTTACCAAGCCTAGGAGGACCTTCATTGTTCTGCCCCGAAAACTACTTTCGGTTCTTCAGAGTCCCTAAATTCCAAGCAAGTTCTGCTTTCTTTATCTTTTCCATTAATAGGTTATTTTGTGAATAAGTCAAACGCAGTTTTGAAGTTGAAGCAAGGAAAGGAGCCATGGATATTAGAAGTAGAGTTTCCACATCAGAACTACACTGGTGAGTGAGAAATCAGATCCCTGGTGATTAGTTGTGAGGTTGTTGGTGCCTTTTGCCTTTTGAAATGTTTTTCAGGAATATTTTTTAAGTGCCCTAGATGTCTGGAAATGAATGAGGATGCTTGATCAGCATATGTAAGCAACATAAATCACACCTCCAATTTTCATTCTCTCCACTGAAATTCCCCCCTTCGTTCAACATTTTTATATGTTTACCTATCTTTCCTATACACTAACCTTGACTTAAACTTTTTTTTTCTAGAATTCAATTACTTCTGTCATCAAAGTATGCAGCTATAATTGATCCTAAAGTGTTTATGACTCTGGCTTATACATTTTTTTCAAATGCCATTTCCCTCCTTTTATTAACACAAATGCCTTCGTTAGTTTCTGCACCAATTTTAACTTCCTATTCTCTCTTTAAACTCTGAAACTAGATTATAAATCACTATGCCTTCATCAGTTTTATTATTTCAAAGATGATACTTCCATGTAGATGGTGTTTGTCTTTTACCCAAAGTACTGATTATGCTTCCTAAAATAACACTAAGAGAAAAAAATAAAACAAACAAATAATCTCACTTTCTTCCTTAAATATTTTTCATGTATTTTCTGACTTATGCATTCATGCGCAGAAGCCATGCCTGGCATATGTTAGTTTGTTCACTAGATATTTTTTGAAAGATTCAGTTTCAGTTAACAAAAGACACACTCTATCTTCTGCCCTGTGAAGTAACTTCTGCCAGGGCTTAACTTTTCTAGACCAAAGCCTTGTTTTTTAGGCTGTGAACTCCTAAAATTGATGTTTCCAGCACCTTTATTTTATTTATATTTTGGTACCATATTTTACCATCCTATAGGATAGATCCACTGATCTAAATTCCTTCTTTATCAGTGTTAAAAGCTAATTTTTAATTTAAATCCTCATAGTAGTTGTATAATGCTGCAAAGTTATATTGCTACTAGTCTATCATGGTAAACTTAGACTGACTCATGATTACAAAACACAGTTAAATTAATATTCTGTCAGGAGCTAGTCTAGCCCTTTCTAGCTTACTACATCTTGTTTTTCCTTGTGACTCTCTGAACACATGCTAATCATTACTTCATTTACTCTCTGAAGTATCTTTCATAAATAGAATCTTGTCTCACGTGTATCCAAGTTAACCTTGCAGAGTCCCTATCAAATAACTTTTATGTTTCCCCTACAAATGCCATGAACTTCAAACCATAAGCCTCTGCTCATAATCTTTGACTTTCTGTGAAGCATTTAAACATGAATAAATATGAAGATCAGTAAGTGTTCTAGAATGATGTTGAACAATTAATCTAAAAACAATGCAGTAAATTGGAGCATAGATGTGAGAGCTAAGATATGAAAGTAGAATAAGACCGTTGTTGAGTCATGGGTAACATTGCTTTGGAGATGCAGTATTTGGTGGTCAGGGTTGAACACCTCTGGTGCTATAACTGGGAATTGATCCTGCTATATGGATGGCATATGCTCTGCTTTTAAAAAAAATCTTTCCTTTTGGACATATACCTTCCTGGGTCCTCTGTTCTAGTGAAAATTAAGTCTAAGCTATAGGACTGTTCCTCTGGACATGAGAAAATTAATGTTCTGAACAAGTCACTTTAGTGTTGACATCTAGATTGCTGTGTATGGGTAAAGAGGAAATAAAGTAGAAGTTTATAGTCTGCAAACTACTAGGAATCCTAACACAATAGACTAGGTGTGAGCAGGTAATAACCTATGTTCTTTAGCTCCTTCATCCAATTTAATCTTTGCCCTGATATTTCCAGTGAACATAGTTGTGTAGTTTTTAGCACCCTACTTACTGTTACTTGTCCTTAATAATGGGCTCCCAGCATTCTCTATGAATCTCACATTCCTGCTCAGCAATTCTTTAAATATTTTTTGTTCTCTCTCCCTGATCTTTTTTTTTTTTTTTTTTTTTTTGGTCTTAATTTTCTCCTCCAAGGTTTTTGGTGTTTTTTTAAATCCTCATCCGGTGATATTTTTCCATTGATTTTTAGAATGGAAGAGAGAGGGAAAGACAGAAATATCAATGTGAGAGAAATAACATTGATTGGTTGCCTCCTGCACAAGCCCTGACCAGGCCGAGAGGAGCCTGCAACTGAGATACGTGCCCTTGACCGGAATCAAACCGGGGACCCTTTGGTCTGCAGGCTGACACTCTATCCACTGAGCCAAACAGGCTAGGGCAGTGATTGGCAAACTGCGGCTCGTGAGCCACATGCAGCTCTTTGGCCCCTTGAGTGTGGCTCTTCCACAAAATACCGACTTCTGCGCATGGGCCACGAAGTTTCAATCGCACTGTACATGCGCGCCCGCACGTGGTATTTTGTGGAAGAGCCACACTCAAGGGGCCAAAGAGCTGCATGTGGCTCGCAAGCCGCAGTTTGCCAACCAATGGGAGGGCATCCTCCAAGTTTTTAAGGTCATTATTTGTAAAGTGTCAGTGGTACTTGGGTTTATAACCACATTCCTCCCCTTTCTGCTATAGCAGTTTTTAGTGTTTATTATTTTTTATAAACCAGTGAAACAGAGGAAGTTTGCATTTGAGAGTTCCTTCATTTGCAGAGATTGACTTGAAGTCTAAGAATCAACCCAACCCTATGACCATACTATTAAGATGGATATAGTATAAAATATTGGATTTTTTTTGTAGATCTATGGAAGATTCATGAATCACAAGAAAGACACCAGGAAAGCCAAGCTGAAAAGTCAAGGCAAGTTCAAGAATCCAGTTTTAAAACTAGAAGTTTTGTAAGAAAGGGTCTTGACGAGGGTGCTGGAAGTGGGAGAGTACTAGTTAATACTACATGTGAGAAAACTAACACTGGAGCAAATTGCAAAGAACAAAATGCAAGTGGGAAAGCCCTTTTTCATAATGGAGGCCTTATTCAAGATCCGGGGGCTCAATTATTGAAGCAGTCTTCTGATTCTTCAGAGTTACACAATCAGGGAGGCTTTATGATACAAAGTAGAGTTAAGTAGAGAGAGCTTATGAATGAATATAGTGCAAGTGAAGGTTCTCCTACCAAACAGTAAACCACAGTGTATGTCAGAGGGCATTCATGGTGGAGAAACCCTACGAATCTAATTAATATGGGAAATTCATAGAAATTGGTTCTTATGTTGGTGGCGAGAATGGCACCAGGTGTTAGACTGGTGAAGTCAGACCAGACCTTGGTTCAGCAACCTCGGCACTTGAGTTCTGGCTAAGAAAGAATTCAGATCCAAGACTCACACTGTAAGAGAAAGTGTATCTAGAAAGTCACAGAGGTAGAAGTGAGCTGAGGAATAAATGGGCTCAGGAAACAAGTTAAACACGTTACAGGAGCAAAACAAGGGCCCTTGGAATTTAGGAGAGAGAAAGGTAAAAGTAATGCACCTGGTGGGAAGAAGAGGACGAGGGGAAAGGCTCACATGTGCTCCCAAGAGGGGGAGCCAACCTAAATCTTGAGGTTATTTATCTGGAGGTCTCAGGGGAGGATCTCAATAGAATATTCATCAGCTTTCCAGGTGTGTCCTTTGAGGCTCATGGTCTCTACTGATTGGTTGGCACCAAGGCAGAGGCTCATTAGTCATTGCAGGTCCTGAGGTCAGCCATGGCATCATTTGTCTGGTTTTGTTTCTTTTGTGGGTCTCAGGCTAAAACACAACTGAGGCCTAGATGTTATCCCTAGGGATTGATGCCTAAGGGAGTGATCATGCAGGGGCCCACATGGGAGTTGCATGAGGCCACTCTTTGGCCCCTTGTTCCTCCCCTAAGGGGGTCTATCCCAAGACTAGCAACATGCTAAAGAGGAAAGGTCAGGGGAGGGTCCAAATCACATGACAAGTGATATGAAAGGTCTGAGAACATCTGGACCGTACAACCAGAAATGAAAGGTCAAGAGGTTTAAATCACATGAGCAGGAAGTGATATGCTAGGGTAGGAAAGGTTACACTGTGGGTGAGGTACTTCTTTTCCCAGTTTTTCCCATTGCTGGGAACCTGAGGCTTTCTGCCTTGGTGACCTTCTGTCCCTGGACCATTGTCCTTGCTCTGTTCACGGCTATCTAACTGCCTACCACACAGCTGTAAAATACACACAGCAGTCAAATAGAAAAGCCTTATACATTAATGAATTTGAAATTTTTTTCTCTAGGACTGGAGAACCCACAAATCAGAAGACTCATACCAAAGAGAAAACCTATACATGCAATGAATGTGGGAAGTCCTTCTACCAGAAGTCTATCCTTACAGTACATCAGAATACTCATTCTAAGGACAAACCCAGTGAAGGTGGGAAATCTGTCCCTGGCAATGGAGACCTCACAAGACATCAGAAGACTCACAATAGAGAGAAAGCTTATGAATGTCAAGAATGTAAGAAAACTTTCTACCACCTGTCATCTCTCAGTAGACATTTGAGAACTCATGCAGGGGAGAAACCCTATGAATGTGATCAGTGTGGGAAGTCCTTCTACCAGAAGCCACACCTCACGGAACATAAGAAAACACACACAGGAGAGAAACCCTACGAATGTACTGAATGTGGGAAGTTCTTCTATGTTAAGGCATACCTAATGGTGCATCAGAAAACACACACGGGGGAGAAACCATATGAGTGTAAGGAATGCGGGAAATACTTTTCCCAGAAATCACACCTTACAGTACATCAAAGAACACACACGGGGGAAAAGCCTTATAAATGTAAGGAATGTGGGAAATTCTTCTCTAGAAACTCACACCTCAAAACTCATCAGAGAACTCACACTGGGGAGAAACCCTATAAATGTACTGAATGTGGGAAATGCTTCTACCAGAAGTCAGCCCTCACAGTACATCAGCGAACTCACACAGGAGAGAAACCCTTTGAGTGTAATAAATGTGGAAAACACTTTTACTATAAATCTGACCTTACTAAACATCAAAGAAAACACACAGGGGAGAAGCCCTACAAATGTCAAGAATGTGGTAAATCTTTCTCTGTGAATTCAGTCCTGCGGTTACATCAAAGAACTCACACTGGAGAGAAACCTTATGAATGTAAGGAATGTGGGAAATTATTCTCTCAGAAGTCACATTTTATCATACACCAGAGAAAACATACAGGGGAGAAACCTTATGAATGTCAAGATTGTAAGAAATCTTTTATCCAGAAGTCAGAACTCACTGCCCATCAAAAGACACACAGAGCGAGAAAGAGCAAATAAATAGTATGAATTGGGAACTTCTGTCTGAATGCACCATTCAGAATAATGAGGTAATTTACACAAGACAAAATCTTAGGAATACCATCAATATGGGGAACTTTAGCGACAATCCTTCACAGAGAGGAAATACAGAGAGAAATTCTATGAGTGAAATTTTTACCATATGTCAGACTTGACTAAATATCAGACAACATAGATAGCAGAAACACTGCAAATCATGAGACATGAGAAAACCTTTGAGAAGTCAGACTTTATTGTACAACATAGGAATCACACAGGAGAGAAGTCCTGTAAGTAAAATGAATGTCAGGAAATTTTCTGGCAGGGCAGCCATCACCAGACATCCAAAAGCTCATGTGAGAGACTCTGTCAGTATCCTGATCATTCAGAAGTCTTTTTACCCCAGTTAGACTCAGAACACAGAGGGGCTGACTGCAAAGATGGGAACAGATACAGAAACTTCCATCAGAAGTGATGTTTCAGCAAATGTCAGATTATTGATACTGGGATAGAACCTTTAAATATATGAAAGCTTTTAAAAGAAAATTCAAAGAGAATCTATTCTGAGGGAAATAGTGATACCAGAAGTCATGTTACAGAGATTTGACTGTAAGGTGTGTGTTTTTGTTGTTTTTTTAAAGAAAACTACAACTGTCTAGATATGTTAAGGTTTTAAAAGTACAAATAAATTGAATAATCAGGCGACATCATTAAACACATGGAGAGTCCTGTAGTATGTAGGGCTTATGTGTGTTTGTGAGTACACCACAAAACACAGCCTGTGGTGTTTGATGTGCGTGTGGAACCCGTACTTGTACCTAGGGAAATATGTCACTTTAGTTCAGTAGTTTTTATGTACATGAAGGTATTTTACATTATGTTTTAGCAGTGACTCCTGTCAATGTGCATTTAAGTATATTTTTTAATTACAATGTATCTCTTTCTGTTTTCTGACATTTTTAAATGAATATGTATGTTGTCACTAACTAGTCCTTCAGAAAGAAGTTACAAATGTTTCTGTAAAATTTTCAGCTGTCAGCGACATTTTACATTAGGAACACGCTTATAGGAAAAGCCCGAGTTTATTTTCTCAAACAGCTAATAATCCTCTACACAGAAAACAAATAATGCTATGTAAGCAAGTGCTGTCTGTCTTACGTTGATGTTTTAGCCGGGTGCAGAGTTACCTGGTTTGTATTTTGTCGGGGGTCCTAAGTGTTCTGTGCTGCCTGTTTATTTCTGGTAGAAGCGACATGACATAGGCTCCAATTCCAGCATGGGGCAGGCCACACAACCTCTCGATGCCTCAGTATGCTTTTGTAGGAGAAATGATAATATGTTAGGATTGCTTGGGGAATAAATGAGTTATTTTAATGCACTTAGAATAGTGTCTGAGATGGAAAAATAGCTATACGTTTGATATTATCATCATTGTAATGTGTCTCTTTTGAATTATGCTGCAGAAAAAGATTGGCTGCCAACATTCATCCCAGACTTTATTGCTGTAGTGCCATTTGATTGGTTTGTACGTTTTCCCAGAAGTGGCCTGGCCCACGCCCATTTTTGCAGCTGGCAAATTAAGGATGGCTTTACATTTCTAAATAGCTGAAAAAAATAATGTTTTGTGATGTGAAATTTATGAGATATTCAAATTTCAGCATCTCTCTAATGAAGTTTTTATACAAAATCCATTCATTTCTGCTTTACTTTCCTGTTCCAAGAGCAGAGCTGAGCAGTCCCAGCAGAGACCCAATGGCCCATAGAGCCTAAGATAGTTCCTAAGTGGCACTTTACCATGTTACCTTGTTCTGCTCCTTAGAGCAGAACGCACTACAACCAATGTAGAGGCACTTTTATATTTGGTACGTGTTTCAGAAATGGTGCATACAGCAATTTGTGGTGGGGTAGTTTTGTGCTATATACTTATTTTGCGTAGTATATTTACATGCAAAAAGACTAAACATTAGAATTTTTTTCAAATAAATGTATTTTACTTGATGATTTTTCATAACATCAAGAAATTTCCTGATGGAATGTAGCAGTGAATATACAAAATAAACAGTGTCTAAATAAAGTTGAATTGTTAATGGATCCCTATCCACATTATTAATTTTCCAAGTCAAGGGCAAGTTTTCCCTATATCATTTTATAGTTTTTCACTATCTCATGATAAAATACCATCTTTATGTCATACTTAACTAAGGTAACCTAATAACACAAAAAAGTCACAATACCCAACTGCACCAGCTACATTACTAGTAATTTACTTTACTAGTACTATATTACTAATAAAACTAATTTATTGCCCATACTTCATATAATTTCAAATGCTGCTCCAATCTAAATCCTGCCACCTTACTTCCCCTTTTTAGTGATGACTTTCAATGAGGTTCAACTTTTTAAGCATGCTTCATTCTGATTTGTCTGTTAAACACTAATGATCACCTAGTGTGATGATATTTAGTGATTGCTTGTATCTTAAGAATAAAGTATATAAACCTTCTGATATTCCATGGTAAAATACTGTTACCCATATTGTACTCAGCTCTGACGAGCACTCCATCATGATAGAGTTTTAAGAAGAACCTTAATGCCTTTAGAATTGCTTTTTATTTCAACCTGCTGTGAGAGCAAATACATTTCTAACTTCCTCAGGCTTCTCAATCAACAAATAAAAATTAATTAGTACTGCCCTAGCCAGTTTGGCTCAGTGGATAGAGCATTGGCCCATGGACTGAAGGGTCCTGGGTTCAATTCTGGTCAAGGGCACATGGGCTCAATCCCCAGTGTGGGGCATGCTTGATACGCAGGTCTGGCTGCGCCTCCCATGGAGGCAACCCATCGATGTGTCTCTTTCATCTTGATGTTTCTCTGTCTTTTCCCCTCCCTTCCACTCTCCCTAAAAATCAATGGAAAATAGCCTCAAGTGAGGATAAACAACAAATAAAATTTAATTAGTACTTTCCAAGGACAATCCAATAACTAGAAAATCTATTAAGAATAAAGCCTGGCTCGCCCTAGCTGGTTTGGCTCAGTGAATAGAGCATTAGCCCAAGGACTGAAGGGTCAAGGGTTCAATTCCTGTTAAGGTCAGGCACCTTGGTTGCAGGCTCCATGCCTGGTCCCTCCCACCTCCACCCCTCACTCCAGGTTGGGACTGGTGCGGGAGGCAACCAATCTCTTTCACATCGATGTTTCTCTCTGTTTCTCCCTCTCCCTGTCACTCTAAAAATCAATGGGAAAATATCCTTGGATGAGGATTAACAACAAAAAAAGAATAAAGCCTGGCCCAGCCAGTGTGGCTCAGTGGTTGAGTGTAGACCTATGAAGCAGGAGGTTATGATTCAATTCTCTGTCAGGGCACATGCCTGGGTTGGGGTCTTGATCCCCAGTAGGGTGTGTGCAGGAGGCAGTCAATCAATGATTCTCATCTTTGATGTTTCTCTCCCTTCTTCTCTGAAATCAATAAAAATGTATTAGCAGAGAGCCCAACAGCGTATTATGATTTGCTTGCCTTGCTTCTTTAATAAACTTGCATGCTTTAATTTTTTAATAAATTGGCTTTATCTCAATGCATGTTATTTGGGCAACTTAGCCAGGAAGCTGCAGTTTCACACTCGCCAGGAATCCAACAAAGAGGAGATGGATGCATGCCCAGTAAAGTTGGAGAGACTAGGGAAGACACTGTCAGTCACACCTGGAATCAGAGGTCACTGGCTGGAATGGGCGTGGCCACTGCAAGCACTCGGAAATTTGGGGATACATCATCCCCTAAACAAAAACGTTTGCTCTCTTGTGCTCGTGGGACTCATTGTTCATGTGCTCCTGGCTTGCTCTTGGCTTCCTGGTATTTACCCTTATAGCCCACGGCCATAGGGACCCCTCCATGCAATGGATAATGAACTGTAACTAGCCTGAGGCCGGACTGGTCCTGGCTCCAACATGGAAAAGAAACTCTGGACACTGGCTCTGATTTTAGTCCCACTGAACCCCATCTACACTTCCTCTATGACTGGACTAAAGGAAATGGGACTTTGGAAGACCAGGGGTATAATTCCATGAAAATAAACTTTCAACCATATTGCATCCTCCCATGAGAATCTCAGAAAATTCCTTTTCTCAGGATATCACAAGAATTCCACTCCCAGCAGCAACTGCAGATGAGGCACGCTCCCCTCCAATAACACCTGGGCTTGAACCTCTGTCCTTTTGCCCTCCTCTTCTCGTCACACTTGGGGGGGGGGGGGCAATCCTTCCAAGGTTGTGGCCTTCTCATCTTTCTTGGTTTTACTTACATTTAAAACAATGGAGAACCTGACCTAAAATAATTATTGATATTTATATTTATTTAAATGTAACTAAACTAAAGAGTCGGGTATTACTGCATGTTTTAAACATTCTTGCAGCACACCAGTTGAAAATCACTGTTTCATAGCAGCTATGTGGGCCTAGCAGCCACCTGGGGCCCATGTCAGGCCACGCAGCTTTAATATGGCACAGACTCTCTGAACACTGGCCTTTGTTCTGGGCTTGAAGACAAGGCTGGACTTTTCCCACCGGGGGACAGATGGAGATGAGACACTAGGAACCTAGCGACAGCCTTCTATTTCCTCCCAAAATAAATCGTACCATGCCACAAGCTCCCGTACATGGGTCCCTGGAATGTCTTCCTTGGGACCTGGTGAAAGAACCCCACTTCCATCAGCAAAATAGGGAAATGCAAATAAAAGACCACAAGGTCTTTCCACTCCTCTTAGAATGGAAAAAATAAAACAAACACTGGACATTGAGAAACAAGATCTCTCATTCATTGCTGGTGGGAAGGCAAAATAATACACTTTGGAAAACAGTATTACAATATCTAATAAATGTAAACATACACTTACCCACTCCAATATATTAACCCAACAAACTAAAAACTTACGTTCACACAAAAGCTTGAACACAAATGTTTATAGTATCTTTTTCCATAACCACCAAATCAGGTGACAACAGGTGACTGGATAAACAAATTGTGGAGCACCTATAAATGGAATACTATCTATAATAACAAAAGCATAATATGCTAATTAGACCAGACAACCTTCTGGATGAAGCCGGGGGTGCGAGGGAAGCCCGGTCCTGGGTGCCAGAGGGAAGCCAGTGCCGGCAGCCAGGGGAAGGAAGGCCTACTCTTGTATGAATTTCGTGCATTCAGGCCTCTAGTTCAGTAATAAGAAGGAATGAACTAATGCCTCACACTACTATATGAATAAATCTTAAATGACTTTTGCTAACTGAAAAAAAGTCAAACCTAGAAGTGCATATTATATCATTCCATCTATCTGACATTCTGTAACAGTTAAATTATATAAAAGAGAATAGATCACTGATGCCAGGGACTTGTTGAGTAACAACAGGTCACTCCAGGCAATATTTATGACAATAGAACTATGTTGCTTGATATTTTGTAACTTGAATGAAAAAGGGAGGGGGAGGAGCTATCCTAAATAACTTTGTAAAACATTTTTACTGGATACAATGAGACTGAAAACAAAAAGAACTGTACATAAACATTGTAGTCTCATTGGTAAATAGGGGTTAGCAATTCTGAAAGTACTTTACATGTATAGTAGTGTTAGAGTAAGTAGCTAGATATTAATAATAAAAGGAAGCAAAGGGAACCAGACATTATTAAGCATAATAATCTAGGAACCTGAATCGGATAATAAGCCTGCTTCACTAGGAAGTTATAGCTTCACACACACACACACACACACACCCCCAGGGCAAGCATGTCAAACTCAAAGGCTAACACGGGCCAAATAAATAAGGTTTAAGTTTATGTGGCTGCAAAAAACCAAAAGCTTCAATTTTCATAGAAACAAAGGTTTATTTTGATAGAGACATGCTGAAAACAAAGGGCTGAAATAAACGAGTAATCATTAACATAAAATAACATTTTAATAAAAATGAACATTTTTCTTGAACATTAGCTTACCAGATACTGAATAACCGCACAGATTAATAAGCATAGTGCAAATAAACCTATTTTTTTTTTGTTCTCCGAAAGCAAAATATTTCCTGTTGCGCACACCAAACAAGTCAGTCCAAGACTAATGATGGGGCAATCGGCTGCAAAATATTCGCTGCTAGTATTAGTGGAGAGAAATGGTGCGCCTGTGCGTAAGGCGCGTAAGGGAAATGAATGCAACACGATTATAGTAATCAGTCATTAGTGAACATTGTAGTTCACTATTAATAACTATGTATAACAGGATATTGTAAAAGTTAAGTTATGAACTTTTTATTAAAACGTTTTTTACATACCGTTACATTGGCTGGGCTGCAAAAATATTCCTTGTGGGCTGCATGCGGCCCATGGGGTGCCAGTTTGACATGCTGGTCCGGGGCATCCTCCACCCTGGAGACCTAATCCCCCAAGCAGGAAGGAAGGATTGTTACTGGTCATTACCAGCGGAGGAATATAAACAGCAGAAATTCCTCTGCTGGGGCACATGCCCAGTAGAAGCCAAGATGGCACAAGGGAGGTGCTTTTACTATGAGACATGCACAGTAGGAGCCAAGTTAGGAAACATAGAGGCCTGTCCGTCTAGCCTGGGTAAAGGACTGGATTGGATAAGGGACATAGAACCCTGGAAGATCTAGGAAATGGATTGGTTAGGGGGAGAACCCAATGCTAGAACGATTGAGAAGTTGGTTGGTTTGAAAGGGCTCCTAGTTTTTCCCAAGCCCACGATAACGTAATCAGCCTAACAAAAACAAAGCTCTCTCTCTCACTCTCACTCAGTAGCATGCACTCCCCAGTTTGTCCCTGCATTTCTCTCCTAACAGCCATGCGCGGACTCCACGTGCAGGTCCAAGCCTGAGCCTGAGTATGGCAGCACAGCGCCAGCCGGGATCGGACTAAGCTGGCTGGACAAGGACAGGTACTGAACTGTACTGCCCAATGGCACAGAATTCTAGAAGCTGGGGAAAGAATATATGGGAACTAGCTTTTTAACTAACTCTTCTATAAATCTAAAGTTATATTTTTTTTAAAAAAAAAAGGTAAAAAAATGACATTGACCAAAAAGAGTTCACTATATATCTATAATAATAAAAGCATAATTTGCTAATTAGACAGACAGCCGGTCGACGTTCCGGATGACCTTCTGGAGGAAGCCAGGGCTGCGGGGGCCAAGCCCCTTGCAAGAATTTCGGGCATCGACTCTCTAGTTCAGCCGTGGGCAAACTACGGCCCGCGGGCCGGATCCGGCCCGTTTGAAATGAATAAAACTATTGAAAAAGAAAACCATACCCTTTTATGTAATGATGTTTACTTTGAATTTATATTAGTTCACACAAACACTCCATCCATGCTTTTGTTCCGGCCCTCCGGTCCAGTTTAAGAACCCATTGCGGCCCTCGAGTCAAAAAGTTTGCCCACCCCTGCTCTAGTTGTTTCATAAGAGGCTCATCATAAAATACTATGCCCAGGAAAATGGGAGATATCTGTAATACAATTAACAATAAAAAACATATTTAAAAAATAAATAATATGCCCATCCCCCCCCCAAAAAAAATTCATAGATACAGACAATAGTATGGTGATTACCAGAGGGAAAGGAGAGTGAGGGAGGTAAACGGGGATAAATGGTGATGGAAGGAGACCTGACTTGGGGTGGTGTATTATAAAATTGTACACTTGAAACCTATATCATTTTAGTAACCAAAGTCATCCCCAATAAATTCAATAAAAATTTTTAAAAAGCATGACCATAGGATCATACTGTACTAAAAATATCGGGAGGATGTGCACATAAAATAATGTATAGTTGGCGCAGGTACATTTTGGTGTGCCCTCCTCTTTATATGAAGTTCCTTACATGTGAGCAATTTTTATTATTAAAACCGAACTGCTAGCTTGCTTTATTCCTCACTCTGGAGAGTAACTACGGTCACAAATATTAAATTTATTTTCTAAGTGTTAAAAAATTGACTTACATGCGGAAACCGGTTTGGCTCAGTGGATAGAGCGTCGGCTTGCGGACTGAAAGGTCCCCGGTTCGATTCCTGCCAAGGGCATGTACCTGGGTTGCGGGCACATCCCCAGTAGGAGATGTGCAGGAGGCAGCTGATCGATGTTTCTCTCTCATCGATGTTTCTAACTCTCTATCTCTCTCCCTTCCTCTCTGTAAAAAATCAATAAAATATATTTTTAAAAAAATTGACCTACAGTAACATAACTGTTCGCGCTCAGACATGCAATCCAGGCCCCTTTCCCTCCTCTAGGCTTGTGTCTGAAGGGGCAGCACTTGGATGCGCGTTTCTGGGAGGAAGCCTCCGGTCCGGCCCGACAGCAGCCGCAGGTAGCAATCCCTCCACCGGGTCCGGAGGAGGAAACCGCTGCGGACGCCTAACGGGAGGCACGGCGTTGCCTGGGAGGGGAATCTTGAGAATGTTCTTAACAATTTACGTGCCGGGCACCGTCCCGAGTGCTTTCACAGTAAGCGCCTGGAATGCGTATTCGTGAGAACCGTGCGAGGCAGGCCCCGCTACTAGCTTACGTTTAGGAGTTTGCAGCGAGGCATCGCGCCGAGGGCCGAGCCGCTCCTCCAGCCCCGGCTGTCAGAGCCGAGCCCCCGCGCCGCGCCCGCCGGAGCCCGCCCTCTGCGCATGTGCATCCCCGCCTCCACCCCGCGCGTCCTTCCCGGCCTCTAGCCCTCCGGGGGGAACCATCCTAGGCCTGCGGGTCCACGCGGCGAGGGAGCTGCGGGTGAGCCCCAGAGGGTGGGAGAGGGCCGAGGGGGCCCCGCGCGGCTCGGGGGTGCGGCGGTTCCGGTGATGGGGAGGAACCCTGCGGGCCCCGGCGGAACCCCTGGCGTCTGCGGCACCTGAAGCTGAAGGGACGCCGGGCGGGGGCTTCTCCCTCCAACTGGGCCCCGTTGGCGTGGGATGCGGGCTCCAGGGCTGGCGAGCTCTACGGCGTTTCGCCCCGAGCTAACACGCCCCCGTGTGGCCGCCGGTGGGAGTGCGCGTGCGCGACGCGAGCGCTGGGCCCGCGGGGCAGAGCGGGACTGGGACTGGGACGCAGGAGTGCGCGTGCGCGGCGTGTGCGCGTGCCTGGCGTGTGCGCTGGGCCTGCGAGGAAAGGGCCGGGGTTGGTAGTACGTGAAATCGCCGGACCAAATAGCCCCCGGAGACCCTCATTTCTCATCTGTGAAATGCGGCGTTAGGGACACTCGCCGCCCTGTGCTGTTCTGAGCGCCTGCGCGTTGCTAGCTGCTGTGTGTTTGTTGTGCGCGTGACCTGCGGCTGGAGCTGGGACTGGTCTGCGGGGCCTCGTTTCCCCGTTAACTCTGGGGAAACGGGAGGGGAAGGGCTGGGCTGGCTGGCACCGAGGCGCCCCCCCGCCCCCCGCCCCGGCTCCAGCATTCTCCAGACCCCAAGTTAGTATTCATTATGTGCTCATTTGCTGTGGGTTATGTGTAATCACGCACAGCCTCTGGAAGCCATGGGAGGCTGTGTGACGGGAAGAGGAGAGAGGTGAGCTGGGGCCAAGGCCGGCGCACAGGCTGTGCAGCACATGCCACCCCTTTGGCGAGCTCGTGACCCTGTCGTGGGGATGGAAGGCTCACCAGCGACAGCTGAGGAAATTGTCATAATTCCTCCCCAAATACCCGCTACGCCTCTGGTCCTCGGTCCTCGGTCCACTCTTCCGGAGGTGAGCTGCCTGCAGCGCCCCGTGGATGATTGTTGATGGCGCCTAGAGAAGATGCAAGGTCCCCCTCTCCTGGCCTTCTGCGGGCAGGGCCTTTCTGGATGATCTCGTTTGACCTCATTTGAAAGGTTTTTTAAAAAATGAGTCTGAGAAGGTGACCGGCTCAGATCATGCCATGTGTTAGTGGTGGGACCGAGATGAAAAGGTAGGTCTGCAGACCCCCGAGCTACTGCTCATTTTGTCAGTTCGGTCAAAGCTGGTTCCTTATTAAAAGATCTTTTTGAAAATTGTGAGCAGGTTAGAACAAACATTAAAAATATTACCTGGTCGTAAACATCCCCATCCCTTTTTTTCAGGGGTTTCTTGGATTTGACCCCAAAGGATTAATGTTGCTCGCAGGTAAAGAGATAAGCAATATGGCTTGAGGGTTTCTTTTTCTCCACAACATCAGTTTTAACAAATCCGTGGCGTTTCCTTCTTTAGATTACTATTCTATGTTAAACGCATCTTCTTATGTTTTTAATTTTTGTGTCGCAGACCCTAAATTGGTAATAAATCAGTAAGAAACAAATATTACATTCACTCAGTGACAAGTGTCATGTCTAAGCTCAGCATGTATTGGAGCCACACATGGACATGTAAGCATCCTGCGTGTAGGCAGGGCAACCCGGGAACCGCACAGCAGGCCATGCACTCCTGACTTCCTTCTCCCTTCTCCCTTAGCACTGCCGCCTCCTCTAAGAACAGAAAATGAACAAACCCCAGGTGAGTGTTTTGTTTATGTATTCCCACTTGTTTTAAAATGTGTTTTCTAAATTTTATACGGGTTCATATTTTTAAAATGAAAAAGTAGAAATAGGCAAAGTTTTACATTAAGGGAAACGTAACAAGAGAAGTAAATCCAAAAGGACAGTTGGTAAAATCAGGGGCACGATGTTTAATTTTACAGTTACCCAAGTGATTGTAAAATTTTCTCTGATCTTCCTAATGACAACACTGACATACATGCATTCTGTTGCCTATAATCATTCTTTGGTGGAAACAGTAAATGCTAAGGCTGACCTCGTCGGGTATACTTTTCAGGAGACCCAGCAGTGAGGTGTGAGTCCACAGCTGTTCATGGTCCTGCTTGATCCAGGAATAAAAACCTGGAAGATCTGGCTGAATGGAGGGACTTTAATTCCCCAAAGAACTCCCCATAAATGTTTGTGTCAGCGCGTTTGTATTTCTAGCGTGAGTAGTAGACAGCTCTGATGTTCATTTCTGCATTTGTCATTTACATTTCAACCTAATGAAGGCAGTCTTGCTGCATCACCACTGCTACCTTGAATCAGTTCTGGAAAAGGCCACCAACTTGTAGTAAAACCCAGCTTTTGTCTTTGTTTTACTTGCCTCCTCTGCAGTACTTGGAACTCTGATCTATTGTCTGTTTTGAAAGTGTCCTCTGTTGTCTGTGACACTGCCCTCCTAGCTGTCTTTACCTACTCTGTCCCCCAAGAAGTGTCTTTTTCTTTTCTTATCTGTTCTTGGTCCATTGCTCTCCTCAGTCTACCTATTTTTTATGACCGGTATTGCTTTTTATTTTTTTAAATAAAATAGTTTTGAATTGGTGATATATTTACATGGCTAAACATGTGATATAGAAGACAGTAACTTAAAAACTCACACTTCCATCCTCTCTGTACCTGATGCTCCCTCTCTGTTTGGTGACATTTATTTATCACTTAAACTGAGATGCTTTCACTGAGAGTGAAAGAGGTTCTACAAACAATTATGCTGGGACAACTGGCAGGTGTTGGAGCAGTTCCAGACAAACTGGAGTGCGTGGTCACCCTACTGTTGGTATCCATTATTAATGATTTCTTGTTTACCTTTCAAGTGTTTCTTTATTCAATTAAAAGAAAATATGCGTGCATATTCTTGTATGCCCTCTCTATTTAAAATGCTTCCTTAAATGCTTCTCAAATTTAGATGCATCTGTACATGTTGTTAAAATGCAGATTTTTGATGTAGTTAGTAGAGCTGGGTGGAGTCTTGAATTCTATATTTTTAATAACCTCCCAAATGAAGCTGATTCAGCTGTTAAAGTTACCACACCAAATAGCAAGTCTTTACACTATTTTCCCTTTTCGGCATTTTCTTTCACCTTTTTTCATCCTGTCCCAGAGAACTCTATAACAGAACATGGATTGCTGTTTCTTTTGTGTTATAACTGTATAGTAATTCAATTGTGAATATCCCATAGTTTATTTAACCAGTTATTAACTATTTCCAACCTTTTTCTGTTACAAGCCATGTTTTAATGACTAACCTAGTAAGTATAGATTTATTCCATCAAATAAATTACCATAAGTGGAGTTGCGAGATCAAAGGGTGAATACAAATAAATAAACTTGATCAGCTTGGTGGAATTATAATATTATTATATCCCCTTTATACTACATGAGAGTGCTTGTTTCTCCTCAGCTATTTTTCATACACTATGTGGTTCAACTTCTGGCAACTAATAAGTAAAAAGTGATATTTTATGTAGTTTGCACCTGCAATTTTCTTAATTCTGAGTGAGGCTGAATATTTTTTCATGTATCTAAAAGTTGTCTTGTATTTATATTTCAGTGAACTATCTGTTCATACCTATTGCCCATTTTGCTCCAAAGTTTCTGGCTTCCTTTTTTCAGTGGCTAGTTAGCTCTTTATTTATATTAGGGATACTAATGCTTGTTTATTATATGCGTTACAAACTATTATTTTTGGGTATATCATTTGTCTTTTGGTAATTGCTCTGGTTTCTTTTATTGGAACCAAGATTGGGAGGCTATTGCTGCTGATGTGTCATTGCTTGTAGACACTCTCTCAGCTGACTGACCAAGGAAATAGATGTCTATACTAACATATATATATATATACACACACACACAGATATATATATATATATATATATATATATATATATATATATATATCCTATCTAATAAAAGAGAAACATGGTAATTAGCGTACGACCACTACCCTTCCCATTGGGTAATCAGTGAGATATGCAAATTAACAGCCAGCCAAGATGGCGGCCGGCAGCCAGGCAGCTTGAAACTAACATGAGGCTTGCTTGCTTCAGTGATGGAGGAAACCAACGTTCCCCGCCTGCCTTGCCGGCGTCTGAGCTTGCAGTTTGAAGCATAGTTACAAATATAGAAGCTAAACAAACCCCCAGAAACCTGCTTTCAGCCCACCGGGATCTCAGAGCTGGAGTTGATACAGAGTTTCGATTATAGAACCCAAACAAACCAGATACCTGCTTTCAGCAGCAGAGGCCTCAGAGCTGGAGCCAGAGCTAAAGGTGGCCCAGAATAAAAAAAGAAAGAAAAAAAGGAGCAGTTGGGAGCTTTAGTCACCTGCCAGCCTGAAAACAGCCCTCAGCCCCTCACCCAGACTGGCCAGGCACCCCAGTGGGGACCCCCACCCTGAAGGGTGTGTGACCAGCTCCCCAACCCCCCTGATGGGCCCTGCTCTGTGAATGACGGGGCAGCGACCCAACCCCCTGATCTGCCCTGCTCTGTGCGTGACAGGTGGTGGCGCCGCAACCTCCCCATCGACCCTGCCTTGAGTGTGACAGGGGGCGGTGCCCCAACCCCCCCAATCGACCCTACCCTGAGCATGACTGAGGGTGGCATCGCAACCTCCCAATCTGCCCTGCTCTGTGCATGACAGGGGAAGGCGCCCCAACTCCCCAATCGGCCCTGCTCTGAGCCCGACCAGGGGCTGCACCTAGGGATTGGGCCTGCCCTCTGCCACCCGGGAGTGGGCCTAAGCCAGCAGGTCGTTATCTCCCGAGGGGTCCCAGACTGCGAGAGGGCACAGGCCGGGCTGAGGGACTCCCCCCCGAGTGCACAAATTTTTGTGCACCAGGCCTCTAGCATATAGATAGATAGATAGATAGATAGATAGATAGATAGATAGATAGATAGATAGACTAGATCATGTATTAAATAAGGCTGTGTTTCTTTGTGAGAAACTGCCAAACTGTTTTTAGGGGTGATGTGAGTTGATGAGACTCCTCCTTTGTTGCTTTGCCCTTCCAGCAATGGTGACCAGTGGACCTCCATGGAGTCCCCTCTGTGCCTCCACCCATCCCTGCGATTAGTCACTGAGTGCACCCTTTGCTCAGAGAAAAAGTGTTTCTGTAGTAACATTTCTCGGGTTTGCAGATAATGTGCTCTGCAACCTAACACGAAGGGTGAGGTGAGGCGAGCTCTGGGTGGTTTAAGGAAGGTGGCCAGGCTCCTGGGCTTTGTCTGGAATTCTCTGTCTGGAAAGCCAATTGCCAGACAACCATGGCCACATCTGTGCTTTGTCCCTGCCCTGGACACTGGGCTCAGCTGAAGCTCATACTGCCCATTCCTGCAGGAATGCTTACTAAATCTCTTGGCTTCTTTTGGCTGAAGGGAGTTCCATTCACAAGATTCCTCTGTCTGGACTGAGCCCCACAAGGAGCTCTTGGCTGCAGGGCTGCGTCCATGGCTCCTTTAAACTCTTCTCCCTTCTTGTCTCCCTGGTTGGCTCCCACTTGCCCACCTTTAGATGTTTCAATGTGCAGATCTCTCAGACATGTTTGTGTGTTGAACAAAGAATTCTTTGTTGAATTATAGCTGTTCAAATTGTTGAAACTTAAAGGGGTGAGACCAAGGGGATCTCTCACAGCACCATTCCTCTGATATCACAAGTTACCAATTAAAAAACTTGTATGTCTGACATACATTTGATGCTATGCATTTCCCTTTATGCACTGCTTTCACTGCATCCCACAAATTTTGATGAGAGGTATTTTCATCTTCATTTTATTTAAAATATATTAAAATTTCTTTTGAGATTTCTTCTTTGACCTATAAGTTATTTATAAATGTGTTGTTTAATAACACATTTAGTATTTGGGGGATTTTAATAACATAAATAGTATTTGGGGGATTTTCCAGCTGTCACTTGCTTATTAATTTCTATTTAATTCTATAATGGTCTGAGGACATATTTTGTATGATTAACTATTGTTTTAAATTCATTAAGGTGTGTTTTGTGACCTGGGCTATGTTCTGTCTTGGTGACTGTTCCATGTGAGCTAGAACGGAGTGACAGAATGTCTATGTTATTGTTTGGGATAAAGTCAGCTAGATCATGTTGAATGATAGTGTTGCTCAGGTCATCCATATACTTCCTGACTTTCTGCCTGCTCAATCTCTCAATACTGAGAGAGGAGCAACTGAAGTCTCCAACTATGCTCTGTCTGTTTCTCCTTTCAGTTTTATCAGTTTTTGTTGTATGTATTTTTATATTCTTTTGTTAGATACATACTTGTTTCAGATTGTCTCCTTTCTGTGGTATGATTTTGAACCCATCTAATGAGTTCTTAGTGTCAGCTCTAGAATGCCCTTTCAATGTATGTGTGTCTGTATGTACATGTGTGTACGTATATACATGTATCAGAAGGCCCCAAGAGCATTCCCAGGTTCAGTGACTCATTGGGGTGACTCATTATGTAGTTGTACTTATGGTGGTGACTTATTTAAGTGAAAGGATACAAAGCACAGTCAGCATAGGGAAAAGGCACATGGGGCCTAGACCAGAGGAAACCAGGCACAGGATTCTAAGAGTCTTCTCCCAGGACACACTTAGTCCTCTAGCAATGAGCTATGACAACAAACATGAAATGTCTGCCAGGAAAGCTCAGTAGACACTTAGTGCTCAGGGGTTTTATCAGGAGATAGTCACATCGGTACTCTCTGCTTAGCACCTGAACTCCCAGGCACCACTTGTACAACATAAACCACATTGTTTGCATAAACAGTCTAGGGTCAGTGAACCATTGTTATTAGAGAACTAGAGGCCCAGTGCATAAATTCGTGCACAGGTATGGTCTGGCCAGCCTGCCCCGATGGGGTTCCATAGGGCTGGTGGGGGGAAGGGGCTGTGGGCGGTTGGCTAGCCAGCCCCGCCCCCAATCAGGGTGGGGGCCAATTGGGCCAGACCGGCAGGATTGGGCGGGGGAGGGCAATTGGGGCCTGGATCAGGCTGGTTGCTGCCGCAATGCACTTCATAGCCACCAGTTGTTCTGGTTGTTCCGCCATTCCGGTTGCTGGGCTTTTATCCTATACTCGGGGGCCCAGTGCACGAATTCATGCAGCTTGAAAGGAACTGTGGGCCGTGAGGCTACAGTGGGCACAGGGTCAGGTCTCAGCCCATCCTCCATGCCCCTACCCGACCCCTCCCACCGTGGTCTTCCCGTTCCCCTGTAAGCCGGCAGCCCCACTCCCGCCGCCACTGCTCCCGTGCGTTGACGGCACTGGCCCTGCTGACGGTGGGTGCGAGTGGGGCCGTCGCCGGCAGCAGGTGCGAGAGGTAGCTGCCGGCCCCAATTGCCCCTCAAGAGCAGGGGGAGGTGGAAAGGCGCCGGCAGCAGGTGTGAGCAGCAGCTCCAGCACTGGCAGCATGTGTGAGCACTGGGCAGGACCATCGTGCACGTGAGCAAAGAATTTTCAGTAACCATCAGAAGCTTGCACCAATGACTGCAACCGGTGCCCCACCTTGGTCTGGCGCCCCTGCTTACCTGCTCCACCATCCCGCCGCAGCCAACGCTCGCCATGTTCCGTGTGCGCCCCCTGGTGGTCAGCACACGTCACAGCGACTGGTTGTTTGGTTCGGTTTTTTAGTTCCACCATTTGGTCTATTTGCATATTAGGGTTTTATAGATATATATATATAATAAAAGGCTAATATGCAAATTGACTGAACAGCGCAACGACTGGTCACTATGACGAGCACTGACCACCAGGGGTCAGATGCTCAATGCCTGAGCTGCCCCCTGGTGGTCAGTGCACTCCCACAGGGGGAGTGCCGCTCAGCCAGAAGCCCGGCTCACAGCCAGCAAGCGCAGCGGCGGTGGTGGGGGACTCTCCCACCTCCGTGGCCAGGCTAAGGATATCCGACTGATGGCTTGAGCGGGCCTAAGCTGGCAGTTGGACATCCCCCAAGGGCCCCAGACTGCCAACCGCCCAAATCTCTTGCACCGGGCCTCTAGTATATATAGATAGATGGTGAGAACTCTCCTGAAATCCAAGGTCCCAGATGCCAGCCAAAGGACACCTTGTGGCGGACTTATCAAGGGCTAGTGGTCTTAGCCCTACTCTGTTCTTTTCTGCACACCACACATCCCATCTTTCATTTCTTTTGTTCATATATTCATCTGTTTTATTGAATATATTATTCATCATTTATTTTGGAGTTCTTGCTTATCATTTCCAATATCTGAGTCCCCTATTAGTCTGTTTTTATTGTCTATTTTTTTCTTGGTCATTGTCTTTTCACAGAACATGAAATTTTTTATTGGATGCCAGACATTATATTTTTTTAAAAAATGGTAGAGGCTCAGAAAATGATCTCTTTCAGCAGAGAGGATTCATCCTTTCTCTGGTGGGCAGGCAGAATGCAGGGCTGGTCACTTTAATCAATCATAGGTTGAACTTGGTCAGGGCCTGCACCATATTCATTTCAATCCACTATTCATTTTAACAAAGTTTTACTTCCTCAGTGAAAGTTAACTTAATAATATAAAAGGTGCCCGGCCGTTGTGGCTAAGTGGTTGAGTGTCAACCTATGAACTAGGAGGTCACATTTCGATTCCCGGTCAGGGCACAACCTGGGTTGCAGACTCAGTCCCCAGCAGGGGACATGCTGGAGGCAGCCGATCAATGATTTGCTCTCATCATTGATGTTTCTCTCTCTCTTCCCTCTCCCTTCCTCTCTCTGAAATCAATAAAAAATATATTTAAAAAGATAAAAGTATTAAGCATTTAAAATATAATAATATAAAAGATAATATAAAAGAACTTAAAAAAAAAGAACTAACTTTTCCTTGGTAACCCCAACCTATTTTGTGAATACTGCTAGCTCCTACAATGTCTAATTTAATAAATGATAATGTATATGTCTCCTTATCATGTCATAAGCATTGAGAACAGAAACTGTGTTTGTTTTCATCAATAGTATTTTTGTAGCAGTTAGGACAGTTCCAAGCCCTTAGTGGAGAGTCAGTTTGTACATATTTTATCCTACATAATATAGCACAAAAGAAGGCATCCTATATGACAATTTTCAGTAAGCTCTAAAGAGATTAGTTCTTTCAAATGTTTTCCTCATATAGTTCTGACAGCTTCATATAGAAAAAGAATATACCGTTACAGGAACAAGTGTCATTCAAAGATGTGTGTGTGGACTTCACCCAGGAAGAGTGGCATCTGCTGAATCCTGCTCAGAAGATACTATACAGAGACATGATGCTGGAAAATTACAGCCACCTTGTCTCAATAGGTAAGAATATTTCTATGTGACTACCAGTACCATGCATTTCTTAGTTGATGAAACATATGAACTTCCTGTAAGAATTTTCTGATTTGAAGCTAGAGATTTGGGCTAGCATAAAGAATGCTGTGTTTTTCCCTCCTCAGGGATTGGTTGATTAGGGCACCTCCTTTGAACAGCTCTTTAAGCTGTACCTTCCTTCCCCACCATTTTCTCAGAGTCCCTAAAACCAGGCTGTTTAGCCCTAATGCTGTAGTATTTTCTCTTAACAGGGTATTGCATTACTAAGCCAGAAGTGATCATCAAGATAGAGCAAGGAGAAGAGCCCTGGATATTAAAGCAAGGATTCCCAAGCCAGTGCCACCCAGGTGAGTTCATGAGTTCGCACGCAGATGGAAGCCACAGGAAGTGAGATTTAAGCCATTGTTTAGGGCTTATCACCTTTCAGATATTTTTCAGATATTTTTTTTTGTAGCCCAGACCTTTGGAAGTTATAAGGACAATTGGCCCACATCCCTTTATTACCTTAATCACATTCCTCCACATGTCACTTTCACTCATAAGTGCTTTCCTTTTTCCTTCTACATTTTAAGGGTGACTTACCTATACCCATAAGCTAAATGCAGTCAGGTTCATCTTAGATAATTTTTCTTGGTTAATGTATCTTTTTTTTTTTTTTTTGGTTAGTGTATCTTAGAATTGTTCACCTCTATTGTCTTTGTGTTAGCTGGTGTTTTTTCATGCAGTACTTCTATATATTCATTTAACAAATATATGTGAGCACTCACTATGATCCAGTTATGTTTTTAGGTAATTAAAAGAATAATGTCCCTGCTGTCATGTAGTGTATATACAGCGAGGGGCACAAAGCATACCTGTGTGTGTGTGTGTGTAGATATATGTGCATGTATATACACACACAGTGTTAGGTGGTGGTAAGTACTGTTAAAGTAGTGGGAAGGGGGATGGAGAATGATGTACTATTTGGTAAGAAAGTCAGGGAAAACCTTTTTAATGAGATTAATAGAGACAAGACTAATAAAGTGGAAGCGTGAATATTTTAGGCAGGGGAAACATCAGGTGCTGAACTTCTCAGGCAGATACATTCTTAGAGTGAAGAATGGCAAGAAGGCCACTGTGGCTGGAGACCAGAGGGCGTGGGGGAGATAGATAGGAGATGATATTAAATTATAATATCATAATATCATAATATAATAAATTAGTAGCATGGACCATGGTAGATACCATGGTTAATTTTGTTTTGAGTGATGTGAGAAATCCTTTGTTTTTTTAGTAAATCAAATTATGTAAATCAAATTATGTCATCAAATCTGATTTACAGTTTAAAAGAGTCTTTCTGACTTCTAGTCAGTAAATAAACTATGGTGGGTGAGTGGTACTTAGGCATTAGCAAGGAAGAAACACCAGTTAGGAGGCCATTATGTACTCCAGAGGAGAGAAGATAGTAGCTAAGGCTATGTTGGAAGTGCTCAGAAGTGGTAGATTTGTACAGATGTATTGAAATGCGACTAAGAGGATTTGCTGTTGGATTAGATAATAGTGTGTGAGAGAAAGAGAGGAGTCATGAATGACAAGCAGCTGGATAAATTAGAGTGTCATTTACTGAAATAGAGAAAATTAGGGAGGAGAGATTATAGGGGGGTTATTATAAATTTAAATTTAGACTCAATAAGCTTGAGGTAACTGTTAAAATCTAGTCTGTGTATTGGAGGTTGGATGTGTACAAGTATGGAATATAGAACTAGAAGTTTCCATTTGAAAGGCATTAATTTCAGGTGGTGTCAAAAGGCATGGGTTAGAGGAGATCTTCTAGAACAGATGTTGGGAAACTTTAATAAAAAACCAGAAGGTAAATATTTCAGGGTTAGTGGCCACATGTGGTCATGGTTGCTGCTGCTGCTGCTCCTCCCCCTCCCCTTTCCACCCCTTTCTCTTCCTATTTATTCTCCTCCTTTCTTCTTATCCTTGCTCCTCCCTAGTGCTCTTCTACTTTGTCCCTCTAAAAATGTAAAGAACATTCTTAGTTCAAGGACCATTCATTGCTTGTAGTCATAGTTTGCTGACTCCTTTTCTAAAGAGTGGTTCTTTGTGAGAGAAGTAGTCTTGGGACAATACACTTTTATGAGACACGTAAATCCATTGTCTCATCATTAGAGGAGATTGGGAAGGAACAGTCTGAGTGGCATGAAAACCAGAGAGGCTGGTTTTCTAGGAGTCAAATAAGGGACATTCTACAATCCTTTACTACCTTAAGTGGCAACCATGGGTCACTATACTAAACCTGTTATTTCCTATTACTGTTCTATTCAGACTGCTGTTGTTTTCCTTTCAAAACCATCTACTACAGCGGTTCTCAACCTGTGGGTCGGAACCCCTTTGGCGGTCGAACGACCCTTTCACAGGGGTCGCCTAAGACCATCCTGCATATCAGATATTTACATTACAATTCATAACAGTAGCAACATTACAGTTATGAAGTAGCAACGAAAATAATTTTATGGTTGGGTCACAACATGAGGAACTGTATTTAAAGGGCCAGAAGGTTGAGAACCACTGCTCTACATCTCTTCATTTTCTCACTTTTCACTGATAACACGTAAAACCAGAACTGTGCCTGTGATGTCTCATTTCTGGCTTGAGCTACCTCCTAAAAAAGGCTTTTATTTAACCTAAAGCATCCAGTGTATCTTTTACTAGCCTGATAAAGTAGCTTTTTATTAATAAATAAAATTAAAGCCTTTCATTGACTATTACAGTGTGGTCCTATTCTTTTTATTTTTTTATTTTTATAAGAATTTATTTGAGCCAAAATGACAACATGCTGGGAACCAAGATCACAAGTGCTCTACTGTCCTACCTATCTTAATTTCTTTCTTTCTGCTCTCCAGAATTTACACTAAAACCCATACTATATTATATCCTAAATTCACTTATAAATGCTCTTTTTTAAACTTTTAAGTAATTTTTTATTTTTCAGTTACAGTTGACATACAATATTATATTAGTTTTTGGTGTGCAACTCAGTGATTAGATGTTATATAATTTACTAAGTGATCACCCCAATAAATCTAGTAACCATCTGACACCATAGTTATTACAATATTATTGACTGTATTCCCTATGCTATACTTTACATTTCTGTGACTATTCTGTAACTTCCAATTTGTACTTTTTAATCCTTCACTTTTCCACCCATCCCCCCAACAGCCTTCCCATCTGGCAACTGTCAAAATGTTCTTTGTATCTGTGAGTCTCTTTCTGTTCTACTTGTTTATTTTCTTTTTTAGATCTCTTTTGTCTGGTGTAAGTATTGCTACCCCAGCTTTTTGTTTGTTTGTTTCCATTTCCATGAAATATCTTTTTTCATCCCTTTAAATCTGTGTGTGTCTTTTGATCCTAAGTGAGTCTTTTGTAAGCAGCAAGGGTCTATGAGTCTCTTGTAGATAGCAAGGGTCTGTTTTCATTATCCATTAAGTCTCCATATGTCTTTTGATTGGAGCATTTAATTTATTTGCATTTAAAGTAACTGTTGATAGATATGTATTTATTACCATTTTATTCATACTTCTTATCCTTATTTTTTTTTCTTCTTCAACACTAATTTGGTGGTGATGAACTGCTTTAGCTTTTCCTTGTCTAGAAAACTCTTTTTATTTGTCCTTCTATTCTAAATGATAGCTTTGCTGGGTAGAGTAATCTTGGTTATAGGTCCTTGCTTTTCTAAAGAATTTTTATTGATTTCAGAGAGGAAAGGAGAGGCAGAAAGAGATAGAAACATCAGTGATGACAGGAAATCATTGATCGGCTGCCTCCTACCCACTCCCTACTGGGGATTGAGCCCGCAACCCTGGAATGTGCTTTGATCGGGAATCCAAGCATGACCTTCTGGTTCATTGATCTATGCTCACACACTGGGCCACGCTGGCCAGGCTAGCCAAAAATTTTAAGATAATACCTACTTAAGGTCTCAGGACCATATAGAGAAATGTGATCATTATGGATATTACAGTTCAGTAAAATCCACAGATGAACCTCAAGGTATAAAAACTGAAAACTCTATAAAAGATAAACCTAGAAATAAAAGCAGACTTAAAATTCAACACTGCCTCAGAAACAAAATTATTTTGGGGAGAAGTTAGCCAGCAGATTGAGGTGAAGGAACGTATGACTTGATGGCTTGGGCAGTTTCGTGAACAGCTGTGAGAAAACAAAATGAACCTGGTCCTTTTGCAAAGAAGGCCTGCTCCTCATCTGGGTTGTATTTCCTGTTGAACATTTGTGATGTTGTGAGTCACAGCTAGAAAGAGAGTTAGAGTCTCAGGTAAAGCAGTGTTGCTTAATGCATGAGGAAATAGATGCTTTCAGAAATTTATTTTGATGTTGACATAAAATGGGGAAAGGAATGGCAACATGCATTAGTGAGGATCTTCCCACAGTAATCAGGTTGTGAGAAGGTAAGGACATAAACTATGATCCGCCTCTGCCAAAGTAGATTCTTCCTCTAATTTGTTTTTCAGTCTGTTTTCCTTAAAAACAAAAACAAAACAAAAAATAACTTCCCTTGTTGAACTCATCTAGTTCTGAGTGTCTTGCTTTCCGAATGAACAACTCTCAGAAAATCTGTACTGTTTGCTCACCATCTCTTCAGTTTATTTCACTGTCTCTAACTTGCCTCTTAAAACATTTTTAAAAGTAATTATTTTTCTGTGAATTATATTAAAGGAAAATCTAGATCCTGGGTTATAGGACTATTAGGACTATTCTTTTGGACCTAAGGAAGTTGGTGTTTTCAGAACTTTAGTTTGGTTTCATGTGTAGAGTGGAGTCATGTACTCTAGTTGGAATCCTACCCCAGTATTCTGTGTACGAGAGGATTACGACTAAATTGTTCTCTCTCTACCAAACACAGTTCATCCTCTGAAAGCCCTTGTCTACTCACCTTAACTATCACTTTATTCCATGTTTAATGTCTCCTTTGGGCTCACCCCATTCTCTTGCATTTCCTTGTTTCTGAATCAGCCACTCCCAGTGCTCTGAATTTTATTTCCTTTTTTTGGTTTAGTTTTGAAGGTTATATATTTATAAAGTGCTAAATGTCATTGCCACTTTCCTTTCCCTGCTTCCACTGCAACATGTATTTTCCACTCCAACCAGAACAGTAAAGGAAATATATAGTTGGATTTAGTTCATACCAGGAAACTGGGTCTAAAACAAAGGATTTATTGCATAATAGGGCATTTGTGTGAAAGTCCAATTCCATTAGAAATGTACTGAAATTCATAAGATATGGTTATTTTTCTCATTTCCAGAAGACTGGAAAGATGATGACCTAATAGAGAGCAGCCAAGAAAATGAAGATGGGCATTTTTGGCAATTTGCTCTTACCACCAACAAAACATTAAATATACATGGTGGTGAGAGAGTAAGGAAAACTTTCAATCTGGGTAAAGACTGTGTTCCTTCAAGAAATTTTTCATATAAGATATGTGCCTCTTGTGAAATGAGTTTGAAGAATATTTCAGACTTAATTATTAGTAGAAAGAACTATTCTGGAACAAAACCTGATACGTTTAGTTTATATGAGAAATTGCTCCTTGATATTAGGCATGAGAAAACTCTTACTGGAGGGAAATCTTATAACTATGATCAAAAAAGGAATATCCTTAGTCATGGCCAGGATCTCACTCAGCTAATTTTCGACCAGCCTTCTGAGTATAATGAAAATGGACAAGACTTCCAAGAAGAGGCAGCCTTTTTCTCAAATAAGAGATCTCAGATAGGAGAGACACTCTGTGAATATAATGAATGTCAAAGAACTTTCATCCAAAACTTAAAGCTCAGTTTATCTCAGAGAACTCATTTAGAAAGGGACCCATATGAATGCAGTATTTGTGGGAATCCCTTCTATGTGGATTTAAGATTGGGACATCAGAGAGCTCTTACAGGGGAGAATCCTTATGAATATAATGAATATGATCAAATTTTCTGTGACAATTCAACTTTCATTATTCATCCGAGAACTTATACAGGAAAAATTCCCCATGAATATAAAGTAAGTCACAAAACGGGGGGGAAATCAGCCCTCTTTAAACATCAGATAGTACATATGAGAGCAATACCTTATGAGCACAAGGAGAATGGAAATAATTTCAACAAGAAGTCACATCTCACCCAACCTCGAAGAGCTCACTCAGGAGAAAAAAACTTTGAATGTGCTGAATGTGGAAAAACATTCTGGGAGAAGTCAAACCTCACTCAGCATCAGAGAACACACACAGGAGAGAAACCCTATGAATGTGCTGAATGTGGGAAAGCCTTTTGTCAGAAACCACACCTTACCAACCACCAACGAACACATACAGGAGAAAAACCTTATGAATGTAACCAGTGTGGAAAAACATTCTGTGTGAAGTCAAACCTCACTGAACATCACAGAACACACACAGGAGAGAAACCCTATGAATGTAACACATGTGGGAAATCCTTCTGCCACAGGTCAGCACTAACTGTACATCAGAGAACACATACAGGAGAGAAACCCTTCATATGTAATGAATGTGGGAAATCCTTTTGTGTGAAGTCAAACCTCATTGTACATCAAAGAACTCACACAGGAGAAAAACCGTATCAATGTAATGAGTGTGGGAAAACCTTCTGTGAGAAATCAGCTCTTACTAAGCATCTCAGAACTCACACAGGGGAGAAACCCTATGAGTGTAATGGATGTGGGAAAACCTTTAGTCAGAGATCAGTACTCACTAAACATCAGAGAATTCACACAAGGGTGAAAGCTCTTTCCACATCCTGAATGTTCAGAAATCTGTCCACCCTTTCAAATTCATTATTCAGTTTTTAAAAAATAAGATCAATGAAACCCAAAGAACATCACAAGTTACTCAAAAGTTATGTCTTATTGTACTTCAGATAATTAATATTAGAATAAAACCTTATTAATGTTTTAAATATGTGGAAGCTTTTAAGAAAAAATAAACTTTTGTCAGAAAATTTGTACTTAGGAAAAATTTGTTCATTTAAGTTATATGGTAAAAATCTTTGTAGAGAATTTATGTTGTATCATATTCCAAATGTGATACCAAAACTTTATTGTAAATATAATGTGTGATACTCACTTATACTGATATTCACAGTATAATCTGAAGCTTAAAAAATGTTGAATGACAATAGCATTAAACATTTATGTGAAGAATCCCTAATGTGTTCAGACCTATGTAAGTATTCTAACATAATAGAAATTTGAGGTATGCTTGATTTATATATTAGAGTCCAACATTAATTGTGAAGAGAAAGTATGAACACTTAAACAACTATTGTGATCTATATTAATATTTCCCACACTAAATACCACCAGTATCTTTGTAGGCTAACATAATTGCATATGTACATGTAAATATATTTATACACACATATAGTGATGTGCTAGATTAAGTTCATACTGGCTTGGAAGTACTGCTGATTTAAATTTTCAGGAATTTTGCCAGCCAGTTGTTAAACACAGTCATTTAAAAATTAAATTACATAAAATTATAATTAAATTATATTAAAAACAAAGGTGGTAAATACTCAACACATTACTTACTAATTATTTTATAATATTTTGCTACTTGTTCTTTAGGTTACTTATATTTTTGAGTCTTCATGGAGAGAATACTGAGTAATGGTGTGCAGCTGCACATCTCTTTCCATCTCTACATTCAGTGCCATCATGTTGGTAGCTTGGCTTAGTGTGAGTATTTACACAATGGAAATTGGCAAACTCTACATATTAGAGTTATTTTCTTAGATAACCTGTTGTCAAGTATTTAGCAGCACACCACTATGGATATAAGAAAATATATTTGGAAGAGTTAAAGTGAAAACCACATAACTTTTCTCCTATTTCCTGACATAAATACATGGCTATTGTCATTGCTGAACTGCCACTTCAATAAAGAAGACAAAATATGTTTCTGTGAGTTTTTTAACCACCTTTGCATCATTTCTATCCTCAATACTACCAAGTCTCTTTAGAGTACGGCCAGTATATGTTATTTTACAGCCACGTCACCTACCTTTCCTCATAGATGAGTGAGTACTGCCATTATTATTGAACTACTTCCATTAAAAAACCAAACATTTTTTCCTGAGTTTTTTTAAGCAGCCTCTCAGTCAATACTGTAAATGCTGTTAATAGTGATACATAAATTCCACAAAGATTAATATTAGTTATAAACAGTAATATTGCACTGTACAAATAAAAAAATAGTTGTATGTAATGAAATGCCTCTTTCATACTCTTGGTATTTCATTGCTGTATCTATTTAGGCATGATATGTGTAACCTGAGTTGTATGTAATCCAGGAAGTATGTATTTGTATTTCATATAATAGTGTTACATACTGTCCCTTTTGCCTTTGTCCTATTGTTTCCTATGATTCCTTGCAACATGTTGATAAGCAGTTCCAAGAGACTCTACTTCTTATTTGTTGGGCTCTGTTTTTTCTTTGTCTATCCCTCACCCAGATGATATAAGGGTAAATCCAGATTAGTCTGAGTTAGTCATGGATATGCTAATGATTTTGTTGGGTGGATATGTGAGATATGAGATGTTTGGAAAATATTCTATAGTGCTTTGAGGAAAGATCTCAGCAATTAAATGTCATGACATGAGAAAACATGAGAAGAGATTGTCTCTATTGTAATGGACTTTTTCATGTCTATATAGTATATCAAATTATAGTTTATGGCTCTAAAGGGCAATAGCCCAAAGGTAACAGCACACAAGATGAGAAAACCCTAGCTTTAAGATATGCAACTCTATATGGACTTGCTCTCTCTCAGGACCTTATATTACTGTGATAATAATGGCTTCTCATTTATTCTTAGGGTTATTATTTAGAACTGAAGGCATTTCCCCCAAAAGAGATGAATTATTTTCTAAGTGTTAATATTCTTAAAATACAGTGAATTTTGGGGGAAATTATTTCTTTTTTAAAAAATATATATTTTTATTGATTTCAGAGAGGGAGAGGGAGAAAGATAGAAACATCAATGATGAGAGAATCATTGATTGGCTGCCTCCTGCATGCCCCCTACTGGGGATCGAGCCCGAAATCTGGGCATGTGCCCTTGATTGGAATTGAACCCAGGACCCTTCAGTCCACAGGCTGAGGCTCTATCCACTTAACCAAACCGGCTAGGGCAAATTATTTCATTTAAAAAAATATATACTTTTTTATTGATTTCAGAGAGGGAGGGATAGATGAGATAGATCTATGATGAAAGAGAATCATTGATCAGCATGCCTCATACTGGGGATTGAGCCCACAACCAGGGTGTGTGCCCTCACCAATAATCGAACTGAGACCTCCTGGTTCATAGGTCGATGCTCAACCACTGAGCCATGCTGGTCGGGCTGGGAAGAATTATTTCTTTTGACAATTTAATATGGGGTAGGTCTTGTGTCAGCATGGTTCCGGTGAAAAACAGAATTCTAGATTTTAATGGCAGACTTACAGTGGACCAGAAACAGGCTATTGAATCACCTAGAGACTAGCATCTGCACTATTCTAAATCCTAAAGGGGCGAAGGATGGAAGCAAGTGTTACCAGAGCCCGGTGAGACTTGCTCCCATGAAGGAGGGGCCACCTCCAGAATTGTGACACCAAGTTGCTGGTGCCTCCCTAGGGAGAACCTAAGCAGATGCCATCTGCAGGTAAGCCCAAGGGGGCACAGAGATCTGGGTGGAGCCGATGGAGAATAAGCAGTGCAGTGTTTCTTAATTCCTATGTAAAGGCTCAGCATTAGAAATTTATTCTAGTTGAGAGTTGTGTTTTTGCTTTGTTGTGCTTTGTTGTGATAAGTACATTCCTTTTGGAACTGAGTACTGTGGTAGGTATGTCTCACCTTTAACGTGTGAAGCAGACATGTATACTTGCATTATTCATATTTCCGTCTGTGGTGTTTCTTGTTACATGTCGTGTGAGGTAAGCAGCTCTCTATTCTTCCAAATAAGCCAGCTGTTCCTGCAGCTTAATTCACCTTTTTCTTTCTGATACGGCATTTTTATTACATCTTTGCAGGACATTTGGTCCTGTCCAAAACACCCACTGAGACATTCGGCCCACAAAATAATACATTTAACTTTGTTAAAATTGTTATTTTTTTATGATGAATTTGGGGTTTCATATTTATTCTTGTTTTTCCTTGTCATGAAGTTTGGCAGAGTTACTCTGTAAAGCCATGAGCAATTGCTCTAAAGAATATATCAACCTGCCTGGCTCGTGTGGCTCAGTGGACTGAGCACCATCCCATGTACCAACAGGTTGCTGGTTCAATTCCTGGTCAGGGAATATGCCTGGGTTGTGGGCTCAATCCCTGGTAGTGGATGTGCAGGAGGCAGCTAATTGATATTGCTTTATCATCAATGTTTCTGTCCTCTCCCTTCCTCTTTCTAAAAAATCAATAAAAACATTTTAAAAAAGAATATATCAACCTGATTACTGGCTTTATATTTGTTATATCTGTTAACAATTTTGTTTATACAAATTGTATTTTGTTGGTATCATTGTTAAATTGGTGGTTATATTTGAGTGTGACCACCAAAACCTGGCTGGTAACTTTATAGCTTTACTGTTTATCTTTCAACACTTAAATAAACTCCAAATTGAAGGATAATACACTACCATCAGCTTTGAAATTTGCTATGCCACCCTTCCTCTGTGTGGTTTGTCCTATGATCAGCCTTCAGTACTGATCTGTATACACCCCAAGTTTCTGGTAGAAATCTTGGAGCTTCTGGTCTGCTGCCTCTGTCACACCTTCCACAGAGGTACCCTATCTCAACATAATTAGGTCAGTGGTCAGCAAACCGCGGCTCACAAGCCACATGCGGCTCTTTGGCCCCTTGAGTGTGGCTCTTCCACAAAATACCACGTGCGGGAATACACGTACAGTGCAAAGTTGACTTAAAACTTTAAGTAAAGTTTATTAAGTTAATTTTAGGGAACGTTGTGGAGTGAAAGAAGATGTAGTGTCAAGGACTGAAAAAGGTATGTTGAGATGGTTTGGACATATAGAGAGGATGAACGAAAGGAGATGGACGAAACAAGCATACAAGACGAGTGTGGATGGGATAGTTGGAAGGGGTCGACCTCAGCGAACGTACCTCAATCAGACTGAGGACGTTTTTAGCAAAGGCCAGCTTAGGAGTACCCTAATCAAGTTAATAACAATGTACCTACCTATACAGTTTGGCTCTCAAAAGAAATTTCAATCGTTGTACTGTTGATATTTAGCTCTGATGACTTAATGAGTTTGCCGACCACTGGTGTAGGTAAATGCAGTTACTCGAATCCTCACACAACCGCATCAAATTAAAATAAACTACAGAACAAGCATTATTCAGAACTGCCTGACGTCTAGCTGAATGGAAGTCCTACAACTGGGAATTTAAAGAAGCCATATTGAGACTGGTAGGAGGGGTGGAGATATGGAATGAGCTGGTCCCACACCCACATGTGCCAGATAAAAATCAGAAGGTATATCTTGGCTGTAGAGGACCTCCCTGAGGAGTGAGGAATCCTACCCCACACTAGATCCCCCCAGCCCAGAGTCTCAGTGGCAGGAAGAGAAAAACCCCATAACTTCTGGCTTTAAAAAACAGTGGGGGTAGGTGACTGAGGGAGATGGAAGCTGAGAGGGACAGGCTGCTGGAGTCCCAAGCACTTCCTCTTAAAGGGCCTTTGTACTGACTCAGACTTGCTCCCTCTGAGCGCTAGCACTGGGGCAACAGCTCGAAAGGCACAGGGACATATGGGGAGGAACTGAATTTTCCAGCATTTGGGCAAGAGCTGGAGGGGCAGCTTTCTGTCTGACAAAAGTGCTGGCAGAGGCACTAGTACCCTTGACGAGCCCAAAGGGAGGGGCCGCATCTGAGTCTCCATCAATCTGGCTCACACTGTTTGCCCCTCCCTGTTGATCCCCTGAGACCCCGCCTCACCCAAACTGTGGACCACCCAAGTTGTTTCCAGTGGCTTTTCTATACAAACTGCCTTTCTTAGCTCCTGTGGCGGGCTTTCCTGAAAATCTCTTAAAGGTTCACAAATTGCAGACACGCAGCATCTAGCCTTGGCATGTCTCATACCTCTCACCAAGAGGCCCCAGGCCTGGCACTAATGGCAGCCAGCCTTGGTTCCCACCTTGGACTCTCCTGGGCACCTGCAAGCCCAGCTCGTGCTGGGTGGCCCCAGGCAGGGCACAGGTGGTGGCTGACCTTGCACCTCCCAAGAGGCTTTAGAGTCAGTGCACCCAGTGGACAGCTGGTCGGGTAGGAGTGGAAGAACAAAGGCCATTGAGAAGGAAAACCCCAGGACTGTACTAGTAGATGGTGTTCTGAGAGCAAAGCGAACCTAAGAGAGACTAGGAGAGGAACCAGAGAAAATACTGACAATTCTTTTGTGAAAGTTTGCTACAAAGAAACATGGAGAAAAGGTATAGGAAATGGGGTCAAGAGGAGTTCATTTGAAGATGAAATAACTGCAGGTTGTATGATGACGGGAATACGCTAGTAAAAACTGATGGTGTTGGGGAGAGAACAGACTGGCTGGAGCGACGCCCTGGAGGTAACAGGATCCAGCAGTCAGGTGCAGGATTAGTTTAGGTGGACACAGGTAGCGCATCTACAGTAAGGGGCAGGGAACAGAGCGGGGCACTGGTGGATATGGTGGTAGAAGTCTGCAGCGGTGGGAGTCTCCACTTCCATTTTCTTAGTGAAGTAGGATGGAGGGGGAAGGAGGTGGGAAGGGCTGAAGAGAGAAGAGGTGTGAGATCCTCATTTGGGAGGATGGCAGAGCCCAAGCAATGCTGGAACTGTTGAAGGGAGGGCAGTCAGGATGGCTCTGTGTTCTCCTCTAGCCGCGTTTAGCTGCACTGCTGCAGTATGGAGCCGGAGAACTGGGTTTCTCCAGGGTTCTCATTTTACCAAGCAGATATGATGAGGTGACAGGGAGATGAGGGAGTTAAAAAGGGATGCAAGAAGCGCCTCCTAAAGGCAGACCATGGAGTTCACGCTAGCTTACTAGGGAGGGAAAACTCACCAAGGGAGGAAGGTGGTAGGAGGTGGGTTGGAGATAGTGGTAGGGTTGCAGGAGTTTTGGTTTGGGGGCATTAGAGGGAATAACTTAGAAACATCGGAAGTGGTGGTCGGAGTGGGGCGCTTCAGGGGTTGCAGACCTTAGACAAGTTCTAGGGTGTGATCACGGGGGCACTGAGGCTGCGCCAAGTCAGAAGACAAGAGTGGGACACACGGAGCCAAGTGGATGCTAGGATTACCCACCCGTATACTGAAATCTCCGAGAGTATGGGGGGTAGCGTTAAAGCTACAAAATTATGAGCTCTTCACAGAGGAGGGAGTCTGTGCCCCGGAGGGCAGCCTCCCTGGCACAGCAGCTTGTAGTGATGCAGAGCGAACGCCTGTGGGCACCGAGGGAGAACTCGAGCTCGCTGTGAAGGGCATCGAGGGCAGGGGGTCTCCATTACTAGTGCGCCTGCTTTTATGAGGCAGAACTGGGCCTTGGGGGGGGGGGGGTGGCGGGGTGGCACTGGTAGGATATTGAAAAGAAAACCTCCAAGACCAGAGGGAGATAAAACTGGCATCCAGCTCACCCGGGATGGGCTTGGATGAACCCGCAGCAGTCCCTCGGGTGGAATGGGCAAACCTGTGCTAGAAGAAAGCGGCAAGAGGCTGCGTTCTCCCACGGAAAGTCCTTTCCCGGGGTCAGAGGAAGGCCGAGGCATTCCACGTGGGTCAGTCTGTCCCTGCCCTGAGTCTGCTGTTCCCGAGCAAGCGGTCGAGCCACAGCGACTCCCAACCCAGCGATACCCCACCAGGCCCGTCGGGGGTCGGCAAGGTGGCGCAGGGTGACCGGAAGTGCTACTTCCTGCTTCTGTCCCGCAGCGAGGAACGGCGTCAGGCCGCACCGTCGCCACGGCCTCCGGGTCGCTCGGGCGTCCGGAGCAGACGCGGCTCGGAAACCCAGAAGAGTAAATAGTTGTAGCTGAGGGCGGCGGTCCCCGCGGTCGGATCCCCGGGGCGGGGCGCCTCCACTAGCCAATCACAAGTCTTCCTTGCGGCTCTCCCCGGAAAGTCGTCCCTCCGCCGGTCCCTTTCTTCGGCCCCCGCCTTGTTTCCCGCCGGCGGGTGGAGTAAGTGCGTAGGCCGCATTTCCGGTTCCGGCGTGGTCCACGCGGGGCTGAGCAGGAGCACCTGTGAGCTTGGTGAGCGCCCGGGGCTGGGGGAGGCGGCGGCGGCGGGGTCTCCGGGGCTGGGGCTCCGGGAGCTGAGCGCACGGGAAGGCCCGTGTTCGGTCTCGGGCAGTCTGCCCCCGGGGAGAACCTGAGGCGCCGGGACAGGCATCTTCCGTACCTTCCGGAGACGTGCTCCTCGGTCGTTGGGGGCGTGGCTAAGGAATGCGCGTGGGGAGCCGGGACCCGGGGAGAGGGGCAAGGAGAGCTGGCGGGCGTTTCAATGCGGCATAATCCCGGCCGGTGACAGACCCGAGTCACGTCAGTTAATTCCAAAAAGTGTTTCCCCTCTCCCCACCTAACCAGCATCCCAAGAGGATAAACTTGGCATCAAGTGCATACAAGTTCGGAACCAAGATACAGTTGAGTAGAAAAAGAATGTCCTGAAACACACAGCTGTTTAGTTTCAAAGCGCTCCTAGAACCCAGCTCCCCTAACTCCCATTGGTATTTCTTGACATTATGCTGGTATGTGCGGACTTTCTATTCCGCCGGGGAGAGGGGGGAATCGGCCTGCCCTCCTGCAGTGCAGCCGTCTGATGTGGCCCTTACTGCCTGGCTCTGAAGACATTGCTTTGAATTCCGCCCACTAGTCAGATCATAGCTGCAGCCATCTCCCGGCACCGTGCCTGGCACATCTTAGGCAGACGCGTATATTTATTGAACTGAAGTTATCTCAGTACCTTCATTGGATGACTTGATTGCCCCACTCCCCTTTTTTGTTACCCATGTGCTATATTGTATGCAGCCTGATTTCCTTAAAAACAAACAAACAACAAAACTTAATCCAGTGGTTCCCAGTTTATGAGCCATGAATTTCTGGGATGCTCAGGAGTCCTAAGGGTTTCTGCAAATCTGTGTGGTCTCCAGGCATCATCCACAACCAGTCATATCTCACACGAGTACATATTGCTATTTTTTAAGTGTATGTAGGTAATTGTTATAATTTAAGAGTTTTACAGTGTCAAACTAAAAGTAACACTGCTATCATGTTGGGTGATTATTAAAATGCTTTGATTTTTTAAATAAAATACCTTAAAATAGTTTGTTTGGAAGCCATTTTATTAGTCCAGTTGCTATTTAGAGCTGAGCTGTCCAAATATTCTAGTAAAATATGACTATTTAAATTTAGAATGGAATTAATTAAAATAAAATGTCAATTTCTCGGTTTCACTTGGTACATTGTAAGTTCATTAGCCACATGTGGCTAGTGACTACTGTGTTAAAAATAGCTATAGAATGTTTCCATCCTTGCAGAAATGGACAATGTTAATGCAGAAACTTAAGATGAATAGATAGTAATCTAAGCAGAGCTAACTAATCTAATTTATAGCAGAGCAGTGAAATTTGGCATATTAAGTAGTTCCTACCCTTCTTGGGTGAACATATATGTGTCTTTTTTTTAAAGAAATAAATTTGCTGTTTTTCCCTGGGTGCTGTGTAGATTGTAAAATGCTTCCTCCACCCCCACCTCATTCAATGTAGGTTACTTGTGAATTGGTAAAAAGTCACCATGGAGACCAAGGACCAGAAGAAACACAGAAAGAAAAACAGCGGGCCCAAAGCTGAGAAGAAAAAGAAACGGCATTTGCAAGACCTCCAACTTGGAGATGAGGAAGATGCCCGGAAGAGAAACCCCAAAGCTTTTGCAGTCCAGTCTGCTGTGCGGATGGCTCGATCCTTTCACAGGTATAGTTAGCTAGATTCTTCTAGTGGTTCTTTCATTTTTTTTCTGTAAATAATATATTTTTATTGATTTCAGAGAGGAAGGGATATCAATGATGAGATAATCATAGATCAGCTCTCTCCTGCATACTCCCCACTGGGGATGGAGCCCACAACCCTGGCATGTGTGCTGACCAGGAATCGAATTGTGACCTCCCAGTTCATAGGTTGATACTTGACCATTGAGCCGCACTGGCTGGGCTCATTTTTTTCTTTTTAAACAGTTGGAGTCTCTCCAGATGATGTTTGAATTCATGAGTCTATTCAGCTCTGAAAGACATGGAGATGCATGCCATATTTTACTAAGACATAAGAGGTCGTTCCTATGGAAGCTGCCTTGCCTCCAGTGATTATACTGATTGCCTTTTTTTGCCCAAGAAAAACCATGAGTTTTTTAATAGAATTTGTTCTTAAACTTTAAATAATATCTCTGATAATAGGTGTGCTTGTGGGGTTTTTTTGGATGTGTTTTATATAGTTGAAATATGTAATATTAAATAACTTTATTTAATGAATCCTTATATGCCAAGCAATGTACTATAAACATTATTATTATTATTTTTTTTTTTATTGATTTCAGAGGGAGGGGGGAAAGAGAGCGAGAGAGAGAGAGAAACATCAATGATAAGAGGGAATCATTGATTGGCTGCCTCCTGCACACCCCCTACTGGGGATCAAGCCCACAACCTGGGCATGTGCCCTGATAGGGAATTGAGCTGTGACCTCTAGTTTATGGGTCTATGCTCAACCCCTCAGCCATGCCAGCTGGGTTAAACATTATTTTTTTTAAAGTATTTTTATTGATTTCAGAGAGGAAGGGAGAGAGGTAGAAACATCAATGATGAGAGAGAAGCATTAATCAGCTGCCTCCTTTACACCTCCCACTGGGGATGGAACCCGCAACCCAGGCATGTGCCCTGACCAGGAATGGAACCAGTGACCTTCTGGTTCAACCACTGAGCCATACTGGCCGGGCTAAACATTAGTGAATTATATTCTTCCAGTAAAGGAGCCAAATTTAACTCTATAGCCTCTGCTCTTATTCATTATGATATACTGCCTCTATGTTTGCTCTTTTTTTTCTCTTTAAACTACTGTAATCAGCTAATAAAGCAATCAGATTTAAGGTTAGTGTAGTTTTCAACCTTCTGTACTGTTTAAGCTCATCTGTTTTTCTATTTACTGAAGTGGTTATTTGGATTGGAGCCAGGAGTTAACAAGTTAATTATACCTGTGTATTGTCTGTTCTGCGCTCTTTAAAATCTTTACATATGGGGATACTGCCTTTTATATTTTGAAAATGAATTTATTTATTTATTTTTTAACAAATAGGACTCAGGATTTGAAGACAAAAAAGCACCATATTCCAGTGGTTGATCGAACTCCACTAGAGCCTCCACCAATAGTGGTGGTGGTGATGGGGCCTCCGAAAGTTGGCAAGAGCACTTTGATTCAGTGCCTCATTCGGAACTTCACCAGGCAGAAGCTCACAGAGATCAGAGGCCCTGTAACAATTGTGTCAGGTAGGCGGGTGCGACCCCAGACTGACATGGCAGGTATTGTCGTCTGAGAAGCATGCATGTCCTTGATGAACTTTTTTTTTTACTGGTAAATGCGAAATTAACATTATCACTTCATATTACCTCTTATAAGTTTTACTAAGTTGGCTGTAACTTCAGAAAAAGATAAGTTCCTAGAGGTAATAATGATGCAGGTGTATATCTTATTCTGACTGCAGTGTGGGTTTGCTAGGGATGCTCCTCCGAAAGAGGAGCAGGCTGGCTTGGTCCTGGTGAGCACCTTCATTTAACAGATAGCAAGTACTTCCCATTCTTGTGGAGGTAAGGGAGTTTTCCTCTTTTCTGTGAGATTTATCTGCTTTGGAAGATGGTGATCTTTCTAAATTTGAGGGAAGATAAAACAAATTCCCAAAATGACAGTGGTAGACCCTGAACTTTCTCATTTAGCAATAATAAGCACGGGTCCACTTCTATCTGGGTTGTTTTTTTTTTTAAATGAATGTACAGTTGGCTTTTTGTATCCCTAGGTTTCACATCCGCAGAGTCAAGCAACTGTGGGTCAAAAAGAGTATTTTTTTATCCGTGGTTGGGAATCTGCATATGCGAAGGCCAACTCTATGCATTGTCATGAGCCATTTTATGTAAGGGAGTTGAGCCTCTTTGGCTTTTGATATCCACAGGGGTCCTGGAACCAACCCCTGTGTTTACCAAGGGAAGACTCAAGTTTTGGGGGAGTCAAAGATGATATGCAATTTTCTACTGCACAAGGGTTGGCGTCCCTAACCCCCTAATTGTTCAAAGGACAACTATAGTTGGACTAAGGCTTATCCTTAAGACATTTTTGTTATGGTGATGACTTTTTTTATACTTATTTTAGAAATAATGATTGTTCACAAACATTCTGTTGTATTAGGTTTGAGGATTTTTTTAGCTTTAGTGGGAACACAGGAAGCTTTGTTAGAGGTAGAAGCGCTGGCCACTACTGAACAGCAGAATCAGGGTCATCATGAAATCCACTTGTCTGCCCATTCTAGTCGGAATTTTACCTGTTTGAGCACTTTATTCATATGAGTAGTCTTGTGATATTTTAAAATTAGAGAACATAGCAAGAAAACCAAGATGAAATAGATTTTATCAATTCTCTCCTATAAAAATGAATTTCTGGCATACTCCTATAAGTGTATATGGTGCTTTACTTAATGCAGTTAAAAATGTTAATTAACGTTAATGGATATATATTTTTTAAAGTACAGTTTTCATCTTTTCACTTATAGGTAAAAAGCGCAGACTCACCATTATTGAATGTGGATGTGACATTAACATGATGATTGACCTGGCTAAAGTAGCAGATTTGGTAAGTTAGTGTGGGCAGTGGTTTTCTGATGGGGATTTAGAGCAGAGTGATGGGTTATTTATCCCATGTTGAAGGGAAGAAAGGATTATAATTATTTTAAGGAAGTGATGAGTGTTATGAGGGATGCAGTAGATGTATTTGATGATGATGGTCATAATAATTTTTGTTATAGTGAAAATGGAATGTGCACAATGAAATGTATTCTAAAATCTAAAAGTAAATCACAGGACAAAGAAAACCTTTAACCAACATAGCTAATAAAAGCTCATTAAGATATATATATACATACATGTCTATATATATGCATATGTGTGTGTGTGTGTGTGTGTGTGTGTGTATATATATATATATATATATATGTATATGTATATGTATATGCATAAGTATGTACATGAAACAGTAGTAACGGTCCATTTCTTGGACCCTTAGTGGGCATTGTGCTAACAGCTTTCTACAAATTTAGCTCATCTAATCCCCTAGTATGCCCTAGAGGTAAATAGGTATTATCTCCAATTGTGATGGAATCAAGATTCCCAGAAGTTAAATGATTTGTCAGAGGGTGGGAGCTCTACTCTTAGCTGGTGCCAGAACCTCCATCCTAAATGATTATGATAAAATAAATATGTGGATTGCCCATGAGAAGTTGTCAGAGTTGAAAATAAGAAATCTCTACAGTATTCAGCATGTGGAGATTGTGCAGCCTCGATTGCATTTACAGAGATGTTACTGTGCAAAAATAAAGCTAAAAAGAAAAAAATTAAGCCATATTGATTAGAAAATGTGGGGTAATAGATACCTTGGCGTTTTGGGGTTTTTTTTATTCAACTTTCTGGATAGCTGTTTGGTGAAAGAGCTACAGATTTTATTCTTTGGCCCAGGAAATCCTCTAAAATAAAAAATAATTTAATATGATGTTATGGGTATCCCATTTTAATATCAGAAAGCTAAATACTATTCAAATTTTCAATAAAAATGTTATTGTCAACACAAAATAGTATAAACTTATTAAATCTTACATATGTGAAATGATTGAAAGCTTAGTATATGAGTCATTAGTTTCTCTTTTATGTAAAATATTCCAAGCCCTAATTTTATTTAATTAATTTTTTAAAATATATTTTTATTGATTTCAGAGAGGCAGGGAGAGGGAGAGGGAGTGAGAGATAGAAACCTATGATGAGAGAAAATAATTGACCAGCACACCTCACACTGGGGATGGAACCCATAACCTGGGCATGTTCCCTGACCAGGAATTGAACCGTGACCTCCTGGTTCACAGGTTGATGCTCAACCACTGAACCACGCTGGCCAGGCCCAAGTCCTAAATTTAAAAGCATATACATATTAAGAAGCCTTTCATATACATTTTTTTAAGGTTTAAAAAGGAACACATCAATTTGGCAAAATATTCAAACTGTACTACAGGGTGCAAACAATGTTTGTTTTCTGTTTCCTTGCTTCTCTCAGTTTCCCTCAAAGCAGCATCCTTCCAGATATGTCTATGCATACACACATAACCCTTTTGAAGCTCACGGTGTTTATTATACTCAGGTGCTGTTTTTTTTCACTTAGCATTTCTTGGAGGTAAATAAGCTCAACCTTACTAAGTATTCCATTGTGTGTACTGTGTTTATCTAACCTGGCTTTTGTTGATTGCTCTGCTCTGGGTTGTTATAAAGCCTTCTAAGTCACAGCAGGCATACATAATACACAGATTTGTGTTTGCATGCACGTGTGTGTGCACTGGAGGAGGAATGCAGGTTTCATTTATCTTCAGTTGGCAAAGGTTGTAACTAAGACAAAGATTGTGTTTGCCACCAGTTTTTCTGATCATACAGCGAATTGCTTGCCCCTTGTCACTCCATGTTGTCAAATGGGATATGGGGATACCACCGCCAGCCCGCTCCCCTTCAGCCTGCTCTGGTGTCATTGGACAGCTCTGTGTGCTCAGCCTATGCTCTGCAGCAGCAGCTGTACTTTCTCACAGTGCTCAGCAGCCCGCCCTCATGTAGTTTGTGGTTCAGGATTAAGAATGTTCCATAATTTAATCAGATAAGTTTTTCTGTATTTAAAAATTATTATATTTTAAAAATGTTTTTATTGATTTTCAGAGGAAAGGACGGGGAGAGAGCCAGAAACATCAATGATGACACAGAATTATCTATCGGTCGCCTCTTGTATGCCCCCTACTGGGGATTGAGGCCGCCACTGGGCATGTGCCCCAATTGGGAATTAAACTGACCTCCTGGTTCATGGGTTGACACTCAACTACTGAGCCACACTGACAGGGCTAAAAATTATTTCTAATTATCTATAAAAAGATGAAGACAGAGATGTAATAGCTTAAAACCAGAAGTCTCTAGGAATCAACTCTGAAATTATTTGAAGGGTCATAAATTTTAAAAATTGGTCTTATCTGCTTGTCTTTTATAGATTACCATTTATAATTTTATTATCTTTGACTCCATTCTAAACTGGTAGCCTCCTTTTTTTAGTTTCTGAGCAATTGCATGTTACAAATTAAGATAGAGCTTCTCTACTACATTCTTCCCAGACTTGTTTTCCATCTGAGAAAATTGAAACAAAAATATTTGGTTTTCTCTACATTTTTTATATTTTTCATTATCATTTTCTCCCATTTTTTGGATGTCAAAGATTTGGCTTCTTTGTTAGAGAGACCTGTTATTGGCTTAAAAACACCTTGCCAAACAGTTTATTTCTTGAAGTAAGAACTTTTTCAGATAAGGGCTAAAGTAGATGCAGCCTTTTCTGAGTTATTTCTCAGACATCAAAATTCCTGAAGTGGAAGTTTATATCTTGGTGGATATTGTCTCATGTTTACCTTTTAGAGCAAATCAAAAGATGTGTTTTTTTTTTCTCTATCATGGTTATTCCTAAATAATCATTTGATTTAGTCTAGATCAGGAGTTGCGGAGTTGCACATTTTCAGTAAAGGGCCAGGTAGGCTTTGTGGGTTATAGTTTCTGTTGCAACTACTTAACTTTGCAGTTGTAGCTTAAAAGCAGGTGTAGAGCCCTGGCCCTGCTCAGTAGGCCCACAGACCAAAGGGTCTTGAGTTCGTTTCCTGGTCAAAGGCACGTACCTTTGGTTGCAGGTTCCCCAGCCCCAGTAGGGGCGCGTGTGGAAGGCAACCAGTCAGTGTGTCTCCCTGTTGATGTTTCTCTCTCTCTCTCCCCCTCCTCCCACTCTCTCTAGAAATGAATGGAGGGAATATCTTTGGGTTACAGTTAAAAAAAAAAAAATTATAGGCAATACATAAATGAATTAACGTGGCTGTATTCCAGTAAAACTTTAGTTGTGAAATAGGTGCTGGCTGGGATTTGGCCCATAGGCCTTAGTTTTCTGTTGGTCTGTTTTGGGTAGTTTCCTTGAGAAATTGTCTTCTGTTTTTAGGTTTTGATGCTCATAGATGCCAGCTTCGGGTTTGAAATGGAAACATTTGAGTTTCTAAACATCTGTCAAGTACACGGCTTTCCTAAAATTATGGGCGTTCTCACTCATCTAGATTCCTTCAAGTATAATAAGCAACTGAAGAAGGCCAAGAAGCGATTGAAGCACAGGTTCTGGACAGAAGTCTACCCGGTAGGTAGATAATTAGTTATTGAATACTAACCCTGTAATCCTTTAGAAATAGACTGCATGAGTGGGAGATCTTAACAAGCATCTCTACGGGACTCGCCTCCTATATATCTGTGGATAGTCCCTGGCATGCTTCCTCGAGGTAGTCTTTATTCTGGACAGACTCTTAGTGTGTCTCATTTGTCTCTGTCCCCCAGCACCAGGCAGGGTCTGGTTCTTTTTTTTAAAAATTTTTTTTTAACATATTTTTATTGATTTCAGAGAGGAAGCAAGAGGGAGAGAGGGTTAGAAACATCATTGATGAGAGAGAATCATCAGTTGGTTGCCTTCTGCACAGCCCACACTGGGGATCGAGCCCACAACCTAGGCATGTGCCCTTGACTGGAATCGAACCTGGGACCTTTCAGTCTGCAGGTTGATGCTTTATCCACTGAGCCAAACTGGCTAGGGCAGGGTCTGGTTCTAAGTCAGCGGTTCTCAACCTGTGGGTCGTGACCCCTTTGGGGGTCGAACGACCCTTTCACAGGGGTCACCTAAGACCATCGGAAAACACATATATAATTACATTTTTTTTGGTGATTAATCACTATGCTTTAATTATGTTCAATTTGTAACAATGAAAATACATCCTGCATATCAGGTATTTACATTACGATTCATAACAGTAGCCAAATTACAGTTATGAAGTAGCAACGAAAATAATTTTATGGTTGGGGGTCACCACAACATGAGGAACTGTATTAAAGGGTCGCGGCATTAGGAAGGTTGAGAACCACTGTTCTAAGTGGTTTGGATTTGTGACTTAATAGAGTGTCCAAAGGTTCTCGTAGTGACAGGGCCAAGAACAAGTGCACACATACTGCCCCTTCCTCCCCTCACACTGATGCGGCCCATTGGCCTCAGGATGTTTTGTGCCCAGGAGCCTCACTGCAGTACTCCAGACAGGTGCCGCTGCTGGACTGCAGAGCAGTCTTGAAAGTAAATGTATTTGCAGTTCTGTCCTTACAAAGCCCTAACAAGAAGGTTTCTGAGAGGCTGGAGAGGTTCCGGAAGCATTGGCACCGTGGTTTGCTAGGAGTCTCGCTTTCTTAGCCTTGCTGCTTATTTAGAGGCCTTTATTTTAGTGCACTATCGACAGGAATTTAGTTGAAGTTTAATTTCTTTTTTCTTTATGTTTAGGGTGCCAAGCTGTTCTACCTTTCTGGAATGGTACATGGAGAATACCAAAACCAAGAAATTCACAATCTGGGCCGTTTTATTACAGTTATGAAGTTTAGGCCTCTGACATGGCAGACATCTCACCCTTATATCCTGGCAGACAGGTAAAAAGTGAATGTCATTTTTTCTTCCTTGCCCAGATATTTCAAAGTTAAGGAGGTCAGAAAAAGAACAGTAATAGAGCTTATTTTGTGTTTCTTTGTGAATAGTGGAGGGAGAAATGTGGTTGATGGAAAATATCTACTTATTTTTGTATCATTACATAAAGATGCTGTGGCTTTGGGAATAAAGTATGAAATGTTTAGAAAAGTGTGGGGATTTTGAAGCATTTAAGGCTGCAGGATGTGGCTCCATCCTGCTTTTCCAACCTTTAGTTGGTGCTCCACTCACTCAGCTGTGTCCTGTGTTTTCCTTCCTTTATGCTTTTGTTTTCATTTTCTTTTCTCAGCCTGGGGTACCCTTATTCCACCTGCCAGAACCCAACCCACACTAAAAAACCCCAGATCCAAGCTTCATCCTCTTCCTTCCCTAACCCCAGGGACACGCATTCCCCATTTCTGGGGTCTTACTTAAGGAATGTGTAGTTCATTGAGCCTAAGGTGCAGTCATGTGTTCGCTTCTTTTCCTCTGGTAGATGGTGAGCTGTGCTTCCTTATGTCTGTATTTGCTATAATTTTCTAAACGTGGTGAGTGAACTAGTGAAGGTGTTGAATTACTGACACGTGACAGCGGGGGGTGGGGGCGGTACACGAACTCTGACATTCATTTCTGCCATGTGATTGGGTTTTATTTTTCTAGGATGGAAGATTTGACAAACCCAGAAGATATCCGAACGAATGCCAAGTGTGACCGAAAGGTGTCTCTTTATGGTTATTTAAGAGGAGCACATATGAAAAATAAAAGCCAAATTCACATGCCAGGTATTCTTTCGTTGTAAGATGTATTGTATTTGTAGAATTTCTTAGATGACTTCATCTTCTGAGGAAAACTTCAAATTGGCCAAATAAGGTAGAGCCACCTTGCTGGAGGCTTTAAGAGTAACTCAGCTCTGCTTGGCCGGCAAACACTGAGTTGCCAAGTCTCCTCTGCTCTGTTGTTGGCTGGAGAGACACAGTGCCAGTGTCGAGGATGCCCTTGTCGTGGCTGAAGCCTCCTGACTGGGCCATTCCTGCTGACAGTTGGTAGATTTGTCAGCTGAAGCCATTTTCCTGTCTCTCTTCCAGGTGTAGGAGATTTTGCTGTGAGTGACATCAGTTTCCTACCAGACCCCTGTGCCCTTCCTGAACAGCAAAAGAAGCGCTGCTTAAATGAAAAGGAGAAGTTGGTTTATGCACCCCTCTCTGGAGTTGGCGGTGTGCTGTATGATAAAGATGCTGTCTATGTCGACCTTGGTGGCAGCCACGGCTTCCAGGAATCGGTGAGGGCAGTCACAGGCATAATATAATTGGAGCTTTGTAATCTGTATTCGTATTTATGATAATGCCTATTGTAAATATGCAGAATATTTAACCACACTCAGCAGAAAGTAAAAGGCATGTCCCCTGTACCTCCCGGCTGCAAGATTCACAGGATCCCACATCTCCCAACATGAGCACTGTGAGCAGCACGGAGCCTGACTTCCATCTCTCCTTATATGAAACCAATGTGTTTTCTAGCTCCAGCTCTTTGGTCTTTGGTTTTCTCTCTCAATATATGATGTTTGTGTAGATTATTATATATTATCTGTAAATACTATAATATATCTGTGTGTGAGTGAGAGAAAGAGAAGTAATGTTGTTATATGGTATCTAACTGTAAATGCTTTTGCAAGACTTGGCACTTAAGAATATGTGATTCTGTTGTTCCCCGTTGGTATCTGTAGAGCTGTTTCTGTCTGTAGACAGTTGTGGTACTTCATTGTGTGCATATACCTCATTTTTCCTTTACGGTTCTGAAGTGGGATTTAATTGGGCTAAAGTGAGTACATTCTGTAGCTTCAGCACGTAAGGTTTTTCTAGCAAAATATTTAGGTTATTAGGTTATGTACTCCGTGAACTTTGAAAAGTTTAATGAAGACAGAATTGAACTAGGCTTTGTTGTAAGAATTTTCTTTTCTTTTTGAGGCAGGAAGAAGGGTTTTCAGGAGCTGCGTTTAGGGTAATTTTGAGAAAGTAATTGAAGCCAGTGTGTCTCTCTTCACAGTCCTTGTGCATTCCTCATTTTCCCTTTCTTGGTCGCCTTGGCAGGACGAGGCAAGGCCCACCCATGAACTGGTCCAGAGTCTCATTTCCACCCATTCCACTATTGATGCCAAGATGGCTTCAAGTAGAGTGACACTTTTTTCTGATTCCAAACCACTGGGGTCAGAGGATATAGATAATCAAGGGTAAGTTTGCTATTTTTCTATTTTTAATTTAAAAAAAAATTACACTACAGAAGATTCTATCGCTCATAACCTATCAGGACACATTTTGGTGTGGTTCATTGCAGGGCATTTTGCTGTGCTTTGCTTTGCTTTGCTTTGCTTTGCTTTGCTTTGCTTTGTATGTGCATATGTTTCTGAGAGCTCTTCCCCTAGGTCACATTACATGGCATTTCTTAAAACAGTATGGAAAATTCTGTTTTTAACAGACCCAGAATATTCCTCAACTATCACAAAACATTTTCCATAGATTGCTTCAAAATAGTGGAGCAAGCAGAGTCAGGGAGCTTGTGGACATGGCTGTCCAGAAGCTACACATTTTTGTCTCTGAAGGTGTTACTTACATTGTGTTGTAGTATCTCTTGTGGGGTGATTTCCACTAATGTGTGGCTTATACAAATTATTTTCAGTCTGGGTTGGGAATTTGTATACCTTGTACATAGTTTTATTGAAGTAATTTGTGACCCTCAATAAAAATCATTCTGAAAATGATTGAGATTATCTAATTTATAGCTTATCTATATTAATCCTATCTAATAAAGAGGGAATATGCTAATTGACCCTTGTGCCTTCTCAAAGATGGCGGTGCCCACAGCCAATAAGGAGGGAATAGGCTAATTGACTGCCACACCTTCAAAGATGGCGGCGCCCACAGCCACAAGATGGCAGCATCCGGTACCCTCAGCCCCGCCAGGGCCAGGCGGGCCCGGCTGCTCCGCGCGCCTGCCTCCGGAGTCCCCCAGTCCCCTCAGCCCCCCAGCCACCCAGGGCTGGCCCAAGGCGCAGGCAAGCCTTGGATGATGGCTGCCCAGCTGCCCAGGGCCGCCCGAGGCTCAGGTAACCAGGGCTGGCCAACGCTTGCGCTGCCAGCAGTGGCAACATCAGAGGTGTGATGGGGCGTCACCTTCCCCTGATCGTCGGGTCACCTCCTGCCCCTGAGGGCTCCCAGACTGTGAGAAGAGGCAGGCTGGGCTGAGGGACCCCCTCCCACCAGTGCATGAATTTTCATGCACCGGGTCTCTAGTAAAAGCATAATATGCTAACTAGACCGGATAGCTGAACGACCTTCCAGACATCATTTCGGATGTCCTTCCAGACCAAGCTGCGGTGGCAGGGGCTGAGGCAGAGGCGGTTAGGGGCAATTAGGCAGTCAGGCGAGTGGTTAGGGGTGATCAGGCAGGCAGGCAGAGGCAGTTAGGGGCAATCAGGCAGGGAGGCAGGTGAGCAGTTAGGAGCCAGCGGTCCCGGATTGAGAGAGGGATGTCCGACTGCCGGTTTAGAACTGGCATTCGGACATCCCCCAAGGGGTCCCAGATTGCGAGAGGGTGCAGGCCAGGCTGAGGGACACCCCCCTCCCCCCGGCTGTGCACAAATTTCATGCACTGAGCCTCTATAATAATAAAAGCATAATATGCTTATTAGACCAGACAACCAAACGACCTTCCGGACGAAGCCGGGATTTCGAGGGCCAAGACAAGTCGCCGTGGCTGCGAGGGCCAAGCCCCTTGCACAAATTTTGTGCATCAGACCTCTAGTTATAAATAAATACTAATGAAGAAAAAAAATCATCTGCCTCTTAACTAGCAGATGGTATAGCATGGTAGTTGAGTGCAGTAGTTCTACTATTTGGGGAAAACATCTCTAAGCCTCAATTTTATAATCTCATAGTAGTAATGATTATTAAATGCGATAGTATACATAAACTATTTAGCATGATGCAGATAACAAGTATTAAAGATCCCTATTATGGTCAGTGTTATTAGCTATTTTCATTTTTTAAGTATTTTGGTAATCCTTGTCTACATGGACACTCTAACATAGTTGCAGTCATAATCAGATAAAATTTCTGTGTCTATATTGTGAGCATTTCTTTTTTCTATAGTCTTTTTATATAGTTATCACTTTGTTATTGGTATATTTAACTTATATAATCTCTCTTAGTGCAATTTTTAGTATTTTTTCACAATTTTCTATAAACTACATTATATAGCTTCATAAGTTTTTATTTTATCTCGTGAATTTAGCATTTTTTTTTAAAGATTTTTTATTGATTTTTAAGGAGAGAGGAAGGGAGCGTGAGAGAGAGAGGGGGAAAAAATATTGATTGGCTACTTTCTGCACACCTCGTACTGGGGATCGACCCTGCAACCCAGCATGTGCCCTGACTGGGAATTGAACTGGCAACCTTTCAGTGCATGGATGACACCCAAGTGAGCCACACCGGCCAGGACTGGATTTAGCATCTTGATGATGATTCTTTATCAAGTATTGCATTGGTGATTTCAAAATGGCAATATTTTTTCTTTCTTTTTTAATCCTCATCCAAGGATATTTTTTTCATTGAGAGAGAAAGAAAAAGAGAAAGAGACATTGATGTGAGAGAAACATCTATCGGTTGCCTCCTGTACCTGCCCCATCAGGGATCAAACCTGCAACCGTTTGGTGTATGGGACCATGCCCCAATCAACCAAGCCAGCCGGCCAGGGCAAAATGGCAATGTTCTTAATTTGTTAGCTGGCATGCTTTAGCAAGGAGCTTTCATTTCTACCCCTTTATTTTAGTATCACTTGACAATGGACATTTTTTGTTTATTTCATTTGTTATTATCCTGTTACGATCATTATTCTTTCGGTGCCTATGTTGTCCTTTTAGCCTGTCTCGTGTCGTTTTGGCACATTTCTTTTGCTCTTTGAGCACTTCCTGGCTGCTGACACAACAGGATGTTCCAGCCTACTTTGTCCTTTCCCTGCCTTGGACCTGTAGTTAGCCATTTTTCTAAGGATCACCTGGTTCAGGCTTGGAAGTGATTAGTCTTCTAAAAGATCTATTAAGTTCTCGCTTCCATTTTCAACAGTTTTTCCCTAAAATTAGTCTTTTTCTTTTTTAAGTGTTGTTAGGGAACTGCATATGAGTTTGCTTATTAAATATTATAGTATTTATTAAATCATTCCTTTCTGTGCTGTGTCATTTAAAACCATCCCTTGACAGTGTTTTCTGCTTTGTATATTTATTGACTTGCCATTTCTAGATTAGCAGATTGTTTTACGTGTTGAATTATTTTGCTTTACTTGTTAATATAGGCTGTGGATGCCAAAAGAGGAAAAGCAGGTGGATTTAAAAACTGGTCGAGTACGTCGAAAAGCCATTTTTGGAGGCGAGGAAGATGAGTCTGGGGATAGTGATCCTGAAGATGATGAAGAAATGTCTGAAGGTGACAGGTTGGAAAATAGCTCTAGTGATGAAACAGAAGAGGAAGAAGATGCTGAAGTGACCGGTAAAGTCTATATAGCTGACAAAGGTGCCAAACGGCAGAAATTTGAGATGGAAGAAGACACCGAGATAGATTTGCCAGCATTTGCTGACAGTGATGATGACCTGGAGAGGAGCTCAGAGGATGAAGGAGAAGTAGAGGAAGCTGATGAAAGCAGTGAAGAAGAGGGCTCCAGTGCAGGAGAGAGGGATATTTTAGACTCTGAGGCTTTAGAAAAAGGCAGTAAACACAGTAATGGTCTGAGTGACCGTTTGAATCTGGAGAAGACAATGAAAAAAGCAGCCCTCACGACTTCAGATTCCGGCCATTGCACAGCTGAAGAGGCATTTGCATCTGAAGATGAATCGGAAGGAAACTCCTCTCTCAGTACAGAGGAAATGGACTCAGAAAATGAAGCATTCATGAGGAAGAAGTTTCCAAAGCCTTCTCAAGTGGTCAGTGGTGAGAAACGGGGATCAGAGAGCTTAACTGATGAGACCAGTGATATAGAAGACTTACTCAAAGAGGAAGAAGAGTACAAGGAAGCAAGTAATTATTCCACAGAAACTTCAGGTATGCCTTAATTTAATTTGACTGCCCTTATAAACTTGGCATTGACATATCCTATCTGATAAAAGAGTAATATGCAAATTAACCATCACTTTTTGACAAAGATGGCAGTGCCCATAGCCACAAAGATGGTGGCGCTGATTGGAGCCACAGAGCCAATGGACACACAAGCCCGCAGGGGCGTCTGGACCCCAGCCCCAGCCCCGCGGAGGCCACAGCACTGGGCTGCTGTTGCTGGAGCCAGCAGACACACTCTGCATCCCTAGGTCCCCTCCTCTCATTTCCAGGAAATAAAATACCTGCTGTGCATCCACCTTTTGGCACAGCCCCTGCCCGTCGCAGGTGTCCCCTCCCCCAGCAGGCAGTGCCGTGTAGCTCCCGGGCACCTGTCTTCCCATATCTTACAGGGTCTAACGCGTGCAGGCAAAGTCAGGAATTCAGGCCCCTGATGTCAGCTTCCAACTCTCAGGGCACCGCACCAGAGACCGAGAGGAGGGGGTGGGGATGGTGGGGAGGAAGGAGGGGGAAAGGCACCAACCAGCAGTTGCTCTAGCCCTGCCGAAGTTTCACTTTTTATCTGTGGGTTCGCTCCTGGGCCCCACACAAGCTTTCCTGGGATAAGTAGCTTTAGCAAGCAGGGGGACAGCTGGGTGCTGCAAGGTAAGGGCTGGTTGCACGGCCCGGGGTGCAGGACATGCTGCAGGGCACGGGGCCGGGAGACAACGTGAGGGGGAGTGCCTGGGCACCTCCTCCTATGCCTTAGCCACCACCTCCAGCCACCACTGCCACCGCCGCTGCCTCGGCTGCCTCCTCCCAGAGGTATTGTTGCAAACCCTCCTTCCTTCCCCCCACCCTCCGCCTGCAGGTGCCTCAGGAGCCCCCAGCCTCCCCAGGCACGAGTGTCTCTGTAGTGGCAGCAGCACTGGCACAGGGTGTGGAGTGTGCACTCGGCCTGGGCGGGAGGGCCCATGGTACAGAAATGCCAGCCATGGTGCAATCACGGGGTACACGCCATTGAAGGGAGACCTGAAGTTTTTCGGGAAGCTCAGATTGCGGTCTGGGCGGGGTTGGAGCCCTTCCCTGTGTGACTCCAGCCTGGGCCTTTCTGGGCACCCAGGGGGCTGGGCCACACCAGCTGCTTAGAGCTTTTGCAGAATCTCAATTGTCACATTGGAAGGGGCCTAGGAATCCAGTTATCCAAGCCCCATTTTACAGTTGGGGCGGATGAGGTCCAGAGAGAAGGAGGGCCTCCCCAGAAGTCAGTCACTAAAGGCCAAACTGTAATAGCTCCCAGTTCCTAATTTCCGTTTTCCAGCATTGCTCCAGTGCCCACAGACCGGCGGGGGGGCATTGGGGGGCGATCAGGTCAGCAGTTAGAAGCGATCAGGCTGTCAGGCAGAGTGGTTAGGGGCGATCAGGCAGGCAGGTAGGTAGGTGAGCAGTTAGGAGCCACTGGTCCCGAATTTTGAGAGGGATGTCCGACTTCCGGTGCAGGATCGGGCCTAAACCAACAGTCTGACATCCCTCGAGGGGCCAGATTGGAGAGGGTGCAGGTCAGGCTGAGGGGACCCCCTCCCCCCCCCCGCACAAATTTCATGCACTGGGCCACTAGTCTATAATAATAAAAGCATAATATGCTAATTAGACTGGACGTCCTTCCAAACGACCTTCCAGATAAAGCCAGGGCTGTGAGGGAAGCCTGGGTCCGGTGCCGGCAACCGGGGGAAGAAAGGCCTACTCTTACATGAATTTCATGCATCGGGCTTCTAGTTTTACAAATAAAACGTCTACATTTGGGGGTCTGCTATTTTGGATATTTGTTAACTTCAAATATTATACTTCAAAAAAGGATTTCAGGGTGATGAGCAGTGAGCCTGAAGTAGAGACGACAGATAAACAGCCTTAATTGATTGGCATTGGTCTTTGCAGGTGCTCTCAAATGGAAGGAAGACCTTTCCAGGAAGGCAGCTGAGGCCTTCCTGAGGCAGCAACAAGCAACGCCAAATCTCCAGAAGCTTATTTATGGGACAGGTAAAAGCTCTGGTTCATATCTAGAAGCATCGCAGTTTCTTAGACTATTTCTGGAAAGGCAGTGAGAAAATTGGTTGGAGGATTGAGTGGTACTTGTGATATCGGTAAGATATTTCTGGCTGTCATAGTTTGTATTTGGCAGTTGTTTTTATTCATCAGTTTATGAGAACCATAAATTGGTCCTATGAAATAGATTTCTGGCTTTGCCATAAAGCTTTTGATGAGAATAGTCTTCATTATGTCATTTTGTCTCATCTATACAAAATCTTTTATGAGAATTTCTTTTATGGTAGAATTTAGGGCCAAGAAAATACAAAGTGGTGAACTTTTCATTGTGGTCCCTAGCTACTACGTGATTAGAACAAGGCCAACAGTGTGTATGTGAGCTAGGAGCATCGAAAGAGGAGGTAGGTGTGGACTGGTTTCCAGTCAGCTTTTGCTTAAGTTCTCTTAGTGACTAGGGACTCAGCGTTCTTCCAGAGAAACTACGATAACTGAAAGTTCTGCCTGTAAATCCCTTCCCTGCCCCAACCCCTGTTACTCCCTCCTCAGTGGACTCTCTGCTGCTGCCTTGCAGGAAGATAGCAGCAGCTCCCTGGCTTTTCTCTGACTCATGTGCTCAGGGACTCCACCATTCCTACCACAAACAGGGACCCTCAGTCCCAAGGCCTCTAGAGTGTTGATTTGTTCTCCCTTTTCCATCTTGGTGGTCTCTTTAGTGACAGAGGATAATGAAGAAGATGATGATGCCAGGGAGGAGCTTGGAGGGTTGTTTCGTGTCAGCCAGCCTGCCAGAGAGTGTAAGTACAAGGCTGACTCTTTGGACTGCTCCAGATTTCACTTGGATGTGCCCCATGACTGGGATTTAGAGGAGGTAAGACTGAATATGAGTAGTATGTTTTATATATGAGAAAATTGTTCAAAAAGATCATGTGATTTTATTGTCCCAGATGTTGGTGTGTATATTTCATGCATCCTAAACAATGAAATGTTCTAAGTTTAGTCGGACTATGTGCCTGTGTTATGGAGAAAAGGAAAATGTTCAGCTTTTATTTTTTTATTTTTTTTTTCAGCTTTTAGTATGGATAGTATTTGAAGCATTGCACATAAATCTTACACATTTAAAATATTTTGTTTTATAATTTGAATGAATCTAGTGTCCCTCATTTAGCAGTTGTAATTTCTGCTGTTTATAAACAAGTAAATCTATTACGCTAGTGGTAAATTTTCTTTCTTGTTCACCGTTCTCTGATTACACTGGAATTCATTCAGTTCTCAGACTTGCTAGGCTTACTCCCCTCTGTTTTCTCTTCTGGAATGTTCTTCTGATCTTCCCAAGCTGACTTCTTTTGATCATAAAATGTCACTTCTCAGAGAGCTCCAGTCATTTTCACATTAGCTATTTTAATTTACTGAATAGCATTTATGTACTTTATGAGGTGTACTAACCATTTTTATGGTAAAATTTAATACAGATTTTAGAAGACCACATAAAATAGTTGTTAACCTAATGAATGGATTACTAGGTGAGGACCCTTGTGGCCACCCTGTGCCCATCCTAGTTATGGTCCTTCCCTTCCCTGCAGAAGGAACATGACTCTGTGCTAATCATCTCCTCCATCATTTCGTCCTTCAAGTTTGTATCATAAACACCATAGTTTACTTTTACCAGGTTTTTGGGGGGGTTGTTTTTCACTGTGTCTTTTTTTTAAAAATCTTTATTGTTGAAAGTATTACATATGTCCCCTTTATTCCCCCATTGGCACCTTCTAGCCTGCTCACTGTGCTTTTTAAAACTTTAAATATACGATCCTTTTCTCTGCCCATCTCCCCTTCCATTTAATTTGTTTAAGAAACCAAGTATTTGGTGTGTAGTTTCTCGTATTATGTACTTTATAAATTCCATTGTAACCCTATGGGCAGTTTATTCGGCTCCTCTGTCCTCTGTGTTTCTAATAGAGTGGTGCAGAGAAATAGCAATAGAACTCTGTGATGATGGAAATAACTTATATATGAACTGTCCAATGTGGCTACTTGTGGCTGTTGAGCACTTTATATGTCTAGTGAGACAGAAGAACTAAATTTTTAATTTTTAATTTTATTTAATTTTTGTACTTGGTGTGAGATGAATATGACTTATTCTTTTGCATATGGAAATCAGTTGTCCTAACGCTATTTGTTGAAAAGACTCTTTCTTTCCCTTTACCTTGTCTTGGCACCCTGGGCAAAAAAAATCACTTGGCTATAGATATGTGGGCTTATTTCTGGACTCTTAATTGTATTCCATTGTTCTATGTCATTCCTTGTGCCAGCACAATCCTGTTTTGATTACCGTCCTTTCATAGTAGGTTTTGAAATTGAGAAGTGTGAATCTTCTAGCTTTGCTTTCTTTTTAAGTTGTTTAATCTAATCTGCATCTCGGGTTTTCTGTATTTTAAGATCAGTTTTTCCATTTCTACAAAGAACCAGCTGGGATTCTGACAGGGATTGCACTGAATCTATACTTTAGAAAGTATTGCTATCTTAGCAATATTAAGTTTTCTGATCATTAACATGGGATGCCTTTGCATTTATTTGGATTTTAAATGTCTTTCAAGAATGTTTTGTAGTTATCAGAGTATAAGCTTTGCACTTTTGTTGAATGTATGCGTAGCATCTTATTCTTTTTGATACTATTAAAAAAGGAACTGTTTTCTCAGTTTCATTTTTGGATTTGTTATTCCTAATATAGAGAAATAAAATTTATTATTCTATACTAATCTAGTATTTTACAACCTTGCTAACCTCATTGATTGATTAGTTAGTTCTGCTGGTTTTTCAGTGGATTCCTTAGAATTTTTTGTAAACCAGATTATATCACCTGTTAATAGAGACAGTTTTCCTTTCTAAACTGGATGCCTTTTATGTCAATTTATTGCCTAATTGCCGTGGCTAGGACATCTAGTACAGCGTTGAATAGAAGTGAGAGCAGATAGACTTTCCTATTCCTGATTTTAGGGGGAAAGCTCTCAGTCTTTCATCATTAAATATGCTAGTGGTGAGTTTTTAATGAATGTCCTTTACCGTGTTGAGGAAGTTTCCTTTTATTCCTAGTCAGTTGTGTGCTTTTCATGGAGGTTCTAATTTTTTTTTTTAATTTGTTTGGTCTTTGGTTCCCCTAAGTCAATGATTAAGCTTAATGAAATAAGGATCATCTGGGAACAGCTTGCCTATAAAACTTCTTGGCATAAGATAGATATGTTCAGTAAATGTTTAGTGAGTGAGTGTAGGCATGAAGGAATGAATAAATGAACAGACTTGCTTTTGCATGCATTGTAATCATGCTAGCCTCAAGACTACTTTTTGAGAATTAGGTTGTGTATGAAAAACATGATTCATAACCAAAAATATGATTCAGTTGAAAGCCAAACAGCCACAATAAGTCTGGAGTAGCAAATAGTAAGTTAAAAATGCTGTTTAACTGCATTGTCTTAAGAACACTAATAAACTTTGAAAATCTGTTGAATTAGTAAATATCTGTTTACTTACGAGGTCAGTGGCTAATAGGACTTTGCCTGTCTAATGAAGTGCTAATGTTTCTGTGTAAGGTTATGAACAGTATCAGAGATTGCTTCGTGACTGGGAAGTGGGAAGAGGATAAAGATGCAGCCAAGATCTTAGCAGAAGATGGTAAGTAAAGGGATGTGTCCTTTCTTTTTTAAGCTTTTTAAAATTTTTATTTATTAAAAAAATTTTTTTTATTGATTTCAGAGAGAGAGAGAGAGAGAAACATCAATGATAAGAGAATCATTGAGTGGGAATTGAGCCTGTAACCCAGGCATATGCCCCGACTGGGAATCGAACCATAACTTCCTGGTTTACAGGTTAACTCTCAACCAGTGAACCACGCTGGCCAGGCAAAAGTCTATATTCTTCAACAAAGATTACCTTCTTTAAAAGTTCCTCAATATTTTAGTGGTTGAAAATAGTCAATTGTGAAATGCTTTGGGGAACACTGACAGAGTTATGGGTAATACTCTGGTTCTTCCTTCCATGGTGACCTTATTTTCTCTCCCTGGTTAACTGACTAATTAGATAAAGACCTTGAAGAAAAGTGGGAAACTTTCCATAAATTTTATCATGTATTTGTTAAAAATAGATTTTTGTGAGTGTGAAAAATGTACTCGTGCAAGAGTTAGGCCTTCCTTCCTCCAGATGCTGGCACCGGCTTCCCTCTGGCACCTGGGACCCAGGCTTCCCTTGCAGTCCCAGCTTCGTCCAGAAGGACGTCTGGTCTAATTAGCATATTATGCTTTTATTTTTATAGATAGCTGAGAGGAACAAAGGAAACATGTATACTCAATCTTTTCCAGACCAGAAATTCTTGGTGGCTATTTGTATTGTAATTGTGTTAAGGGAGAATTGGCATCTTAATGATATTGAGTCTTCCTTTCCAAAAACATGGTACCCTTTGTTTGTTCAGTAGATAATATTAATAATGCCTTCTTCACTGGATCAAGTTGAAAAATGTAGTTAAGTCATGTAAAGTACTCAGAGCAGTGCCTGGAATGTAAAACACTTGAAAGTGTTAGCTAACATTAGTCCATGTGCCCTTTGGTAGCATAGTGAAGCCTTTATAATATTTAATTAAAGATCTTGTACATTTTTTAGTTTATTTCTAAATATCCTATTTTTTGTTTTTATTACAATAGAATCTTCCCATCTTTTATTTCCTTTGGCTCTTTGGTTCTTTGACTCTTTCTTATATGAAAATGTTTTAATATCTTTCTGAAGTTGCCTCCCAGAGGACTTTTAACTTGTCTGTTTCTTTTAAGGGTAATATTCTTAACTAAACTTAGAGCTTCAAAAACAACTGAATGAATTAATGGGCTCTTCATGTGGGCTCAGCACTGTTTTAGGTACTACTCTTATAATCTAAGATTTTTCCCTTGGTATGTCACCGTTGTGTTGAGCTTACTGGTGAGACTCTTTTTCACGTGTGCTTGTTATCTAAGCCATTGCTTTTCAAGTCACTCTTGACATTTCTGGTTTTGGGGGTCTCATCTGCAGGGCCACTCATGCCACCTCTGTGTGCCTCTCTGCTGTAGTGTCAGTTACTGGAAAAATAGCTCTCGGTTGTGTGGGATATTGAAGGAAAGTATGGAAATGTGGATTGGTCTTGTTTACTTAAACTGAACGGGTTATGTAATATGGTTTAACAGTCCTGCCTTCTTCTGGGGTCCGTAGTTTAGGAATAGTAACAATGAAGTTTGGGATGCAGAACGCACTGTCCACCTGGAGCTGGTAGTACTAGGGTGTCATATGTACCCTATTCAGAGATGAGTCATTTGGATGTTCTTTTCCCAGAGGAGCTCTATGGTGACTTTGAAGACTTGGAAACAGGGGACGTGCACAAGGGAAAATCAAGCCTGGATACTCAGGTATGACTTTGCCAGGTGGCTGTCAGCCACTGGTCCTATAACTGTGGTCAGTATATTCTGAGATAGGCCTATTTTGAGACATTCTAATCTTGTTGTCTATGTAGATTAGAGACTGGATGGATTCCTTCCTGAAAACATGGAGGGTGGGGACAGATCAAAGGTTATTGATTTACTTGTTATTCTTTCTTTCTATGTATATAAAATGTCTTTATTGATTTTCAGAGAAAAGAAGGGAGAGGGAGAAAGAGATAGAAACATCAGTGATGAGCCTTAACTGATTTGGCCCAATGGATAGAGCATTGGCCCTTGGACTGAAGGGTCTTGGGTTTGATTCTGGTCAAGGGCACCTAGCTTGGTTGTAGGCTAGATCTCCAGCCCAGATCGGGTTGCCTGCAGGAGGCAACCAATCGGTGTGTCTTTCTCACATCGATGTTTCTCTCTCTTGTCTCCCCCCCTTCCCTTCCAATCTCTAAAAATCAATGGAAAAAATACCCTCTGGTAAGGATTAACAACAACAACATAAAAGAAACATCAGTGATGCGAGAGAATAAAAAATCAGCTGCTTCTTGCATGCCCCCTCCTGGGGATCGAGCCTGCAACCCGGATATATGCCATGACCGGGAATTGAACCTTGACCTGGTTCATGGGTTGACGCCCAACCACTGAGCCGCACAGTGTCTGGGCTACTTGTTATTCTTGATTTTTGGCGTGACACCTATTACCTCTTGCTGTTACGATTCTTCAGTCATTGAAAGTTTTAGCTCTTGGGTCACTGTCTTCCTCTCCACCATTATTTTTGCCATCATTCTCCTGTTCTTAAATCATATGTGGAATCTAATGAACAAAATTAACTACAAACAAAATAGAATAGACTCATAGGTAGAGAATTGTCAGAGGGGAGGGGATTCAGGGGCTGGTTGAAAAAGGTGAAGGGATTAAGCAAAAAAAATAATCAAGCCTCATAGACACAGACAATGGTATGGTATTTACCAGAGAGAAGGGTGTAGGGGGGGCGAGAGGGAGCGGAGCGTTGAGCAGGTCGGGGTAGGTAGAAGAAGGTATAGGGGAGTTAAATGGTGATGGAGAGTTGACTTGGGATGGTGAACAAATAATAAAATATACAGAATTTGTATTATAGAAATGTACACCTGGAACTTATATAATTTCATTAACCAATGTCACCCCAATAAATTCAATAGAAAGAGGGGAAAAAGAAGAAAATATTCATATCTAAGCAAAAAAAAAAAAAGCCATTTAGAAAAACCAATTCTCTGTTATCCCTAAGATTTTTTTAGAACAGTATCTGGGTGGGGACACTTGCCGCTATTTTATTCACATACGGCATTCCCAGACAGACTAAGGAATTGCAGTTCATTGTAATGCAGATGTCTAAAAGTCTCTTGTAGCAATACATGTTATTTAAAGCTCAAGGCTGTGTTTTGTTTTGTTTTTCATGATGATCATAACTTAGATTTTTGCAGCTCAGTAGAACTTTTTAAGTCTGCTTTAAAGCTAAAGAAAATATCTCCACAAACTTTTACAAAATCTTCTCTTCTGGCAATTTAAGACTGAAGATGTAGAGGAAGAAGTTAAGGAAGAAATTGACTCCTCTGCAGAGGAAAGTGCCAAGAAAAAGCATTTGGATAAGAAGAGAAAATTGAAGGAGATGTTTGATGCAGAGTATGATGAAGGAGAAAGCACGTACTTTGATGATCTTAAAGGGGAAATGCATAAACAAGCACAGGTAAGAAAACTCAGATCCCATCAGCCTCATTTCAAGGCTGTAATACAGTGTTGTGAATCCTTAACTTCTTTAGCTCTCTGCTCCCTGATCTACTTCTGTGCCTCTCGTTTGGACTCCAAGGTCGAGGTGAAGATGAGTGTGTTCATTCGTGTTTATTCATGCAGTTCTCTGTTTCTGCAAGAAATCAGAAGATACCAGTTCCTGTTTTGTACCAAGAATTAAGTGTGAGGAAACAGAAATGGCTGAGACACTGCCACCACCTTTGAGGCTCTCACTGTGTAGTTATTTGAGGCAGTGAGTTTATTTAAATGCCAGCGTGGCCTTAGCATTCATATTACTGCTCCCTAGAACCATAAGGAAATCATTTGAATGGGTAGGTGATTCTTGGCCTGTGTGGCTGATGCACACACCACTGTCTTCAGGAAGGGTTGTCTGAAACTCACCTTGATCAGAGTTCAGGAGTAGTTTGAGTTAAGGGGAGATAAAAAGGGCATGTGGCATGCTGAAAGGGAGCTAGTCTAGCCCTCCTGCCTGGGGATGCTGACCTCACTCTGAAAGACACAAAGTTGTGTGCACAGTTGATGGGGAGTGGGCACAGGAGTCTCTGTAAACTGGAACACACTATGCCTTTTGCAAGTTAAGTATATCATTTGTGAAAATGTGATCAACCTAGACCTTCATCTAGTCAAAGAAGGATCTGCTGGTTAGTCATTAACATAGTGTCTCAGGTCTGTACTGACCTTATACAGACCGTGACTAAGAAATGTAAAGTTAGTTCTGAAGTCTGCTTCAGGCATTTACAATTTAATTCACCTAGAACTTCATGGGCCATTGTAAAGGTCTTGACGGGCTTACTCAGTGGAATGGGGCCCATTTGAGCAGAGGATAGATGTATGTAATCTATTACCTTGAGAGGGCTGCTCTGGCAAGAGTTTGGTAAGATTAAGTAACACACACTGCAGGATGGGGAGGTATGTGGTAGTGGAGGTGAAAGAAAATCAAATTCTGGGTATACTTTGTTTGAAAAGTAGACCCGTACGATTTCCTAAATGTGGGGGGTGTGAGAGAGAAAATAAGGATGACTTCCTGGAAGAACTGAGTTTTCATAAGTAAGATCGAAAAGCTTTAGTTGGTATAGGTTTGTCTGGGAAGATGAAGTTTAGGTCTGTTAGGTTGGGGTCATTTTTCAGACAAGTAGAGTGTCAAGCTGGGAGGGGTTGGAGCCAGGGTCTCAGAGCTAGATGCTGCTTAAAGCCATGATATGGATGGGACAACGAGGGAGTGAGTGTAGAGACAAGAGGAGAGGTCCAGTACTGACACTGGGTGCCCCATTGCAAGGCTGGCAGAGAAGAGGCAGCAGTGGGGATGGAGCAGTGCTCAGGAAACCTAAGAAATCTAGGAGAACGCCAGGTATGCTGGAAGCTACTACAGAAGGAAATGAGACATTATTTCAGATCTTGCTGATGTGTTAACTATAATTAAGACAAAATTCACCACTAGATTAGGAATGTTGAGGCCTTTATGTGACTGCAAACATTTTTATCGAGTGTGGGTTAAAGTCCAGTTTTAGGGAATTTAAGAGAATGGGAGAAGAGGAAATGGAGACTGCAACTATAGAAAACTTCTGTGGCAATTTTCTTCAGAAAAATGGGATTCTAGTTGAAGGAAGTGGAGTTAAAAGGAAGTTTTAAGATGAGAAAAATAATAGGTAAGATATATTGGAATCAAGTCCAGGAGTGGATGATACCTAGTGTATCAGTGAAATTGAATAGACAGACGCGAGTGGCAAGGGAAGGAGGAGGGGGGAGGTGGGGGACCTGATCGGCCCTGATCACTAGCCAGGCCTTGGGACCCCACTCATTCATGAATTTCGTGCACTGGGCCTTTAGTATAATCTATAACAACCACTTAGTAGAACTCTGTGCTGTACCATATTGTAGCCACTAGCCACATGTTGATACCACTTGAAATGTGACCAAGGGACTGAATGTTAAAATTTTTATTTAATTGTAATAATTTCAATTTGAAAAGCCATCTGTGGCTACCATATTGAACAGTGTAGAGCTATAATGAAAGGCTAGACATGGGTGTAAATCCTGGTAGCGAGGTTGAGTGTTGAAGTTCTTGTAGATGCTTAACTTTTGAGTAAATTAGGAAACAGCAGCTAAGAATGAGGATGAGGGCTTGGATATTGGGTGATTAAAGAAAGGAGGAAAAGTGTGAAATAATTATTTGGAGAGTAAAAAAAGAAAGTGTGTACTGGGGAAATTGAGGGTGTTTGCTAATCACCATTATGGCTCCTTTCTGTGTTGCTGACGTTTGCTGTATATTGGAACAGCAGAGAAGAAAATTTTGGGACATATCCTGAACAAACTGTGAAGATAGAATATATAATATTTTTAATTAGGATAAAGCCTAAATAATTCTGCTTATAGATTGTTTATTTTGAAATAGCTCATTTTTTATATATTAATCTTACATTTATTAAAGATGACAGTGTTGTGGGTTTCTTATTGTGTTTTCCCCCCCTCTCTTATATAGCTTAACCGAGCAGAATTTGAAGACCAAGATGATGAAGCCAGAGTTCAATATGAGGGTTTTCGACCTGGGATGTATGTCCGAATTGAGATAGAGAATGTCCCCTGTGAATTCGTGCTTAACTTTGATCCCCATTACCCAATTATTTTGGGTGGTTTGGGCAATAGTGAGGGCAGTGTTGGATATGTACAGGTAGGTACCCTTTGCTGTGTAATATGATCATTGAGGTTTTTTTGGACATACTTTCACCGAATAATCTTATTGAAATCTCTTCTCCCCTCAGTTGCGTCTGAAGAAACATCGTTGGTATAAGAAAATTCTCAAGTCCCGAGATCCAATCATTTTTTCTGTAGGGTGGAGGAGGTTTCAGACCATCCCACTGTATTATATCGAAGACCACAATGGAAGACAAAGACTTCTAAAATACACCCCTCAGCACATGCATTGTGGAGCAGCCTTTTGGGGTAAAATGTGATTAGAATAATTTGCCTTTAGGTTAATTTAAACATTTAAGCTTTATCATTAGTTTCCATTTTATGAAATCCCAATTCTCTCTCCTTTTTTTTGGATTGGAGTATATATGCATGTAAAATAGATACTAAATTTTGTGGTTCACTATATATTTTTTCCTGTTTTATTCAAGGTCCTATTACTCCACAAGGAACTGGATTCTTGGCAGTACAGTTTGTCGATGGCACAACAGTAAATATCTCGGATGTTTTATTTTATATATTGTGTTTGAGATATATCTTAAATATGGAATATGTACATGATACTTTAAGTGGAAAATTGCTCATTTTTAGTGTGTATAGTAAATTACTTTGCTTTTAATTTTCCTGCATCTTTTTAAGTAGATTGTGGGAGTAAAGAAGAGGGAGGTAGAAGAATTGTAATGGTACTAAGGACATTTTATATTTTTATGTACTTGGATGTGTTTTTCTAAAAATATGTAAGCAGTATTCACCATGTGCTAAGTACTATACTATACTAATACTATACTAGGTTTTGGGGATGTGTCAGATACTAGCTAGACATAAGGCCACACCCTGTAATGTTGGATTAGCAAAATATGTTCACACCGTCTTCATGTGATCAATCAGAGTGGGTTTTATTGGCCCCATTTATCAGAAAAGAAAACAATACAGTGGGGCCTTGACTTACGAGTGTCCTGACTAACGAGTTTTTTGAGATACCAGCTGTCTCTCGGCCGATTTTTTTGCATTGAGTTGACAGAGTAATTTGAGTTAACGAGCTCCTTAATGAGCTCGGTCTCTGAACGAATTAAACTTGTAAGTCAAGGCCTCACTGTAGTGAACAGATGGAACCCACCCTGGAGGTCTGAAATTTAATTTCTTAAACAATATAACCAAACTTTCATGTTCCTTTTTATCTCAGATAAGTCATTGTTGTGAAACTATGTTACTGTGAGATCACCCTCATTCAGGAAAATACTGAAGACATCAACATTAGTTTGGCTTATGTTCATTATAGTTTCAGATTGCTTTTGTTAAAATACTGTTTTGCATGTTCAGATATTCTTTTTTCTTAGCTAATTGTAAGTGAAGTGCACTTTGCTAATTTATTGTATCACAGAATTGTAGTTGTTCTCTTGCTGATATTATTCCTGTATTCAAATTTTGGGGGTTTCCTTTTTAGCCTGATTTCAGGATAGCTGCCACAGGAACTGTTCTTGATTTGGATAAATCCATAAAAATTGTGAAGAAATTAAAGCTAACTGGTTTTCCATATAAAATTTTCAAGAATACTTCATTCATTAAGGTCTGTATATTTACATATTTATAAATGTATATTATAGGGGTGGGCAAAAATAGGTTTACAGTTGTGAGTATACAGATTATTCTTGTATTTATTTATACTAGAGGCCCGTTGCAGGAAGATTCCTGCAAGAATAGGACTTCCTCGGGCCGATTGCGCCGCCTATCCTCGCCACCCAGGCCAGACACAGGGGCCCGGATGGCGGCTCGCACTGGCCCACCCTACCTGCAGTATGCAAATTAGCCGCCATCTTTGTTGGTTAATTTGCATATTGCTCTGATTGGCTGGTGGTGTGGCAAAGGTATGGTCAATTAGCATCTTTGTCTTTTATTAGGTAGGATTATAACTGTAAATCTACTTTTGCCTCCCCCTTGTATTATTAAAGGAGCAGTGAAATACTTCTAAAATGTAGGTCTAATGTTTTCAGAAAAGGAATTTAAATAAGCTTGGTCTTAGATATTTTCAGTTTACTAGTACTTTTTTCTGTTGGTTTCTGTGTTACCTAAATATGCTCAGCAATCTTAAGGTGAAGTAAAATAGAGATAGTTAGTAATTGAGGCTATTACTTCCAGTGAGACTGTCATAGAGCTAATATGTGTAATCTTTCATTGGGCTTTGTTTCCTGCCTTTTTGGTTTGTGTTAAGAAAAGAGAAAAATCATAGATTTATCAGACAGATTAGTAGAAAAATAGACAAAGCCATTCTCAACATACTTGTGGACAAGAGTATAGAGAGATGGACACTTACGTGGTATAACATCGGAGGGTGGTTTGACGTTTATTGAAACTTTCATTGGTGGGTATTCCCACTAACACAGAGTTAAGATGATTATAAGATGTTCTTACAGTATAGCATTTATCTAGCTCTTTGTTTTCTGAGTGTGTGCACCTAAGTAATAGGAAATGAGCTGGACAACAGAGGCTATCCAGCTTAGTTCAGACTAATAGATATCTTCTATTCGATATCAGTGATGAGCATGATAATGAGCCCACAATAGATAACATTTGTATCTTAATGTTATTTTGGGGAAAATAAAATAGAGTTGTATTCTTTTTAATCTAGTAATTCCACTTAAGGGGGAAATAGTTTGATTATTACCTTTATCACCCTTCAGTGAGTTCTGTTTTATAACCAAGGATGTAGTTATGAACTAAGAAGTAAAGTATCTGATTTTGTGTGTGTGTATTTTTTTACATATATATATATATGCCTGTAGGGAATGTTTAATTCTGCCTTAGAAGTGGCCAAATTTGAAGGTGCTGTGATCCGCACTGTCAGTGGAATAAGGGGACAGATCAAGAAAGCTCTCCGAGCTCCCGAAGGCGCTTTCCGGGCCACCTTTGAGGACAAGTTGCTGATGAGTGGTAAATACCTTTCTATTGATTTCCATCTAGTGTGGGTTAGAAGTTGCAGTTCAGGTCTTTAGAAAACTGGGGTCAGCTCCAGCTCTTCCGGTTGGAGCATCATTGCAGTGTGCCAGGTCACGCTGTATCTGGGGCCATGTGATTCACAACCAGGAAAAGTTTTGTGATATTCAAGAGTACATAGTTCACTTGGTAAAATCTGTCTTCAAATTCTGTGCAACCAGCTTGAGAAGTTTGGGGTGAATGTTTTGTTCTTTGTTTGACATATGGATATGAACCTTCTTCTGAAAATGTTAAAGTAAATTTCCTCTCTTTCCAGATATTGTCTTCATGAGAACTTGGTATCCTGTCTCCATTCCAGCCTTCTATAACCCAGTAACATCTTTGTTGAAACCAGTTGGTGAGAAAGATACCTGGTCAGGAATGCGGACAACTGGTCAACTCCGGCTCGCCAATCGTGTCAAACTGAAGCCCAACAAGGATTCTCTGTATAAGGTACAGTCACGCATGTGCTCTCTAGATGGGTCGTCCAGATGCTTTGTATGTAACATTTCCTGTGCTTTGAATTTTCAAGTAGAGAGTCTAACATTAAATTTGAATGAACATGTTGTATGTTTATAGACTATTTTAGAAGAAACATTGCAAAGCAGTAATAATTGTTTCTGTGATTTGGAAAATAGACTTAAACTTTTCATTGTATATTTTGGACTGTTTTTTTCCACCACATATACTTACTACTTTTAAAAATAATATGCTAATTCTTATTGAAGCAATGTGGGTTTAGGGGAAAGTTTTTATTGAAATGTTAACACACATACAAAAAAGTATACAAATCAGAAGTGTATACCTCAATGATGTTAACACACTCAGCTTGCCATCACCTGGATGAAGCAATAAATTACCAGCACAACAGAAGCCCCCCGTGACCTTTCCCAGTCACTCCTCTTCAACCTCAAAGACACTCACTGTCTGATTCTGACTCCTGACATGTAAATGAGGTCTGCCTGTTTTTGAGTTTTATAAAATAGAGCATATATTTTGCCTGGCTTCTTTCAGTAGTAGTATGAAATTCGCTCATGTTCTTGTATGTAGCAGACATTGATTTGTCGTTATTGTCTAGTAGAATTCTGTTATATGATGATGTCAGTTTACTGATGGAGTTTAATTGCAATATTTGGTTATTATAAATGCTGTTCTGAATACATATGTATGACTTGTTTGGTGTGCACGAGCACCCATTTTTGTTGCATAGGTCCCCACGGGTGGGGTTGCCAGATTACAGAGCAGCATGTGTTCTGTTTCAGCGTATGATGCCTGTAGTATTTTGGTGTCATACCCAGTGAGGCTCCCACTAACAGCTACCAGAGTTCTGGTTGGTCCATATCCTTGCCAGTCTGGCTTCTTCAGTACTTTTTTATTTTAAGTTCTTAGTATCTGTCTGGATTCCCATTTTCATTTAGATTTTGGTCTCAAAACTTCCTTTTTTTTCTTTGCAGGTTAACATTACATTTGAAAAGAGTTGTTTTAATGCAGGATATTTTATTGTTATATAATAAGATGGTAGTGCAGGGTATCAGTCTGATCTCTGCCTAAGACAGAAGGTCCCCGGGCATTACTTTTTCTTTCTTTTTAAAAAGTTTTTAAATACGTTTTTATTGAGTTCAAAGGAGAAAGAGGGAGAAGGAGAAAGAAACATCAGTGATGAGAAAGAATCATTGATTGGCTGCCTCCTATACGTCCCCAACTGGGGATCAAGCCTGCAACCAGGCATATGCCTTGACCAGGGATTGAACCTGTGACCTCCTGGTTCATAGGTTGATGCTCAACTGTCTGAGCTACACTGGCCAGGCTTGGGCATTACTATTTCTTTAAAATAGTTCATAAGATTTTGAACCATGTTACATTCATGTCTCTTAGAATATGCTGCCCTTCAGCTCCTGGCACCTCTTGTCCAGTCTGTGGTGCTTACTCTTTTTGAGAAGGTGATTTCTCCTATTTCTTTCATTCTAAAGCATTTTAGTTTCTTAAAACAGAATATTGAATATTACTATAGATGATGTCTTTAATAATAAATTTTTTTAAAAAAATTTAATATATTTTTATTGATTTCAGAGAGGAAAGGAGAGGGAGAGAGATAGAAACATCAATGATGAGAGAGACTCATTCATTGATCAGCTGTCTCCTGCACGCCCCCTACTGGGGATGAAGCCCACAACCCAGGCATGTGCCCTTGACCTGAATCAAACCTGGGACCCTTCAGTCCGCAGGCCAACGCTCTATCCACTGCTAGAGCAATAATAACTTTAAGGACATAAGAGAAATATTGCTTTATATAGTTGATGTTGACCTTGGTAAAGATGTAGGGTAAAACTCTCTACTTATTAACTAGTTCTGAGGCAGTTAACAATTTTAGTCATCTGAATTTAAGCATAGAATTTAGATTACTTTAAAATCTGAAAGTAGAGCTTACCCTGCCTTCATTTGTTGCTTAAATCTCAGTTTTCTCAGCTGGCCTTCCATTAGAAGCAGAACAAAGTTAAACTTCTCAGTGAGAATTGGGTGAGGAGACTGGTTCTGAGGAAGAACTATGTCCTTAAGTCCAGAGAGGCTGATAGTAAAGATGAACAGTGAGATTATTCTTGTTCGGCTAGAAAAACCACCTCAGTGCTCCAGAGATAAGGCCGGACTTTTCCATTTAAAGAGACTTTGGATCTTTTTATCTGCTCTGTAAAGACTCCCATAGTACATATTGTAGTAATAGGCACATTTGAATTCTTGGGAAGAATTGCAAATATTCTATATATTTCTCTGTTTCGCCTAGAGTTATGCATGTCTTTTGAGGCAGTCCATGTTTGATGTATGATTGAATCCTTATTTCTGATTGTCAGCAGATTCTGGTGTTACTAATCTTGTGGGAAAAGTCAACAATCCATTGAGAAGATTTTATGCAAGTTTTAAATGCGTGTAGGTCATAATTTATATCAGTCTTTGTTTTTTTTTGTTTGTCTTTCAGCTGATTGTGAGGCAAAAGAAACATTTTAATTCACTACACATTCCGAAAGCCTTACAGAAGGCCTTGCCCTTCAAGAACAAGCCTAAGACCCAAGCAAAGGCAGGCAAGATACCAAAGGACAGGCAGAGACCAGCTGTCATACGGGAGCCTCATGAAAGAAAGGTACTGTCAACGAATGGCTTACTGCACATTGCATTTAGATGTGAAAATAATGCTTTCAGTAGCACACTTGGCATATCCACTGTGTTCTCATTTTTCATCAGAAAGGATAAGGGCCAGAGTAATTCAAGGCCCTAAGAACTGGAAGCTAGAGGAAAACTAGAGTCCATTTCCCTTCTGTTCAGCTATGCTCTGTCTCATGCATTTTGATGGGAAGAATTGGCACACAGCTGGCGAATCACTCTGTGTTAATTGGTTGTACATAGTATCCAAGAGTGACTAACAAAGGTAGTTTTGTGATGAAGGTCATTAAAGTATTTCGCTAAGTAAATAGACTCCCACATATAGCTTCATGCAAATTATAGTTTCCTAATTCAGGATAAATTTCACTAGGTTAACATCCATTTGTATCATAAATGGATCCTAGTTTTTGTACAGTCAGTTTTGATACCATGGCCCTTAGAAGGCAGGCCCGCAGTAAGTGTAAGGATATTCTGATGCTCACTGGGTTTTGTCCTTGTCAGGTCCTTGCGCTGCTGGATGCTCTGAGTACAGTGCACCGTCAGAAGATGAGGAAGGCCAAGGAGCAGCGGCACCTGCACAATAAAGAGCACTTCAAAGCAAAGCAGAAGGAGGAAGAAGAGAAACTGAAGCGGCAGAAGGATCTCAGGAAGAAGCTCTTTCGAATTCAGGGTCAAAAAGAAAAAAGAAATCAGAAGTCCAGCCTGAAGGGGCCTACAGAGCAGTTGAAATGAGCTCCAGACTGTCATTGGGTCTGCAGGGATGGGTGGTTTCAAGTATTGTAGCCCTTGTCAGTGACAGGTAGGGGCACTAGAGCCAAGAAAGATCTCTGCTGGATTCATCTCCCATACTGTGCCTTTGAGAAGAGAAATGGAAATCTGCTGATAGGATACCTGTTTGTTCTCAACATCTGGGTTATGTCAAGATTTAAAGCAGTATAATTTGTGCCCAGCCAGTGTGGCTCAGTGGAGCATCAGCCTGTGAACCAGGAGGTCAGGGTTCAATTTCTGGTCAGGGCATATGCCCAGGTTGCGGGCTCGATCCCCAGCAAGGGGCATGCAGGAGGCAGCCAATCAGTGATTCTCATCATTGATGTTTCTATCTCTTCCTCACCCTTCCTCTCTGAAATCAATAAAAATATATTTAAAAAATAATAAAGCAATATAATCTGTGGTTTTGTAGATTTTCTCACATTTCTCTTAAATTTTTTGTACATAAAAAATGATTAGAATTTAGTTTTGGCTTAATGTTTTCATTAGGGATGGATGCCTGATGATTGTGGGTACTTTATCACCTTCATGCGTCTTCCAGAAGGGGGGATATTAACTTCAAACCTCAGCTTTAAAGTAAAGTTATGGAGAAGGATGAAGGGTACAGCACAGCTGAGTTTCCTGCAGGCCACACGATGTGCAATAGTGCAACAACCCAGCTACAGATGGGAGAATCCAACAGCTTCTGTGAAGCCAGACTTAGAGACTTGCAAAAATGTAAAACTGTTACTTTCCTACAAATGGTTTTGCTTTCAAAAATGTTTTTCACAAGAATATGCTGTTTATGTTATCGTATAATAAACTTTTTTGTTCTTTTAAGACAAATTATTAAATTTTTCTTAGCTCTAATTTCTTATGTAGTAAAAATTGATAGTTACAACCCACACAAAAACTCTGAGGACCTCAGTCATCTGTAGTTGAATTCTATTTTTATACCATGTGGTCAGTGAAGATGCTTGAAATGATTTCAGTATTCTTGAATTTAAGACTTATTTTGTATCCTAACATGTGGTCTATCTTTGAGAATGTCCCATGTGCACTTGAGAGTAATGTATATTCTGCTTTGGGATGAAGTGTTCATTGATATTAATTTAATATCAATTAAATCCATCCAATTCAGAGTGCCAGTTAAGGTTGCCGTTGCCTTGTTGGTTTTTTGTGTGGAAGTTCTATGCTTTGATGACAATGGGGTATTAAAATCTCCTACCATGACTATGTTACTGTTGATCTTTTCCTTAATTTGCAACAAAATTTTCTTCATTTAGGTGCTCCTATGTTGGGTGAACATATGTTTGTTTGCAAGGGTTATATCTTGCAATATAACACGATATTGGATCAATCCCATTACTATTATGTAGTGATCTTTGCCTCTTGTTATGACCTTTGTTTTAAAGTCTGTTTTGTCAGATACAAGCATTGCTACCCCAGCTATTTTTTTTTTTTCGTTTCTATTTGCATGTAATATTTTTTTTCCCATCCCTTCACTTTCAGTCTGTGTATCTTTCATTCTGAGGTGGGTCTCTTATGGACAGCATATACATGGGTCTTGCTTTCTTATCCATTCAGCTACCCTATGGCTTTTGATTGGAGCATTTGATCTATTTATAATTAAGGTTATTATTGAAAGGTACTTATTGCCATTTTATTCTTTATACCTGTGTTTCTTTCTATTTCTTCTTAAAGCAGGTCCTTTAACATTTCTTGCAATACTGGTAATGAACTCCTTTAGCTCTTTTGGGGGGGCGGGGGGGAGCTCTTATGTCCCCTTCAATTTTAAATCATAGTTTTACTGGATAGAGTAGTCTTTGTTGTAGGTCATTGCTTTTTATCACTAAGTATTTCATGCCAATCCCTCCTGTTGAGAAATCAGCTGACAGCCTTATGGAAGATCCTTTGAAGGTAACTAATTGTTTTCTCTTGCTGCTTTCAGGAATCTCTCTTTATCTTATAATCTTTGACATTTTAATTATGGTGTGTCTTAGTGTGCGCCTCTTTAGGATCATCTTGTTTGGGACTCTGTTTTCTGAACTTTTGTGACTTCTTCCCTCAATAGATTAGGAAAGTTTGCAGCCATTATTCAGTGTTTGATCCCTTGCTCACTTTCTTCTTTTTCTGGTCTACCTATGATGTGGATGTTGTATGCTTGCTGTCTGAGAGGTCTCTTAGACTTTTTCTCATTTTTTAAAATTCTTTTCTCCTTTTGATGCTTTGCTTAGGTACTTGCTGTTATCTTGTCTTCTAAATCGCTGATTCAGTCCTTTGCTTCATCTAACCTGCTGTTGATTCCTTCTTGTGTAGTCTTTATTTCAGATATTGTATTCTTCATTTTGAACTGGTTCTTTTTTATGGTTTCTATGTCCTATTTCATGCTTACTATCTCTTTTTTTTAAGTTTTCACATCAATCTTCTTCTAAGGATCTTGGTCATTCTTATAACCATTTTTTAAAACTCTGCATCTGATATGTTGGTTACTTCTATTCCATTTAATTCTTTTTCTGGAGATTTCTCTTGTTCTTTCATTTGGAGCATATTTCTTTGTCTCTCCATTTTGTCTCTGTATTAGGTAAATCTGCTATGACTTCCAAACTTGTTATAATGGCTATATGATGTAGGTGTCTTGTTGCGCTCCATGGCACAATCTTCCAGATAATGTGAGCTTGGTGCTCCAGGAATATTGTGGGTTTGTTGTAGTTGCATCTTGAATGCTGTTGGTCTTTTTTGTGGGTGAAATTAACCCTTTATGCTAGTTGCTATAAGGGTAAACCTTGATCACTGTGCATGAGATGCTGCTCCCGAGGTGTAGTTCTCAGCAGGGTCTGGAATCCCCTTTTGCATGTGCCACTTGTTCAACTAGTTGAGTTGAGCTCTAGTGTGGTCTGAATCCCACCACTGGTTGTGTTAGTTTTGTGTCCACTTGAGTGGGGTTCAGGTTAGGTTGATGTCACACATTGTGTGTAATAAATAGGCCTTGGGCTAACAAGCTACCATGCTGTTTGTGGCTGTGTGTATTGGGCCAAGGTGTGTGTGGGAGGGGGCCAATCTGTGTATAAGCATCAGCTTCCTCCAACTTAGAGCTGGGGGCAGATCTGTGGAAGGACTGAGGCTCTCTGAGGTCTGCCTCCACCTGTCAGCTAGCTACTCCACCTCCCCTGAGATTGCCTGGTCTTCCTCCAGAGCCTTCTAAAGAAAGACTAGGGTGGGCCCAGGCTGGCCATGACCTACAGACCCTTCCACAGGTTGTGAGCTCAGTAGGGTAGATCAACGAGGTTGGGTGGGTAGGGTTAGTGGGTCTACTTGGGAGGTCATGCCATCAGGCATTTAAGGAGGGGAAAGTGGCCCCTACACCAGGGCCATCTCAGTCAGTGTCTCCAAGTCTAGCTTCCCCGGAAGGAGCACACTGCAGGTTTAGGTTGGGTGCACCCAGCTGCACCCACTACAGGAGCAAGCTCAGCCAGACAGAGCCAATGGGCTCAGGGAGACAGATCAAAAGAGCCTCCCATTGGGGTACTGCTGGCCCAGCCAGCAAAATAGGTCTAAGCCAGCAGTTCTCAACCTGTGGGTCGTGACCCCTTTGGGGGTTGAACGACCCTTTCACAGGGGCCGCCTAAGACCATCAGAAAACATATATAATTACATATTGTTTTTGTGATTAATCACTATGCTTTAATTATGTTCAATTTGTAACAATGAAAATACATCCTGCATATCAGATATTTACATTATGATTCATAACAGTAGCAAAATTACAGTTATGACGTAGCAACGAAAATAATTTTATGGTTGGGGGTCACCACAACATGAGGAACTGTATTAAAGGGTCGTGGCATTAGGAAGGTTGAGAACCACTGGTCTAAGCACTTCATCCCCATCCTAGACAATAGCCTCAAGGGACTCACACTTTGAAGGTCCCAGCTCTTAGCTGCTCTCCTTTCCCTTCACAGAACTGAGCCCAGAGGGCTCGGGTATTGGTGCCTGGCAGGGCTGGTCCAAACAGTCTATAGGGGATGGTGCCTGTAGGAGGTAGCACAGGCTGGGATTGCAGGGAAGTTAGTGCCTGCTCACCCTGTGAAGTAGCAATGCCCATCTGGTTCCTAGACAAAAGCTTCCCCAGGAGACACACTCAAAGTCTCAGCTCTGCACAGCACTCTGGTCCTGGTGTGTCTGAACTCAGCTGGCCATGTGATTCAAAGGTCGGGGAAAGAGCACCATCTATGCCTTCTTTCCAAAGCCACTCAATTTAGTCGTCTGAGTCTCTGCCAAGAGCCTCCCCAGAAAAAGGGCCCCGAAAGTCACTGCTGGGTACAGCCAGCAGACACCCCTATGGAACCCAAGTATGTGTCACCCGCAGTTGGGGGCCTAGCAGTGCACACCCAGGCTGATGCTGTAACAATAGGAATGCTCGTCCCTAGGAAGGTGGCATCTAGGAGACCTAGACGGACTGAATCGTCACTGATTTTCAACACCAGATGCTATGCGGGCTCCTCTTCCCATCCGTATTGCTCTGGGTTGGGGATCCCTGGAGAGAGGGGATTTTGAGTCTACCAGACCCCTCCGGCTTCTCAGCTGCCACACTTGGGGCCAGCCCTTCCCAGGTCCACCCTTCTTATCAGTCTCTATGTGGCTGCTTCTGTGAGTTCTTGGTTATAATATCTCAGTTCAGTTATCAGCCTTCTGTTGGTTATTTGGGTTGATTGCTCTATAATTTAGCTGTATGTCTGGTTTGGGGCCCAGAGGAGGTGAGTGTAGCTTTCACCTACTCATCAGCTATCGGGGGATATCAGATTATCTATTTTATCTTGAGTAAATTCTGATAGGTTTTGATAGGAATTGATTTCATCTAGGTTGTCAATTTTAGGGGCATATAATTAATTTTAGGATTCCCTTACAATCTGTTTATTATCTTTGGTGTCTTTAGTGCTATCACCTCTTTCATTGTTAATAGTGGTAATTTGTGTCTTCTCTACTTTTGTTCTTTGTCAGTCTTGCTGAAGGTTTATTTTATTGATTTTTTTCTGTTTTCAATTTCATTGGTTTTTACTCTTTATGCCTCTATTTTTGTGCATTCCATGCTTTTATTCTGCTTTTCTTTTTCTAATCGCTTAAGGTTGAGGCTTAGATTAATAATTTGAGATTTTCCTTCTTTTCTAATATAAGCATTTAATGTTATACATATCCCTGTAATCACTGTTTAGCAGCAGGTCGCAACCCGCCTTCTATGGGTTGTGGTTACCAAGTTCCATCTACAATGCCCTGGCACTGTGAATTGGGTCAGCCCCCTGTGTGTGCTACCCAGTGGTCTGTGTGGAACCCGGACATTGATCTGTCTCTTAGGTCCAGGATATAAGATATGCTATTTAGGGTTGGATCTACACAAGCACGTTTCAGGAGGGAGCCCAGGAGTCATAGACAACATTTTGGATTCAATGCCCTAAAATCTTCCCACTGTTTTATTTACCTGATTCTTTCCAGTCCCTGTGGCTCTCCTTTATAGCCCTGCACCCAAGAAACTGGGGCTTTGTTTATCCCACTACGCCAAGGCAGTAAAAGAACCGAGAGAGTAAAAACAATAGTTTTAAAAGCCCACCCTACTTGGATCCCAGCTCTCCCTATCAGAAAAGGCAGTGCTTGTGGGCAGCAGGGGACTAAGGTATGAAAATATAGAATAAAGAAAAGGGGCCTGGGAGGACAATTCCTTGGTCTCCGGTCTCCCTGGGTGTTTGGAGGCACTTTTCTGCTCATCCTGAAGGGAAGGCTTTCCTGGGCTCTGTTCCCCCCGATGCCCACCTCCATGGTGAAGGCTGCCTGAGGAGAGGCTGTGAGACCGTGGGGAAAGGAAATGGTAAAACTCAGCACCCACTCAGTTTTACTTTGAATTATTGTCTTTTTTCACCATTCTCCTGCTGTCACTTGATTTTAAAACACCTCGAATTCCTCCATTCATTCTAGATTTCAGAGTTGCATTTCAGTGGGAAACAGAGTGAAATGTGCTTACTTCATTTTCCCCTAAATTGAAACCCACCCCTTTTTTTTTCCTTAAAATAAACCTCAAGTGAGGTCCTGAGGTCGTTTTTTAAAGTGCATTTATTTTTAAGTAATTATAGATTCACAGGGATTTTGACAAAAAGGGTACAGGGAGGTTCCTGTCTCTTTCCCCAGCTTTCTCCAATGCCAACATCTGTCATAACCATATATTATATCAAAATTAGGAAACCAACCTTGGCTCAACTGCAGCACTTACTCAGATTTCACAAGTTATTCATGTTCGCATGTGTGTATTGTTCTGTGCAATATTTTCATGCATGTAGCTTTGTGTACCTACCACCACAGTCATGGAACATAACTATATCATCATCACAAGGCTTACCCATGCTCCCACTTTACTTACGTTTTGCAAAAAATATATATTTTTTTGATTTCAGAAAGGAAGGAAGAGGGAGAGATAGAAACATCAATGATGATAGAGAATCATTGATTGGCTGCCTCCTGCACACCCCCTACTGGGGATGATCGAGCCCGCAACCTGCACCTGTGCCCTTGACTGGAATCAAACCCCAGACCCTTCAGTCCACAGGCCGATGCTCTGTCCACTGAGCCAAACCAGCTAGGGCCTTGTTACCACTTCATAGCCACACACCCCTTACCCTGGCCCTAATCTCTAGCAACTATTAGTCTGTTTTCCATCTCTGTAATTATGTTACTTCACAACTTCGTAGAGGCAGAATCATATAGTACATATCCTTTTTAAGTTGGCTTATTTCAGCATAATTTTCTTGAGTTATCCAAGTTGTTGCATATATAAATAGTTTGTTCTTTGAAAATACTGGATAGTATTCCAGAATATGAATGTATCACAGCTTGTTTAACCATTCACCATTGAAGGGCATTTGAGTAGTTTCCCATTTGGGGGTATTACAAATAAAGCTGCTATGAATATTCATGTGAAATATTCTGTGGAAAAGTAAGTTTTCACTTCTCCAGTATAGAAACCCAAGGTTGCATTTTCTGGGTCATATGGTAAGTCCATTTATAGTTTTAGAAGAAACTGCTAAGCTATTTTCCAGAGTGGCTGTACATGTCACACTCCCACCAGCAATGTATGGAGCTCTGGTTCTCTGCATCCTCACCAGCATTTGGTGTTACCACTTTTTAAAAAACAACTTTAATAGATGTGTAGTCATAGCTCATTGTGGTTTTAATTTGCGCTTCCCTAATGGCTAATGGTGTCGACCATGCTTTCATGTGCTTTTTTGCCATCTGTATATCCTCGTTGGTCATGTATCTCTTCATATTCTTCATATCTTTTGTATATTTCCCTTTTGTTTATTTAATGTGGAGTTTTAATAGTTCTTTATATATTTTAGTCACGAGTTCTTTGTTAGATTTGTGATTTGCAAATATTGTATTCCAGTCTGTAATTTGTCTTTTCGTCATCTTAACAGGATCTTTTGCAGAGCAAAATAATTTTAAATTTAATGTGGTCCAATTTATCAATTTTTTTCACATGTGGGTATACTTTGATGTCAAATATAAGAACTCTTTGCCTAGTCCTTCCTTTCTCTCTCCCCACCCCCTTCTGCCAGTGCCTTAACCTTAGACTTTCCAGCTTCCAAAATTGTAAGAAAGAAATGTCTGTTGTTTAAGTCACCCAGTTTATGGTATGTTTGTTTTAGCAGATGAAATGGACTGAGGCAATGGGAGAAGAAAACCCAGGAACTCAGTGCAGGGCCACTCCTCACGTCTGTCTTTCCTGGACAGTCTGCCTACCTCTGTCCACCTTACAGAGTCCTGCTAGGCTTGTCTGGTAGGATATTTTCAGTGCACGTAGTCACATTCAGTGGGAAGGAGTCTACAGGTGAGTGTACACCATCCTGTCATGGAATGCCCAGGCAATGTTTCAAGTATTTGGCATGTGTTGCCACAATGTCTGTCCCCTGAGGAGGGCATGACGATGTATATTCCTACAGCAATGTCTGCATGCATCCATTTTCTTCACCCAATGAAAACAGATAATGTAAGATTTTTGTTTTTAAATTTTGCTTTTGGTTTCTAGTAAGGTGGAAACCCAGAAACTAAGGTGAAAATCCGTGAGAAATCCCTGGGGAGGCACAGCCCAGTGTGGCCGGGACAGGAGGCGAGGCACATTTCCGAGTGGAAGTGGCTACTCAGGTCACTCAGGGTCAGGCTAGAGCAAGTCCTCTCCTACCTGCACCGCCCTGGGGTGACTGCCCGCCCAGCACTGCTCTCGTGAGTTTACTGTTCTTAGGCTAAAAGGGCAGGGAAGTTCCCCAAGGGGCAGGATAGGCCAGTGAGGATGAGCAAAAAAGGATGTTTGAACCATGTTATGTCACCCTATACTCTGACCTCAGGAGCACCCTGGCCACCTTCCCTAAACTTATATGGAAGGTATTGCCTGGGGATAAAGCTTTCTGTCCCTCCCCCCAAGTATCCTATCTAATAAAAGAGTAATATGCAAATTAACCATAACTTCACGCCAAAGATGGCAGCACCCATAGTGGCAGGGCAGGACGCTGGTGGTGTCACCCTGGCAACGTGAGCCCAGCAGGCATTGCCTTGACGATCTGCGAGCAGGTCATGCTGCCCTGGAGAGGCAAGAACGGCTGCAGACAGGCCCCAGCAGGGCCTACTCGTGGGTCGCCGCAGGGATCCGGGAGCAGGAAAGCTGGGTGCACAGGCAGCCCCCAGCAGGGCCTGCTCCTGGGTCCCCGCAGCGATCTACGATCAGACAAGTACAGCCCGCAGGCAGCACCCAGCAGGGCCTGCTTGTGGTCGCTGTGGCGACCCGTGAGCAGGAAAGCACGGCCCACAGGCAGCCCGCAGCAGGGCCTGCTCCCGGGGGTCCGGGAGCAGGAAAGCACGGTGCACAGGCAGCCCCCAGCAGGGCCTTCTCCCGGGTTGCTGTGGCAATCTGTGAGCAGGCAAGTGTGGCCTGCAGGCAGCACCCCACCCTGGCCACAGCTCAAGGAAGAGAACAACACACAGGCGAGGCCAGGAACCTGAGAGATCAACACAGAGGGGCGCCTGCTCCAAGCCTCCATGGTGTGACTTGGGGCAGGCCCCCAGCAGGCAGACACACAGACACACACACACACACACACACACACACACACAGTGCCTGCTCTGAGCCTCTGCTGCCAGGCTGTGGCTGTCAGTAGGACATCCACTGAGGGCTCCCAGACTGTGAGAGGGGCAGGCTGGGCTGAGGGACCCTCACCCCCCAGTGCACGAATTTCATGCACCGGGCCTCTAGTCCTATATAATAAAAGGCTAATATGCAAATCAACCGAGTGGCGGAACAACTGGTCGCTATGATGTGCACTGACCACCAGGGGGCAGATGCTCAATGCAGGAGCTGCCCCCTGGTGGTCAGTGCACTCTCACAGGGGGCGGGCCGCTCGGCCAGAAGCCAGGCTCACGGCTGGCAAGTGCAGCAGCGGTGGTGGGAGCCTCTCCTGCCTCTGCGGCAGTGTTAAGGACCCCTTGAGGTGCGGGCCTAAACCAGTAGGTGGACATCCCCCGAGGGGTCCCAGACTTCGAGAGGGTGCAGGCTGGGCTGAGGCTCCCCTCCCGCCCAGTGCACAAATGTCATGCACTGGGCCTCTAGTACTAGACTAACCAAGGTGGCTGACCTTGCCCAGGGAAAGTGAGTGGCCATAGGGAAAAACTGAGACACAAGAAGAGTAAATTCTGAGAAAGACCACAAACTGAATACCAGAGGAAGCAGATAAATAGACAGAAAAGTATTTGCATGTGCATAATAAATATCCTCAGGAGGATATTGGAAATATGAGGCTAGACAGGCAGGTATGAAGAAGAACCAGCAGGGGATATTGGGTATGAACAATATAAGTGCCAAAACGATGGAGCAGAAGAACAAGTGAATGAATGGAGATCAGATTGAGGGTTCTTATAGAAGAGGTGAGGAAGGGGCCAACGAGATGGAGGGTTCAAGGGGGACAGAGATGAGGAGGAGAAGCGTTCACGTTTACCTGAGTGCCAGGAGGGGAGGAGATCAGTAGATAAGAGAAAATATCTGAAAAAGACCAGAATTTTCCCAGTTCCTGCCAGTGGTGAATGTGCTCATGGTTTTAATTTTTGCACGTCTGGTAGGCACAAGAAATATTTCATTATTGTTTAAATTTGCATTTTTATTAGATAACTGGAGGACTTTAGTACATTTTCAAGTGTTTATTAGCCATCCTTATATCTTCTGTGATTTGTGCATATCCTTTGTTCATTTTTCTATTGGGTTTCATACCATATTGATTTTGTAAAAGATCCTTATATTCCGGATATGAATGCTGTGGCTGTTTATAACCCTTATAAATATTTTCCCTACTATGACTCTTGTCCTTTGACAAGTCCACAATGCCTTTCTTTGTACAGTGGTTTTAAGTGTTCATATAATCAAATTTTGAATTTTCCTTTATGGTTTTAGGTTTGGCTGAATCATTGCTACCTCTTTAATTACAAAAATGACCTTCCATTTTAAACATCCTCTTATTGTAAAAGCTCTTTCCACAAGTGTTCTAAAGTTTTAATTTTTATTCTTTAGCTTAAAAATATTTAATTAGCAATTATTAAAGTGTTGCTTCTCTTTTCAAATTAATATTACCAGTTATACTTACTTACTTTTATTGATTGGTTTACCTGTAGTTTAATATTTTTGAGGTAACAAATGAATATATTTAGTTTTTAAACATCCCAGGAAGATAGGGAGAGTGTAGAGATGTTTCCTCATTAACTCTCCCCCAAACCTCTCACCTTACCTCATCTCCATTACTAACGGTGCTGGCCTGTCTCATGTGTATCTTTCCGATCGATCCCCTCCTAGTAGGCACTTACACACCGTTATTTTCCTCCATTCAGGGTCTTTAACAACAAACACAAATAGGATTGTTTTATTTGGAAACTGTTTTTGGCCATTACGAGTGTGCTGGGAGATCTTTCGATATCATCGCAGTGTGCGCGCGTGTGTGTGACATCCTTGTCCAGTTGGCTGGTCTTGTAGGAAGAACTGAGAGCTCCCCGCTTCCTCCTGTGACTTGGGAACATCCCGCAGAAATCCCGCCCCTGAAGGCAGATGGGCCCACTCTGACACTTTGTTACTTATTTAGTTTTTCTATGGTTATTGTTCTTTTCTCCCTCCTGTTGAGCCATTTCAGTGGCATACATATTCCAAGAAAATCTTTCTTCTCATCCAGATAAAACAAATCGACCAGAATGAAGCTGTACCTACTATCTTCTCGTGGTTTAAAACATCTGCTCTAGCCGAAACCGGTTTGGCTCAGTGGATAGAGCGTCGGCTTGCGGACTGAAAGGTCCCGGGTTCGATTCCGGTCAAGGGCATGTACCTGGGCTGCGGGCACGTCCCCAGTAGGGGATGTGCGGGAGGCAGCTGATCGATGTTTCTCTCTCATCGATGTTTCTAACTCTCTATCTCTCTCCCTTCCTCTCTGTAAAAAATCAATAAAAAAAATATATTAAAAAAAAAAAACAAAAAAAACATCTGCTCTATAGCTGTAGTCATGTCACTTTTTTTAACCTAACTTTTCAAATTTGAACCTTTTCTTTTTTTTCCTTTTGTTTGACCCCCAGAGGTTTGCTTCTCTCTCTCTATATATATATATTATTGATTTCAGAGAGGAAAGGAGAGGGAGAGAGAGAAACATCAATGATGAGAGAGAACCATTGGTTGGCTGCCTCCTGCATGCCCCCTACTGGGGGGTGAGCCTACAACTGGGGCATGTGCTCTGACCAGGAATCAAACTGTGACCTCCTGGTTCACAGATCAACGCTCAACCACTGAGTCACTGCGGTCAGGCAGGTTTGTTTATTTTAATGGTGTTTTCAAAGAATAGGTTTTGGGCTTTATTTATCAAGCCTACTTTTATTATAGTTGTTTAAAAAATAAATTAGTTTGTGTCTTATTCTTTTTCAAAAGAGCTTTTTGTGTTATTTGCTTGGCTATGTCTTTCATATACTTAAGTATATGCTTCTATACTCAGGGCTATAGAGTTTCCCCTGAATACTTATTGGACACATCCCATTGGTTTTCATAGGTCATGCTCTTATTATAGTCAGGTTCTAGAGAGTTGTTCACTTTAGTGTCTTATTTTCTCTTTAACCCAAGTTGCCATTAGCTTTCTCCTTTGCCCCTTTCATCCTGTTTATTACAAGTCCATTTGAGGATATAAATTTCCTTTTAAATACCAATTTTGCTGAACTCCATCATTTTTAATAAAAAATTTTAAAAAATATTTTTATTGATTTCAGAGCGGAAAGGGAGAGAGAGAGAGAGAGAGAGAGAGAGAGAGAGAGAGAGAGAGAGAGAGAGAAACATCAATGATGATAAAGAATCATTGATTGGCTGCCTCCTGCATGCCTCCTACGGGGGATCGAGCCCACAACCCAGGCATGTGCCCTTGACCAAAATCGAATCCTGGACCCTTCAGTCCGCAGGCCGACACTCTATCCACTGAGCCAAACCATCTAGGGCGAGACTCCATCATCCTGTATAACAAAAGCGTAATATGCTAAGTGTCCGACTATTCATTTGACCATTTGTTTGACCGTTCCACTAATCGCTATGGTGCGCACTGACCACCAGAGGGCAGATGCTCTGACCGGTAGGTTAGCTTGCTGCTGGAGTCCGGCCGATAGGGACTGGGCAAGACTGGCCAGACATGCCCTGGAACCCTCCTGCGGTCCCTCCCCAGCCCACCAGCCCCCATCGGCCCCCATCAGGACTGGGCGAGACTGCCCGATTGGCCCCGATTGCCGGCCTTTAGTTTTTATATAAACACCTATTACCATTGAGTTTCAAACATTTTATAAATTTCTTTATAGAAATTATTTTTGCTTCCAAAATGCATTTTTAAAAAACTCCTCACCCAAGGATGTTTTTATTGATTTTAGAGAGAGAGTAAGGGAGAGAGAGAAACATCAGTATGAGAGAGAAACATCGATTGGTTGCCTCCTGTACGCCCCCCCAACCAGGGATCAAACCTGCAACCTAGGTATGTGCCCTGACTGGGAATCAAACTCGTAACCTTTGGGTGCACTGGACGACACTCTAATTAACTGAGCCACCCGGCCAGGGCCAAAACGCATTTTTAATATCGATTTCTTACTGTCCCTCGTTTTACTGCAACCTGGTAAGAATATGATGGTGCGAGGTGTGCAGGTGCCCTTGCTTACCCAGCACAGGGTCAGTGTTTCAAACGCTCTGAATGAGCTTGATGAGAACATACTCCTCTGTTGGGTGCGGGTTCAGGTCTTTCTGTAAAAACAGAGATCTTACCATCGGCTCTCCTGCTTTTTAAAGCTTCATTTGTTTAGTTGCTCAGGTTTTGGAGTTAGAGGATCTTTGACCGTATCCAGGGTGTTGTTTTGTGCGGAGGCTGAAGGGGTGGGGGAGTGGGAGGACGTTTTCATTAGCTCTCGCTGTGCCTTGCCAGGGGGGCGCCCGTCTCCGAGCTCAGTGAGCAGCTGGTGGTGGCTGCATGCGGAGCTGCATTCCCCGGGTGGGAGAGAAGGGGAAATCCGCCTGTTTGTTTTTGGAGCCGAGACAATACTCTCTTCTCTGCTTCCTGATGGATCAGTGGTTCTCACCCTTGGCTGCACATTAGAATCACCTGGGAATCTTTTTAAAATCCTGATTTCTGGGCCTCATCCTCCGGAAATTCTGTTTCTTTGTTACTAATGTTGTGGTCCCACCCCATAACAAAGAAACAGAATTTCCGGAGGATGAGGCCCAGAAATCAGGATTCTAAAAAGATTCCCAGGTGATTCTAAAGTGCAGCCAAGGTTGAGAACCACTGTGACAGATCTTGGTCAGCTGGCTCCCACCTGGTGAGTCCCATCTCCTCACCTTGTTTTCCAAGCTCAGCTCCAGGGGGGCGCCCCCTCCACCGCCCCTGCCCCTGGCGTGCGCCTTCCCCGCGGGCTCCGGGCTCCGCACAGGTGTCCTCCTCTCTCCTAACACAATTCAGCCTCTGAGACGCCGGCTCCCCCCTGGACGCTAAGGCCCTGGACAAGGACCTCAGCTGTGCCCGGCCGAGGCCGCAGGCACCTTCCCGGATCTCTGCCGTGCGCAGCCCGCAGCCAGCCGGCTGGGCCCCGGGCTTCCCGGGTCGCGGAACTGACCTCAAGGTCAAGTTCCTCGCGGTCCTAACACGCGGCCTGGTGCCCTGTCAGCAAACGCGGCGAGACGGGGCACAGGGCGTCTTCTTTCTGGGCCACAGTTTCCCCATCTGCGAGGTAAACTAACGGGGCCACCCCGCTGACGCTGAGAGGAGGGGGGGGCGCTCCGCAGGTGCGGTGGTCAGACTCGGGGCGAGCGCCGCTGAGCTCGGTTCCGCCCCGGGCCGGGAGGGGGCGCCGCAGACAAGCAGATGCGGAGGGACCGCGGGGGGCGGGGCTCCTCAGCCTGATCGGGAGGGAGGGGCCGCCCCACTCAATCCGGCCGAAGGCTGACAATAGGGAGAGTAATTGTCAATCGCGGTAGTTATTGCTAATTGAGCGCTTGAGCTCCCAGGCTCTAGGCAGACGGCAGACGGGCCTTTATTCTCTCATTCTAGCGCCCCAGTGTGTGGAAGCCTGTGTTTGTGTGAACTGGTTATTAACGAACGCCCAGAGGAGAGCTAGAGGACGGGAGATGAGTTCTGCCACCCCGTGGCTGTGTGACTTGGACGTACGTTTGAGCCTGAGGTTCGTCTACATAAAATGGATTTTTGAAAGCCTCACTGCGTGTGCACATGTGTGTTTGCATGTGCGTGTGTGTGCGTGCGCGTGTGTGCTCACACGTGTGCATTATAGGCTCCCGGAGTGGCGTCGAGGAGTCCAGGGGAGATGCCTGGGAGGCCTTTGACAGCAGGCGTTTGGCGCTGTCGCCCCGTGGTCCTTGGCTCCAATTCAACAGCAACAGGAATCCCCAATCTGGGGAGCAGCGAAGAAGGAAACAGGGCACAGCAGTTCAACTGCGATGCGGGCAGCTATGGAGACCGCGGCTGTGCACAGCTCAGTGGTGTGACAGCCGGATTATAAACAGGCGGCTGCGGAGAGGCCCGGGGCCAGGGCGGAGGAGTCACCCACCCTGGGCTTCTGAGGACCCACGGAACATCCGGATGACTGTGGGGCACGGGGGCTTCTCCTGCAAATGCCCCCAAGGAGGGAGAAAGCTGAGGTCAGACACCGAATCCGGAGTCACAGGGGCCATGGAGACCGACCTGGGCGCCAGCAGCACCTGCCGCCACAGGTTTGGGAAAGAGAGACAAGTCCTGACCCTCTGGCCTATGGCCCTGCTCGAACCTGCTTAGCTCCAGGCCTGCATGTTTTTCTCTCGTTGCATTCATGGAAAGTACTCTTCTAAGTAACCCGGGCTTATCCACTAATTTTATTTCTTGGCTCTTCTCTCCTGATGATGCACTCCTGGTATTGCGGTTGCTGAACCCTGGTGGCTGGGCGTTCTGGCTCGCATCAGCCTTCTGCTCTTCATGTGGTGAGGGTCCTGCCGCGGAGTCTCCCTGTGGCCGGCTGACACGGACATTCCCAGTGGACCAGGCTCTGGCTGCACTGGCCTCTCCACCTCACCTTCCTCACCCTCCTCACCCTCCTCACCTTCCTCACCTGCCTCACCCTCCTCACCCTCCTCACCTTCCTCACCCTCCTCACCCTCCTCACCTTCCTCACCTTTCTCACCTTCCTCACCCTCCTCACCTTTCTCACCTTCCTCACCCTCCTCACCTTCCTCACCATCCTCACCCTCCTCACCCTCCTCACCTTTCTCACCTTCCTCACCCTCCTCACCCTCCTCACCTTTCTCACCTTCCTCACCCTCCTCACCTTCCTCACCTTCCTCACCTTCCTCACCTTCCTCACCCTCCTCACCTTCCTCACCTTTCTCACCTTTCTCACCTTCCTCACCCTCCTCACCTTCCTCACCTTTCTCACCTTCCTCACCCTCCTCACCCTCCTCACCTTCCTCACCCTCCTCACCCTCCTCACCTTCCTCACCTCCTCAACCTTCCTCACCTTCCTCACCCTCCTCACCCTCCTCACCTTCCTCACCCTCCTCACCCTCCTCACCTTCCTCACCTTCCTCACCCTCCTCACCTTTCTCACCCTCCTCACCCTCCTCACCTTCCTCACCTTCTCACCCTCCTCACCTTTCTCACCTTCCTCACCCTCCTCACCTTCCTCACCTTTCTCACCTTCCTCACCCTCCTCACCCCTCCGCACCCTCCTCACCTTCCTCACCCTCCTCACCTTCCTCACCTTTCTCACCTTCCTCACCCTCCTCACCCTCCTCACCTTCCTCACCTTCTCACCTTCCTCACACCCTCCTCACCTTTCTCACCTTCCTCACCCTCCTCACCTTTCTCACCCTCCTCACCTTCCTCAACCTTTCTCACCTTCCTCACCCTCCTCACCTTTCTCACCTTCCTCACCCTCCTCACCTTTCTCACCTTCCTCACCCTCCTCACCTTTCTCACCCTCCTCACCTTCCTCACCTTCCTCACCCTCCTCACCCTCCTCACCTTCCTCACCTTCCTCACCCTTCCTCACCTTCCTCACCTTCCTCACCTTCCTCACCCTCCTCACCTTCCTCACCTTCCTCACCCTCCTCACCTCCTCACCTTCCTCACCTTCCTCACCTTCCTCACCCTCCTCAACGTCCCACCTTCCTCACCTTCCTCACCTTCCTCACCCTCCTCACCCTCCTCACCTTCCTCACCTTCCTCACCCTCCTCACCCTCCTCACCTTTCTCACCTTCCTCACCTTCCTCACCTTCCTCACCTTCCTCACCTTCCTCACCCTCCTCACCTTCCTCACCTTTCTCACCTTTCTCACCTTCCTCACCCTCCTCACCTTCCTCACCTTTCTCACCTTCCTCACCCTCCTCACCCTCCTCACCTTCCTCACCCTCCTCACCCTCCTCACCTTCCTCACCCCCTCTCACCCCTCCTCACCTTCTCAACAATCACCCTCCTCACCCTCCTCACCTTCCCACCTTCCTCCCTCCCACCTTCTCACTTCTCACCCTCCTCACCCTCCTCACCCTTCTCACCTTCCTCACCTCCTCAACCTTTCTCACCTTCCTCACCCTCCTCACCTTCCTCACCTTTCTCACCTCCTCACCCTCCTCACCCTCCTCACCCTCCTCACCTTCTCACCCTCCTCACCTTCCTCACCTTTCTCACCTTCTCACCCCCTCCTCACCCTCCTCAACCTTCCTCAACCTTTCTCACCTTATTCCTCACCCTCCTCACCTTTCTCACCTTCCTCACACCTCGCCTCCCTTTCTCACCCTCCTCACCTTCCTCACCTTTCTCACCGTCCCCTCACCCCCTCACCGTTCTCACCTTCCTCACCCTCCTCACCTTCCTCACCTTCCTCACCCTTCTCACCTTCCTCACCCTCCTCACCTTCTCACCTTCCTCACCCTCCTCACCTTTCTCACCTCCTCACCCTCCTCACCTTCCTCACCTTTCTCACCCTCCTCACCAGCCTCACCTTCCTCACCTTTCTCACCTTCCTCACCCTCCTCACCTTCCTCACCTTCCTCACCTTCCTCACCTTCCTCACCCTCCTCACCCTCCTCACCTCCTCACCTTCCTCACCTTCCTCACCTTCCTCACCCTCTCACCCTCCTCACCTTTCCTCACCCTCCTCACCTTCCTCACCTTCCTCACCCTCCTCAACCCTCCTCACCTTTCCACCCTCCTCACCTTCCTCACCTTCCTCACCTTCCTCACCTTCCTCACCTTCCTCACCCTCCTCACCCTCCTCACCTTTCTCACCCTCCTCACCTTCCTCACCTTCCTCCCGCCTCACCTTCCTCACCCTCCTCACCCTCCTCACCTTCCTCACCCTCCTCACCTTCCTCACCTTTCTCACCCTCCTCACCAGCCTCACCTTCCTCACCTTTCTCACCCTCCTCACCAGCCTCACCTTCCTCACCTTTCTCACCTTCCTCACCCTCCTCACCCTCCTCACCTTTCTCACCTTTCTCACCTTCCTCACCCTCCTCACCTTCCTCACCAGCCTCACCTTCCTCACCTTCCTCACCCTCCTCACCAGCCTCACCTTCCTCACCTTCCTCACCTTCCTCACCCTCCTCACCCTCCTCACCCTCCTCACCTTCCTCACCTTCCTCACCCTCCTCACCTTCCTCACCTTCCTCACCTTCCTCACCCTCCTCACCAGCCTCACCTTCCTCACCAGCCTCACCTTCCTCACCTTCCTCACCCTCCTCACCAGCCTCACCTTCCTCACCTTCCTCACCTTCCTCACCTCCTCACCCTCCTCACCTTCCTCACCTTCCTCACCCTCCTCACCCTCCTCACCCTCCTCACCTTCCTCACCTTCCTCACCCTCCTCACCCTCCTCACCAGCCTCACCAGCCTCACCTTCCTCACCTTCCTCACCAGCCTCACCTTCCTCACCTTCCTCACCCTCCTCACCCTCCTCACCTTCCTCACCTTCCTCACCAGCCTCACCCTCCTCACCTTCCTCACCTTCCTCACCCTCCTCACCAGCCTCACCTTCCTCACCAGCCTCACCTTCCTCACCCTCCTCACCCTCCTCACCCTCCTCACCCTCCTCACCTTCCTCACCTTCCTCACCTTCCTCACCCTCCTCACCCTCCTCACCAGCCTCACCAGCCTCACCTTCCTCACCTTCCTCACCATCCTCACCTTCCTCACCTTCCTCACCCTCCTCACCCTCCTCACCTTCCTCACCTTCCTCACCAGCCTCACCCTCCTCACCTTCCTCACCCTCCTCAACCTCCTCACCTTCCTCACCTTCCTCACCAGCCTCACCTTCCTCACCTTCCTCACCCTCCTCACCCTCCTCACCTTCCTCACCCTCCTCACCCTCCTCACCAGCCTCACCAGCCTCACCATCCTTACCATCCCTGCCAGCATGATGCACCACGCCCCGTTTAAGGCTCTTTACCGGAATTTCCTTGCAGCCCTCCTACTAGAAGTGGAGGCGTGGTGTCTCCCCATTTACTGATGAGGCACTGGAGCTTACAGAGGTTAAGTAACAAGACCAAGGGCATCACCATTTCCATCTCCTCCTCTCTGGTTTGCCCCACCCCAGCCCTTCTTCCTGTGTGCACTTCCCTTCCCAACTTAACAGAGATGCCACCCAAGCCTCTTTGGGCCCATTCAGGGGGCTCGGTGACTTCATCGGCCATCAGCCCTTGGCCCCCCGGAGGTGCTGGAGCTGGCTGAGCTCTCCCAGCTCTGGGAAAGTGGACTGCGAAGCACGCCTTTGCCTTCGGAGTCTCCACAGAGCCTGGCCTAGGCCTGGCCACAGTAAGGGAGCCAGAAGTGCTGGTTTGGCAGTCACCTTGTACTGACTGGTTTAGTGTGGGGTCCTAGAGAGATCTTATTCTATGACCCTCACAGGGCACTCAGAGCCCTGTCCCAGCACACACACACACACACACACACACACACACACAGGCACATGCACACACGTGCCCCCATGCCATCTTGTCTCTGCAGTTTCAGTTCCACCCTCCCCTGCCCATTTGCCCATCCCCTCAAGGCCACGCTCAGAAACCATCTCAGCTGCCCCGTCCTCTCTCCTTCCCTTCCTCATAGAAGAAGTGATGCTCTTCCCGGTCACCAAGCATTTGCTGGGTGCTTAGTGGATGCCAGGCCCTCCTGTGACAGCAGCAGTTGCTGTGTTCTGTGCCAAGCCAGGCTCCCCTTGAGTCCGGGATGAGGTGAACCTCATCAGACAGACAAGGAGACGGAGGCACAGAGAGGCCGTGTGACAGAGCCGGGTCCTGCTCAGGCTCCTGCGTGTACAAGTGAGCAGCCAATGCCCTTCCACAACTGGGGTGGGTGAGGTCCACACACATCCAGAGGCGCAGGGCTCCAGGTGCGAGAGCAGAATGCAGAAAGCTGGGGGCATCCAGGAAGGACTCCTGGAGTCCCAGGGCCCGAACCAGCGGAGGAGAGAGAAGAGGTGTGAAGGGGGCCCAAGGTGGGAACGTCAGGACAAGACTGGCTCCGGGGACAAGGCTATGCCCAGTAGGACGGGCTGGGAGTGCTGGAGGGAGGGAGGCCCACAGGGGCTGGAGGGCTGGAGGGAGGGAGGCCCACAGGGGCTGGAGGGATGGAGGGAGGGAGGCCCACAGGGGCTGGAGGGATGGAGGGAGGGAGGCCCACAGGGGTGGAGCCACTCTGTGTCATCTCTCTGGTGTGTTCCTTTATCCCTGCACTTGTATGTTTGTTCGACAAACTTGTGTTGAGAAGCTTTCATAAAATCTTCTCTCCATGGGCAGGACATAAAAAAATAAAGTTAGCTTTATTTAAAATTCTTAGAGAAGAAGGCCGGAGGCCTCATGGTGGCACACTGGCCTTGGGTGTATCCCTCAGCCTCCTGTGGTTGGTTAGTAGGAGTCGTGTCCCGGGGGTGCTGGACTACAAAGCAAAGGGAGCAGACTCCGAGATCACCCCCACCCTGGCCCAGCCACTAACTCTGGTGGGAATGGCCGTCTTGTCTTTCTGACAACAGTCAACTTAGCAACAGCCACTGCCCTCTCCCGGGCGCTTCCTCTGGGCCCGGCTCAGTGTTTAGTGCTTTACATACACCCTGTCACTCCAACTTCAAAACAGTCCTGTGATCATCCCACTGAGGACACTGACCCGAGAGGTCAGCAGAACCCCCAAGGTCTCCCAGCCAATAGGGGGCAGTGCCAAGGTGGGCCCAGCCTGTGGAGCTGACGCTCTTACCCACGGCCCCTCATCCTGTCATCTCTGTGCCAGGGGTTTCTGTGGGCCTCACAACGGTCTTACAAGCAGATGAGGTCAGTCCTGGCCACTGAGGCTCAGACTGAGCTCGCTCCCTTCTTCCTCTGAGTGTGAGCTCATTCCCCTGCCCTCTCTCCTCCCCACAGGACTCCCTGTCCTGCTGTGAGAGAGCGGGCTCAGACCCACTCCCACCTGCAGCATGCCATCTGCTGGGCACCCCTGCCTGCCTGTAAAACCAGGAGGGCCTATGACAGGGCAGGCATGCAGGTCGCTGGGCCTTCCCAGGCCAGCTGCCTCCACACGTGACTGCTGGAAAAGGCTGATTCTGGGGCCAGAAAACCAGCACGGCGCAGGGACCCTGTACCCCGGGAGCCTGGTGGGACAGCTGCTTTGACCTCCCGCCCTGGGTCTGAGCACTGAGTTTCCTCCCCTGCTCTGTGGCCCTGGTGGCCCTCATTCTGCCACGCGTGAGCAGCAGCCTCTGGAAGCCACGTCCTCCAGAGAAACACAATTATGTCCTTGGCCGTGCCCCCTCATGAATGCAATCCGGAAGTTTCCTCAAGACTTCAGCTGCTTGGCTGGCAGCCGGGCCAGGCCTGGCCGGAGCCATGTGAGACCCACAGCTTCTCCCCAGGCCCGAGGGCCTCAGAGAGCCGCCCCCAGCCAGGCCGGCACCCACAGGGCCAGGCAGCTCTGGGCGGCCCCACCTGTGTGCCTCATGGCCGCCCTCCTCTCCTCTTGGAGTGCGGTCCTTGGCGCTGACTTCAGTGAGTCATCGAGTCTTCATTTGTTTGGACAAAACACTCAGCAATGAGGAATCAGCACTTTGGAGAACATTCCAGAAAACAGCCATTTTCCCATCAAGGTTAATTGAGAATTTTAAGAGGACAGGAAATTTGGGGAGAGTCCAGAAATCCTCTCCGCTGTGGCGATAAGCTGTAATCAGAGCCAAAGGGCTGTGTTAATTCCCGGGGGTTGTCTCCCTGGGCCCAGAGTACATCAGCAGCCTGTGGGGGTCAGATGAGAGGCGGTCAAATATTTGGGGAAGAAGATTCAGGGAGGGCCGGGGTGCACCTTGCTCCTTGGAGCTGCTGTGCCCCCACCCAGCCCAGCCTGCACCCTGCACTGGCCTCGGAGGCGCCTCAGTGTCCCGCAGTTTGAAACGGTGGGGACAGGGCCTTCAGACAGGGAGGAGCGTGAGCAGCGGCAGGTGCAGGAGGGCCAGGCAGGGCCTGGGGCCGAGCTGAGAGTCGAGTCCCCAGTGAGGCAGGGACTAGAGTTCGAGGTGAGGAAGCTGCAGGGGAGCAGGTTTCCCAGGCAGAGGCCCAAGAACCGCCTCTCCAAGTGCATCCAAGCGGCGGGCAAGGCCTGCGGGCACAGCCATGTGAACCAAATGGAGTTCCCTCTGCGTTGGCCTCGGTGGGGCGGGCAGGGCTCCCGGTGCCCGCTGGCAGGCCCCCGTGGTTTCTGTGAGTAGAGCTGGCAAGAAGGAGGTGCCCAGTGATGCCGGCTGTTCCCAGGGGCTTCTTCCAGCCTGGACTCTGGGTCTGGATCTGCCCCTTCTACCCCCACCCCCACCCCCCTGGGCCAGGTCCCCAGGCAGATTCATTGGCTTTAGCCACCAGCTGACCAGAGCCCCGCTGTCCAGCCTCGCAGAGCAGCTGCTGGTTGGATGGAGAACTGGTGGGGCCTTGGACATGGGGGTGGGGTGGGGGTGAGGGACAATGGCGAGGATGCTGATGCTGATACTGACACAGCCACATCATCATTAATTTCCTCTGCTGACCCCCCCGCCCCTCCATTCACTTTCAGTCCCTGTGACTCCCCACCTTCCCTCCAGCCGGTAGTGAGAGGTGGGTGGGATGCTTGCTCTCTCTGTGGGTCAAGCTGTAACCCAGGAAATTAGAAGAAATGCTATCACCACATGTTGAGAGCACACTGTGTGCCAGGAGCTTTACAAATCAGCAGCCCAGTCTGCACCCAGCTCTGACCTCGGAGGCGCCTCAATGCCCCGCACCCACCACAGGTGACCCTCCCAGATGACACAGCCAGTGCAGAACTGGGGCTGGGGTTGGAGCCAGGTCTCTCCAGGCACCTCGCCCCTCTCCATGGGGCTGTGCTGGAAGGGAAGGGGTGTCAGTAAAGGGCAGGGCCAGCTCCTTTGGGAGAGCCGTGTCTCCTATCCTGCCAGCCGGCTCCCTGGTGGGACTCCTGGGCAGAGCTCCGAGGCCTGGCAGCTCCCCTCCTCCTGCTGTCGGCCTGCGACCTCAGCACCAGCAGGCCGCCTGTGATAAGGTATCCTGAACCCCAGGAGGAACCAGGCCCTCGGACAGCAGGCGTCCCCCACTTCTGGGCCCAGAAGCCCAAGAACAACGTGCAGCTGTCGTTTCATGCCTCCCATGACCTCATGCCTGTCCTGGAATGAAAAGCAAGGCCATGTCAGGGAGCCGGCGGTGGCCAAGGCTGTCATCCATTCCTCAAGTTTCCCCTGGGCTAGTTCAGAAGGTGACCCACCTTGATTATGTTGGTGTTCCCACAGAAACATGCCAGAGAACCAGAACTTCACATGGAGCTCTCACGAGGGTCAGGTGAGGTCGGGCCTGAAGAATGCTCTCGGATTCACCGGGAGACCCTGGCGGCCCTGCTGGCTTCAGGGCTGTGTCTGAGCAAACGGGCAGTAACAGGTCTCCCGGAGCAGGGGCAGGGAAGCAGAGGTCTTTCCCAGCAAATGGTTAGGCTTTTTGGCCTGAATAATAGGGTTAAAATGTACACCCCCCCTTTTCACCTTGGCTTCCAGGAAGCTCAGTGCTAAGTTTTATACTCAACTCCAGTCTCCTTTCCTGGGCTGGCTCTCTGGGGCAGCCCTGGTCTCTCCCCACTGCACAGGCCTGTGGTTTAGTATGTGTATAGAGTGCCCACTATTGCTGCCTGGGGCACCTTCTGGAATGAGGCAGTGTGAGTACGAGGGGGTGATGATGAGTAAGCAATTATGGGAGTTGAGTGTGTCCTTAAAGGGCTCTCTGCAGAGGATGGGCGAGGCATACGGGCTGGGGAGGAGGGGAGGGGACAGGGGGTCTCAGTGATGGCCACCAGGGAGCAGGAGCCAAGGAGCGCGCACCTATGGTGACATCATGGCGTATTGTGTGACAGACACTTTCAGTAAGCAGAAGTGTTGCGAGGTGGCATAAACTGCATCGCACAAGAGGGAAACCATCCTCAGCCCCTTGCTGGGCTGTCGCTGCCGTCATATTCCTTGGCTGCCTTGGCCTGTGCCTGAGGCGATGGTGAAGGGGTTGATGCTGTGCTTCTGCTCACTAACCTTGTGCCAGAAAGAAGCCTTGGGCTCTGCACGAGCCCCCCTCTCGGGGGACTCACTTAGATCGGCCCTATTGTTGTTGTTTTTTGTTAACCCTCACCTAAGGATATACAAGTATATAGTTAATCCTCACCTGCACATGTTTTTTCCATTAATTTTTCATTTTTAATTTTTAATTTTATATTTTTATTGATTTCAGAGAGGAAGGGAGAGAGGGATAGAAACATCAATGATGAGAGAGAATCATAGACCGGCGGCTTCCTGCATGCCCCCCACTGGGGATCGAGCCTGCATGTGCCCTGACCGGGAATCAAACCGTGATCTCCTGGTTCCTAGGTCGATGCTCAACCACTGAGCCATGCCAGCAGGGCTCCATGAATTTTTTAAAAGAGAATGGAAGAGAGGGGAGAGAGAGAGAAACATCAGTATGAGAGAGCCACATCGATTAATCACCTCCCACACACACCCTGACTGGGGCTGGGGATTGAACTTGCAACCCAAGTAAGTGCCCATGACCAGGAATCAAACCCATGACCCTTCAGTGAGCAGGCTAATGGTCTAACCATTGAGCACAGTGGTCAGGGCATAGCTTGTCCCTGTTTTTTTTAATGATGAAGATAGTGCTGCAGTGAGCCTGCTAGTGCATATGTGGCTTTTCCCTTCTTTTAAATCATCTGCACCAGGTAATTGCTCAAATGTGGGGGTCAGTGCCTTGGAGTATGAGTGTTTGAATGCACTACTGTGTAGGGTTGGCTGGAAAGACCCAGCCAGCTCCCAAGACCCTGGCCCCAGAGGCTTGCTCCTGCACGCCAACTCGTCACTGTTGGGTTTGGCATTAAGACATTAATTTGATATTAAACTGCATCTGTCACTTTATCTGAATTTCTTTGCTGTGTGGTTGAGCAGTTTGCTCTACTTTATTTAATTTTTGAATTACAGTTTACATTCAATATTATTTTGTACTAGTTTCAGGCCTACAGCATAGTGGTTAGAGAATCGTGTACTTTATGGAGTGCTCCCTGATATTTCCAGTACCACCTGGCACTACACAGAGTTATTACAATACTAGTGACCCAGTGCACAGATTCGTGCACATTGAAAGAAAATTAATTAGAAGGTGGCCAGTGGGGCTGGACTGTGCAAGATGGCCCCGACACGCTCTGGAGCCAACCTTCCTCAGTCCCTCCCCAGTGTCTGCGGAATGAGTGGTGTCCCTGGCAGGTGGGGTCCCTCGGCCAGGCGTGCAGGGATGGGGCCAAAAACGGCTCTCTGACATCCCCTGAAGGGTCCCAGAGTGCGAGAGGGCACTCTGCAAAGTTGCTGTCATGCAGGGTGTGGAACGCAAATGCAAGTGTGCAGTAAACCAGATTCGGGCCGATAGTGCCCCAGCAACAACATAACCTGTGGCCGAAGGTGGCATCACCTGGCCACACGAAGAATTGGGCTCCCTCCTCTCTGGTTTAGGGGTGTGTCACCCGAGAACCGCCACTGCCAAGTCACTGCAGCTTGGCAGCTCCCACATTGAGTATCTGCCCCCTGGTGGTCAGTGCATGTCATAGCGACCAGTTGGATGGTCGGACACTTAGCATATTAGCCTTTTATATAGAGAGAGATAGTTGACTATATTCCCTGTGGGGTTTTTTTGTTATTTTACGTTTTTGTTTTTCTTTTTTTGCTATTTGTGCTTCATTTATAAACTATCTGTTCATACTAATTGCACCTTTATCAATCAAAGACTTAATGAATTCATTAAAATTTGAGGGGAAATTTTTATGTATTATAAAATTGACTATAGGTAGGTCTGTCATATTTAATACAAATATCTCTCTAGTCTGTATTCCTTCTTATTTTAGTTTCCCCCCAGAAAATTGTTTTCTAGTTAAGTCATGGCCCTGATTTTACAGGTGAAAGGGGACTGTCCCCTCGCAGTTCCCCAACCTGGCTTTGGAGGCCACCCCAGAGGCTGCCAAGTCTGGCTGCGAGTGGTCTTGGGGGCAGGTCTTGTGCAATTGAGGACCATACCTGGACCCCACATTATTCTTTATTGCCACTTGGGCCCCAGAGGCCCAGCAGCTGGGACAAGCCCAGCCCTGGACAAGGTCTTGGGAAGCACCATCCTTGCATCAGAAGGGCCGGATGGGGGAGCTCCCAACTCAGCCACAGAGGGCAGCACAACAGGTACCTGAGGCTCTCCAAGACCCACCCACACACGAGAAGGGAGGTTGCAAGTGCAAATCCCTCCGTGGCCAGGAGAGTCACCAGGGGTGGGGTGAGAGCACGACCCCAACGGAGGGTTTCCTGAAGCAGGGTCAGAGGCAGGGAGGGGCCTGCCGGGGTGCTGAACAAGACCCCCCAGCTCTTCCCATACTACAGACTCCACACTCAGCACCTCCTCAGCTCCTACCTCCCCCCCCCCCCGCCCTCCTCTCATGTGCCTTGGTCACCTGTCAGTCCCCTGTCATGCACCATCCCATCTCCAGGAGCTGGCCCTTGCTGGCGGCTGCAGTCCACGGCCAGGCCTCTGCACAGCACTTCCTGCTGGTACCTCCTGGGAGGCGGAGAAGGAACAGAGGGTCTCAGCGATGGCCCAGCTGGCTCTGTCCTCCTCCCTGGCCCACAGAAAGGTGCCAGGGGTGGTGGTCAGACTGAATTGGTGTCTTGGATGGTTAGACTCCAGGCAGGCGAGTGAGGTTCCCCTTGGGCCCCCTTCAGATGTGAATGTGGCATTTGAGGGTGGGTGCTCCGGGTAGTGGGGAGGCTGGGAGATGCTCCCTTCCTGCCTCCTTGTGGAGCCAGGGCGCAGCTCAGGAAGGCAGCCAGCCGTCCGCCCCCTGTCTCAGGCCTCCTTTGTGTGTGAGTCACCAGCTGGAAGTCGCCTTCATTTGTTTTAATTTAAAGGCATCGGCTCATCCTGGGAGCGCTGCCACCGGCTTGTCCTTTCTTCCCCTGGGGGATGGGTGCAGAGTGCTTTGCCATAAAGCACTTTCCCCTCATCATCTTTAAAAAAATTTTCTTAGCAGAAGCACTGGGAGAAATTTACTGGCCTGTCAGAAAAGCCATTGCTCATCAGCCCGGAGCGAGGACGCGCAGGGGTCATCGATTTATGGGCAGTGTCTCAGGGAGGGATTAAATCATTCAGCAACATGCCCTTAAGAAATCACTGAAGCCCCACACTGCATACACTTCCTGTTCCTAGACCTTCCCATTAAATGCGTTTTCCAAATGCAAAGTAAGTCCAGAGGTGAGGGTCGTCTCCCAGCTGTTCAGAAGCTGCACCTGCACCGTTCGTGGCAGAGGACTGGGCAGAGCTGTGTGGGGGGGAATGACACACATGTGCCTCCACATGCCAACAAATAGGTACTTGTGTGACCACTTACATAAAGATACACACAACCATTGTCTAGCTGTGATGGCTTTCAGCTTTCTTATGTTTGTGTTACATTGTGAGTTGCCACAAATTCATTCAGATGAATAAAGGCATAAACATATTGCAGTGCCTGGCTGCCGGATCCAGAAGGCCTGTCAGAGTCCCCTGGGGATGCTGCTGTTCCGCACAGGGCTCTGCCTGGCACCGTGTTGTCAGGTAGTCAGGGGAAGCTGCAAACGGCACCAGCTGGGCAGGCCTCTTTTTAAACAATCGTTACTGTTGAGAATATTACAGATGTTCCCCTTTTCCCCCTCCATTGCCTCCCTCCACCCAGTTGCCGCCCCCTCCCCAGGCCTTCACTACCCTATTGTCTGTGTCCATAGGTAATGCATATAAATTCTTTGGTTAATCTCTTCCCACCCTCTACCCTCCCCTTCCCTCTGAGATTCTTCAGTCTGTTCTATGTTTCCGTGCCTCTGGTTTTATTTTATTCATCAGTTTATTTGGTTCATTAGATTCCTTGTTCATTTACTTTGATTTTTTTGATTCAATTGTTAATAGATATGTAATTATTGCCATTTTATTATTCATATTTTTTATCTTTTTCTCCTCCTCCTCCTCCTCCACTTCCTCCTCCTCCTCCTCCTCCTCCTCCTCCTCCTCCTCCTCCTCCTCTTCCTTCTCCACCACTTCTTCCTCCTCTTTCTCCTTCTCCTCCTTCTCTTCCTTCTTCTTGATGACCCTTCAACATTTCATATAATACTGGTTTGGTGGTGATGAACTCCTTTAGCTTTTTCTTGTTTGTGAAGCTCTTTATCTGACCTTCAATTCTAAATGATAGCTTTGTTGGGTAGAGTAATCTTGGTTGTAGGTCCTTGCTATTCATTACTTTGAATATTTCTTGCCACTCACTTCTGTTGAGAAATCAGCTGACAGTCTATGGTTGCTTTCTTGTAGGTAACTAACTGCTTTTCTCTTGTTGCTTTTAAGATTCTCTCTTGGCATTTTAATTATGATGTGTCTTGGTGTGGGCCTCTTTGGGTTCCTCTTGTTTGGGACTCTCTGCAGTTCTCAGACTTGTAAATCTATTTCTTTCACCAGGTAGGGGAAGTTTTCTGTCATTTCTTCAAATAGGTTTTCAATATCTTGCTCGCTCTCTTTTCCTCTGGACCCCCATAATGTGAATATTGGTAGGCTTGCAGTTGTCCCAGAGGTTCCTTACACTATGTTCATATTTTGGATTCTTTTTTCTATTTGCTCTTCTGATTTGGTGTTTTTTGCTTTCTCATATTTCAAATCACTGATTTTATTCTTGGCACACTCTACTATTGATTCCGTGTAAATTATTCTTCATTTCAGTTAGTGTATCTTTCATTTTTGACTGGTCCTTTTTCATGTCTTTGATGTTCTCACTAAGATCCTTGGAATTCTCACTAAACCTCTTGAAGCTCTCATTAAGTTCCTTGAGCAACCTTATAACCACTGTTTTGAACTCTCTAGTAGCTTGCTTGCTTCCATTTCACTTAGTTCTTTTTCTGGAGATTTCTTCTGTTCTTTCATTTGTGACATGCTCTTTGTCTCTGCATTTTGGCTGCTTCCCTGTGTTTGTTTCTATGTATTAGATAGAGCTGCTATGTCTCCTGGAATTGGCAGAGTGGCCTAGTGTAATAGGTGCCGGAGACCATTCATTGTCTTCACTAGCTGAGTTTAGACAGAGACCCCCCAAAAGCTAGTAGCCCTTGAAAGTCCTAGTAAAGGTCAGGGCTTGAAAGTCCTAACAAAGGTCAGGGCTGTGCACCACCCAGTTAATCTAGGAACCATTCAGTTAATTTAGGTAATAATAGTTGAAGCATCCCCACCTTAGTTCCCTTAATTCCTTAGATACTTATGTAGATTCTTGTTGATTATTGTTAATCAGATACCCTGCCTACTCCCGGAAACCTATTGATGAGCTAATCAGATACTTAGTCTATTCCTGGAATTTGTCCACTGATCCCTGTGTCATTGAAACCTCCTTACCCTAGGGCTACCCCAAACAAACCTCCTTACCCTAGGGCTACCCCAAACAAACCTCCTCACCCTAGGGCTACCCTAGACCAAATAAAAGGTTGGAACGGCCTGAGCATCAGTGGAAGTCCCTCTCCTTGAGTTGGACTTGCCTGCCTGGTCCTCCAATATTGCAAAATTATCTCGTGTCTCTTTCTCTCATTTGTTGTGCGGCTCCTCTTTCAGATACCGAACCCTACTCCACGCGGGTCGTGGAAGGAATCACCCGACAATAGGTGTCCTGTAGGGCCCAGTGGCTCAGCCTCCCCAGTCACCTGAGCTGGGCACTCTAGGAATGCCCCTGTGTGGGCTGTGTGCACAGTCTAGTTGAGTTGAACCTTAATTGCTGTTGACGTTACTGGGAGGAATTGATCCACAGGCCAACTGGCTCTGAGGACCAGATGCAACTACAGTGGAAGAGCTGCTGTGCAGGAGACTGCCCCTTGAGTGTGTGACTCGTGGATGTGTACAGTTGTAATCTGATGTTGTCTGAAGCTGTCCACTGGGTGCACTGGCTCTGGGACCTCCTGGGAGGTGCAAAGTCTGCCACTGCCGGTGGCCTGCCTGGGGCCACCTGGAAGGAGCTACAGAGCTATCTGCAGATGGCTGCTACTTGTGTTGGACTTGGAGGTGCCCAGGAGAGGCCAAGCTGTGAACCAAAGCAGGCTGCTGCTAGTGTCAGGTCTTGGGCCCCTTACTGATATTTATAAGGTACACTGACTCCAGCTGCAACTTGTCTGAGATTTTAGGAAAGTCTGAAGCCTGATCCAGGCCAGGCCAGGTGGAACAGTGAGGGGCAACTTGATGAAGACTCAGAAATGACTCCTGCCAGTCAGCTCTGTGGCAGAGAAGGTCTCAGCATAGGAACACTGCGACCACTTTTGTCTTGGAGAAAGCTGCCCTCGAGCTCTTGCCTGATGCCAGACAAGTTAGTTCCTTCCCATATGTCCCTGGATCCTTTCAAGCTGCTGCCAAGATATCCCTCCTGGTTATAAAAGTGCCACACGTGGGTGTTGGACCAGCCTGTTCTGTGCCTTTGCCCCTCCTACCAGTCTCAATGTGCTTTCTTCTTTACTTCTCTAGTTGTAAGACTTCCATTCAGCCAGATTTCAAGTGGTTCTGAATGATGGTTGTTCTGTATTTTAGTTGTAATTTTGATATTGGGCATGCCTCTTGAGAGTCAAGGGCCAGTGATTGGGAGCTTGGCTCTGAAGCCAGCTGGACCTGAGTTCAAATGCAGCTCCTCACTAGCAAGTTGTGTGACTTAACCCCTCAGTGCTGTTAGAACTATGCGAGCCTGGAATGTGCAGTGCTAGGACTGCAGTTTAGATTGATGGATGAGGGTCCTTTTGTTGTTAATGAGCCTGAAAACCTGACAGACTGTTTCAGCACAACAGCTAGTCCACCAAGAAACTCAACAAGCATGAGGCATGAGGTGTGGATAACTAAATATTGTGGTGGTTAATGTTATGTGTCCACTTAACTGGATCATGGGGTTCCCAGATGAAGCATTTTTTCTGGGTGTGTCTGCAAGGGTGTTCCCAGCAGAGATTAGCATTTGCATTGGTGGTAACTGAGTAAAGCAGGTTGCCCTCGCCAGTGTAGGTGGGCCTTGTACAAATAGTTGAAAGCCTAAATAAAACAAGCAGCGAAGGGAGGGAGGATTTGCTCGCTTCCTGCCTGCCTGCTGGGCTGGGACATTGGTCTTCTCCTGCTCTTGGACTGAGGCTTACCCTGCATTGTGGCTGAAGGCCTCGCTAACAATATATGGCCTTAGCCAATGAGAGTTTGAGAGTCCCTAGTACTGGCTTGGTGCCTGGGGATGATCCCTTGCAGCCACCTCAATCACCTGGCCCGCAATCACCCAGGGAGGTTCATGGGGCAGCTCCTGTCTCCACATCCCCACTCCCATGCCCCTGCTCTATTTAAGTGGTGACAGCGAGAAGTGTCCCTGGGGCGCTGGGAATAGTGGCAGGTGGGTTTAGCACAGGGATGGAAGGTCAGTGTCCTTAAGGATGTTCAGAGACGACAGTGAGGTCTGGAGTCCTGAGACCATGCTTACTCCCTGCAGGGGCAAAGGCCCTATGTGCGGACTGCAGGCTCCATTCTATCATGTCCCCCTTTGTGGCCAGAGCAGGAAGGAGAGGAAGAGGCCTCTGCACACCGTTGCCTGCCTCCCTGTGCCACCCTCATCTCTTCCTGAGATCTGTGTCATGGGCTGCTCTCGACCTGTAGACAGACAGGTGGCCCTGTCCTCTTGAATCTGCCTCATACTTAGAGACTCAGAGCCATCCCTTAAGGCACTGGGACTCCTCTTGGGCCTCACCCTTCCTAGGCTCTGAAGGCTCACAGCCCAGGCTGAGCCTTCTCCAGGCGGCAGCCCCACTGTCCCCACCGTTCCCCCCCCCTCCCCCCCGTCCCCGCCCTGTAGATAGATGTGAGTCATGCAAATCCGGCACTGAGCTGTGCCACATTCTCCATGGTTCTGCATCTCCCATGGGTGACCAGGAGCTGCAGTCAGAGAAACACCAAATCCATCCTCCATGCTTATTAAATAAGCTGTAAATGACCCCTCCTTCTGCCTGCGGGCACTAATTAGATGGGGGAGCTGAGTTAAAATTTATGGTCCCTACTCCCCAGGAGCCAAAGTGTAGGGGGAGAAGGCAGTAAGTTCTCAGGAAATGTGGGTGCACACAGGAGCCCTGCCCCTCGAGGGGAGGGAGCAAGAGGCTCCCCTGGGTGAGTCCTGGAGCAGGATGAGCAGGCCTCGAAGGGAAGAGGGTGGTCCAGGCAGAGGCAACAGACCAGGGGTGGGGGACCTGGTGTGCATAGAGTGACCAGCTCATTTCTCTGGCCAGGACTTTCCCACGAGTCAGAAAAGCGCTCCACTCTAGCCCAACTGGGACGGTTGGTCCACCTTGCAGGAGTAGGATATGGGCGTAAGAGGAATAACCAGGAAAGCAGGCCAGGCTCAGAGGGTGACAAGCACGCCTAGGAGCTTAGACTTGCCCTGGCAGATGGTGTGGGGCCACAGAAAGCTTAGATCTGGGGGTTAGGGGGCACTGGATTAGACTGTGCTTTTGAGAACTCCCAAAGCTGTGCTCAAGGATGGTGGGCAGGGGCCATGCACAAGGCTTCTGGTGATCAAGGCCGGCCTGCAGCAGGGAGGGGAGGCATGGAGGAAGCATGATCCAGGACTTGGGGACTGGAAAGGGTGTTGTGGTGCAGCAAGGGCCCTGCCATGAGAATGAACCAATCAGAGACCAGGGGCAGGAACTCTCTATATAAGTCAGCTTCACCTCTGCCTTCATGGAGCGCACTTTGAGTTCCATGCCCTGCACTTCCCCAGCCAGAGTTCAAACACTGGCAGAGCGGTCTGGTTGGAGCAGAGCAGAATGGAGCTGTCTCGCCAGAGCTGTTTCACAGTCATGCTGTTCCTAGTTGTGCTGTCGCACAGCCATGCTGTCCACAGCTGAGCTGTTTCACAATTGAGCTGTTTGCATGCATGACATTTCTCCTTCCCCACACCCCAAACTGGGGACTACTGTTGGCATTGATTTGGTGATGACGACCTTCAGTTGACAATCTATTGCTTTTGTGTTTTTCATTTCATTGATTTCTGCTCTTTATTATTTCTTTGCTTTGGGTTTATTTTACTCGTCCTTTTCTCATTTCTTAGGTTACTGATTTGAGACCATTCCTCACAGCTAATGAAAGCATTTAGTGCTATAAGCTTCCTTTTCAGCACTGCATCTCACATGATATGTTGTATTTTCACTTTCATTCAGTTCCATGTATTTTTCTTTTTTTTTTAAATTAAATCTTTATTGTTCAGATTATTACAGGTGTTCCTCTTCCCCCTCCCCCCCCAATAGCTCTCCTCCACCCGGTTCCCACCCCACCCTCTGCCCTTACCCCTCCCACTATCCTCATCCATAGGTGTACGATTTTTGTCCAGTCTCTTCCTGCATCTCCCACACCCCTTCCCCGCCAAGAATTGTCAGTCCACTCCCTTTCCATGCCCCAGGTTCTATTATATTCACCAGTTTACTCTGTTCATCAGATTTTTTATTCACTTGATTTTTATTTATTTTTTTTGTTTTGTTTTGTGTTTTTTTTGTTTGTTTGTTTGTTTGTTTGTTTATTAAAAAGCAGAATGCACTGTTTATTCAAGAGGCAGATGCTCTCGGGTGAGGTCCCGTGGTCTGCAAGCACAGGCCGGGGGAGTCACACACAATAGGGGGAGTGGGAAGATTATATAGGCAGGTTTGTTGTCGGTTGCCCGGTCGCTACTGGAATGTTTGTAGCAGTTTGCAGTTGGGCTGGAAACGGGATGTTTGGTGGAGCTGGAAAGTCCCTTGCCAATGTTCAGTTTGTGTTTGCGGTTCCCTTGGCGCCCCGTATCCACCTGGACCTTACAACTATTAACTCTACAGTGAGGGGAGCACCTCTGCCACGTGATCATCAGGTGGACTGAGACAATGGGCATCAGGTGACTGAGGCACATGGAAGGTCTCACTTGATTTTTAGATTCACTTGTTGATAGATATGTATTTGCTGTTCATAATTTTTATCTTTACCTTTTTCTTCTTCCTCTTCTTAAAGAATACTTTTCAGCATTTCATATAATGCTGGTTTGGTGGTGATGAACTCCTTTAGCTTTTTCTTATCTGTGAAGCTCTTTATCTGACCTTCAATTCTGAATGATAGCTTTGCTGGATAAAGTAATCTTGGTTGTAGGTTCTTGGTATTCATCACTTTGAATATTTCTTGCTACTCTCTTCTGGCCTGCATAGTTTCTGTTGAGAAATCAGCTGACAGTCATATGGGTACTCCCTTGTAGGTAACTGACTGTCTTTCTCTTGCTGCTTTTAAGATTCTCTTTGTCTTTTGCTCTTGGCATTTTAATTATGATGTGTCTTGGTGTGGTCCTCTTTGGATTCCTTTTGTTTGGGGTTCTCTGCGCTTCCTGGACTTGTAAGTCTATTTCTTTTACCAGGTAGGGGAAGTTTTCTGTCATTATTTCTTCAAAGAGGTTTTCAATATCTTGCTCTCTCTCTTCTTCTGGTACCCCTATAATTCGGATGTTGGTATGCTTGAAGTTGTCCCAGAGGCTCCTTACACTATCTTCATATTTTTGGATTCTTTTTTCTTTTCCAGTTGGGTATTTTTTGTTTCTTCGTATTTCAAATCTTTGACTTGATTCTTGGGATCCTCTTGTCTGCTGTTGGATCTCTGTATATTATTCTTTATTTCAGTCAGTGTATGCTTAATTTCTAGTTGGTCTTTTTTCATATCCTCCAGGGTCTCACTAAATTTATCGGCGGTTTCCAGAAAATTCATGAAAAACCTTATAACTGTGGTTTTGAACTCTATATCTAGTAGTTTGCTTTCCTCCATTTCTGTCATTTGTGACCTGTTTCTTTGTCTCCGCATTTTTTATGCTTCCCTGTGTTGGTAGAGTGGCTTTGTGTGCTAGGTGTCCTATAGGGCCCAGTGGCTCAGCCTCCCCAATTATCTGGGGTGGACACTCTTGGTGCACCCCTTTGTGGGCTTTGTGCACAGTCTTGTTGTAGTTAAGCCTTGATTGTTGTAGGTATCACTGGGAGGAATTGACCTCCAGGCCAACTGGCTGTGAGAATCAGCTGTGTCTACAGTGGGAGAACTTCTGTGCTGAAGACACCCTTCTGGGGCAAGACTTGCTTCAGTGGGGCTTTGGTGCTCACTGAGTCTGCCCCCTGAGTGTGTTCCTTATGGATCTGAGGAGTTGTAATCTGGATGGTCCCACTTTGACCACTGGGTACACTGGCTCTTGGATCTAAGGAGGTGCTAATTTAGCCTCTGCCTGAGGCTACCCAGCAGGAGCTACAAAGAGATCTGCAGATTCCCCTTCCTTTTTTGGGGGTTTGGAGGTGCCCAGATGAGGCCCAGCTGTGAAGCAATGCAAGCTGCTGTGTGGTCTTGGGCCTTCTCTTGGAAGTTCTGGGTCTGTCTGGCCCAGCTGCAATTTGTTAGGTAATTTTCAGATTGCAAAGGGCCAGGGCATTCATACGCAAAAGCTTCTGCTGCAGCCTGGGTGGGGCGGGGTCTCGGAATCAACAGGGCAGAGCAAGCAGCTATGGCTGATCCTCAGCCCTGCCCTAAGGGGCCCCACGTCTCAGTGTCCCGGTAATTGCTGCAAGCACCTCTGAGGGAAAGCTGCTCTCAAGTTCCGAGTTCTAGCTGCTGCCAGACAGTCCAGTTTCTCCCCGTATGAGTCCTGGGTCCCAAGAGACTTCCCGGAACTGGAGTTCAGAGCAGTTGGGAGCTTGTGATTCCCTCCCGATTCAAAAAGACAGCCGCGTCCTCAGGTGCCAGCCCCTTTCCACGCTCTCGAGCCTCAGTACCTCTGCACTTTAATTCTGCAGCTCCTCTGAGTCTCAGTGTGCTTTTCTCTTTCCTTCTAGTTGTAGAATTTCCACTCAGTCAGCCTTCCTGTAGTTCTGGATGATGTCCATTTTGTCTTTTCGTTGTATTTTTGAAGTTGTTGTCGGAGGCAGCAATTTCCGGTGTTTACCTATGCCGCCATCTTGGTTTCTCCTCTGTATTTTTCTTTTTATTTTACTTTGAGATTTCTTTGACCCATGGGTTGTTAGAATTGGGTTGCTTAATTTACATGTTTTCAGATTTTGTATTTTTGGTTATGTCAGTTTCCAAGTACTTCCTTACTTTCTGGACCAATAAAATGTGCCTCCATGTACTTTTCCTGCCCTGGTGTTGGATTTAACCGTTTTGACAAGAAGCCTTGATTCAGTTTAGTGAAGGAATGGCTGTAGGAACCAAGATGGAGGCTCTAGTTATGCTCATTGCTCTTGGTGTCTCATGCTTCTAGGCCCTTTCTGTGAGCAGAGGTGGAAAATGTACATATTTGTTTGTGTTTTTTTAAGAAAATATATTTTTTGATTTTTTTACAGAGAGGAAGGGAGAGGGATAGAGAGTTAGAAACATTGATGAGAGAGAAACATCGATCAGCTGCCTCCTGCATGCGTCCTACTGGGGATGTGCCCACATCCAAGGTACATGCCCTTGACTGGAATCGAACCTGGGACCCTTCAGTCCGCAGGCCAGCACTCTATCCACTGGGCCAAACCAGTTAGGGCTGTTTGTTTGTTTGCTTGCTTGCTTTTAAATTAGGACTATATCCTATTACCCCTAATTCTAATCTAGCCATAGGGGATTCTTCTTGCCTTATTTCATATTTTTATTTCCTTCTCCTCAAAAGCATTTACTCATTTGCTCAATTCTATAATACAAACAAAATAGTTTCAATTTATTCTGGGTTTTCAAGTTATTGGTAGATAATCTATAACCTTTAAATTTCTTTCATTTCAGTGATTTTTCTTACCTTGTTATTTGTTTATTTATATTATTCTTTTTCCTGTCTTTTAAAAATTTAGTAAATAATCAGGATTTCAATTTATTAATTACTCCTATTTTTCTGTTCTCAACCTCATTAATTATTTTACTTGTTATTTTGATCTTTATGTTTCTTTTGGTAACTTTGTTGTTCTTTTTTTGTTTTATTGTTACTGGCCAGGGACTGAGTCAGTTGTAGTGGGTGTTTCTTTTTCTTTAAGTTGATTTAAAAATATATTTTTATTGATTTCAGAGAGGAAGAGAGAGATAGAAACATCAATGATGAGAGCGAATCATTGAACGGCTGCCTCATGCATGCCCCATACTGGGGATCAAGCCTGCAACTTGGGCATATGCCCTTGACTGGAATCGAACCTGGGACCCTTCATTCTGATGCTCTATCCACTAAGCCAAACCGGCTAGGGCTGTAGTTAGTGGTTCTTGACTTGGTGCAGGAAGGATTTCACAATGTGAGTCCAGGCGATATAGAGAGCACGTTCATTACAGCTAGAGACAGAGAGACAAAGGAAGGACTTAGGGGAGAAGAAGCAACAGAAGGGAGCCCAGGTGGTGCTCTGCGTGGCTCCCTCGAAGCCTCACAGGGCAGAAGTAAGCCAGGGCAGGGCTGCTCTCAGCTCACTGGGAAGTCAGAGGAAAAGGGGGCTTTGGAGACAGGATCAGCGGTGAGCACAGGGTGAGCTGCCGTTGCCCACTGCTCCCCTGGTTGCAAGTCTCCTGGGGACCCTTAGAGTTTAGGAGGAAGTAAAATGTTCATGCCTGAGAAGGGGCACAGGTGTGCTCTAAGGCAAGCCCACACTGATATCCTTTGTCTTGAGGGTTTGATCTCTCCTCTGCAGGTGAGAATCTTAGGGGCGGATTGCAGCAGGATATTCATCAGCTTTTCAGGTTCATCTTTAATATGCTGGTGCATCAGAAGCAGCGTATAGGGGAGTTTGGGATTATTCTTTGGTCTGCTCTACTGTTTTACTTTCATCTTGGATCTGTCTGGCTTTAATGGGGCTTTTGTTATTCATTCGCCTGACTTCATCCCTCCTTGGGTTTAGCTGGCACAACTGGCATTAATGGGGTCTCTGTTCTCTATCTCCCCGACCAGGATGGTTTAAGCTACGTCTCCTCTGGTTAGGGAGGGGAGGTATAAACCATTTGCTCTCAAGTGGCCTTGGGTGGTGAAGATAAGGTCTTGCAATTCACCAGCTGGCTGTAAGTTGTTCAAATTGTTTGGCCTTTATTTAATTTTCTTGTCTCAGTTTCCACATTTCACTTTCCCAGAAAATTTCCTAGCTTCTTACTATCCTGCCTCATTATGAGCTACAATTTATTGACTACTTTTGATTTTTTTAGTTAATGAATTTTCCTCTGACAATGCATTAAGTAAAGCATTTCTATTACCTTTATGTTTCAGATATTCTATATTACTTGATTCTATTTCTTTCCTTTCATCCAAGAGTAGCTTATAGGTTTTTCAATTTTCAGAGTGAATGGCTTTTTAAAAATATTTCATGTTAATTTCTAGAGAGAACCAAGATGGCGGCATAGGTTAACGCCGGAGTTTGCTGCTTTGAACAACTACTTCAAAAGTGAAACCAAAAAACGGAAGGGACATCACCCAGAACCACAGGAATGCTGGCTGAGTGGAAGTCCTACAACTAGGAGGAAAGAGAAACGCATACGGACACTCAGAGGAGGCGCAGTGCTGAAGTCAAATTCTGAGGTGCGGAGTGCGCGGAGCGGGCTGGCGGCGGAGGGCGCGGTTGGCGTTTTCAATCGGGAGGGAGTCGCAGACTCTGAGCTCCAGATCCGGGCGAGTCTTTAGGGACCCAGACTCAAACGGGAGAAGCGGGACTGTCTGGCTTCGGTCAGAACGAGTGCAGCTTTCTCTCTGAGCTTTGCAGCGGGTGCTGGGACTCAGAGAGGCAGAGCCCCTGGGGACAGGACTGAGAGCCGCCATAACTGCTCTCTCTGGCCCACCCTGTTGATCCTGTGCGACCCGCCCCGCCCAAGCCCTGCACAGAGGCTTTTGCCGGATAGCCTCAGGCAAAGGCTAGATTAGCACCTCCCTAGAGGACAGAAGTTCTCTCACTGCTGACACAGCTGATTCTCATAGCCACTTGGCCTGGAGGTCAAACCCTCCCTGGAATTAGCTACAACAATCAAGATTTAACTATAAGACTGCGAACAAAGACCACTAGGGGGTGCACCAAGGAAGCATAACAAAATGCGGAGACAAAGAAACAGGACAAAATTGTCAATGGAAGATATAGAGTTCAGAACCACACTTTTAAGGTCTCTCAAGAACTGTTTAGAAGCCGCCGATAAACTTAATGAGATCTACAAGAAAACTAATGAGACCCTCGATCTTATATTGGGGAACCAACTAGAAATTAAGCATACACAGACTGAAATAACGAATATTATACAGACTCCCAACAGCAGACCAGAGGAGCGCAAGAATCAAGTCAATGATTTGAAATGCGAGGAAGCAAAAAACACCCAACCGGAAAAGCAAAATGAAAAAAGAATCCAAAAATGTGAGGATAGTGTAAGGAGCCTCTGGGACAGCTTCAAGCGTACCAACATCAGAATTATAGGGGTGCCAGAAGATGAGAGAGAGCAAGATATTGAAAACCTATTTGAAGAAATAATGACAGAAAACTTCCCCCACCTGGTGAAAGAAATGGACTTACAGGTCCAAGAAGCGCGGAGAACCCCAAACAAAAGGAATCCAAAGAGGACCACACCAAGACACATCATAATAAAAATGCCAAGAGCAAAAGATAAAGAGAGAATCTTAAAAACAGCAAGAGAAAGAAACTCAGTTACCTACAAGGGAATACCCATACGACTGTCAGCTGATTTCTCAACAGAAACTTTGCAGGCCAGAAGGGAGTGGCAAGAAATATTCAAAGTGATGAATACCAAGAACCTACAACCAAGATTACTTTATCCAGCAAAGCTATCATTCAGAATTGAAGGTCAGATAAAGAGCTTCACAGATAAGAAAAAGCTAAAGGAGTTCATCACCACCAAACCAGGATTATATGAAATGCTGAAAGGTATCCTTTAAGAAGAGGAAGAGGAAGAAAAAGGTAAAGATACAAATTATGAACAACAAATATGCATCTATCAACAAGTGAATCTAAGAATCAAGTGAATAAATAATCTGATGAACAGAATGAACTGTTGATTATAATAGAATCAGGGACATAGAAAGGGAATGGACTGACTATTCCTGGGGGGGAAAGGGGTGTGGGAGATGCGGGATGAGACTGGACAAAATCGTGCACCTATGGATGAGGACAGTGGGTGGGGAGTGAGGGCGGAGGGTGGGGCGGGAACTGGGAGGAGGGGAGTTATGGGGGGAAAAAAAGAGGAACAAATGTAATAATCTGAACAATAAAGATTTAATTAAAAAAAAAATATTTCATGTTAATTTCCAACTTTTATTGCAAAGTGATTAAAAAACGCATGCTGATTTTCAGCTTGTTGAACTTACTGGTGCTTGCCTTGTGAACTGACATGTGGCCACTTGCTATGAATGGTTCATGTGCATGTGAGAAGAAGGCATATTCTCCAAGGTGTAATAGTCAACATATATCCATAAGATTTACCTTATCAATTATATTGTTTAGATATTCTTTACTCCTAGTCATTTTTTGCCCACTTGATCTGTTTCGTATGTTTTAGTTTTTATGTTATAGTCTACTATTGGTGTTTTTTTTATTTCTCTTAAAAGAAACATAATTTTAATGAGCATAAACTCATCAACTTTTGTCTCTGGTTTATGATCTGAGATTTGTAAAAGTCCTTTATTCTAGTTAGGTCATAAACATATTCCTTTACGTTTTATTTTGTTGCCTTCAGAGTTTAACATTTTATAGTCTATCTTTTATCTATCTAGATTTCATCTTTGTAGATTGTGTTAGGTTGTAATTCAATTTCAAAATTTCTGTAGAGTAAGCCAATTTTCCCAGCACCCTCTGTTAAACTGAAATTGTTTATTTAAATTTCCATATATACAAAGGTCTATCTCTGAGATCTCTATTCTGTTATTCTGTTCTCTTGGTTTACTTGTCTGCTCCTCCATCAATACCATGGTGTGTGTGTGTGTGTGTGTGTATAGTAGTATTCATTAATATCTGCTCAGTAAAACACATTACACTTCATTGCTCTTTTTTAAAGTTGTCTTACATTTGATTGCTCTTTTCTAATATTGTTTAAATCATTTGCTCAATTCTTCTAAATGAATTTTATATTGTTTATTTGGTTTCTAAAAAATGTAATTGAGTTTTATTGGGACTGTATTGAATTAAAAGCTTAGGAGAAAATTGGCATTTAAAAAAATAATGTCTTATCCTAGATCTTTAGTTGTCGCTCCATTTTTTAAAGATCATCTTGTGTTTTGATAACATTTTAAAGAAATTTCCAGGGAGATCCAAGATGGCGGTGGAATATGTGGAAGCTACCATCCATCCTCCCAGGACCAAATTGGAATTACAACTAAAATATAGAACAATCAATCCGAATAACCAACCAAACACTAGTGAACAGAAGTCTTATAACCAGAGATTTACAGAAAAAGCCCTTAGAGACGGGCAGGAAGGACAGACACATGAAAAGTGCAGGCCCCCCTCCCAGGGAGAGTGACTGAGATCCCAGAGTGCTGTCACAGCTACGAAGTTTCCACCTGAAGACCATGGGGTCTCAGCCCCAGGCCAGTTCCCCAGCCCAGTGCACCAGAGCTGGAAAGAGGCACCCATGTAACCTTCGGCTGTTTAAATCAGCCGGGATTCTGTCCACCAGGGAGAGAGACAGGAGTCTGTGAGAGGCACAGGTGCCCTCTTAAAGGGCCAATGCACAAACTCTCCTCTATAGCCACTCACACAGGGCTTTGGGCAGAGGGATGGCAGACCAGACTAAGGTCATGTGGGGAGAGACTGGGGTTTGTGTCTCTGGGAAGAGAGCTGAAAAGACAGCCAGTAGGATCCCTGTGCTGAGACCCCCTCCCACACGGCAGATGCCATGCTTCTGGGTTGGAGCATGCCCCTTCTTACGGGATCAGCCTGGGGAAAAGCAATAGCCTCACTCCCTAGACTCCCTGTCGCCCCATCCTGTGGCATTCACACCCTGCTGAGGAGTCAGCTGCCTGGACAGGGTGTGTAGAAATCCAGTTAGACTCAGGGGGTGTCAGCGACTTTGTTGAATGGCTCTGGGGTGAGTGCCACTCCTCCCTCCTTTCCCCAAAGACTGGCCGGTACTCCCCCTCACAGGGGATCCACTAGCCCTACCCTCCCGACTATAGGAGGCCCTGCCTGCTGAACTTGGGCTTCCAGCAGAATCTGGGACAGACTGAAATGTGGGCTCTAGGACAGGGGCAATTTTTCCCTCACACACGCACTGGTACAGAGCTCTCCCTTCGCATGGCCCAATGACGATCTTCTGGGGCCTGATCACTCTGCTGGCCTAACCCTGATGCATTCCTGAGGTCCTACCCCCCCACCCCCCAGGAATGTCTGCAGGCACCTGGCAGGTTGCAGCAAGGCTTGGTGTACCCTGGAACATCTGCCGAGTGTCCTCAGGTCCAGAACTGACACTGGGTTTGAACCTGTATCAATCTGAACACCACTTCCCCTTACCTGATGACTCACTGAGAACTAATGCAATTCAAATACCGCCAGAGGCCCTTTCAGTGACTGAGCCTAATAGGCAGCCAGCAGGGGGAGGGAGGCAGAGGCGGATCTTGCAGTGCCTTTGGCCTTTTCCTGACCTGCCTCTGAACTCAGTGCTGGTGGAAGCCAGCCTTCATGCACAGCGTGGTTCTTCCCCCACACACCTAGAGCCAGAAGAGGCAGCCATGAAGTGTAGATTGCTTTGTCGTTTCTGACAGGTTACCCAGGGCCACCTACAGGCAGCATCTGATACTGACCTGCACCAGAGTCCCTCCCAAGAGACCCCAGAACCAACAAAACCGCTGGCCAGCTTCAGACAACATCAGAGCACAATCCAATTAGCTTCACAAGCAGCATATCCAAGGAGAGATCTCAGTAAGCACCAGACCTGCTGAGGCAAATTCCACTTAGTGGGGCCAGCCCCTGCACAGCAGCTCATATATTGTGGTCAAGGTCAATCCTCACAGTCAGCCAGCCTGAAAGTTGAACCCACACATGAAGAGGCCAAGAGCAATCAAGACTCAGTTTCAACAGGAGGGCTCACATAACCCACACAAGGGATGTTCCTAGAGAACGAATCTCAGGTGATTAAGGAAACTGACCCACTGGATTCCACAGGGAACCTACTACATAAGGCCACACTACCAAGACTGGGAGGCAAAACTGATCTACCTAATACATTTTAAAAAATGGTTAAAAGAATGCTAAAGGGACTTATTGAGAACTACAACAGCATGAAAAAAAGACATAGAAGCCATAAAAAAGAGCCAGTAAGAAATGAAGAATACAATATCTGAAATGAAGAATACACTAGAAGGAATAAACAGTAAGTTGGATGAAGCAGAGGTCTGAATCAGCTATTTGGAAGCCAAGGTAGCAGAAAACACCCAATCAGCAAAAAGAATTTAAAAATGAGGGTAGTTAAAGGGGCATTTGGGACAACATAAAGCAAAACAGCATCCACATCATAGGGCTACCAAAGGAGAACAGAGAGAGCAAGGTATCAAGAACCCATTTAAAGAGATAATGACTAAAAACTTCCCTAACCTGGTGAAGGAAAAAGACACACCCTCCTTTTTCATGCTGTTGTAGTTCTGAATAAGTCCCTTTAGCATCCTTATAATCATTTTTTAAAACTCTATATCTGGTAAATTCCTTGCTTCCGTTTTATTTAGCTCTTTTTTGTGGGAGATTTTTCATTTTCTTTAATTTGGGGCGTGTTTCTTTGTCTCCCATTTTGGCTGCTCCTTTGTGTTTGTTTTGCTATTTTAACTTTCTATATTTGTACAGAACTTTATTAATTTCATTTAGGGTTTCAGATTTTTTTTTCATAAAATACTCCTTTATTTTTTTAAAAATACCCACTTCCACTCTGTTTCATTATTAATTTTTTGTTGTGCATTTTCTCCCATATTTTGCTTTTATATTTGTCTTTTTTTCTTGGTGAGTATTTTGAGATGTTTATCTAGCCTATTAAATTTTACAATGTGGTGCATATAGACAATGGAAGACTACTCAGCCATAAGAAAATATGAAATACCGCCATTTGTGACACATAGATGAATCTTGGGAATATCATGCTACATGAAATAAGTCAGATAGAAAAAGTTAAGAAGCATATGATTTCACTCATATCTGAGATATAAAACTGAAACTTATAGGTTACCAGAAGGAAGGGGGGGGGGTGTGTGGAGAAGTAGTAAAGAGTAAAGGGGGACAAATATATGGTGACAGAAGACCTGACTTTGAGTGGTGGGCGCATAATGCAATATACAGATCATGTACCATAGAAATGTACACATGAAGCCTATACAATCTTATTAACCAATGTTACTCGAATAAATTTAATTTTTAAAAAAGAGAAGATAGGCCAGAGATGCAAATCAACAATATCTAATTATAAGTAAAGTCTTTGGCCATCTTGCCCAGTCCTTTTGTCAGCGATATTACACTGCCATGTTTATATTGTTTATAATATACAGTCTTGGATTGTTCTTTTTTGTTTCAGATGTGTACACATGCTCCCAATAAACAGAGAAAGGCCAAAAAAATTTTACAATGACTTTATTTTTGCTTTTGTTAATCTTCTTCATTGTTTTACTTAATTGAGCTCAGCTCTGATAATTATTATTTCCTTCTGTCTTGTTTCTTTGGCTTTACTCTTTTGCTCTTTTCCAACTTCTTAAATTGAATGCTTAGTTTCTTTACTTTTAAAAAATATGTATATTTTTGTAGATTTCAGAGAGGAAGGAAGAGGGAAAGAGAGGTAGAAACATCAATGATGACAGAATCATTGATCAGTTGCCTCTGGCACATCCCACACTGGGTATCGAGCCCACAACGTGGGCATGTGCCCAGGAATTGAACCGTGACCTCCTGATTCATAGGTCGATGCTCAACCACTGAGCCACACCGGCCAGGCAGTTCCTTTACTTTTAATCATACTCTCCAAAAGCTGCATCTAAGACTATACTTATCCATCTAAAAATTTCTTTTGGACAGATTGTGTTTTTATTATCATGTAGTTTTAAATATTCCTCAATTTTCTTTTTAACCCCAAGACTATTTATTAGTATGTTATTTATTTCCAAAAGTTGTGGGATTTAAAAAAAACTCATGTTGTTTTGGGTTGTATTGTATTATATATGTTTAAGAAACATGTTCTGTGAAATTCATGTTTTGGGATTTATCAGGGCTAAGAACTGCAGCCTTATTCTTTAGATGTTTTTATAACATTTTCTTCGTTGTTCAGGGGTATAGGTCTGTCTCTTGTGAGTTTGCTCCTTACCTATAGGAAAGGCAATTTTTGTTATTGTCTCCTGAGATATGCTGCTTAAAATGACTCTGCTCCACCTTCATTTCTCGCGTACCTGCCCTGTGTGGTTTCTCCACGGATTTCACTTTATTTTGATAGTCTTTACACAAATTTTGGGTCTCTAGATCATTACTGTGTTCTACTTTTGCTAAATATGGAGGCTGTGTCTTTTCTCCATTATGCTGTAATTTGTGTAGTCTACCTGGGAGGAGACGGGGGGACTGTCATATACCATCCCATGTTTGTACCTCAAGTCTCAACATTCCACTTCGTGTGATCTGGCAAAGGCATTAGTGACCTGTGTGATCCACGGCCATCATTTCTAAACTGAGACCTATAGTCACCCCAATGGCTTGTCTTTAACCATCCTAACCACCCATCTCATATGCCCAAGCATCTTTTTGTTAGTTCTGTTGTCATTCCTAGCAACAGAGAGAAAAGTTGGCTCTGAATACCCAGGTTTTAGGGTGTAACACCCATCATACATATTTGCTTTGTTGTGTTAACCATCTGTCATCAATATTTCCTTTCCTTTTCCTTGACATCATGCTTTTCCAAAGGCTCGCACAGTGTAAGAACATTCCGTAGAGAGGCTCTGAGGAGCGAATGCGGGAGCTTGGCTGCGCCTCTGGACTCCTCAGTGTTTCCTGGAGGATGACTCATCTGCTCAGGCGTGGTTACAGGCTCATTCACACCAGTGGTGCGTATTTAGCACTAGCCATGCTTTTGGATCCTACCAGAGCCACGTGATTAAGTGCCATCATAATCACATGACATGTTGCTCCAAATTTGTCAAGAGCTTTCAAGGTTGTCCTCTCCTAAAGATTTACTGTCTTGGAATATCACCACTGTTACAAGCTGCATGCTTGTGCCCCACCCCAAGTTCACATGTTGAAACAAACCCTGACCTCCAATAGGATGGCGTTAGGAGGTGGGCCCTTGGGAGGCAGTTAGGTTATAAAGGTGACGCCTTCAGAATAAGATTAGCGCCTTTTATAAAGGTAGAAAGAGAGCTGGCCCTGTCTTCTTCTCTGCCAGTGAGGACACAATGAGAAGGCAGTGGACCAGAACCCATCTGGGCCGGCATCCTGATCTTGGACCGCTAGCCTCCAGAACTGGGAGAAGTCCATGCTTGTTAGTAAAGCCACCCACTCTATGGCAGCTTCTCATAGCAGCCCAAGCAGCCTGAGACAGACACCGCCCGGGGTGCTCTGAGCCAGCAGAGGGTGAGCCCTCCACTTCCCGCTGCATGGGCCGTGGCCCCTTTCCCAGCAGACAGAGGGGAGCCCTCCACTCCCCGCTGCATGGGCCGTGGCCTCTTTCCCAGCAGACAGAGGGGAGCCCTCCACTCCCCGCTGCATGGGCCGTGGCCCCTTTCCCAGCAGACAGAGGGGAGCCCTCCACTCCCTGCTGCATGGGCTGTGGCCCCTTTCCCAGCAGACAGGCTGTCAGCATGGTTTCCATCCCCTGACAGGACCGGGATAGTGCTAGGCTGGGGGCTCAGAGGAAGCTTGTCTGTGACAGGGATGGGGTGCAAGGGCTCTGAGGCCCCCAGGGCTGGTCTCCTCTGCAGCTGTCTAGTCACCCCTCTCCCCCACCCACGACCTCTGAGTAGACCAGGCTCTCTCTGTGGTTGCTAATAGGAAACTTCCAGCAACAATGAGCATAATTCCTGACAGGCACTTGTTCTCCTGCCTTATGACATTGTGTTCAATTCATCTTCCAGGAAGGAACACTCAACTCTTGCCATAATTTCATTAAGACTCCCTGTTTGTTCTTCTATTCAGAGCGAAAGGAAAAACCATTCATTACAGAGTGAGTGCTGAGATCAGGTAAGATGGGGCATGTCCACCCAAGAAAGGGTGATTTGGTTGAGGAGGTGTGGCTTCCAGCCATCAGCCCTGCTCTCCAACACCTTGCCCTGACTGCTGGCCCTGCCCCATGGCCCTCCCGGGTTCCCTGGAGCTGACCTCAACCACCTTGCAGCTAAGAGCTTATAGACCCCTAAGCTTCTTCTGCACTTCTGGATGGCTTGGCCTGTCTGCAGCTTTTAATGCCGGCCAACTTCCTTTTTTTTTTATTTTATTACAAATGTAATGTATGCTGGTTGCAAGAAAATGCAACTAATACAAAAGTGTAGTAACTGAAATAAAGGAATGTTCTCTCATTGTCCTCCTTCAGCCCCAATGTCCATTTCCAGAGGTAATCGCTATTAATCCCTTGGGCAATATTGTTCCAGGTTTTTTCTGTGCATCTGCAAAGACACACACACACACATACACACACACACACGCACACACACACCTGTATATCTGTATTAGATATTGTTGCACACACACATGCATGCACACCACACACACACACATACACCTGTACATCTGTATTAGATACTGTTGCCCACATGCACACACACATACACGCACACCTGTACATCTGTATTAGATACTGTTGCATACGCACATGCACACACCCACACCTGTATATCTATATTAGATACTGTTGCACACGCACATGCACACACACACACACACACCTGTATATCTATATTAGATACTGTTGCGCACACACACACCCCTGTACTCCTGCATTAGATGCTGTTGCACACACACCTGTATATCTGTATTAGATACTGTTGCATACACACGCGTGTGCACACACACACACCTGTACATCTGTATTAGATATTATTTGTGCTGCTGCGATTTTCTTCACCTGGTCGATGCACCTAGCCCAGCCGTTCATGGTTCAGAGCTGCACCCTTCTCTGGAGAATCACCCTCAGCAGCAGTGATGGCCTCCTGCAGCAATGACTGGGAGCCCATGCCCATTCCGTGGGGCAGCCCCCGCCAATGGCAGAACAACGCCAGACCCCCTGCCTCGAGGTGGGGCAGCTCCGCGCTGCCATTCATGCTCCGGAGCTCCCAGCGGGACCAGGTGAGGCTACACCACAGCAGGGCCTGGCTTCTTCCCCTGCCCTTGCGTGCTCGCCTCCGCCTGTGCAGGCTTCGCCTGAGAGCACGTTCCCATCACTAGATGTAAGTCTGTGATGTAGAAACAGGGATACAGGTGCACAGCTCCAGAGGTAGTCTCTGGAAGGAGTCCTGCTTACCCAAGCAACTGGTGGCTTGCTTTTTCATTTCCAGCACCCCTGAGGCATCTCCAAATATAAGAGTTCTTTGTTTTTTTCACAGCAGCAGAGTTCTCCTGGAATTGATTTCCCATAATTTAGGTAATCAATAGTCCTATTAATGAGACTGAGTTTATTCATTTATTAAGCAAATGGGCCATGGCCCCTTTTGAACTACTACTGCATCCCAGGTGCTGCATCCCAGTACTATATGAAGTACTACTGCATCCCAGGTGCTGCATCCCAGTACTATATGAAGTACTACTGCATCCTAGGTGCTGCATCCCAGTACGATATGAAGTACTACTGCATCCCAGGTGCTGCATCCCAGTACTATATGAAGTATTACTGCATCCCAGGTGCTGCATCCCAGTACTATATGAAGTATTACTGCATCCCAGGTGCTGCATCCCACTGGGGTTGCCTCAAATTTTTCTGTCTTACAAGAAATATGCATATTTGTGTACACATTCAAGCACTTGTGCAAGTGGTTTTGAAGGACAGCTTCTTGGAGGGGGATTTGAGTCAACAGGAAACTGCATTTCCAGTTTTAATAGGTCTGTTTTAGAAAATGTTTCTCCTTCGGCTCTCCTGACAGCGCCCTACTATGTATCTACTCTTCTCTTTCTGACCCTTCTTTGCAGCCTGTCCTCCTGGGTGCCTGCTCACCTGCCCGGTGAGTGCCTGGAAACCCTGGGGGCGGGGCACAGGGCTTTCTGCTCGGCTCTTTGCACTCTGGCGCTGCTCTTCCCCTGGGCTGAGTCCTCCCTACCCTCCGGCTTCATCCATACAAATGTCTACCGAGGCTCCTAGACCAGGACACTGGGACTCAGAGAGGGTGACTGTACTAGTCAGGGCTCTCCAGAAAGACAGGACCAATAGGATAGATAGATAGATAGACAGGGAGATAGACATACAGACTGTAAGAATTGGCTTATGCAGTCTGAAAGACCCAGGAGCTCTGAAGTCCAAGGGCAGGAGAAGATGGAAGTCTCAGCTCGGGCAGAGAGAGCGAATTCGCCCTTCATGGTTCCATTTAGTCTCTCAATGAATAGGATGATGCCCACCCACACTGAGGAGCATCAACTGCTCAATCAGTTCACAATTCAAATGGTAATCTCTCACAGAAACACTCTCACACCCAGAAAGGAGGTTTTACCAGCTCCCGGCATCCCTTAGCCCAGTCCAGTCGACACATGAAATTAACTGTCACAGTGGCCTACTTTTCCAGACCCATGTGTCCAGGTTTCTGCCGAACAGCTCCACTGGGCTGCCTCAGAGGCACTTTAAATGCATGATGTCCCAAACCATTCTCTAATCTGTCCTTAAGGTTGATTTTTCCATTTCATACAATACCCAAGGGAAATGTCCCCTCCCCTTAGACACCGTCTCTCCCTCCCCCGCATCGGGCGGGCCCTCCTGTCTGGGCCTCTGATACCGTTCTAAGGCTGTCCCCTCCACAGTGCCCCTTTGTCCTGCCCTTGCCTGGCCTCAGCCTCTCACTAGCTTGCTCCTCCACTGGTGGAACAGTCCCTCCTCCCTCACAGCCTCCCTGGGGCTCTCCGTAGTGGAACAAGGAAGGTGGGCAGAGCATTGAAGGTGGCCCATCCGACTCAGTCATTCATTCCTCCCAGGTGTGCATGCTGCGTCCCTCAAGCTGCTTGCCACGGCTCGGCCACTCCAGGCCTCTCCCTGGCAGCCTCTCCTTCCCTCACACAGCCGCCTCCCTGCGTCTCCGGCACAGCCTGAGCCTTAGTGAGGTTCCTCAGCTCAGCGTGTGGGGGTCAGAGTGGACTGTCTGCATGGTAGAGCTGGGTGCCCTCTTGTGAGGGGTGCCAGGCAGGTGTGGCGGGAGTGAAGGAGGATGGACAGGGGAGTACCTGCTGGTTCCTAGAGACCCAAGACCCTGGGGTGGGGGGGGAGGGAGGTGTCACCATGCCACTTGCCTCCAGGCCCCTCATGGGCACAGATAAAGCGTCTCAGAGGCTTTTCAAAGAGCAGCACCTTTCTGGAGTGCTAAGAGCGTGAGGAGCACTGGGAGGAGCAGACTGTTGTCCTGGGGTCTCTGGGCCTTTCCGAATAGTGGCTGCATCGGGTTTGTGCCTCTCCAGGCCTGTCACAAGGCTTCCTGCGCAGCGGGCGGGGCATACATGTGTAATAGTGACGGGGCGCTTTTTCACTAGGGAAATGCGTGGCTTTCCTGACGTGGCAAAAGCTGCGGCAGGAGCCTGGCCGGTTTTAATTCTCTGGAGAAGCGGGCGCACTGGCAGGATTGCTGGTAAACCTGCTGGGAGGGTGGTGTAGGGGAGACGGACGCCCTCTCCACGGGAAGCCCTAGAATTATGCACGTGTTTGAGCTTACTTACTGAAGGCCTAAAGAAATAATTGGGGATGAATGATATATTGTTTGGTCACAAGACTTACCTTTACAAGAGCTATTTATAACAGTAAAAAATTCAAAGCAACCCATGAGTCCAGCAATAAGAGACTGGCTAAATAAATCCTGGAATGTATATACAATAGAATTCTATAGCTCTTCAGTTTATTATTGAAGTACATTTTTGATACGGAGAGGGAGTCATAACAAGTAATGAAATTGAGTCATGTTACAAAAATATGCACTCAGAGAAAATTTTTAGAACAAAATGTATCTATATACACATTTAAAACACCCGGCGGGCCTTGCTCCTGCAGGTGTGGTCCCAGCCTCGGAGCCTCTGCCTCACCCAGCGGCTTGTCGGAAACAGGGCCTGGCCCAGCACAGCCCGACCCCCTCAGGGTCATCGGTGTGGGGGACTCTGCTTATTATCTGTGACACGTGTATATTGTGGGAAAAATGAAGAAAAAGAGAGGAGAATGTTCTCCGAAGCGCACAGGTGGGCTTCGTTGTCATCGAACCTCTCTGCTCTTTCGGGTCTGAAGGTGAGGCAGGTGACCCTGGCCCCCGGCAGCCTGGTTCCTGCTGCTGCTGTCATTTCAGCCTCGTTCCTTCCTGGGTGTGTCACTCCTCCGGGCTGTCTCTTGGCTTAGAGTGGCATTTTCAGAGCCACCACTGCTCTCACAGGGTCCGCTGCTCCGAGGCGGGCAGAGGTGGAAGGCACGTGGTGCCCTCTGCCCCGGGGTAGACCAGGCCCTTTCGTGAGCCCTCCCACCCGCTGCAGGGTCTTCCCTTGAAGCTTTAGGCTGGTTGGTGGATGAGGTCATTTCTTTCCCAGGAAGTGATCGGGCTGCTTAAGCATTCTCCTGCCATACCCACGCCAGACACAGTCCTCACCCCTCCTCTGTGCTGGGCAAGGCCGGGAACGGCCCCTTTCTACCTTCCTTGCGTCAAGCTGTCAGGCTGCGGCAGGGGCCTGTGGGAAGGACACCGCTCTGGTCCCTGGCTGTCCCGGGATGTCTCCCTCCAGCCCCAGGGACAGCAGGCAGGTGCTCCGCCTGTGGATGAAAACAGCGGCCTCACTGCTGTCGGATCCCAGCACCCGGAGTGAGAGCGTGGCGATCGCTGCCAGCTCCGCGTGCATTCACACGGGGCGGGCGATGTTCTCCAAAGTCTCCGAAACAAGCAAGACTTTCACCCCCCTGCTGAGGGGAGACCCAGCCCTGCGGGGCGAGAAGGGACCTGGTGCTCATGCCACTCCAGTGACGGGAGTGCAGTTGCTGGCACAGCCTGTGATGTGGCTTACGGTCCATGGTCACGGTGGCCATGGTTTTCAAGACTCTAACAAAGTGCTGAGCCCAGTTACCTGACTTCATTTTCTCGTTCCTTGCTGAGCACTGACCTCCCTTCAGTGTTAGGGCCAGCTTTTGGGGGTAGGTTTGGGGGCGTGTGGAGAGAACCAGGATTTCTAAGATGGGTTTGCACCTCCAGTAGCCAGCCTGTCACACAGATGGGGAGGTCATGCTGGCTGGACAGCACCTGCGATGGGCCTTTCTCATGCTTTTGCCCATGAATCTCTAGGGCAGCGGTTCTCAACCTGTGGGTCGCGACCCCTTTGGTGGTCGAACGACCCTTTCACAGGGGTCGCCTAAGACCATCCTGCATATCAGATATTTACATTATGATTCATAACAGTAGCAACATTACAGTTATGAAGTAGCAACGAAAATAATTTTATGGTTGAGCCACAACATGAGGAACTGTATTTAAAGGGCCAGAAGGTTGAGAACCACTGATCTAGGGAATCCTGGGGAAATGCAGATCCTGGTCTGGGGGCAGGGCGAGGCCAAGTTCATGGTGCCGATGACGTGGCTGCTTTAAAGACACATGCTGAAAAGCAAGGTGTGAGGGGACATCTGGGCTCAGGAAGGTCTTCCCAGGACAGGGAAGGCTCCATGCGCATAGCTGTGGCTGGAGGGCCGCGAGGCCTGTGGCCCAGGCTCCTGGGATGCGGGTGAGGTCAGAGTTTCTCCCCTGCTCTTCCTCCTCTGTCACTCTGTGGCCTATGCCAGCCCAGGGGATTGCAGGTCTTCACTCCGAGGACCTGGCCCTGCAGTGGTGCTTCTCAGGGCGGCAACCCCACCCCCCCCGCCCCGCCCCCGACATTCACCGGGCTGAGTGTGCATGGGGCCAGCACTGCAGAAAGACACAGGGAAGGGCCTGCTGTCTTTCCTAGCACTTTCCTGTGTGTTCCAAAAATGTCTGACAAAAGCAGAGGACACATCAGGATTCCTTGGCGACTCTTCCTCTCTCTTCCTTTATTTTATTGTCTTTTGTTTCCTTCCCCCATTTCTCACCACCCCTCCCCGAGAGCACTGTGCCTGGGTTTCTGCCGCCCTCACAGCCTCAGCGATTGATTCCACAGGTGATGGCTCACCCTGGGCTGAACCCCATCCTTCATTAAATACGAGGTGTCATGAGCCCCCAGACATACTCAGTCACATTCACTCTCCTGATCAATGCGACCTCCTGCATCTTCACACGCTGTCATAATCCCAGAGCTCCTGTGGAAGGACCCACCTGGCCTTAAGGGGTGCTTCCCAGAGGCCTGAGGAGGTGGGGGGGCGGGGGAGAAGCGACTTCCACAACATCTATGGATGGATAGCATGAGGACAGCCTTGTGCTGGGTCCGGTGGGGTGGGGTGGGGTGGGGTAGGAGGGTATAGAGCAGGGGTGGGCAAACTTTTTGACTCGAGGGCCACAATGGGTTCTTAAACTGGACCGGAGGCCGGAACAAAAGCATGGATGGAGTGTTTGTGTGAACTAATATAAATTCAAAGTAAACATCATTACATAAAAGGGTACGGTCTTTTTTTTTTTAGTTTTATTCATTTCAAACGGGCCGGATCCGGCCCACGGGCCGTAGTTTGCCCACGGCTGGTATAGAGTCAAATCAGACCTGAAACTCCCCCACAAGGATTGCCTGGCTAAAGGCGAGAAGGGGGATGATACAGAGACAACGCCCAAATGGAGGGAGTCACCCTGCCTGAGATCAAGGCAGGCTTCATGGAGGAAGCAGCACCTGAGACTTCCTTGATGAGTTAGAATCGAATGGTTGGAAGGAGAGATGGGCGAGGACATTGGGCTGGAGAAGGGCTGGGACAAAGGCAAGGAGGCCTGCGCCCCTCTGCCCCTAACCTGCCCCACCAGGCCTCACCAGCGGGATCCTAATCCTGACCACTTCTCTCCAACAGGATAAAAGGGCCGGTGGCAGAGGCCCCGGTTTCATTCTCTGATCCCCTGTCTTCCACTCCAACCCCAGGCTCACCAGGGTCCCAAGTCCTTTACCTGTCCATCTCACTGCTACTCAGAAAGCACCATTTTGGTCTTTCTAATATCCTGCAGTCTGCTAATTCTCCGTTACCAGAGACAGGAGAACCAGGTTAGTGAGGTCGGGAGTGTGGGACCCTTGGGGCAGAGAGGGCGGGGCCTGTAGGGAGGGTCCTTGGGGAGGGTGGGTCCTGGAGGAGGGGGCATGTCATGTAGGGCTGCAGGGGTCCCTGGGGAGGGGTGCATCCTGTTGGGAGGGACATGTCTGTAGGGATGGGGGGTACCTGGGGAGGGGGGGTCCTGGAGGAGGGGCATGTCTGTAGGGATGGGGGTCCCTGTGGAGGGGTGCATCCTGTTGGGAGGGACAGGTGCTGCTGGGAGGGTGGTGATGCCTCTGCTGAGAGAAAGCCAGTGCTCCGGTCCTCTAGGCCAATGTGCGTGGGTTCGCCCAAGCACCCCCTGGATGCTCCTGAATCGTCCTTCCTGGTCCCTCCCAAGAGTCTGGCACAGTTGCCATCACTCCCACACGCTGCCCTGGCGACACCCGGGGTCCTGCCCCTGCCTGGCACCACTGAGCAGGTGTGGGCTTCTGCTCAGCAGGGCGCAGAGGACCAGGGCTCGCTGATGCGCAGCTGGGAGCTCTGCGCTCAGACCCTGCTGGCCTTGATGTGGGACCTTCCTCAGGAGGCAGTGCCACCGGGCGGGCGGGTGCCTGGGCTGGCTCTGGGGGAAGCACCTGAGGTGACATCTCAGGAGGGTGCCCGTGCAGGTGGGGTTGGGGGGCTGAGCTGTACAGGAAAGCAGGACAGGGGACAGTGGAGGCCAGGTGTGGTGCTGCCAGGCAGGAACGCGGGTGTGGCGCTCAGAGGCCATCTGCCCTCCAGCCCAGGCCTCAGCCCCCTCCCTCTGTCCAGTCTCAGGGATAAGAACGAGAGGCCCAGGAATTCTTAGGGCCCAGCAGGAGTCCCAGCGCCCGACCCCCCCTCCCCCCAGCCGGCTTTATTCTGAGGCAGAGGAGCAGGGACAGCTCAGAGCCGGCTCTGGGCTTCGCTCTGGAGACTCCCTGTGGAGGACGGTGCAGAGGGGAGAGGCTGGAGCAGGCGAGAACGGCCTGGAGTGGAAAGCGGGTGCCTGGGCTACAGGAGGCAAGTGGGGCCTGACCTCTGGCCCAAGGATCACAAAGGAGGCAAGTGCCCCACAGCCTTCCTGTGCGAAGGATGCACCTGCGGAGACTTGGATGCCTTTACCCGAAGCTTCCTGCAGTCCCTCTGCTGGGGCCCCGGCACCCGCACCCCCACCGCACACACACACACACAAACACACAGACACACAGACACCAGGAGGGAGCCCAGCTGTGCACAGACCCTCCTGAGCACAGAGCTGGGTCACCACCTCGGGCTGCACAGGCTTCGGCCTCCTGGGCCCCTGCCACCCGCAGGAGCATTCCTGGCGCAGCCCCTGCTGTTGACGACATCCCTCCCCCTCCCCGGTGAGTTATTTGAACTTTTTAAAAAAAATTCTTTATTAGTTAAGGTATTACAAATGTGTCCTCATCCCCCTTATTAACCCCCATCCTCCCCGCCCCCCACACTCATGCTCCCATCCCCCTGTTGTCCATGTCCGTTGGTTTGGCTTATATGCGTGCATACAAGTCCTTTGGTTGATCTCTTCCCCTTGCCCCCTCCCTCCCCTACTTTCCCTCTGGGGATTGATAGTCTGACCGCTGTTTCTCTGTCTTTGGATCTGTCCCTGTTCACCAGTCTATGTTGTTCTCTATACTCCACAAACGAGTGAGATCATGTGGTATTTATCTTTCTCTGACTGGCTTACTTCACTCAGCATAACTTCCCATGCCCTCCACCTGCAGGGCCACCCGGTGACGTCACCAGCTGATGTCACCAGCCACAGAGGAACAGAGCGTGACTTCAGCCAAACACCCAGGTGCGCACTTTATCCCCAGGCTGCTGGAGCGCAGTGTGCATGGGCAGCCCGAGGTGGTGGGCAGGGAACCTCCGAGATTCTGGGCCCCCAGCCCAGACTCAGGAGGAAGCGGGAGCCAGGCCAGGAAGGACTTGCTCCTGCTGCTGATGCTCCTGCTGCTGGGGGCGGGCTGGGCGGTCAGGGACGGGCCCACCTGGTCCTCCCACTGCCTAGGTGGCTCCAAGGAGGGGGGCCTGCCACACGGGGTCCTCGGCACTTCTGTCTCCTCCAAGGTCCCCTCTCCTCTGGCTCACGCTGGACTCAGGCATTGGGAGGCACCAGCAGGAAGCTAAGTAACCCGGCAACATTTCTCCTCCTGGTTCCTCCACCACCAGCTGCCATGGGCGGCAGCGCCCTTTACCAAATTCCCAGCTCCTGCCAGTTCCCAGGGCAGCACCCTGTCCCTTCATGCCTCAGAGGTCAGGGCTCTCACGCTTCTGGTCCCCTCAGCCTCTTCCCCGCCTTTGCAAATAGACTCTCTACTGCCAGATGCCCTTTGTAGTGTGCGGTGGTCCCAAGTGGCTGTAAGCATCATTGTAAGTAGGGGAAAGTGTGCTTTAATTAAATATACATTATGCCACTGAGGCCCGCAAGGTCGAGAGCACTCCTAATGCCGATAGCTACAACACCAGTTTGTACATGACAAGACAATGAGAGAAATACGCAATCCCTTTAAAACAAAATCTTTGTAAAAAAAAATGGCCAGAGTGGTTTGCATGAACAGTCTGAATTTTATGACAATAACATGTACAGATTGAGCACCCTGGGGCTCTCGTTACATCCTAAAGAAAACAAGCATTTACATTATTCATGGGTTGTACTGACATTTTTAAAAGGTCAATTGTACCGTTACCCCTGGGGTGCACAGCCTTAACACCATCATTTATGTTGTTTGCTAAAGATCGAGAATTAAAAAACAAAGCGGGAGGGGGAGGGGGTGGGGGCTTTCATTTGCAAATGCCATTGATTAAGTGAAAACGGAGGCAAGCTGACCAATAGCCATTGCAGTGTTAAAAATGAAGGTTGGATACAATATGTTACAAGTCCCAGTGAGGCAACGTCAAAATGATCAGACCCTGTGCCTTTGGCTTCTTTTTCTCCGCAGGCTTTAAATCTGGAAATAACACATTTGCGTTTTGTCCACACGTATCATGGCATCTGCGTGGTCAAACTCTCCACAACAGTTGCATGCAGAAAACATAGTGACTAACTGCCTCTCTGAAAAATATTCAGATCCCTCTTCAGCCACCTGGTGAGCGCGACACAGAAGATCCAAGTCACGCTGGCGGGGGAATTCTGCACCCACTTCTGCACCCACTGCGACAGACACGCCTCTGTCTTTCACCCCAGCCCCAGGATTGTCATCAGGCTCAGCCCACAAAGGCCCCAAAGGAGACCTTGCTCTGGCCCACCAGTTGGTCATATAATGAACAAATCTGCTCCATTGATTGAAGGTCTGGTGATCAACCCCCATGAGAGGAACCCATTTCTCATCCACGATGGCTGCTGCCTGTAAACGAAGTAGTGTGAAAGCTTTCCTTAGTCTAATGTTGTATCTTCTTTTACCTTCATCACAAAATCCATACATTCTATTGATGCTGGCACATTCGTGGTTCCTCTGAGGAGGAAAAATTCTCGGGATATTTGATTTTGTACCAGTGAGGGAAGGTCTCCAATGACCATTTCCCCTGTCCACATAGTTACCAGGAGACAGGTCCTTGCTTTCTGGCAGAAAACCCCTACTCAGAGAGCTGAAGCAAATCTTAGCTTGTCCATGGTACCAGCACCTCCTCTGAGTGGAGCTTCACATTCTAGCAGGACAGACGAAAGACCTGTCAGGCCTTGCAGCCCAGTCCTCCGGTTCCATCCTCCTGGAACTGGACATCCTCACCAGGCTCAGGCCCCCTCACTTCCACCAGCACTCGGATGGTGCTGTCAGGGCTGAGTTTACCCATATCTGCCATCGCCTTCCCACTGCCTCTGTCTCCCTCCCGGGCTCACTTTACAGCCAGGAGCACAGAAGGGAGTGGCAGCCATGGCCACAGCCACGGTGAGTCCCCTACCAGCCACTCTGCTTCCTCCTTCTCTCCCTGATGGGGAAAATAAGACATTTTGGGGGGGCTAGCAACCTGAATCTGTGCCAGTAACCTAATGTACATTCTTTAAAAAATATATATATTTTATTGATTTTTTTACAGAGAGGAACGGAGAGGGATAGAGAGTTAGAAACATTGATGAGAGAGAAACATCAATCAGCCGCCTCCTGCACACTCCCCACTGGGTATGTTCCTGCAACCAAGGTACATGCCCTTGACCAGAATTGAACCTGGGACCCTTGAGTCTGCAGGCCAACGCTCTATCCACTGAGCCAAACTGGTCAAGGCCTAATGTACATTCTTGATAGCCTCTAATTAAGTCACTGCCTCTTTCTCCACAATCTGGTCTTGCAAGACCGGTTTACCTAAGTACTCCCATTTTAGAGGCCATAAACCATGAACAACACACAACCCTTGGAGGGGGTTACCAGCGCTGGCGCCAGGCCAGGCCTTTAGGTGTGGTTTCACGGCCCCCATCCCAACACACGGGGCTTTTTGCAAAACCCGCGAAAGGTCCGGAAGTCCCATCCCATATTTGGGGGACAAAGAAACCAAGGGGTATAAAGGGAGAACTTGCTCAGGATTTGAGTCCCCTGAGTCACTGTACTAGTACATGTGGAACATCTGAAAATAAATGGGTTTTCCTGTATCTCCGGTACTCCTACGTATTTTTAGGTCGCCTGGTAAATTCTGTAGCATCCCTACTAGAACCACAAAAAAAGCAAATGGCCCCCGAGTCCCAGGATCTTATATTAAAAATGTGTTTAAAAACTAAACAAGAAAATAACTTGAACTATGCCTGGTCCCTGCTAACCAGTCAGATCTGTCAGTCGCTTTACTGAGCTTATGGTGTGGGGAGAGGAAGGTGGACATCAACCTTCCGCCATGGAGGTCCCGGAGGGGCCCCCTGGAAATGCAGAGTCGGGCTCCTGTCCAATAGGGGGGCAACCAAGGGAGGCTTCCAGGAGGCACTTTCAGCAAAAGTAAAGGGGGTAGGGGTGAGGGCGGGAAGGAGGGGGTGGTTCTGGCAGAGGGAGAAGCAGGAGAAAACCCAAGGGGGGAGCCAGCACTTCTCCCACCTCATGTCCTGGAGGAAGGAGCTCGGTCCTGCCCACTGTGAGCCGCTGCATTGGAAGGGAGGCAGGCCCTGTGCCCCCCCCCTCCCTCCCTCCCCCCCCACACACACTCACTGGCTCACCAGGGTACTCACTCCACCTCTCTGTGTCTGAAGGAAGGATCCAGACCAGATGAATTTTTAAGTTTTTTGTTTGTTTGTTTGTTGTGCTTTTTCTTTTGAGAGAGAGATCAATTTGTTGTTCCACTTATCTATGCTTTCACTGGTTGCTTCTTGTATGTGCCATGACCGGGGATCGAACCTTGGTGTACTGGGATGACACTAACCAACAGCTACTCAGCCAGGGCCAGGCTGATGGTTTATAGAACCTCTTGTTCCTAGAAGGGACTCAGGGATTCTTGGGTTTGTGCGGTGCCCAGAGCGCAGGCCTCTGGACACCACTCTGCCCCCATCCGTACAGGTTGCTGTTCAGCCCACCTCCAGCCCTCTTGGTGGCACCAGGGGCTCAGGGAGCACTGCTGGATGGAAATAATGTTGGTGACAGACGTAGCCCTCGAGGCCCCACTGAGGGAGTCCTTGGAGAGCTGGGGTCCTGGGGAGGGGCAGACACCTTGACCATCTTTCTTCTCCAGGGAGGCTGTAAAGACAGCTGCTGACAAACCTGCTGTTTTCCTAATTAGCGGCCTTAATACCTCACGAAAGCCATTAACGGGCTGGTGCAGTGGATACATATCTTCAGATGTAATTAATAATGTTGTTAGCCTAACTCATAATCAATACTGAGGGAATTGCTTCCTTGGGTTTATATTTGGTCCTTGGGGTCTTGGTGCCACGAGGAACATCCATCTGCAGACGTGCTAATGAGCGTGCATCGGTCCCTGGCAGCCCCGCTCGGGACTCTCAGGGGCTGGGCGCAGCCCCGGACACTAATGGTCACACTAGGCTCTGGCCCCCCGCGCCCACCCGGGACCTTCTAGAACCTGTGACTGCAATGCCTTGTGGGGCCAGCAAGGGCTTGGGCCCTACACTGGGACTAGAGCAGTGGTTCTCAACCTGTGGGTCGCGACCCCTTTGGGGGTTGAACCACCCTTTCACAGGGGTCGCCTAAGACCATCGGAAAACACATATATAATTACATATTGTTTTTGTGATTAATCACTATGCTTTAATTATGTTCAATTTGTAACAATGAAAATACAACCTGCATATCAGATATTTACATGACGATTCATAACAGTAGCAAAATTACAGTAATGAAATAGCAACGAAAATAATCTTATGGTTGGGGGTCACCACAACATGAGGAACTGTATTAAAGGGTCGCGGCATTAGGAAGGTTGAGAACCACTGGACTAGAGGGTCTATTTCAGAAATGAGGTCAAAGGATAGTCCCAGTGCCTGGGAGATCTCAGACCGCGGGTGGTGCCCCCTGCGCGGTCCCTTTCAGAAGCCCCTGGGGCAGGGACTGAGGATGGTCCCAGCTAAAGGTGCTGCGGTGTCACAGCCTCGCGTTCTGCCCGAGCTTTCCCCTCACGCCCAGCACACGGCCTGTTCCTCAGCTTGTAGGGACCCGGCAGAGCCCAGCGCGTTCCTCCCTCTCTGAGGCTGGCAGCAATGGGATCTCAAGGTCAGTCCTGAGCCGCAGCAGAGGCCTGTCCAGGGCAGTCCTTAAGGAGTGGGCTCTCGTCTGACTGTAATTGGAATTCATACTGAGGCTCCACTTCCAGGAACTTCTCCAGCAGACACATCCGGGGCGCTGAGGTCTGGGATGGAATGCTCCCAAAGCCAGCCATAAATCTCTTCCCAAAATGACGATGCACAAGCTAATTGCTCTAGGAGCGCACAACATGTCATTCTGCCTCCTCCCAGTCTCCATCCGCTCCCTGGGAACAGAGCCAGGGAGAGGTAGAAGGGAGTTGGCAAAGTCACCATGAAGGAAAACATTTTAATCCATTTAATTACGAGCCTCTCAGAAAACAGAGCTCTGCTGCTTCTTAAACCGGCCGAAGGAAATGAGAAGTGACACTCTCCCACTCCCACCTTTTCCTCGGCTGAGGAAGCTCAGAGCTGGAGGTGTTGGGTGTGGGCAGTGCCAGGCTGTGTGCGTTCAGGAGCAGGACCTGCGGATCAGCAGTCTGGCTGTCTCTCTCTCTCTCTCTCTCTCTCTCTCTCTCTCTCTCTCTCTCTCTCTCATATGCACACACAAGCATTATCTCCTCTTTCCCTCCACAATACAGGAGATTCATGTGGATGTACCCTTTGGTACTGTGCTAAACTTCTGTACTCTTTCTTTATCTAAGCCTGTGTTTGATAGCGAGATAGTCACAGATATGAAACTTCAAATAATAATCATACATCTTCACATAATAATCGGTGAATCTTTAAATGATAACCATAAGCCCTTCACTAGAGTAGTGGAGGCCAGTGAGGGCGGACACATGGCCTGGCTGTGCAGGAGCTGGACCAGAGCCAGGCCATGGCCCCGCCCTACACGTCTGGGCCTGGGCCCACCTGGTCTAGGAAGGAGTCAGGCGGAGGGGATGGGCCTGGTCCATGCATGGAGGGCTGCAGCTGGTTCTCCCCAGGAGAGTCAAGGACCCTGCTCTCTGGTCAAGGCTGCACCAGGGAGGGACATATAGACTCTAGGCAGCTTTCTTAGTTCCTCGGCCTCAGTCAGCCTCCTTTTGACCAGGCTGGTCCCTGCATGTATGTGGGCACTCCCCCAGGCCAGTCCCCTTCCCTCCCCCCAGCCTGGGCCTGCTCCAGCCGGCCAGCAAGCATCCAGCCAGCCCTGAGCACACATCCATTTCATTGTTTTGCTTATTGATCATGGGCTGAATGAAGATGACCCTATCCCATGTCATAGAGCCCCAGGGAAGAGACAGGAAATAAACAGGTAAACAAGTAAACATGCAGGAAATGTCAGGGAAGGATGTGTACTGTGAAGAAAATAAAACAGGGTAGGAGGAACGAGAGCACCAGGGCAGGCAGGGCGGGGCAGCATGCACTTGTAGCGAGGTGATGGGAGGCGAGGTGATGGGAGGCCTCTCTGTGGAGGCAGCCACGGAGGAGCCAGCCAGGCAAACCACGGTCCAGGTGCAGGAGCCGCAGAGACAAGGCCCTGAGGCAGGAACGGGCTTGGAGCGCTCCGGTGGGAAGAAGGCATGCACCATGCAGCCCAGTGAACCAGGAAAGGACGAAGGCCAACAAAGCGGGCCCTGGCCCCTCGAGCCTGGGCTGGGCTCCATTCCAAGTGCAGGACGTAGGTTTGGAATAGAGGTGGCCTGGATGATGCTTTCGGAAGAGACCGTCGGAGGGCCCTGGCTGCCAGCCTGAGGAGGTGAGACTTTCTCCAGGAAGCAAAGACGCTTTTCAGCAGGGACGGCACAGGCTGTTCTCCCTCCTGAGGCCTCTTGCCCTGTCCAAGTGCTCATCCCTGCAGGCCTCACACCCGGCAGCCGGCAGCCGCTGCGGGAGCCAGCCCCTCCGCGGGAGCTCACTTACCTCGGTGCTGGATGCTGGGTGGCACCATGAGCTCAGCTCTCCTTCTTCCAGCTGTGAGGCCTGGGACAGTGTCTCCTGTCTCCAATTCTCCGTTTCCTTCTCTGCGAAATAGAGATACACTTTTAGATAGCCAGCCACACTGGCCAACCACCACACAAAAACCAGTGGCCCTGACAGGGGCAGAGGTCAAATATTGGGGACCAGCTATAATTGTAAAAAATATGAATTGTGCTCTGTTAACTGGGATTGTTTTGTTCTGATTAGAGAAGGCACATTCTAACCTGGCTGGGAGTTGCACGTGAGACCTGGGAGCTCACCTGGAAATGCAGCTCACCTTCCCCATCAGGGAGCTGCCTATTATCATGGAAAGATTAACAACCTTGTTGCAGAAACCAGAGGGACCAGCCCTCTGAAGACCCCCAGCGTTTGCATGCCTGCTTCCCCATGTGATCTTTGTCCTCCTACCCAGTGTAACAGCTGGCTTGTGGTGGGCGCAGAGCAGATTTCTGTGGCTGACCTGCTGCTCTCCCTGCTGCTGGCAGGATTGGAATAAACACTCATATATGATTCAACCCTGTCTCTGCCTAATTGGCTCAAGTAATGACAGGCAGGACAGACCCATTGATTGTCCGGTGACAGTCCCATCCCCATGTCTGCCATCAAAGGCTGAGTCGGGAGCCTAGACTTCCACTTTCCCCAGACTGCAATGAGGTGCCCCAGCTCCTTGTTAGGGTTGCCTGAGAGAAGGCTGAGTAATACGGCGGTAATACGGCGGCCCCCTGCTATCCACTGCCAAATTGGAGTCAGAAGAAACCAGATAAGCCAGAAGGTTTAGATTCAGATCTAGAGTCTCATAAATTATACACAAAGTGCCTGGGTTTTTTTTTTTTTTAATTAAATCTTTATTGTTCAGATTATTACATTTGTTCCTCTTTTTTCCCCCCCATAACTCCCCTCCTCCCAGTTCCCGCCCCACCCTCCGCCCTCACTCCCCACCCACTGTCCTCATCCATAGGTGCACGATTTTTGTCCAGTCTCTTCCCGCATCTCCCACACCCCTTTCCCCCCCAGGAATAGTCAGTCCATTCCCTTTCTATGTCCCTGATTCTATTATAATCAACAGTTCATTCTGTTCATCAGATTATTTATTCACTTGATTCTTAGATTCACTTGTTGATAGATGCATATTTGTTGTTCATAATTTGTATCTTTACCTTTTTCTTCCTCTTCCTCTTCCTCTTCTTAAAGGATACCTTTCAGCATTTCATATAATCCTGGTTTGGTGGTGATGAACTCCTTTAGCTTTTCCTTATCTGTGAAGCTCTTTATCTGACCTTCAGTTCTGAATGATAGCTTTGCTGGATAAAGTAATCTTGGTTGTAGGTTCTTGGTATTCATCACTTTGAATATTTCTTGCCACTCCCTTCTGGCCTGCAAAGTTTCTGTTGAGAAATCAGCTGACAGTCGTATGGGTATTCCCTTGTAGGTAACTGAGTTTCTTTCTCTTGCTGTTTTTAAGATTCTCTCTTTATCTTTTGCTCTTGGCATTTTAATGATGATGTGTCTTGGTGTGGTCCTCTTTGGATTCCTTTTGTTTGGGGTTCTCCGCGCTTCTTGGACCTGTAAGTCCATTTCTTTCACCAGGTGGGGGAAGTTTTCTGTCATTATTTCTTCAAATAGGTTTTCAATATCTTGCTCTCTCTCATCTTCTGGCACCCCTATAATTCTGATGTTGGTACGCTTGAAGCTGTCCCAGAGGCTCCTTACACTATCCTCGCATTTTTGGATTCTTTTTTCATTTTGCTTTTCCGGTTGGGTGTTTTTTGCTTCCTCGAATTTCAAATCATTGACTTGATTCTTGCGCTCCTCTGGTCTGCTGCCGGGAGTCTGTATAATATTCGTTATTTCAGTCCGTGTATGCTTAATTTCTAGTTGGTTCCCCAATATAAGATCAAGGGTCTCATTAGTTTTCTTGTAGATCTCATTAAGTTTATCGGCGGCTTCTAAACAGTTCTTGAGAGACCTTAAAAGTGTGGTTCTGAACTCTATATCTTCCATTGACAATTTTGTCCTGTTTCTTTGTTTCCGCATTTTGTTATGCTTCCTTGGCACCCCCTAGTGGTCTTTGTTTGCAGTCTTATAGTTAAATCTTGATTGTTGTAGCTAATTCCAGGGAGGGTTTGACCTCCAGGCCAAGTGGCTATGAGAATCAGTTGTGTCAGCAGTGAGAGAACTTCTGTCCTCTAGGGAGGTGCTAATCTAGCCTTTGCCTGAGGCTATCTGGCAAATGCCTCTGTGCAGGGCTTGGGCGGGGCGGGTCGCACAGGATCAACAGGGTGGGCCGGAGAGAGCAGTTATGGCGGCTCTCAGTCCTGTCCCTAGGGGCTCTGCCTCTCTGAGTCCCAGCACCCGCTGCAAAGCTCAGAGAGAAAGCTGCACTCGCTCTGACCGAAGCCAGACAGTCCTGCTTCTCCCGTTTGAGTCTGGGTCCCTAAAGACTCGCCTATATCTGGAGCTCAGAGTCTGTGACTCCCTCCAGATTGAAAACGCCAACAGCACCCTCCGCCGCCAGCCCGCTCCGCGCACTCCGCACCTCAGAATTTGACTTCAGGACTGTGCCTCCTCTGAGTGTCCGTATGCGTTTCTCTTTCCTCCTAGTTGTAGGACTTCCACTCAGCCAGCGTTCCTGTGGTTCTGGGTGATGTCCCTTCCGTTTTTTGGTTTCACTTTTGAAGTAGTTGTTCAAAGCAGCAAACTCCAGCGTTAACCTATGCCGCTATCTTGGTTCTCCGATTAATTCAAAGATTTGACACTAAGTCCAAAGTGCCTGGGTTTTAATAAAAAAAATCATTCATCATAGCAAGACCCAGAAAAACATAAACTTGAATTTAAAAAAATCAATCCATAGATACCAACACTAAGGATGACAATGGTGTTAAAGTTATCTAAAAAAGATCTTTTTTTTTTTTTTTTTTTAAATATTTTATTGATTTTTTTACAGAGAGGAAGGGAGAGAGATAGAGAGCTAGAAACATCGATGAGAGAGAAACATCGATCAGCTGCCTCCTGCACATCTCCCACTGGGGATGTGCCTGCAACCCAGGTACATGCCCTTGACCGGAATCGAACCTGGGACCTTTCAGTCCGCAGGCCGACGCTCTATCCACTGAGCCAAACCGGTTTCGGCAAAAAAAGATCTTAAAACAGCTAGCATGAAAATGCTTCAATGAGCAATTAAAACTCACTTGAAACAAATGAAAAAGTCTCAGGAAAATATAAAGGAGAAACAAACAAAAATATTAGAACTGAAAATATAGTAATCAAATTACAATCATGCGACAGATGAGCTCACCAGCAGAATGGTGGGGACAAAGGCACATATCAGTGAACTTTAAGAGAAATAATAGAAACTTCCCAATCAGACAACAGAGCTACAATAGCCTGAAAAGGGACAAAGTCCAGTTCCTCAGGAACCTGTGGGACTGTAACAGAAGATCTACCATTTGTGTCATCAGAGTCTCAGAAGGGGAGGAAAAGAGGTGAGCCTGAAAAAGTAGTCAAAGAGATAATGGCCAAAAACTCCCCAAATTTGGCAAGCCCCCACCCCCCACAAAGCTACAGATTCAAGAGGCTGAGCACCTCAAGCAGAATAAACCCAAAGAAATCCACACCAAGACACATCATAGTCAACCTTCTGAAAACGAATGAGAAAGAAAAAAGAAATCTCAAAAACAGTTGAGTGAGAAATGACCCCTTACCGCCTGAAAGTCTCTGACCCTAGGTCAAAGAGGAAATCTTGAGAGAAATACAACTGAATGAAATAGAAGTGTAATATATCAAAATTAGTAGGACACAGGTACAGTAGTGTCGAGAGGAAAATGTATAGTACTAAATGCTTACATTACAAAAGAAGAACCATATTAAATTAGTCATCTATACCTCTACCTCCAGAACTTAGGGAAAAAAAGAGCAAAATAAATCCAAAGTAAGCAGAAGGAAGGGAATAATAAAAATAACATCAGGCATCAGTGAAATTGAAAATAAAAAAATTATAGAGAAAACCAGTAAAATAAAAAGCTAATTCTTTGAAAATGTCAATAAAATTGACAACCGCTAGCAAGACTGACAAAGAAAAAAAGAAGACGCAAATCATCAATATTATGAATAAAATGGGTGATGTCACTAGAGACTCTGCAGACATCAAAGGATATTGAGGGAATACTATGACCAACTCTACACACATACAACTGACAACTTAGATGAAATGGATGAGCTCCCCAAAAACCTACAAACTACCACAAATAACTGAAATAGATCTTTTAAATATCCCTATAACTATTAAGGTAATTGAAGTCATAATTAAAAACCTCCCCAAAGGAAATTTCCAGGCCCAAATGATATCGCTGGAGAATTGTATCAAATGTTTAAAGAAAAACTCCAATTCTATACAATCTTCTCCAGGAAACAGAACAGGAGAAAACTCTTCCCAATATGATTGCTAGTATTGCCTGATACAAAGCCAGACTAAGATGTACAAAAAATAATAATAAAAGAAAAGATAACTGCAGGCCAATATTCCTTATGATTATAGATATAAAAATTTCCAGCAAAATATTTGTAAATAGAATTTAGTAATATATAAAAACTAGAGACTCAGTGCACAAAATTCATGCATGGGGGGAGGGTGAGTCCCTCAGCCCAGATTGCACCCTCTCCAATCTGGGACGCCTTGAGGGATCGGGCCTAAATGGGCAGTCAGGCATCCCTCACAATCAAGGACTGCTGGCTCCCAACCACTCACCTGCCTGCCTGCCTAATTGCTCCTAACTGCTTCTGCCTGTCAGCCTGAACACCCCCTAACCACTCCCCTGCCGGCCTGATTGTCCCTAATTGTCCTCCCCTGCAGGCCTGGTCACCCCCAACTGCCCTCCCCTGCAGGCCTGGTTGCTTCCAACTGCCCTCCCCTGCAAGCCTGGTCCCCCCAACTGCCCTCCCCAGCAGGCCTGGTCCCCCCAACTGCCCTCCCCTGCAGGCCTGATCGCTCACAACTGCCCTCCTCTGCCGGCCATCTTGTGTTCACATGGGACCAGCCATCATGTGTGTTGGAGTGATGGTCAATTTGCATATTACCTCTTTATTAAATAGGATTGTTACACACTTTCACCAAGTAGGATTTATTCCAAAGATGCAAAAGCTGTTTCACTATGTGAAAAATCAATGTAATCCACCTTATTGTCAGGACAAAAAATTCAAAATTCATATAATCATATCAACTGAGGCAGAAAAAGCATTTGACAAAATTCAATACTCTTAAAGGGAAGGGGATAAAGGAGTAACTGCTTAATGGATATGGGGTTGGTTCTTTTCTGGGGTGGTGAAAATGTTCTGGAACTACTAGATAGTGGTGATGATTGCACAACAGAGTATATGTTCTATTTGTCAGCGAATGTATACTTTAAAGTGATTAAAATGGTCAATTTTAAGTTATGTGACATTATGAAAATAAAAGAAAATTAAATTCAACATTCATTCATGATAAAATTCCAAGAAAAATGAGAATAGAGGGAAATTTCCCTAACTTGATAAAGAGCATCTACAAATACCTGCAGGTACTATTATACTTATTTGTGAAATACTAAACGCTGCCTGCTCCCCAAGGTCAGGAAAAAGCAAGAATACTCACTCTTAACATTGTACTGGACATTGAACATTGTCCTGGAGGTTCTATACAGTGCAATAAAGCAAGAAAAGGAAATAAAAAGCAGTTAGCCTAGGAAGAAAAAAAAATTGTCCCTGTTTGCAACTGACATGATTGTTTACATAGAAAATTCTAAGAAATATTACAAAACAAACAAATAAAAAATCTTCTTAGAACTAATAAAAGAGTTCAGCAAGGTCATAGGATACAAGATAAACAAACAAGACTCAATATGTTTCCATAGCCTAACAGGAACACAGGGATACTGAAATTAAATTTAAAATAGATATACCATATGTCCAGCAATCTCACTTCCAGGTATATCTGAAGGAAAGAAAATGAACATGTAGAAGAGATCTCTGCACTCCCATGTTTATGACAGCATTACTCACAATAGCCAAAACATGGAAACAACAACAAACAAAACAAAAAAACATGGAAACAACCTAAATGTTGTGAATAGACAATGAAAATGTGATGTGTACTTATGTAATTATTTACCAACGAGAGGCCTGGTGCACGAAATTTGTGCACAGGTAGCGTTCCTAGGCCTGGCCTGCGATCAGGGCTGATCAGGGTCTCCCGGCTGCTGGCCAGGGACTTCCTTCATTCTGTGCCACCCCCTGGTGGTCAGTGCACATCATAGTGAGCGTTCAAACTTCTGGTTGAACTCCCAAGGGGATACTTTGCATATTAGCCTGTTATATATATACTAGAGGCCTGGTGCACAAAAATTTGTGCACTCGGGGGGGAAGGGGGGGTCCCTCAGCCTGGCCCAGCCATGGGCAAACTACGGCCCGCGGGCCGGATCCGGCCCATTTGAAATGAATAAAACTAAAAAAAAAAAAAAAGACCTTACCCTTTTATGTAATGATGTTTACTTTGAATTTATATTAGTTCACACAAACACTCCATCCATGCTTTTGTTCCGGCCCTCCAGTCCAGTTTAAGAACCTATTGTGGCCTTTGAGTCAAAAAGTTTGCCCACCCCTGGCCTGGCCTGTGCCCTCTCGCAGTCTGGGACCCCTCGGGAGATAACGCGTGCTGGCTTAGGCCTGCTCCCGGGTGGCAGAGGGCAGGCACAATCCCTAGGTGCAGCCCCTGGTCGGGCTCAGAGCAGGGCCGATTGGGGAGTTGGGGCGCGGCCCCCTGTCATTCACAGAGCAGGGCGGATTGGGAGGTTGCAACGCCACCCTCTGTCACACTCAGGGTAGGGCCGATTGGGGGGTTGGGGCACCACCCCCTGTCACACTCAAGGCAGGGTTGATGAGGAGGTTGCGGCGCCACCCCCTGTCATGCACAGAGCAGGGCCAATCAGGGGGTTGGGGTGCTGCCCCCTGTCACGCACAGAGCAGGACCCATCAGGCGGTTGAGGAGCTCCCCCCTGTCACTCACAGAGTAGTGCCGATAGGGGAGTTGGGGCACCGCCCCTTGTCACACTCAGGGCAGGGCCGATGGGGAGGTTATGGCTCTACCCTGTCACACACAGAGCAGGGCCTGTGCGGGGGCGGGGGGGGGTTGAGGCGCCCCACCCTGTCACACACAGAGCAGTAGGGAGATCAGGGGGTTGGGGAGCTCCCCCGTATCAGGCACAGAGCAGGGCAGATAGGGAGGTTGTGGCCCCGCCCCCTGTCACACACAGAGCCACAGGGCGATCAGGGGGTTTGGGCGCTGCTCCCTGTCACCCTGATCCCGGTGCCAGGAGGCCTCTCAGCTCCGCTGATCCCGGTGCTGGGAGGCATATTACCCTTTTACTATATAGGATAGAGGCCTGGTGCATGGGTGGGGCTGGCTGGTTTGCCCTGAAGGGTGTCCTGGATCAGGGTGGGGGTCCCCACTGGGGTGCCTGGCCAGCCTGGCTGAGGGGATGATGGCTGTTTGCAGCTGGTCACACACCCTTCAGGGTGGGGGTCCCCACTGTGGTTCCTGGCCAGCCTGGGTGAGGGGATGATGGCTGTTTGCAGCTGGTCACACACCCTTCAGGGTGGGGGTCCCCACTGGGGTGCCTGGCCAGCCTGGCTGAGGGGATGATGGCTGTTTGCAGCTGGTCACACACCCTTCAGGGTGGGGGTCCCCACTGTGGTTCCTGGCCAGCCTGGGTGAGGGGATTATGGCTGTTTGCAGCTGGTCACACACCCTTCAGAGTGGGGGTCCCCACTGGGGTGCCTGGCCAGTCTGGGTGAGGGGCTGAGGGCTGAAGCTCCCAACTGCTCCTTTTTTTCTTTTCTTTTTTTTATTCTGGGCCAACTTTAGCTCCGGCTCCAGCTCTGAGGCCTCTGCTACTGAAAGAAGGTATCTGGTTTGTTTGGGTTCTATAATCGAAACTCTGTATCAACTCCAGCTCTGAGATCCCGGCTCGCTGAAAGCAGGTTTCTGGGGTTTTGTTTAGCTTCTATATTTGTTACAATCTTTCAAACTGCAGGCTCAGAGGCCCGCAAGGCAGGCGGGGAACGTTGGTTTCTTCCGTCACTGAAGCAAGCAAGCCTCACGTTAGTTTCAAGCTGCCTGGCTGCTGGCTGGCAGTTAATTTGCATATTGCCCTGATTAGCCAATGGGAAGGGTAGCGGTCGTACGCTAATTACCATATTTCTCTTTTATTAGATAGGACTAGAGGCCCGTTGCATGAAGAAATTCATGCAATAGGCCTTCCTTTCTCTGGCTGCTGGTACCAGTTTTCCGCTGGCACCGGGGACCCAGGCCTTTGCTCCGGCCGCAGCAAAGAAGGCAAGCCTCTTCAGTCTTCAGTCATTTTCAGTCTTCAGTTTTTGCTGGGGCCGGAGCCTTCAGTCTTCGGCCCACGCCTGTATATGCAAATTAACCACCATCTTTGTTGGGTTAATTTGCATACTCATCTTGATTGGCTGGTGGGCATAGTGGAGTAACACTGATTTGCATGTTTCTCTTTTATTAGTGTAGACTAGAGGCTTGGTGCATGAAATTCATGCACGGGTAGGGTCCCTAGGCCTAGCCAGCGATCAGGGCCAATTGGGGCCTTCTAGCTGCCGGTCAGAGCCTTCCTTTGTTCCACGCCGCCCCCTGATGGTCAGCTCACATCATAGCGAGTGATCAAACTCCCGGTCTCCTGGTCAAACTCCCGAGGGGAGACTTTGCATATTAAATATATATATGTATATATATATATATATATATATATATATATATCTCAACGTAGATGCCTAGCAGCTAGCAAGTCCTTTTAATCTCTCTATTAAGATGGATCCTGGTTTCAAAAACGTTAAAATTTAGAGAAAGTAGTATGCGTAGAAATGGAGGGAATACAGTACTTTGAGTACAATTGAGGACTATTGCAGAAGTGTTTGTAACAGGCAATTTTGGAAAAACAGAACAAAACTCAAATACATCCTCCATCTCATCCCGCCTCTGTCATTTGAGCAGGTAGATCACTCCACAGTGACCAGGTCCAGTGTATCTGGGACCCTAAAATCAGTCCTAGCTCCCTGGAAAGGAAGCCAACCCAACTTTTTGAAGTTTGTGGGGAAAGGGTATGTGGTTAATGGGCATTTCTTTTTTTCAGCTGTGACTGGTGCAGAGCAAGGGGCTGCATCCTACTGATTGGAGCATGTGGGAAATATCCTGCTTCTGAATGTATAAAAAGCAAATGTCTTGTTACCAAAGCGGAAAAATTTATGAAATGGTTAATGACAGAGAAGCTTCTTTTAGAAGATGCCCCTTCTCACTACTCCCAGACATGCCTCCCTCAGACTGATGACAGGCAGGGTGGCCTCCTACTCACCAGATCCACCTCGGACACTGGTAGGACCAGAGATGGGGGTGTGAGAGCGTTCACTCTTGAGGCTTTCAGCTCCAGACGGTGTCTGTTTGGAGGAGGACTGGTAACAGATTTTGTTCTTTCCCAGCCTTCTACAGACAGACCATATTCCCAAACAAAAGGATAATTCTTCAAAAGACGCCCAACATTCACGTCGGCCTCCAGACTGGAAGTGGGTCTTCTCCAAATTCCCAAGGAAAAGCGGCCTAGGGCGGGTCTGCTGCTCCTGATCAACCAACATGGCTTTTCTCTGCCGCACCTCTCTGAGCCGGGCTCTGGGCGCCACAAAGGGAGAGGTTCCCTGAACCCACTTCCCGCACACCTACACCAGGATACATCTTGTAGGAGGCGGCTTCAGTGCCGGGTAGGTGGCAGATAAGTCCTCTGGCGCATCGTCTCCTGGGCTGCAGTCCAACATCTCTCAGTGCCCCAGCCTTGGACGCTCCCTGCAGTTGCCCGCACCACCAGTCACCTCAGCGCAGGTCCCAGCAGCCCAGGGTACAGCCCACCCAAGCCGGCAGCCTGACCACCACGCCCACCGCTGCTGGTAGCTCTCTGCCACTGCCGCTCCAGGCACAGGATGCTATGGGCACCGCCATCTTTGTCAGATTAATTTGCATACTCACTCCTGATTGGCTGAGGGCATTGTGGAGGGACAGTCGATTTACATATTTGTCTATTATTAGTATAGATAGAGAGAGAGAATGAAGGAAATCCTCTAGTTGTGGCAACATGGAAGAACCTAGTATGCTGAGTAAAATAAGTCAGACAGAAAAAGACAAATATTGTATAATCTCATTTATATGTGGAATTTTTTAGTTAAACTCAGAGAAGCAGAGAGTAAAACAGTGGTTTCCAGGGGCTAGGTTGTGGGTGTTGGAGGAAATGGGGAGATGTTGGTCAAAGGGTACAAATGTGCAATTATCAGATGAATAAGTTCTGGGGCTCTGATGTTCAACATGGTGACTATAACACTTTATTGTATACTTTAGATTTGCTGGGAGTAGATGTTAAGCTTTGTCACCCCACACACACACAAGGTTGCATGTGGAGATGATGGATGTGTGCATTAACTTAATTGTGCTTATCATTTCACAGTGTATACATATATGGAATCATCATGTACACTTTAAATAAATATAATTTTATTTGTTAATTATACCTCAATAAAACTGGAAAAAATACAATACCATTTATAATTATTAAAATAAATAAAATACTGAAGTGTAAATCAAACAAAACAAGTACTAGTATAGTACTTACGTATTGAAAACTACCAAACACTGATGAAATAAATCAAAGATCTAAATAAATGGAGATACATACTGTGCCCATGGTTTGGAAGACTAAACATGGTAAAGATATCAATTCTCCCCAAATGGATTTGCAAGTTTAACACAATTTCTATCAAAATCCCAGAAAGATATTTTGTAGCTAAAAAATGACCATTCTAAAATTTATATGGAAATGCAAATGAACTAGAATAGATAAAACAATTTTGAAAAATAAAATAGAGGAATGATTTTAAGACATTATATAGCTATGGCTATCAAGACTATGAAGTATTGGTAGAGGGTTAGTTACATAGATGAATGGAACAGAATATAGCTCAGAAATAAACCCACACAGACATGCCCAAATAATTTTTTGACAAAGGTGTAAAAGTAATTCAGTGGGGTAAAGATAGCTTATTCAACAAATAGTGCGAAGAAATCAAACATTCATTGGCAAAAACCTGACTTTTTTTTTTAAAACTTCACATCTGATTAAAAAATAAAACAATTATAAAGGATAATGGACTTAAGTGTAAAACTTAACACTGTAAAACTTTTTGGGGAACAAGACAAACTTTTCAGGACCTATCACTAGGCAGTGTTCTTAGACTTGACTACAAAAGCACAGTCCATTTTTTAAAATTAATAAATTGGACTTCATAAAAATTAAAAACTTTTTCTCTGCAAATGTTTCTACTAAGAGGATGGAAAGGCAATCTATATACTGGGAAATATATTTGCAAACCACACATCTGACAAAGGAATATTCTAAAATATACAAAGAACTCTCAAAACAGTCAATGAAAAAATAATCTAATTAGGGAAATGGGAAAAAAACATGAAGAGGCATTTCACCATAGAGATGGCAGATACGCACATGAAAAGATGTTCAACATCACTGACCATTCAGGAAATGTAAATTAAAACCACTATACATAGATGAGAATAGAAAAAACAAAAATAGTGATATCCCAAATGCTAGCAAGGATGCAGAGAAACTGGATCCCACATACATTGATGCTGAGAATGTAAAATGGTAAAGGTACTCTGGGAAATTATTTGGCAGTTTCTTTAACAACAAATCATAGAACTAATATATGACCAACAACTACATTCCTGGGCATCTGTATCTGAGAAATGGAAACTTACATTGACACAAAAATCTGTACAAAAAAGTACATAGCAGCTTTTGTGTAGTAGCTGAAAACTGGGAACATTTCATTTGTTCTTCAGTGAGTGAATGGCTAAACAAATGATGATGCAGCCACATCATGGAATATAGCTCATCAATAAAATGGAACAAAATATTGATATGTGTATCAACCTAGATGGATCTTCAGAGAATGATGCTGAGTGAAAAAAGCCAAAGCCATAGATTACAAAATTTATGATTTGATTTATGTAATACTAGAGGCCTGGAGCACGAAATTTGTGCATGGGTAGGGTCCCTAGGCCTCCTCGCTTCCCCACCTCCTCCTTCCCCAGCTCCCTCTGCGCCCCACCTCTGCTACTGGTCGCCTGCCATGGTCAGCGCTGCCCCCTGGTGGTCAGTGCACATAATAGCGAGCTATCGAACTCCTGCTCTCCTGGTTGAACTCCGGAGGGGACAATTTGCATATTAGGCTTTTATAGAGAGAGAGACTAGAGGCCCGGTGCATGAAAATTCGTACAAGAGTAGGCCTTCCTTCCCCCGGCTGCTGGCACTGGCTTCCCTGCGGCACCCGGGACCCGGGCTGCTTCCCTCCAGCCCTGGCTTCGTAAGGGAGGACATCCAGGAGATGTCCGGTCTAATTAGCATATTACCCTTTTATTATTATAGATTCTTAAAATGACAAAATGATAGAAACGGAGATTAGATTAGTGGTCCTCAGGAGTTAGAGATGGGGTGGGTTTAGAAGTTGGGAACTGCTCTCCATGGGGAGCTGGGAAGTAAGTACGTAGGGCAGCATGAGCACCCTCGCCGTGATGGAAACGTCCTGTCTCCCCACTGTATCAATGTCAATACCCTGCCGTGACATGTTATCACTGGAGGAAACTATGTAAAAGTACACAAAATATCTCTGCATTATCTATTAGACCTACATGTGAATCTATATTTCAAAATAAATGTTTCAGTTAATAAAAGCAAAAGTACTTTTAAAAAGTTGCCTATATTCTTTCTTATTATAGGCAACTTTTAATGCACCCCAATGCATAGCAGCATTACTTACAATAGCCAAGATCTGGAAACAGCCCAAAGGCCGTCAGCAGATGAATGGATAAAAAAGCTGTGGTACATTTACACCATGGAATACTATGCAGCTGTAAAAAAGAAGGATCTCTTACCCTTTGCGACAGCATGGAAGGTCCTGAAGAGCATGATGCTAAGCAAAATAAGCCAGTCAGAGAAAGACAAATATCACACAATCTCACTTATATGTGGAATCTAAAGAACAAAAATTTGACAAACAAAATAGGACCAGAGGCGTGGGTAAATGGAACAGACTGACAGATCTCAAAGGGGAAGGGGGAGGGGGAAACAGGAAGAAATCAACCAGGGACACAGACAATGATGTGGGGAAGGCCTGGGAGGGTGCGGGCAGGGTGGAGGGAGGCCAGGTGGGGGGATGGGGACATCTCTAATAGAGTCAACAATTTTTAAAAAGTTCTCTAGATTTAACAAAATCAAACCAATCTGTGAATTTAATGACACCTTATAAAGCATCAAATCAAGGTCATTTTTGTTACTTAATTTTAATCTTTACCCAAGGAATAGGTATAGATTGCCTGAAACATTTAAACATATGGCTTTCCCCGCCCCCAGAAGCTTGCCACTTCAGTTCTTTAGCTGGTCCTTCTGGGATTTACTGTCACGATTCTAAGAAAAATGCTTACACTGCTCTTCCTTGATCTTTCCGCTGTAAATGTACCTAAATGATGGCCTTCCTTCCAAGGAAACGGAGAGTTTGGTTCTGTTCACCACTCCCCACCCCATACTGCACTCTGCTCTTCCTTCCGATTAAGTCAGCTCATGATGTCTGTGTAATGTTTCTCCCTAATGTATGGCTCAGTAAACATCTTTACAGCGGAGTCAGAGCATTTTCTACTCATTCATCTAGTCGCACTTCCTGCGTGCCAGGCACTGTTAGGTCCTGGGGACACCGCGCTGAGTGAAACCAATGGGATCCTTGTACTGAGGACCAGGCAGCTGAGTGAGAAGCACAGTCTCGGGTGTTAAGTGCTACAGAGGAGCTGGGAATAGAGTGCAAATGGTCTCGAACAATAACCTAATGCCAGATACTGTATAATAGATGAACTGCCAAGAATTCACTACATTAATTATGAAAGGGACATGCCACTACAACAATTACTTACTGAGCATCTACTGCTATTCCAAGTTCTGTGTTAGAATGTGAGTACTCACAAATGAGGACCAGCTCTTGCCCTGTGGGTGCCCAAGTTGGGCAGGCGGCAGGGACCTGCTGTGGCAGAAGGGTGGGCAGTAAGTGGCAGGCTGACCCACCTCCGCCAGCTGGCCGGGAACAGGGCCAGGCTGGTCCCAGCTCAGGCTGGGTGAGAGCCACCATCCCCTGGAAGTGTGCTGGGGGGAGCCCCCAGAGCTGGGCTTCTGAGATACTTAAACCCAGACACTCCCAGGATGAAGTAAACTCCGCCATGCAGCCCAGGGCAGTGTCCTTGGGATGGGATGGGGTCTGGAACAGGGCCTTAAGGGCTGGGGAGAGGGGGTAAATGTAACACTGTCAACAATAGAAAATAAATTAAAAATAAATTTTCAAAAAAGGCTGAGGAGTTTGTCAGGTTGAGTGGTGCTGGGCAAAGGGCAAACGCAGGCACAAGGGGAGGGGGAACCTCACCTGGGGAGGCTGCAGCCATGTGGCGGGATCAGAGGCTGAGGGGCTCCCCCAGGGAGAGCAGGGGGCGAGGACGTTCCTCAAGTCCATGCAACTCTTACAGCGACCATCCCAGGAGGCCAGAGAGCGGAGAGAAAGAGGGGAACGCCACTGTGTAAGCACTCCCGTCGCCTGCCAGCGGCAGGGGCTCCGAGTGCCAGTGCGGAGGTCACGCTCACAGCCAAGAGACAGAAGCAGGCGTCTCTGTCCTGGCCCTGCTCTCAGAGACCCGTCAGGTGTGACAGCTGCAGGCGGTCGGAGGGCATTGACTCTATATTGCATTGGGCAGTATTGACATCTTATCAATATTAAGTCTTCCAATCTGTGAGCACGGGATGTGTCCCAGTTGGTGGAGTGGCATCACATGCTCCTCGCTCACTTGCCACACCATCCCGGTGCTGCTGGTTTAAGCTAGGAGCTACATGGGACCACTCAGAATACATTTGGTATGGGCTTCTTTTTGGGGTGATGAAAACATACTGGAATTAGATGGTGATGGCCCCCAGCATTGTGAATGTACTGTTAGGCAATGCAATCTCTATCAAAATCTCAATGAAATCTTCTGAAGAAATAAAAAAAAATCCTAAAATTTATATGAAATCTCAAGGAATCCTGAGTAGCAAAAACAATCTTAAAAAAGAACAAGCTGCAGGACACCTACTTCTGATTTAAAAATTTACTATAAAGTTACAGCAATCAAAGCAGTATGGTTCTACCCATAAAGACAGACATATAAACCAGTGGGTTACACTACAGTGTCCAGAAATGATCGCTGATGCAAATTCTTTTGTTTAAAATATATTTTATTGATTTTTTACAGAGAGGAAGGGACAAGAATAGAGAGTTAGAAACATCGATGAGAGAGAAACATTGATCAGCTGCCTTCTGCACATTCCCCACTGTGGATGTGCCCGCAACCAAGGTACATGCCCTTGACCGGAATCGAACCTGGAACCCTTGAGTCTGTAGGCTGACCCTCTATCCACTGAGCCAAACCGGTCAGGGCATGATGCAAATTCTTAAATGACCTTTGACAAGAGTGCCAAGTCCGTTTAGTGGGGAAAGCACAGTCTTTTCAACAAACGGTGCTGGGAAAACTGTATATCCATATGGACCTTTCCCTAACACCATATAGAAAAATTAAGAATAGATCAAAGATGTAAATGCAAGACCTAACACTATAAATATCTTAAAAGAAACACATTGATCTTCTCTAGTTCCCCCTCCACCCACCACCCCAGGCCTTCACCACCCTGCTGTCTGTGTCCATGGGTTGTGCATATGCATGTATGTATTCAAGTTCTTTGGGTTTAGTTATTGTCTTGTATTCTTTCATTTCAGCTTGAAGGAATCCCTTTGGCATATGTTGTAGTGCAGAGGTACTAGTGGCAAACACTCTGTTTTGTTTTTAATATGGGAATGCCATCATTTCTCTTTCATTTTCAGAGGATAGTTTTGTCAAATAGGGGATTTGGGGTTGACTTCATTCTTCTAGCGTTTTGAAAAAATTTCAAGCATTTTTTCTGTTTTTACCTCTCTCACTTTTTCTGGCACTCCCATAATCCATATGTTGGTATGTTTGATGGTGTCCTACAAAACCCTTAGGATCTGTTTGTTTTTCTTTACTTATTTTCTGTTTATAATCCTCAGTTTGTGAATAAATTACAATCAACTTATTGTTAAGTTACTGATTCAGTCATCTGACTGCTTGAATCTGCTATTGGACACCTCTGGTGAATTTTTTCTAATTTTATTTATTGATTTTTATTATTTATTTATTTATTTTTTTTAGAGCGAGAGAGTGGAAGAGAGAGAGAGAGAAGAACATTGATTTGTTGTTCGACTTATTTATGCATTGATTGGTTGATTGCTATACGTGCCCTGACCAGGCATTGAACCTGCAACCTTGGCTTATCAAGAAAACGCTCTAGCCAACTGAGCTACCCGGCTTTTTTATTTTAGTTATTTTACTTTTCAACTCCAGAACTTCTACTTGGGTCCTTTTAAATTTCCTATATCTTTTATTAATGTTCTTTATTTGATAAGCCATCATTCCCACGCTTTCTTTTATTTCTTTGTATGTGGTTTCCTTTAGCTCTTGGAGAGTATTTAAAATAGTCGATTTAAAGTTTTTGAGTTATAAGTAAGTCCCATGTTTCGGTTTCCTCAGGAAAAGTTTCTATTACTTTTGTGTGTGGCAGGGCATACTTCCTTGTTTCTTGGCATGCCTCGCAATGTTTTGTTAAGAACTGTTCATTTTGAGCATTGAAATGTGGAGTCTAGAAGTCAGATTCTCCCTCCACTGCAGGCTTGTTGTGGCTGCTTGTTGCGGTTGTTATTGTTTGTTTTGTGACTTTTCTGAACCAATGTTGTAAAGACTGTATTCTTGTTGCGTGTGGGCCTTGATGTCGCCATTCATTTAGGCTAGTGGTTAGCCAGTGATTCAACAGATATTCTCATGAACACCTGGAATAAAAAAATCAAACCCAAAACTTCCTAGTTTTGTTTTTGTTTTTAAATACATTTTTATTGATTTCAGAGAGGAAGATAGAGGAAGAGAGATAGAAACATCAGTAATGGGAGAGAATCATTGATTGGCTGCCTCCTACATGCCCCACACTGGGGATTAAGCCAGAAAACCATGCACGTGTCCTGACCAGGAATCGAACCGTGACCTCCTGGTTAATAGGTTGATGCTCAACCACTGAGCCACGCCGACCGGGCAACTTGCTAGTTTTTACTGGTGGTAGACTCAGTGTGCTGGGGCCACCTTCAACACTAAGCCAGACATTTTACAACTCTGCCTTAGCCTTTACTTCCTGCTTACTCGTAGTCTGAAGTAGAGCCAAATGAATAAGCTTTGGGCATTCTCTGAGCTACGGGCATTATGTGGCCTCTTAAGTTCGTAGGAATATGTGACAACTTCTCAACACACCTGTATTCCCCAAAGTGGCAACTCTCCGTGTTTCTTCCCAAGCTTTTTTGTTATAGTTATTACTGTTGTTTTTATTTTTTTATTAATTTTTTTTTTTTTTTACAGAGAGGAAGGGAGAGGGATAGAGAGTTAGAAACATTGATCAGCTGCCTCCTGCACACTCCCTACTGGGTATATGCCCGCAACCAAGGTACATGCTCTTGACTGGAATCGAACCCAGGACCCTTGAGTCTGCAGGCCGATGCTCTATCCACTGAGCCAAACCAGTTAGGGCTTGTTGTTGTTTTTAAATGTTAGCCCTTGTCTCAGGCAGCAGCAGATAACGCATTTGCTTTTAAATGTTTTTGAAAAGTATCCCCTGGGTTGATGCCTCTCCATCCTGGGGTAGTTGTGAGTTAGACAAAACAAAGGCAAGTCCTTACAACAGTCCATCAGGGAGCCACCAGACAGGTCAAGACGAACACCAATAATGAAGAAGGTTCGTGCTGATCCCCTGGCACCAGGAATGCACGCTCAGATAACAGGGTGCTGCATTCAGGATGGCCACCAAGCTGGGGAGGAAGGTGGAGCCGGATAGTAAGAGCACCACAAAGCTCTCCTGCTGACTTTACAAAGTTCTCCTCAGCTGGTTTTATTTTTTATTTATTTATTTATTTTATTTTTTTAAATTAAATCTTTATTGTTCAGATTATTACATTTGTTCCTCTTTTTTCCCCCCATAACTCCCCTCCTCCCAGTTCCCACCCCACCCTCCGCCCTCACTCCCCACCCACTGTCCTCATCCATAGGTGCACAATTTTTGTCCAGTCTCTTCCCGCATCTCCCACACCCCTTTCCCCCCCAAGAATAGTCAGTCCATTCCCTTTCTATGTCCCTGATTCTATTATGATCACCAGATTATTTGTTCACTTGATTCTTAGATTCACTTGTTGATAGATGCATATTTGTTGTTCATAATTTGCATCTTTATCTTTTTCTTCCTCTTCCTCTTCCTCTTCTTAAAGGATATCTTTCAGCATTTCATATAATACTGGTTTGGTGGTGATGAACTCCTTTAGCTTTTCCTTATCTGTGAAGCTCTTTATCTGACCTTCAGTTCTGAATGATAGCTTTGCTGGATAAAGTAATCTTGGTTGTAGATTCTTGGTATTCATCACTTTGAATATTTCTTGCCACTCCCTCCTGGCCTGCAAAGTTTCTGTTGAGAAATCAGCTGACAGTCGTATAGGTATTCCCTTGTAGGTAACTGGGTTTCTTTCTCTTACTGCTTTTAGGATTCTCTCTTTGTCTTTTGCTCTTGGCATTTTAATTATGATGTGTCTTGGTGTGATCCTCTTTGGATTCCTTTTGTTTGGGGTTCTCTGGGCTTCTTGGACTTGTAGGTCTATTTCTTTCACCAGGTGGGGGAAGTTTTCTGTCATTATTTCTTCAAATAGGTTTTCAATATCTTGCTCTCTCTCATCTTCTGGCACCCCTATAATTCTGATGTTGGTACGTTTGAAGCTGTCCCAGAGGCTCCTTACACTATCTTCATATTTTCGGATTCTTTTTTCATTTTGCTTTTCCAGTTGGGTGTTTTTTGCTTCTTCGCGTTTCGAATCTTTGACTGGATTCTTGCGCTCCTCTGGTCTGCTGTTGGGTGTCTGTATAATATTCTTTATTTCAGTCAGTGTATGCTTAATTTCTAGTTGGTTCTTTATCGCAACATCGAGGGTCTCATTAGATTTCTTGAGGATCTCACTACATTTATCGGCGGTCTCACCAGTCTTTTCGAGGGCCTTACTAAGTTTATCGGCAGCTTCTAGACAGTTCTTGAGAGACCTTAAAAGTGTGGTTTTGAGCTCTATATCTTCCATTTCTGACATTTGTGTCCTGTTTCTTTGTCTCCGCATTTTTGTATCTTTTCTTGGTGCACCCCCTAGTGGTCTTTGTGCGCAGTCTTGTTGTAGTTAAGCCTTGATTGTCGGCAATACCAGGGGTGATTTGACCTCCAGGCTAACTGGCTATGAGAGTCAGCTGTGTCTGCAGTGGGAGAGCTTCTGTGCTGGATCTCTAGGGCGGTGCTAATCTAGCGTTTGCCTGAGGCTATCTGGCAAATGGCTCTGCGCAGGGCTTGTGCGGGGCGGGTCCCTGGGGATCTACAAGGCGGGCGGAGCAAGGAGTTATGGCTGCTCTCAGTTCCGTCCCTAGGGGCTCTGCCTCTCAGAGTCCCAGCAACCGCTGCAAACCTTGGAGAGAAAGCTGCCTTCGAGTTCCAACCGAAGCCAGACAGTCCCACTTCTCCCGTTTGAGTCTGGGTTCCCAGAGACTCTCCCGGATCTGGAGCTCAGAGTCTGAAACTCCCTCCCGATTGAAAACAACAACCGCGCCCTGGCCACCAGCCCGCTCCGCACGCACACTCCGCACCTGAGTATTTCACTTTAGCACTGCGCCTCCTCTGAGTCTGGGTATGATATTCTCTTTCCTCCTAGTTGTAGAATTTCCACTCAGCCAGCCTTCCTGTGGTTCTGGATGATGTCCGTTCTGTCCTTTAGTTATATCTCTGAAGTGGTTGTTCGAGGCAGCAATCTCCGGCGTTAACCTATGCTGCCATCTTGGTTTCTCCCCTCGGCTGGTTTTAAATTAAGTGGTCACTTGATTGTTGTAAACCCTGGAGTCGTTTCCAGAGCTCAGAAATAGCCAGTTCTGCGGGTTTTGGCCAGTGCTGACGAGATCAGACACCTGACTAACGTAGCCACTCAATCTCAGCAGAAGCTAGGAAGACAGATGGGCATGTCCAGGAGAGAGACATGAAATATCCTCTTGCATAAATTTTTGTAACATAAATGGGTTACTTACTAGTCTTTTGAGACTATTATACCAACAGAAACCCTGCCAGCTTAAGCTTAGAGGGAAAGAAATAGGAAAAAAATAAAGGAAGGCTGTCAGACTCCCCAAATTCTACAAGCAGTAAACAGCTGCAAATATTGCTACCCTTCCAGACAGAAATATGTACTCTCCAGACACAGAGCCATGGGCCAGAGACTGAGCTTTGGGGCGGAGGCCACAGCTCCAGGTGCACAGCGGATTATTCCCTGGCCTTGAAACCCAGTGAAATTCACTCTACTGGATTTCAGAATTGTTTGGGGCTGGGAAACCTTTTCTTCCTTCCATTCTCCCTCTTTTGGAATGGGAATGGGAATGTCTATAGCTGTTATACTGGGCCTGACTCACTGCTGTATTTTGGGAACACATAACTTGTTCTCTAATTCCAAAGGTCCACAGACAAAGAGAAATTGTGACCCAGGATGGATTATACCCAGAGTCTAAATCACATACATACCTCTATGTGATTTAGATAATGGAATTTGGGACTCTTGAGTGGTTAATATTCAGGTGAGATTTCAGACTTTGAGTTGATTCTGAATATATTTGCATATTATCTTACAATGATTACGTGTGAATCTTTATGAGCCAAGGTCAGGCTGTGGTAAGCAGAATAATGGTCCCTCAAAGATATCGGGTCCTAATTCCTGAAAACTGCAAATGTTTTCTTGTAAGAAAAAATGGTATTTGTAGATGTTATTCAGATAAGCTCTTGAGATAGATTATCTGGATGATCACAAGAGTCTGTCTAAGAGAGGCAGAGAGAGACTTCGCACACAGACAGAGGAGGAGACAATGTGTCCATGGAGGCAAAGATGAGGCGATGCTGCCACAAGCCAACAAATAGCAGCAGCCACCAGAATGTGGGAGAGGCAATAAATGAGTTCTGCCCCAGAGCCTGTGGAAGCTTGCAGCCCTGCCAACACCTTGATTAGCCCTGTGATGCTGATTTCAGACTTCTGCTCTCCGGGACTATGAGAGAATAAAGTTGTGTTGTTTTAAATCACCGCGTTAGTGGTAATTTGTTACAACAGTTACATACAGTTAATATGTGGCATCTCACTGGGAGAGGAATGCCACCAATACTTACCATTTCCATTGGCTCTGAGTTGCAGAAGTTAAATTATAGTCAGGTGTTGCTGAGAAGCTGGAGGCTCCCTTCTCACACCTTCTGACTCACAGGCGGAGGCTTCACCCAGGTACATCAAGACAAGAGAATTGAGGCCTTGACCGTGGTTCCACGCCAGGAAAGGCAAACTGAATAGATCGGTGGCTTACACTCCCACCCCGTGACCATAGGAGGGTCTAAGACAGCCGTGGGCAAACTACGGCCCGCGGGCCGGATCCGGCCGTTTGAAATGAATAAAACTATTGAAAAAAAAGACCGTACCCTTTTATGTAATGATGTTTACTTTGAATTTATATTAGTTCACACAAACACTCCATCCATGCTTTTGTTCCAGTCGAGTCAAAAAGTTTGCCCACTCCTGGTCTAAGAGATGTTCCCCAGCAGGGAGGCCCTTCATGAAAACACAGAACTCCAAAGCTCTTCCTTGAGAACTGAGTTTATTCGAAACAGAGTGTGGAGAAATTCAAGCCTCAGGGTTATTTGAAAAACAATGGTGATATTGGAAGTAGGCAAAGGAGAAGATGATAACTCTGAGCAACAACCAGTTGCTAGAGTCTATAGCCAGCTAGTTAAAAGGAAGAACCAGGTCAAAAGACAGCTCAGAGGAGCCCACTTAGGGTCAGAAAAAAATCCAAAAATTATCCCCCATGAAGTACTTGGATTGGATTGTGGAGAACTTACACTTCAGAGAATCATCATAAACAATAGAGTGCCCAACACCAGTGAGTGCAGCCTGACAGCTGGATGTGATACCAAATGAGGGAAAGGACTTAATATCAGCATCAGGGAAAGAGATGGTCAGAGAGAGATCTGCTCAAACAGTGGCTGCACACGTGTCCAAGGCTGCACCCTCGGAGAGCAACACGAAAGGCTTCAAACGATAAAAGTACTGACTTCACTAGAATAATGTAGCCAAGTCACCAAGCAAATAAAGGAATACCTCAGCAACAAAAGAAAGCCCTAGAGAGGGGGAGGAAACCAGCATCCAGAGTGCTGTAATCTATTGCCTAAAATGTCCAGTTTTCAACAGACGATCCTAAGACATGCAGAAACATGAAAGTGTGACTCATACACAAGGGGTAGAGCTGGCAACAGAAAGTGCCTGTGAGAGGGACCAGATGCAGAACTTAAAAAGTGAAGTCTTCACAACAGCTATTAAAAGATATTCAAAAGGCTAAAGAAAACCATGCTGAGAGAAGCAAAAAAGCCATGATGACAATGTCTCATCGAAGAAAAAATATCAATAAAAAACGGTAGAAATTATGTAAACAAACCCACTGGAAATTCTGGAGTTGACTTTATAAAAATAAGAACAATCATGAAATATATGATGAATAACTGTATGCCAACAAATTAGATAATTTAGATGAAATTCCTAGAAGGACACAAGCAATTGAAACTGACTCAAAAAGAAACAGAACAGCTGAATGATGGACTTATGACAAGTGAAGAAATAGAATAGTAATCCAAATATTACCTCAAAGAAAAGATAAATTACTACCAATCCTTCACATGCTCATCCAAAAAATAGGAGGGAATGCTTTCCAACTCATTCTATGAGGCCAATATTGCCATAATTCCAAAACCATACAAACACATCACAAAAAATACAGCTACAGACCAATAACATTATAAATATAGGCAACATTTCTCAATAAAATACCAGGAAGTGGAGTTTAGAAATATACAAAACTCACTATATATTATGACTGAATGAGATTTAACCAAAAAAAATGCGAAATTAGCTTAACAGCCCAAGACAATTAATATAATACAGTATATCAATAAAATAAAGGACAAAACCCATGGTCACCTCAACAGATGCAGGAAAAGCATTTGACAACATTCACTATTGCTTTAGTAAAAACACTAATCAAATTAGGAACAAAAGAATTTTAGAAATTTAGAATTTCTCATCCTTCTAAATGGCATTCATAAAAAGTCCACAGCTAACATCATATTTAATGGTGAAGTACTGGGTATTTCCCCCTAAAATCAGGACCAAGACAAGGCTGTCTGCTCTTGCCACTTCTATTCCACATTGGACTGGAGGTTATAGCCAGGCAGTTAAACAAGTAAAAGAAATGAAGGGCATACAAACTGGAAAGAAGTAAAACTCTCTATTTTCAGATGGCATGATCTTTTATATAGAAAATGCTAAGGAATCTACTAAAAAATAAAACTATTAGCATTAATAAACAAGTTCACCAAGGGTACAGAATTCAAAATCAATAGGAAAAATTAAATTGTATTTGTATAGACTTGAAATAACCTGAAAATTTTTAGTTTCATTTACAATAGCATCAAAAATATAAACTACTTAGGAATAATTAAACAGAAGTGAATGACTTGCATAAAGAAACTATAAAATATTGTTGAAAGGTATGAAAGAAGACCTAAATAAGTGGAAACAGGTCCATGTCCATGGAGTGGAAACAATATTATTAAGATGGCAAAACTCTCCAAATTGATCTACAGACCTAAAAATCCCTATCAAATCCCTACTGGTTTCTTTGGATAAATTGACAAGCTGATTCTAAAATTAATATGGAAATATAAGAAACCGGAATAGCCAAAATAGTCTTGAAAAAGAACACAATTGGAAGACTGATACTTTTCTATTTCAAAATGTACTACAGAGAATTTTGGTCAAGATGGCAGAATAAGGAAACACTATACTCACCTCTTCACATAACCACATCAAAATTATAATTAAATTATGAGACAACCAACATTGAGGACCACCTGAAAACTAGCTGAACCAAAGTCCCATAACTAAGAATAAAAAGAAGCCATGTTGACTGGAAGGAAGAGCAGAGACCTGGGAAAAGCAGGCCACACCCACGCGTTGGGGTGAAGAATCAGGAGGGATACCTCAGCTGCAGAGGTCCCCCTTGAGGAGCAAGAGGTCCCAGTTACACCCTCACACACACACTCTCCCAACTTCACCCATAGCTGTGCTGTGCGGGGCCAGGGGCCCTGTGTCCTAGACCCCAGTTCTGACCTTCTTGGGTCATGGGCCCCTTTAAGAGTCAATGAAAGGGAGACAAGGACATTCAGGCCACAGCACAGCGAGAACAGTTTCTGTTGGATTCAACTTCAGGAAGCTGTGGGTCCTGTGCAGTGGGACTCCCTGAGTCCAGGACGGGGACTCCCCACCCCTCTGCAGCTCATCTGTGGGGTTGCTGCTGGCAGGGCAAGGGGTGGCAAGGACTCAGCTGTGGGTTTTCTGCTGTGAACTAGCTGGGCCTGCGTCGCGGCCAAGGCCCTGATTAAGAGCTGCCCGTGTAGTCACAGATGGTTCAGCCCTCGCCCCGCTCCTTCTAGATGCCTCTGAGCGTCAGCAGAGACTTTGGCCCCCAAGTCCGGTCTCTGCAGACATCTGCGTCTGTGAGCCATCCAGAGCACTGTCCTTGGCAGTGGCCAGACGGTCAGGTCAGCGCTTGGGTCCCTCCCAGCTCACATAAGCGTTTGTCGGGAGGGAAGTTTCTCAGGCCAGGACCTCGCTCGCCTGTGCAGGCAGCCACACCTGGCACCAAGCCCCCAGCTGGCGGCCTCCGTCCAGCTGTCAGAGTGGGAGCCTCTTCCCTCCGGCAGCCTCTCGGCCTTGATGAGATCACACGAGGGAGCGGGTGCTTTCCTTCTCTGCGGCTCCAAACAAAGAACGGGGAGCAGCAGCACGCACAGTGTGCTGGGTGCTGCGGGTGGCATGGGTGCGCGTGGGCCTCAGGGGAGCAGATGGGCCAGCGATGGGTAAGGCCTTGCAGAGCCAGCCCAGAAATGGCCAGTGCATTGTCCGCAGCTCCGTCACCCCTGCCCCCTCTGTACCTCACTTACTGGGAAAACAGCCACCCTTGACCTCCTGCCCACTGGCCCTTCCTGCAGAAGACAGTCCAAGCAACTGTTAGAGTCGTCACAGGCTCGTAGCTGTTGCTGGCTGTCTCCAAAGCACACTCAGCTGTCCTTGGGGTTCGGCCAGCCCCACGCACAGGAGGTACAAGGCCCACAGAGGCGAGTCTCAGCCACACAGCCTAGGGCCCCCTGAGTCTCTTCCCAGCATGCCTTTCTGTTTATGCAGCATTCGCTTTGTGATGGTTTCCAAAGACCACCCTGATTATAGAGTAAAAGCCACATATAGGTTTCCCAAGTCAGACGCACTCAGAGCCTGGTGCCTCAGAGCAGCCCCTGACTCAGCCCCTGATGGGGTGATCCCCTCTCCCAGGAAGACAGAGCAGCTCAGAGCCCCAAATCTCGGCCTCAGAGAGTCCTAAACAAGTCCTGCTCTGTTCTTGCTGCTGGTATGACCTTGGGAAAGGCACGCCCCCATTTTCTCACCTGTGATGAGCAGAAACAACCCATCTGGTGGTTCACTGTGCTGTGACTGTGTCGGGGTGCTGGATACCTTTGGCATGTCATTGTTTCTAGGGTGTCCCCAGGCAGCCAGGTCTGAGGCCTCCACAGACCGGGGCTCCTGACTCCTGACATGTCTGTCCCGTGCCCACCCCGCATGCCCGCTGGTCGCATAGGCTCCTCGGCGGGCCCTCCTCCAGCGGCCGGCGGTGCTGCTCTGGGAGTGAAAGGCTGGGAGGAGTTCTCCGGCTCCCTCAGCTGCTCAGGCACCCACTCCCCACACCCTCTGCCCAGCGCCGCCCCCCCCCCCCCCCCCCAGCTTGGCCTCCAGCAGGAGCCTGGCCACAGGCTGCCACCCCAGCCAGGGGTAGCGGGGCAGAGGCCAGTTCAGGCCCTTTCTCTGTGTCTGAGCCCATGTGTGTTGGCCTGACATTGATCGGCACTGGGTGAGCCCAGGAGCCGGAAACCAGAGCCCCTCGGTGCCGGGTGGGGAGCCCGCTACCTACTGCCACCGCCCGGCCAGCACAAGTGGGCGTGCCCAGCACCAGAGTGAGTGCCTCCCACGCCCTGCTCAGCCGCAGCTGCTGCGTCCCCAAGAGGGAGGTCGGGAGGCAGCGGTGGTTCCCCTCAGGCTCGCTGGGCGATGCGTCATCCTCAGCAGGGGTTTCCCGAGGACACACAAGGCACAGCCAGGTGGTGGGTGTGGGGCTCAAGGGCTCAGAGGCTGAGGGAGCAGTGACGTCATGGGCTCTGGGCTCCTGCCCGGAGCTCCTGCTGAGGTGCCTCTGTGGCCACACGCTGCTGCTGCTGCACGGCCAGCCCCCTCTCAGCCCCGGCCATGGGAGGACAGAGCTCTTTGCCGTCGGGACACCTGCTTGGCCGCCCTGAGCCTGAGGCCCCGGGACCCTGCGTCAGCCCCTCCGCGCCAGGGACAGTGATCACGGCAGCAACACGCCTGCAGGCTTGCCGGCTGCCAGGGCGCCTCCCACGCAGCCATGGGTGTGGCCCATCGGCCTCCGCACACCGCACAGCCAGAGGGTCCTCCCAAACAGCAGCCAGCTCGTACCCTCCTCCTGCCGGCTGTGGCTCCCCCCTCAGACCCGCATGGCTGCTGAGGCCACGCTGTGGCTGCTGCCTGCAGCCTCCCAGCCCAGGGGCAGCTCTTCTGAGACACCAAGGCCGGGGCCCAGCATCACCCACAGAGGCCGATGGGAGCCTCCTGGGGGCTCAGAGGCCCAGCACCTACAGTGGCCACATCCCAGCAGCCCCTTTGGGCACTAACTGGGGTAGCTGGGGGGAAGGAGAGGAAAAACAAGGGAAGAAAGATGCAGAACCATCTGTAACGGGCTGGGCTGCGGCCCACACCTGCCTGCGGCGTGGGGCAGACACCTCATCTGCCCACCGGAGAGCAAGGCAGGCTGGAGGAGAGCGGATGGAAGTGGGGCGTGTCCGGAGCCGTGGGGTCAGAGGGGCCAGTGGGCCTGGCCTGGAGCAGCGCTTCATAAGCGGAGGCTGTCCTCTCACCGGGACAGAGACTCAGGGCCGCCGTGGCTGCCAGCGCCAGGGTTGGGTGACGCACTGACCACGCTGGATGAGCGGGAAGATGCCCCGGGCTGTGGTGGGGCTCACAGGAGGCGCAGAGGTCAGGCGGCTCCTAGCCGGCATCCCGTTCATGAGCTCTCGCCCTGAGGATGCCAAGCCATGGGCCACAGTGGGAAGACGCGAAGCCATGGGCCAGGTCTCCACCCTTCTCCTGCAACAGGACATACCTGCTCCCCAGGTTCTCTCTCTGCAGTAGGGTTGCCAGTCGGAGTGTTTGTTGTACTAAACGTAAGAGCACGGACAGTGACTGTGTGATATGGGCCTGTCAGTGTGTTAGCTCCCTGACGCCTACAACCAAAGTGCAAGGATTAGACCCTGATCGTGTCCTCCTGGTAGGGGGTGAGGAAGTAGAGGTGCCCAACCACGCATCCGGGCAGCGGGCGGTGCCCAGCTCTGAGCCCGGAGTCAGGCCTTCGCTGTGTGGACTGAGAGGCTGGTGCTTAGAGGGCATCTGTTTCCTGTGTCCTCAGGGGGACTTCTCTGGCCCACCCCTCCGCCTCCAGCCACAGAAACCCACTGTGAGCAGACCACGCCCTGCTGCCCTCTGCGGAAGCTGTGGATTCAGGGGTCTCTTGAACTTTAATGGGAAAAACATCGTCTCGTCAGGTGTATTAACACCTAATGGAAGTTTAGCATCTTCGCAACAAACGACAATATAAGCAGTAATGATGTCTGACATCATCCTTTCTTAAAATCCAGGTGATTTCATTCCAAGCGTGGAACTTTCCCGTCGTGCAGGCCCGGAGTCCTGGGGTCTCTTACCCAGCCTTCCAGCCGCAGTGACCCCCCAGCACTGGTTCCCACAGACACCTCCCCGGGGTCCTAGCACACAGGGGCCCTCAGGTTTGCAATCCTCGCTGTTCTACACCACCTTGTCCCGCCCCAGCCGCAAGGCCCACTTCCCCAGACAAGAGCAGGACTGGCAACCTCTGGGACCAGCATCCTTTATGCAGGGCATCAGGCGGAAGGGCGTGGCTGCCGCTGGGGCTTCCAGTTCCTGAGGCCAAACAGAAAACAGACCAATGAGCAACTCAGAAAGCACCGAGCAAGCCGCACGAGCCGGGAAGTCCAGGCCTGCTGCCGCCTCTGTGACGCTCTGCTCCCAGCTCACATGCACCCCTTACTGGTGACAAGCGCTCTGTGTACGTTAAGGACAATGACCCTCTGGTTATTATGTGTGACAGCATTTCCCCGGAAGATGGGAGTTACCTTTGAACTGTGTGCTCATTTTGTTTTGCTGTTTAACTTTGAACTGAGTTGAATCCTTCATTTTTTCAATTGTTTTCCATGTTTTTATGACTAGAAAGGCCTTCCCCACCCTCACCATTTGGCTTTTTATGGTTTCTTTGTTATCTGAAAACTTTAATAGCTCTGGAAAGCATCTTAGGGTACAATGGGGTGGGCGCTGCCATTCTCTCTGAGGTATTGGGTGCACGTGCCAGCTATAAAGAACCTCCTGTTGGCGGGCCAGGTCCAGCACAATGCCCTGGGCTCCTGATGGGGAGGCGGGGGATGGGACGGCAGCCAGGAGTCACTGAGGGGCTTCCCCCACGGCCCGTGCTGGCATCACCCTGCGGTCGCTGAGGCCCAACACCCACAAGCTGTGAAGAGGCCCTGCTCCCCTTCCTCCCTGTGAAATGGGAGGTGAGGGGTTCAGCTTGCTCCGGACGCCAAGAGCCAAAGAGCTGACACCCGCCTTGGAAGGCTGGGCCAGGCCCTCTGCAGTGGCTTCCTGCTTTCTCCCAGGCCTGGTGAGCCTTCCCCGTGCTCAGGAGGACGTGTCCCAAAGGGAACCTGTCCCCTAGGGCATCGCAGAAGCCAGAGCTCAGCCGCCTGGCTCCCGCTGCGTCAGGGACCAGGGTCTCCCAGGACAGAGCCCTCCCGTTCTCTGTTTCCCACTTGGTAACAGACTGTGTGCTGGGTGGGCAGGGTGAGCGGAGGCGCAGGGGCGGATGTGGGAACAGAGGTGGAGAACAGAGCTGTGGTCTTTGAATGTTGGCCAAGGCCAGCACCTCTTCCCAGGCCCGTGCTGGGGAGCGGATGCAATTCTTCTTAAGATGTCATCTGCGGGTCCTAAAGTAAATTAGGAGGCACTTTCAGTCACTGTAATTAACGGGGAGACAATTATCCCAACAAGGAGCTCTTAACCCTGTGCAGTTAGAGTCAATGACACGAAGCTCTGTCTGTGGGTCCTGCCTCATCACCTTCCCAGTCGCCTCCAGGGCTGAGCTTGCCCCCCAGCCTTTGCCCAGAGGGTGCCTCATGGGGGCCCAGTCCCTCCGCTGAAGCCAGGGGAGAGGGTGAGGGCCAGGCCCCCCAACCCTCTGTGTGGAGCAGCTACTTTTTGACCCCAAAGCCCTAGCTCGGGGCTCAGATGCAAAGGAGGGCAGCTATCTTGTATCTGGCATCTGAACAAGACGAAGAGATCCATCAAATGCAATTAGGTGAACAGCTCCTTCCTGCTCTGCTTAGCTGACTAATTCAATCGGAGCCAAACCAGAGGCCTGGGTTGGGAGAGGCACTCCCAAATCGAATGAGGCTTCGCTTCTGCAGCCACACACACCAGCATTAACGTGTCAGCTTCCGCTCAGCCCCAGACTCTCCCAGGAGTCAGGCTGGGGCCACCCCTGTCTCAAGAGGCAGCAGGGCCATGCTGCCAGCAGCCGGCCTCCGCCCCACAGGCACACTTCCATCAGGCGGCTCAGGGCGGGCGGGGTGCCTGGGGAGGGAAGCAGCTTGTCTTGCCATGACAGGGCCCAGGGAACACCATAGCCCCTCCCAGTCCTGCACAGCTGCCGGCCTGGCCTCTCGTGCTCTTTCCTGGGCCGAGTGCTGTGCTCGGAGCAGCTTGCTCCGGGCCAGTTGGAGGGGCAGGTGGGAATCACCATGGGGGTGATTTCTGGTCGGGGGTGCAGGAGGAGCTCTGTGCACCCCTGGATCCAGGCTCTAGTCAGTCCTGCAGAGCGAAGGGGAGAAAGAACATGTGGCTTCTCTCAAGCCCAAGGCTGTGCCCCAGACACCCCATGTCCCTCAGCATCCAGCCTGCACGTATTGAGTTCAAATGTGAGACTGGAGAGGCCTGGCATTCAGTACTGGAGGGGATCATGGAGACCATCAAGTCTAATTTCCACTCATCCCAGGCGGGGATGCTGTGAAGAACAAGGTCCCACGGAGGGGAACTATGGGTACTAAGTCCAGCTGAGGGTCAGGAGACCTGGATTCACCAGAGGTTTATTAAGGATGAGGCACTTTCAATCCCTCTGAATTTCAGAGGCACTTTCTGGAGAGAAAGGTGTGGCACAACATCAAGGGGGCAAACTGGTGCAAGGACGAGCCATCCTCTCTCACCTGGTCCCCCTCCAGTGTGCCTCCAGCAGCTGGAGCCAGGCCTGCTGCCCCGGGCACACTCACTCTACCTCTGGGCCAGCATGAGGGCCTGAGAGCCTGTGCAGTGGTTAATTAATTAATTACTCATAGGCCTTTTAGGATAACTAGGACCATACTTTTGGTACCTTCAGTTGAAATCATGGGGTTTTGTTCTGTGTGTTTTTGTAGTTGTTTTTATTTGGTTTTTATGAAAATATTTGCACATGATAAATTTCGAACGACACTGAATTGGTGAAATATGTAAAATTGAAAGTAACTGCTGTTAATCACTTACTGTATTTACTCTCATAGAAAATGTGTATGCATTCCGCAAAGCCACAATTAGCACCACAATATATTCTGACTCCCATCACAAACACAACTGTCCTTTTAAGGTCTCACACAGGATCGGTGCCCTATGTGGGCCACACCACGCTGAGCCAGTTCCCCACGGAGGACACGAGGCTGTTTCCAGCCCTTGGTCCTGGCAGACAATGCTCCAACGCGATTTACTCACACCAATGTTACTTGGCAAAGTCTGCAGGTATGTTCTTAGGATAAATCTTGGTAATATAACTCAAAAGAATCCACCTGGGCCATGTATGGAAATAACATTTTCTTAAATATACTTTTTATTGATTTCAAAGAGGAAGGGAGAGGGAGGGAGGGAGAGAGAGAGGGAGAGAGAGAGAGAGAGAGAGAGAGAGAGAGAAAGAGAGAGAGGGAGAGAGAGAGAGAGAGAGAGGGAGAGAGAGAGAGAGAGAGAGAGAGAGAGAGAGAGAGAGAGAGAGAAACATTAATGATGAGAATCATTAATTGGCTGCCTCCTGCTCACCCCCTATTGGGGATCAAGCCTACAACCTGGGCATGTGCCCTTGACCAGAATTGAACCTGGGACCCTTCAGTCCACAGGCCGTCACTGTATCCATTGAGCCTAACTGCTTAGGGGCATGGAAATAAATTTTTAAAGGTATCTTGACAAATTGTTTTTGAAAGAGACTGCACCAATTTGCACATCTTTCAACATAACATGTTATCAATGCTTTCAAATGGAAAAAAAACTGTCTTATTCTCTTTGAGCTATGAGTGAAGTTGAGTGCTTTTAAATATTTTTGCCCATTTTTCTATTAGATTGTCTTTTTCTTATTGGCGTGTGAGAGCTCGTAACTATTTAAGGAAATTAGACCCCTCAACTGTCGTGTGTTGCAAATATTTCCCCCCATTTGTTTATTTTACCATACCATAGTCTTAAAATTTTTATTTAAATAAATGAATTAATCATTTTAAGTCAATTTTGTTTGTGTTGCTTAGAAAGACCTTAATTATTTTTTAATTACATCTTCTCTTAGTTATTTCATACTTAAATTTTTTTATGTCTGGAATTGAGGTAGAGTAAAATAACTAGTTTTCCAAAATATAGCTTTATTTTTTTCCAGATGGCTAACCTGTTGTCACATCATTATTTATTGAATGGCCGTTGTTGCTTCATTGTGATAATGCCACTTTATTTCCTATACATTTTGATGTAATTCTGAACTCTGTACGTAAATTTCTTTTGTAGTACAGTAACTATTGTAGTTGTAGAATGGATTTTACTATTTCAGTACAATCTTTTTTGCATTTTTCAGCAGCAGCAGTTCAAAGCTTTCTTCATGTAGGTCCCATATATTTATGGTTAAGGTTATTTCTAGATACGTTTCTTTATGAATTGCTTTTGTGTATGGAATGTTTTATTCCATTATAACTGTATTTAGTTGTCCTTTATGTGTTGGAAAGCCCCGTGTGTGTGTGTGTGTGTGTGTGTGTGTGTGTGTGTGTGTGGTTTTTGTTAGTCGCAACTATACAGAATTCTACTTTTAGCTGGTTGTTTTGGGTGTATTTGGCAGCCAGTCCTATATCTACATTCATGATCATTCTGCCCCACCCTTCTCCTATGTCCATTTCTCCCTTTTGACTGGCTATCCCAGGGCAGTATCAGAGGGCAGCAGGTGCCTGGCTTCACCCTTTTGCTTTAGTGGCCACATATCTGTGATTCTGTAGCCTTTTGGTTGGTGCATGTTTGCATATATCCTTATCAATTCCCTGTCTCACTAAGATTGATGGTACTTGAATTATGTCAAATGCCTTTGTAGCATTTATTAAAGCGTACATTTGCTGGTCTTCAGTGTTTAATTTTGGTCATTCACATATTCCTAGAAAAACATTTTTTTTATCTAAGTATTCACCTTTATTTGCCTGGCAATTTTCACAGAAGACCTTTTTTTAAAAAAGCTTTTTAAATTACAGTTGATACACAATATTATATTAGTTTCAGGTATACAACCCAGTGATTAGACTTTTATATAACTTTTGAAGTGATCACCCGGATAAATCTAGTACCAATGTGACACTATACATAGTTATTATAATATTATTATCTATATTTCCTTTGCTGTACTTTACAACCCTGTGACTATTTTGTAACTATCCATTTGTACATCTTAATCCCTTCACCTTTTTCATCCATACCCTAAACCCCTTCCATCTGGCAACCAGCAGTATATTCTCTGTATCTATGAGTCTGTTTCTGTTCTGCTTGTTAGTTTACGTTGTCTTTTAGATTTCACATAGAAGTGAAATCATATGGCGTTCATCTTTCTCTATCTGACTTATTTCAGTCAGCACAAGGTCTGAGGTCCATCCATGTTGTTGCAGACGGAAAGATTTCATTCCTTTTTATGGCTGAGTCATATCCCATTGTATATATGCACCACTTCTTCTTTATCTTTTTATTTTGATAGACACTTAAGTTGCTTCCATATATTGGCTATTGTAAATAATGCTGCAATGAACAGATGAATACATATGTCTTTTTGATTTCGTGTTTCAGATTTCTTTGGATAAATACCCAGAAGTGGACTTTCTGGGTCTTTCTTGGTCTCTTGTTATAGACTTTGTTTTAGAGTCTATTTTGTCTGGTATAAGTATTGCTACCCCAGGTTTGTGTTTTGTTTTGTTTTTCATTTCCAGGGAATATCTATTTTTATTCCTTGATTTTCCATTGGTGTGTGTCTTTCAATTTGAAGTGAATCTCTTATAGCCAGCATATGTTTTCTTATCCATTCAGTCACCATATATCTTTTGATTGAGCATTTAATGTATTTGCATTTAAAGTAGTTGTTGATAGATATGTATTATTGCCATTTTATAATTTATATTTTTTATCTTTTTTTTTTCTTAAAGAAGTTCCTTTTAACATTTCTTGTAATAATGGTTTAGTGATGATGAACTTCTTTAGCTTTTTCTTGTCTAGGATGGTGGTGATGAACTCCTTTAGCCTTTTCTTGTTTGTGAAGCCTTTTATCTGTCCTTCCATTTTAACTGATAGCCTTGCTGGATAGAGTAATCTTGGTTGTAGACCCTTGCTTTTCAACACTTTGAATATTTCTTGCCAATCCCTTCTGGCCTGAATGTTTCTGTTGAGAAATCACCTGACAGTGTTATAGGTGCCCCCTAGCAGGTAACTAGCTGCTTTTCTCTTTCTGCTTTTAAGATTCTCTCTCTGTCCTTAAACTTTGCCATTTTAATTATGATGTGTCTTGGTGTGGGTTTCTCTCTGAGCTTTCTGGACTTGTGTGTCTTTTTCCTTCACTGGGTTAGGAAAGTTTCTGTCATTTCTTCAAATAGGTTCTTAATCCCTTGCTCTCTCGCTTATCCTTCTGGTATACTTATGATCACATATTGTTATGCTTGATGATGTCCCAGAAGTCCCTTAAACTAACCTCATTTCTTAAGTTCTTTTTTTTCTGCCTTGATTGGGTGCTTTCTGCTACTAAGTTGCTGATTCCATCCTCCACTTCATCTAACCTGCTGCTGGTTTTTCAAATGTGTTTTTTTTATTTCTGACTGGTTCTTGTTTATGGTTTCTATGTCCTTTTTTATGCCATTGAAGTTCTCACTAAGTTCCTTGAGCATCCTTATAACCACTGTTTTGAAACCTGCATCTGGTAGTTTGCTTGCCTCCATTTCATTTAGGTCTTTTTCTAGAGCAGCGGTTCTCAACATGTGGGTCGCAACCCCTTTAGGGGTCGAATGACCCTTTCACAGGGGTCGCCTAAGACCAGCAGAAAACACATATATAATTACATATTGTTTTGTGATTAATCACTATGCTTTAATTATGTTCAGTTTGTAACATAATTAAAATTGGGGGTCACCAAAATATGAGGAACTGTATTAAAGAGTCGCAGCATTAGGAAGGTTGAGAACCACTGTTCTAGAGATTTCTCTTGTTCCTTCATTTGAGACATGTTTCTTTGTCTCCCCATTTCAGTGGCTTCTCTGTGTTTGTTTCTATGTAGTAGGTACATCTGCTGTGCCTTCCAGGCTTGGTAAATTGACCTTATGCATCAGGTGTTCTATGGGCACAGTAGTGCAGCCTCCCCAGTCACCCAAACTGGTTGGTCCAGGTGCACTCCTTATGTGGGCTGAGTTCACCCCTCTGTTGTAGTTGCTGTTGGCACATCATTGGAAGAGATTAACCCTCAGGCTGATCATCTGCTAGCCATGACTACAACAGAGGATCTGCCATGTAGGGGCCAACACCACAGAGCAGGACTCCCTACAATGGGGCTCTGGTACCCACTGAGTCTTCCCCTTGAGTGCCTCGCTTGTGGAGTGGTTGGATGGTTCTCCAATATGGCCTGAAACTAGATACTGGGTGCTCTGGCTCTGGGGGCTCCTGGGAGTTGCAGGCTAAGGACAGCAGCCACCTGTTCTCTGCCTGGGGCTACCCAACATGAGCTACAAAGCAATCTTTAGATAGCTGGTACTTGTGCTGGGTTTGGAGGTGCCCAGGAGAGGCCAAGCAAAGCAGGTCCTATTAGGCTTTGGCCTCTGCAGTGATTTCCTCTTATTTATCACTACTTTTCTGTCTCCTCCTACTGCCACTCACTTTTCTTGTCTTCTCTTTGCCAGAAAATAAAAGAGGTTGACTGGCTGGCCTCTGACTCCAGGAAGCGAACTGCTGGGCATGTGCTCTGCTTCCACCTGGTCTACTCAGACTCCAGCCTAGCACAGTCCAGGCTGATGAGCTATGTCCTGTTGATGAGGGTAGCCTTGGGCTGTGGTAGGTGCTGGGAGCAGAGTTCAAAGAACTATTGGGGAATGGGCCAGAGAAACTGCTGCCAGGGGATGCTGAGGAACATCCCACCATCATTTTGGGTTTTATTTTATGAACTCTATATTCTGGAGAACTTTTATTGTATAATGAACTCCTACGTGCCATTATGTAGCCCACCAACTATCAACTGACAACCCTTCCTGCTCTCTCCACATACCAACTATTTTCCATTTGTATTATTTTGAAGCAAATCCAAGATATGGTGTCATTTCACTCATAATCATCTGGGTAGATTTTGAAAACATAGACACTTTTAAAACATAGCCACAATACTGTTATCAATCAGAAGTATTAACCATAATTCCTTATTTTCATCAGTTACCATCTGTCTCCAAAAAGTCTTATTTTTTTTTAGTTTAGTTGAACTGGATTCCAGTAAGGCCCACTCTTTAGATCTATCACTGCTTCCTCTCCCCCATATTTTTGCTCTTGTAATATTCATTAAGGAAATACTTGCTTGTAGAGTTTCCCTCACCTGCCTTTGGCTGGTGGCACTTCCACGATCCTCTATTCTCTGTCTTTTCTCCTAATTGGCAGTTGGATCCATAGGTCACAGGATTTTCAAGCTTATCATAGTGTTGGCTTGGAATACAGGGGATGGCAAGCTTTTCCTTGAAGGAACAGGTAGTAAATATTTTCAGCTTTTGCAGCTACTCAAGTGAAAGCAGCAACAATGTACAAATGAATGGGTGAGGCTGATTTCCAATGAGATTTCAGTTATAAAAATGAACAGCCCCCAGATGAGGCCTACAGCTGGTAGTTCATCAGCCCCTTACTGTCAATCACAACCACAGGAAAGTCCTCTATTAGACCTTGCCCAGCATAGGCCCCTGCCTACTGGGATGACATCCAGTAGGAGGCTGTGGGAGCCAGCCCATCCTCCCCCACGCAGAGGAGGCATGGAGTCCTCACAGTGCTTCCCCTTCTCACATAAATCCGATGTTTCCCTGCCACAAGGACCCCAGGAAGAAAATATTTTTTATCTGGACAGGAGCAAAGCTATGGCCTAGGCCAGGGACTCTCTTGAGCAAATTGGCACTGGTGACAAGGACAAGAGACTGATTTCCTTCCTGGGCACCTGTGCAGTGAAGTAGGCTGGGGGTAAACTGGCTATGGGTTCTGTTGGCCCCAATTCCAGTTTCTGCACAGTCACCAGTGCAGTCCTGGCTTTCCCAGGGTCATCCTGCCAATGCCAGGCACTCGGCACTTGGGAGCTGCTCTGAGCGGCAGGGGTAAGCAGCCCCTTCGTTGGTTCAGTGGGTTTTCACCAGGTGTCCTTCCTGCTTTCCTACCACATGTCCTTTAGGCTTACCCCTTCCACCAGCTGCCTAGGCTGCCCACCTCTCCTTCCTCTGCAGCCAGGACCCCTGCTGTCAGCATGGACCAGGGGAAGGCTGGGCTGCCAGGGGAAGCCTGAGGAGAGGCCCGGAGAGGCCATGGTTGGCATTTCCAATGAGGTGTCCCCAACAGGCTCCAGGATATTCCTGAGGTGCATCTGCCCAGGTGCAGGGGTTGCTAAGGACAAGCCAGGTCCAGATGGGCACACAGTGGGCAGGGACCCTGCTGTGCTTTCTCCCCTGAGGAAGCTGAGTCCAGGGGTGATGGAAAAGTCCAACTCGTGTACTGGTCCATTCCCTGCACCCTCTGGACACCCCAGCCTCATGGTCCCTCCCAAGGACACACCAGGCCGAGCAGAAGGACTGCTGTGCTCAGAGTCCTCACAGAGCCACCAAGCCGACACCTCACATCTCACCCAAGTCCTTTACTTCTCTGAGCCCCAGTTTCTTCCCCTGCAAACCCGAGGGGGTGTGTCTTGGCCCCAGAGCTGCCATGAGGAGGGGGTGAAGGTGTGCACGATGCCATTTCCTAACCCGCACGCCCTCTCACCTTTCCAGGATGCTCTGAGGAATGAGAGGCCCCAGGACTGGCCAAGCCTGGTGTCGTCCCCCCCCCACTCCCCCCTCCCCCCCCCCCCCCCAGCCCTCAGCAGGAGGAAAGTGCTTTGGCAGAGAGAAATGGCTCCAGGCAAGGGCTGGCCCGGGCATGGCCTCTTCCTTCTGTCAGGGACCTGGACTCAAGCCTCTGTCTTTCCTTGATCCGCCTTTACTGCAGCATCTCACTTGCGCCAAGGTGAGCTGTGAGGAGAGCTCTGGACTCCAAGGTCAGAGCTGGTCATAGGCAATTTTGCTGTGACCTTGTAGGCCCAAGGTCAGGGCTCAGCCTGAGTGAGACCCCAGGGAGGCAGCAGGCCCATGTGGCCAGGGCCTGGGTTCTTCTCCGGGGCAGCTGAGTGGGCGGCCATGGGGCTGAGACCTGCAAGGCAAGGCTGGGGCCCCCAGTGTCTCCAGCAGCTTAGACCACACCTCTTTCTGCCAGTACCCGCAGCTCTGGGTGGGCCTTTGGGCCCCTGACTTCGGGGGCATCTGTGGTGATAACTGCCTTAGCCCCGCAGAGCACCCACTCACCCTCACCGAGCGCCGGTGCTGGCACACTCACGGCAGCTGCCCTCCTAAAGATTAAAGAAGCAAGGGTCCCGTTATCCCCACTGGCACACAGCAGACACAGGCAAGGAGGCCTCTGGGGGAGCGCAGGCGGGGGCTCCCGGAGTGGGGGCAGGGGTGTGACCTGTACATGAATCTCCATCCCTGCTTGGTTCTGCTCAGTAAACTCTGGGTTCTCCTGTTCAAGCAGAACTCAACCTGAATCATTTTATATGCCAGGAACCTCTCGTGACTGAACTCATCGTTGCACATAAACCACTGACGTAAACCGCTTCCACCCCTCCTTCCCTGACCCTGAGGAAGGGAGGGACAAGGTGCCTTTCTGGGTCCGCAGGAAGCCAGGAAGCCAGGAAGCCTCGCTGGGGCTCCTGAATCCCTGCCGGGGCCCTCCAGCAGCCCAGCACAGCACTCTGACCTCCGGTGCCTGTGAGCGACTTTCCTCGGCCAAGGGGAGGCCCGGGGAGGCCCAGGGGCTGCAGATGTGCCTGGGAGGAGGGGTGAGCGCTGACTCCGACAGCTGTGAGCCCCTGGGGCCCTCCGGCGGGGTGCCAGCAGGGGTGAACTGGGGTGCGCTGCCTGCCGCAGTGCCCAGGCTGGGAAGCCGGGGAGGCTGTGGTGTCTGGAACTCTCACTCTTTAATCAGTAGGAAGAACTGAACATGATCAAATTCAGTTCTATTGATTTCTTTTCAGAACATATTCAATTTGCACCAAATGAAAAATACCCTTGAATAGTGTGCTGGCCTGTGGAGCTGCCCTTGGGCCCCACCAGGCCTTTATGGGAAAAGGGAGGGAGCCCCAGAGCCCAGCGCTGGTGAGGAGGAGGAGCCAAACCCAGAGGCGTGTTCAGAGCCCAGAGGACCTGGGCCTTGCTGTCTCCAGGACACACCTAGGAAACTTTAACCTGGTGTGACCGAAGTAGGCTGGGCTGGTCTTAGGAGCAGCACTGGGAAGACTAGGACCCAGGTGGGAAATGAGTGATGCCCAGAGATGCTGGGGGTGTCCGTCAAGCCTGGCCCAAGTCAGAGCATTGCATTGCCTGGGGAAAGCACAGAGGCTCTCCGGAGGGAGTAGCCCATGGCTTGTGTTGGCTGCCCCTGCGTCCCCGGGTTCCAGCAAGGCTGGCACCTGCCATCAGTGATACCGGTCATCAGGTCCTGGTGTTGCAGAGAGCAACCAGTCACCCTCAGCAGACATGGCTGGGCACAAACACAGGCCCTTCTAAACGAATGGAGAATAACAGGGGCATCCAATGAGAAAGGACAGGACCCTACGATGGGGCCACACAGCCCAGCCCGGCGGCCAGAAAAGGCTTCCTGGTGACGTGATGCCTCCAAGGACAAAGGCTCGAGTGGGGGTAATAAGGAGGGAGCAGCAGGAATAGGCCTCGAGGCCAGAGGCACCTGCTGCACCACAGGACTGACAGGCCTGGGGGCAGGCAGGGAAGTAGGGAGAGCAGGGAAGCCTGGCGCCTGGCTACAGCAGGAAGAAGGCGCCCTGGGAGAGGTGCCTAGAGGTACCTGTCCTTTGTGTGCAGTGAGGCTGCACCCCTTTTTTCTTATGAAAAGCATCAAAGACAGAAGTTGGAAGAGTTGAAAGAACAGTACAAGCACACCCAGACTGAGCACTGCTAACATTGTCCATTTTTGCCCTGCTTTCCTCTCTCTCCCTCCTTTCTCTGTGTGTGTGCACACATGCACAGACATTGTTACTAAACAATTGAAATTGAGGTGCAAATATCATGACACTTCAGCACTAAGTATTTCAGCCTGCATCACACAGAAGTGAGGGCATTTCCTTATACAACTACAATGCCATTATGGTACCTAAGAAAACTAAGAACGATTCCAAATATCATGCCAACGTCACTCCATATTCAGATTTGCCAAGTCAACCCAAGAACCTATTTTACTGGCTTTTTAAAAGCCCAGCTCAAGCTAAGCCCATACTGCCATTTGGCTCTGCCTCTGTCATCTTGTCGGACGAGAACAGCCCTTCTCAGGCGTTGCCTTTTTGAAGCATCCAGGCCCAATGTCTCCTGGACAGCGCCTGCCTCCCTTGTCCTCCTGATGTTGTTGACCTTGCTCCTCTGTCCCCTGTATTTCCTGTGAACTAGAAGTCAGGCCTGTGAGCTGGTTAGATACTTCTTAGCCCATCTGGGGAGACTCCCCCACTGGCAGGCATGTCCTTGGTTAGGTGCTGACCCCAGATCTCCCCGCTGTGAGGGTTCCGTTTCCTGGGAGAGAAACCTCTGTCCCCTCTATTGTACTGACAGAGCTGGGCCCAGCGGGAGCTTCCAAACTGGGATGTCAGCATGCCTCACAGAGTCGGAGAATCAGGGCCTCCACGGACACCTCCCAGGGACACCTGCCCAAGGACACCTCCCAGGGACACCTGCCCAGGGACACCTGCCCAGGGACACCTGCCCAGAGACACCTGCCCAGGGACACCTGCCCAAGGACACCTCCCAGGGACACCTGCTCAGGACACCTGGAGGCTGACATCCAGCTGTGTCTCTCCAGTCTGGCCCCTGGTGGGTGGCCGGCTTGATCCAGGGAGGGCCTGATCGGGATGAGATGTCCTGTCAACTGTCGGCCATACCACTGGCTCTGACACCCCTGGTTTCCCCTGAGGTCAGGGGATGGGAGGGCTGGTCTGCCATCCTTGCTGGGCACTGAGAGCCCGGGGCAAGGTGGGTGCCCTGGCAGGAAGGGGCAGCCTGCAAGGCCAGGCCTCCCCACATGGCGAGACCAGATCTGAGGGGCTATGTGGGAAGGGAGGCCGAGTCTGCACCTCCCTCCATGCTGCCCTGGGCTAGCCCTGAGCGATTTGAAAGGACCCCCGAGATTTCCTGACAGCACATGCCTGGAGCTGAGCACAGCCCAGAGAAATCACAGGCCCTTGGTCATGGAGCTGTGAGAGCCAGCCCCTCAGCCCCTCACAGGCAGCCCCACCTCAGCAGAGCGCCCCCCCCCCCACACCCTGGGTTACCTTCCTGAAGCCTTGCTCCAACACCAGCTCAGAGCCACCTTGGGGAGGACAGAGGCATGGGCACTGGCATGCCTGGGAGCAGAGGGCAGAGGGAGGCCCAGGTGGGCCAGTGCCTGTCCTGTGGCCGAGTCGCCAGAGCCTTCCAGGTCGCCATGAGCCCACGGAGACATCGAATGATTCGCTTCTCCTGCCAGTAACCCCAGCGTGAACTGGGTCTGTCAGGGCCAGCAGAGGCAGCCAGGCAGCCCTGGTCCTTCTGAAGTCTGGAGAAGAGAACCCCAAGTCAGGAGCAGGGAGGGGCTCCACCTCATCTTCTGGATGCAGAAACTGAGCTGGGGCCTTGCTGAGAAACTCAGAGCAGTTCAAAGCCAGGACTACCTCCCCCACCCCCACTCCCACCCCCAGTTCAGGTTTGCAGGGCTCCTCCATCCCTGGGGACACGCACAGCCCGAAAGGTGCCCCGCGGGACCAGGGCAATGCTGGCAATGGCCTAGCAGGGAGCTAGGGTGCAGAATGCATGCTTTCTGGGCACAGATAAGAGCTTTCTCATCGTTTCAGAGCCATCCACGCCCAGGATCTCATCTTCCAAACGACAGGCAATGCAGCACCTCGGAGCGCAGCACCTCGGAGGGTAATGAGGCCGGTTAACAGGCTGAGTCCAGATGGGTCGCAGCTCGGCCCTATTGATTAGCATTCACTTCGGGGACACATTATGAGCAGATGAGAAATTCCTGACAGCTTGATGGTCGGGATCCCCATTCCCCCACATGTCCAGGGAAGGGAAATGGCTTTCCCCGGCCCACCAGCCTCCCCCTGGTGACATCCCGCTGAGGCCGGCGATGGAGGGAGGCCAGGCTGCTCCCAGCACAGAGCACTGGAGCTTCCTGGCAGGTTCATGGTTAATGCAGCCTCCTATCTCAGATCTGTAGTTCAGCCACCAGCTCTCCCTTCTGATGGGGGACAAGATTGATACAGGGCTGCTGAGAAGCAGAGCCGTGGGGGCATCTCGGGAGGGGAAGGGCGGCTGCCGGTCCCTGCCAAGGGCAAAGGCTGGGCCCAGGGCCCGGTGCTGCTCCCTCTGGAGGGAGGTGAGGGCGGCTGGGTCAGCCTGAGAGGGTGGAGGCTGGGAGTCAGGGTGCCCTGCTCAAACCCCCACTCCATCTTCCTGCACCACCCTGCAGGTGATTCATCCTCTGAGCCTGGTTCCCTCCCCCAGAAGAGGGGGATGACAACCTGGTATCCCTGGTGGAAAAGGAGGGAACCCCCTAACTGGGAGAGGGCTGGTGAGGAGCGCGCAGCAGGCTGACCTGTTATGGAAGCTCTTATTCATGGGTGGCTGAGGGAAGGCCAGGGGTGTTGGCTCTGCCCCGAGACCCCCAGAAGGCAGGTGCCTGGCCTATGGGCAGCTCCTCTCGATCCGGAATGTCGGCTTCCCACAGACACCTGGAGCCAGAGCCCCTGGAGGCACTCTGGTCAGGGCTGGAGGCACAGCGGGGCGGGGCCCTGTCCCTGAGCCTTTTATCTGTGGGACAGCGCTGGGGAGCCCCTTCCTCACATTTTGGGGGACAGGAATGCAAAATCCCGGTTTCACTTTCCCCTTCGCAAGCTTGGCACAGTGCATGGCTGGTCCCTAACCAACAAGCTGAGTGAATAAAAAACTAGGCAAGTTTCATTTTCTTTAAACTTCTTACACGCCACATACCACTTCGTGTTGAATCTTCAGGCACATAGAGCTTGCGATTGGTCACGTGCTCACTTCCCTCAACCCCTCTGTGGTCCATTACCCCTGCGGGGAGGCAGGGCAGAACCAGCCGAATCAAGGCCACGGTGGTACAGAGCACAGGCAATTGCAGACCATGGAGAGGATTCGGGAGCCTGGGGCACTACAGGGTGACTCCCCGGTCAGAGACCAGGCCTGGAGGAGGGGGATGTGGTGGTGATGGGGAGTGGGGAGGTGCCTGGGTTCCCAGAACAGGGTTCCTTTATTCCTTCCTTATCAATTTTATTAATTTTTTTAAAAATATATAACTTTCAGTCTTATTTATGCTCTTGTTTTTAATGCTTTTAAACCAATTCTTTACTTACTTTTTCTGTTGTTTTTTTTTTAATTTAAATGTTTTAAAAAATCTTTTTTCTGTTCAGTTCATGCATGCAGTACTATACATTTTCTTCTAAATACTGCTTTAGCTGCATTCCGCCTGTTTTGATAGCCATTTCCTGCCCAACAATGCGGACTGAGGGAAGTTTCCATCCTGATGTCAGTCATTTAGGGGCACATTCACGTCCCGCACACACTTCCATGTACGTCCTTCCTGACTGTTGATTCCCAGTGACTGCCTGTGTCAGAGTGTGGGCTGTCCGGGACCATTCTGTGAACTTTCATGACATTCCCTTTCCTTTTACTTATTTTTTTTTTTTGTCTCCTTGATCTATCCACTTCTGATTTTAAAAATGTTTTAAAACTTCCACTGAGGTGGCAAATTTGTCAGTTTTATGTACATTCTTGAGAATTTTCAAGATGATGTTATTAAGTTATGGCCAGTGACTCTATTGTTGACGTAACTGTAGTGTCTTTCTCTGTCCTCAGGAACATGTGCTGCCTTGCAGTCTGTTGTGTCTGCTGTCACTAGTCCTATGTCAGCTTTTAGGGCGGCTTGGTCTGGGCAGGATTTTCCGGGCTGGCTATCCCTCCACCTTTCTCTAGGATCTGGTCTTTCACTGGCAGGGAGCTGAGTTCTGCCCTGTCACAGGGACCCTAGCTGGTCCTCAGTCCTCAGGAGCAAAGGCCCAGGAGCGTCTCTGCTTCTGTTTGCACTCCGTGCACACTCATGCACACCGCACTCACACACACCCTCTCACTCACAGGGACACTCTCACTCTCACGCTCACACACATCCTCTCACTCACAGGGACACTCTCACTCTCACGCTCACACACATCCTCTCACTCACAGGGACACTCTCACACTCACACTCACACACATCCTCTCACTCACAAGGACACTCTCACTCTCACACTCACACACACACATCCTCTCACTCACAAGGACACTCTCACTCTCACACTCACACACATCCTCTCACTCACAGGGACACTCTCACTCTCACACTCACACACATCCTCTCACTCACAAGGACACTCTCACTCTCACACTCACACACACACATCCTCTCACTCACAAGGACACTCTCACTCTCACACTCACACACATCCTCTCACTCACAGGGACACTCTCACTCTCACACTCACACACATCCTCTCACTCACAGGGACACTCTCACACTCACACACATCCTCTCACTCACAGGGACACTCTCACACTCACACACACATCCTCTCACTCACAGGGACACTCTCACTCTCACACTCACACACACATCCTCTCACTCACAGGGACACTCTCACTCTCACTCTCACACACATCCTCTCACTCACAGGGACACTCTCACTCTCACACTCACACACATCCTCTCACTCACAGGGACACTCTCACTCTCACACTCACACACACATCCTCTCACTCACAGGGACACTCTCACTCTCACACTCACACACATCCTCTCACTCACAGGGACACTCTCACTCTCACACTCACACACACATCCTCTCACTCACAGGGACACTCTCACACTCACACACATCCTCTCACTCACAGGGACACTCTCACACTCACACACATCCTCTCACTCACAGGGACACTCTCACACTCACACACATCCTCTCACTCACAGGGACTCACTCTCACTCACACACATCTCTCACTCACAGGGACACTCTCACTCTCACTCTCACACACATCCTCTCACTCACAGGGACACTCTCACTCACACTCACACACATCCTCTCACTCACAGGGACACTCTCACTCTCAACACTCACACACATCCTCTCACTCACAGGGACACTCTCACTCTCACACACATCCTCTCACTCACAGGGACACTCTCACACTCACACACATCCTCTCACTCACAGGGACACTCTCACTCTCACACTCACACACATCCTCTCACTCACAGGGACACTCTCACACTCACACACATCCTCTCACTCACAGGGACACTCTCACTCTCTCACACACACACATCCTCTCACTCACAGGGACACTCTCACTCTCACACTCACACACATCCTCTCACTCACAGGGACACTCTCTCACACTCACACACATCCTCTCACTCACAGGGACACTCTCACGCTCACACACATCCTCTCACTCACAGGGACACTCTCACTCTCACACACACACACATCCTCTCACTCACAGGGACACTCTCACTCTCACACTCACACACATCCTCTCACTCACAGGGACACTCTCACACTCACACACATCCTCTCACTCACAGGGACACTCTCACTCTCACACACACACACATCCTCTCACTCACAGGGACACTCTCACTCTCACACTCACACACATCCTCTCACTCACAGGGACACTCTCTCACACTCACACACATCCTCTCACTCACAGGGACACTCTCACGCTCACACACATCCTCTCACTCACAGGGACACTCTCACTCTCACACACACACACATCCTCTCACTCACAGGGACACTCTCACTCTCACACACATCCTCTCACTCACAGGGACACTCTCACTCTCACACACACACACATCCTCTCACTCACAGGGACACTATCTCACACTCACACACATCCTCTCACTCACAGGGACACTCTCACACTCACACACATCCTCTCACTCACAGGGACACTCTCACTCTCACACACATCCTCTCACTCACAGGGACACTCTCACACTCACACACATCCTCTCACTTACAGGGACACTCTCACTCTCACACTCACACACATCCTCTCACTCACAGGGACACTCTCACTCTCACACACACACACATCCTCTCACTCACAGGGACACTCTCACTCACAGGGACACTCTCACTCTCACAACCACACACATCCTCTCACTCACAGGGACACGCGCACACTCACACACATCCTCTCACTCACAGGGACACTCTCACAACTCACACACATCCTGCTCACTCACAGGGACACCTCTCCTCTCACACACATCCTCTCACTCACAGGGACACTCTCACACTCACACACATCCTCTCACTCACAGGGACCTCTCACTCTCACCCACACACCACTCCTCTCACTCGAAACAGGGACACTCTCACTCTCACACACATCCTCTCACTCACAGGGACACTCCACTCTCATCACACACACACATCCTCTCACTCACAGGGACACTATCTCACACTCACACACAAACTCTCACTCACAGGGACACTCTCACACTCACACACATCCTCTCACTCACAGGGACACTCTCACTCTCACACACATCCTCTCACTCACAGGGACACTCTCACTCTCACACTCACCACATCCTCTCACTCACAGGGACACTCTCACTCTCACACACACACACATCCTCTCACTCACAGGGACACTCTCACTCTCACACACATCCTCTCACTCACAGGGACACTCTCACTCTCACACACACACACATCCTCTCACTCACAGGGACACTCTCACACTCACACACATCCTCTCACTCACAGGGACACTCTCACTCTCACACACACACACATCCTCTCACTCACAGGGACACTCTCACTCTCACACACATCCTCTCACTCACAGGGACACTCTCACTCTCACACACACACACATCCTCTCACTCACAGGGACACTATCTCACACTCACACACATCCTCTCACTCACAGGGACACTCTCACACTCACACACATCCTCTCACTCACAGGGACACTCTCACTCTCACACACATCCTCTCACTCACAGGGACACTCTCACACTCACACACATCCTCTCACTTACAGGGACACTCTCACTCTCACACTCACACACATCCTCTCACTCACAGGGACACTATCTCACACTCACACACATCCTCTCACTCACAGGGACACTCTCACACTCACACACATCCTCTCACTCACAGGGACACTCTCACTCTCACACACATCCTCTCACTCACAGGGACACTCTCACACTCACACACATCCTCTCACTTACAGGGACACTCTCACTCTCACACTCACACACATCCTCTCACTCACAGGGACACTCTCACACTCACACACACACACATCCTCTCACTCACAGGGACACTCTCACGCTCACACACATCCTCTCACTCACAGGGACACTCTCACTCTCACACACATCCTCTCACTCACAGGGACACTCTCACACTCACACACATCCTCTCACTCACAGGGACACTCTCACTCTCACACACACACTCATACTCTCACTCACAGGGACACTCTCACTCTCATACACACACACATCCTCTCACTCACAGGGACACTCTCACACTCACACACATCCTCTCACTCACAGGGACACTCTCACTCTCACACTCACACACATCCTCTCACTCACAGGGACACTCTCACACTCACACACATCCTCTCACTCACAGGGACACTCTCACACTCACACACATCCTCTCACTCACAGGGACACTCTCACACTCACACACATCCTCTCACTCACAGGGACACTCTCACACTCACACACTCACACACACACATATCCTCTCACTCACAGGGACACTCTCACGCTCACACACATCCTCTCACTCACAGGGACACTCTCACTCTCACACTCACACACATCCTCTCACTCACAGGGACACTCTCACACTCACACACATCCTCTCACTCACAGGGACACTCTCACACTCACACACATCCTCTCACTCACAGGGACACTCTCACACTCACACACATCCTCTCACTCACAGGGACACTCTCACTCTCACACTCACACACATCCTCTCACTCACAGGGACACTCTCACACTCACACACATCCTCTCACTCACAGGGACACTCTCACACTCACACACATCCTCTCACTCACAGGGACACTCTCACACTCACACACATCCTCTCACTCACAGGGACACTCTCACACTCACACACATCCTCTCACTCACAGGGACACTCTCACACTCACACACTCACACACACACATATCCTCTCACTCACAGGGACACTCTCACGCTCACACACATCCTCTCACTCACAGGGACACTCTCACACTCACACACATCCTCTCACTCACAGGGACACTCTCACACTCACACACATCCTCTCACTCACAGGGACACTCTCACTCTCACACTCACACACATCCTCTCACTCACAGGGACACTCTCACTCTCACACACACACACATCCTCTCACTCACAGGGACACTCTCACTCTCACTCTCACACACATCCTCTCACTCACAGGGACACTCTCACACTCACACACATCCTCTCACTCACAGGGACACTCTCACTCTCACACACATCCTCTCACTCACAGGGACACTCTCACACTCACACACATCCTCTCACTCACAGGGACACTCTCACTCTCACACACATCCTCTCACTCACAGGGACACTCTCACTCTCACACACATCCTCTCACTCACAGGGACACTCTCACACTCACACACATCCTCTCACTCACAGGGACACTCTCACTCTCACACACACACACATCCTCTCACTCACAGGGACACTCTCACACTCACACACATCCTCTCACTCACAGGGACACTCTCACTCTCACACACATCCTCTCACTCACAGGGACACTCTCACTCTCACACACACACACATCCTCTCACTCACAGGGACACTCTCACTCTCACACACACACACATCCTCTCACTCACAGGGACACTCTCACACTCACACACATCCTCTCACTCACAGGGACACTCTCACTCTCACACACACACACATCCTCTCACTCACAGGGACACTCTCACACTCACACACATCCTCTCACTCACAGGGACACTCTCACACTCACACACACACACATCCTCTCACTCACAGGGACACTCTCACACTCACACACATCCTCTCACTCACAGGGACACTCTCACACTCACACGTGAACAACAGTTTCTCAAATGTCATTGTGTTTGGTAACTTGACATTGTTTAATAGCTTATGTTAAAACTGGTTGTGTTATCCTTCTTTTCACTTAAAATTGCAGAACCTATCCCCGACATTGAATAAGGACTTGTACATACACAACACACACTCACAACCACCCATACACTCTCAGAGCAGCTTTAATTAACAGGACATTTCTCTTTAAAATAGCTCCAGGTTTCGCCTGGCCAGGTGGCTCAGCTGGTTGGAGCATCGTCCTGTGCACCACAAGGTTGCAGGTTTGATTCCAGGTCAGGCCGCACACTGAGGTTGCAGGTTCCATCTCTGGTCGGAGTGCGTACAGGAGACAAGGAATTGATGTTTCTCTCTCTCTCTCTCTCTCTCTCTCTCTCTCTCTCCTCAAAATTAAAAAACAAACAAACAAACATATCACCAAGTAAGGATTAAAAAAATAATTAAAAAAATTTAAAAATAGCTCCTGGTTTCTCCCTGGGCCTTGTGACCCTGGAGTGATGGAGAAGGTGACTGTAGTGAGCAGTCCATCACACACGGGGGGGCTGTGCTGAGTGGCTAGGTCCGAGGCCCCCTCTGTGACCTCAGCTGGCTGGGTGAAACCCTTCTCTCAGGGGCCTTTGTTTTCCCTTCACTGCGGCTCCTCTGAGGGCATTTCCTGCTGGAGGAGAAGTGCTCCCTGGGGACGGTTGTTAGAAGGGTGTTAACTGCAGAAGGGGCGGGAGGGACCTTTGGATAGAGTGGCCAGCAGCAGGGTCTGCTTCCCCTTATCAGTCAGCCGCACACCAGGGACACAGGACACATGGTTCTGCCTCCAGGCAATTTAATTAAGTCGCATTGAGCAGCCACCAGCATGACATCATAGTTCCTGGAAACGGGATTGTAGCCATAACTCTAGCAGCTCTGTGTCCTTCCAGAGGGCTGGAAATTTTCCATGTGCATTTCCATGTGCACGTCCAGTTCCGGCCTTCAGTTACCCTCATACGGGCGGGCCTCCCTGGGTTAGGCCCGCCTGCTTGTCAGCAGGCCTCCTGCCTCACTGAGGTCCCACCAGTAATTAAGCCTTTTAAGAGCTGTGGGAGCTTCGATATCAGTAATTCAATCTCCCCTGTTTACTGATCTCTGCCATCAGGAGAGCTGAAGCAAATGCTTTAATTAAAAAGATTGGCGATAAGTTGGTGTAATGCCATCATCTGCAAAGGGTGCCTTCTAGAAAACGTCATGACATCTAATGGACGTGATTGCTCCAGGGTGAGAAGCAGCAGGTGGAGAGGGAACAGGAAGTGGGAAGAGGGCTTCTGCTGCGGGCCAGAGCCACGAGGTGGAAAGCCAGGGCTCTATGAGCTCCACGGGGCTCTTTCTACTCAGAAATTCCATCTTGCACCTTTGCTGCCATGTCCTTGGGCTTGGAGAGCCCATGCCCCTGGCTGGGTAACCCTCTGGTGAAGGCGCGGTGGGCTGGTGAGGCGCGGTGGGCTGCGGAAGGCGCGGTGGGCTGGTGAGGCGCCGTGGGCCGGGGAAGGCGCAGTGTGCTGGTGAGGCGCTGTGGGCCGGGGAAGGCGCCCGTGGGCCGGGGAAGGCGCGGTGGGCTGGGGAAGGCGCCCGTGGGCTGGGGAAGGCGCTGTGTGCTGCCCCTCCTATAGCTTTCCCCGCGCAGCGATGGCTATGGCCAGGGACACCTGTGTTGGTGCCTGGCCTCGGTGTTGACCAGGACACCTTGGGGGCTAGAGGGCTGGCCTGGAGAGAAAACTTGGGAGCCAATATGCTGCAGGTCTTTCCGATGCTGCAGAGCTGAGCTGAGCAGAGCAGGAGCCACACCTGCTCTGGGTGCCCCGGGCAGACGTTCTCTCAGTGTCTCACTGTGGGAGCAGATCTGCCTAAAGAAGTAAGGCCCCGGTGGGGGTGAAGGAGGGAGGCCTCATGGAAAAGCCCATGGGATTCTGCGTCTCACTTCCTTATCTGTGAGATGGGAATAAAAGCGTCTTTCTCTCATAGTTACTCGGGATTGATGGAGACCCCACGCCCAGTCCAAGGTGCTCCATAGCTGCCGGTGCATACGCTGGGGCAGAGGAAGACGAGAGCCCCTGCCAGGCAGACGCTACGGTCCCCAGGGCAGAGGGGGGCTCTGAAAGAGAGGGGCACAAACTGCTGGAAGTCGGAGCTTGAGCACTAGGAGAGGAGAGGGGAAGCCCAAGACACAGGTAAAACAGAGACCTTGAAGACGGGTGCAGCCCTGAATCCTCACACAACAGTGCTGTGGGCTGGGTCCATGGTTCCTGTGGTTTCCTTTGCCAGGATAGTGAGAAGCTAGGGCAATTCCTTGACAAGTAGAATAAGGAAAACTGAGACAAAATAATTAAGCAAGGCCAAACAATTTGAGCAATTCACAGCCAGCTAATTCTCACAAGGTTCTATCTTCCCTAACCCAGGATACTTAGGATCAAATTGTTTACACATTCCAGGCTGACCAGGGGCAGTACTGGTCCCTCTTCAATGACATTCTTATAAATAGAACTAACCAGAAAATAACCCTGACCCCTGGAAAGCTAATGCATGTTCTATTAAGACCCTCCCCTAAGACCTCCCCTAGAAATCCCGCTGGCCAAAGAAAGATAAAAGAAACCTCAAAACAGAGAACTCACAGCGTGCTCTCTAGAGCATGCCCACGTCTTGTGTCTCTGCTGTTCTCCCCTAACCTTGAAGGGACCTCATAAGACTTACAACCAGGGGAGCAGCAGGCTTACCCCTGAACCTGTCTCCAAGCCCTCTTTTTCTCTTTCTCTTTCCTGTTGCTTCTTCTACCTTAAACCCTTCCTTTGTTTCACTGTCCCCGTTTAATAAATATATTCTCAAAATCACCAGGACTCGTGTTGCAAGATTTTTCCTCCATGAAGTCAAGAACCCAGACACTACTGGCTGGTCCAAGGTAGACTGGATCCAGCCAGTATCCGGCACCCAGGGCCCAGAACTGGACTGGGATTCACCCCATATCTCCTCTCTGTCTGAACTGACCCTTCTCTGCTACTCAGATCAAAATCCCTTTGAGTCTCCCCCACCCACCACCATGTTCTATCAGTCCCCACATCCAACCCAAGGCCACCCTGGTGCCCAGCTCCAGAATACAGAGCACACCCTCCCCTGGACCCTTTCCTCACCGAACGCCCTGAGCCACAGCTCAGTGTGGAATGGGGACTGAAGCCTCAGGGAGGGAAGCAGAAACTCCCCTATTCTGGCCGCTCAGAGTTCGGTTCTGCCACACCTTACCCCAGCCTGCCAGAGCAGGGGCTCTATTCTGATGGGTCCAGGCCAGGGGTCACTCTTCAAGAGGTGGCCCTGAGAATGGGAGGTAGGGGCCCTGTGCACAGGGCAGATGACTTGTGGGCAGAGGCTGAGCCACTCCAGGCCCAACAGTGATGAATGCCACAGGAGAGTAAGCGGCACTTGCTGCCATCTCCTCTGCGCTCAGGAAGTCAAGGAGGTTGTGAGCAGTGGACATCTGGCACCCAGCATCCTCCACTATGACCAGGGCCACCTCATTCCCCACTCAGTGTTGCCACCCTGGGTGTTAGGAACGCCCACTTCCACTCCAGTTCTGAGAGTCATCCCAGAGTGGGGATGGTCTGGTGGAGAGCAAAGCTGTCTGCGGGTGGGGAGGGGAGGGGAGCAGGCCAGGCCCAGCGCCCGAGAGCTGGTCTGATGCAGCTGAGAGTGCTCTTTATCAGCAGCCAACAGGGCGATCGATCACGCCCCGCTGCTCTGGTGTGGAAGGACAATAAAGCAGATATTGACTCAGGCCTAATCTGGCATGTCTGAGCCTCGGGGCCATGTAATAAAGTCCTATGAATTACGGTCCAGATGCACGTGGAGGCAGCCCCCTTCTGAATAGGAACAAGATAAGAAAGTGCCCTGGTTTGTTCAATTGAATGGAACAAGCATTCAGAGAGCCGATTTGGTCAGTGCTGTAGGGCACACAGACGAACGAGATCCAGTCCAGCACCTTCTGGTCTGGCAGGCGAGCGCATGGCCCCGCCCTGGCTGGGGCCAGAGGGGCAAGGTGGCATATGTATGTCCTGGGGTCCCCTTGGGCCTCAGGACTCAAGGTAGAAGAAGGGAGGGGAAGAAAAGGATAGGGGAGAGGAGGGGAGGGGAGGGGAGGGGAGGGGAGGGGAGGGGAGGGGAGGGAGTGTGAGGCAGGGAGAGCTATGTTTATCTGTAGAGGAAGCACCAGGCCTGGCCAAACCCAGGAGGAGCAGGTGACCTGAGCTTTCTGCAGACAAGCCCTCTGCAGGTGACAGCTCCTGCCGTGTGCTCAATCCTCCGCAGACATCACCTCCTCTCCCTCGGGCAGAGGTAGAAGACCCCCCAGTGTTCGTGCTCACTCTGTGGTCTCCTTCACCCTCCCTGTCCTTTGCCACCTCCTACTGGCAGCCCAGACCCACGTCCCCCTCCCTCACCTAGATCCCTTCCTCACTGGGGGTGATTCACTCAGCTGCCACCCTAGTCCCACCGGACTCTGCTCCACTCCCACCCAGCAGCAAAGTAACCTTTTGGAGTGTCGCTGTGGTCCCATCGCTTCTCAGCTGAGTCCACCAGGAGCTGCCCCTCCTCCCTCCTCTGCACAGCGCCTACAGGACCTTGCTCACCCTCCAGTTCCATGTCCTCTCCTGCCACAGCGCCATGTCAGACGGTTCAGCCACTGTCACTGTTGCTGCCTCACATTTGTCCAGTCTCTGCGCCTTCTGTCTAGAACCCTTTATCCTGCATCCCTGCAAGCTGCCTCCTTCCCTCCACTCAGGCAATGGGGCGGCATCTTCTCCAGCCCAACCAGAGGCCCCCCATGGAGCCCTGCGCACACCCTTGCTGCTGCCTCAGCTGAACCAGTTCATGCACTGCCCACACACTGACAGCCCGTCTCCTCCCACACCCGCACATGTCAGCATCTGACTCTCCGGCTCATTCACCCCTGACGCCAGCGCAGAGCCTCAAAGGTGCTCAGTGCCCCAGATGTGCCCACGGAATGGCCCTCCATGCCTCAGTTTCCACATCTGCAATCTCTCTCTCTCTCTCTCTCTCTCTCTCTCTCTCTCTCTCTCTCTCTATATATATATATATATATATATATATATATGTATATATATATATATATATATATATATATTATTGATTTTTTACAGAGAGGAAGGGAGAGAGATAGAGAGTTAGAAACATTGATCAGCTGCAATCTTTTGACATCATTTGGTGTGACTGCTATTAACGTCATGAATGCTGAGCTGCTCAGGCCCTTAGGCAATGCAGTCAGGGAGGTTAGGGAAGGCAGATGGCTCAGGACCGCGAGACCACCATATAGTTAACTCCCTTCTGAGCAGAATGTGCTTTAAACAGAGTCCTCTTGCTTCTCACGCCTGCCTGTCATCTACTCCCTCACTTAGCTGTGTCCTGGCTCAGCCTACCCCCCAACCACCATGGCTGGGGCCTGGGGGATGACAGGGGCGGCACCGTTGAGGGTCCTAATGATCCCCACTTATATGGGTTCCCACAGGGAACCCAGTGCCAGACCCATCTCCGAAATCCCTGATCTGATTTGGCTTTGACCTCCCAGCCCTTACACCCATATCCTGGGGCCCGTCTCTTCAGAGGATAATTGTAGGAAGTAATTCTATTTGAGGAACAGTTGCTGCAGCAATATGCCGGTGCACTCAAAGCTAATGGGCCCAGCATCCATGCACAGAGGACATGTTTCAGCAGAGCATAGGCTGTTCTCCGAGGTCTCCTTGCCCATCGAGTCTCTGCTCTCACCGAGCCAGCAGCAGACAGGCTGAGAACTTGTGTGGAGGGAGAGGAAGGCTCACAGATGCTGTGTGCTCCCAGCTGCTTCAGCGGGACATGGCCGACCGGAGCAGAGGGTCACCTTGCAGGAACATGGCCCTGGGCAGGTGCTCTGCAAGCTGACTTCATCTAACCTCAGTCCTTGCAAGACTCCGACTGTCAGCCCATTTTCCAGGTGAGGAGATCGAGGATGAGGATGATGAGGGAACATGCCCAAGTCCACACAGCTGGTGAGTAGGGAAGCTGGGAACGCTCCAGGAAATTAATCACGTGCTGCCCCACTCCCACTTCCCTTTTTCTGACTTAGGTGCCCACTTCTGCCTGGCTCATGGCACTGCCTCCTCATTGTCCTCCCTGCATCCCATCTCCCCTCCGATCTTCCAGCAGCTTCACTCTCTAAATGCACAAATCATACTGTCATTCACCCACCTCATCAACCTCTTCACTGCATTGCAAGAGCTGCTGGGACTCCCTAGTCCTGCCTCAGTTCCCCTGTGACTAGTTCCCTCCTGCCTCAGGCCACCTCCCCCGCCCTCATGGTAGGCTGCTCTGGGCCCAGCCACACTGCCCATGCAGCCTTCTATTCAGGCCTCCTGGTCCTGGTACCTGCTGCTCTGTTGGTGACAAACCTTCCTCATCCTTGGGAAGGACTCCCCCGGCATCTCTTCCCCCAGCCCATGTCCAGGGACTGGCTGGGGAGGGAGAGCAGGACAGGGAACTTTTGAATACCTGCTGGATATCAGTGGAAGTGGCGGTGCCTGGGCGTTGGGTCGGTGGGTGAGTCGGTGAGCCTGCTGTGATGTTTTTGCCCCGGGGCCTGTCCCTGCCCTCCTCACAGGGGCAGCACAGCACCAGCATGCAGCTACTCCTGCCCCTCAAGGTCAGTCCTAGGGAACAGGAGGACTGTGACGTGAGGCAAGAGTGTGGGAAGCTAGGGAAATTCCTGGGCAAGTGGCATAGGGAAACTGAGACAAGATCATTAAACGAGGCCAAACAATTTAAACGACTTCCGCCAGCTAGTGAATCACCTTATCTCCCCCACCCGGGGGCATTTAAGAGCAAGTGGTTTATACCTCCCCTCCCTAACCAGAGGAGACGAAGCTTGAATCACTCTGGTTGGAGAGACAGAGGACAGAGACTCCATTAATGCCAGTTGTGCCAGCCAAACCCAAGGAGGGGTGAAGTCAAATAACAAAAACCTGATGAAAGCCAGGCAAACCCATGATGAAAGTAAAACAGTAAAGCAGGCCAAAGAATAATCCCAAACTCCCTATACGCTGCTTCTGATTCATCAGCATATTAAAAACACAACTAGAAAGCTGATGAATACTCTGCTGAAATCCTCCCCTAAGATTCTCACCTGCAGAGGAGAGATCAAACCCTCAAGACAAAGGGTATCAGTGTGGGCTCGCCCTAGAGCACGCCTATGCCCCTTCTCAGGCATGAACATTTTACTTCCCCCAGGGACCTCAGGAGACTTGCAACCAGGGGAGCAGTGGGCAGCAGTAGCTCACCCTGGGCTCACCCCTGATCCTGTCTCTAAGGCCTCCTTTCCTTTCCTCTGACTTCCCAGTGAGCTGAGGGCAGCCCTGCCCTGGCTCACTTCTGCCCTCTGATGCTTCGAGGGAGCCACGCAGAGCACTGCCGAGGCTCCCTCCTGTTGCTTCTTCTCCCCTAAGTCCTTCCTTTGTTTCATTGCCCCAGCTGTAATGAACGTGCTCTCTATATCGCCTGGACTCACATTGTGAAATATTTTCTACACAAAGTCAAGAACCCACACACCACAGGCTGGCCTGAGGTAGACCTGCTCCAGGCCCAGCCCTGTCCCGTAATAATGGGCCCTGGGCACATGCACAGGCCAGTCACACAGGGGTGCCTAGTGCACATATCATCCCAAGGGCTGTTCCTGCCTCAATGGACATCCCCAGGGAGCCAGCACCCCCGCCACTGTGAAGTGAGGGGCGTGTCTGTGACCTGGACTACAGCAGCGGGAAGGCAGCCTTCAGACACCTGCCCGCTGCCACACATCCAAGCCCTTGCTCCCAGGAGAGCTGTGTACCGCAGCCCCTGGAATTAGTCCCCAGAGGGGTGAACTCCCTGCCTGTCACTATTGAGGAATGACTTTCCTTCTCCCCACAAACCAGCAAATTAATTCATGCCATCTATTTTCCTGACTTAGATCAAAGGTTGTCAAATTCCTTTACCCACTTAATGATCTGTAATATACCTTTCCATTTCCTGACCAGGCTATTAGATGAAATAGAATCATAATAGCCTCCCAACAGCATCTGTGCACCTGTATGCATGTGCAGAGTCAAGCAGGAGACCCTAGGAGCCGCCTCAGCCAGGACTCAATTATAATTCTTTTCAAGAGATTCTACAAGCCAGGACTCAAGCCATATGGTACTTTTGGTCCCAGATAGATCCTGTGGTTCATGTAAAACTGAAAATATATGACATATGTGCTACTACTGCCCCTGCCATGTCCATGGCAGACATTATTAATCAATTATAGACACTCTTCACAGCTGAATTCGGACATGGCTATCCTACACAGCCATTGACAGCTAATATAAGTCCCCGCCTGGACAAGGAAACCTCTTGATTATCCACACAAGAGAAATTAATTGATGGCTCTTCACACACTGCCTTTTCCCTCTTTCTTTTGGTTCCTTTTAGTGTAATTGTGGCTTCTCAGCATCGATAAGAGTAGGTGAGCCTCCTCCAGGCTGTGTAGTGGGCACAGCCTTTTCCACAGCCAGGAGAAAGCAGTCCCAAGCCTGCCTGGGGGACCACCCAAGCTCCCAGGCATGGGAACACCTTGCTGACAAGGCCAGGACCATTGGTAGTCAGCAGCAAACAAGGAGATTGTTAGAAGATACACTGAGGCACCAGCCACCCTCCACTGGCATCATGACATCAGAGAGTGAACATCAAGGCTGCCAGTCCCGGCTGGGAAAGCACGTGACTACCCATCCTGCCCTACACTGGTCTGCCCCGCTCTGCTCTGCCGAGACCTTTCAGTGTTTTAGCCCTAGCTGGCGAAAGAGTCCTCAGTGGAAAGGGAAAGGCACTCCCAGTGCCAGAGCGGAGCTCTCAGCTGGTATAGACAGAAATCCCTGCCCCCGTCTTTGATTGGTTCATCCTCATGCAAATGAGGACTCCAAATCCTCGAAGTTTGGTCCAAAAGGCACTGTCCTGGTTGGTCAAAATGGAGCTGCTCTGATTGGTTGGTGAATATGCTGATGGGAATATAGCTACACAGCTCTGATTGAATGGGGAAAGCCTCAGTCCTATTGGTTGAAACAGGATTCCAGGAACTTCTTTAAAAGGGCTGGCTCAACTGGCAGAAGCACCTTGCAGGCAGGCAGTGCAGGCTTCTCCCTGAGGTGTGGTTTTGTGAGGGGTCCCTTGTGTAGAAATGGCTGCGAGACTCTGTTTTTGTTTGTTTGTTTGTTTGTTTTTTTAATTTGAGGCCAGTTAAGCCACCAGAAGCCCTTCTTAGTAGGATCTTCTTCCTCAGGGCCCACACCCTGAACTGGCTGCATTGGAGCCGAGCGACTCGCCACATGTCCCTTTGTCACCCAGCCTCTCCTGGACCCTGGTGATTTTCACTGACTACAGTGTGGTCTTCCTTAACCTTCAGCCACATTCTCAGAGGCAGTGAGGTTCGCTTCCCTCACCCCTGCCTCAACATGAGCCTTTTAAGCAAATCAGCAATGTAATTATTGATCTGTAAGAGAAAAGAAATTAATACAGCCGCCCACATCCTTTGTACATAAGAGTATTTAACAATGAACTCTGCTTAAACTTCATAAAAGCCTCTTCAGCAAATCAGCACACCGGTATTGATCTGGAGCCCGCCTGCAAGTCCCAGCTGTCTGCCTCGCCCACCGAAGGACCATTACTTTGTCTTGCCTGACTCTCCTTGTACATTTATGGCCTGGTGCTTACACTCCCCCTTCTCCCAATTCCCATCATTCCACTGCCTCTCAGCAAGGGCCGAGCTGCTATTCTGCTGACCTTCCTCTTCCTGGAGCCGGGGTATCGACTCAGGAGCCCTGCAGGCTTGTGCTTGGCTGGCACCCCGAGGCCTGGGCCTGCCTGGGAGACCCCTCTGCAATGCAGCTGGGCCCTTGACGTGCATTTTCTCATTCATCCTCCCAACAACCCTGAGAAACATGCATTCCTATCTCCACCTTACAGAGGAGAAAACCAAGGCTCAAGGTGTAGTGACCCTCCCTGAGTCACACCGAAAGTGAGAACCAGGTGCTGGAGTTTGAGCCAATGGCCTCAGCAACTACTTCCTCAGAATGTGAGTCAGGGCTGGTATTGCCCACAGTAGAGAAAATTGAGCCAATTTCCCATGATACTATGGGCTCTAGGGCTGGGTATGTTCCTGAAGAGGCCTGGTCCAGGCACCAATGGAGGCCAAGGAATCCAGCGGAGCTCAGCCAAAGCGCCCACTCAACCTGGCTCCCTCAAGATGACTTAGACCCTTGGCACCTTTCTGTCCACTCTTTTTGTTTAACATTTTTTATTGATTTCAGAGATGAAGGAAGAGGGAGAGAGAGATAGAAACATCAATGATGAGAATCATTGATCGGCTGCCTCCTGCACGCCCCCTACTGGGGATCAAGCCCACAACCTGGGCATGTACCCTTGACCAGAATCAAACGCAGGATACTTCAGTCCATAGGCCAACATCTATCCACTGAGCCCAACCAGCCAGGGCTCTGTCCGCTCTTGACCCAGCCTGTCAGCCTACCTGTGTGCCCATGACTGCATGCTAATGATCTGGGAGCCCGTCATGTCTAACTGGGCAGTGGTGGGGGCCACCTGTGAACAGGGTCAATCCTATGTCCAAGCAGTGCTCTGAGCTGTTCAGGGAAACAGGGCAGCCCGATGGCCTCCTCACGTCCACTCTCTCAGCTTGGGCTTTGAGTTGGGGGTGGGTGGGGTGCCAACAGTTGAAGTAGAAGGTACAATAGCAGGAACCTGGATAAAGAGTCAGGGTCTCTGGCTCAGGGCTAGCCCCCACAGTCCCCAAAACCCCTCTGACCACAGAGGCTGTCCCTGTGAACTGGACTCAGACCTTGGTCTCAGCCCTTCAACTGTGGCACTCTGCACAGCAGCACAGTGGGGCCCCAAAGAACCCAAACCACAGGCCTCAAGTCACCCATCCGTCAGAAATGCTCAGTGCCTAGAGGTGCTGGGAACCCCGATGCCCTGGCCTGGCTGCAGTGTTGTCCACCCACAGCCCGTCCAGGCCTCTCCATGAGACACCAGCTCACTCCCCGTCTGTCTGTATCTTGGCTTTGACCTTGGTAAGTCTCCCGCTTCTCCTCTGGTCTCCCTCACACTCCATTCTGTCTTTCTTCTGTGTTTGCCTCCTCATCTGTCTTCCTGTTTCTGTTTTCTTTTCTGCTGGTCTTTTTTCTTTCTATGAGTCACTTTCTGATTTTTCTCTGCTTCTCCTTTTGATATTCTGTTTGTCTGTCTGACCAATCCCTACAAATACCCATTTCCAGTGTTCCCTGGTCCAGATTAGCATGTTCACAGCCAGGCCTGGGGAAGGCCCTTGGCACTGAGATGCCAGGCACCTGGGCATTGGGCCAGCCTGCAAGGCTAGGCCTCACTCCTGGTGGGCCAGGGCCTCCTGGGGAACTGCACTGGGCAGGGCTCCTCTCACATAAGCACACAAGGCGTTCCCACCCCCCCCACCCCCAATCTCTGCAGGCCTCACTGGCCCCATAGCTGATCTACAGGCCTACACAGTCATGGGGGGGGGGGGGGGGGCTCTGTTCCAGATGATTCTAGGGCAGTGGTCGGCAAACTGCGGCTCATGAGCCACATGCGGCTCTTTGGTCCCTTGAGTGTGGCCACGAAGTTTCAATCGCACTGTACGTGCGCACCCGCACGCGGTATTTTGTGGAAGAGCCACATTCAAGGGGCCGCAGTTTGCCAACCACTGTTCTAGGGAAACCAGAGGAGCAAGTGGGTGCCACATCTCACAGCATCTCTGCCCCACCCCCTTCCACTCCTGGCTCCTGCTGGCAGGGAGAGGCAAGGTCAGATTCCAGGGGTGCCCGGGACTGCGCCTCCATATGGACCATCCAGGGGCCGAGGTCACTGCTCCTCTCCTCAGCCCCATCCCACCTGGATGAGGCGTTGTCCTCAACTCAGACGAATTCCCAAAGGCACGTTCCTTGGTGAGAGAACATTTAGGGGCCATTTGCATGGGTACTGCTCCCCACTGAAAAGGGGGAGCCCACAGGGTCAAGGGGGAGCTCCTGGGAACTCAGGCTTCAGGGACCTGCACCCATGGGGCAAACCAAGCTGAGCCAAGCAGGAGCAGCCTGGGTGCCAGGCTCTAGTCAGGCATCGGGTGCCAACTCAGCATCAGGGTGCCATGCTTTGCCAGCCTCCTCTAGGTGCTTCCTCATATACAGGCTGCATTAGGAGGGTATTCAGGCCTGGACTGGGGGGGGGGGGGGCAGATCCTCATATTTCTTGAGAAGAAAGCTGAGGGGAGCAACTGAGGGGGCGCCGTAGGGGCTGCCTGGAGGTCCATGCCTTTAGCTCAGTGGCCCTCAGAGGAGCAGCACAGGAGTATTTGGAGGATCCTCAGCTCAGGTCGCTCCCTGCCGCTGTCTCTGAAAGGCGGCACTGCTGGGAGGGCAGGGAGACTTCTAGGACTCATCCTGGAAATGAAGGGCCCACCCTCTCAGGGCGGACAGCACTAGGCGCTAGGCCCCGGTCAAAGCATCCTAGGGCTACTGAGCGCCCTCTGGGGTGCCATCTCAGGACCAGCCTGGGGCCATGCCCTTGCTCTGCAAACAGCCACATCCAGGTCAGGGGCCTGCCCCCCATAGCCCTGCCCTGCCCTGTCACCTGGCACCCCAGGTCCAGGACACTCAGAGAGCCAGTCAACACCGCTGTCAGCAGAGCACCCCCTCCTGACCCCTCTGCCTCCTCTGCCGGAGATCAAAGTGTGTCTCCCGGTGGCAGTTCCTGCCAGTGGCCTTAGTGGGAGCCCTCCCCATTAGCACAGGGCTGGGGGGGTGCCGGGAGGGAGAGGGAGCCTCAGATCCGGGCCCCTCAGTGGCCGCTCAGGACTGTGCTCTGCAGGAGAGTGCCACACACGTGCCTCCAGGAGACACCTCATGGGAGAGCATCTCCCCCCGCCCGCCCCCTCCCCGGATGCCCAGGGCTGCAAGGTCCAGGCTTGCTACACACCCGCGACAGGCTGCCTGAGGCATCCTCGGGGCCCAGTTCACCTACCCGATGAGCCCATGAGCTGGCTGAGGGAGGCCACTGTGCCAACCACTGCCCAGGCCCGGCCAGCCAGCAGGGTGGCAGCCCCTCTTCCCGTGGATGGTGCCCCTAAAGGGGAAGCGCACCGGCGCCAGAGCAGCAGGCAGGGCTGCTGGGTCGGCGCACCCTGGGTCCCTGGACAGCCAGGGACAGATCGCCAGCTCTCTCTGGACTCAGGTTTGGTGCTTTTTTCATACACAAAAACATATTGTAGGCCTGGCCGGCTTGCCTCAGTGGATAGAGTGTTGGCCTGCAGACTGAAGGGTCCTGGGTTCGATTCCAGTCAAGGGCATGTGCCTCGGTTGCAGGCTCAGTCCCTGTGCAGGAGGCAACCAATCGATGTGTCCCTCTCACATCCATGTTTCTCTCTGTGTGTCCCTCCCCCTCCCTTCCACTCTCCCTAAAAATCAATGGAAACATATCCTCGGGTGAGGATTAACAAAACAAGAAAAACGTATTGTAAGGTCCAGTCCAGAAAATAGAAACCATGACAGGGAGTTAAGATGAAGCAAATTAATGGAAAGCATTGCTACCCGGGGAATAGAAATGGCAGTGCTGAGAAGTGAGTAACTCAGAGATCAGCGCCAGCAGGAAGCTGTCCGCAGCCCCGGGGGGACACAGCCCCCAGACACAGAGCTACCTGCGGAAGCTGGAGGCCCCCTTCCCCCACCCCCACCCCCCTGGGAAGAGGGCAGCAGGTCAGCTGTACACACGAGGATTCAGGGTGAGAAGCGGTGTCCTCAGGATGCAAACCGATAAAGCGCCAGTAGGAGTCACAGGGGAGGGCCCAGGTCAGAAACAGAGGAAGGTGGGGAATGAAAATGACTTGGGGGAAGCCCACACCAAGTATACAGACCTGCCATCTGGACCCTCCCAGGTTCCTGCAAGAGTGTAATTGCGAAAAGCTGCTCTCCCTGATGTGTTCGTGGTTCTGAACCAGCAGCCGGGCTGGCCCAGGGCACTGCTCAGGACAGAGGTGCTTGTGCTGCCATCCACGGGCTCCGAGGTGCAGGGAGCCAAAGGGCAGGTTATGCAACAGGCTGGGCATGGTGTGGGGCTGCCCTGAGGGGTGGGGCGGAGCCTCAGGAAGGAGGGAGCTATCCTCAGGTGGGTGGGCTGGAGGTCAGCTGGGCCTAGAAAGGTCATGGCCAGGAGCTTCAGGGACAGGCCTGGGACATGGGCAGCGCTTCCAGGCTTCAGCGCCTCCTCCCTGCCAGGTCTCTCTCCTCTCTGGCCTGGCTTTGCACACCACGTGCAAGGAGAGCATCGTGGATGGGAGCTCCTGGCATGGCATCCTGGTGCTTGGCAGCCCTGGCAGCCACCATATCTTTCTCAGCTCAGACCCTGCAGGCCCCTGAGTGCTGTGCTGCTGCCTGGCAGGCTGTCGGGATTCCTGGGAGGATTGGGGGGAGGGGGAGGAACAGGCAGTGTAGACAGAAGGGTGATGGTGAGGTCTCAGGGGAGGGAGAGAGCTCCCTGTCATTAGGGGTGAACAAGTGTCCACTTGAGGGGACACTGAGCAGGGGCTGAGCCTCCACCAGTCCTGACATGCGCTATTCCCTGCTGTGAGCTGCCTTGCAGTCCTGGGATGGGCACCAGCGTGCCACACCAGGTGGCAGCAGGAGAGGCAGTGGAGAGGTCTCTGTCCCCTGTGTCACTGAGGCCAGGGCACACAGGCACCCAGAGGAGGGAGGATCCCAGAGATCAGCCTCCCCTCTGCGTGGGTAGCACTGCCCCTCAGCCATCACTTAACGCTCCTAACTGGGCCCCAGCAGGACCCTGGCATGATCCCCACTGAGATACCTGCTGACAGTGTCCCAAATGGAGCCTGGGCTCCTGGTGGCCAGTGCAGGACTCGCGTGGTCAGCCAACCTCACAGCCCCAGCCGTGGCCAGCCTGCTGGCTCCCGGCCTGTGAAGCTGGACAGGCACTGGGCCCGCCCGAGGGTTCGTAAAGCCCGTGAGACACAGAGGCGGGGATGCCGAGTCTGCCCAGGGAGTGGGGCGCAGGCCAGGCAGTAGGAGACTGCCAGCTGGTTGCTCAGGGGTCCCTGCCTCCTCCTTGGCTCTCCGTCTCCGTGTCAGGACGCGAGGGTCATGGCACAACCCATCCTGTGGACGCTCTGCCAGCCAGGGGCCGGGGCCTTTGTGCCTGTTCCCTCCGACAGGGCTGACCTGCAGTCAGGGCCGCAGAGCCTGGCGGGCCAGCAGGTTCGTGTCTGTCTTCTCCTAGCACTTTGCTGCCTCCAGCCAGATCCCCTTTGTAACTCAGTTTAATAAAATATGATGACAGTTTTATTGACAGCGTTCCTATCTGGAGCCCAGGAGAGCGATGACCAGCTGCACCTTCTTCCATGTTGCGGGGCCAGGCTGGCATCCTGTTTCCACAGACGCCGGGGCCTCTCCAAGGACAGGGGATTAATAAAGCCCCTGTGGCTGTCCCACTGTGTGGGGGTGGGGCAGGGCAGTCTCTAGGACTCCTGATTCCAGAAAGTCTGGGACCGGTGGAGGCTCAGGCTAAAAAGTGGGTGGGCTGTACCCCAGCCCTGAGGGTCAGACCAAGCTGAGAGGCTGAAGCCAAGAGCCTATGAGGGCAGCGAGGCAGCTAGTACTCAGGGTTTTGCAGTGGGTGCAGTCAGCCCTGGGGGAGTGGGCTGGGGACTGTGGGTACAGCCAGCCCTGGGGGAGTGGGCTGGGGAATGTGGGTGCAGTCAGCCCTGGGGGAGTGGGCTAGGGACTATGGGTGCAGCCAGTCCTGGGGGAGTGGGCTGGAGACTGTGGGTACAGTCAGCCCTGGGGGAGTGGGCTGGAGACTGTGGGTGCAGTCAGCCCTGGGGGAGTGGGCTGGGGACTGTGGGTACAGCCAGCCCTGGGGGAGTGGGCTGGAGACTGTGGGTACAGTCAGCCCTGGGGGAGTGGGCTGGAGACTGTGGGTGCAGTCAGCCCTGGGGGAGTGGGCTGGGGACTGTGGGTACAGCCAGCCCTGGGGGAGTGGGCTGGGGAATGTGGGTGCAGTCAGCCCTGGGGGAGTGGGCTGGGGACTGTGGGTACAGCCAGCCCTGGGGGAGTGGGCTGGGGAATGTGGGTGCAGTCAGCCCTGGGGGAGTGGGCTGGGGACTATGGGTGCAGCCAGTCCTGGGGGAGTGGGCTGGAGACTGTGGGTACAGTCAGCCCTGGGGGAGTGGGCTGGAGACTGTGGGTACAGTCAGCCCTGGGGGAGTGGGCTGGAGACTGTGGGTGCAGCCAGTCCTGGGGGAGTGGGCTGGGGACTGTGGGTATAGCCAGCCCTGGGGGAGTGGGCTGGGGACTGTGGGTACAGCCAGCCCTGGGGAGTGGGCTGGAGACTGTGGGTGCAGCCAGCCCTGGGGGAGTGGGCTGGAGACTGTGGGTGCAGCCAGTCCTGGGGAGTGGGCTGGAGACTGTGGGTACAGTCAGCCCTGGGGGAGTGGGCTGGAGACTGTGGGTACAGTCAGCCCTGGGGGAGTGGGCTGGAGACTGTGGGTGCAGCCAGTCCTGGGGGAGTGGGCTGGAGACTGTGGGTATAGCCAGCCCTGGGGGAGTGGGCTGGGGACTGTGGGTACAGCCAGCCCTGGGGGAGTGGGCTGGAGACTGTGGGTGCAGCCAGCCCTGGGGGAGTGGGCTGGAGACTGTGGGTGCAGCCAGTCCTGGGGGAGTGGGCTGGAGACTGTGGGTGCAGTCAGCCCCTGGAGGAGGACCCCACATCTCAGCCACAATGTAGGCCTATGGCCTATCGTCTATGCATGTCTAGAGCTGCGATGTCCTTCCTGTGTCCCCAGCTCGCACTGTCGCCTGCCCCAGGCCGCAGGGTAAGCCCCATGGGATTCAGAGACTAAAGTCAGTTCCTTGGAAATACCAGCTCAGAGACACCAGCTTGAGAGCTTAGCCCCCAGCCTGCCAGCCCACAGGACAGGAACCCCAGGGGGGCCCAAGAATGTCAGGGGGCGCCTCATCACCTCTTGGCAGGGGCAGGTCCGGCAGGGCTGGCCAGGTGGGTAAACGCAAGTCCATGGAGAAGAAGGAACCCCCATTCAATGGCCACACCTCCCACCAGGCCCAAGCCCATCAGGCCCCACAGTTCGACCTGGCGCTCCAGCCTAGCAATGGGCACCAGGCTCATCGCCCGCTGCCCATCCTGGGGCCGCTCCGGAGGGATGACCAGGGGCAGGCAGTGGTCAGGAAGCCCCAGAAGGCCTTTGTCACCAGCAGCAAGCAAGCCCCTACCTTGTCATTTTATCCAAACCAGTTCAAGGAAAAGGCAGCTTCAACTGCGGGAAACGTGCTCAGGAACCTAAGGAGCCTGTGTTGCTCTGCAGGCGCCAGAGATGTGCCATCGATAGTTCTGGACGGGGCACCTGCGAGAGCTGCTCCCGTGCTGGGTGAGATGCCTGGCACGCTGGCCACTCAGAGGACAGCCTGTGGTACTTGTCATCGAGCTCGCAGAAAGCAGAGATGAGGTTCAGTGGCATAAACAACTGATCTAAGCAACCAAGGCTGCAGGGGCGGCATAGCAGGGGTGTGGCCCGTGGCAGGGGAGGGTGAGGCCAGGCGGATCAGAGCTGGGGCCTCCCCTCCTGGAGGACAGGGGCTCTGAGCCAAGTTCCACATTCACCTGCCCTGGCTGCCAGCTGGGCACAGCTAAGGTGGTCTCAGCGAAGGCCGTGCCCACGAGCTCCTCCTTGCACAGAGCCCTGACCGGGCAGGCTTTCCCGAGGGGCGATCGACCTGCCCAGCTGAGTAATGGGACCCTCTGGGCATCGAGTTCCGAGGCAGGTTGCCTGCCAGCAGAACGTAGTGCTTCATCAGCAGGCTGCCTCATGCAATATGCAGCAGCACATTAACCTGCACTCCCAGGTGGGGCCGGCGTGCAGAATCTGCTGAACTTGGAAGAAAAGGCACAGGAATGGGCCCGGAGCGTTCCGCCGCACACCAGCCTGGGGGCGGGAGTCAGGGTCCCGCGGCACATCCCCCAGGCCCTGTCCTTGCCGCACCTCCATCGAGTGAACGCCATCTGTGGAGACCAGGTGGGCAGCAAAGCCGGCACTTACACCAGAGGTACACCCGCCGCCTCTTGGGGACCCCTCCCACTGTTCTCAACACAGTCTCCAGGCAGCCATGACCAAGCCAGCCAAGTGGGTGAGCAAGATCAACACTGTCGGCCACTCCTGGCAGCATAGTTCTGGGAGGTGTCCGGTAGCTGCTGCCCCAGGCATCTGCTTCCTGCTTCCCACTCCTGACAATCACCGCGTCTGCACTAACCCCCCAGCACCCAGCGGAACTGGGTCCAGGAGAGTGTGGACTTGGAGAAGGCAGAGGGCAGGCCGTGCGATCCTGTCTATACGCCAGGACACTGAGGCCCAGCGAGAGGCCAGTGCTGGGCCACTTCACACGCCCCCACGTGGGAGTCCGGGGCTGGAGCACCTTCCTGACCCGGCTTCGAATTTCCCACCCAGGCCCCCAGCACCCACTTCCCCTGGCCTGCAGGAGGCACTCCACGGCGACTGCCCTCAGGGATGCAGGTGGCCCCGTGAGCCGAGCCCCAGCTGTCGCTCCTCAGGCCTGGGAACCCCTGTGCTCTGCTTCCTGGGCAGCGTGTGCCAGAGTGTGAGGTGTGAAAACATGCCCCACCGTGGGGCGCCTGATGAGTGTCAGGAGGAGGAGCGAGCGGTCCAGCTGCGCCGATGGCCAGCTAGGGGACGGTGGGAGCCAGTCTTCATGTTGGGCCTCAGTTACCTCGTCAGCAAACGGCACCAGTGCTGTGGGGTCACATGGGAGGTGCATGTGGAGGTGCCTGGGGTCCGGCAATGAGCAGAATCAGACACCTCGAGCTCTGGGGCCTCGGGGCTCACACCCCCTCCTCCTCCAGCCACTCTATGAGCCACCGAGGACTCAGACATTTAAAGGAAGACCCTTTGCCATCAGCTCAGGAGGCAGCAGGAGGCAGACCCAGGTTCAGACCTCAACTCCACCCCAGGCACTGCCTGGCGGTCATGGGTGGGCTCCCTGCTTCAGCCTCTACAAAATGGGCACCAGAGGGCTCCAGTTCAGCAATGCTGTATCCTGGAGACCCTCAGAATCCTCTTATGCACACCACCTCCCCCCCCCCGCCCAACACCCACACACCACACACACACACACACACACGCAACTTAGAAAAACTGGGCAAAACATAACAAATAACATTTAAATGCATGGCTGAGCTTCTGAGAAAGTAAGGGACAATTCCAGGGACAAACAAAGAGTGAGAAATCACAAAGCGTAAGCCCACGCATAGGCCCTACGCTGCAGGAGCGGGAGGAAGGCAGGAGGGCGGCCCCCCAGCCCAGGACTGGGGCTGCAGCTCACAGAAGCCGCCCGATCCTGTGCCTAGGCATCCAGCTAGCTGGGCCTTCCTCGGCTGGATCCATGAAGCAAAAAAAAATAGCCAGCCAGCGGAAACTTCCCAGAAGTCTCAAAACTGTATCATCCAGAGCTGCAAACTTTATTATAATCAAAGAAGCAAGTGCTTCTTAAACTGGTGACGTCGAAAAATTGGTCATCTGGCATTTCTGTCTTTGGCAAATTGATTTTTTGAAATATTGGCTTGGCAAACTGACTTTTAATTGGTAGCATCTTGGCCTTCTTTCCAGTTTTAAAGGTCCTCACAGGAGAGGAGTCAAAACCACCTAAAGCGATCCACAGACGCAGCCCAAACCCTGTCAGAGCTCCAACAACCTTTTTGAAGAAATGAAAAGGCATATTCTCAGATTCACCTGAAATTGTAAGGGGCTCCCAATAATCAAAAACAATCTTGAGAAAGAAAAACAGAGAGAAATCATACTTCCTGATTTCAAAACCTACTGCAAAGCTCCCACAATCAAAGCCGCGAGGAACCAGCATTAGGGTAGACACGTACATCAGTGGAATAAAATTGAGAGTCCAGTCTATGCTCAATAGGTTTGTGGCAGAAGTGCCACGCCCGTTCAATGAGAAAAAAAAAAGTATTTTCAACAAATGGTGCTGGCACAACTGGGTTTTCATATGCAGAAGAGTGAAGTTGGACCCTTACCACACACTATATGCAAAAAATTAACTCAAATGAGTCAAAAAACTATAAGAGCTAAAGCTTTAAAACTTTTAGAAGAAATATGAAAAATAAACCTTCATGACTTTGGATATGGCAATGGATTCTTGGCAGGGCATTAAAAATGCCAGCAACAACTAAAACATAAATTGGACTTCATCAAATTTAAAACTTTTGAGCATCAAAGGACATCATGAAGAAGTGAGATACAGCTGACGGGATGGGGGAACATTTGCCAATTATACGTTCAAACTTATATCCAGAACATATAAAACATTCTAAAACTTAACAACAAAAAGGCAGAACAACTCAATGTAAAAATGAGCAAAGGACTTGAATAGACATTCCTCTGAGGAAGATACACAAATTCGGATAAACACATGAAGTTGCTCAGCATTAATAATCATTAGGAAAATGCAAACCAGAACTTCACACCTATCATTAAAAACAACAAACAAGGACAGAAAATGACACAGTTGGTGAGGATGTGGAAAAATTGGACCTTGTACATTTCTGGTGGGAATGTAAAATGGTACAACTTCTGTGGAAGGTAATTTGGCATTCCTCAAAAAGCTAAGCATAGAATTACCATCTAACCCAGGAATTCCATTCCTAGGTATGTACTCAAAAGAATTAAAAGCAGGAACTCAAACAAATGCATGCTAATGTTCATAGCAGCATTATTCACAGAGTCAAAAGGTGAAAACAAGCCAAATGTCCATCAACAGATCAATGGATAAACAAAATGTGGTGTGTAGGTATGATGAAATAGTACTCGGCCTTTCAAAGGAATCAAGGTCTGGCACATGCTACAATGGATTAACCTTGAAAACATTATGCTAAGTAAAATAAGCCAGACATAAAAGGGCAAATTTGGTATGATTTCATTACATGAAATATCTAAAACAGAGAAACTTATAGGACAAAGTAGAGTAGAGTTCATCAAAGGTTGGAGGCGAGGCATGGGGAATTATCGCTTAATGGGTCGAGCTTCTGTTGGGCGGTGAAAGAGGTTCTGTGAATCATGTTCCAGAACTATTTCAGCATTGTAAGAACTCACGTTGAATTTTTTGCAAGAAGTCTTTTTTAAACTGCATGTGAAGACCACCCTGTCTGAGCTCTTTCACCAAGTCTCAGGTCTCCATGTGGGGGTCTTCATATCTCGCCAGAGTGTGGGGAGCCTTGCCCCCTAGAGAATGTCCAACATCCCTCTGACTGCCTCTCCTGATCAGCCCCCACCCATGCCGGCTCCTGGGGGCTCTGGGGAGAGACATGGTCTTTCCTCTTCACCCTCCAGCTCCCATTCTGCCTCAGCTTCCTGCTGCACATCCCAGATAGCTCCAGGAACCCCGGGTGGGCAAGTCACTCAGTGCAGAAACAGCCACGAGCCAGCAAGAGTGGGGGAAGCCACATGACCGCCCATTGGGGGCAGGAGGCAGGATGGTATGGGCTAGAAGCCAGACCACTGGGCTCAGATCCCATGGACGCTCTGATGGAGCCCCAGCATCCTAGCCTGTAAAAGGGGTTCTGGTCCAAGCGAGTGCATGAGACGTGCCTCAGTGTGCTGAGTGTCACTGCCATTACTGGTGCTGGTGGCAGAGCACACCACCTGGGTCACTGGTTACGGGCAATACACCATGATGGAGGTAGGAGGCTCAGAATGCCAAGGACATGCCCAGAGGAAACGCTCAGTGGCCTCCCCCACACCCAGGCCACACAGCCAATGCCTGTCCCGGGGTGGGGCACACGGATGGAAGCCAAGGATACTCGGGACTCCCGTCCCTGGAGTCATGGAGCCTGTGAGAGCTAATTTTATGTGTCAGCTTGACGGAGCCAACAGGGGCCCAGATCCTGCGGTCCGTATTCTGAGGGTGTCAGTGAGGGTGTTTCTGGATGCCATTGACACTGAGTCGGTAGACTGAGCGAAGCAGATTGCCCTCTCGCTGGGCAAGCCTCCTCCAGGCAGCTGAAGGCCTGAGTAGAACAAAAGACTGACCCTCCGGGAGCAAGGGCAGCTCTTCCTGCCTGCCTGCCGGGAGCTGGGCCTGGGCCTTTCCTGGCCTTTACACTCAAACTGAAATAATCCATCTTCAGCCTGCAACTGTCAGGCTAGAGTTTACCCATCAGCTCTCCTGGGTCTTCAGCTTGCTGACTGCGGATCATGGGACTCTTCGGCCTCCATAATCATATGAGCTGATTCCTTATAATAAATCTCTTGACTGACAGGTGATAGGTAGGCAGATAGGTAGGTAGATAGATAGATGTAAATGATAGAGATGTAGATGTAGATAAACAGAGACATAAGAGATATATTATATATACACATATGGCCTGTTGGCTCTGTTTCTCTAGAGAACCCTGACTAACACAGGGCCCACGTGTGGGGAGTGGCCCCGGGGCCCCGGCACCCTGAAGGACTCACCCTTCCTGTGCTCCCAGGCAGGGCCCTAGCTGAGAACAGCGTGGTGCTGCTGCCCAGCCAGCGCTTCCAGGGCCGTAAGCTCAGCAGCCACGACTGAGGGAACCCACCCTAAGGTTGTGCTGCTATGAAGGAGGCAGCCTGGCTGTACAATGAGTGGGTTGATTGACATCTGGCCCAGACACTCCACCAGCTGTGACCAGCAGCAGGCTGCTTTTCCTCTGGGAGCCTCTGTCTCCTCCCCGTGAAGCAGGGGTTTGAGAGTGCCTAGCCCACTGCCGTTTAAATGCCCAGTGCTTGGCACACAGCTGGCATTCAGTATTAGCTGGTGGCAAAAAACAAACAAAAATAGAGAACAGACATCTGCTGTCCACACAAGGGCCAGACTTGCCCATGACTGGTCGTGGACAAGGGTTGAGCCCTGTGGCAAAAGAGCCCAGCACCCAAGGCCACTGCAGTGCCCAGAGGCCCCTGGCCCAGAACACCTACAACTGTCCAGCAGATGTGTCTCCTGGAAGTGGGGGCCCCAGGGGACACAGAGGGTGCCCCATGGTAACTGGCCCAAGAGCTAACCTCCAAGGGTGTGGCTGGTCACCTGAATTGTCAGCCCCCAGCATGTCTGGTCATCAGTGTTCCCAGTCACCTGCATCACATTCCTTGGTTCTGGCCCCAGTATGTCCCCTTCAGAGGGGTCTTCCAGTGGGGAGGGGGATCCTCAAGCCCCAACCCACATGTGTGTGTCCACTTCCAGGCACCTGTGTTATCCATACCTCCGCTCACCACACCCCTTCTGCCCCAGCCTCACAACCCAGAGCATCCCTCTAAGGCTGCCATACAAAATATCACAGATCAGAGCTTAAACAATAGAAACTTATTCTCACAGGTTTGGAAGTTCAAGAGCTAAGGCCAAGGTGCCCGCAGGGTTGGTTTTTGGTGATACATCTCTTCCTGGATTGCAGACGGCCATCGTTTTCTGTGTCCTCACATGGTCTTTCCTCTGCGCATGTGGAAAGAGGGAGAGGAGAGAGGCAGAGACACCACACCTATGGGATTAAGACTTCACCCTTATGATCTCATTTAACTTTAATGACCTCCTCGGGCCTTTTCTCCAAATGCAGTCATATTAGAGGTTAGGACTTCAACATGTGGATTGGGAGATGGAGGGCACACAATTTAGTTCAGATAGTTAGCATGGTGTCTCCCCTGCCCAACTGTGTGCTGGTGACCCCCAGGAGATCCAAAGTCCCCAGACAGGCCAAGGGCAGGCCCAGGACCGGCCCAGGGACCCTGCCTGCCCTCACTGGAGTCCAGAAGCCCTGAGCCAGGTCCCTTCAGAGGATGGAGATCCTCAGTCAGTGAAGGTCCTGGTCCCCAGTTCTCTCCCCCTAACCCCACTCCCACTTGCTGACCCGTGCCTGTGAGCCCACCAGTGACCCAAATAGGAGCTGGTGTTTCCATGAGACCTGTAGGACTCACCATGGTCCTGGGCAGGAGGAGGTCCTGCCTCCCACCTTTGATGCTCCTGAGCAGGGCCAGGGGCCCCATGGAGTCCACTGCTAGCCCTCTGGTCACAGTCCTCTCCGGAGCGTTTCCGCCTGTGATCTGCAGCCCTGGAACCTCACCCAGAAGCTCCGCAGGGCCCCCAGCAGCAGTGCTCAGTGCCCAGCCCTCCTTGGACTGGCCTCCAGTATGGACACCCCTCAACTGTTGGCCCAGCTTACAGCTCCAGGCTGAGGTGGGGGTAGGAGGAGAGCTCAGCAGTGTGCCAAGGATCCCTTTGGGTGAGGATACCCACTGTGTGCCCTTCTCAGCCAAGTCCCCATCAAATCACTTACAGGTGCAAACAATAAGAAGGCACCACATGAAGCCAAGGCCCTCTGGGTCCCCAAGGGTCCTGCATAAGCAGAGACCACTACTGCTTCTTAGAGAGAGCTCTTTAAAGAGAGAGGGACTTAGAAGGGGGGGTTTCCCAGCAGAGATTTCAAATCAGCCCCTGGTGTGGGATTTCTGTCATTGATTTTATGATAAACAGAGAACATAGCTTGTCAAAAAAAAAAAGGAAGGGCTATTATAAATACACCAGTGGGGTCCCTCGGCTAGGCCTGCAGGGATTGGGCCAAAACTGGCTCTCCGACATCCCCTGAGGGGTCCCAGATTGCAAAAGGGCACAGGCCAGGCCAAGGGACCCTACTGGTATCGATCGGGGCTGGGGATGGACCACGGGAGGGCTCCAGGGCATGTCCAGCCCATCTTACCTAGTTCGATTGGTCAGACCCCAGCAGCAAGCTAACCTACCGGTTGGAGCGCCTGCCCCCTGGTGGTCAATGTGCATCATAATGACTGGTCAAACGGTCGGGCACTTAGCATATTAGGCTTTTATTATATAGGATAAAGATGGGGCGGAGCCTGTTTTCTGGAGGGAGCAAGGCCATCAGATGCCTTGAAGTGCATCTCACTGATGGCTGCCTGAGTCTGGGCTCTCTGTGGGGGAGGCAGTGTCCCAGCGCTGAAGGTCCTCCCTCAACCCCCCTCCCCCCACTGACACCTGGCCAAGACATCCTCTGGTGATCTCACCTTCCTCCCTGGGAGTCTCTCCAGGCCAGCTGCTCTGTCCTCCGGGAGCTCCTTCCCAGTCTGAGCAGCACCTGACAGGTTGACAGAGTAGAGATGACGTCAGTGCTGGAATGGAGTGAGAAGGGGGCATACTTAGTGTGTGTGCGCTGGGGCTGCAGGACCAGGAACACTGCAGAGGGTGAGGCTGGGGTGAGGTGGGCCCTCAGAGGGCAGGTGGGTTCATTCACACGGCTGGGGGTACGGCCCAACAGGAGAAGGGTCTGGCAGAGAAACATGGCTACTCCCTACAGCCAGGTTGGGCCTGGGACAGGGTACTCACCCCCACCCCAAGGTCATGCTCACCTCCCAGGGCCCCATGAGGCCTGGAGGAGACTGGCACAGTCCAGCTGCGAGGCTGTGAGAGGGCCTGGTTTTCTGTGTTTCCCACACTATGAGATAGTGCCATTGCTGGGAGGGGAAGGCCTTCCGGCCTGGGCCCAGGAGTGAGGGGACACGGGACACTCCACCTCAAACAGGCTGCCGGGGTGCCAGTCCCAGGCAGGCTCCTCCCAGGCTGGCTGTCGCCCTGAGTAAGATGATGAAGTGACGGCACTGGCTGTCTAGGCAGCTGGGAGCAGAATCCCACCCAGCATCCTCCTGGCTTCAGGAAGGAGCAGCAAGGCTCCTGAGCCAGTCACTTCAGTTTTTCCTCAATCTTCGCAGCCCATGTTCAGGCCACTTTGGCCTGAGTGAGAGCATTTTGCCTCCTTTTTGTGAGGAAAACCATGGAATGGACTTCCTTTCTATATTCCACTTGGGCTGCAGCCTATACCTTAAATGTGAGAACATCAGGACAATGAGGCCGGGGGCTTTCTGGGCGACCTTTCTCAGATTTGTCCATCAGAGCAATGGGAACTCATAGTTCTACCCCCTCCAGGGCTGTTAGGGGATGGAACAGAATGCGGGCTGGCTTCATGACGGGGAGTCGGGCTCTGTTGAGAAGCACCCCTGGGCCCTGGAGAGCCTGGAGCTGCCTCAGGATTCCCCAACCACTGGGGGGAACTGCCACCTTCTTTCAAGGTAATGGCGTCAGGGGTTCCAGGGAAATCCGGGGTGCTAGAGAGACTGGGGTTCTGATGTTGATCTTTAAGCTCCAGTATTTTGTCTACACAGCTTCTGATTCGATTTCGTCTGGCAGGAGCCTCAGGGCCAGTGCTAGCAGCAGGAGTTGAGGGCAGGAAAGATTGTGTCTCGGATTTCCTACAGAATATTTGAGCATGGTGGAAGGATCAATGAAACTTTCAGGTAAACTTGGCTGATAGAGTATTTCACTCTCTCCCAAAATCCTGAGACAGAACCACTGGATCCCCATTGTATAAGGCCACCCTACCAAGACTGGGAGACATAGCAGATCTGCTTAATATTCAGGAACAAACAAAAAGAGGCAGCCAAAATTGGGAGACAAAAAAAAAAATCCCCCCCCCCAAAACAAACAAAAAAAACCCCAGCAGAAATCTCCAGAAAAAGAACTAAATAAAATGTAGGAAAGCAATTTACCAGATAGAGATTTTAAAAATGGTTGTAAGGGCAGTAAAGGGACTTATTGATAACTACAAGGAACTTAGTTAGAACTACAACAGCATGAAAAAGGATATAGAAACATAAAAAAAAGAGAACCAGGCAGAAATGAAGAGTACAATATCTGACATGAAGAATATACTAGAAGGAATAAAGAGTAAATTGGATGAAGCAGAGGATTGAATCAACCATTTCAAGATAAGGTAGCAGAAAACACACAATAAAATCAACAAAAAGAATACGAAATAAAAGTTAAGGATAGTTTAAGGGACCTTTAGAACAACATAAGGCATAACAACATTCATATCATCTAGGTAATAGAGGAGAAAAGAAAGAGAAAGGGATGAAGAACCTATTTGAAGAAATAATGGCTGAAACTTTCCTCACCTGGTGAAGAAAAAAGACACACAAAACACACAAGTCCAGGAAGCACAGAGAGTCCCAAACAAGTTTAACCCAAAGAGGACCATATTAAGATACATCAGAATTAAAATAGCAAAAGTTAAAGACAAAGAGAAATCCTAAAAGCAGCAAGAGAAAGACAGTTAGTTGCCTACAAGGGAGCTCCCATAAAACTATTGGCTGATTTCTCAAAAGAAACATTTCAGGCCAGAAAAAAATGGGCATGAAATCTTCAAAGTGATGAAAAGCAAGGACATACAATCAAGACTCCTTTACCCAGCAAGACTATCATTTACATTTGAAGGAGAAATAAAGAGCTTCCAGAGCTTCTCAGATAAGAAAAAAACAAAAACATTTTATTACTGCCAAACCAGCATTACAAGAAATATTAAAGGATCTGCTTGAAGAAGAAGAAGAAGAAGAAGAAGAAGAAGAAGAAGAAGAAGAAGAAGAAGAGAGGAGCACAGTTATAAAGAATAAAATGGCAATAAGTATGTATCTATAATTATCACTTTAACTGTAAATGCCTTAAATGCTCCACTCAAAAGACATAGGACAGCTGCATGGATAAGAAAACAAGACCCATATATAGAATGAAAGGTACATACAGGTTAAAGTAAAGAGATGAAAAAAATATGTCATGTAAATGGGAAGAAAAATATTGGTGTAGCAATATTTATATCAGATTAAAAAAAACAATGTTAGAACAAAGGCTGTAATAAGAGACAAAGACAGACACTATGTAATGATAAAGAGAGCAATCCAACAAGAGGATATAACACTTGTAAACATTTATGCATCCAACATAAGAGCACCTAAATATATAGAGCAAATCTTAGGATGTAAAGGGACAAACTAACAGTAATACAGTCATAGTAAGGGATTTTAAAACCCATTAACATCAATAGATAGATTTTTCAGACAAAAAAATCAACAAGGAAATAGCGGCCTTGAATGACACACTAGATCAGATCAATTTTATTATGGTCTTCTCAGAGCATTTCATCCGAAAGCAGCAGAATATACATTTTTTTCCAAGTGCACATAGAACATTTTCTAAGATAAATCACATGTTAGGACACAAAACAAATCTCAATAAATTTAAGAGGATTAAAATCATATAACCATCTTCTCTGACCACAATGGTATGAAATTAGAAATCAATTACAAGAAAAAGGTTGCAAAACACACAAAGACATGGAGGCTAAAAACATGTGAGTAAACAATGACTGGGTTAACAATGATCAAAAGAAAAATCCAAAGTTACCTTGAGACAAATAAAAATGAACACACAACAACCCAAAATCTATGGGACAGAGCAAAAGCAGTCCTTAGTTGGAAATTCATAACAAAACAGGCCTACATCAAGAAGCAAGAAAAATCTCAAATAAACATTCTAAATTTACACTTAAAGGAACTCATAAAACAACAACAAACAAAGCCCAAAGTAACTAGAAGAAAAGAAATAATAAAGATTAGAGCAGAAATAAGTAACATAGAGACTAAAAAACAATACAAAAGATCAATGAAATTAAGAGTTGGTTCTTTGAAAATATAACCAAGATTGATGAGCCTTTAACCAAACTTCTCAAGAAAATAAATAAAATAAATAATGTAAAAGGAAACATAACAACTGATACCACAGTTATAAGATCATAAGAAAAATATTGTGAATAACTAAATGTCAACAAAATGGAAAATTTGAAAATATGCATAAATTCCTAGAAACATACAATCGTCTAAAACTCAATGAAAAAGAATCAGAAAACCTGAATAGACCAAATACAACTACTGAAATTAAAGTAGTAATTTAAAAAAGAAAAAGAAAAAACTCCCAACAAATGGAAGTCCTGGACCAGATTGCTTTGCAGGAGAATTTTACCAAACATTCAAAGAGGAAATAACATCTATCCTTCCTAGACTATTCCAAAAAGTCAAGAAAAGTAAAGAATTCCAAGCTCATTTCACAAGGCCAGAATTATCCTAATTCCAAAACCATATAAAGACACTACAAAGAAAGAAAGTTATAGATCATTATCTCTGATGAACATAGATGCTAAAATCCTCCACAGTATATTAGCAAACTGGATCCAGCAATACATTAAGAAAATCACACACCATGATTAAATGGAATTTATTCCAAGGATACAAGGTCCATACAATATCTACAAATTACTTAACGTGATACACTACGTAAACAAAATGAAGGATAAAAATCACATGTTCATATCAATAGACGCAGAAAAAACACTTTATAAAATCCAGCACACATTTATGATAAAAACTGTCAGCAAAGTGGGAACTGAAGAATCATACCTCAATATAATAAAAGCCGTATTTGACAAACTCACAGCCAATGTCACACTCAACGGGCAAAAACTAAAAACATTTGCCTTAAGATCAGGAAAAGACAGAAATGTCTGCTTTCACCACTCTTATTCAACATACTACTAGATGTTTTAGCCACAGCAATCAGAAAAAATGAAGACATAAAAGGCATCCAGATTGGAAAGGAAGAAGTAAAACTGTCATTCTTTGCAGCTGACATAGCACTACGTATAAAGAACTCTAAAGATTCCACCAAAAAATTACTAGAACTGATAAATCAACTTATTATAGTAGGAGGATGCAAAATTAATATTCAGAAATTGGTTGTATTTTTACACACCAATAATGAGCTATCAGAAAGGGAAACTAAGAAAACAATCCTATTTTCATTGCATAAAACAACAAAATTTCTAGGAATAAATTTAACCAAGGGTGTAAAAGACCTGTACTTGGAAAATTATAAGACACTGAAGAAAGAGACTGAAGATGCAAATAAGTGGAAATATACACTGTGTTCATGGATAGGGAGAATTAATATCATTAAAATGTGCATACTGCCCAAAGCAATCTATAGATTCAGTACAATTCCTATCAAAATACCAATGGTGTATTTCATTGAACTAAAACAAATATTCCAAAAATGTATACAGAACCACAAAAGATCCCAAATAGCCATGGCAATCTTGAGAAAGAATAAAGTTGGAGGAATTACACTACCTGATATCAAACTATACTGCAAGGCCATAATAATCAAAACAGCATGATATTGGCATAAGAAGACATATACATCAATGGTACAGAATAGAGAGCCCAGAAATAAATCCACACCTTTATGGTTAATTGATATTTGACAAATGGGGAAAGAACATACAATGGGGTAAGGACAGGCTACTCAATAAATGGTATTGGGAAAATTCGACATATATGTGCAAAAAAATGGAACCAGACCACCAGTCTATAAGAATATATAAGAATAAACTTAAAATAGATTAAAGACTTAATATAAGACTCAAAACCATAAAAGTCCTAGAAGTAAACATAGACAATATAATATCAGACATTTCCCTTAGCAGTATTTTTTCTGACATATCTTATTGGTCAGGGAAACAAAAGAAAAAATAAACAAATGGGAATACATGAAACTAAAAAGTTTTGCATAGCAAAGGAAACCATCCACAAAATGATAAGACAACCTACTGAATGGGAGAATATATTGACCAAAGTTACATCTGTTAAGGGGTTAATATCCAAAATTTATAAAAAGCTTATACAATGCAACCCCAAAACAATAAACAATTCAATTTTTAAAAATGGGCAAAGGTACCTGAATAGAGACTTTTCCAAAGAGTATGCATAAATGGCCAATAGACATATGAAAACATGCTCAACATCACTAATCATTAGGGAAATGCAAATTAAAACCACAATGAGATATCACTTCATACCTGTTAGAATGGCTATCTATAATAATAAAAGCATACTCTGTTAATTAAACTGGACAGCCAAATGACCTTCTTGACTACCTTCCAGATGAAGCCAGGGCTGCAGGGGCTGAGGCAAAGCCACGGTGGCTGCGAGGGCTAAGCCCCTTGTATGAATTTCGTGCATCGGGCCTCTAGTCTACATATATAAAAGCCTAAGCAACCATTATGACCAGAATGACCGGTTGATCATTCGCTATGATGCGCACTGACCACCAGAGGGCAGACGCTCAACATAGGAGCTGCCCCCCGGTGGTCAGTGCGCTCCCACAGCCAACTTCCCGAAGCCCCTCCCCTCAGCTAGCCAGCCCCCATCTGCCCCTGGTGCTAACCCATTCGTAGACGACCTGCTTCTGGGTCGGGGTTTCATAGGTAGGAGAGAAGCTCCCTTGCTATGATCTATTGAAAGTCAGCCCTTGACACAAGGGCTTGTTTTGCTTCCATCCTCTCCTGTGGTGGCGGCACAGTGGTGATGCAAGGTGGAGTCTGGAGGCAGGGAACTGCATGGTGGTGGGGCGCTGACTATGGAATCAGAGTCCGTTCCTTCTGTGCCCAGTGCCTGGCCCAGCGAACATTGCCTCCCCCTCCCCACCCTGCTGGAGCCTTTGGGCCCCGGGCTGGGACAGGAAACTGGGGTGGGTGGCGGCAAACACAGCCCCTTCCCTAGGGGGGCCGAGGGCCAGCTCCCTCCTCGGGTGGCTGGCAGCCAACCTCCTGTGGTCCTTCCCCTCCCCTCCCACCCCTGCATGAATTCATGCACCGGGCTTCTAGTTATCAATAAATCAACAAACAACAAGTGCTGGTGAGGATATAAAGAAAAGTGAACCCTCGGGCACTGTTGGTGGGATTGCAAATTGGTGCAGCCACTGTGGGAGACAGTACAGAGTTACCTCAAAAAATAAAAAATGAAACTGCCTTTTGACCCAGACATTCCACTTCTGGGAATATATCCGTAGAAACCTGAATCACTAATTCAAAAGAATATATGCAACCCTACGTTCATTGTTATTCACAACAGGCAATATTTGGAAGCAGCTGGAGGAGGTGGGAATGGAGAATGACTGCCAATAGGTTTGGTGCTTGTTTCTGGATTGATGAAAATGTTCTAAAATTAGTGGTACTGGTTGTACAACTGTGAACATACTAAAAACTAATTGTGTGGTATGTGTGTTATATATCAATAAATACACGTGAAACCTCAGTTCTTAAAAGTCTCTTGACTCAAACAATTCAGTTCTCAACCAAGTTGTTCAGGGAAATGTCTTGGTTGTCAAACAAAACTTCAGTTGGTCCTCAACCTGACAAGCCTTTTATGCTGATACCTGTATGATCAGTCACCTGTCTCTCAGGCAACAAACAAAAGAGAGAATGCTAAGTATGAGTCAGTTTCTGCTAAACCTCTCGTTGTTAACATGTTAAGAAATGGTGCTGTGAATATTTTTTGTGGGTTTTTTGTTTTTTTTTTTTGCATTTGTTGCTGCTTATTATTATTATTAAACTAGTAGCCTGGTGCACGAAATTCATGCACTGGGGTAGGGGGGGAGGAAAGGGGCCCCTCAGTCTGGCCTTCACCCTCTCCAATCTGAGACCCCTCAGAGAATGTTCAACTACCTGTTTGTGCCCACACTTTTAACAGATAACAGCTCTATTGTTGTTTCTTTCTTATGCTTAAAACTGTTGGAATTAGTAGGTATTCAAAGTGTATACATTTTGGGGGGACACCCTGTATATCTCTAGTCAGTGGTGAAAGAAAGCAACAGCAGATTTGGAACCCCCAGACAGGGAACCTCGTTCACTCCCCACATGTCTCCCCACTTCACTTTCCATCTTCGTGGGCAGCAGGAGAATCAATGTTTTCTCTCATTAATTTGGAAAAGCACGTCCTGTCACCCGCTGCCTGGCAGGAGTGCGCTAGGCCCCAAGCAAGCGAGGCTCAGTGGTGCTGGCACTCAAAGTGCACATTCCTCCTCTACAGTCGCCCCGACTATCCCAGTTTCACTGAGAGGACGGAATTCCTCTCCACCTCTGGGTTCTTGATCTTGAATGCTGACCGAAGCACCTCAGCGAGGGCCGCCCGTGCCACCAGGTGTGTCTGTCTGCATCTGCTCCCGCCTCAGCACCTGCATTAACCACTTAGAGGTGATCTCGTAGCTGCACTGCCTCTGTGGGAACAGGGCATCACCACTCTGCCCTCTCACTGTCATCTCACAGGAGCCCACCCTCAGCACCCAGAACACTCAGACACTCTCCAAAGGACGTGAGAGCATCAGAGAGGATGTGTGCACATCCTGTGGGGGTGTTAGGCATGCTGGGTTGATGGAAGTGCGGTGGAGAGGCGGGGGAAACTTGTGCACACCTTGGTTTGCAACTGTTGCAGGCGTGGGAGGGTGACAGTGTGCTGGGGGATGTTCGCACGCCAGGGGGGGATGTGCACACCGGAGGCCTCTGGCTTTGCAGATCCACAAACCCCCATGGTGCGGCCAGGAGGACGTCAGTCTGGCCCGCCACGGTGGCTGTCCCTGCGATCCTGCACCTTCTGGGCCAGGAGGCGGATCTTGCGCAGCCACTCCTGGGCACTGTTGGCCTGCAGGCGCTACTTCAGCTCAGCCTGCAGGCTCCGCTTGGTGCGCTCACAGCTGTCACCACCGCCATGTGGGGAGTACCGGCCGCACAGTACCAGGCATCCTGCCCTGCCCAACCCCAGCCGATCTGCCCCTGTGCAAGCTGCTGCCCCACCGGAAAGGGTCATGGATCTGGGTCCAGAGACTGCGGACAGCCTCAAGCGCTGCCCCCACCCACCAGGTCATGGATCCGGGTCCCAGACCGCGGACAGCCTTGCCCGCTGCCGCCTGCCTTCAGTATGCAAATTAGCCACCATCTTGTTGCTTCAGGGTGGGGGTCCCCACTGGGGTGCCTGGCCAGTCTGGGTGAGGGGCTGAGGGCCATTTTTAGGCTGCCTGCACCCCCTTCAGGGTGGGGGTCCCCACTGGGGTGCCTGGCCAGCCTGGATGAGGGGATGATGGCTGTTTGCAGCTGGTCACACCCCCTTCAGGGTGGGGGTCCCCACTGGGGTGCCTGGCCAGTCTGGATGAGGGGCTGAGGGCCGTTTTCAGGCTGGCGGGCGACTGAAGCTCCCAACTTCTCCTTTTTTTCTTTTTTTTTTTATTCTGGGATTTATTTACCTTCTATGGCTGTCACTGGAGCTGAGAGCCAGCTTTAGCTCTGAGGCCCAGCTGCAGCTCTGAGACCTCGGCTGCTGAAAACAGGGATCTGGGTTTGTTCTATAATTGAAACACTGTTGCGGTCCTGCTGGCTGAAGCCCGACTGGCCGAAAGCAGGATTCTGGAGCTTGTTTAACTTCTATAATTGCAACATTATTTCTTAGAGTGCAAGCTCAGAGGCCGGCAGGGGCAGGTGGGGAACCATCACTGGAGCAAGCAAGCCTCCTGTTCGCTTCAGCTGCCTGGCTGCTGGCCGCCATCTTGGTTGGCAGTTAATTTGCATATCGCCCTGATTAGCCAATGGGAAGTGTGTCAGAGCTACGGTTAATTATCATGTTTGTCTATTATTATATAGGATACATACAGTAAGTCTTCCTGGGTCCTAAAGTTAGTGACAACAGCAAAGTGAAAATGAAAGTTGTGAGAATAACAATACAACTTTAAAAATAAATAATTGCAAAGTATGATCGAGGCATTTGCTTGTCTGATTTGGCTACAGAGTATGGCATGGCAAAATTGGCAATTAGCACAATTTTAAAACATGAAGAGGCCATCAAGAGTGCTGATGTTGCTAAGGGTGTGAAAGTGCTCACAAAATAATGGTCACAGGCAATTGAGTGAGAAAGGTTAAAACGGAATCATTTTGGGGAACAAATTAATTCAATTTACATTCTTTTTAAGGCGGGGGGTGGGGGGGGAATATTCCGTTTTCGAACAAATTGCTTCTCAAACAGTTTTCCGGAACAAATTAAGTTGAGAACCAAGGTTCCACTGTATTGTTTTTAAAATGCCATGTGTTTCAGCAATTAGTTAAACCTTCCATGGTGCTTTGTTTAAAAGTAGTTCTCCTTGGCATCTGGCTGGAGCCCGGTGGGAGTTGCTACACTCCAACCATTATTCCTCTTCGTCCCTTTGCTTCTTCAGGCCACTGGAGACCTTCAAAAACAAACAAACAAAAAATCCCCTCAAAAACCTCCGAGTCTGGAGATGCCCAACCAAGCTCTCTGCTCTGCAGCCTCCGAGAGCCTGGGCCTTTCCCAGAGCAATGCCTATCCCCAAGGCTCACCACACCCAGGCCTCTGGCTCAGCCTCAGCAGCAGGGGTCGGGGCCCAACCCGGCCCCACCGCCACCTCCACCTCCCGTGAGCTGGGTACTCTGAGTGGCTAATCCCACGACCTCCCAGCACCAACACCACAGTATCTATGCCTGCATGTCTCAGAAACCTTTCTCGAAAATCCTCGTTTTCCCCTAATAAATGGTTGTGGCAGCTGCCCATGGCACCGAGAGGCAAGCCCTGGTCAGGGAATGGGCCAAGCCACTGAAAGAACCAACTCTGCTCTGACCACATCATTGGGGCCGCAGGTAAGTGGACACCAAGGGCAACTCTGCTCGCGGAGGCTGGACCTGAACTTGGGGTCTGGGTCTGAGGTCTGGGGCCTGGCATCTGGCCAGCTATGCTGAGGACTCTGGGGGAGACCTCGGGCCCTGCTGCCCTCACAGGGCCTGTTTCCTCCCCCCTTGTGTATCCAAAGGGAGGATCTGAGCTCAGATTCCCACCTCAGACTCTGAGATGAGGATTAGGTTCAAGGCATTTATTTGGGAGGTGTCTTCAGGAAGCACAGTGAGAGAGAGGCAGGACGTGCAGCAAGGCGGGAGGAAAGCTCAGGGCCTGGAGGGTCCTCGGGAGCAGATTCGAGGTCTGGCTGCGGAGCCCATGTGCATGAGCCCTGTGCCCCCCACCCCTTGGGTAGTTTAAGTCACACGAAAGTCTGAGATGAAACATGGAAAATCCCTGACACAGAGTCAATTCGCTGGAAAGAGCAGTTGCTAAGACGAGGGTGATGAGAACGCATGTGAGGGTTATATGCACGAGGCCATGCGTTCAGAGAGCCCAGTCCAGCATGGCCACACAGGAGCCTGAGTCCACTGGGTTTCCTCCACCCTAACTTCCTGCCAGCGCACCTTGCGACCTCACAGAGCTGCTGTTAGCCTCACAGTGGGTCCTGGGGCGTGTGTGTGTGTGTGTGTGTGTGTGTGTGTGTGTTGATTGCCTCCCCCAGGAGCCCGCCCAGGACCCCTGCCGAGGACCTGAGCAAGCTCACAGACAGGAAGCCATGTGCCACCGGCCCCAGAGCTAATGGACCTGCTTCCATCACCACCAGCCTCGGCTTTAATCATCCGCTTTCTGGGGGGGCCGCGCTCCCCAGACACCAGACAGGCCAGCATCTTCCAGCTGGCTTGCAGGCAGGGCCGCTGAGTGAAAGGAAAGACATTGGACCTTCCTTGCAGACGGATCCCACTGGGACCAAGATTGCCTCCAGGCTGGGGGTGGGGTTAGGTGGTGAACAACAGCCAGAGGCGGAAAATCGAAGGCTTTCCCACACCCACAGCCCCACGTAGCTCTGGGGCGCAGGCTGGTGAGGCTCAAGGCCAGTCCTGAACTAGGCCCAGAGGTCACCTCCTCCACGGGTGTCCAGACACATCTTGGCCTCAGAACCTTGTTCAAGTGAGACACCAAGCAAGGGGCTGTTCCATTTCTGCCCTGCACCCCGCTCCCGGGCTGCCCCTAAGAGGGTACCGAGTAGCACACCTGAGGGGTCCACTTCCATCCTGCGCCTCCTCCCTACAGTCACCCCACCTGGTAGGGAGCCGCAGCTTTCCAGACCTTGTGGCCCCTTCTCTCAGCCTCCTCTCTGACCACCTGCCTCCCCTACACCCTCCACCTGCTCTCTGCATTGCTGTGGCCCCACATTCAAGGCACAGGAGAGGCGTGAGGTTCCAGGTGTTGAAAATGTGACGTTTCTTCCTTTTTCCTTCAGTCTTCCTTTTGTCGTGGTGTTTTAATTTGCTGTTTAATGTCAATCTAAGTAAAGAAAAATTAAAATTTTAGCATGGATTTTACCGTTTACCTTTCTATTGTTCAAGGACAGTTTGTGAATCACTACAGTTACTGTAACTCACACACGCAGAACAGTGCAAACGCGTCACACAACTCAGCTGTCTCCACTTCACTCTTGACACCAGAGTACATTCTACTGACACTGCTGAGCTCAGCTGACTGTCCAGGAAGGAAGGAAGGCCACTGTCTTTCCCTTTTTCCTCTGTCATCATTTTCATCGTAAGTGGCCGGTGACATGAGTGAGAAACGATATAGTAGGCCTTCTTGTTTGTGTTTCTTAGAACCACTGCCCAGCACATCCTGGTCCTAACAGCAAGTGTGACCTCGTAGGCTGTCCACCCGACCCTTACCAGTTGTCAACGTGACAACTCCCCTTGTCCTCCTGAGTCGCTGCCCCCCTTAGTGCTCCAGCACCGTGTGCTCATGAAACTTCATGCAGGCACATGAATGGGCTGCACACATATTCACGCATCCGCCCCGGGCCTGCCTGCTCCACTTTCCCCGGACTTCATTTAGAGGACACAGTTCAAAATTAAAATCATCCAGAATTCCAAGACGGTTACAGAGGAGCATTCAACCTAGCATGGGCCCTGCTGCACCTGGGGCCTGTGTGCCTGCGTGGCTGCCACCCCCTGTGAGGCTGTGCCTGTCCCCCGTCTCCTCCCTTGGTTGACGCAGTGTACTCAGCGCTGGGACTTCAGGGGGCAGGGCTGTGTATGCCCATTGGTCAGTGGCCCCGGGCCCCGATCCTGGCACAGCCACTGAGTACAAATTTGCTGAATAAACATGTCGACCACCCACTGAGTTTTGGTGAGCACCTAAGATGGGACAGGCACCTCCAGGACCCAGGTACAGGCAGCTTCTGCCCACAGGGGTTTCCAGCCTCATTCCCATCCGGACAGCTTCTAACTTCAGGCTCTCTGAGGTGAGCAGGGTCCGTATGGTTGGCCAATCTTTTTTTTTTTTTTCAATCCTCATCCAAGAATGTTTTTATTGGTTTTTGGAGAGAGAGAGAAAAACATCAATATGAGAGAGGAACGTGGATCGACAAACTCGAAACCAAGTATGTGACTGGAAATTGAACCCACCGCCTGTGTGTGTGTGTGTGTGTGTGTGTGCGTGTGTGTGTGTGTGTGTGTGCGCGCGCGTGTGTGTGTGCGTGTGTGCGTGTGTGTGTGTAACGGTGCTACCAACCCAGCCACCCTGCCAGGGCAGACTGACCCATCTTGCTGATGTACAACCTGAGGCCAAGTGGGCGAGACTTGTCCGCAGAGGCCTGCTTGCCAGGAGACACCCAGGACACGTGCTGGCTGCCCAAGAGCTCGGCCCACCGGAAAGAGAAGGGCTGGGGAGGCCCTTGGCCTAGCCAGACTCCACTCACCTGCACCCCTCTCCACTCTGCCACACACACACACACACACACACACACACACAGCCTGGGGCAGCCAGGGTGAAAAACAGCCTGTCCCAGGAGGGAAGGAGGCCTCTCTGACTTGGAGATGACTTGCTTGTCCTGTGCATCGATTTTCAATTGACTGCGCCTTCCTCTTTACACTTCAAAGGCTGTGCAGCCTCCACCTCCCTGAAGGAGCCTCAGGATCAGGCTTCCTGGACACCTGGGTCTCAGGGCACAGCCCCTTCCTACCTCCCAAGGGGTCCTCAGACCTTCAGCTGTCAACACCCAGATCGGGACTTCTTTCCCTTCTCCTCGTTGTTAATTACACAAACAACAAGGACTATAAAGGGCACTTTGCTTTTTTAACCATTTATTTTGAAAATAATCACAAACCTACAGAGAAGTTGCAAGAAGAGGACAATAGATTTCTGTTCACCCTTAAATTCAATAACTGTCAACAAGATAAGGGCGTTCTCTTGCATGCACACAGCAGCATGAGCAAAGCCAGGAAATGTAACAATGGCGTAGCAGCATTTCCTAGTATTCGGTCCATATTCCATTTTGCCCAGTGTCCCCAGTGTTCTTTATGCACAGGTGTTTTCCAAATTCATGATCCAACTCTGGGTCATGCATTTAAATTACATATCACATCCCTTCATTAAGGACATTTTAAGAGAATAAAGAGTAGTCACAGCCCTGCCACTCTGACAGTCCCCCTTCCCTGTTCACACGGCCAAGCTTCTTACACATGCATACACACACACACACACACCTGCCCAGGGTGGGGTCTTGAGGTCTGCATGCCGGGCCCCGTGGTCACCAACTTCTCTGCACATTACCCGATGGGCACCACGGTCCTAACTCCCCCTTACTGGTGCATGGCAGTCCCCATGGTAGATGTGCTGTGCTTTATTTGTTTTCCAAAGGAGGGAATAATTGCCTCAGGATTCCTGCTGGGTCTGTGAGAGGGTCTCTCTGAGTAGCTCCTGGGGTTAGAGTCCAGTCATCTCTTCCATGGGTGTGTCCATCCAGGCCAGCCTGTTCAGTGCCAGCTGGCTTGTCCTGGCCAACCCTGCTCCCAGGGACATCTCCATGATGGGAGGAAGAAGTCTGGGCCATGCAGCAGTTACCCTGGCTCATCGGGAGGCGTGTGAAGCTCTAGCTCCTGGCAGGAGCCTCCGCACTCAGAGAAGATAGCAGAGCCCAAGTGACCTGAGGTTCTCAGCTGTGTGAAAACCACATGGGCAGGTTCCCTGGTGTCTGGAAGCCTCAACTTTCCCTATCTGGGATATGGAAATAATATTGTCTATTATGTGAAGATAAAACAGGACCAGGCTCAAAAAATTCTTCCCATTTAAAAAAATACCCTTTACAATAGCATTCAAAACAATGAAATAGTTTAAAACTATACACTGAAAGCTGTAAAACATTGTTGAGAAATTAAACTAAACTTAAATAAATGGAAGAATTTATTTTATGGGTTAGAAAATCAATATTGTTAAGATAGCTATTGTTCCCAAACTGATATATAACTTCAATGTATTTCCCATCAAAATTCCAAAAAGCTTTCTTTGGTAGACATTGTTAAGTTGATTCTAAAATTATATAGAAATACAAAGAACATAGAATGGTCAATAGCTTGAAAAAGAACAAATTTAGTGAGTTACGTTGTCTGATCTTAAGACTTATTATGAAGCTACAATAATCAAAACAGTATGGTGTGGCATAAAGATAGACATAGATTAACAAAAAAATAGAGTGCAGAAAGAGATCCAATTAATGGTCAATTGACTTGGACAAAGAAACCAATTCATTAGGGGAAGCATAGTATTTTCAACAGAGGGTGTTAGAAGAACCGAATAGTCATACAAAAAACATAAATCTCATTTCCTGAGACTTGAGCTCCTACCATGCACCTAAATTAACTCACGTGGTTCTTATCCCTAAATAAAGAAGCCAAAGTTCTAAAACTTCTACAATAAAACATAGGAGACAACATCTGTAACCTTGAGTTACATCCTATAGCTTTAGATAAGCTCTAGAAAACTAGAACTATGAAATAAAATATCAATAAATTAGACTTCAGCAAAATTAAAAACTTTGGCTGTTTGAGAAGCACCTAATAAGGAGGCAAGCCGCAGGCTGAAAGTACTCTCAATATATATAGACAACATAGGTTTGTCCCAATTAATAACAATTGCAACACAATAATTAGAAGATAAATAACTCATAAGAATAGTCAAAAGAAAATATGTAAATGACCAAAAAGCACATGAAAATATTCACAATTAAAATGCAACTTAAAACCAGAATGCATTTTACCCAATATATTGATTAGAAGAGTAACATTTAGAAGACAGAATACCATATGTTAGCAGTATGTAATGCTTGTATGATACTGATAGGAATGTAATATGCTGCAATGACTTTGAAAAACAGCAGCTTCTGGTAAAGTTAAGTATAAACTCATTACTCCCCTATGTATTTAATCACGAGAAAGGAAAACATATGCCTATGAGAAATCCTGTACATAATTGTTCACAGCAGCTTTATTCATAAAAGTAAAACAAAAAAGAAAAGAGGAAGAAAGAATAGAGTTCTTCCCATCATTCTGGGAATGCATTAGGTGCTCAATAAACCTTGGCTACCCTTGTCCTTACCCCTTTTTCCTTGCTGAGAGGAAGCACAGAACCCAGCATGGGCATGCGGCCCAAGGCACTCAGGCACTCAGAGCGTCTGCCTTCCTTCCTCCTTGGTGCCCTCTGAGGCCCCGAGCCAACTCCTGCCCTGATGAAGGGCTTCTAGGAGGCTCCCAGGCCCTGTGAGCATGCACCTGTCTCTGAAACCTCCCCTGCCATCTGCGCACACCACACCTGCAGGGCCCCGCGCAGGCCAGGGCCCCAGGCCCATGTGCTCTACAGCCTCGAGCCTCAGAGTCCAGCCTGTGGAACAGCTGCATGAATCCCACCTGGGGCGGTGAGGGGCCAGCCCGCCCACTCTCAGCATCCAGATAAGGCCATGGAAGGAGGCCTTTCCCTTCTGGGCAGTGGAAAGGGCAGGGGAAAGCACAGCCCAACGTAGTGACACTTCCCTGGTCAAGCCACAAGCTCTCTGGGCCACATTCCGGCTGCAAGGACAGTGAGGAGCACCAGTCCCTTCATGGCAATGTCCTCTAGGTGACCTTTGGGCCAACCAGTGTGCCCATGTCTCAGTGCTTCTGGAGGTCTCATATGGGCACACGGATTTACGCAAGACCAAGACCAACCCACTCATGTCCAGGCAGCCCCTCTGTGCCACCTTCCCCATCTGACAGGCCTGTGCCCCACTCAGGGTCAGGTGCAAAGGTGCATACTCAGGGGCCCCAGGGCCACCTTGTGTGGCTCTACCCAGGCCTCTCTTGGTGATAAGCCAGAAGGTCACTGGTTTGCTCCAAGGCTGCTTAGACCGGACCTAGGACTTCACCTGGGTTTTGCAAAGGGTTGGCATCTAATGGAAGAGCATCTGCTGCTGTCACGGCCCTGTTTTTCCTGTCCCTATGCTTTCCTTTCAGTACAACGTCTTTTCCCAAAGACCACTAGGACTATTTCTAATATGTTATTTGACCTTGAGCATACTAACGTGTATTTGTCAGGTTTACTTCTTACATCTTTGCTTAGAGACCGCAGGCATGTAGGTGAGCTGCCATCTGAGATCAGAGTTGGCTTCTTGCAAGTGCAGTCCAAGCAGACATCCTGGGGAAGGCGGCCTGGGAGCCCGGCCGTCGTCTCAGGGGCAGGCACAGGGGCAGAGGTCTGAAGGTAGGAATAGCATGGGTTGCCCGAGAAATGTTGTAAAGGGGCATGGCAGGAGGCACTGCTGGACAGACGGACGGAGCCAGCCCCAGAAGGACCTCGGCCACCGGGGGCCCAGGACTGGCCGTGTGCTGGGGTCACAAGGCATGAACATGATACCTCGGCAAAAGCTCCCGGCACACAGCTCTGAGGTGGTGATTGCATTACTGTCCTTTCAGGCTCTCCCCAGCGGGCACAGCAGCTCTGAGCCGCCCTCCCTGGGGTCCGCGTGAGCAGACACCACTCCAGCGTCGCAGGGTGGGAAATGCAGGCCCCAGAAGGCAGTCCCCGCTTCATCACCGCTGCAGCCCCGACATGCAACCAGGAAGGGCTCTGATAGGACACAGCAGACCCGACCGCAGAATTCTCTGAATGCAGAGCGTCACGGCCTGTGGCGAGCATGTCACGGTGCTGGGTCTCTGGAACTTATTGGGGCTCACAGAAGCCAAGAGTGTAGCTCCTGATCGCTGCTGTGATGGCATAGGCCTGAGTGGGCCAGCCGGGGGCCAGGTCAGGCAGAACCTCCCCGTGCCTGTGCCAGGGGCTGTGAAGAGAGCCGAGTTGGCAGGCGAGGGTATCAGCAAGTGACGCCCCAGGACACTTGCAGCGCCCACCTTAGTCATCCAGAGGCACCCGCCTCCCAGTGGTCCCCAAGGGTGTGAACCCAGAGTGGAATGTCAGCATCTTCAGGAATGCACTTTTCAATTCCCACGGTTGGTGCTCTCTCCTCTGAGTGACAGCAGCGTGGCCCTGGGCCCTGCCTCTCCTGACTGCAGGGCGACTCCTTCCCTCCCTCAGGCCCCTTTCTTCCAAAGCAGAAAGGAGGGAGAGGGAGGCACCGGGGGACCCCACCTTTCCCCTCCCTGCCTGGCCTGGGTTCTTTCTTTCCTCCCGGGTCTGGACTAGGCTGAAAGGAATGTGGATTTCCCTTGGGAGGTGCCCTGCTCTCCTGGGGTTCACTCCTCAGCAGGTGGTTGTGAGGCACAAACCAGACCGTGACAGGAAGCGGCCAGTGCCTGCCTAGCGAATGCCAAGCGCGTGATAAGGGTGTACGGTTGTTTTAATTGCTCCGGTATAATCCTAGCTTCTTGTCCAGCCCAGAGCAGGAGGGGCGCGTGGAGAGCTGCAGGGAGCTCTGAGCTGGCCTGGGTCCTGCACTCAGGTGTGCGTGGAGTGGGCCGACCTCTGGCTGGTGCCGGGGCCACCAGGTCCACAATCCGCTTCCTGGATGAGGGTGAGCTGGAGGCCGGAGGGACTTCCCAGCAGCCAGTGGACCCAAAGTGAGGACCTGCACAGCCTGTGAGTAGTGACCGGGACTAATCCAGGGCACCCACAAGCACTGCCCCGGGGGCCCACGTGGGCTCAGACCCGCGTGGGCTGGGCAAGTTCCTGAGTGGGAACCCCTGAGCTCTGGGCTGGCCGGGAGTCGTGGTAATTCCATTGTTTACCTGTTTCCTGGTTAAAGTTTAATAACTGTAGAAAAGTCCAGAAATTAACAGACACAAGTGTCAGAATGTATAAATGTTGAGACCTAGGCATGCTTACCTCAGGAGTTTAAATTGATGGACAAGCAATAAAGTATTGCAGGTGACCTTCCCTCCTATTTTCCCTGCCCCCTGGAAGCAACGGCGGGGCCGTCCACACGTCTGTGCTTTCGAGGCACATAAACATGCCCATGAGCATAGGGGCCCATGAACACAGGTGGATGGCGAAGGCCACATGTGTTTCAGAAGGTAGTTTATTTTGGGGGTGACATTGGTTAATAGGACCATTTAGGTTTCAGGTATGATGTCTATGTTATTAAGACCTGTATGTCCACCACCCAAAGTTAAAGCATCTTCCATTACCAGGCAAGTACTTCAAACTATAATCCATGTTTGAGATTATCCACATTGATACCAATAGATCTAACTCATTCCCTTTAACTTCTCCATAAGGATTCTACCTCATAAATATCTTACTCATTCATCTACTTCCCTAATGATTTAAGTTATTGCCAGGTTTGTGCTATCACAGGCTATACCGCGACGGACATCTTAGTGGTACCCAAGGGTGTGAACCCAGAGTGGAATGTCAGCATCTTCAGAAATGCACTTTTTCTTTGTTTTATTTATTTACTAGAGGCCCAGTGCATGAAATTTGTGCACTGGTGGGTGCGGGAGGGGGTGTTGTCCTTCAGCCCAGCCTGCACCCTCTCCAATCTGGGATCCCTCTCACAATCCGGGACTGCTGGCTACCAATCGCTCGCCTGCCTGCCTGCATGATCACTCCTAACCACTCCCCTGCCGGCCTAGTCCCCCCCAACTGCCCTCCTCTGCCATCCTGGTCGCCCCCAACTGCCCTCCCCTGCTGGCCATGATGGTCAATTTGCATATTACCTCTTTATTATATAGGATTTATTTATTTTTAAATCTTCACCCAAGGATATCTTTCCTTGATTTTTAGAGAGAATGGAAGAGAGAGAGAAAGACTAGAGACAAATATTGATGTGAGAGAAACACATTGATTGGTTGCCTCCAGGCCAGGGAATAGCCTGTAACCAAGGTACATGCCCCCAACCGGAATCGAACCTGGGACCTTTTGGTCCACAAGCTGACACTCTATCCACTGAGCCAAGCCAGCAGCTGGGACAGGAACGCACTTTTCCAATTCACATGTTTGGTGCTCTGCTCCTCTGAGTGACTGGCTAAATTCACACCCCTGTCCCTGGGCGTGAAATTTCCCACCGCTCATTCTTTTATCCACTCTTGGGATTATCAGGCAAGATTTTCCCAAAGTGATGAATATGAAAGGATATGTCTTTTTTTTAGTTGCATTGTCTTGATAATTAGTGATGTTGAACATCTGATTTCATGTTGCTATTGCCATTCATGCTCCCTCTTCAGTGAATTGTTCTTTTTTACCCTTTGGCCACTTTTCTCACAGGTTGTTTGTATTTTTTCTTGTTGATTGTTCCGTTGCTAACCCTCAGTTTACTATTCTAATATGTGCAGCAAACAGCTTCTCTTCACTGGTTGGTTTTCTTCTCGATGGCACTGAAGTTAACACCATACATCTCCTGGGTGCGCAGCTCCGTGACGCTCCGCTGTGCACACGTCCACATGGCCACCAGCTCGGAGCCCTGCCCCCTGGAGCCCCTTCACGCCCCTGAAGCCCCTTCACGCCCCTGCAGTCACACCCACGTCTGCTTTCCTTACTCACCAGAGGGGCGCCCTCCTGGTTGCGGGGTGTCATTCCTTGATGTCTGGTGGATTCTATGTGTTAACAATTTGCTTAGGATGTTTGCATCTGTCTTCACAGAGAAGCATAGTCAGTGTTCTGGCCCGAACCCTCAGCCAGGCTCACAGCTGCTCACAGGTGGACTCTAAACTGGGGTCCCAGACAGTGCCCCCCTTTAGCCACCACCCAGGACCAGAAGGAGGCCGTGGAGCTCTCCTACCCACACACGCTCAGCTCTGTCGTGGAGACCGAGCGTGACAATGACTAATGTCATCGCAGTTGGTCTCAACTGGAGCCTTGCCCAATTAAAATGGAAATGCCTCCCGTGATTTGCAGGCGGGGCTGGAGTGGAGGGTGTGGGATGTGTAGACATAGAGGGTATTGCCTGAAAGGGTCCCCGGGATTGAAAGTGAGTCATGTCAGTCTGGCCTGCGGAGTGAGTTAACTAAGGCCAAGTCAGCCCCAGTCGTTGGCTCTCCTAGCGGATGGACGGGGTGAGCAGGCCCTGCCTTCCTCTCCCCCAGGACCACAGGGGTCAGACACACCCTGGGAATTCGCTGCTCCCTCTGCTAGCCAGGTGGGGCTCCAGGACCTGTACCTGGGCTGCATTCAGGCACAGTGGGGGGAGGGGGCTCCCCTGTACTGTCTGGGAGTGGGGGTGCAGCATGGACAGCAAGCGCTAGGGTTTTTCTTGCACTCATCTCGCCTGGGCACCCCAGGCCCGCGGCCACACAGAGGGCTTGGGAAGTCACAGGGCCAGTGACCCACAGAGCTGGGACCCTCGGCCAGTCAGTGACTGACACACGGCCTGAGGCTGAGGAGGAGGCCAGATCCGAGCCCGGGGAGAACATTCCTCCGGGTTCCAGCGGGCCGGGCTGGGGAGGCCGCGGGGAGGAGGTGGCCTTTGAGGTAAATCCTAAAGAGTAATCACGATTATTAGTTCAGAATGGTGCCCACCGGCAGCCACTCACTCCTGGCAGACGCTGGCACAAAAACAGAAGAGAGGAGAGGGCACCGGGCCCCAGTGCACAAGACAGACTCACAGGCACAGCCAACGGAGTGACAGATGGCCTGTGGAGGCCGGGAGCCGCAGTCCCACTGAGGAGAAGGGCAGAGGGCTCACCTGCCCTTCATCCATCCTGCCTGCCAGAGCCCAGCACAGGGCCCCTGCGGGGCTGCCTGCTACCCCTCCTCAAGAAAGACAGACAGAGGAGAAGCCGGCTCCAGGCCCTCCTGCTCGCCCACCATGGCTCCAACCCTGCGGCTCTGGGATGCGAGGGCCAGAGGCGAGAGCATAAGCTCTGTGCAAACATCCTGCCTGCTCCAAGAATATTTTCTTTAGTAAAAGGCCACAGAAATGTCAGCTAATCTAAACAAATAGCCAAGTCTCACGGAGGATGAGCAGCTGAGTACAAGCACCTCCCGCGTGCTCTTTGAGGCGTTGGGAAATCGGTGCCAGAAGCGAAGCTCAGAATTCTTCCTGGTGGGGTGAGTGATGAGGCAGGGTTTTCGGGGTTCCTGGGGGAAGGGGCAGGTGGGGCCTGGACCGGGTGTGGGGTGACTGTCCCAGGTTCCCAGGAGAAAGGGACTGCCTCCTGAACATGCGGAAGGAACCCTGAGGGTAAAGGTGTGGGTGGGGAGGCTGCCCTCAGATGCTCTCAGGCCTCCCTGCACTGGTCTGCTTCCTGGAGCCCACATCCTCCTGGTCCTTGGTTATGGGAGACACCGATGGGGTCTGATCCCAGGGGCCTGCCCAGGTGTATCCACCAGGTGGGGAAGAAGGAGCTGCAGAAGGGGAGGGAACATACACCATGCCTGACAAATTGGGGCCTGTGCCTGGCCAGCTGGGGGTGGGGGACAGCTAATGACTCAGCCTCCAACAGCATCCAGGGAGCTGATTCCATGCAGGGTTCAGAATACCCCCAAGATCCCTCCTTGCACAGCAAGCTGTGAGCACCCCCACTTCTCCAAGAGCAAGTTCCACGGAGCTACATGCAGAGAGGGATGGGCAGGGCCCCAGCTGCTGCCACAATCCAGAAAGGTTTTCGGGTGCTGGGCCCTGTGTGGGTGCAGATGGCCCCTGTGGATTGTGTCTGGAGAGAGCCACACGTGGGGAGAGCCACAGTCAGTGGCAGCTCAGCAGAGAGGGCCGGCTCTGCATGTGGCTGCTGCGCGGACTGGGACTGCCGTAGGCGGCAGGAGACGGGCCCCTGGCCCTGGGACCTCCGGGCCCTCACCGTGCTTCCCCTCACGAGGCAGGGCTACCCAAGCCAGCGGTCAGCTTCGCAGCAAAGGCAGGCCGTGGGGGGCACTCATGGAGAGCGGGGCGCGGGCTCTAGAGACCTACGGGCCAGGCTGGAATCTCCGCTCTGCCCTGATGTGCCTCGGGGGGCCTTGGACAAGTCAGTCTGGAGCCTCCAGATCCCCTGTTCCTCCTCCAGGAAGTGAGAAGTGATCTCCGCCTGACATGCTGTTCGGAAGAGAAAACGGCGTGATGTGCCTGGGTGCCAGGCCCATGGAGGCACCGCTCCCACTGAAGGGGTATCAGGGCGTCCCTCCTCACTGCACTGCAGGGGACACCGCCCCCCGGCCTCTGGGAGAGGGGCAGGGTGGCAGATGGGATTCTCCAAAAATGGCCACAACAGTATTTCTCGTCCCACATGCTCTCTGGGACCTTTGACACTCCCCCCCAACCCCCCGACCCAGCACCACCAAGAGGGGTTCTGTTTCCTCTCCCCTGGACACCCAGATGCACTGAGACGCAGACAGCGGTCACAGGTTGGGGGGCGGCGGGCGGCGGGGGCCTTCCTGGCTGCCTGGATGGAACTCAGAAGTGACATCAAGTGAGATGAGGGATGAGGTCAGTAGGTTCTGCCCGGTCCTCTCAGTAGGTTCACTGGGAACCAGCCTCCTGTGAGGAAGCCCCGGGCTCAGCCTGACAGTCCCAGCTATGCCAGCAGCAGCCCCAGGGCCAGACCTGGGCGCAACGCATGATGTCCGGCTGCCCTGAGTGGGGCAGGGACCCAGGTCCCCCCGGTGCCAGGCGATTGGAAGTGTGGTGAGCTACACTGCTCTCTAAGCCACTGGGCGTGTGGTGTGATGTGTAGCGAGAAAGCAACAGAGCTGGAGCTGCCTTTCTCCCCGGGGAGCCCTGTGCGCTGCTGAGCGGGGCAGGCTGAGCGCCAACAGCACCCGCTCCCCCTCACACAGAGGAACCTGGGAGCCCGGCCCGCTGAGTCCTGTCTCGGAAGACAGGCCCCCGTGACCACTGCCTCCCTCCCAGCCCACGAGCAGGGACAGTGGGCGGGCTATGACGGTGGATGTGATCAGGGACAGTGGGATCCACAAGACTAGACTCAGGATCCAGGATCCCTTCACCCTCAGGAATAGTCCCCCTGCCGCGAGCCGGAACCTGCGCCACGCACTGTTCAAACCGTGCCTCCCGTAATCCACAGAGCGCCCGGAGTCGCCAGGCCTGCTGTTTTCACGTGGGAAAGCCGAGGCTCCGGATCAGCCACGTCCCTTGTCTAATGTGTCCTGGCCTGACCTTGCGGGAGGCCCGCCAGGGAGTGATGAGAGGCTCCTCCCAGGTCCCGTCACAGCGGCCCTCGCCGGCCACTGCCCCACATTGTTCAGCACCCATCAATCAATACTTTTAATTACTAACATGATTGACCAATAAAATCCTCTGCCGACTAATTGATTTTTTAATCAAGCAAGAGCCCCTGTTTTTATTAAAAGCCTACTTAGATGATTTTCTCTCCCCACTGAAATCAGAGGTTGTATTTCTTCTGGTCATTTTATAAGAATAAAAATAGGAAGGGGCAAGGACAGGGGAGACCCAGAGGCCAAGAGCATTACAGGCCCAAACCAACAGGCCCTGCAATGAGTGAACTGGCAGCCCCCTCACCAGCCCTGCCAGCAGCCAGCAGCTCCAGCCGTGACTCAGGCTTTGCCAGAGGGGCCCACGGCCGGGCGGGCGGGCAGCCCTGGCAGCACACACTGCCCAACCCAGGCTGCGCCAGAGCTGCTTCCATTGTTTTACAATGGACTGTAAACTTTCCTTAGCATTTTAATAAAAGTATTGGATTTTAAGTTGTGAAAGTAACTCACTCTTCACGCACAATTTGGAAAAGGCAGGCAAATCTAACAAAACGCTGAGAGTTCTCAGCCTGGGGCCTGAGAGGCAGGTGATGGAGTCGCTGTGAGGGGCAACTTTCCCAGGGGTCCAAGGCCCAAAGAACCATCGCCATAGAAACCAGCTGAGTCCACCCATGGTCCCGGGAGAGCTGCTCTGGCTGCCCTAGAAGGGGTCTTACTTTTGGGTTTGCTTTGCTATAATGGTATCTGGCCGGTTTGGCGAGATCCTGTGACTCCACTGACTTTTAAAGCTGTGTGTGTCCATTGCTCCTCACACATGCCCTGCAGAGCAGCCAAGCCTGTGAGCTGTGCCTATCGTCCCCTGGTAGAGTCAGTCCGTGAGGCCGGGGCTTGGCGTGGACAGTGAGAGTGAGGGAGTGGGAGTGTTAGAAAGGAAGGGCAGGGCATGGCATGGGCCGCCACTTCCCTCTCCTGCCTCAGGCTCCTCGCCCCGACCTTCCTGCTGCTGCAAGTCTAGGGCCACCTTCAGTTCCCAGGCACCGAAGCACGGTGGACGGAGATAGCGCCAGCTCAGCTCTGGGCTCCGGCCTGCCTCAGTCCTTCACATCCACGTAATGGCCATCCCACTGCCCCTGCTCACATCCACGTTAATGGCCATCCCACTGCCCCTGCTCACATCCACGGTCACAGCCAGCCCACTGTCCCTGCTCACATCCACGTAATGGCCATCCCACTGCCCCTGCTCACATCCACGGTCACAGCCAGACCACTGCCCCTGCTCACATCCACGGTCACAGCCAGACCACTGTCCCTGCTCACATCCACGGTCACAGCCAGACCACTGTCCCTGCTCACATCCACGGTCACAGCCAGACCACTGTCCTTGATTCTACTCCAACCTCATCTTCTGTCAACTGCTATTCACCCAGCAACCAGAACAGGGGCTGGCACGTGCTGAGTACTCAGTGACCACGTGACAGGTGACTGCTGAATAAATCCATGTTGATCATGAACACTTTGGTGGCTACCTAACAGTCCTGAGCCAGCGTGGAGCCATGAGACAAGGAACTTCCTTTAGGACGGTCACAACAGATGTACGAAGTGATGTGTGGCAGTCCCCTTCCACCTCAGGGAGCCTGTGCACCGAGGCCACAGCGACATTGTGGACAGAGACGGGAATGGCCGCAGAGGAGCCAAGAGGCCACACAGCCTGCCTGAAAGAGATATCTGGTTCTCCACAGAGGACACTTCTCAGGACCACCTGGATGTCCAGTCCCACGGAATCGGTGCCCAGGTGACCGGCCCTCAGCCTCAGGGAGTGAAGCCTCCAGACCAATATGGGGGCCAGGAGGCTGCCACCAGCCCACCACCGTGCCTGTGGGATCCGCGCCGTCTCTGGAAACTAACTCTACTATTAAAGCAAAATGCACTGAGTTCTTTCTTCTGCAGAAGTGACGCCTGATCAAAGCAGAAAACTGAGAAATAAAAACCACAAAGAAAAGAAGTCACTTGCTCCCCTTCCCTGGGGGCTGATGACATGGGAGGGAAAGTGGGGACATTTCCAAGATATGAAGGCCCAACGGGAAGTGACCACTTTTCTCTGCATCTCAGTTCGTCTTGGGGTACGTCCATGCTGCTGGCTGCCCTTGAGGCTATGAGTCACCTCGCTCCCTGGCCAGGGACAGCAGAGCAGCAGTGGTGGCTGCCGGGGACTTCCAGACCACGCACACCCCAGGGCTCTGGTCTCGCTTCACCTGCCAGACGCCCCATCCCTGGTCCCACCAGTCCATCCTTCTGTGTGACCTTTGGAATGTCCCAGGATCCTCCCCTAGTCCTCCTCTCTCTCCCCCCCCGCACCGCCTCCGCCTCCTGGGTGATCTCATCAGGCCTGTGGTCTGTGACTTCAGCATCTGTGTGCTGATGGCCCATGAGGATCGCCCCTTTGACAGGCACTTCAAGGGTAACTTGTACCAACTCCATCCCCAGCACTCCACTCACACCACATAGCCCAGACCTCCCTCCCATCACAGCAGGGGGGTCCTGGTCCTTTCAGGTGTTCACTTCAAAACTAGGAGCTAAGTCACCTGGGCTCGGCTATGGTCCCCCCCCCCCCCCCCTGCCCTCAACAAACCCTCTGACCCCACGTGGGAGGCTTCAACCACACCGGCCTCAACTGGACCACTCACTGCAATTGCTCTTGCCCCGCACTTGGCCCCGCCAATGATTTCAGTGCAGTGTCCTGAGCAAGCAGGTGACATAACTCCTGGCTCACTGTACCCCCTGCTCCTCATCTCCATCCCTCTAAAGAAAACCCATCGCCTTTGCCATCGCCTCCACTGCCCACAGCACCCAGCTCCTGCCACCTTGCCAGCCCCGTCTCCCTAACCCTCACTGCTCCCCATGCTCCAGGCACGGTGGCCTCCCTGGGGCTCCTGGAGCCCACCAAGCAGGCTGTCTCAGTCCCCGCAAGGCAGGGCCTGAGGCAAGGACTGGGCCAGGTTGTGTATTTGGGAGACGATGCCAGGAGGCAGGAGTGGGAAAGAGGAGAAAAGCCAGTAAAGGGGTGTGTCATCAAAAAGGGGTATAATCATCAATGGGGCTGGGGCTACTGGGTCTCCCTGAGAGAAGCTTCCAGAACCATCCACTGGGAGGAGGTGCAGCCGGGCATCATCCCTGCCCCCACTCTACTGCATAATGGTTGACACAGCTTTACCTCCCTGCACCCAAGTTTGCCTTAGGAAGGCCCCGAGGCAGAAAGGGGTCAGCCCGGGGGGACACTGGGTGGAGGGGAGTCTGAGCCAGCAGAACTGTGCCCACAGCTATGAGTGAGGACAGGCGGCCAAGGGACCCGCAGGGCACACCTGAGGCCTTGTCTCTGGCCGGGCCTGGAAGGATGACCTCCCCCAGCGGCAGGCTTCCCCCTCACTTCCTCCAGGTCCCTGCTGGAAAGTCATCCCTCCCGAGCTGTCACTTCCATCCTGAGATGGCGCCCTCCATCCTCCGGATTGAGCATTGATAGGGGCATGAGAGCAACCGTCTCACCTCCTGATGGATGCAGCACACATGTGCCAGGTTAGACACCAGCCTCGCCCCCACCCCCCAGGGCCTCGAGCGGACAGCCACACCAGGGTCACTCATACATCTCTCTTGACTGAACAACTGAATGAGTTCCAGCAAAATGAATAACTGATCCAAAGGGGAAATGTGGAATAAGAGAAACAGCAGTAGTCACAGGTATTCTGGGAAAAAGCCAAACATATGGAAAGTAAACAGAATATTGCAATAAACCCCCAGGTACCATTACTCAGCTTCAGCAATTATCAACCTTTTGTCATTCTTGTGTCACCTGTCCCTCCATCAATCCCTCACTCTACTCAATTGCTCTTTTTACACGTAAATTTACAGCCATTGTGTAGAAATAAACAAAGACCACTCAGATGAGAAAGGCAATATTTATACGTCTCAATTGGGATATAATGGACAATGGCCAGACCATATATTCTTACCTATATACCCTGCAACAACCTGCCCAGGACACCAGCCTCCGCCCACAGTGACCTCCTAGGACACCAGCCTCCATCCACACATCCTCCTGACATGATACAGAACAAGGCATAGGTAACTTCGAATTGTTAAAAAATTGAAACTTAGTAGATGTTCAAATTTTGAGTAATGAAAAGAGGTTGACAAGTGAATAAGTGAATGAGATTTAAATCCCCGATCTGTGCGACAGAGAGGTTGCTCGAGGAAGAAGAGGAAAGTAGATGCATACTACAATCTTTATTTCTTAATAGAGGAAATAGAGCTGCTGATTAAATTTAGACTTGCTAGGAAATACATAAACTTAAATATTTGTATTAAGAGTCACTACTAGAAAAATAAAAATAAAGAGGGTTGCCTGCAGTGAAGGAACATTAAAACAAAGAGAGCAGTTTTTGAGGAATTATTATCCCCGAGGCACTGTTCTAAGTGTTGGAAGTACAACAATAAACAAACAAACATTATCTGCCCTCTTGAGCTTACAGCCCTGTGAGAAAAACAGGAAATAAGCCAAATAAACAAGTCAGTACATAGCATATTAGCTGGTGATCAATCTATGGAAACAAATCAGGAAAAAGGATGAGGAGTTAATGAGATATTTTGCAGTTTTATTAATCCTCACCCGAAGGTATTTTTTTTTTCGTTGATTTAAAAATTTTTTTTTTATTTTTAGAGAGAATGGGAGGGATGGGGAGAGGCAGAGAGAGAGAAACATCAATGTGAGAGAGACACAGTGACTGATTGCCTCCCACACGTGCCCTGACCTGAGCCAGGGATCGAGCCTGCACCCGAGGTAGGTGCCCTTGATGGGACTCGAACCCGAGACCCTTCAGTCCACAGGCCCACACTCTAACCACTGAGCAAACCAGCTAGGACAAGTTTGCAGTTTTAAACAGAGTGGTCAGAAGAGGCCTGAAGGAGGGGAGGTAGCAAATGCTGTGGGTCAGAGGGAAGAGAATCCTAGGCAGAGGGAGCAGAAGCACAAAACCTCTGTGGTGGGGGTTTGACTGGTGCAGCAAGGAGGTCTGTGGCTGAAATAGAGTGAATGAGGCGGGGAGTAGAGGATATGAGGTTAAAACAGACGTGGTAGGGTTTGCAGACAGACCCTACCTGTCTGGGCTGTATGGGAGGCAGCTCTGAACTGGATCCCAATGTGTCCTGGTAGTCATACCTGTATCATCCCTGCCCTTCAAATGCAGGCTGGACTCAGTGACTCACTTCTGGAGAATAGAACATGGCAGAAAGGATGATATGTCACTTCCAAGGTTAGGCTATAAAAAGACTGTGGCTTCTGTGTCGGCTGCTCTCACTTCTGATCACCTGCCTGGGAGAACCCAGCCATCAGAACACTCAGGCAGCTAATGGAGAGGCCCAAGTGGTGAGGAACTGAGGTCTGGCCGCAGCCAGTAAGGAGCTGAGCTGTCACATGAGGGAGCTTGGGAGTGGATCCTCCTACAGTTGAGCCTTCAGATGAGACTGAACTCCAGCCAACAGCTCAACTGCATCCTTCAAGAGACCTTCCCAGTTAAGCCACTCCTGACCTATAGAAATGCTTGTTTTAAACTGCTAAATTTGGGGGTGACTTTTTACATAGCAATAGGTAAGTAATACAGTTTGTGTGTGTGACTTGAATGACTGAACCAATGGAGCTTCTATTTACTGACGTGAGGAAGGATATGGAAGAAACAGACCTGGGGAGAAAGACTAAGAATTAAACTTTGAACACATTAAGGTTATGATGGCTTTAGATATTGCAGTCAAGTAAGACTAGGATTTGGGGGAAAGTCTGAGCTAGAAATACATATTTGAGGATCATTAGTGCAGCGTCTATATTTAAAGGCCTGGATAAAATAACCCAAGGGAGGGAATGTAGATGGAAAAGATAAGATGGGCAAGCACTGAGTTTTGGGGCACATCCACGATAAGAGGCGGAAGATGAGAAGAGCCAGAAAAAAAAATGGGGGGGAAAAGCCAGGAGGAGGGAGTGTCAAATGCTGCTGATAAGGACTAAGAGTTGGCCATTGTTTTAAGTAGTGAGAAGTAATTATCTGCTTTGTATGGTTTTTAGGACATGCCCAGGGAAAGGGAAAATTGATGATGCAGGTGAGATTAACTGGAGAAGCATCCTTGAGTAAGTCTGAGACGCTGGATCTGGAGCCCAAGAAGGAAAGACAGTTTATCCACAGAAGCAAATATGGGGTTATTTTAAGCAACATTGGCAGGTGGGTAGAGGTGAGTGCAGCTGATGGACTTACTCTAATAATTGCTTCTGTTTTCTTTGTGAAATATACACAAAGCAAGAGATATAGCGTCTGCTGAGACCATGGCCTCTCAAGTACAGAAGAGAAGGTATAAAATAGCTGCCTGGGAATGTGGAGGAGGCTGACTCCTCCACATTCCCAGGGGCAACTCTGCAAGCCCCTTGAGGTCGATGACCATGTATCTGAAGTGGAACCAGCTGCATGGCCATGGACTTTTCTTCAGCCTGTTGGTCTCTGCCTACTTGTGCACAGACACAGGTAGGCAGAGGTGGGTGGGACTTTGCCATGAGCAAGGGCATAGAAGAGAAATGAGGACATAAACAGTAGCAGTGTGGTGAAAAATGGGTAAAATGGATGTTAGGTCCTAGTGAGGTTAAATAATGACTGTAAAAAGGAAGACCTGGGGAGAAAATAAGAAAGCATGGTAAGTAGAAAACATAAAATACGATGGCAAAAATGAGTATAATCATATCAAACTTCACAATAAATTCCACTGTTAATAAATGAACTCAGCCCTGGCCAGTGTGCTCAGTTGGTTGGAGCGTCATCCAGTGCACTGAAATGAAGTGGATTTAATTCCCAGTCAGGGCACATACACAGGTTGTGGGTTCGATCCCTGGTCAGGATATGTACAGGAGGTAGCCAATCGATATTTCTCTCTCACATCGATGTTTCGCTTTCCCTACCGCTTTCTCTAAAATCAATTTAAAATGTTTAAATAAATAAAGGAACTTAGACTAAGTTAAAAACAAATTCCATCTATATGCTGTTTACAAGGCTCATAGAGAAAATATATTACACAAAAGATTGAAAATAGAGGAATAAAAAAAAAGTATACTTGCCCTAACCGGTTCGGCTCAGCGGATAGAGCATCAGCCTGCGGACTGAAGGGTCCCAGGTTCGATTCCGGTCAAGGGCATGTACCTTGGTTGCGGGCACATCCCCAGTAGGGGGCGTGCAAGAGGCAGCTGAATCGATGTTTCTCTCTCATCGATGTTTCTCACTCTTATCCCTCTCCCTCCCCCTTCCTCTCTGTAAAAAAACAGTAAAATATATATATTTTTTTAAAAGTATACTTGATAAATGTTACCAAAAAGGTAGGCACCTCCATTTAAATTTCAGGAAAAAATAAAATCAAGGTAAAAAAACATTGAAAGTAATCAAAAGTATAATTCTTATTAATGAAAACTACAGTCTATCAGGGAACCATAATAGTCATACATGTTATATCATATATATTATGTTATATAATAACAAAGCTTCACAGTCAGCTTCATTGACTCAAATCATGAAATTCACAACAACAGTGGGAAATTTTAGGACATATTTTTCTGAAATTTGTAGATAAGAGACACCAAAGAGAAAAAATATGAAGAAATTGAATTAATGTAACCTTAATCACATATATGATAAAACTTTGCTAAGCAGCAGGAATTCATATCTGTGTCATGCACAAGTATCATATATTAATGCTCAAAGAAATTTCCAGTGAATTTCAAAAATCAAATATTCCTAAGGCTACTCCCTCTAGCAATGAAATAAAAGTAGAAATTTAATAATAAAAACATAAGCTTCAAAGTCTATCAACTTCAAAGCTTTTCCACTTGTGACTGAATGGGTGGACCTAGAAGATATTGTGCTAAGTGAAATAAGTCAGATGAATACCATATAGTTTCACCTATATGTGGAATCTGAAAAACAAAATAAACAAAATAAAACAGACTTTCAGATAAAGAGAACATGATGGTTTTCAGAGGGGAAGATAGGTGGTTGGGGGACTAGGTGAAAAGGTGAAGGAATTAAGAAGTATGAATTGGCAGTTACAAAATAGTCTTGGGATGTAAAGTACAGCATAGGGATTATAGTCAATAATATTGTAATAACTATACATAGTGGCAGGTGAGTACTTGAAATATCAGGGGAACACTTTGAAAAGGATATGATTGTCTAACCACTATGCTATATGCCTAAAACTAATACCAAATAAAAGTCAACTGTAATTAAAAAATAAAATGTGAAAAAACCATTCTAGGTAAAATTTGAATTATGTAATGATAGATGCAGTTACAGAATGGTAAATTTATATTCAAATAACCTCAAGACAACGCCAGACAAGCTCTATGAATACATATGCATGTTCTCAATGAGAAGACAAAAATCTGAACACGTGCCATTGCTCCTCCCATAAGCATAACTCAAAACCCTGGAAATTATATGTAAAACAAATGTAAAAAGATTCAAAATGGTAAAGTGAGCAAGGCAAACTGGCTCTGGGCCCAGGACCCAAGGGACAGCACTTTGGTGGATTCTCTGGGTTTTCTTTTTGCCTCATACATCCCAGACTTGGGGTGGAAGAGGCAGCAAGCCAGGAAGCCCAATGCACATAGACCAAAAAGCACCAAAAAAGCCAGCTCTGCCTGGCTAAAGTACAAAAAGGGACAGCCTAGGAAGACAGGAAATTTTAGACAATAATCTTTCTACTCCAACCAAGAATCACAGAAAAAAAAACTGTGGCTCCAGCCACACCCATGCCAGCCAAGTCCTAGACTTCTGCCTTTGCGAGGCCTTGACAAAGTGCCACGCACCCCTCCAAGGGAGTGTCAGAGAAGACAAGTGTGGAGCTGGGACTTCTGTCCCCGCCAGCTGTGTTGGTGAGTACCACATGGAAACTGGAACTCCCCATCCCCGAGCAGGAATGAGGATCTCCCACCCCACCTCGGTGTCCACAGAGGCTCAGTGAGGAACCTGAGCTCCTGATTCTACCTGGTTGTAAGGAGGGGCTGCCCCATTTTCCCCACCAGAGCAGTGTTGCCATGGCCCAGCCAGTCCAAAGGCTTAAATAAAATCCAGACTCATAACGTAATAGGAAAATGTCCAGGTTTCTTCAGAGAATTACCAGCCATACCAAGAACTAGGGGAATCGCAAAGAAAATAAAAATGGACATTCAATAGATGCTGACATTGAGATGACAGAGATATTAGAATTATCTGATGAAAATGTCATAGCAGCCATCATAAAAATGAGTAGGAATTACACTCGTCTCCTCCTAGGACCAAGCTGGAATTACCACTAAGAAATTACAAATATGCTTAAACAGATAGAAAAATAGAACGTTTCAGAAAAAAAATATAATAAAGAACCAAAATAAAATTTCAGAACTGAAAAATACAATAACTGAAATAAGTGGATGGAGAGTCAGTGAATTGGAAGCTAAAATAGAAATCACCCAACTGAACAACAGAGGGAAATAGGATGAACAAAACAAAACAAAACAAAAAAGAACAGAACCTCAGGGACCCGAGGGAATATAACAAAAGCTCTAACATTCCTGTCATTCTAGTCTGAGAAAGAAAAGAAAAAGAGGGTGGGTTGACAAGTACTCAAAGAAAAAAGGGCTGAGAACTTTCCAAATTTGGCAAAAGTCATAAACGTGAAGATATAAGAAGCTAAGTAATAAAACCATAGAAATCCATGCCAAGACACATGATAAATTAAATTTCTGAAACATAAAGGTAAAGAAATAAATCTTGAAAGCTGTTAGAGAGAAATGACCCATTCGAATGACAGTGGATTTTTTTTTTTTATCAAAACCATGAAAGTTAGCAGGAAATGGCATAGTATTTTTCAAATGTTAAAGGAAAAAAACTATAACCCAGACTCTCCCAATGAAAATCTCATTCTCAGATGAAGGAAAACTGAGAATTTGTCAATAGCTGACTTACCCTAAATAAATGGCTAAAGGAATTTCTCTAAAGAGAAAATAAGTAATAAGAGAAGAAAACTTGAAACATCAGGAAGGACAAGCACTGTGGCAAACAAAAATATAAGTAAATACACCAGAATTTCCTTCTTCTCTTGAGTTTTTTAAATGATGTTTGATGGTTGAAGCAAAAATTATATCACTGTCTGATCTGGTTCTAAATGTAGGAGGAGGAAATAGTAAAAACAACTATGTTATATGTGAGAAAGGGTAAAGGACAAACAAGGGTGAGATTTCTGTACTTCAATCAAACTGGCAAAACAATGACACCAGGAGACTGATAAATTATGTATATACTATAGTTTAATACCTACAGCAACCATTTAAAGAACTATACAAAGAGATAAACTGAAAAACGTGAGAAATACATTAAAATTAACATCACTCAAAAAATGAAATACTTAAGTGTAAATTTAACAAAATTTGTTATGCTAAAAACCTATACAATACTAATGAAAAAGATCAAAGATCTAAATAAATAGAGACATACCATGTTCACATACTAAAAATGTCAATTTCCCTAAATTAGCATATATGTCTAACACAGCTCCTATAAAACTCTCAGCATGATTTTTGTAGATATATATGAGTATTCTAAAACGCATATAGAAAAGCAAAAGAACTAGAATAGTTAAAACAATTTTGAAAAAGAAAAATAAAGTGAAAGAAGTCAGTCTACCCAATTTCAAAATATATTATACTGGAGGCCCAGTGCATAAATTTGTGCACCAGTTGGGTTCCCCCAGCCTGGCCTGCACCCTCTCACAATCCAGGTAAATATAAAAAAAAAAAAGAACAGAAACCACCAAAAAGAACCAGTCAGAAACGTAGGACTGAATCAGTGATTTGGAAGACAAGGTAGCAGAAAACACCCAATTAGACCTGCAAAAAGAGAAAAAAAATTTAAATGAGGATTTTCCAAGGGAACTCTGGGATAACATGAAACAACAATATTCACATTAGGGATACCAAAAGAAGAAGAGATAGAGCAAGGATAGAGAATTTATTTGAAGAAATAATGGATGAAAACTTTCCTAACCTGGTGAAGAAAACACACACACACACACACACACACACACACACACACACACAACCAGAAAGCACCGAGGGTCCCAAAAAGATGAACCCAAAGAAGCCCATACAGAGACATATCATAATAAAAATGGCAAAGGTTGAAGGCAAAGAGAGACTCTTGAAAGCAGCAAGAAAAAGACAGTTAGTTGCTTCAAAGGGAGCTAATTGGGTGTTTTCTGCTACCTTATCTTCCAAATCACTGATTCATTCCTCTGCTTCATCTAGTCTGCTGTTGATTGCTTCTAGTATATTCTTCATTTCAGATATTGTATTCTACATTTCTGACTGGTTCTTTTTGGTGATTTCTGTTCTTTTTTTTGTATTTACCATCTCTTTAAGTTCTAACTGAGTTTATCCTCAGAGTAGCCAGACAGTTCCCTTCAAAAATGTCCATGTCATCCAAGCAAAGAAAGGTGCCGGCTGTTTCAGATTACAGGAGACTCCTGGGTCATGACAGTCAGATGCAACACATGGTCCTGGACTGGAAACATGATTACTAACAGCACTGTCAGGACAGCTGACAAAACTAAAGTACAACTTTGGATAATATATTAAAGCAAGACTAACAGATAACAATTGCATCAGTGTCAACTTTCTTCTACCACTAGAGGCCTGGTGAACGAAATTTGTGCATGGAGGGTGTGTCCCTCAGCCTGGCCTGCACCCTTTTGCAATGCAGGACCCCTCGGGGGATGTCCGACTGCCAGTTTAGGCCCAGGGATTGAGCCTCCATCTCACAATCTGGGACCACTGGCTCCTAACTGCTCGCCTGCCTGCCTGCCTCATCTCCCCTAACGACTTGCCTGCCTGCCTGATCGCCCCTAACCCCTCTGTCTGCCTGCCTGATCACCCCTAATTGCTCACCTGCCTGCCTGATCACCCTAACTGCTTGCCTGCTGGCCTGATCGCCCCTAACCACTCTCCCCTGCTGGCCTGATCACCCCTAACCACCTCTGCCTTGGCCCCCGCCACTGTGGCTTTGTCTGGAAGGATGTCCAAAAGACATCTGGTCTAATTAGCATATTACCCTTTTATTAGTATAGATAATGTCCTTCTTTGTATGTTATTATATTCTTTGTTTAAAGTCTATTTAGTCTGATACAAGTATTGCTAAGCCAGCTTTTTATTTCCACTTGAATTAAATATTTTTCCATTTCTTTTCTTTCAGTCTCTGTGTATCTTTCATTCTGAGGTGGGTCTCTTGCAGACAGCACGTGTATTGGTCTTCTTTTCTTATCCATTCAACTACCCTATATCTTTTGATGAATGAACTCCTTTAGCTTTTTCTTGTCTGTGAAGCTAATTTTTTCCCATTCAATTTTTTTTCTTTGTGTTTTTGTTTTTTGTTGTTTACAAACCTTGTGTCGAGGGCTGACTTTCAATAGATCGCAGCGAGGGAGCTGCTCTGCTACATACGAAACCCCGACCCAGAAGCACGTCCTCTACCAATGGTTTAGTGCCCGGTTCCCCACGAGCGTGCGTTGCGTGAAGGGCGTGGGGGTGGCCCCCTTTCTGGCTGCACCCCATTTCCCAGGGCAAAGGGCTCTCCGCACCTGGTCCTGAGGCGGACCCCGGTCGGAGGCGGAAACGGCGGGGGACCGGCTATCCGAGGCCAACCGAGGCTCTGCAGCGCTGCCGTATTGTTTCCCCTTCAATTTTAAAAGATAGTCTTGTGTGTAGAGTAGTCTTGGTTGTAGGTTTCTGGCCTGGAATGTTTCCTTTGAGAATAAGCAGGAGGCAGCAGAGGCCTCAGGTCCTGTGACCCGAGGTGTTGGCGGACGCAGGAGCTTGGTCATCGCTGATGGTCTTCAAGGTGATTGTTTGGTTAAGCCTTCCCGATTGTAAAGTTGCTATTTTCTTCTGTAATAAACAAGCACTTTTGTGGGAAGATACTTTGAGACTGTGACTCCACGGCTCCTGTTCAGACTTTCCCCTACAGATTTAGCATCTGCTGATGATTCTTGTCTGAACCAATTATTGTAATTGTTGCCAAATAATGACATTTTAAAAATTTCATCTGCATTTATTAGCTAGCATTCTACTACAAAGAAAAGCTTTTCCTTTTCTTTTTATTTACTTAGTATTGTTAGAAGCTTGTGGAGATTTAATTTCAATGGATATAATACATTACTGTATTTATTTTGATGCTCAAAATGGCCCAGTTTGGTCAATGAGGGCCCCTATACGTGGGCTCCTGCATCCCTTCGACATGTCCCCCTCATTCTCTGAGTATTTCCTTACTTTCTGTCACAGCAGACTGTTCTAAGCTCACTCTTTTGTTCCCTGCACCAGCCGCAGGATCAGTCATTTCTCTAAGGAGCCCTGGTCTCTGATTCCTTTTAGTGGAGACAGTATTTAGAAACCAAGATTAGGCCATTAGATGTCACTAGGTGTTTGCAAAATTGTTAAAGATGGAAGTAGCCAAGATTAAGGACGGCATGGGTAGCGAGCGCGCTTGTTCTCCGTCAGTGGCAGAGTGACTGGTGCAGCCATTGAGAAATGACATTTGGCCACACCTGTCAGGCACTGTTATGTGTGCACGTGGGCACGTCCGTGCCACTTGTAGGAATCTCTTCAACCCAAACTAGCACACGAGTGCACAAAAGCAACACATCAGAAACAACCACAATGTCCATTAACACAAGGTGAGCTGAAGAAAACATAGTACTTCCTTCCTAAAGAACACTCGGCATATGTTGAAAACAATAAGCCAGATTTTTTTAAGTCTATAAATTATTATTGAAGAAGCAGCTCACAGAATGCTATGTATAGGCTGATTTGTTTTATTTCAAATAAGATGTGTGCCTCTTACATAGGTGAGTGTGTTTGTGTGGGACACGCCACCCCCCCCCCCCGCCCAGCCTCCTAGGCAACGCTATCTCTTAGAATTGTAGAGGGAGTGTGGGGGGGGGCGGGGGGGGCGGCTTTGATTTCATACATTTCTGAACTATTTGAGAATTTTATAGCACCCATGTATTTCTTTTGTAATTAAAAAAAGAGAGCGAGCATGCAGAGATAGTAGGTGCAGATGAGGCAGCCAGCTAGCTCCCCAGCCTATGAGACTCACCATATTGTTGAATGCTAAAGCAGCTTTGAAAATAATAATAAAATGATCTTATCACAGTGGCGTTAATCAGCTTTGGAAACAGGAAGAGGAGGAGGAGAAAATCTCAGCAGTGTTCCCTCACATGTACCCTGGAGCTGAGGAGGGCCTTGCCCAAAGTCTTGGCTCCTGTGAAGGGGCCCCACAGGCTACCCCCGCCTCAGGATCTCAGAGATTCTGGGTGTCCGCTCCCCAGCTCAGACTCTGGCTCCCACCCCCCTCCCGAAGGTAACTGGCTCCCCTAGGGTGGTGCGCGGAGAAGGAAATGTGGTGGCTATGAGACTCGGGACAAGAGGGCTCAGACACGGCTGCTCTTCCCACCTCCTGGCCTTTGGGGTAGCTGGGGAGTACTGCATAGATCAGGAGGGCCGATCCTGGGGCCAGGCTTTCTAAATCCAGGGGGCTCACTGCCTACCAACTTGAGCAAGTTCCCCCCACCTCTCCGACACCTGAAAAATGCCCTCCATAGGGTTGTTGGAAGATCAAATGGGTAAGCATGTCAAATGCTTAGGCTAGGAGCTGGCATGTAGTGAGCACTCAAAAAACATCGTTTGCGTTATTCTCCTTCCCAGCAGTGACAGTGGCTCCATGCCATGCACCACTCCAGGAGAGCCAGTTACCTTCAGAAGGGGGTGGGAAGCCAGGGCCTGAGCTGGGGAGCTGACATCTGGAATCTCTGAGAGCCTGAGGCTGGGGCAGCCTGTGGGGCCCCTTCACAGGAGCCAAGGCTTCATAGGAGACAGTGTCCTGTCTCCAGTGTAACGGGGATGCAGCTGGGGCCTCAGTGCTCGGGGTGCCGCGGGCTGGTAGTCTGCCATGGTGGTGTGCACTCGCTAGGAACGCTTTCAGCTACAAAAATTCTAAACACGGCAGCTTAAACAGGTAGGTGTTGTTTTGCCTCAGTTCACAAGAGGCCCACAGTGGACAGCAGCTGGCGCAGGTCCAGCAGCTCGGCCACAGGGGCCTTGTCTCAGCACATGCTTAGTCTCCCTTCCATGCATGCTGCCTCGGTGCTGCAACATGGCTGCCCCACCTCCCGGCATCACATGCACCTTCCAGGTGGGAAGAGGGAAATGGAAAGAACACTGGAAGCACCAGCCACACTTGGCTCTTTTATTGAGAAAAAGAAGCCTTACCAGAACCCCCATACCGTACGATTGAAACTGCGTGCCCATGCACAGAAGTCGGTATTTTGTGGAAGAGCCACACTCAAGGGGCCAAAGAGCCTCATGTGGCTTGCGAGCCGCAGTTTGCCAACCACTGCCCTAGATGACTGTCAATTGTGTCTCATTCACCAGAACTGTGCCATCTGACCACACTTAGTTCAGACAGGCTGGGAAAATAGTTCCTTCCCTTTTTTTTACATCGAAAGTGCAGATCATGCCCTAGCCGGTTAGGCTCAGTGGATAGAGTGTCAGCCTGTGGACTGAAGGGTCCCTGGTTCGATTCCAATCAAGGGCACATGTCCAGGTTGTGGGCTCAATCCCCAGTCTGGGGTGTGCAGGAGGCAGCCAATCAGTGATTCTCTCTCATCATTGATGTTTCTATCGCTCTCTCCCTCTCGCTTCCTCTCTGAAATCAATAAAAATCTATTTTTTTTATAAAAGTGCAGATTGCAAGGGAAAGGAGTTTGGAATAACCTCGCAGCGCCCACCACTATTTTCTTTATCCCATTAAAGGAAAATGTGTGGGACCGTGTTTTAGTGAACTGGGCGTGGGTGACGGAGTTCACCAAACAACGTTTTCTCAGCAGAAATTTCACATTCTCTCGGGGACTTAGCGAGACTGACAGCTGTGCAGACCGACCAGGGCCTCCAGGCCCCAAACCCACCTCCCAGACTCTGGAAGGGCGTGGCTGCCAGCTTCGGGTTGGCAGGGCTCCTCTGCTCATTTCCTCCTGGACTCTTAACTGCTTTTCCATCTCAGGTCTCTCGGGAGCGCTGGGGCTGGCAGCTCCCATGTGTGACCCACAGCCCCGCTCATGTCCGCTGGGCAGGCCGGGCTGATGGTATCTAGTTCCTGAGGCCCCTCGGTGAACTCAGCCCCCAGATCCACCCTCTTGATAACAGTTTCACCTTTTTCCTGTCTTTTAACAAATACCAACTCCTGGCTGAAGCCCAGACTCCTGGCTGCTTCCCAGAAGTGAGCCTGGTCTGAGACCCATGGAGGAGGAGGCGGGATGGGGACAGGACTCCCCGCCTGCCCAGGAACGGGGTGCCTCCTCTGGGCCCCAGCTCCCCCTCAGTGGAGCGGACGGATCGGACACTTCCCGGCTGCTCTCCTCTGTACGTGTTCAAGGCGGACGCCTCCAGCTCACTCATCGCGGTGCCCGGGGTCTAACCCTGAGCCAGGGCCGGCTCTGTGGCAGCCTCGGCCACAGTCCCAGGCCTCGGAGGAGAGGCGGTTCATTCCTTCTGAGTTTGGGGAAGTGCACTTGGAACACATTTGCATCAGTGAAGGAAATAGTATGAGTCCCAAGAGGCCAGAAAAGAAGAAAAATTCAAATTGCTGAGGCACCCAGCCCGTAGGTCCTGCTCCTATAACGGCGCTCTTGGCCACTGAGAGGCGGCAAGTCCTCCTGGGCCCAGATGAGGAGGAAGGAATTAGAGTTTGTTTGGACACATTGCCTCTCCTCTCCTCTCTCTGTAAGGCTTGTCAGCCCCTTCCACACGCGCGCGCGCCCCCCACCCCCCTCCACTTCTCACAAACCACATGAAACAAGCCCTAAATGCAAGGTAAGATTAAAGGCTGAACCTCGTCCAGGCCAGGAAGTTCCGAGTGCAGCGTTCCAGCTCAGCTCCGTGCTCTCAGTCACCCCAGGGGCACCTGCTCGCCAGCGTGGCGGAATGTCAGGGCCCCGCACCTCCAGGCTTCCCGAGGACCAGACGCTGGCTCCCCCGGTCCCAGGGCAGTCTCCCTCCCCTCCCTGATGGGGGCAGCGACTGCTTACTCTCCTACCCCTGTGTCCCGCTGCCACCCCCTCCCCCCACCCACACTCCTCCCCCACTCCCCATCTAGCCAGACAGTCCCTTTGGGTCCGAATACAGTTACTCCTACCTAAGACACCCTGTGCTGGATTCACTTTGCCCTTCAGCTGCTGTCCTACTTCTTTGCTCCTCTTGACAATAAAACTGGGTCAAACTCCGTCCCTTCGTCCCCTTTGCCCTCACACTCTTGAGCCCTCTGCAAAGCTTGGGACATTCACTACCACTGAGCCTTGAGTCTGGACCCCTCAGTGGGGGAGGGGAGGCCAAGGCGGAGGGGGAGCAGGGTGGGGAAGACCCCTGCACAGGCGCTGAAACATCGGAGCAGCTCCTGACCTGCAACCTGCAGGAGGCACCTCACTGGTGCATGCTGGGGCCTCGGCTGCCTCCTCCATGGGGCCGGGCCTTGTAATTTCCCAGCACCACCCTGGGGCTGTGGGGGGACAGATGAGAAGGGGGAGCAGGAAAGGGCAGGAGCCCCAGCGGAGGCCCTTTAAACCGCCTAGAGGGGCGGCAGCTTGGACCGAGGTGACCCTGAGCAGCGGGGCAGGACGGGGTGGGATTTTGAGCAAGTTCTGAAGAGACTCAGCAGAATGTGCCATTGGGCCAGACACTGCACAAGAAAAAGGAGTCATGGGGCCTCTTTGGTTTTTGTCCAGAGAAACTGAGTAAGATGGGAAAACCGAGAGAGAAGCCAGCTGTGGGGATGGGAAGAGTGGAAGCAAGCGTTTGTGTGGACACGTAAACCCAAGAAACCTGCTGAGTGCCTGTGGAGCGGCTGTGGGGGCAGAAGGCCTGACGGGCTTCAGAGGGCAGATGAGGCGCAGGGATGTTGGGGCTGTTGGGAGGGCTGGCGGGGTTTCAGCCCTGCGCCTGCATGAGGTCACTGAGGAGTGAGGGTGGGGTCAGCTGAGGGCCCAGGATGGGGACCCTTCACTGTCACAACCACGTTTATAAAAGAAGATGAGGAAGGCATATAGGTGAGGAAGAGAAGAGATGGGGGATCCCGAGAAGCCAAGTGCAGAGAGCGAGGGTGGGGGTAGGGGGAAGCAGGAGCAAGGTCCAGCACTGCCAGGGGCTGAGAGGTGGATGGGGAGGCCTAGCAGGGTGGAGGCCTCCAGCCTTCAGGCTCAGACAAGGCAAGATTCGGGGGAGGGGCGGCCAGCTGAATAACAAATAACGTGATCAAGGGCCGAGAAATGTCAAGGCCTAGGAGTCCGGGTTTCAGAGTGAGGAGTGCTGCATGTGCCTGTACCCTAGGAGGTCTCGAGCCACAGGAGAGGATGCACAAAGTGGATGGGTGGGTTCAGGGGCCCTGGCTGAGTACAAGGTGCAGATGGTGCCGGTGCCAGTGGACTGGTAATTACTGAGAAGGGCTGTTGGTTCCTTTAAAGAGAGAAAGGGGTGTTGGTTGGGGGGCATAGGGGCTGGGTGGCACAGTTGGAGGGAGTAACCAGGGTTGGCTGAGCCTGGAGGTGTCCTGCAGGGGGAGGCAGACGCTAAGCCCACCCAGGGTCTGAGTTTTGCCAGGAGGTCTCAGCAAATATCATGTGTGGGGCAGAATGTCTTTGTCCCGGGTCCCCCCCGGGCCCTCACCTGCTCTGGGACATGGACCGGGTTGAACCTGCTCTGCCCTGATGACACAAGGTTTGCAGCTGAGTTATGAAAGCCCGAGCTCAGCAGGTGCAGCCAAGATTAAGTAAATGGACAGGTGAGGGGACCGGGGGTTAGTGACTGGCTGACCTGGAGAGGGATGGAGGGCGGAGGGCGGGGGGGGGGGGGGGAAGGTGCTCCGAGGAGTCGGGACCCACACATCCTGAGATGCTCCACACACAGCGGGGCTCAGAGAAGCGTTTGTCGTGCGAATGAATGATGGATCCTCTCACTTCTGCTGTAGGCCTTGGAGATTGCCCAAGTCCCTCCTAAGGCTCAAATCCACTGGCTCTGACCCAGAATGTGAACTGGAAGGGAACTCCAAGCAGATGCAGGAGAGCAGCCTTGCCCCTCTGTCCCCTCTTCGGTCTCAGCAGTGGCCCTGCCAGCACTGTGCCACAGCCCGCCTCACCCATCTCAGGAACCCTGGGGTGCCAGGTCCTTCCTCGAGTCCTGGCGGCCCTAATCTGTGGCCACAGCTTGCTCCCCATTCTGAGAATAAGCAGGAGGCAGCAGAGGCCTCAGGTCCTGTGACCCGAGGTGTTGACCTAGAACCCCATGTGTGCCCAGCTCTGTGTGAGGCCTCATGAGGAGAGCAAGAGAAGGAAGGTGCCCTGGCCCTTGGATGCCTGAGCCCTTTGGTACACGTTGCTGCAAGGTGGGCATCGCCACGGCAACAGGTAAGGGAGGAGGCCTCAGGTGGGCCTGTGAACAATGTCCCACACCTGACAATGGGAGAGAGGGCTGGGCCTGGGTCCCTGTGTGGTGAGCAGCCAGCTGCCCTCACTCCCCTCACCAGCTCCTCCCTCTCGTTGGGGCCGGGAAGCCTGGCTCAGGGTTCTGTCACTCCAATAAGTGTCACAAACACAGAAGTACAAGCACGATGAGTATGTGGGCCCCACCCCAGCCAATCATTGTGGCTGGGAGGGCTGACCATCCCAGTCCTCTCTGGGGCAGGTAGGTTATGAGGGCCCACGAGGGGAGGAGGCGGCCCAAGCACAGGCCACAGGTCCTGGCAACATCATCTCATGCTGGCTGTGCTGTTTATTAATGGAGACACAGCTTGGCAGGTGTATAAACCAAGAACATTTTTAAAAATATTTTTATTAATTTCAGAGAGGAAGAAAGAGATAGAAACATCAATGATGAGAGAGAATCATTGATTGGCTGCCTCCTGCACGCTCCCAATTGGGGATTGAGCCCGCAGCCTAGGCATGTGCCCTTGACTGGAATCAAACCCGGGACCCTTCAGTCTGCAGGCGATGCTCTATCCAGTGAGCCAAACCAGCAAGGGCGTAAAGCAAGAACATTTTATAACACGATTTATTAAAATGCCCCAGGCGTGAGAAATCCTCCCTGTGGCGATCGCTTCCTGCAGGAGCCTGCTCTGGTGCTCATGTCATAGGTTGGAGAGTCCTGGCTTCCCAGACGGTGGTGCCGAGGAGCCCTGACAGGCAGTCACGGTGGTCTCTGTGCTGATGGGCTGCAAGGCCAGAGGGGAGCACAGACGTGCTTTGTGGAGGACTGACTCTAAGACTCGCCTCAGACGCAGTGGAGAGGCATTGTGGACGGTGTCCCTAACTCCTGGTGGTGAGTCCTAACTGGAGCTGCCCCCTTGACCCAGACTCCCGGGTGTGACCTCTGACCCATAGCGTGGCAGATTGCACTTTCCAGAAATGACAGCAGCATTCCTGCCCCACATGCTCTTCCTGAATCTCCCACCCACGCGTTGGTGGATTCTATTCTTCCCACCCCTTGAGACTGGGCCAGCCTTCTGACTGCCACGAAGAACAGAACAAGGTCAAGGACGCAGGGGACTTCTGAGGCTTGGTCACAGGTGATGTGACTTGACCACCATGCCGTAAGGAAGCCCAGACTCCACAGGGGCATGTCTGTGCCCTGGCTGGTAGCTCCCAGGAAGATCGCAGGTCTGGGCTGACAGCCAGCACAACCACAGCCCTGCCCACAGGCCGCCCTCAGCTCAGTGGGAGTGGAGCAGAGACGAGCTGTCCCAGCTGAGTGCTGCCCAAGCTGAAAGTGCAGACTTGTGAGCAGAGGAAATGATGGCATTGCTTTCAGACCCTCGGTTTGTGGATGGTGTTATTCAGCAGTAGTAGAACAGGGCCCTGGGTGGTCCCAGCCTTCCCTGGAGGTCCCTGTCCCAGGGATGCAGCACTCACTCCGCAGATGGCTGGCCGAGGACCCTGTGGGCACAGGGCTGCTTGTCCTGGGTCGGCAAGAAGGAAGGGCTAAGAGCCACATTCACTGGGACCTGCTGTCAGCAGGACGAGAGGAGTCTCATGCCCAAAAGCCCAGTCTTAGATTTACTATTTAATTGGAAATGTATTCCTGGTAGCGAAATGCTAGGCACTGGCCTTCAGTGATGAATATTTGGTCCTTTTCCCAAAGGTTGGGAGGTATCTGAATCCCTCTGTTGAACTCACAGCAAGCTGAGGTCAGGCCTGTGGAGAAACTGCTTTCTGTAAGTCTCCGAGGGAAAGCAGCAGAACAGGGCTGCCGAGAGGGCTGGACAGGACATGGGGAGAGGCTGGCACGGTGGGCTGGTCCTTGCCCTCTGCAGCTGCTGGAACTCCAGACCTGGCAGAGAGCATGGCTGATGAAGAGGGACCCCCAGGAAGGCGGGGACTTGGCAGGGAGGGGCTGGGAATAAAGGCTCTGCCCGCCTTGCCTTGGTCTCCCCCGGGGCCTCCATATCGAGGGACAGATGACAATGTGTTCCTTCCCCGGGGACAGGTCCAGGGCAGACACCACCCAGGCAGCCAGGCCCGCTGGCCCTGACTCCGCCTGCCCACCCAGTGTCCATCCTGCCCAGGTGCAGCGTGGGCACCAGGGCGGGTGGGTGGGTGTTTGGATGATGAGAGACAGAATGAGTGAGCACAGCCCTCCCGCAGAGGGGAGCCAGTGCGGCCTCTCCCCTGGCTCACCTGGCCCAGCAGGAAGGCCAGAGCTGCCGCCACACGCACGGGGGCCCACCTGCTTCTGCGCACGAGCCCAGCTGGAAGCGCCCTGCAGAGAATCCCCCAGGCACTGGCCAGCAAGGCCTTAGACTTACATCTCCTTGAAGGGAGCTGAGGACTCCATGCTGGCTTAGGCGGGTTTCACCTAGTCCAGGAGTGGGGAGCAGCCGTTGTCCAGAGCAAAGACAGGGGTGTGTGTGGTTTTTTACAGCCAGGAGACTCCCCCAGCGCCGGGGTCTCGCTGCTCTGGTCTCGGGCAGTGCCTGGCCCAGCCTGCCTGGCCTCTTTCCGGGCCACCTTCTGCAGCCCCGCAGAGGCGGGCACAGGGGTGAGGCCTGCTGAGACAGTGCCATGGCCCAGGCCTTCGGAATCTTGTCGGCAATGGCCTGGAGCTCACCACAGAGACAGGTGAAGGGGGGAAGGAAACTGGGTGGGCTCAGATGGACCCCCTGCTCCCAGTAGCTTCCAGGCAGCCCCATGGGCAGGCACGGGAGTCATTTCTCATCCCTGTCGATTATGCCGACCGAGCCCTGCAGCACAGAGTGTAATCATTGTCCGAGGTATGTAACCAGGGCGGTGGTGGCATCCCTTAGACGTCCTTTCTGGTGTACGGGACAACCCTCCAACTAACTGAGCCACCCGGCCAGGGCAGGCCAGAGTCATTTCCATTCGACTGACAGCTAGTTCCTCTCCATTGGCCAGGACACATTTCCGAGCTGTGCCTATCTCATTGAGCATCAGTCGCTCAGAGCGGTGCTTCCTCGGGCTGCTTGGCTGTCACTGAAGATGGACCATCCCTTTGCTCTGAGGCTCGGTCTGGGCAAAGAGCAATGCACGGGCCAGCCAGAGTCACAGCCACCGCTGCCCTGGCACCTGTGCGTGCTGTGAGGGGCCTGGGGCCCCAACATAGGACACAGGTCCCCTGGCCTCCCCATGGCGTCCCCTCTGCCTTCAGCTTCCTCAGGCCCCTGCTGGCCACACACAGGTCCTGAGTTGGCCTTTTCCTGGCCACGGCTTGCGGACACCAAGCCCCTAAGCTGAGCAGGCAGTCGTGGGGACGATGGCGACAGCTGTCCCGCTCTGCATACAAGAGAAACGCGCCTGGCGCTCAGTGCCGTACGCAGACCCGCTCACAGATCTTGGGTTGAATTCGGCCGGATCACGGGAATGGCCATCCTATGGGCCTGTGCAGTGAGGGCCTGGGCCCTGCAGTGGACTCTGCGGGGTCTGAGCCTCGTGCGAGGGGCCCAGCTGAGAAAATGGGTCTTAGGAGGAGTCTGAGAACTGCCTGCGACCCAGGTGGATCTCTGCAGAGGAGAGCAGCAGGGAGCTCCGGGTGGGCTCCCAGCAAAGCCAGGGCCCTGGGCATGAGTCCGGGCGATGAAGGCTGGGAACAGGGAGCACATACAGATGAGGGAGGTGTGCTGCGGGCGAGGCGCTGGCTGGAGGGTGAAGCTGGTGGGCACCTTCCACCCTGAGCCCCTGCCTTTCTCTCTCTCACCTGCTCTGGGCAGCGGATCCCACAGTGGAAGCAGCAGCAGCAGCAGCCCCTGGGAACCTGTTCCAAGTGGAGTCTCTCACCCCACCCCGCACCCAGAGAAAGGCCCGGGGGCAGGCTCCAACCATGTTTGACCAGCCTCTGCTATAGTGGTATGGGGCTGGTGCCTCAGTGACCTCACCTGTAAAATGGGCCACTGCTCGCACGGGGCAGGGACTGCGGCCCTGAATGAGTGAGAGGCTTCAGTCCAGGGCTGCCCATAGGTGGGTTCTCCACAGCCGACATCAGTGAGCTGTTGTCACTCGAGCCCACCTGTGCCGGGCCTGCCTCTTTTTCTAGGAGAGAAGATTTGGGCCTGCAAAGGTTTGCCTTCCAGAATGGCCTCACTTGTACTTTCTCCCAGGAGTCAGACATGTGTAATTAAACCCCAAACCTTTAGGATTTGGAGAATGTTGATAAATTATGGGTGCACATAGGTCACCAATCAACACCTACCCCGCCAGCCTGGGTATCAGCCTGGGAAAGAAAAGGCATTGTCCCCCTCCCCCCAGGAACCCCAAAGACGGTTCATAGTTGATGGGCTGCATTCAGCTTGTGAGCAGCTGCTCCTAAGACACACTGTGAACAAACAAGAGAAGGTTGCTGTGAATGGAACAAGGAAGCAGCCGCATCCACGCATCTGGGTGCCCCAAGGAAATGAATCACAAAGCAGGAGGATGCTTTAACAGCAGTTCTCAACCTGTGGGTTGCGACCCCTTTGGGGGTTGAACCACCCTTTCACAGGGGTCGCCTAAGACCATCAGAAAACACATATATAATTACCTATTGTTTTTGTGATTAATCACTATGCATTAATTATGTTCAATTTGTAACGATGAAATTGGGGGTCACCACAACATGAGGAACTGTATTAAAGGGCCGCGGCATTAGGAAGGTTGAGAACCACTGCTTTAGAAGATCGCAGACTCCTGGTGAGGGTCTTGACAAGTCCCAGGGCTGAACGGGGACGGTGGGAGGGGCAGTGGGGGAGGAGGGAGGGGCAGGCCCTTGGGTTGGGGCAGGGGCACCCAGGCCCAGGCCTCCCAGCATCCACTGCCTGAGACAGCGGGGTAAAGTGACCGGGCCCGCTGACCACACTGGATCCGGCTCACACACAGCTCCTGTTCAGGAAGATGCCGCACTCCTCGGGAGAGGGGCTGGGGAAGGTCTGAGCCGGCCCCCGAGGACCACGGCTCAGGGTGAAGATGGAGGGGCAGGGAGGGAGGGCAGAGTATCCACAGGAACGGGAAAGCCGAGGCCGAGTTTCTCCATCACAGCAGCTGGAGCTGCTGAAAACGGCTCCAGGCATCCACAGAAGTCACCTGGTGAAAGGTGAGGCCCCTCCTGCAATCAACATTGAGTTTGTTTTTTTACTTTGAGGGACATTTACTTTTTTAAATATATTTTTATTGATTTCAGAGAGGAAGGGAGAGGGAGACAGAAAGAGAATCAACAATGATGAGAGAGAATCGTTGATTGGCTCCCTGCTGCATGCCCCCTAACTGGGGATGAGACAGCAACCTGAGCATGTGCCCTGACCGGGAATCGAACCATAATCTTCTGATTCATGGGTCAAAGCTCAACCACTGAGCCACACCAGTCAGGCGAGGGGACATTTATTAAAGCTGGGGACAGTGAAGCAAGGAGGGGCTTCCCATAGTGGAAGCAACAGGGGAGGCTACACGGGACTGCTTTAGCTCACGGGGAGTCAGGGAAAGGGGGCTAGCCGGAAGAGCTGCCACTGCCCATTGCTCCCCCGGTTGCAAGTCTGGTGGGGCCTCTTAGAGGTTAGAAGCCGTGTGCCTGTGGGAGGAGAAGAGTGGGACAGGGGAAGGCATGGGAATGCTCCGGGAGGGAGAGCGCTCGTGCCCTGGGTCCTATGTCTTGAGGGCTTTATCTCTCTCTTGCAGTCAGGAACTTTAGGGGAGGTCTCTGTCATTGAGTCTTGGTGCATTGGTTATTAGACATTCCTGTCTAATGGCCTACACTGTCTGGGCCCCTTCCCTCCGGATTCCCCCCACTCGGTGCTCATCACAAAGCTGTGCGAGGAGGAGGCCAGCCGTGTCCTTGGAGCCCACGCCACCATTCCTCCTGTATCTTTTCTGTGGACCGGATCCTGGGTCTCCACAGTAGCCCCTCCTGCTCCTCCCTGGGCTCCCCGTGCCACCTCCTCTCCCACACTCACTCTGCTGGGAAGACAAGCTTGGCCAGGGACCCCCTCCACTCCCACGTGGCCCCGAGCCACAGCACAGACCATGCGGGCTGTAGTTCTTTGGTGCTGGCCTCATCCTATATAATAAAAGCCTAATATGCTAAGTGTCCGGTCGTCTGGTCGGCCGTTCAACCAATCAAAGCGTAATATGTGAATGATATGCTAAGGTCACTCAACCGCTCACTATGACGTGCACTGACCACCAAGGGGCTACACTCTGACCAGTAGGTTAGCTTGCTGCTGGGGTCTAGCTGATTGGGATTGAGTGAGATGGGCCAGACACACCCTGGAGCCCTCCTGCAGTCCCTCCCTGACTGGCCAACCTCCCGCATCCCTCCCTGGCCCCAATCGTGCACCAGAGGGGTCCCTATGCCTGGCCTGCATCCTCTTGCAACCTGGGACCCCTTGGGGGATGTTGAAGAGCTGATTTTGGCCCAATGGTGGAACGACCAGTTGCTATGATGCAACTGACCATCAGGGGGCAGATGCTCAATGTAGGAGCTGCCCCCTGGTGGTCAATGCACTCCCACAGGGGGAGTGCTGCTCAGCCAGAAGCCAGGCTCATGGCTAGCGAGTGCAGCAGCAGTAGCAGAAGCCTCTCCCACCTCCACAGCAGTTGGACATCCCCCGAGGGCTCCCAGACTACAAGAGGCCAGACTGAGGGGAGCCCCCCCCCACACACACACATACACACAAGTGCACAGATTTTGTGCACTGGGCCTCTAGTTAGAAGATAAGTTGCCATTCGAATGAGGCATCTCTCCCCTTACAACAAAGCCCCGGTCCTGGGTAGGGGGCAAGTGGGAGCTAAGAACAGAGCAGCACACAGGCTGGTGGAACATGTGGCCGTTTGGTGTCCAGGCCAGAGCTGGGCAGAGGCTGGCGGCAGGACCCAGGGCTTGTGGGAGGACCTGGGCAGACAGAGCCCAAGATAAGCAGGTGGGAGCCCGTCTGGAAGCTGGAAGGGGGAAGCTTCCAGACATGATTGCATCTGACCTTCTCTTCGTGTCTCCTCGCTCTGGCGCGGGGCCCGCAGTGAGCTCAGCTGCTGCGCGCTCCTGGCCTTCAGTGCGGGGACTTTGCAAAGGTCCCGCCTCTGGAAGCACCACATCCTCCTCAGAGCCCTTCTCAGCCCCAAGGCCACCAGGCTCCGCTCAGGGGGACTGGGAGGGCAGGGGAGCTGCTCCAAGTGTGGAGGATCCTTCTGAGCTTCCATATCAGCTTTCTGAGACCCCACCCCACCCCCAACCTCTGCTGGCCTTCGGGACTGAGGTCTCCAGAACCTTCTGGAACATCCTGCATTGGAGCAACCCCAGCCCAGGGCAGATCCCTAGGGAACGCGCAGGAGAATGTTCCGGCACTGAGATCCTTGTATCCTCATGTTTAAAAGGCCAGAGGGAAAAGAAGTCTGAGCTTTTAAGAGAAAGTCTCTCAACAAAACACTTCCTGATGCTTGTCTTACACTAAAAACCTATTAAAGTCATAAACTTCTGCGCAACACTTCTCAGAAAGGAATTTATCTAAAGGGCATCTGTGTTTGGTCTCAAACGCAAAGGCTCCAAATGTCAGGCCTCACATGGTTTATTTGGGCATCTTGTTCTCTGAGGGAGGCAGCCCCAACTAAGAAGGGGCACAGAGGGGCACGAGGGCATGCATGTGGGTCTCCACCGAGGGCCTTGAACTGCCCCGGCTGGGGCCCTAGGCACCCGCTTTGCCTTGGCCCCGGCGATCCTCTCTCCCTGGAGGGCCATTTCTCGCTGCGAGACGTTGGACAGCACTCGGCATCCTCTCCGGTCCCCAAAGACTCAGACGGAAATCCAGCAGCCAGGCCAGGAGGCACACGAGCCCCCTGGCGTGTCTCACGGAGCTTTGGACTTGGATTGGGAAGAGGGTGCCTTGGAACTGACATTTCTGAGTGATGAGTAGGAGTTGAACAACAGAAAGGGGCAGGAGGAGGCGGGAAGAGCTTTCTGGGCAGAAGGAACAGCTGCTGGACGCCAATGGCCAGGGAGCAGGTGGGAAGTCTGGGGCCATTGGAAGACGGGGCGGGGGGGGGGGGGACAGAGGGGAACCTCAAGAGCAGAGGGATGAGGGTTGTGGAGAGGGGCTGGGGCCCAGTGCTGAGCTCCCAGCATTAGCAATTAGGCCCCTGGGTCTCAGGCCGCTGCACAGAGTCCCCTGACAGCCTTTCATCACTGCATCTTAATATGCAGGACTCATCATCCCTCTCCAAAGAGGCCCCTGAGAGGAGGGCCCTGGCCTGCTGAGTTGCACTCCCTCCACCTGCAGTGGGCAGGGATTTCAGGAGGCAGGGCCAGGCCTGGGGCTGGCCAGCGGAGGAACAGAAGGGTGGGTGCCCAGGGTATACCCCAACGACGCCATCCTTCTCCCTGGGGCCGTGGATCCTCAGACCACCAGGAAGTCGGGCACAGGGTGAAAGCTGCTGGGTCAGAGCCCATTGGGCCAGCAGTGGCCACGCCTGGGGCTAGCACCTCTGGGTTCTCTGCTCTCGCTTCTTCAGGAGCTCCAGGGAGAGTCTGGGGGCTGTCTCTTTAACCTCACTGCCCGGTAAGTATGCTAGCCCCGTGTGGCTACTTAAGTTTACATTATTGTGAAGTCAATAAATTGAAGATTCAGTTCCTTGGTCACACTAGCCACTTTTCGTGTTCACCAGCCACACTTGGGTAGTGGCCATCACATTGAATGTTTCCATCATCGGGAACATTCTATCAGATAGCACTGCTCTAGGGGAGAAAGGCCAGACCGGGCAACTTCTCAGCAAGCAGGGAAGGGGCCCCATCTGGCCTCTGTGAGGGGTCTGCAGGGGGGGGAGTCACCTCCGGGGGTGCTGGAGAGGAAGCAGGGAGGGCACCTGGGCCCAGCTCCCTGGGGATTCTGAAATAGCTGGACTAGGTGTGCAGGGGCGAACGGGGTTAGGGGCAGGTCAGTGCCATGCTGCTGGCCTGTCTACAAACACAGGGGCCTGGGGGAGCCACCAGGCTGTGCCCCTACACTTTACACCTGCCCACTGGCAAGCTGTGAGTCCCCCTCCCCCAGTTCACTGTGCCGGCCTCAGCACCCCCTGCCTGAGATGGTCTGGAAGTTGCACATCGTGCCTGGAGCTGCAGCCCATGCCATCTTGGGCAAGGCGCCTTCAGAAGCCATCTCAGGGCAGTAAGTCAATGGGCTTCCTATTCCTCAGCACTCCAACTGCACAGCAGGTTCTTCTGGCTCCAAAGACCACACAGAGCAGTGGTTCTCAACCTTCCTAATGCCGCGACCCCTTAATACAGTTCCTCATGTTGTGGTGACCCCAATTTCATTGTTACAAATTGAACATAATTAAAGAATAGTGATTAATCACAAAGACAATATGTAATTATATATGTGTTTTCCGATGGTCTTAGGCGACCCCCGTGAAAGGGTCCTTCGACCCCCAAAGGGGTCGCGACTCACAGGTTGAGAAACGCTGACCTAGAGAGTCTTCGCCCCCAGACCCTGTGGCTGCGACCCTCTCAGAGCTGCAGCTTCCAGAGGGGTGGAGGGCGGGGGTGCTGCTGAGAGCTGCTCTCAGGAAAAGAGCATGGCTCCTCTCCCTGCAGGGACTGTGCGGGGAGCTCTAAGGCCCGCCTCCACCTCCTTCCTGCATCCCAGGATGTCCAGGGAGGGCAGTGCTGTCCCTGCAGCTCCATCCTCTTTGCCCCAAGTCAGCTGTCCGGGCACCCAGCCCAGAGGGACACTCTGCCCTACATCCCTCACCACTGGGTCACTTACAGATGCACGCACATGTGTGTCATGTGTTGGTGATGGTCTGAGAGAGGCACCATGGGGGGAGCGGCTTTGTTTTGTTGACTGTGGTGTCTCCATTGCTGAAAATGGCACCTGGAATAGGGTCGGCGCCAAGCAAATGTGCGTTAAGTAAACGAATTCTTCAAGAAGGAGAGCAAGTGGGAAATGTGCAGATTGGGTGAAATATAGACTCACATATGAGTTTTTGAGCAAAAATAAGCCTCAGCTTTATGCTGGTTGATCCTTTTAGGTTCCATGACTGGGGAGGGAAAAGCAAAAATATCGGGCACATTGGGGGGCCAGGTGGCACCTCTCCCGGGGGACCCTGGTTGAGTCCCTCCTCCCTCTGCCTCGGCTTCCTTCTCACAAAGCAGCTTCCCCGCGGGGCCTCCAGCTCTGACCTGCTGCTGCTGTCACGAGTGTTTTGAATGTTTGTCTTTATTGCCAGCCGTGGACCACATGGAGAAGCACCACTCATCTTACCTGAAGGTTTTGCCATTTCAGCCTGAAACGGAGAAGTCCTAAGTAGGTTTGGACATGGTAATAGTGAGTTTAATTTTTCATTCGCCTCCCGCTGCTAAGCGGCCCTCCTCGGATTCCAGAAGCAAAAGGGGAAAGAAAGCCTTCCCAGTGACAGGATCATTTGTCAGAAAGTTACGAGAGAATGCGAGCAGGGCTGCATAGGAAGTGTGTATTGAATGATATGACACACTGGCTTCTAATTGCTGCTGCCCTTCTGATCAATAATACATGTTTTCAAAAAGCCTTCTGTTTGCATTTACGCGATGGACTGTAACTACTGCAAAGGATCCATTAAGACCTATTTTAAAAAGTGCATTCGTAAAAACTTGTCTAAATCTGCATTACAAGGCAGATTATGAAACCGCCTGGGGAGATGTGTATTTTTTTTCCTTCTACAAAGCATCCAGGCCATATTTGCTGGACTTGTCAATTCGAGCTCCCTGATATCTGCACATCTTGCTTGGGAGCCAGGACTGGCCTTCTCCTGGGCCCAGATGATGCCAGAGGGAGGTACCGTAGGGCCTGAGCCCCGTCAAGCTCCAGCTGCCTTGAGTCAGCCATGCCCTCGGGCTGGCACTCTCTACTCAGTGTGAGCAAAGCCCCCAGGAGCCAGGTGGGGCTCCTGAATGTGCAATGACAGGGCCAGATAAGTGCTGCTGTGGCAACAAGGACTCTGGTTCCTGGGCTCGCTCTCCTCTACTGAGAAGGCTGCATGCAGGTCATGAGGGGAGAGGGAGGGGCGGTGTGGGCCCAGGCAGGCCAGTCTCAGGTTGGCTGCCACCCCACACGGGTGTGCATTGTTACCTGTGCAGTTGGGAGCCAACACAAGGAAAGCGGTCATTTGGATTTAGAGGTCACCTGCTCTCTGTGCTAACTTAGCAATGGCCACTGACCTCTGTGTCCTGTTGGCCTCAACTCCTGCTGCTGATGGGAATCAGTGGTGACAGCTCATACTGGCTGCCTGGGATTCACTTGTCAGACACCTGGGGGAAGGGACCCTGCTTTCCCACGGAGACCCAGAGGCCCTGGGAACATGCCGGTTTGCTCAGAGAAGAGACACAGCCAGGACACACCCAGAGCCTTCTCCCAGGCTTCACACCATGCCCTGGCTCCACCTCCCACCAGGCAGCTCGCTGGGCTTCGGAGGACCGTGGAAGAGGAATGAGGAAAACACCAATTTTCTGCTGAGCCAGGGACTGTGCGGACCCTGCCAATGCTTCCTTTGGGTTTGTCCTCACAGCACTGCAGGGCAGTTGCCATGTCATTCCCATGTCACAGATGAGGAGCCCGAGGCCCAGGGATGCAGCTAGCTGGTTCTCGGGTTAGGTAGCAGAAATAGAGACAGTTTTCTCTGAGAAAAGGAGAAGGGAGGAGAAGAGGAGAACAGAGAGGAGAGAAGGGAGGAGGGAGAAGGAAATTCAGAGGAGAAAGACAAGTCTGTGGTGGGGGCCTTGGAAAGGTGAGTCGGGGCAAAGAGTTGAGGCCAGGCCTTCTGGGGAGGTGGGCCTTGTCTGAGCCTCGCGGGATCTGAAGATGTGCAGGATCTGGTCACGTGTGCTGCAGAGCTTTGGGCTCAGGGCTGAGGAGGGTCCCCTCACTGGCCAGGTGTGGGCATGAGACAGGCAGGCGGGGCCTCCAGAGTCAGGGGCAGATGGGCCACGCCCTGTGAGCCCCAGTCTGGCACGCTGTGAGCGTGTTATGGGGACAGCATATTTGACTGGGCGGGCGATGAGCCTTGCAATGGGCCCTCAGAGCCAGCTGGTGGGCACTGGCTGTCCTTCAAGCTGCACCTGGAGGAAGGCACTCAGAACTGTCTGCACCTCAACACCCACTGGATAGCAATGCAGTGGTAAGTCCTATCATTACTTCTACTTGCAGAAGGTACCAAGCGGTTAGCTACAGCACTCAGTCATCCTCAGAGTCTATGCTGCCAGCCTCTACATCACAGTGCCTGCCTGAGGGACCGGCACCCCCCTCCCACACCCCCTCTGACGACATCTGGCCCCGGTGGGATGTTTACAGTTGGAAACTGAGGCACAGGGGAGATGACTGGGGGAAGCCAGGACAGGGAACGGGAGCCTCCTGGAGACTCTCCGAGGTCCCTGGGACAAGGTGGGGAAAGGGAGAGATTTCTTGGGGCATCAGACTTGCATCTTTGGATTCTGCCATTGCTGAACTTCTGACCTCGCCCCGTGGGGCCTCAGGGAGTCAGCACTCCCTCCCTCTGCTGGGGAGAAAGCGCCTCCCTGCTGCTCTGAAGTCCTGGTCCCGAGCCAATGCACAGTCCCCGGCATTGAGTCACTCCCCACCTGCAGTCTGAGGCCAGCAAGCCCAGGGACTCACCCCTGCCCTCTACTGGGTGCCCCTCCGGTCAGGTCCCTGGGCAAGCATGAGGGGGAAGGTATGCAACCATGTCCATGTATGTGAACACACATGTGTGCACATATGTCCATACACATGTATGTACAGCGGCACACATGTGAGGCCCCACCAGACACTGATCTATGAAGGCAATGCCCTCACCATAGTGTCAGGTGTCCACTCAAGACCTCAGAGGGTGGAGGCACAGAGAGGGTGGAAGAGGGGAGGGGGCCCAGGCAAGAGCATGGCCTCAGATGGGACACATGGGGCCAACCAGGTACCCAGCCTGTCCAGGGTCAGCCACAGCCTGGCCAAGGTGCTCCCTGGGAGGCTTGAGGGGAGGGGCTGGTTGGAAGAACAGGCCCAGCCACGCCTCTTCGGTCTGCATTCTCCTGCCACAGGAGCCTGTTTGTAGCAGAGAAGTCCCCCTCAGTCCCCGCTTTCCCATGCAGGTCCCTTCCCTGGGCATAGCCCTGAGTGTGCAGCCTTGGCAGCCATTAGCACCAGAGGTAGGGCCTGTCTACACCCACAAAGCCCCCTGTGGCCAACTCCAGCCCCATAAACCTGAGGGTTGGGGCCCTGGGCATGTGTGGCAGGCAACACAAGTTCTGATGGCTGCAGGGTAGCTTTCCTGAGCTGGCAACACTGTGCACTGGCCTTCTGCCAGCAGGCCCACTCCGGACATCCTGGCTGGCAGAGCCCCCAGCCAGCCTGTCTTGGCAGCTCCTCCTCCAGCCTCTGCCTGCGCCTGCGAGGGTGACTTCACTTTGACTTCATATCTGCAGAGTGATGCGCAGATCTCTTATTCAGCCCTGAGCTCAGCCAGGCGAGAGGGTGGGGCTCTGCACAGCAGGCAGAAAAGGCCCTGAAGTAGGGCCGCCCAAGCTTAGGCTCCCATTCCTCTGGCCCAGGTGGAGGCCAGACCTCAAAGACTGCTGGGAGTGGAGGAAAACAGTGGCCTTTTCCCAGAGGCACAGAGCTCACCTCCAACCTCACCCCAAGAGCCCCATGTTAAGGGCCCCGAATGTTCCCCTTTTAGGATTATATGTCTTTGTGCGCATCATTTCTTTGGGCGAATTAAATTATTTGGGGCCCCAGTTCCTCCCTGCTGCTCACTCTCCTACCCAGTCAGTCCCACATACAAAGAGTTCTGCTGAGGGGCGGGTCCAGCCTCCAAGCACCCCTCTAGGCACCAGCACCAGGCGTCTTTGAAAGGTGTGCCCGGGCCAGTTCCTGCTCCCTTCGGCAGGACCGGTCCTGAAGAGGGTCTCACAAACTGCCCTAGGAGACCCCCACCCTCTCCTTCACCAAAAACGTGGACATTATAAGCTCTACTCCAGGCTGCCTCCTGGAGGGCTCAGAAGGTGCAGAAAGCGCTCCGGCTCCCCTACCCGTGCCCCGGCCCAGCCCCTCAGCCCCACAGCTCGCGTGGTGCTCCCAAGGAGGCCGAGCTCCCCCTCTCCACGCCCCCCGCTCCACACAAATGGCGGAGAACGCGCTCCACGCCAAGAGCCTGGAGGCGGGGCACCGCGTAGTCCCCGCGCCCGCTCCGGCGCATCCCAGCAGGCCTCCCAGACCCCACATCCCGGCGGTGTCCCTGCCCCGTGTGGGCGGTGGGGGAGGGCGAAGCGCGGGGCCCCTGAGCTGGCGCACAGGCTGTGCAAGCAGAGGGGCGCGGGCTGGGCTGGGCTGCGGGTGGCAGACCCGCACTCCGCGCCCCGCACTCGCTCCTACTCCTGCCCAGCCCAGCCCACGCCTGCGCCCGGCGTCCAGCGCCGGACCCCTACTGGCTCCTCGCCGGGTTCGCACTAGGCGTAGTCCAGCGGGTCCTCCCGAGTCCCACCCCTACCCGCACCCGGCAGGCTCCTGGCCCCGCCCCGCCCCGCCCCGCCCCTGCCGGCACCTCCTTCGTAGCCCGCGCTCCTTCGCCTGAGTCCGGCGACCAGAGCCCCGCGCACCGCACGGGAGATCCGCCGAGCCGCTCCCGAGGCTCCGCGCCCGCAGTGTCCCCGCGCCCCAGGCGGGATGGGACGGCCCGGCTGAGCGCCGCCCCTGCCCCGACACCCTCTGCCCGAGCCACCGACCCTCTTGCCGTGGCCCCAGCGCGCACTGGCGATGGCGAAGGCAACGGCCGGCACCGCGGGGCTGCGATGGCTGCTGCTGCTGCTGCCGCTGCTCAGCGAAGGTGAGTCCTGCGGGCGGCCGGTGCCCGCGGCGGCCGGGGCGAAGTTGGCGCCGCTCGGCACGGCGCAGTGGACGCGTTCGAAAACGCCTTTCTGTGTGCGGCGCGCGTTTGCGGGCCGGAGGGGCCGGCGGGAGCGAGGTGGTGCAGTGGGCAGGGCCCTCCGGCCCGGAGCTGGGCGGGTCTCGGGGGAGCGGGACGCGGGCCAGGCCGGGCGGCCGGGGTGGGTGCCCAGGGTCCGAGCCGCAGCCGCGCGTCCCAGCCTGGTGATGCTTGGAGCGAAGCGGACGGATCTGGTTGCGGTTTCGGCGCAGGTTGGGGCGGACGGGTGGGGTAGCCCTGGAAAGCCAGCCACCTGCGCACGGAGTTCAGTTTCTGCAGGAGATCGCGTCCTGGCGCTCCACATTGGTACATCTCCACCCCCCCAACCCCACCCCCACCCCAGGCTCTGATCCCCTGGCCTGCCCCGCGGTGCGGAGGACGGCTGCTCTTTTACAAGGGGTTGCTTTTCCCTTGTGCGTCTTTTGCCTCCCAAGTCTTTAAAAACCTAAAAGCCTGGTGTTTGTTGGCAGGATGCCCTCGATGGCCGGCTCAGGCTAGCCCAGCGTGGGGGGCAGAGGCCTGCCAGGGTGTCGAGCCCCACAGGGACACCTGAAGGTGCGGCCTGTGTGTCCATATGACGGCTCTGGGCCAGCCTTTTCCAAGAGCTTCTGACCATCTTCGAATGGGCAGAAAGGCTGGCCACTGCCCCCACCCCAAACCCTAACAGGATGAACCCCAAGGCTGTGGAATCTTACCCTCCTTGGCCACCATGCATTTTACCTTCCCTCAGCAGTGCCTGGCTGATCTGCTCCTGCAGTACCCCTCTGTGCATCCCGTTTCCCTCTGAGAGGGAAGGCGCTCTGGCCACCTTCCCCGGTACTTACAAAGAGCTTTCTCTCACACAAACTCTGCGTTCACAGGCTTGCTCAAGGCTTAGTTTGTGTGACTGGGTCCCAGTCTCAAGGAGCAGATAGGAAGCCAGAATGATACCCAGAGTGAGACTCCTTTCTTTGCCCTGGGAAAGAACAGGGCAAGTCCGTTCCAGTATAGGGCCCCTGGGGTCACAGGTCACAGAGAAAGACAGGCAGGAGGCTGTAAACACAGGCAGGGCAGAAGCGAAGGGGAACAGGGTGTAGTGAAGCCCTCTCCCAGCTCTCAGGCTGCAGCTTTGTAATTGTGGGCTTTTGGTCCAAAGCAGCGTGCGCAGGGCAGCCTCGGCAGCCAGCAAAGGGGTGCCTGCCAGAGGTTTCCCCAGTGCCCTTCCACTGCCTCTGCTTAACCAGCGTGCCCAGTGAGGCTGCAGGTGGCTGAACTGCGGGGTCTGGCTGCGAGGGTTGGCCTGTGGCACTTGGCAGGAACAGGTGGCTTGTCTACACCCTGGCCCATGGAGTTGGGTGGCCCAAGACAGGCTCTCCAATCCAGGGAAAGTGAGCCACCCACCCTGCCCTTGGGATGACCAAGAACCCACGATTGGTGGCACTGAGAGTGGAGAAGTGGCCCCACAGCACCCTGGAGAAGACACCTGGGGCCTTTGGAGAGGCCTGTGGGTGCCCTTTGGAGCTGTAGAGCCTGACTCTCCGCGAGCTGCTCCAGGCTGCCACTCCTGTGCCTGCCTGCCGCTGCAGAGACCCACCCAGGCTGGGAGCAGCTGAGCCTCGCGCCGAGCCTCGGGCGCCCTCTTGTGGGTGCGGTGCTCCAGTGGCCTGGCCTGTTGCCTGGAGGATGGGCCGAGTAGATGAAGGCCATCCGCCTGCTGGCCAGACACTCCCAGAGGCTGAGGCTGGAAGCTCCGTCTGTGCTGGGGGGCTGGCAGGAGGGGGTTCGGAGGCGATCCGAATAAAGAGGCAATGGCTAAGACCAGCCTCAGGGCTGGCAGGGTGGGCTGGAGGACCCAGAGAGCCCAGAGCAAGGCCATGGAACACAGACGGACAACTCCCCTACTCACCACCTCCCACCAACACTCCCCACCCCTCGCCTCCACGCCCCATGTGCCCATTTTCATTATTTGTAACCACACACACCTTCAGAAAAGGTGCCAACCCACACAGAGCAGGCAGACTCCCCACTCACACCCTTGCATCCTTGCTCACCCTCACACTCCGTCATCACCAAGATACACTCCTGCCCCTTCTCAAGGGTGTGTGTTTGTGACCCCTGTGGACACACACTCCCACAGCACGGCCTGGCCTTTCACACTCCACCCTCTCCCTGCCTCTCGCACACACTGGGCTGCTGCATGTGCACACAGGACATACCCTTCACCCCCACACCCATCTGCCCCCAGTATCCTGGAACCAGGGTTAAGGAACCTCCGTCTAAAGGTTGTTCTTAGAAGAGTTTCTGGTCTTTTGCTGCTCAGCACAGGTGCAGCCACCCTGTTTCGTAGCCGAGGAACCAGAATCCCGGCTTCTGGGGCTCCCCCCACATGTCGCAGGCTGACCCCATACCAGCACCATCTTCCTGACCTGCGGCTCCTCCTGGGACTTACATCTCTCATCTTCCTGCCTGGCTTCTTGGGTCCCATTTTGCTCGTCACCTCTTGCTACAAGGAAGGACCTCCCCTCTCTGCCTGGGGACCCCCAGACCTTTGACTCCCAGGCACCAAAGAAGGGAAGACTTTCCATAACGCGGCAGGCCCCTCTCCAGGCTGCTGGGCCCACCCCTCTGCAGTGGGGCCTGAGCAGGCGCTCCTGCCTGGACCGGCAGGCAGGTACAGGAGCAGCCCCTGGCCAGAAAGGTTACTCCATCTAGTCCATTTCTCTGCCACCCCCTCCCCTCTCTGTGGCCAGGGCCTAATGGAAAATGGCTCCTGCTCTGCCAGGCTCACCTGTCTTCTTCCTGCTCCACCCTGCTAAGGCCCGCTGGTCTGTGCCCCACCCTGGCTGCCCAAGGCCCTAGCAGGGCCCAGCCACCCAAGGACATGGGGTGGAGCCACTGGTGGGCTCCTAAGGGTGGGGCCTGAGCACAGAGCACAAACAGGGGCGTTTATTGAGCCTGTTGCTACATTGTCTTTATTCTGCAGAATTGCTGTAACGATGGCCAAGTAAAGCACTGTTTCTTTGGTGATGTGAAGAAAATGGGCTGCATCACCTAATGGGAAGCTAATGGCCTTTTAGCCAGGGAAGGAGAAAACTAATTAAAAATTGTGGTATCTGTTCAAACAGAGCCTGAGGTGCCAAGGTGAAGGGCGGGCCTGACACGGCCACCTCCTCTGAGGCCCTCCCCCTCTGCAAGCTGAGGGCCCCCTGGTCTTCTGGTTTCACCTGAGTGAGGCCGGTGCCAGCAGCAACCACACCCATGGGGGCTCACAGCCTGTTGGTCCATGCTGAGCACTAGCTCACTGCTTGTCTGCTAGCCCACTGTGTCCTCCCAAAACCCTGGGGGAGGTGCCTTGTTGTCCCATTGCACAGTTGAGGAAACTGAGACGCCCAAAGCCTGTGAACTTGAACCCAAGGAGAGGACTTACTGAGTCCCCAGCCCCAGTTCTCTGGCTTTCAGCAAGCCCCTGCACACACCCTCCGCCCAGGGGCCCAGCACCTGGCAGAAGCCGCTGTGCTGAGGAGAGAGGGTGGGGGCGGTGCCGGGCTTCGGAGGGCCTGGGTGCAGCTGGGCACCCTTCCCTAGGGCCCTTCTCCCCTGGGCGCCAGGTCAGACTGGGAGAAGAAAGTGCCCGATCTGCACCCAGAAAAAATGGCGGAGTTGGAGAAGCGCCCCCCTAAGTAGCACCTCTGTCCTGTGGAAGTGGCTCCATTTTCCCTGTGGAGCCCCTTCTGCCTCCCCTGGTTTGGAGGACACTTCCTGGGGTACAGGTTCCTGACCGTGGCTGCTACTCATCTCATCCCCCACCCTCCATGCTGCCGTCATCATCTTCCTCCTCCTCATTTTGCAGCTGTTTTTCTGAGTGACTCGGTTGTAACAATTACAGTAACAGGTCACACACACTCCTGGGGGCACACTTCCCAGGGCTGGAGATAGACAGCGGGGACAACAGGGGGCCCCTTCACCTCAGAGCTGTCACCTGCAGGGGGAGATGGGCAGTGAAGGAAGGGGTGTGGGTGTGTGTGGGTGTGTGTGTGTGATTTCAGATGGAGGTGAGGCAGGAGGCTGGCTGAGGGGAAGAGGGGAGGTCAGTTATACTCAGAGAGGTCAGGCCCAGCGTGTCCCTCTGTGGGCCTGGGAGGTGCTCCTGGGGGACTTGCAGGGGTGAGAAGGCTTAGGCCTCCCCAGCCCACCTGCCTCTCCCTTCCCTGCCCGAGTGGCAGAGAGGCAGCCCAGGGCCAGTGCCGGGGTCTAGGGGAGGCTGTGACTAGAGGACCTGCAGCTCCAGGAAACTTGGGAACCCCTGTGGGCTGAGCCCTCCTCCTGCCCTCCCTCCCCACCTGGTTCTCCCACCACCCACCATCCCTGAGCTCTGGGGCCAGACGAGACCTTAGCTTCCATAGAGCTCTGGCCTCGCAGGCTGTAGCCCTCTCTGGAGGCTGTGAAGCCAGGGGAACCTCTGAGCATCCACCAAGAGAACCCTGGGCAAGGCAGAGGGGGGTGAGAGGCAGCAGCAAGGTGCCACGGATCCCTTAGCCCCTCCCCCGCGGGAGCCGATGCCCCTAGAAAGTGTGGCTGAGCAGCAGACGATGCCAGTGGGAGGTGGAGGGGGCAGTCCAGGCACACCTGGGCCCTCAGAGCAGGTGGCCAGGCTCGAGCAAACACCTCTGTTTGCTTTTGCCTTGCGGGTGGCTCCACCGATACAGCAGACGGGGCACCGCCACAGAAGGTGCCCTGATGGGCGGCCGATGCTGCTCTCCGTGACATCAGCAGTGTTCGCTCCGCACCTGCTCAGGGGAAGTGCCCGTGTCCCTACAGGCCCCTGTCCTGGGGCCCCAGTTTCCCCTCCCAGATTCGGGTGCCGGCAGCTGCGCCTCATCGCAGCCGTGAGCCTTCACCCCTCTGTGGCACGGGTGCAGATGTCTGGGTCCTGCAGGGCCCGGGCTCCAGAGGGACAGTGTGGCCCTGGAGGAGGGGGAGTGCGGCGAAGCTCCCAGCCCTGCCCGGAGCAGCGGTGTGACCTGGCTCTGCCTGGAGAAAGGGCTCCGCTGCCAGAGCCCTCAGCCCCTGGCCCAGCAGTGGTCATCCAAACTGGTTCTAGTCCACCCCACCCACACGTACCTGTGCGACTGCCGGGAAATTCTCATGACGCTCTCTTCCAGAAAGGGAAGCAGAAAAAAGGTTAATTTCCTAAAACTTAACTAATAGCTGGAAAATGCTGGGGAAGATATGTGCTCTTTGTGCCAGGATCTGGGGGTGGGGGTGGGGGTGGGGGTGGGGTGGGGGTGGGGGTAGGGCTGAGCTGGGGTACACACTGTGACGTGGGCCTCTGAGCAGAAAGAGAGTGTTTATGAGTTTCTTCCTGAAACTCTCCTGGCCAGTGACACAGGCAAAGACGTGAGCCGGGCTGGTCCTAGGCGCCGCTTCTCTGCCTGCTCCCCATTCTCCTCCAGCCCTGGCTGTGCTCTGCAGCTTCCCATCCTCTCCTTTCTGGAGAGGAGAAAGGGTGGGGTCGGAGCAGGGCTGTGCGGTGGAGTGGGTGCAGGGCCTGCCTGGGAGCAGGGCGAGCACGCGCCAGTGCCACTGGGAGGGGTTGAGCCTTGTCAGGTGGGCGGCCTGCAGGTGCTCCTTGCTGGACCACAGACATGGCTCCACAAAACCTTGAAAAGCCTTGACCAGGACCCGCTGGGGTTTTCTTCGCTTCCCTAGCCTCCCCCCAGCTGTATCTGTGAGGGCAGGCGGAATTGCACTTGGTAACAGAGACCCCTGCTTCCTGCCCGCCCTCCCCCCTACCCCCCCACCCCCCACCCCCCCCGACTCAACAGTCTGTGTGTCTCCTGCTCCTGACACTTTCATCAGCCACTCCACCGGGGGTACACGATGAGGGGCACAGAGCTCTAAGCAGCCAGGCCTCGTGGGCCCACGGCAAGCTGCCCACGTTCCACGGGCTGGAATCCCGCCACAGCCTCCCGGGGGTCCCCTCTCGGGACTTGTGCCCCTGCACACCTGCACACCTGCTCTTCCAGGCCCACCTTTCCCGGGCCACACAGCAGGCACCTGTACTGGGAGAGGGGCAGGGGGAGGGTGGAAAATAACTTACAGTTCCTTTGAGGTGAGAGTCACACAGCATAAAAGTAACTGTTTTAAAAGGCGCAGTGCAGTGTCGTTTGGAACAGTGTTGCGTAGGCAGCACCTCGGGTGTTACAAAAGGAAACCCCGTATCCGCTAGGCAGCGCTGCCTGCTCCCCGGCCCAGCCCCTGTGACGCCACGCTGCGTCCTAACGCCATGGAAACGTCCATTCTGGGTGTTTCTCATAAGTGGACCTTCACTGACCTTGATGTTTCTGAGGTGCCTCCACGTTGCAGCTCGCATTGGTATCTCATTACTTTCTAAGGGTAATGGTCCATTGCGCGTGAAACCACATTTATTTATCCTTTCATCTGTCGATGGACACTGGGGCTCTGTCCCCTTTTGGCCATTGTGAATAGTGATGCGTGAACATTCATCTGTTTGAATCCCTGCTTTCAGTTCTCTGAGGCGTGAACCTGGGAGCGGAACTGCTAGTTCATAGCGTAATTCTAAGTTCTATTTTTTGAGGAACTGCCAAACTCTTCTCCACAACAGTCAACCCATTTCACATTCCCGCCAGCGGTGTGTGGGGATGCCAGGTCCACCACATCCTCCCCAACACTTATTCTCTCTCTGTTTGTTTGTTTGTTTGTTTTAATAATCATCCCAGTGAGTACAAAGTGGCATCTATTAGTTTTGATTTGCATTTTCCTAATGATTAGTCACGTTGAGCATCTTTTCACTCGCTTCTTGGCCATTTGTGTCTTTGGAGAAATCTATTCAGGCCCTTTGCCACGAATTTAATTGGGTGATTTGTCCTTTTGTTGTTGGGTTTACTTTGCTTTATCACATCTCCAAGTGTTTCTGAGAAGCAGTGTCATCAGTGGCGTTCCTGTCGGTGTCTGAGCCGCTGGTCCCTTTCGGGGAGGATGTGAGTTTATCTGACGTCCTCCTGTGCGGGCTGAGTCACCATGACCCCACTGGGACCCTGAGGACACTCTCAGAAGACCTGGACCCTAAAGCCACATTGAGATCAGACGTCCCAGAAGCAATGTACAGCTTGTGTTGGACCCTGAGCCTAGAGACTGCCCTGTGGAGGACAAGGGGGAGGACGCGGGGCCAGGAACCAGTGACCCACCTGACCTGGCAGGGCCCAGCAGCAGGGGAACCTCGGGCCGCCTTGTCTGGCTAAACCTCAATCCAGACTCTAAAATAACCAGGCAGATGTGTTGCCACTGTGTGATAGCAGCTGCCATCCATTGAAGGGATTTGGGGGGACAGTGGTGCTTTATTGAAGCGTGCCCCCCACCTTGCACAACGGCAAGAGCCCAGCATGGAGGCCTTGACCAAGGACTAGCAGGAAGCCTTCACAGGCCGGGCAGATCCGACTCCACAGTCGGGAGTGGGAAAGGAGAACTGGATTCTGCAGCGCTTCCAGAGAGTTCTCAGCGGGGAGCAGACCGGAAAGGCGCAGTGCCCATCAGGGCACAGGCCCGAAGGAGCATGGGCTGGCTCCGCCCTTTTCTTTCCACTTCCTCCTGTCACCTGAAGTCTCTCCTTCAGATTTAGGCTCATGTCTTCTTGCCTTGTCAAGATGGCCTGGGAGGACATGTGTGGTTCTAATCCTATTCCAGCTCCACATCCCTCGCCCCACAGGGGCCACCTAGGCTAAAGCCCACCCCCAAGTTCCATCCTGCCCCCATCCTGCTGGTCAGGAAGCTCAGCACAGACATCTCAGACTCAGCAAGCCAGCTTGTGATCTGAAAGGAGCCTCAGCATCAGGTGCAAGCCTCCCATTTCTTAGATGGGGAAACTGAGGCCCCAACGGAGGTGTGAGCTGTCACATGTGGGGGAGGCACCGTTAGAGGACTTGGTTGCCATAAATCATTCTCCACACTCCCTCCAGACCTGGGACTGGGTTCCTACCCCCCCCCCCCCCCCCCCCCGCTTAATCCTCATCTGAGGTATTTTTCTTTTTTTCCCAGAGAGTGTGGAAGGAAGGGAAGGGGGGGGGGGAGAGAAACATGGTTGCCTCCTGCACATGCCTCAACCAGGGCCGGGGATCCAACCTGCAACCCAGGTACATGCCCTTGACTGGGAAGCAAACCCGAGACTCTTTGGTGCTACCAGCCAGGGCAGAGGTTCCCTTTTTACTCTTGAAGTTGAGGCCTGGTGCCCCAAGGGGCTTGATGACAGTGTCCAGATGAGGTGGCCTTTGCCCCAGCACTGGACTGCTGGGCGTGCATTGGGCCTGAGGACTCGCTGCCTTCCAGGGTCCCAGGCGCACGTTCTGCCAGTACCTGCCTCTCAAAGGCTTCCCCAGCTCTCTCACCTCCACACTCAGCAGAGATCCTCAGGCCTTCTTTGGGGCCCCCCACATCCCCAGGGAGAGCCCAGCTTCTGCTCCAGAGACTGTGGTGGCTGCACCTGGGGTCCGGCCTGCGGCCCACCTGGCTGCACTCCTAGAGCTCCTTCTCGCAGCAGGAGTGGAGAAAGGAGAGGACAGAGGCCCAAAGCCGCAGGAGGGGCCGGAGGGGGAGGCTCCCGCGGGAGCACCATGACCTCCCCAGCCTGCCCTCCGTGTGTGCTGCGGGCAGGATGGCAGGAGATGGCTTCCTCGGAGGGGGCAACTCTCAGACATGACAAGGAGGCACATTCAGACTGCAGCGTGGCCTTCCAGCTCCCCCGTGGGCTGCAGTGGTCCCAGCGAGGCCCAGCTCTGCCTAACAGGCTGTGAGGGCTCATGGAGACATCGTAGTCCCAGACACCCCAGATGGGTGACCCTGTGTGGGTGCTGCTCTCCCAGGGGCTGCCCTGACCACCCCCCACAAGAAGGTACGAACATGAGTCGCCATCCATAGGCAGAAGCAGACTCTACTGGATCCACCTTCTCAGTTGTTTGGTGGTACTAGGACCCGATAGGGCCAGAGGGCAGGACCCTCAGGGCTCACTTGCGTGCCCAACTGGGGTAGGCGTGGCAGGTCTCTAGCATCAGTGGGGCCCTGGCAGGTGCCCCCTGTGCACACACCAACCATGACTGTGTTTGTCCCTGTTGGGTGGGCACAGCCTGAGCAAACTCCCGCCCTGTCACCCCTTCCTGGGCCTTCGCCCTATTTCACAGAAATGTTAAAAGAGCAAATTATGCCAGGAAACTTTTAGGGGCACCTGCCTTTTAGAAAGGGGGGAAGGAAGTCACGTTTGGATATTTATGATACCGTGTCCTGCCTGGTCTGCAGGCAGGTGGACTGGGTTCCCAGGTCATGGTGCCCTGGCTTCTGTACAGATGTGTGCGTGTCTGTCAATGAGCCCGGGAGCCCTATGGCTTTGCACACTGGCCTGTGGGGACCCTGGGCTTAGGCCTGGCTCATGGTCTGCGTGGCCTTGTACAAGGTACTTAGCCTCTCTCTGCTCTGATTTCCCTCTAGAAGACAAGGATCCTGTGGTCCCTCCCTCTGGCAGCTGTGTTGGTTAAGTGGACAGTGCATGTGAGGCACTTTGAATGGGCCCTCTCAGGAGGAATGCTCCTATAGACGTCTCGCTTGTTAATATTGAATACTGGTGAGAAGGGTGCAGGCACAGGGGGCAAAAATGGGCAGGCCATGGCCGCTATGCCCAGTCTGCTCGGGCTGCAGGGCACTGGCGCCCTAGAGCCGATGGGGCCTGGTGACCGCACACGGTCATCAGCAGGCCACTTGAGTGGCCAGTCTTTTTCCAGGCAGGCCTTGCCCTGAGTAAGAGATTAATTGTAGCCTAATTGTTAGTTTCCTTTGCACAGAAGCCGGAAGGAACTGCGGTGGGGAAATGGCATTTGGGCAGGAGCGTCCGTCCGTCATCTCAGGGAGGCCACTGCAGCTGGTCTGGGCGGGGGTGGAGGTGGAGGTGGTAGCTGCAGGTGCATGCGGGATGCAGCTGGGTCCCAGTCCCTGGAAGGGGAAGGCCAGGGCCTGTGGGCAGAGGATGAGTCTGGGTAGTTGGCTCCCGTGCTGCTGGCCCGCAGGTCTCCATCGCCAAACCTTAGCCAAGCCCGGCACCCCCCACCTTGGGCGGAGGGCTGCATGGATGACATGGGGGGTCCAGGAAAGCCAGCCCTGTTTGCAGTTCCGCCATGAGTGTGAGAGGTGAATGCCGGGCGTGTTGCCCGGTGTTGAATGGGGAGAGTGAAGTCCCTGACCTGCATGGAAAGCTCCGGCAAGGTGTGCGAGGAAGAGCTCTGCACAAGTGTGGAAGGGCCCCTGTGCGCGCAGGGACCGCGGGGCCTTGAGGCAAGGGCTGGCCTCAGGTCTCTCTTCTGCCAGCTGCTCCTCCAGATTGCCAGCCACCCTGCCCAGCCAGGGCCCAGGAGGACAGGTGTCTGGGAAGCCACTGCACCCCACATTGGGCCCCCTGCCCTCCCCACCATGGACCACACCATGGGGGTTCGGACTAGAGGGATGATGGTGGGAAGGGCCTTGAGTGCTGTGCCGCGAAGCCCCCAACCAGGCAGGCGGCAGGAGCCCCCGACTCTGTGCTGGTCGTGGGGCACGGAGAGCCCGGCACCTGTGTGTGCCCAGATGGTGTTTGCTCCCTCCCATGTGCTGGGCCCATCAGGCTTGCCTTTGCTGTGTGCCCAGCCCAGCCCAGGAAGGCCACTCAGCCTTGTGGCCACGGTGGCACAGGCTGCCCACTGAAGGTTGCCAGCAGCATTTGGGGAAGGAGGAATGTCAGACGGACTGAGACTGCATCCGTGGTGACTAGTGTGGCGGATGGGCACCAGGGAAGGAGCTGTTCCAGGAGCAGTTATTTAGTGCCCAGAGTATGCACTCAGCTCTGTTGGGCATATTCCTACAGAGGCCAGAGGTGTGTTGTTTTTTTCTCAATGGTTTTTGCAAACAGAGGCTTAAACTCAGAGCAGCAGGATTGGGACAAGCTATCAGATTCCCTCAGGGAGGCACTGACTGGTGGGTGAGCACACTGAGCTAAGCCAGGGAACCATGAGCAGAGGCCGCTGGCTCTCAGAGTGAGTGGCCGGGCCATGAAGTCACTAGAGCCAGCCCAAGCCTTCCCTTCACACCTGCTCTGTGCCAGGCATCAGGCACGGCTTTGGGTCTACAACAGTGAGCCAGACAGGCATGGTGCTGACCCTGTAGGTCATTACAGCCCAGCTTTTCTCCCACAACTTCTTTGGGCCAAACCTGGAAACGCTGCTTACATTTGGAAGCCTCAGATGGCTGGCAAAGTGATAGTGGTGGTGATGAAGTAGTCATGGGGAGGGTTGAAGGTGGTGGTGCTGGTGGTGATGAAGTAGTCATGGGGAGGGTTGAAGGTGGTGGTGGTGGTGGTGGTGGTGGTGATGAAGTAGTCATGGGGAGGGTTGAAGGTGGTGGTGGTGGTGATGAAGTAGTCATGGGGAGGGTTGAAGGTGGTGGTGGTGGTGGTGGTGGTGGTGGTGATGAAGTAGTCATGGGGAGGGTTGAAGGTGGTGGTGGTGGTGGTGGTGATGAAGTAGTCATGGGGAGGGTTGAAGGTGGTGGTGGTGGTGGTGGTGATGAAGTAGTCATGGGGAGGGTTGAAGGTGGTGGTGGTGGTGGTGGTGATGAAGTAGTCATGGGGGGAGGGTTGAAGGTGGTGGTGGTGCTGGTGGTGATGAAGTAGTCATGGGGGGAGGGTTGAAGGTGGTGGTGGTGCTGGTGGTAATGAAGTAGTCATGGGGGGAGGGTTGAAGGTGGTGGTGGTGGTGGTGGTGGTGATGAAGTAGTCATGGGGAGGGTTGAAGGTGCTGGTGGTGGTGGTGATGAAGTAGTCATGGGGAGGGTTGAAGGTGGTGGTGGTGGTAATAAAGTAGTCGGGGGAGGGTTGAAGGTGGTGGTGGTGGTGGTGGTGATGAAGTAGTCATGGGGGGGAGGGTTGAAGGTGGTGGTGGTGCTGGTGGTGATGAAGTAGTCATGGGGGGAGGGTTGAAGGTGGTGGTGGTGGTAATAAAGTAGTCATGGGGAGGGTTGAAGGTGGTGGTGGTGCTGGTGGTGATGAAGTAGTCATGGGGGGAGGGTTGAAGGTGGTGGTGGTGGTAATAAAGTAGTCATGGGGAGGGTTGAAGGTGCTGGTGGTGGTGGTGATGAAGTAGTCATGGGGAGGGTTGAAGGTGCTGGTGGTGGTGGTGGTGATGATGAAGTAGTCATGGGGAGGGTTGAAGGTGCTGGTGGTGGTGGTGATGAAGTAGTCATGGGGAGGGTTGAAGGTGCTGGTGGTGATGAAGTAGTCATGGGGGGAGGGTTGAAGGTGGTGGTGGTAGTGGTGGTGAAGTGGTGATGGGGTGTAAAAGTGATGATGGGTGTGAAGTGAAGGTGATGATGACTGTTATGGTGAGGGGGGTTATGATAGTGGTGATGGTGTGGGTGGTGGTGATGGGAGTTGGGGAATGGGGGTGATGATGGTGGAGATGGTGTGGCCGCACATGGGGAGGCCTGAACGGGACATCAGCACTCCTAGTCAGTGCCACAGCGAGCTGGCCTGCGGGGCCTTGCTGCTCCCACCCCCCATGGGGTCTGGCCATGTCCAGGAGCTCTCTGATCTCAGCTTCCTCACCCGAAATTGGGCTGATGAGAGCAGCCCCTGGGGGTGGTGATGGTGCTGTGAAGTGGAGCAGGCACTGTACTAGGAGTGGGGGCTGGTATGGGGGAGCGGCGGCCTCTGCTCCCATTCGATGGGGGAATTGCTCTGAGAGTTGAGGGAGCAAAGGCCAGCATGGTCAGGAGAAAGGGGGAAAGGGCTGAGCTGGACACGGGCTCATCCAGGAGAGAGGATGGGGAGGACCAGGAACCCAGGAGCTGTGAGGAGGGCTGGACAGACCTAGCTCAAGGCCCAGAGCCCGGGCCTAACTGCGGGAGCGGCAGGCCGTGGCTGCAGGCATTGGGCCGGCACGGGAGGCCCAGCGACGGGGTCAGAAAGACACCTGGGAGAGGTGTGTGTGGTGGCTGCGAGGGCAGGTGGGAGGCCGGGAGGCCACTGAACCCCTGGGGACAGGGAGGCCGGTGGGAGGCTGGAGCGTTAAATGGGAAGCCTGGCAGGGTGCAATGAGTGGTCACCCAAGACTCCTGGGGCTGGCACCTTGGCGCACATGGGAGGAGGCCTGGCCACGCAGGCAGAGGGGAGTAGGCTGCATCAGCCTGGGCTGGCCTGGGTCTGTGCTCGGCCTTCTCTGTGGGGATCAGGCGACTTTGGAACCACGGCCACATCAGGACCACTATGGCTTCAGGCCCTGTGACCTCCGGGGGCCCGTTTTCCCATAAGAAAGGAAAGTTATGGTTTATGACTGTGTTGGTTTAAAGACAAATAGAATCCATGCCACTTTCTTATCATATCTTCTTATTATATCTTTCTTCTGATCTTAAAGTAAATGGAACCTAAAATATTTGGGGGCCCCAGGCACTGTGCCCATGGGCAACAGCAGCTACAGCATCCTGCCTGTCTGGAATGGAGGACCCCTGGCACCCTGGCACCGAGGGTTGGTGCACGTGGCCAGGCCGGTGTGTGTCCTCACCCTGGGATGGTGAGCTGCTCCTGCACTGGGCGCTGTGTTCCTGTGTGTGATCGGCAGCGAGGCAGGGACCTCAGCAGAAAGCAGAAGTGCCAGGTACTTACCTGGGCTGTGGCAGGAGCCAGGACAGCACTCGGGGGGATGCCAGATGGGGCCAGGAACTTGCTGGCTCTGATTGGCCCTGGTTCTGGCTACAGATAGCGCTGTGGGCACACTTTAAAACTGAGATGCCCGTATCTGACAACAAAAGCACAGGCAACAAAAGTAGATAACTTATACTACATCCACAATAGAATATTATTCAACCTTAAAAAGGAAGAAAATTATGATACATGCTACCACATGGGTGAATCTTGAGGAGATTGTGGTAAGTGAATTTAAGCCAGTGACATAAAGGCAAATACTATATGATTCCATTCATCTGAGGCACCTAGAGTCATCAGATTCAGAGACAGAAAATCAAATGGTGGTTACCAGGGAGAGAATGGGGAGTGTGGAGTTACTGTTTAGTGGGCACAGAGTTTCCGTTGTACAAGATGAAAAGAGTTCTGGAGGTGAATAGTGGTGATGGTTGCAGAGCGTGTGTGCGCACACGTGTACACACATGTTCGTGTCCAGGCACGAACTCTGCACTTAATGCAACTGAACTGTGCACTTAATTATTAAGTTGATAAATCTGTCCAGTGGTTAGAACGTTGGCCCTGCAGACCAAAGGGTTTCAGGTTCGATTCATGGTCAAGGGCCATGTACCTCAGTTGCAGGTTCAATCACCAGCCCAGGTTGGGGTGCAAGCTGTAGGCAACCAGTTGATGTGACTCTAACACATCGATATATCTTTCTCTCTGTCTCTCTCTTTCCCTCTTCCTCTCCCCCACCCCCACCCTGTCCCTTCCACTCTCTCTAAAAATCAGTGGGGGGAAAGGATTTTTTTTTTTAAAAAAAGAAGATGGTAAATTTGATGTTATATATATTTTACCACGATTAATTTAATTTTTTTTTTTTTATCAATCCCCTCCAGCCCACTGCCCCAGGCCCTCACCACTGCACTGTCTGCGTCCAGGTGTTAGGCACTTATGCACACAAGGCCTTCGGTTGATTGCCTCCCACCCACCCCCACCCTCCCCCACCTTCCCTCTGAGATTCCGCACTCTGCTCCATGCTTCCATGTCTTTGAATTCACTCCATTCATCAGTTTATTTTGTTACTTAGATTCCACATATGAGTGAGATCACGTGATACGGTCTTTGTCTGACTGACTTATTTCACTTAGCATGATACTCTCCAGATCCCTCAGTGCTGTCTCAAGGGGTAAGAGATCCTTCTTTTTTACTGCTGCCTAGTATTCCATGGTGTAAATGTGCCACAGCTTTTTTATCCACTTACTGACGGGCCCTTGGGCTGCTTCCAGGTCTTAGCTATTGTAAATTGTGCTGCTATGAACATAGGGGTGCATACATTTTTTCTGATTGGTGTTTTGGGTTTCTTAGGATACCCTGACTAATTTTTAAAACTGAGATTCCTTTTAAATAACCCCCTAAATTTGTTATTTGCCACAGAGCCTCCCCTTTTCTCCTAAAAGCAAAATACATTACAATCCCTTGCAAAAGCAGCCTCCAGCTGGGACAAAGCACAGATTGTGGGGTGTGTGAACCTGTCTGTGCACAAACACATGTGTACATGTGTGCGCACACATGTTCTGGCTGACTGACACCTACCTGCTGGCAGGGTTCCTCCATCACCACTGAGGTGCTTCCTGGGCTGGGTCAGTGGTTTTGTCCTCAGCCTGACGGCTGTTGGCTTAACGCCAGCTGCTGGCCTCCCCAGGGCCGCCAGTGCAGGAGAGGGCACTACGCCCATCTGAGTCTCATGAGCAGAAGGGCATCCATGCACATGGCTCTGTGTCTCATCCTGCCACTGGCCGTCCACCCATCAGACCAAGCCAGGGCATCTTAGCTGCGTATGCTCTCCCCCACCTCCCTGGTGCCGCCCCCTTCCACCCCAAATTCTGACCATTTCTCAAAAGTGTGCAGCCACCTCCCACCCTGTTCAGGAAACCATTTATTTGTTAGTTTGTTCTTCATTGATTCATTCACTGGTTCATTCATCAGTGAGTTGGCCAATGTGGCTGGAAGGTGCGGGCACCTGGGAGAGTAAGGAGGGGTGAGTTGGGGTGGGGCAGATGGACCCCCACCCCCGATGAGAAGCTGTGTCTTACTCTGCAACAGTGGACAGTTCATGCTGCGCTGCAGACGGGGCAGCATGATTCAGCTGAGCCTGGCTGCTCGTTGGCAAGTGGCCTGTGGGGTCAGGAGTGGCTGACGGAGTCTGGGTGAGCCTTGTGGTGTCGTCCAGGTGAGGGGACATGGCATCTTGCCTGGGGTGTGGCAGAGGGCAATCTGGGCTGGTCTAAGGGGTGGAAGAGGAAAGGGCTCAGGGTGACTCTGAGTTGTTTGGCCTAAATGGGGCGGAAGGAGAGGGGCCTTGACTGGGGTGGGAAGAGTGGGAGGAGCAGGGGAGGCCATCCTCTAAGCCAGACTAGGCCATGGCAGTGGAATGGCTGATGCCGAGACGCATCTGGCACTTGGGGTCGAGGAGTCCGGGCTGGTGAACTGGTAAGCACTGCAGTGTCTGCAATGGTAGCAGTTAGAACTGGGGACTGGCTGCCGTTGGCTACAGGAGAATTTGGAGAAAGAATAGGTGCTCCCGTCACCTAGAGGAGGAGACGAGCATGGGAGGTGAGCAAGCTGGTGGGAGGTGGGAGGTGGGAGGTGGTCGTGGTGAAACTGGAGAACTCCAGACGCAGGTCCTGCAGCACCTGGAGAGGAGAGACGCCAGGGAGTGCCCATTAGGATGAGTGTGGAGTCCCAGCAGCAACAGAAGCAGAGAGACATTGGCTCTGCCTTTACAGGACCGACAGCTCTGCCCGGCTAAACTGCCTTCCAAGGAGGAGGTAAAAGTATTTTTAATTTTTTTTTAATTTTCCAAGTACAGTGGACATACAATATTATCTGAGTTTCAGGTAGACACTCCCTACCCCATTCTCTTGTTCGCTTAGTGCAGACGCACTGAGCCCTGCCAGGCCGTGGTAAGTTAGCGATCACCCTGTAAGTCTAGAGTCGGGAAAAGGCAAGAAAGAGGCAGGCAAGACCCAGGTTTGTGTTTGCTGTGAGTGGGATGGAGTGGATGGGAGGGTTGTGGGGGCAGCAGTTTATCTTAGTGTCCAGTAAGGCTGGCCATGGGTTCATGGTGTTTGCTGTAGGGTCTACTTTCAGGGCAGATGTGATGCAAAATATATTCCTTCTATGTCTAAAATATTCAACTAGAATAAAGAGAATAGTGAATGGGATATAGGAGAAGGGACCGTGGGTGGATAAGCCAAATGCTAAGAGGCTGATGGTGCCAAGTACTTGTGCCTGGGTCCTGGCTGGAGGCTGGAGGGACCCCTCCACAGGGACAGCTGGCCGGCAGGGGGCAGGCCACCTGGGGAGGAGCCCATGATAGCTGCCTGCTTCCCAGTGAAGATGTTACCCAACAACCCACTTGGGAGGTTGACACCTGGTGGTGTTAGGTCGTTTTATTTACTTGCAGCAAGTAAAGGAGACAGGGAATTCACATCCTAGCTCTGTCTCCCTCAAGTGAGGCTTAGCCACTGCTTATAGATACCATTTGGTTAATTACATGTTAATTTCTTCTTTAAAATTGGCTACACTTACCTGGTTGGGTTCCTGGGAAGCTCATCCTGTTTACAGCTGTGTCTGCAAAATACTGTGCTACATTGTAACATTTAGCAAGAAAAGAATTTACAAGAACTCCTGGACCTTGAGACCTTGAGACCTATCCAACACAGACGATAGCATTAGGAAATCGCCTTTTAAAGGGACTGCTGGGCCTGAATAAAACCGTTACCTGCACCTCCCAGCGCTCAGCCAGGGCAGGAGTGGGCTGCCTGGTGGAGGGGCCTGCGGGCAGGGCCTGCCCTGCACACACGCAGGTGCTGCTGCTGACCACACGCACTTCTTGGGCCACACCATTTCACAATTTCTTTTTCTTAAGGGCCCCAAATCTGGCTTTCATGTTGCCATTTTTAGTTGTCTGGGGCTCTATGGGTCTCCGTGGCAGGGAGACTCCTGCCTTTATCCCGACTCCTACCACCACTTCGTTAGCTGTTGTGCTGAACCCCAAGACGTAGAACCTCCAGCGGTTTGACTTTGGTGACACTCCTCCCCTCCCAGGACCGGTGTTCTTAACTGTGAAACGGGGCAGTAAAGGGACCTGCACACCGTGGCTTTGAATCTGAAGTGAGAGGTTTACACAGTGTGCACCTGTGCAGGGGGAGGCCTGTCTGCACCCACACTGGCTGCTCCCCTCTCCAGCATGTCCTCCTCGGGTTCAGTTGGAGAAACTGAGGCTCAGAGGAGGCCAGCACTCTGCAGGCCATGGAAATGGACACCAGTGGCCCTTCCAGGCCCTCATCCACCCACCGAGACTGGGCGCATCCTTTGTGGGGCTCAGTATAGAATGGAAATGTGCACCCCTTGCGCACATCTTGTAAAGAAAACCCTTCTGGGAGTAGAATTTCAAGACCGTGACAACAGAGCATTCAACCAAGTGTGGGCCCTTTTGGTACTGCCCAGGCTACACCCCCTTGAGGCCGGCCCTGCACCCACATCCTCTCCCTCCCACCCCTGGAGCAAATGTTTTTCCATCTAGAAGTGTTTGTGACAAGGAGGAGCGTTAAGGCAGCATGCCCCGCTCCAGGCGCCACCTGGAAGGCATTTTAAGTGCATTTAGGTCTGTTTCTGCTCACAGTCACTGCCTGGCCCACAAACCCCTTTTGGCAGCAACAGCCTGGGCCCCACACGGATCCTGCAGGGCTGGGCTCCATGAGCCGGGAGCAGACAGGGCCCATTCCCTGCAGATGTGGTCTGTGTTGGGGGCTGGATCAGCTTGGGGGTAGGGGCTCCCAGGAGCTCGGCTCATCCCACCCCCAGCCCCTGAACCACTGGAGGTGTGGGTTCGAGGGCCGCCCTCCCCAAAGGAGGAGCCCCACACTGGATCTGCTCCTGCTTACCTGGCAGGTGGCCCTCTGGGCAGAGCATTTGCCCCCCACCCCCCACTGACCCGTCCTCAAGGCCCTCCTCGCGGGCTGGCGCCAAAGGCAGCAGGCTCTCAGCCAGTGACCAGGGCCAGGGTGTGTGTCCCAGCAGAGCAAGCTGGCAGCAGCTCTGTTGCCTCTCATCACGTACGCCTGGTCCCAGCCACCGCAGTGCTCCCAAGGACCCCACCTCGGTGGGGGTGTCGGGCCTCTGGGGGCCCAGGCTGCCCAGGCCTGTGTGCTGTCTTGTGGACCCGCACCTGCCCTCCCCCGACCCGAGCCGGGTTCCCTGTAGCCCTGGGAGCTGGGATCTCAGGAGCACGCCCCTCCACCGGCCGGGGTCAGCCTCTCCCTTCCCCATGGCATTCCCAGCTCTACCCCCAGCCCCTCAGTGAGCAGGGTTTCAGGCAGCGTTCACATAGGTGGAAATGCACACACCTTGGCTGTACATTGTTGACGAGTGGATGTGCCCACGTGACCCCCACCCCATCAGGATGTGGAAACCTCTCTGTTCCCCAGAACGTTCTCTCCTGTCCTTCCCCGTCTGCTGCCCCCGTCCCCCGCCGCCCCAACAGGTAGCCAGTCAGATTTCTGTCACCTAAAAGCAGTCTAGGATTGTGCCATACGTATTCGTTTGTGCCTGACTCTCCCGCGTGGCCTGATGTCTGAGACTACCCCAAGTCATCGTGTGTGTCGCTAGCCCGCCCCTTCGTATTGCTGCCTAGGATGCCGCGCTCTGGTAAACACGGCTTACCTGTTCACCCTTGAAGGGCGTCGGGCTGCTTCTGGCTCAGGGCTGTGAATACCCCTGCCATTTGTGAGTACGTCATCTGATGGACGTGTGTTTTCATTCCTCTTGGACCAATGGAGTGGAATTTCTGGGTCATATGGTAGGAGTGTGTTTAACTTTAGATAAAAATGTGTTTCTTTCGGACAAAGTACTTTATTCATTTCTGGCGACTCTTGCCTGCCCAGCCCGTGTGGCGGCGTCTTCTACACGGGAAACTCCAGCTCCAGGTGACCTGCTCAGAAGCCTGCGGGAAGCCCCGTCCACGTGGGTCACATGCTTATGGAGCGCGGGTGATGGAGAATGGCTTTGCAGCTGCTGTTGGTAGACTGCCTTTTCCTCCTCCTTCTGTTTGAAAGCAGGACGTTTTCAGCTAGTGTTTAACTATACACATAATTGCGTGTCGGTGTTCTTGGAACTGCAGATGAAAAGTCCTACTCATTTCAGAGTTTTAAATGAGTGAGTTTCTTTTGCCCATGAGAATCTTTTATCCAAGTGTGAAATGAAGCCGCTGGGAATGCCACTGTGCCTCGGAGGCCTGCCCCTGGCTCCATCACCGCCCCTCCCCCTCCCTCACGCGATTCCCTGTTCCCCGCAGCCCCGCTGGGACTCTACTTCTCCAGGGACGCTTACTGGGAAAAGCTGTACGTGGACCAACCGGCCGGGACGCCCCTGCTCTACGTGCACGCCCTGCGCGACGCCCCCGATGAGGTGCCCAGCTTCCGCCTCGGCCAGCACCTCTACGGCGCCTACCGCAAGCGGCTGCACGAGAATGACTGGATTCGCATCCAGGAGGACACGGGCCTTCTCTACCTGAACTGGAGCCTGAACCACAGCTCCTGGGAGAAGCTCAACATACGCAGTAAGGCTGCCCCTCCCCCCACCTCCTCCCCCTACGCCCACGCCCACGGCACACCCACGCTGAGGCTCAGGGGGGACTCTGCTGTGTGAGAGTGAAGGAGACTGACCTGGGGAGGGAGCCAGGACAAGTTTTGGGGCAGCTGATGGCTCTGGGCCTTCTCCTGCTTCCAGGACTTGGAAGGACCTGAGTGAAGATGGGGTGCTCCCTCCACAATGGACCCAGATGCCTTTACCGGTTAACAAGGATTTGGGGCTATGAGAGAGGGTTACGAGGGGCTGGAAAACCCCAAGGTTTCCATTTAGCAAATGATCTGGCACTTGCCGGAGAAGCAGCACGTTTCTCAGAAAGCCTGTCTCACCATCAGCAGAAGCTGCTCTTGGCACCTGCTGGGGACTTGGCTCGGGTGCCAGGGAGGAGAGTGGAGCAGACGGAAGATCTGGCCAGGCCCTCAGAGCAGGGGTCAGAGCCCGGTGGAGGCCATGCGTGACCCTGGTGCAGGCAAGGGAAGGGGTGTGAAGCAAGCAGGGTTGTGCCTTGTGGCACTAAACGGTGATTACACACCCGGTAGGTCCCCGCTGGACCCTCACACCAGCCCTGAGCTGCCGTGCGCGGGTGAGAGGCAGGCAGCCTGTGAATACCCGTGGGTGTCACTGCCCAGCAGGGCAGAATGACTGCACCCATTTGCCAAGTGAAATCAGGGTCCCCAAGTAAAGAGGGCAGCCCAGACGGTTGCTGGAGGAGGTGGTATCTGAGACGGGTCTTGTTTATGCACACAGTTGCCATCATCTTCATCCCAAGGCCCCTGGGAGGACTTGAGGAGCAGGGCTTGGGGTGGAGGCCGGAGTGGAAGTTGCTATGGACGCTGTCTCATCGGCGGCCTCTTCAGGAGAGCAGCCCCGAGCACTGCTGGGGCCGGCAGGGGAGAACGCACACACTCATTTCAACAAGGAACATTTGTACAGAGAATTACTAACCATGACGGGGGACTGGCAAAAAAGACACAGGCTAGTGAGAGGCAAAGAGAAGTCATGAGTATGGAGATGTGAGGGGCAGCCACTGCCCTCGGCTGAGAGAAGGGGTTCAGGAGGAGTCCCCCACCCAGCTGAGGTCCAGACCTCACTTGAAGGGGAGTCACTGTGGTGCCTCCATCCTGGAATTCGCTGGAGATCCCACCTCTAGGTGCAAGGTACTCTGTCCACAGTGTGTGCCTCTGCCGGGCTCCTTGATGAAGCTGCCGGGGAGGGTGTGGAGGCCCCGGGAAGCCCTCGCCTGGGGCTAGACCCAGCCAGGGCCCCCCTCTGAGGTCAGTGATTGAGCTGAGACCTGACTGACAGGAAGGGTTGGCCCGTGATGAATCTCTAGGCAGAGGAAGCAGACGGACCCCAGGTCCAGGCAGTGGGGGGCAGCAGGAGGTGACAGCCAGGTCAGAGCTCAGCAGGACCCGAGGACCACAGTGGGGACTGGACTTTACACTCCCTGGAGCTCCCGCCCTCCCCTTCCTGCTCCACGCCACCTGGAGGTGTGACTGACACCCCTGGGCCTGACCCCTCTCTCTGCAGATGGCGGCTTCCCCCAGCTCACCGTCTACCTCCAGGTCTTCCTGTATCCCACACCCCTGCGTGAGGGCGAATGCCAGTGGCCAGGCTGTGCCCGCATCTACTTTTCCTTCATCAATGCCTCCTTCCCGGCGTGCAGCTCCCTCAAACCCCGGGAGCTCTGCTTCCCCGACAGGGAGCCCTCCTTTCGAATTCGGGAGAACCGGCCTCCGGGCACCTTCCACCAGTTTCGCCAGCTGGCAGTGCAGTTCCTCTGCCCCAACATCAGCATGGCCTACAGGCTCCTGGGAGGTGAGTGCGCGCCTCACGGCCGTCCCCGGTGCCTGGTGGGTGCCAGGCGCAGGGACGTGAGCCACCACCCTGTCCATTCCTCTCATAGTCCAGAAGGTCTGCTGTGCGCCTGCAGTGGGCCAGGCACCGTGCGAAGGGCTAAGAAGGTGACAAACCTGCAGAAGCCCAGCCTGGGGCTTCCGTTCCTGTGTAGGATGGAGAGCACCGGTGTACTGAGGCATCAGGCAGCCTCTGAACGGGGAGGCGGGAGCGAGGCCAGGAGAATGGAGCGGTGCAGCTGCTGTCTGCAGCCGGGTGGTCAGGGACGGAGGCACTGGAGCCGTGGCGGGAGTGCCACGGGCGGGGGGGGTGGGGAGTTCCACGGAGGGATGTGCTGTGCGTGACGGGAGGTCAGGATTGCACGAGGGCAGAGAAGTTTCTGGGGAGCGGCCTGGGCTGCCCACGGAGGGACTGGGGAGTCGTGGAAGGCTTTCGAGGGGGGCATTGACAGGACCTAACTTACCTTTAAAGGCTTAGTCTGGCTGCTGTGTTAGGGATGATGGGGGTGGGGCGGTTTAGGAGGATGAGGACAGGAGGAGGGTGTAGCCCGGCGGGCAGCAGGCTCTGCCGGGTGTGAAGGACGGTCCGCAGGACTTCCCGATGAGCTGCCTGTGGGTGCTGAGGGGAAGAGGAGCCCGCACAGGCTGCAGGATTCTGCCTGAGCAGCGGTGAGGGCTGGCGGGGACGGGGGGCGGGGGCGGGTGTGATCCCCGTGCAGGTTAAGGAGGGTGGCTGAGTGGACACATGAGAAACCATTTAAAGACAAGAAACAGGGGGAAAAGGACAGGGAGGCTGGACTGCTCGTCTGCGGAACCTGGATTCACACCAGGTGTATCACACTCTGTACTAACGTCAGAGGAATCTCGGTGAAATAAAAGCCGTCCCTCACACTGCCCGTCCTTGCATCTGTCCGGGGCAGGGATACAGATCTTTGCAAGACTGTCCCAAAGCACATGGTTTAGCGCGCTGCTCCTTCTGGCTGAGAATCACATAACTAAACTTTGTTGAGCATGTTTTTTGTAACCATAACAGTAGAGGGAAACAGTATATGATACGCATTCCCCACATGTGTCATCCACATGTTACTATGTGGCTCTGACGTGAGAGACTTGTGATTTCCCACCAAGTGGCGGTGACGTCACCCTCCGTGCTGACCCCCCAGCCCTCAGCGTTCCCCGTCTCTGGGTTTTCCTGGAGGATGAAATCCCAGGACAGACTTGGGTTGGAAAGTGTGTTGTCATTACTGGCCCTCCCCTCGCTGGGTTTCGGGAGGATGCAGGAGTCACTAAATGCACAGCTGTGCCTGGCGAGAAGCAGGCGTGTTAGTCTCGTCCACTTGTCCTCTGGTGGGGAAACTGAGGCACCCAGCGACCAGCCTCAAGCCAGCCAGCCAGCCAGGGGCTGTAGAGCAGGATGCGAACCTGGCAGTGGAAATAGCGTGTGTTGACAGCAAATCCCTCACTAGTTGTCCCCTGTGTTGTTTTCTAGTGGTGGGATTCTGCCTTGACTTCTCACATTCTCTAAAATGAGCAAGTTTTACTTCCATAATTTAAAAAAAACTAACATGTTTTTTTGAAAAGCAGCAAATGCTGGCAGCTGGATCTCTGGGCCTGCAGCCTGGCTGAGCTGATGCCAGCCACAGCCCAGGCCAGGAGGGCAAAGGGGCGGTGATGAGGATGGGACCTGAGGCAGGCCTCCCGGTCCTCGTCCTCCATCAGCACCATTGACCGCTGCAGCCGCAGGAAGCTCACGAGCGCACAGTCCTGCAGACGGTGTCCCTGCTGAGCCACAGAGCCGCTCCCCTGCACCGCGCCTGCTAGGCCCTGGGAATGCAGCACAGCCTGTCCCCAGCCCGGGGTCACACTGGGGGTCCCTGGTCTGCTTTGCACAGGTGAGAACCTGCCCTTCCGCTGCGCCTCCGACAGCCTAGAGGTGAGCACACGGCGGGCCCTGGACCGCGAGCGCCAAGAGAAGTATGAGCTGGTGGCGGCCTGCACAGTGCGCATGGGTGCACGCAAGGAGGAGGAGGTGATGGTGCCCTTCCCCGTGACTGTGTACGACGAGGACGACTCGGCGCCCTCCTTTCTGGACGGTGTTGACACCGCCAGTGCCGTCGTGGAGTTCAAGCGGAAGAAGGTGTGTCCCCCTGTGTGCTTGCCTGTTGTCTGTCGGCCCATCTGTTGAGTGTCTGTTTCTCCATTCAGCCATCAGTCTGACCCTCCCTCTAGTTTTTCGTGTCAGTTGTCAGGGCATTCTGCCTGCCTCCAGGGTAACCCGGCCAGCTCCCAGATGGCCCCTGACTGGGGTGGCCAGGGCCCTGGGGACCCAGCCTGTGTCCCAGCAGGCGGATGAAGCTAAGGGCCTGCCTCTGGGGGCAGACATGTGCCCCCAGGAGGGGAGAGGACAGCAGCTAGCTGGAGGGAGCTCCCTTCCACCAGCACTCAGTCTGCAAGGGGTGGGGTGGGGTGGGAGGGCTTCCAGGCCCCTGGAGGGTAGCCGCGGATGGAGAAAGGCAAGACTGGGGGCTCTAGGAGCTGCCCCGCCCATCCTAGCCCCACCCCTCTCAGGTGCACAGGTGGAGCGTAACTGCCACCTGCTGGGCTTCAGGCTGTCCTGCAGCCACCCGGCTGGCAAAGGCAGTGGGAGGGTGGGCAGGGGGTGTGTAGTCTGCCTGTCTCTCTGGGCACCACAGGACTGGGTTTGGTGAGGAAAGCACATCTGGTGAGGAAATGTCCCCTGACTCTGGCAGGGCTGCCTTGGGGTGACCATAGGGAATTCCGTTAGCAAAGACGTCCTGTAACGTTGCTTGGAGCCGTCCTCACAGCCCTCTCCAGCCTGGTGTCCAGAGGCTTGGAGGGGAGCATTCTGGTATACACCTGGGCTTGGCTCCGGCCCTGCCGTGTATCGCTGTGTGACACTGAGCTAACCCTCCTCCCTGTGGGGCTGGCTCAGGGGAGAGGAGTATTCGCCGTGCTCTGCAGGGACCTGGCTGGGGCGCGTCAGCAGAGCACCCAGGCATCTGCTCTCACCCATCTTTACAGGAAGTCTGTAGGTTCCTACCACGCCTGTTGCACAGGTGAGGTGAAGCACAGTGGCCCAGGAAGGGTGACTGGGCCAGTTAGGCAAGTGGCCCTGGGGGGACTTGAACTCAGGTCAGTCTGTCCGAGAGCCAGCTCTGTGCATGCCTAGTCCACCTGCAGGGCACGTGCCCTCCCTCCGCTCAGGCTGCAGGAGATCTGACTGGCATCTCCTGTTTCCTGCAGGGCACTGTGGTGGCCACCCTGCATGTCTTCGATCCGGATGTGGTGCCAGCATCCGGGGAGCTCCTGAGGCGGTACACAAGCACGCTGCTCCCCGGAGATGCCTGGGCACTCCAGACCTTCCGTGTGGAGCACTCACCCAATGAGACCTTGGTCCAGGCCGACGGCAGCTTCATTCGGGCAACGGTGCATGACTACAGTAAGAGGCTGGGTGCGGCCTGGAGGGCCCCAGGAAACCGGCAGCCCCTGTTCCTGGCCAGGGAAGCCCCCTGCACACACCGACACCGAGCCTGGCCCTCAGAGCACCAGACAACCCTCCGCCCAGCCCCCGTCTCTGCTGGGCTCACTGCAGCCACTGTGGTGGTTTTTACAAGCTGCCCTCTCTTCCTGAGTTGCCCCCTGGCTGCCCCTGTCAGGGCCCCATCACCTCTCCATGCTGACCTTGCCTGGGCTCACTGCCCACTACACGTCATTGCCTGAGTCCTTCCTCCGACCCTGGCACCTACTTTGCTGCCCTTCAGGTGGCCGTGTGCCCGGGGATGCTGCCCCCCTCCACACTCCTCGGCCAGCAGTTCTCTGCTGACATCAGTTGGTGCACAGCAGCAGCTCCACACCCTTGAGCGGGGAGACCCTGAGACGCTGTCCCGTCTGGCTCCTGGAAGGGACCTGCAGGGCTGGGCACGGGTGGTGGCAGGGCCCATCTACACACAGGGCATTCTCATGAGCTGTCTGGCCTCCCCGCCACCTTCCCAGCCCTCCTGCCCATTTCCTGGGATCACCCTCCAAACACCCCACTGTAGTTGGGTCCTTATTTGGGGATCTGCTTCTGGGGGAACTGGGGACACGCATCTTTACCCCTTTCTGCCTGGCCTGTTCCTGTTTCTTTCACATCCTCCCCTCCCCTACCAAGCCCTTGAAGGCTCCCTGCCTTGTGCCGGGAGAACCTCACCCACTAGCTCTGGACTCTGTGTTCCAGAGCCACACATCCATCCTTTGGTCTCCATGAAGCTGACACCACAGCCTTGGCCATGGCAGGTGCACAGAGGTGGACAGGCTCCTAGGCCTGGGGGGTGTGGGAGTCCAGCCCCACTGGAGGCTGCTGCTGTCCAGAGTTCTCGGCGGGGAGGGGACAGGAGGGCCAGCGCAGCCAGCCCAGGGCCTCAGTGGTGCCAGTCTTAACCTCTTGTGTGCCCACACATCACACACACAGTCCCAACACACACACCACACACACTCAAATACACACCTCATGCACGTACCTCATACATACACACCGCACACATACATGCCACACACATACCCACCCACATACTCCGTACATACACTACACGCACCCCCCACACACACTGCACACGCATGCTCCATACACACACACTGCACACATACATATCCACACACATACATACATACTCCATACATACCCTGCACACAGACACACACATACCCATACACATGCGCACGCTCGCTCACACACACACACACACACACACACACATTTCGTACATACAGTACTTTCCAGCTCAGTACAACAGCTAACATTTAAATAGGGGTTCTAACATATTGCCAGCTGCCAGGTCTGTTACGTGCCCACTGTGTGTGTGTGTGCGTGTGTGTGTGTGTGTGTGTGTGTGTGTGTGTGTGTGTGTGTGAAGGTATGTGTTTTCAACCGTGTGCGTGTATGGGCAATGTGTGCACCTGGGACGAGGCGTGCAGTGGCCTGAGCCGTCATCACCGTGCCCCCTCCCCGCAGGGCTGGTCCTCAACCGCAGCCTCCCCATCTCGGAGAGCCGCACCCTGCAGCTGGCTGTGCTGGTCAATGACTCTAGCTTCCAGGGCCCTGGGGAGGGCACCCTCCTCCTCCACTTCAACGTGTCGGTGCTGCCGGTCAGCCTGCGCCTGCCCAGTGCCTACTCCTTCACCGTGAGCAGGCGGGCCCACCTCTTTGCCCAGGTGAGCCTTCAGCCCACTGCCAGCCTGGCCGGGATGTGGAGGGGCGGGGAATCCCTCAGGGTGGGGCACTCCTGGGGTGGGCACTCTGTCTAGCAGATTGCAAACCAGGGCGGGGTGGGTGACACCCCTCCCTGGGCTAATAAGTACATGGAGTGGCCCAGGAGGAGCCACGGGGGGGAGGGGAGGCGCACAGAGCCTCTCTCTTCTCCGTTATCTTTAAGTTGTGTCCTCTCCCTTGTTAGTATCTGTAAGACAGCTTTGTACGAGGGCAAGGGCAATGCCAAGCAGATGTGTGTATGCTGACTTGGAGAGACGTTCCTGGTGGGTTGTTAAGTGAAAAAGTGGTTTGCAGAAATGCTGGTCACACACTCCACATGTCCACAAGCCATCTTCATGGATGGCCTTATCACCGGGCCTTCCACTGGGCCCGGGGGGGGGGGGGCGGGGGGGCGCTGCCACTTCCCTTCTGTGAGCACATTTGCACTTGCCACAGGCACAGAACGATTAGAAGTGGAAACAATTAGAGCCGGCAGTATTCCTAAAAGAAGACGAGTCACACAGTGCTTAGCATGTTGGTGCAGTTCTTTCTAGAATGTTTCGTGTGAGCACTTTTTATTTTATTTTTTATTACATTTTTATTGATTTCAGAGAGGAAGGATGAGGGAGAGAGAAAAACATCAATGATGAGAGAGAATCATTGATTGGCTGCCTCCTGCACGCCCCCCACGGGGGATCGAGCCTGCATCCCTGGCATGTGCCCTTGACTGGAATCGAACCTGGGACTCTTCAGTCCACAGGCTGATGCTCTGTCCACCGATCCAAACCGGCCAGGGCCGTGTGAGCACTGTTTAAGTTAACTTGAAATTGCAGCAGGTGTATGCTTTCACATACTGCCCCCTCCTGGGGAGCAGCTGGGATGTCCTGGTCAGGGCTATCTATCACTGTCCTGGTGGTAGTTCCTGGGGTTGGCTCCCAGCCCCCTTCACTTCCAGCAGCCACCTGGGCCCCCGCACAGGAAGGAGAAGGCGCCCCCCTTCCCTTCGACACGTCCAAGCTCCCTGACTTGCCACCACCCTGGACCTTCCATAGAGGGGCGTCGAGGATGGTGGGAGGTGGCAAGGCAGCCCCTCTTTCCCAGGGTCTCCGCCAAGCCCAGGAAGGCCCCTGGTCCTGTATGAGACCAGCAGCCACGCTGCATGACCGTGTGGCCGGGTGCAGTGCTCTGACCAGGCGGGTGGGCCACCCTGGCCACATGCAGTGAGGACAGGAACGGGTGGTCCCCAGGGCAAAATGCCTGGCCGGAGCAGCGAGGGTGTGCATAGGAGGGAGCCGTCGGCTTTGTGCCTGGATGGGGGCCGTGAGGAAAGAGCCAGCACCTCGGCCCTTGCCTGGAGGTCCAGCTAACCCGGACTCCAGTGCCCAGCTCCCGGAAGCAGGGGTGGGTGGTGGTGTGATGCCTGGGGAGGGCAGGGCCAGGCAGGTGCACGGGAACATGGAGGATGGGGAGTCCAGAGGGTGCTGCCCTTCCCAGATGAGCAGGGGACTGTGCCAAGACTCAGGCTGCCAAGGAGTCCCTCCAGCCACCACCACGGGCCTGTCCGGCCGCCCAGCCACAGCACTCCCTTTGCCCGGCCTAGGTTGGGAAAGTCTCCGTGGAGAACAGCCAGGAGTTCACGGGCATCCACCTGCGGTACGAGCTGCAGCTCTCCAGCGCCAACTGCAGCGCCCTGGGAGTGGTCACCTCGGCCGAGGACGCCTCGGGGACCCTGTTCGTGAATGACACGGAGGCCCTGCGGCGGCCCGAGTGCACCCAGCTCCAGTACACGGTGGTGGCCACCGACCAGCCAACCGGCAGCCAGGCCCAGGGCCCACTGCTCGTCACCGTGGAGGGGACGTGTGAGTGCCGGGCCCTGTGGAGGGTGCGGGTGGGTGGGACATGGTCCTGCCGCCGGCTTCCCCACAGAAGGGGCCTGCTCCTGCTCCCTCTCGGGGATGGGTGGCTTCCCTGAGCCTGAGTCTCCTCCCGGATAAAATGAGAATAACAGTGCGTGCCGCACAGCCGAGCTGGAAGGATGACGGGTGACGGGGAGTGTGAAACCGCTCCGCCCAGAGACACTGCGTAGCAGTCAGTGCTCCCTGTCACCCTGTCGGTGCATCCGCACCTGCACTTACTACGGGGCTGCCAGATAAAACTTGAATTTTAGGTTAAAAAAAACAAAAACAATTTCTTGATGTATGTCCCGTGCAACCTCTGCAGAGTCTCTCAGAAGACAATTTTTTAGGTGTCAACGAAATATTAGGGACATACTTACATAAAGCAAGTGTTCAGTGTTTATCTGAAGCTCAGGATTTAACCTTATGTCCTTGGCCACGTCTGGCCACCTCACATCCTCCCTCTGTACTATCCAGCCCAGTAGCTGTGCCCCCTTTGGCTGTGGTGCCTGCCCCCCCCCCACCCCACCCCCGTTTCCCAACAGCCCCATCACTGCCCTGCACCTGGTGCTGAGTTACTCCATCCCCTCTGGACTCAACCCATGAGGCAGCTCAGCCAGTGCTGCCCTGTCCCTGGGTGCTGGCGGGACACTGGGCCCGGGCTGGCCCCCTGTGACCTGCTTCCTTCCACCCCCAGACGTGGCTGAGGAGCCAGGCTGCCCCCTGTCCTGCGCCGTCAGCAAGAGGCGGCCCGAGTGTGAGGAGTGCGGTGGCCTGGGCTCTCTGACAGGCAGGTGCGAGTGGAGACAGGGAGACGGCAAAGGTAGGCCCCACACAGAGCCGGGGCCTGCGGCCAGGCAGCCAACGGGGGTGGTGATGGCTGAGTGGAAATTGGGTCTGTGCGGATCCCTCTCATGCCTCATCTCTTCTCCAGAGCCTTGTCCCCGTCCAGGGCTCCTGATGCCAGGAGGTGGGCGTGAGTTCAGGGTATGGGTGGCATGAGGACATTCAGGCTGGTCATTGCCAAGGGAACAAAGATGGTTGGGGCTGGCCTCTCTCTGGACTTGGGAGGGTCTGGGCCAAAGCTGGGATGTGTAGGGGACAGAGAGGCTCTCCCTGGGAGCCCCCAGGCCCAGCAGGGTATCCCCAGGCAGGGAGGGCCTATGCTGTGGACAGCAGCCAACTCCAAGCTGCACCCACCACTACAAGGACCGCTCTGCTGGTGCAGCCTTGAGGGGGGGCTCGCCTTGTCTGGCTTCTGGTCCCCTGGGCGTGAGGCCGACACAGCCCTGGGGTGGCCCAGCCCCTCCATCCCTCACCACCTACCTGTCCTTATCCATTCAGGACCCCCAGGCACTTCTCAGGGATGCCCCTGGTGGTGGGGCTGCATGGGTGGGTTTTTAATCCTCATCCAAGCACATGTTTTTGATGATTTTAGAGAGGAAGGGAGAGAGAGAGAAACATTGATCAGTTGCCTTCCACACCCATCCCGACTGGGGATAGAACCCACAGCCACGTACGGGATGGTGCTCCAACCGACTGAGCCACCGGCCAGGGCTGCCTGTGTGGATTTTCACTGCTCAGACCTTGGAGGGGCTGGGCTGTCCCGAGAGGCCCTGGGGTGCCGCCCACCCTCGGGGCTCTGAGTCTGAAAGGCTGACCAGGGCGGCGCTCCCGCAGGGCAGTGACCTCGCACTGTGTCTTACAGGGATCTCCAGGAACTTCTCCACCTGCTCCCCCAGCATCAAGACCTGCCCCGACAGCCACTGTGATGCCGTGGAGAGCAGCAATCCCCACATCTGCCCCCAGGACTGCCTCCGTAAGCCACCCGCTGGGCCTGCCCAGTCAGCCTCAGCCAAGACGGGGCCCTGGGGAGGTGGGCTCCCCCCTGCACTTCAGCCTGACCAGCCACTTTCCTGGGTTTTATGTGCCCACCTTTGTCTCACATTTTATTTGAATGAAGGGCTCTGCCCCCCTCAAAACAAAAATTGGAGCTAGGTGCCCTGGTCCGGTGTCACCCTGGCCACTCACAGGGCTGCAGCTCCCCGCCCCCAATCTGCTGGTCACCCCTGCTGCCTCCTCCGCTTCTGAGAAGCAGCCCTGTGTGGACCTTGGCAAGGTCCCTGGGCAGCCTATGGGCTCCTCCCCCACCTGCGGTGATCAGGGAACCGGCTTGGGGACAGGTCATGCTGAGGCTCCTGTCCAGATTACCTGGACTTCTGAGCTCACTCCCCGACTCGCCCCCACCCCCAGGCCTGAGGAGCTGACATCAGGCAGGCAGAGAGGGACCTCCCGCACTCCTCTGGGTGGTCTTGGCTGGTCAGGCCACCAGAAGGCTGAGTGGCTTCCTTTGTCACCAGGGGGCAGCATCATTGGGGGGCATGAGCCAGGGGAGCGCTGGGGGATTAAAGCCGGCTTTGGGACCTGCAGCTGCTTACCTGAGGGGAGGAAGTGCTTCTGTGAGCCGGAGGACAGCCAGGGTGAGTGGGGGGGACACATGGGGCAGGGCTCCCCACACCTCCCCACAAGACAGAGAGGAAACTGCAGGGAAGCAGTCACCCTGGAGACCCTCCTCCATCCCCCTGGGCATCTGGCCCCCATCTTTGCAGGCAGAGAGCTAGGTCAGGGCCTCCCTATCGTGCCTTATAGCCCAAAATTACACGACAGGGTTGGGCTGGAAAACTCGTCTTCCCTCCAAATAACTCCGTGGCTGCTTAGACTGTCCAATGCAGAGCCTTGGCGGGGCCCAGCGCTGTCCAGCTGGGGCGCCGCTGTCCCAGCCAGAGCCTCCGGTGCTTCCTCCGGGGCAGCAGGTGTGGTGGGCAGCACGGCTTACTGAGCACATGGGCCCAGGGACACGTTTCTGTTCTGGCATTTGAGTTGTTATTGAATGGCCCCAGGTCCTGAGCCACTCTCCTGCCCTCACTTTTTATTAAAAAAACACAAAGACATCAGGAACCAGGACATTCCCTCCCACAGCCCTCCAGGCCAGCTGACTGCAGTGCAGCGCCCCCCTCCCTCACCCCCTGCCCCCCACCCGACGACATGGTGTGTGCCGCCTCTGCTGTGTGGCCTCGGGCAGGCGGCTTACACACTCTGTGCCTCTCTCGCTCCTGGAGTGTTGGGTATTCTTGCCCCCATGCCAGCAGCACTGGCCAGCCGCTCACAGTTCGTCACAGCAGCCATCGTTCTCCAGGCTGGGCGGCTGTGCCATGCTGGCTCCCCTTGGGATTCGGGGGGGCCCTCCAAGGGTGTTCCTCACGGCCGCCCCGCCCGCAGACCCGCTGTGCGACGAGCTGTGCCGCACGGTGATCGCGGCGGCCGTGCTCTTCTCCTTCATCATCTCCGTGCTGCTGTCCACCTTCTGCATCCACCGCTACCACAAGAACGCCCACAAGGCGCCCATCGCCTCGGCCGAGATGACTGTCCACCGGCCGGCCCAGGCCTTCCCCATCAGCTACTCCTCCTCCAGTGCCCGGCGGCCCTCGCTGGACTCCATGGAGAACCAGGTCTCTGTGGACGCCTTCAAGATCCCGGTGAGGTTCTAGGTGGGGCTCCCGGAGGGGTACAGAGGGGAGGGCTGTACTGGGGGAGGGGGTGCTGTCCTGCAACCCACAGGCAGCTCGTGTGTGAGTTTCCAGTAACCCCTGCCTTCACTGAAATGACTTCCAGGGAGAGCAGGGGCCGGGGCAGAGAGCATAGAGGCAGTTTAGTGAGCGAGACTGATGGGTGCTGATTCAGACAGACTGAGGTGTGGGCCCCAGGATACGGTGAGGGCAGTCTGCTACACCCGCTGACGCCCAAGGACCTGGGGGGCCCGCGGTGCAGTGTGGACCCCTGGGGTGGGGGTTGAACAGAGGAGGTCTATGGTCTGCTTTCGTTTCCACAGGATGCTCTGTTGAGTCTGTAGGGTGGGTGCAAAAGTGGGAGTCCGGGATGAGGCGCTGTCCCCATGCAGGTGAGAGATGGTGGCAGCAGCAGGGAGGGGAGCCCCTCTGTGGCGTGAGGGGCCACCTGTGCTGGAGCCAGCTGACAGAGTGCCAGCCAGAGCCAGTAGGCGTCCAAGTCCCCTTCTCAGTGGGAGAAGCCGATCTGTGGTCACCATGTGTTCCTCAGGGCCCCTACTGGCAGGTCTCCCCTCAGCCTGCAGTGCCCCTTTGCATTCTGGCTGGGAACTGCCTGAGGAGCTGGGAGCCAGTTCGGGGGGGGGGGGGGGGGGCACGGAGGTAAGTGCTGAGTGGAGGGTGTGTGGCAACAGAAGTCCCACCTCGAGGCTGGGAAGGGAGAGCTCAGTGTATGGACCTTCAGGCAGGAAGCTCAGCACCCAGGGGCCAGGTGGTCCTGGCCGTCACCACCAGGACTGGGAGGTGGCTGGGTTTGTAGGAGGAGCCACCAGGGGGTGCTTGCCCTTTAGTGAGGGTCTGGGCCATAGAGGTGGTTCCCAGCTGCAGCGGCCACTGCAGCCTCCCTCCCAGCTCTCCTACTTCCAGTCACACAGCAGCTGGGGGGTGCAGCCCCACCCAGCCGTGTCTCAGCTTCCTCCGAGGCCTCTGGGATGAGCCATACGGTTCCTTTATCTACCCTGGTAGTTTGCAGTGAGGCCCCTGGGAGAGGGGGCTGATGGTGCTCGTGCTGGTGGACCCGCCCACCTCGGCCCACGTCACCTGCTGCCCAGGTTGCAGAGCCACCAGAGCCCAGCCTGAGACCTAAGGGCCACACTGACCAGCTCTGAGGCCTCAAACATGCCACTCAACTGCTCACCTCAGTTTGCTGATATATAAAGTGGGGAGAATGACATTTAATGTTCTTAAGAAGATGAAATTGGTGACAGCCGTGCGTGCTCAGTCCGGTCTCTGTAGAACTGAAGTTCCCGGCCGTGTGAGGCGAGGACTCCGGGCAGCGATGATAGTGTTGTCCACTCTGACCCTGACCATGGGTTCCTAGGAACCTGAGACAACACCAGGACGCCCTGGAGCGGCCTGAAGGTGCCCCTGGCCACGGTGCTGAGAGGAGGTGCCTCTGCACCCAGACATCAAAAAGCCTGGCTCTGGCCATTTCAGGGGCAGCGAGTTTTGGGGTGTCATCTCTGTGGGCCGGGCAAGCCCCGTGAGGCACATTGTGAGCAGCCCCCAGAAGCCACGTCCACGCCCAGCTTCAGGGGACTTGGGAGGGGAGGCTCCAGGCAGGCATGGGCATCCCCAGTCAGAATCCCAGGGCACAGCCAGGCAAGGTGCCTAGAAGGCACCCTTGAGAGTCCTGAGTGTGTGGGCAAGGTGTGGGTGAAGGGGAACAGGACAGGCGGGTGTGTGCAGCTCAGAGCGATGGCCGGCTCCGGGGGAGGGGCAGCCTCTTCCACAGGCTGCCAGGAAGTTGCTCTGGACACTTCCACCCGTAGTGACTTGGGCCACTGGGAGGTTCCTGGCATCTCTGGAGAGGGCACGCCAGGACCTGGCTCAGCCCAGTCAGGGCCTGTGGGCCTGGTGTCCAAAGCAGAAGCAGTGCTGAGAGGATTGGGCCTGGCTCCCAGGGAAGAGGCCATGTTCTCACGTGAGCACCTGTCGTGCTCAGTGAGCCCTCAACACACACCTCATTAGAGAGACAAGGACACGGGCCCCGGGTGGCCCCGGGCATGTTCAGTGAACTGGGACCAGTAAGGGTACAGGCATCCGGAGAGTCCAGGCCAGTCTGTGGCAGCAGCTGCCTGGCCTGGTGGAGGCCTGTCATGGAACGGCACCTCTGGGCCCAGCTGTGGAGTCCTGCCCTTAGGGACATGGGTGACTGTCCCCTGCTGGTGCAGATCACAGTCAGTTCTCTGCACATCGGAGCTCATCCACCAGGACATGTTCACGGGTCTTGCCTTATTCTCCTTCTCTTACCCTCACCGTCTTCCTCCCCTCACCTCTTCTCCTTCCTTCAACCCCAATGCAGGAGGACCCAAAGTGGGAGTTCCCGCGGAAGAATTTGGTTCTTGGAAAAACTCTGGGAGAAGGCGAATTTGGAAAAGTGGTCGAGGCAACAGCCTTCCGGCTGAAAGGCAAAGCTGGGTACACGACTGTGGCCGTGAAGATGCTGAAAGGTACCTGTCCAGGCAGCACACAGGGTGGCTCTGCCATGCACACCTGTGGGAGCCCCCGGGGTAGACGAAGCCCCCGACAGCACAGGAGGTGGCGCTGTGCTGGCAACGCCTCAGGAGCCTCCAGGGTTGTCCTTTTTTTTAATATATTTTATTGATTTCAGAGAGGAAGGGAAAGGGAGAGAGAGAAACATCAGTGATGAGAGAGAATCATTGGTCGCCTGCCTCCTGCACACCTCTTATTGGGGATCGAGCCCAAAACTCAGGCATGTGCCTGGGACCCTTCAGTCTGCAGGCCGACACTCTATCCACTGAGCCAGACCGGCTAGGGCCAAGTTTGTTCTTGAGTGGATGCAGCCTGGGAACCCCACCCATCATAGACGACCTGGGTCAGGTGGTTCTTGGAGAAGCAGGGCGAGGACCTTCCTCCCTTGGAAGGTTCTAGAGTGGTGTAGCTTTTTTACCAGTGGTTCCCCATGTGGGGCACATGCTCCACGGGGGCAATTTGATTTTTAAGGGGGGAAATTCAAGAATCAGTTATTAACAGTGAATGTTTTGCATTTTTTATGGTTCTAGGGTCTTCTTCTATAGTAGATACATATATATTATGACATGTGTGCATTTCGGTTCTCTATTACATTTTGAAACTTTACTTGCTATTGTTTCATATCACTTCATATTATTATTATTATTGACAATTTCTTAGTGATTTCTTCCTCAGACTTCAACTGTCCTTTCGTTCTTTTCTTTTTCTCTTTCATGGATGCCGTGTTCTTTGGAAGCTTATTTAGGCCAAGTGAATGGCCTTTGAGGCTTCCTCCACATGAATAGGAGTTCACTTTTTGAATAATAAGGATTAATATGTCACGGTGGGGGCATCAGGATTCTAGAGATGCTTAGGTGGGGCATGGCCAAAAAGAGGTTGGGAACCACTATTCTATGCCAACGTTGGGTAAAGATTTGAGTTTTAAAAAAACTTTAAAGCCGTTTGGTATTGAACTGCTGGCTCTCCCCGCCTCACTCTGCCCCATTCATTCCTCGCAGTTAAGTGTCTGCTGGGGCCCGGGTGGAAAGGCCACCTGAGAGGGCTGGCCGCCCCAGGCTGGCCGTGAGTGACCAGTTGTGCCACAGGCTTGGCTCTGAGTGGGCACACACCCAACCACACAAACTCATGTTTCTGCCGTGGCTGGGCTCTGGCCCACGTGGACTGACAAGGTCCCAGCGGCCGTGTGGTGGGCGAGACTCGGCTGGTACACAGTGAGGGGCCACACATTCAGGGCTCCTGGATGCTTCCCCAGGCCCTCAAACTATGTCGCCCCTTACCTGAGAGAGCCCACGCCCTAAGCAGGCACAGTGAGGCCTGCCCAGGGCCTCCCATGTGTGGTACAGGGGTTCCTGATTCCTGATGCCCCATCTCCTCTCGCTTCCAGACAAGTCTGCAGTCCCGGCAGTCGCCTGGGACAGTTGGGCAGTGGGCCATGGGGCGCTGACCCAGAAAGGCTGTTTAGCACAGCTTCTGACTCAAAATACCTCCACATGAGGCTCCCACTCCCGATGGGACCCCAAACCAGCCCTGCCCTCTCAGGATGCATGCCCTCCTCCTGGCAGGAGACTTCTGTAAAATGTGTGGCCTTTGCCTTCCTCCAGGGCTTTGCCCCGATGTCGAGTGCTTGGTCATCAGGTGTTTGGGGACACCAGGGGGTCCCCTTTCCTTCCCAGAGGATTAATGAGGGGGTCTCTGTGCACTGCTGTCTTTGAAAGATGGTGATTGCAAGAAAGTAACTCCACTTAACACCCAGCCCAGAGCTGAGAGGCTGTCCATGGAGAGATCCTACTACTGGACGTTGCCTCACGGGGTTCTTATTCCCTGGAGGCAGGGGAGGCCACTGTTAACCATCCCACAGGCGGGCCGAGAGTTGCTCCAAGCTGTGGAAGTTAGGGGGAGGGTATCTGAGAAGGTAGTGGGTCTCTGCAGAAGCCTGCTGTGGGCTAATGCCACCCCACATGGTCACAAACGGGGCTTCCAGAAGGGATGGGTTTGCAGCCCTCTCTGTTGACCTGTGTTTCAGAGAACGCCTCCCCAAATGAGCTGCGGGACCTACTGTCAGAATTCAACCTCCTGAAGCAGGTCAACCACCCCAACGTCATCAAGCTGTATGGGGCCTGCAGCCAGGACGGTGAGGCCAGCCACAGGCCAGCAGCTGCAGGGCACAGGCCCAGCTCTGGGCCGCTGCGCTTTTCTTCCTCCCCTCCCCCTCCTCTCCTCTGGCCCCTGTTCTCTGTCCTAGAACCCCCTGTGTCAGTGAGAGGCCTGGGAGGGGCTGCCCCAGGAGCGCTGGCATGAGGCCAGAGCCCTAGGCCTGCTGGGCTGCCCAGAGGTCTCTGGTAGCATTCTGGTTGTTGGCATCCTGCTCCAGGCAGAGCCCCCAGGGGGGAATTCCAGAAGTGGATGGTGCCTCCTAGGCATCTACGGGGCACTAGGCATGCGATGATCTCCAGGTGACCCCAGCCCTGCATGACAAAGGCATTGTCACCTAAAGACACCAGAGGCCAGCCGCCAGGGGCCTCTCACTGTTTGTGCGTGCACGTGTGTGCATGTGTGTGTTGGGGGTGTGAGGGGACGGAGCCAACAGGGCAAGGGCAGCAGGGATGCTGGTCAGTGCCAGCAGAATTCAGGCCTGGGGGCTGCTGAGAGCAGGCAGGAGCAGAAAGCAGGTGGGCCATGTGTGATCAGGCCCTGCCTCCGTCAGTCACTCCCAGACCATGCTGTGCCAGGACCAGGGATGTGGAAAGGCTGACACCCTAGCAGCGAGGGTTGCACCCCCAGGAGGCACTGAGTGCAGGAGCCGCCTGCCTTGGGCGCCCTGGGATAAGATCATGCTCAACCACCCAGGCAGCGGCTTAGTGTGGGCCTCACAGAGAGAGAGCAAGTGATGTGAGAATGAGCTGGGACTAAAGTCCTGGAGCTGCCAGCAGAGCTGCCCTGAGGGGGCCTGCATGCCTTCCTTCCCGTGCTGTGTGGGGCGCCCAGAGCTAGCTTGACTTTTGTCTGCCCAGGCCTGGTAGGCAGCCAGCCCACAGCCCCCTCTACCCCCAGGGCCGCTTCTCCTCATCGTGGAATATGCCAAGTACGGCTCCCTTCGGGGCTTCCTGCGAGAGAGCCGCAAGGTGGGGCCCGGCTACGTTGGCAGCAGAGGCAGCCGCAACTCCAGCTACCTGGACAACCCGGACGAGCGGGCCCTGACCATGGGTGACCTCATCTCCTTCGCCTGGCAGATCTCACGGGGGATGCGATACCTGGCTGAGATGAAGGTATGTGCTGTCCCAGCCCGCACCCCCACTGCCTTGGTGGGCCTGAGTTTTAGGGGTCCCTGCTATGTCTTCCTTGCAGCTTGTCCATCGGGACTTAGCAGCCAGAAACGTCCTTGTAGCCGAGGGGCGGAAGATGAAGATTTCGGACTTTGGTCTGTCCCGGGATGTGTATGAAGAGGATTCCTATGTGAAGAGGAGCAAGGTACCAGGTCTTGGGGTGTGCTGGCCTGAGACCCTGGGCGTGGTGGGGGCAGCAGTCAGGGTGCCCACGGGGTGGAGAGGATAAAGCAGATTTTTAGAGTATAAACTTCTAGCCCTCATCCCCAAATCCTTCCCTGATCTTGGGTCTCCAGAGACCCTGTGCAGGGCTGATCCCGGAGTCTGCTCCTCTTCCGGAGGGCCACACCCGCACCTGGCCTTCAGGGCTGGCTGCCGAGAGCCGGGTGCTGAAGCTTCTCTTGCTCTTCGTCACTGTCCCTTTTGAAGGCCTCCTAATGCTGCGGAAATAGCCATCCTCTTTGCAGTGTCCCCCTCCCTTCTGCGGAATGAAGGTCCCTGTTTCCGTCCTGTGTAACTTAGCTCTTTGGCAGAGGAGAGTGGTGTGGCCATTCTTTGTAGAAAGGCACAAAGCATGTCACAGGTGGAGGTTCCCTGGGACGGGAGCCTGGGAGCCTGGGTGAGTTGGGAGGCTCAAGGAGAGCCCGAGAGAGGGTCCGGAGACTTAGCACAGGGTCATCCTCGAAACAGCTAAAAAGTTCAAACACGGGCCCCCGAGAGCACAGGCTGCAGGCAGTGCTGTTACAAACACGTGTCCTGGAAACAGACTTCATCAAGGACATGAATCCTAAAGGATGCTTTAAAGAAAAAGGGTTATAGTAAACGCTGCGTTGAAATCCACTGCGCATCCTCCCAATCTCGGAAGTCGGTGGTCGGGGCCCCTCTGGTTCCTGGCCTGGTGCGCCTTCCTGTGGCATTGGTCGTGGGCCCCTTCGTTGTGTTGCCCGCTGAGCCCCTCTCCTGCAGCCTCCCTCCAGCAGACCAGACGGGCTCAGCTCACAGGCCCTTCAGGAGTCACAGCTGCCCCGACGTGCAGAACAGACGCCACTCAGAAAAGAGTAACACACAGAGCAGCCGCACACAGCGTCACCCTGAGGGTGGGAGCCCCTGTGGTCCAGGCTGTGAGGACGGTGTTTCGTTTTTGCTGGGTTTCCTTTGTGACAGCGCATCTCAGTACTGCCCAAGGGGAAGTGGAGGGGCTGCCCCCACCCTGAGAAGGGATGTGGACAGAGCCTTCCTGTTGTTGCCCTGATCCTCCAAGAAGGCCCTGTGCCACCGAGCAAAGAAGCACAAGGCGTTCAAACACGGCCCCGGGAGCACAGGCTGCAGGCAGCGTTGTTACAAGCGCGTGCCCCAGAAACAGCCACACTTGGTCAAGGGCGTGCATCCTACAGGATGCTTTAAGGAAAAAGGAGCCACAGTAAATGCTGCATTAACATCCATTGCGCACATTTTAAAATTGATTTCTGCCTCAAGACTTACCTACTGGAAAGCTCTCTGTCAAGTGGCATTGGGGTCACTTCTGGTCAAGATGGCAGAGCAGGCGCATTCTGCTCGCCTCCTCCCACTACCACATCTGCACTACAACCAAGTTACAGAAGAGCCACCCTTCAGAACCGCCTGAAGACTAGCTGATGAACAGAACTATCACCAAGGGTATAAAGGAGTAGCCCCGTTGAGACTGGTAGGAGGGAGGGTGGAGACAGGAAAAGGGCTGGTCCCACGCCCATGTGTGGCAGTTAAGAATTGGGAGGGATGTCTTGGCTGCAGAGGGGCCCCCTGAGGAGTGAGGGCCCAGCCCTGCACCAGGCTCCCCAGCCCGGATCATTAGTGCCAGGAAGAGGCGTCCCCACAACAGCTGGCTCTGAAAATCGGTGGGGATTCTGTCCAGGTGAGACGGAGGGCTGCTGTAGACCCAGGTGTCCTCTTAAAGGGCCTGAACACAGACTCACTCGCTCACAAACACTTCCCTGAGCTCCAGCAAATGGACAGCAGCTCGAAAAATGGGGAAATGCCAGGGACAAACAGGGAGGAACTGGATTATCCGGCTTCGGACAAAGGCTGGAGGGGCAGCTCTCCCCTGGAGCGAAGTGCCTGCAGGCGCCATTGTTGCTTAGCCGAGCCCTCCTCCAATCCAGCCTGCGAGTGCAGCCGGGCACTGAGTCTCTGAGTCTCCATGAACCACTCCACCTGATGATTCTCTCACCCTGCCTGGCCGGACCTCTTTCCGAGGCTAATCCACAAGCCGTTAGCCTGGGCTCACACTGGAATTTTCTAAAATCAAAGGCCCACAAACCCCAAACAAGAAGCGTCTGGCCTCGTTGTGCTGTTCGTTAAGCAGCCCCAAGCCTGGCATTAGTGGTAACCAGCCTTGGTTCGCAGCATAACCCAGGTGCTTCCAAGCCCAGAACAGGCAGCTACCAACCAAAAATCAACTTTGTAGCCCCTTCCAGGTGATCCAGGCCAGATACAGGCAGCAGCTGACCTTGGCCTGGAACCCCTCCCAGGAGGCTCCAAAACCAACACACCTGGTGGCTGGCTTCAGACCACTCCAGAACACCCCCCAATTGGCACTACAGACATCACACCCAAAAGGTGGACTTGGCAGGGGTCTGAGCCCCACTGCAGCCAATCTCACTCCTGGGGTCAGCCTCACACAACCGCTTGTCCACTCTCATGGCCAGTCTTCACAGCCGGTCAGCATGAGGGTCAGTCCCACCATTGGCATGCCAGCAGCAGTCAAGACTCAACTACAACAGGAGGGCACACAACCCACGGAAGGGACGCCCTGAGAGCGTCCGGCTCAGGTGAACCAGGGGACTGTGCCACTGGGCCTCACAGGACACCTGCTACAGAAGACCACTCTGCCAAGACCGGGAGACATAGCAGATCCACCTGATACATAGAAACAAACACAGGAGACAGCCAAAATGAGGAGACAAAGCAGCACATCCCAAATGAAAGAACAAAACTCCAGAACCAAAACTAGCGCTCTACCAGATGCAGAGTTCAAAACACAGGTCATAAGGATGCCCAATGAGCTTGGGGGAGGTAGTCTCAGTGAGAACTTCAACAAAGAGATAGGAAACATTAAAAAGGAGATAGAAATCATAGAACCGGTCAGAAATGGAGAATGCAATAACTAAAAGTAATGCATTAGATGGAATCAACTGTGGATTACCGGAAGCAGAGGATCGCATCAGTCATTTGGAAGACAAGGTAGCAGAAAGCACCCAATCAGAGCACCCAAAGAAAGAAAGAAAGAATCCAAAACAATGAGGACAGTTCAAGGGATTTGTTAGGTCTGACTGACCCCAGCACCTGTGCAGTGAGGGGTACTCTTCCAGAGGATGCTGAAAGGGCCCTGGCATAAAACGAGGCAAAGACCAGCCTCCAGGCCCATAAACGGATTCCTTCCTTGACGCTGCCCAGAAGGGCAGTTAGTGTGTTGGTTTCCATCAGAACTCCCAAGATAGAAGTGCTGGTTTCCCAAAGTCCTTCATCCTCAGACATCAGAGCAGATCTTGCTGGATGGTGTTCTTGGCCCACCAGCTGGGCAGCACCACCCGGGGCACCCCAGAGGTGGCCATAGGGGACCTAGCGTGGGCTTGGTATCAATTCCTTGGGTTCCTTCTCAGCAGGAATGTGGTGCTTGACAAGCAGGCCTGTGTATCTGTGGGCAAGCCAGCTGACTCCCTCTGGCATCTCAGCTGTGCCCAGGAGGGCCAGGCTGGACCCCGGCCCCCTGAAGCTGCGTGCCAGTTCGTACCTGGGAGCATTCTGGTGTCATTACTCAGCATCCCCCAGAGCTGGAAGTGCCTGAGACAGGGCCACGCCCTCCTGCACACTCCCCTCCAGTTCCCAGCAATGTTAATGCCCTTCTTTCGCTCCCTCTTTAGGGCCGGATTCCAGTCAAATGGATGGCAATTGAGTCCCTGTTTGATCATATCTACACCACCCAGAGTGATGTGTAAGTGTGGGTGTGCCTTCCTGGGTTACGTGTGAAGGGGCCTATGCCCCCTGAGTGGGCAGCTAGCCTGGAACAACGCTGGCCCTGAGTGCTGTCAGCTTGTGCCAAGCATCAGCAGTGACTCCCCAGCCTGAGGGAGCTTCGTGCCTTCACTTAGCCAGTGCCCAGGGCCCAGGCAGTAGTTTTGAAAGCAGCAGTAACATCCATGAGAGCAGTGAGCAGTGGCTGCACATCCCCCTGGCCTTCCCCCTCTCCCCTCCCTCCTGTGGGCATCTTAGTGACACACAGGCCCAGCCCAACAGTTCCCTCCTGTGGGCCTGAGCAGGACTGGTTCCCACCCACAGGTGGGCATGGCCTCGAGTAAGTTCAGTGTGCCCCAAACTGCTCAAAGGTGAGAACCAAACTCAGTCTTCCAGTCAAAATACAGACGGGATAGTTTTCAAAGACACAGCAGGCGTTTTGACTAAGTGCTCTGTCACCAAGACGTTCGCCTCTTGAACAGCGTGGGCTGTTCTTACGGTTTTAAACAACTGCTTCCTGATTTGGGAAGTTGAGCATAAGACAACTGGGAAATTGAAAGTAAAGCATGAAGAGACTGAGTCAGGAGGACCCCACCCGCCCCGAGTCACCACTGGCTCACAGCGTGGCCTCAGGTGTGCAGGTGTTTGCTTCCCATCCCTGTGAGTGGGCTCATGTGGTAATGCTGTTTGGTGATACGATTCTGTTCCCACTTTACAGTAAATTCTCCCTCGCAGTTAAGTGTTTTCTTATAGCCGTGCTTTTTTTCTTTCTAAGACTTACGAGAATTCCAAGCACACAGAGAAGGTGGAGAAAGTGTGCTGGGAACCTGGGCCCGTGGCCTGGGTCGAGCCTGCATTTTGCTGCACTTGCTGGGCGGCTCTGGGCCATCTCTGACGCCTCAGTGACCTATTGCCTGGGCTCCCAGTGCCCCCGCGGGTGTGGGGGCTGAGCTGGGAAGCCTCGAAGCAGCAGGGGCGGGGCAGGCTATCCCCACTCCATCCTGCATCCATTGCTGCGGTGGGGCCCAGTCTGAGACCTGCTCTCTGCAGGTGGCAGAGGGGGCTCTGGGCTGGTGGGCCAGCAGGTGCTGAGGGGACAGATGTCTGAGCTCCCCAGAAGGCAGGGCAGACATCGTGCAGCCACTCACTGGTTGTCTTGCTTTCTGTAGGTGGTCCTTTGGTGTCCTGCTGTGGGAGATTGTGACCTTGGGGGGCAACCCCTACCCTGGGATTCCTCCTGAACGGCTCTTCAACCTTCTGAAGACGGGCTACCGGATGGAGAGGCCTGACAACTGCAGCGAGGAGATGTGAGCAGGCTTTGCTTGGGCCCCGCCTCCCTCATACAGGCATGGGGTTTGGGCGGGGCGAGGCACAGGCACTCTTCCTCCTCTCCTAGCAGCCTGGGCGCCAGTCTGCGGTGAGCTGGGGGGTGGGTAGTGACAAGCAGAGCATGACAGGGCAGAAGCCACAGAACCCCCCTTGGGCATGGCAGCAGATGCTGAGGATCCAACTCCACTGGGGATGGGTGGGCTTCCTGGGGGGACCTACAAGGATGAGGGGTAGCAGAGCTTGGAGAGGGGTGTGGGAAGGATGAGATCAGACTAAGCAGCTGAGCCCAAGGCCAGACACCTGTGCCTGCAGGTCACTTGGAGAGGGGCAGGTAGTTCAGACTGGCCCATGGGGCACACATTGGGGAGTGCCCAAGTGGAGGGGCAAGGGTAGGCAGGGGGTAGGCCAGCAGCGCCCAGACATCAGCCCAAGCAACAGCCTTCCCGCACGGAGGTCCTACTCCCACAGCGCAGGTGGAGATCACATGAGGAAGGAGCTGTCTGTGTGCAGACACAGGCTGGTATGTTTATTCCACAAAGTCCGCGTGCCCGTGCCACGTGCCCAGCCCGGGGCTAAAAGAGTGAGTGGCACCACTTCCCTGCAGCCCGGGCTGGCAGCCAGCTGGCCCAGCACTCCACACACGGCAGCCCTGGGGGCCTTGCAGCTGTGGTTTCAAGGAGTGGTAAAGGTGTAAGGCAGAGGTGTGAGTGGCTGGTTGGCAGACCTTTCTGTGTGTCTCCACCTAGTTCAACCTTCAGAAGAGTGTGAAGGGCTGGCATTGCCCACTCAGCCACCATAGTGGGCACGGTTCGCTAGCACCAGTGTCTTTGAAAGGACTTGAAAACAAATCTCCCTCAAGGGAAAGAAAGCTTACAGTGCTGGGCACCCCTCACACCGATGACCCCTCACCCCGGCCCAGCTCAGAAGATGTCAATGATGCAGAAACTGCTTTGGGGCTCAGGAACAGCCCCCCAGGCCCCGGCACTGTGCTGGGTGTGGTGGCTGTTACAGGTGGTCCTTGCTGGGTCATAGCCGCCTGTCTGCTCTTCCCACCAGGTACAGCCTGATGCTGCAGTGCTGGAAGCAGGAGCCAGACAAGAGGCCAGTGTTTGCTGACATCAGCAAAGACCTGGAGAAGATGATGGTTAAGAGAAGGGTGAGTACCTAGAGCAGATGCCCAGTGTGGGCCACCAACGGGCTGGACGTGGCGGTGGGAGGTGGGAGGTGGAGATTGGAGGGAGGGGTTCCAGCCCCAAACCAGGTTCCCGGAGGTCCCTGTGCAGGGGCAGAGTGAGGCTATGCAGGGGAGAGGCCTTGCTGACCACGGAGGGCACCAGGTCCCTTGGGCTTCTTTTCAAATCATGAAGACACCAAGATTTTTAGCATGACACTTGGAGGAGCTCTCAAAAGACAGGTGTATGAGAGAAATATTCCAAAGCCAAACAAAATCACAGGGAAACGTTGACATGAGTGTCCTCAATGCAGATGTTCAGAGGGACCCAGCTGAGGGACGGATTAGGGAGTAGCACACCAGCCCCTCTAAAGGACCCTTGTTGTACCCGCATGTGACCTGTTGGGAAATGAAGTCCAGTGTGTCAGGTCTTCTGAGTTTTAAGGGATTTTTATGCTATGTTTCCCAGTTTTGAATGTTGGCAACTCATTTACATTTTCAAAAGCTCAGTGTAGGCCAAACAAAACAGATCTGAGAGGCCACATTCAGCTGTGTGCCTTCAGTTTAAACTCTGTAGGAAAATGAGAAAGTCAAGAAATATTTCAACTAATATTTATGGAGCAATGGCTCTGCACCCTATTCCGTCTTAGATCATGGAAATGCAAGTAAAGAAACACGCACAGACCCTGCCCTCGTGGTGTTTACATCGACGTTCATCCTCACATGTACACGTTCACCAACAGTTGTAATTTCTTCAGACGGGAAAAGCAAGATGCGTGGTGGAGGCCATTTGTAGTGAAACCTAGCATCAGTGTATCACTTGAACAACGCAGGGTCCCCCTAAACAAGTGACAGCTGATGCCGAGGCGGCCTTCCTGGGACAGCGCTGAGAAGCAGGCAGGAAAGCGCTGGGGCTGTTCTCCACACGTTTCACCAGGGCGGTGCTGCACGCTGCCTAGATAGGACCAGAACAATAACGGAGGACATGTCTGCCCCCCGGGAGGCGACTTTCTAGCGGGGGGGGAGGCAGTGAGGACTATGGGACAGGGCCAGGTGATGCAGCTGCTGGGGGACCTCAGAGCTGGCAATCTGGTGAGGGGCTCAGGTCTCCTGGATAAGCCCGTTGACTGGCATTGGATGGGACAAGGCCAGGGCTTCTGCCCAGGGGCATGTCCCTCGTGGCACATGTGGGGGGAGTGGTGACCAGCCATCTCTCTGTTCCAGGACTACTTGGATCTGGCCGCGTCCACCCCGTCCGACTCCCTGCTTTACGATGACGGCCTCTCAGAAGAGGAGATGCCCTTGGTGGACTGTAATAATGCTCCCCTCCCTCGAACCCTCCCCTCCACGTGGATTGAAAACAAACTCTATGGTAGAATTTCACATGCATTTACTAGATTCTAGCGACTCTGTTCCTCTCTGCACTATCCTTACTCTCTGGAATGCTTTTTAAAGAGTCTCTCTGGTCTGAATGAAGCCAAAGTCCACTCTGAACCTTTTTATTTGTAATGTCTGAGTTTGCATCCGTTGACATTCAGGCATTTTTGCAACTATGTTTTTTTAAAGGATGTGAAAATAAGTGTAATTACTACACTGCCCAGCAATTTAAGATGATAAAGAGCGCAGGGCAGAACACTCAGGGGACGTTGAGACTATGATGAATAAGTCATTTCTGGGGTGGGCATCAAGTCACAGTACTTGTAATTTAACTACTGGAACACACTTACCCAAACTGGGGAGGCGTTTGATTGAGAAAGGAGGAGCCAGCAGCACGCCTGCACGGAGTGCAGCCAGTGGCCCCAGACCCTGTCTGGGTGGGCGGGGTGCCCAGCCACAGGCCAGCACCGGGGAGGGCACACGCAGGCAGCTGTTTTCACATCCTTTGCGTTACCCACTGTCATGACGGCTGTCACTTATGAAGTCAGCGCTGAAAGCTAGAGCAGATGCTTCTGGAAGAACGTAGTCTGTGGTGCTGTGGTCTCGCAATGGACAGTAAATACGGTTCTTGCCAAAACTCCTTCTTTTGTCTTCAATTAAATACTTGAAATTTTTCCTGTTTTCTAACCTCATCATTGATTGTTTTTGAAATCTTGGCGTTTCAAGCATTTCTCAGCTGAGTGTGTTCCCTCTGCATGCCTCCTGAGTCACTCAATTCCTCGCTGGCTTGGGGTCTGGTGCTACGTGCCTCTGTCCTGGCGCCGCTGTGGGCTCCCCTGTGTGCACTGTTGATCTGGAAGACCCTCTCCTCCAGGCTAGACTTGGGGGGAAGACAGGCTTTCCGTCCGAGAACTTTTTATGGAAGCTGCCCGCTGCCGTAAGCCACTGAGCACAGCGATGAGCTGATGCTTCCCGCTGCCTTAGAAAACGAGCTAAAGAGGTTGGCAAATGTATGTCAGATCTGAGAGTTTGAAATTTATAAAAGTCAAAACTGGCCGCGTCTGGCCAGTTACCAAGAGAGCTCGTGATAGTTCCCCTGAGCACGTGCTTTGCAAACCTGGAGCAGGAGACCATTCGTGTAATTGGCACAGAAACCAGAGCGTGGTTGGAACCGCACAGGGAGTTTTGCCAAGCCCTTACTGTCTGCACATGAAGCGTGGGTTCTTCAGTGCAGAGCAAATGATCTGTTTTCATTTTTAGGCATGTCAGACCCGAACTGGCCTGAGGAGAGTCCTGTACCACTCACGAGAGCCGATGGCACTAGCACTGGGTGTCCACGCTATGCCAATGATAGTGTATATGCTAACTGGATGGTTTCACCCTCAGCGGCACAATTAACGGACTCGTTTGATAGTTAACATTTCTTTGTGAAAGGTAATGGACTCAAAAGGAGAGGACACTTGCCGAGATGGCCCACCGGCCCCTCACTGTGCCCTTCCCACTGGCTGGCGGCTTTTCCCTCCCAGCAGACGCCGCGCACTGGATGGGAGTCCCGGTCCCGTGTGTAGGTTCCTCCTCCTCTGCAGCCCTCGGCAGCGCTGGTGCTGGTCTGTGTTCATCAGGGATCACCGTGCTCTGTGCTCACACGTTCGGGTCCCTCACTCACTACCTGATCTGTTTGATTCTCCTGGTTGCCACCCAACAAGGCAACGAGATGTACACATGAAGCACACGCTCCCCTCCCCCATTGCCCCCCACAAAGGCAGCAAGGACAAAACTGGCCCAAAGGACCTGACGGTGTTGAGAATGGGAGCCTGGCAAGGCCGAGTGTTGGTGTCAAAACCTGCCGGGGCTGGTGTGGGAGAAGGGGTCTTGGCACAGCCCTGGGCTCAGGATTTGGGATCCTGAGGATTTTTTTTTTTTTTAATTAAAAGAAAACGTTTTCTTAGGAAGACATTTGATTTTTTTATCATGATTAAAATGATTCTTAGATTAGCACAATGGAGAGATTTGATGCCATATTTGCTGTGTAGACAGGGGGTGTAGGGAGAGAGCTCAGAGACACATTTGCCCTGTCACTGGTCACTTCCTGGTCTAGAACAGTATGAAGGGGGAGGGTGCTTGTGGAGTGGCCTCCAGTCCAGGCAGAGAGGTGGCAGCTGGGAGCCCACCCCAGCCTTCCGTCCACTTCATGCCCAGCACCAGAAAGCAGTGGCTCATCTCACACCTCAGGCGTGGGCGGAGCTGGTGCTCAGCGTACAAGGGCCTGTTCAGCTAGTTATGTTAGAAGTAGCATTGACAATGACCAAGGACCACCTAGCCTCTGATTTCTGTTCTGATGAGGAAGAGACAGTGTTCTGGCTCTTATAGAGCTTGTGTGGAAAAGTACGTGTATCTCCTCTTCCTGTGTGTGCACTTGATGCTGCTATAGCAAGACATTTTTGTTTCTTAGATTCTGACCATGACTCATAAGCTTGTCATTCTTCTCTGCCTGTTTGTGGTCACAGACACTGCGCTCCTCCCAGCTTGGGGGGAGGGGGAGCTTTTGGAAAGTCCTGGTGGCTCTTCTGTTTGTCTCAGCACAACTTCCCAGGGGAGGATCGGTTACCAAACACTGCCTGGCCTTGGGATGGAAAGCAGCGGGGAGGGACTTACCTGTAGGTTTATTACAAGACTGTGTTTTAGAGGCACTGCATAAAAGCAGTAACATCAACAGCGTTTTTGCGGCCAGGAAGGCTCGGCTGAGTATGTGTTGGAGCCTCGTCGTGTGCGCTGGGTACACACCCAGAGAAAGCTGGAAAAACACTTACTGGAGACGAACACAGCTGAAGCTGGAGCCATTTTTCAGATGCCCTATTAGTTCTTTTACCAATATCTCGGGAGTTTATGGTTTCAGACATGCTTAATGCTAGTCTTATTAACTAAGGGTTCACTTTCAGATTATTAAAAATGTCTACTCAGTGAGTTGCTATAGCAGGTTTGTTAGCAGGGTGAGGACTCCGAGCCAGTGGCTGACCCAGTGATGGGGAATTAATCCTTGACTAATAACCTAATTGTCTAGTCCTGAGTTATAAAAGTACTCGTGCCTACTAGTCCTCTCAGAATTTTCATGCATATATGCAGAAGTTACTAAGTATTTAAGTGTTTCTGAGTATTAAGTAGCAATCTGTCAGTTATGAAAATTTGTAAAATCTATTTATGAAAGGTTATTAAAACCATACCGTGTTCATTTGTTTTTGTAAATCAAGGTGACTAAGAAAATAATTTTAGTTATGTAAATAAAATCATATATCATAAAATGTGTAAACTTCTTTCCTCTATTTAACTGCCTAATTGGAAACATCAGGTTTTTTATTTGGAAATTGCAGTGCAAGGATTAAAATGTCACAAGGGAATCTGTTGGGGTAGCCACTGGGGAGCTCACAGTGGTGGAAGGTCAGGAGGCTCTGGGTGGTCTTAGGGACTTGTCTTGCACAATATGTAGGTGAACTGGCACATTGACAGTAACTTGAAAATTCAGCCAGTCCCGCTATTCAAAGAACCCCTGCCTTCAGGTTTCCTTTCCAAGAATAGAGCAGCAGCCAAGGCCACGTTCAGGTGTTTATGGTCCCCTGGCAATGCGCTTGCCCCTTGTTTCTTGAGGCTGGAGTTGGACAGTTCTGGGAGAGAGGGTGTAAAATGCATAGTCATGACTGAAAGTCCATTGGAAGTTGGAGGGGAGATTATGCCCCGAAGCACTGTGAAGTTTAATATACCGAGTGCTTCTGTTTCCATCCTCCCGTTGGACTGTGCAGAAATTCTATGAGCTCCTCCTCAAAGTTCCTGGCAACGAGTGGGTCAGTCAGCAAACACGAGTTGTTGCCACCATAAATCTCACGTGTGGTTGCCGAGGGCCTGTGTCACTTCCTGGGTCAGGCGTGTGCACACACGGACTCCCTGTGCCTTACCGGGGGCTGCCCACGTCCCGGGCACTGCAGCTGCTCGCCCCAGGGCCTGAGTCTGCTCTCAGTTTCTTCTTCAATCTGGACTACAGGGACTGGAAATAAACCTAATTTCTAGGGCTCAGTTATTTGCTACAGCCTTTACCTCTGCATGTTTAGAAACCCATGACAAGGAAAGTGGATACTAACATACTAAACACCCCTTTACATGACCATAGGAGTTTCTGTCTGGTTTATTTTTTCATTTGTCTCTGGTTTATTTTTCTTATAAAGCACATTCTCCGCCAGCCTCCACAAACAATCCCTTCCCACCACAAGGCCAGCTTATTTGGGTGCAAATGTTGAATACAATGTCTAAGAAAAGGACTTGGACAAATACTTTACACATAGAAGAAAATTTGAAGGAAAAGCACAATTTCTTGCAGTATAATCCACACTGCACACACACACACACACACATATACACACACAGTAAATGGCTTTCTCTCCTTCCTCCAACATACACACACAAAGGTGTTGTGTGGTGGTGCTGGTGGTGTTTAGGGTGGTTCTGGGAAATGCCTAAATTCTATGGCCCTGGGAGATGCAGTGAGAGTGGATCTGCAGGTGCAGCATGGGGTGCATCTCAGCATAAAGGCACGTGTGGAGTTTACCCTCTGCTCCTGGACCATTACATACAGAAGTGCCCCGCCACTGATCCTGCCTGCCCTGTCCCCATCCCTTCTCCAACTCTGCAGCCTGGATGGCCTGTTAGAACTGTGTAGAGTCCCCCACCTCTTTCGGAAGCTAGGACTCCCACGAAGGATTATCTTAGCTGAGGTGATACGAAACCAGAACCTGTAGGTAGAGAAGTTTGCGATCTGAGGCACGCTACCCTGTCCTGTGGCTCAGGCTGGGTGGGTGGTTGTCTAACAGCTGGGAGAATAAGCTTCACTCTTCAAGTTAATGGGGCACACACTGCGAACACCCAAAAGAAAGCACGGTTAATCTTTGCAACTCAGGTTTCGATTGCCCTGTCAAGTGACAAGATACTTTTGCAGATGTTTCTGATGTGTTAAAACACAGGACCTGGCCAACCAAGATCTCTCAGCGGGAGCCCAGGCAAGCTAACATGACAGGGAGGCCATTTGGCTTCAGGCTGCAGGGACGTGGACATCACAGGAAGCTGGGCCAGGCAGCATGGAGAGGGCAATGATCTGAGACTACTCCCACCACTGTGACTTCAAGACTTCTGTGCCACGCCAGGAAAGACCATAATCCTGCATCCCTTCTGATGACAAGGAACAATTCAAGTTCAAAATGTGGACAGGCAAGGTAAGAAAAATGCAGTCTAGAACTGAAAATATAAAAAGGAAAAAAATTTATTTTTTGAGAAGGAAGTCATTTGATGCTTCAATACAAACAATATTTGCCATGCACCACACTGTCAAGTTCTTGAATAAAAATGCATAGTCCATTTGAAATGTCCATGTTTTAATTGATCTTTGTTAATTTGTAAATAGCACCAAAGTAAACCATATTTTTTTGGCTGCTCTTGTTTCTCACTTGCCCCCACCCCCAGTCCCTTTCTGCACTTGTCATTTCCCCACCGAGGAAAGTCATTCCTGTGAGTTGAGAAGGGCCGAGCCCCGGAGAAGGAAGAGCATAAAGCTGCCTCTTGCTACCTGAGGCGAGGGACTGTGTCCAGAGGCTGCAGGGAGCCCATTCAGTGCCTGCCTCACAGCCCCTGGCCTGGGGGCTCTTCTCACCAAGGTCATAGGACTTGCTCCATGCTTCTGCCTTTCTTCAGAGAGTTTTAAAGACCTTGAAATTTTTCCTAAAGGCTCTGTGGCCACAGGGCCTGAGAGGCCAGGAACACCCAAAGGGTTTGGGAGACTTCATGAATGTCTGGGGGCCAGGGGGTTGATTATAGGAAATGATTTTTAAGACTAGGAATAATACAGAGGGGAAGATTCTGGTCTCTCTCAAGACAGTCATTAAAAGAAGTATTGTGGGAGAAAGTTGTATTTTTAAAGAGAGGCCAGATGATCTATAATCCTTAGCTTTGTAGAAATAAAGACCACCCAAGTGAGAATAAGCACAGCTACTTACTCTGAACTTGCTCTAGCAGGGGGCTCCACTCTGATTTTGGCAGACACTCAAGGCAGGCAGAGGAGTCCGTGGAAACAAAAGGAGGTGGGAGGCCTCAGGTGGGCTGTCATCAGAGGGGGTTGGCATGGCAAAGCGGGAGGCTTTCACTAGAAGCAGGGCATGTCATGTGACTCACCTGGGGAACATATTTGGCTTTCTTAGGCTGGTTTTGAGTTGGAAATGGGAGCACAAAGTAGAGAAGCTAGCAGTCATTGGCCAAGTCTTGATTATTCTGGCTGATTATTGCAAAGGTTGTGGGTTAGAGTTCTTTGGTTATATGTGGTCTAGCCATTGTCTGTTTGCATATTCTGTCAGTTCCCAAATTTGGTCTTTTTTTTTTTTTGCTTGTAGGTTGAAAATTTCAAGGAAGTCCAATGGGGAGAAAACGATGACATTTGTAATACTTTAAACAGTAAAGATAAACTTAAAAAAGAAAAATTCAAGGAAGTAAAAAATCCAGATCTTTACCACTTTAAGATTGATTATTCAGTCATCTCCATGGTCAACATCATGAAGTCTTCTGTTATATCATCACAATGATCATCTGACAAGAAAGTGGCTGTGCAGAAGCATTTCAGACCCTGGATAGAAAGCCATAAACCAATATCATGATCACTATGACAACAACAAGAACAATTAATAATCCCTGTAATGTCCTTTGAACCAAGAACTCCAACCCAAGCCAAGAACAAGTCCTATATAGGCCATAAAGATCCACTTTAGAGAGCCAAGTAGCTTTTGCCTTAAGGCATCATATCTCCTGTTCCACCTTCCTGGTTTCGAGGATCCAAGTACTGTATTAGGACTGGCACAGACCATGACTAACCAACAAGAAATCTAGAGCAACATCCATCATTGTCATGCCAAACAGTTGGGATTGATCTGTGTTCCACCTAGGGAAGAGATGGTACCACTAATGACTTTTTCCAGAGTTAGTGATAAGTTTCTTATAATTATTCTACTAGAGGCCCAGTGCATGATGTCTGTGCACTGGGGGTGGGGGGGTCTCCTCAGCCCAGCCTGTGCCCGCTCACAGTCCGGGACCCTTTGGGGGATGTATGCCTGCCGGCTTAGGCCTGGGGAGCGGGCCTAAGCCGGCAGGCGGACATCTCCTGAGGCACCCTTAGTGCCATGGCAGAGGCGGGAGAGGCTCCTGTACCACCGCTGTGTTCACCAGCCATGAGCCCGGGTTCTGGCTGAGTGCACTCCCCCTCTGGGAGCGCACTAACCACCAGGGGGCAGCGCCTGCATTGAGCGTCTGTCCCCTGGTGGTCAGTGCACATCATAGGGGCCGGTCGTTTCGCTGTTCAGTCGATTTGCATTATTATACAGGATATATATATAATTCCCATCAATGGAAATCTGCTAAGCAATGATCAAGTAATCCCCCCAGGAAGAGTACTGAATAATTAAGGGTGACTTCCTTTTGGAGCTTGTGTCTGAATCTGAATTTTCAGCCTTGATGATTTATAGAATTAGGACTTCTGTGTACAGACAAGTTTTGAAATGCTATTCCTACATGCATGAGATGTTAGTCTGAAGCAAACAGAACCAGGCATCCTAACCACTAAAGATATCTGGCAGGGACACATGGAGATCTAGGGGGGAAATCTGTTCATGACAGAAGGCCAGAGCCAGGCCTTACATCAGCTGGTTACATGTGTGGACCCCATAGTGGTATCTTATAGGAAACAAGTATTTGGCTCATCACCCTCTGAAGGTTGTTGAATTTAAATTTAGGGTGTGCTTGGTAGACTCTAACGATTGATTCTTTTTCTGGGAAAGCAGGATACTAGCAAAGTCACAGGTTAACTTGTTTAAAGTAATTTGTTCATGATACTGCAAATGGATCTTCAATGAGACTGGAATTTCCCAGAGGTTTTCATTGTGGAGGTTTGGTGATTGGTAAGATTTGGTGGATGGCAATTGGTAAGATTTAAGGCCGTGCATACTGTTTGGGATAATCTAACAATACTATTAGGATTAGCGTTAGTATATTCTGACCTAACAATTACATAAAGAGGAGAAATGCGAGGAAAAGGCCAGTTATTGGTAAATGACAACCTGGGGTCTATCGGAAATAGAAAGAATGGTTACATGCAAACATTAAAAAACAAACAAACAGAAGTTAGACAGGGATCTTGGTAGAAGTTGTCCACAAACCTAGATCATGTGTTCATTCTACAAGTCTTGAGTTAGCTGTCTGCTTCTGAAGATTGGTTGCTTTTAGAAGATCTCTGAGAATCTTCAGTTTGAAGTTGCCTATTGGAGTAGCCTTCTAATTGTGCGGAATTCCAGATTCTTTAGTTGTAAGCATGAACCCAGGGACAGATGCCATAAAGTTTCGTTTCTGTGACACATGCAAATCTAAAACATATTCAAATCCCTTGGAGGGTGGAAACTAGATAAAACCCATCTGAAGATGTTCAAAGGGCCCTTGAGATTCTGGTTCCTGACCATGTCCCACTTTTATAGTTCTTCCTGGATTATGTTGTTGACGGGTGACACATGACCCAAAAATAACCTCTGGTCTCTTTAAAGCTTCTCTTCCAGTGTTGATTTAAGCTAGTAATCAATTTATACCCTATGAGTAGTTTGGGGGAGAAATTTAGCTAATATCCATTAGAACTCCTCTGATGCTACCAAGCAAGTATCTTGGGAGCACCACAGATTATATAAATGAAGAGCACAGTCAGATTCTTCCCACTCTTCCTTTTCAGAATCAGGGACTAAACATTGGTATTTTATAATGGTGTCTTTCAGTCCCTGCAGAGATTTATCCTTGGAGGGTTTGGATTTGGTCATGACCTTGGTTAAGACCTTATTTGTCAGGATAATCTGTTAGAGCATTTCCTTTTAGCTTCAACGTTATCTCCTCTTGCAGCCAACTCTCTAGGAAATAGAGTGCATCTAAAAGTTGCTTAACTTCCTATCCATTTTGGTCAGAGATTTAAAATCCCAAAATCATGTACTACTACAAAAGCATCTTTGGCTATCTGTATATATGTTTACTGTCTATTCTTTGTTTAGTTGACAAGTGCTAAAAAATTCAATAGGTTTTGCCATCTGGGCTGATTTTACTTCAGATAAGAGGACTAGATTCTAAAAGAGATCTTTAGTGAAAATGTATGCTGTTTCATAACTTCCAGCTTTAGTTTTGAGGTATCAACAAACAGTATGAGGTAAGGATTCTCAATGGGAGACTAATAAATCTGAGTGAGGTACAGAGAGTTCCCTAATTATCTGAAGTTAGATCATCACAGGGCTCCCCTCCTTCCACTAGCAGGATTCAGGGTATTGTGGCAGTGAATAATAATAGAAGGAGAGCAATAGAATTTCATAAGAGGTTAATCAACTGGTTAATAAGTGCTGAGTTCTCAGTTGGTAGTAATGTCTGTCCTGCAGGAGAACCATGAGGCCAAGTAGTAAGCCTAAAAAGAGCCCAGCAGAAGCATTAAGTAATTTTGCAGCAGATCACAGGGAGGATAAGTCTTTGCATGTGGTCAAGGGAAGGCTATAGCACTAATAAGCTATAGGTTTTTGGATGGTTCCCACGAAACTCCAAGGGCAGCTTGAGATTGCTCATACACAAATAGACAAAATGGCTCTAGTTGTTATGAATGATTAGGGAAGGGGGCTATTGAGAAGCTGTCTTCAGGTTCCAGAAGTCCTGATCAAGTTGGGCTCTCAGAGGAGAAAACCAATTTCTGAGAACTTAGTCAATTCATAACAAGGTATCAGAGCACCTAAACATATAAAGCAAATACTGAAGGATATAAAAGGAGAGATCAACAGTAATAGAATCATAGTAAGGGCCTTTAACACCCCACTGATATCAATGGCTAGATCTTCCAGTCACAAAATGAACAAGGAAATGGTGGCCCTAAGTGACAAATTGGACCAAATTAATTTAATTGATATTTTTAGAGCATTTCACCCCAAAGCTGCAGAATATGCATTCTTTTCTTTCTCTTTTTTTAATAAGTGAAAAAAAATCTCAGGTTTAAAAGTAAAGTATGAGAAGTCAAAGTCAGTGAAATTTTATTTATACAAGATAAAAAAAAATATTTTATTTATTTTTCAGTCTTTATTGTTAAAAGTATTAATATGTCCCCTTTTTCCCCCTATTGATCCCCTCCAGCCTGCCCTCCCCCCAACCCCAGGCCTTCACCACCCTATTGTCTGTGTCCTTGGGTTATGCAGATATGAATACAAATTCTTTGGTTGATTACCTCCCACCCACAGCCCTCCCCCCATCTTCACTCCAAGATTCCACACTCTATTCCATGCTTCCATGTCTCTGGATCCACTCCATTCATCAATTTATTTTGTTAATTATTAGATTCCATATATGAGTGAGATCATGTGATACTTATCTTTCTCTGACTAACTTATTTCACTTAGCATGATACTCTTCAGGTACCTTTATGCTCTCTCAAGGGATAAGATATTCTTCTTTTTTACTGCTGCATAGTATTCCATGGTATAAATGTACCACAGCTTTTTTATCCATTTCTCTACTGATGGGCACTTGGGCTGTTTCCAGATCTCAGCTATTGTAAATTGAGCTATGAAGATGGGGATGCATACATTCCTTTTGATTGCTGTTTTGGGCTTCTTCTAGTTATATTCCTAGAAGTGGGATCACTGGGTCAAAGGCAGATCCATATTTAATTTTTCGAGGAAACTCCATACTGTTTTCCATAATGGCTCCACCAGTCTGCATTCCCACCAGCAGCGTGCCAGGGTTCCTTTTTCTCCACATCCTCGCCAGCCCTGGTCATTTGTTAATGGTACCCATTCTGGCAGGTGTGAGGTAATACCTCATTGTCATTTTAATTTGCATCTCTCCAATGATTAGTGACTTAGAGCATTTTTTCATATGTATTTTGGCCATCTGTATGTCCACTTTGCAGAAATGTCTATATAGGTCCTTTCCCCATTTTTAGATTGCATTATTTGTGCTATGTCATTCTGTATTTCTGACTGTTCTTTTTTCATATTTACTATATCTTTTTTTAAAAAAAATATATTTTATTGATTTTTTACAGAGAGGAAGGGAGAGGGATAGAGAGTCAGAAATATCAATGAAAGAGAAACATCGATCAGCTGCCTCCTGCACACCCCCTACTGGGGATGTGCCCGCAACTAAGGTACATGCCCTTGACCAGAATCGAACCTGGGACCCTTCAGTCTGCAGGCTGATGCTCTATCCACTGAGCCAAACCAGTCAGGGCTTTTTTAAAAAATATATTTTATTGATTTTTTTACAGAGAGGAAGGGAGAAGGATAGAGTTAGAAACATCGATAAGAGAGAAACATCGATCAGCTGCCTCCTGCGCACCCCCTACTGGGGATGTGCCCACATCCTTGGGCACATGCCCTTGGGCACTTGCCCACATGCCCTTGGCTGGAATCGGACCTGGGACCAGTCAGTCCACAGGCTGACGCTCTATCCACTGAGCCAAACCAGTTAGGGCTATATCTTTTCTCATGCTGTTGAGCATCTTTGCCATCGTTATTCTGAACTCTATATCAGATAAATTCTTTATCTCCATTTCTTTTATCTGTTCTTCTGGAGAATTCTCTTGTTCTTTCATCTGAGGGTTTTTTCCGTCTCATTTTGGCTGCCTATGTGGGTTTGTGACTATGTATTAGGTAGATCTGCTACGCCTCTCAATCACTAGTGCAGGACACTGTCAAACGCTGTTTCTGACTAATTAGATCAGGCTATATGTTCTTCTCAATTGCATATGGAATATTTTCCACAATCGACTGTGTGTTAGGGCACAAAACAAGTCTCAGTACATTTGAAAAGACTGAAATCGATCAAGCATCATCTCCAGCCACATCGGTATGAAACTAGAAATCTTGCTTCTCGAGGTAGGCCTGTATTGCCATGAATTTTCCTCTTAGGACTGCTTTTGTTATGTCCTGTGGATTCTGGGTGACTGTGTTTTTATTCTCCTTTGTCTCACGGTATCTTTTGATTTCTTCCTTGATCTCATTGTTGCCCTGTTCAGTGTTCAGTAGCATGTTATTTAGCCTCCATGTGTTCGTGTGCTTTTCAGTTCCAAATACTCTGGTGTTCATTTAAAATTGCAAAGTAAGTTTCTCCTTATGAAATTTGCAGGAGGGTGTCACAGAGCAGGAAGGCATGTTTTGGAATCAAGGGCTCCCAGGCTCATAGTTAAGGGCAGGGAAATAGAGAATATCTGTGGGTTAGTTGGAATGCCTGCCACCTGTGGCTCTTTTATGTTTACTCCAAAAAGGAGGCTGAGCAAAGATGGCAGGGTTTAATGCAGAAAGAGTATTACTTGTATCTACCAGAAATGCGTGAGGTTGCCGTATATAGTGAGTGGGTAGAACTGTGTCCCCACAAAAGATATGGTCCAGTCCTCGCCCTCAAAACCTGTGAGTTTGACCTTATTTAGAAACATGGTCTTTGTAGATGCAATCAAGTTAAGATGAGGTCATATTGGGTTAGGATGGTATCCTCAGCAGAAGAGGGAAATCTGGACAGAGATAACACGTGTGAAGATGGGGGTCGAGATGGGAGTGATGCATCTACAAGCCACGAACACCCAGGACTGCTGGCAACCACCAGAAGCTAGAAGAGGTGAGGAAGGATCCCCCCAGGGCCTTTGGAGAGAGGGTGGCCCTGCTGACTCCTTGATGTTGGACTTTAAGCCACAACATCATTTTTGTAGTTTTATGCCACCCAGTTTGTGGTAGTTTGTTCCAGCAGCCCAGGGAAACTAACACACTATCTACATGTCTAGTTAATTCACCTGGAGTATTTAAGGGTATGGCAGGATATCGGGTACTTTTCTTCCTTGGAGCACCCTCATAAGTCAGAATTAAGGAATTTTTCTTTGTCTCATAAGATGAGACCATCTTTATTTCAGTGTTCTTTTTTCAAGTGTCCTTGTCAGTAGGTGGTTTGTTGGGGAGTAAGCCACCTCACTGCTGACCTACAGGGCCCCAAGTTTATTTTGTGTCCTGTCTTGTATTTGTTCTAAAACCCTTTTAAAATGCCTGCCAGGTATTGTCGTTCCAGTCAAGGGACTATTTCCCATTCTAAGTTCGATTTTTGAATGTGGTCTCCAGTTTCAGGTTTAACTTCATTAACAAAATGAGGTGAAAGGGCAACTTTTTAAACTCCCAAATATTGTTGCAATTGTGGGCCCTGAGAAAGAAGACACCTACTAAGAAGAACTCCTGGTGGCTAACTGGTCTCAAATTGTAACAAAAGAGAGCCTAGAAGCCACTTATTCTACACAGAGGCCTTTCCTGCAAGCTGCACTTCACAGCGGCCAGCACTGAACAGCCTGCCTGCACTGTGCTTCTGCCAGCTGAGCCAACCCTTATAGAGGAGTTCCTGGAATCCTATTTCAACCAATAGGACTGAGGCTTGCCCCATCCAATCAGAGCTGCACAGCTATCTCTCTCCCGCCCACCCCCCTCCCCCATCAACATCTTTACAGACCAATCAGAGAAGCTCCACTCTGACCAATTAGGGAAATGTCTTTTGGACTAATCAAACTATGAGGACAGACCAATCAGGGAGCAAGGCCTGAGGACTTCTGTCTATATAAGCCAGATCTGGCTCTGGGAGTACAGTTCTGAGAGCTGGGCAGACCAGACCCATAGGAGCAGAGCAGAGCTGTCCAGCCAGAGAGAGGCCTGATCCCAAGACTGCCTTGGCCCCAGGGCTGCCTCACAGCTGTGCTGTTTTCACAGCAGTGCTTACTGTATAACAGCTGAGATGTTTTGCACTGAATAAAGTTTCCTTCCTCACTGCACCCCAAATTGGGGGTTATTGTTGGCATTGAATTGGCTGCAAGAACACAATGCAGTTCCTAGCCTATCCCAAAGTCTCCTGTAGATTCCTCTTTTCTCTGCATTGTGGTTCATCTGTTTTTATTGGAAATGTTTTACAGAGGGCTTTCAGGAGAACCTTTTTGTGTACTCTCTTTCTTGTGGAAAGGATTCTGTATGTCCCTTCTCAGGTGAATCCAGTCAACTTTTCCATTTAGCACCTGAGGTTTTAAACAATATATGTACAAGTGGATATAGGTCAGATAACACTGGGTCACATAACATTCCACAATATTCTAGATCAGTAGTCGGCAAACTCATTAGTCAACAGAGCCAAATATCAACAGTACAACGATTGAAATTTCTTTTGAGAGCCAAATTTTTTTTTCTTTTTTTTTTTTTATTGCTTAAAGTATTACAAAGGGTATTACATATGTGTCTTTTTTTTTTCCCTGCCCTTGACTATCCCCTGGCCTCCCCCACCCCCCAGCGTCCCATGTCCATTGGTTATGCATATATGCTTGCATACAAGTCCTTCGGTTGATCTCTTATACCCCTCCCTCCTGCCCCCCAACTTTCCCCGGCCTTCCCGCTGCATTTTGACACTCTGTTCGAGGCAGCTCTGCCTCTGTATCTATTACTGTTCAAAAGTTTATAATGGTCTCTATTATCCATGAATGAGTGAGATCATGTGGTATTTTTCCCTCATTGACTGGCTTATTTCACTTAGCATAATGCTCTCCAGTTCCATCCATGCCGTTGCAAATGGTAGGAGTTCCTTCCTTTTTACAGCAGCATAGTATTCCATCGTGTAGATGTACCACAGTTTTCTAATCCATTCATCTACTGATGGGCACTTAGGCTGTTTCCAGATCTTAGCTATGGTGAATTGTGCTGCTATGAACATATGGGTGCATATATCCTTTCTGATTGGTGTTTCTGGTTTCCTGGGATATATTCCTAGAAGTGGGATCACAGGGTCAAATGGGAGTTCCATTTTTAGTTTTTTGAGGAAACTCCATATTGTCTTCCATATGCACCAGTCTGCATTCCCACCAGCAGTGCACAAGTGTTCCTTTTTCTCCACATCCTCTCCAGCACTTGTCGTTGATTTGTTGATGATAGCCAGTCTGACAGGTGTGAGATGATACCTCATTGTTGTTTTGATTTGCATCTATCGGATGATTAGTGACTTTGAGCATGTTTTCATATGTCTCTTGATTGAAAGCCAAATTTTTTAAACTTAAACTATATAGGTCGGTACATTGTTATTAACTTAATTAGGGTACTCCTAAGCTGGCCTTTGCTAAAAACGTCTTCATTTTATAATAATAAAGCCACCAACACAAAACAATTACAATTCTTAAATTGATGACAAAACTATCTGTAGGTTTTGCAGCTGGTTGGAAAAATACAGGTAACTTTATGCTTCGAGTAGGTACTTTTGTCACCGGCGTGAGATTTGCGGACGCAACTATCACTAACCACTGCACATGAGACTGCTGGCTGACTGGCTCACTCAACTCATGCATGAATCACGCGCGCCTCCCCTGCGCTTCGTATACCATCGCCCGACCGACACCCCCCACTTCTTCTAACACCACTTCTTCAAAATAGACTCGCCCAGGCTGAAAACCAACATCTGTGCATGGGCCACGAAGTTTCAATCGCGCTGTACGTGCGCACCTGCACGTGGTATTTTGTGGAAGAGCCACACTCAAGGGGCCAAAGAGCCTCATGTGGCTAGCGAGCGGTGGTTTGCCGACCACTGTTCTAGATAATTCTATGAATAATTGCTGGTCTTCTCTGGGTTTGAGGAAATCCTTAATTATAGCTCTTAATTCAGTTTGGATCCAAGGTTTAAATCAGCCGTGGGCAAACTACGGCCCGCAGGCTGGATCCGGCCCGTTTGAAATGAATAAAACTAAAAAAAAAAAAAAAAAAAAAAAAAGACCGTGCCCTTTTATGTAATGATGTTTACTTTGAATTTATATTAGTTCACACAAACACTCCATCCATGCTTTTGTTCCGGCCCTCTGGTCCAGTTTAAGAACCCATTGTGGCCCTCGAGTCAAAAAGTTTGCCCACCCCTGGTTTAAATGCTACAGTTGCCTACATACCTAGTTCCTAAGAGGACTGGACATTCAGAGGCAAATGGAATTTCCGGTCTTAGAAAGTTGTTGGGGGGGTGAAATGCTCCCGGGGACTGGGGGCATTTTGCGTTGGCTGGAGCCGGGGGCAGAGGTATCCCCGCCCTAACTCACCGAGCCCCCTTTCCAGCCCCTGACATCGCCCAGAAAGCGAAAGCGAGGCCAGGCGGCCACCCCGACACAAGTGGCCCAGCTGAGGAGCCGCAGGAACCCCACACAAACTGCAGCCGAGCACAAAGGCACCTGACTGGGGGGGGGTGATGGGGTTCCCCTCTGCGGATTCCGGCCGAGACGCCAGAAGCCCACGTGCTCCTTTCCCTGTCGCCCTCCTCCGCAGCCCTGCTCCCCAGACCAGCCCAGAGCCCCGCATCCTCCTCCCCGAGGTGTCGGGGCTGGGCCTCAGCCTCCGCCTCCGTCTCCCACGATGGCGAGCAGCAGCGGCTCCAAGGCCGAGTTCATTGTCGGAGGGAAATACAAACTGGTGCAGAAGATCGCGCCTGGCTCCTCCAGGGACATTTATCTGGCGATCAGCATCACCCATAGCGAGGAGGTGTCAGTGAAGCTAGAGTCTCAGAAGGCCAGGCACCCGCAGTTGCTGTAGGAGAGCAAACTCTCTAAGATTCTTCAAGGTGGGGTTGGCATCCCCCACATACGGTGGTATGGTCAAGAAAAAGCCCACAATGTGCTAGTCATGGGTCTTCTTGGAACCAGCCTGGAAGACCTCTTCAATTTCTGTGCAAGGTTCACAATGAAAACTCCTTATGTTCGCTGACCAGATGATCAGTAGAATTGAATATGTGCATACAAAGAATTTTATACACAGAGACATGAAACCAGATAACTTCCTAATGGCATTGGGCGTCACTGTTACAAGTTATTCCTTATTGATTTTGATCTGGCCAGAAAGTACAGAGACATCAGAACAAGGCGACACATACCATACAGTGAAGATAAAAATCTCACTGGCACTGCCCGATATGCTAGCATCAATGCACATCTTGGTATTGAACAGAGTCGCTGGGATGACATGGAATCGTTAGGATATGTGTTGATGTATTTTAATAGAACCAGCCCGCCATGGCAAGGATTACAGGCTGCAACAAAGAAACAAAAATATGGAAAAATTAGTGAAAAGATGATGTCCACTCCTGTGGAAGTTTTATGTAAGGGGTTTCCGGCAGAATTTGCCATGTACTTAAACTGTTGTCGTGGGCTGCGCTTTGAGGAAGCCCCGGATTACATGTATCTGTACCCTGAACCACCAATATGACTACACATGTGACTGGACAATGTTAAAGCAGAAGCAGCACCGCAGGCGGCCTCTTCAAGTGGGCAGGGTCAGCAGGCCCAACCCCCACAGGTTTCAAAGCATGAATCAAGGAACAGAAGAAGCAGTGCAGATGATCAGAGCCGCATTTGTTTCTCCCAAAATCTAGAAATTTTAGTTCATATGTACACTAGCCAGTGGTTGCGGACAACCATTTACTTGGTGTAAAGGACTTAATTTCAGTATAGACTGGCTCTGGGCAGCATTGGTGATGCTGTGTCCCGAGTTGTAGCTGCAGTAATTGTGACTATTCTGAGATAGTGAAACATGGTGTCCAGTTTTCTATTGCATTTTTTCAAGTGGAAAAGTTAACTAAATGGTTGACACCACAAACTGGTGGAGAGATTGTGCATATGCCAATTTTTTGTTAAAATCTTTTTCTTTGAACTATATTGCTTTGAGATCTCATTTCAGAAGAACAGCATGAACAGTCTTCAGCCACAGTTGTGATGGTTGTAAATGCTCACAATTGTGCATTCTTAGGGTTTATCCACCCCTGGGGTTTGCAAGTTGTTCACTTAAAACATTCTTAAAATGGTTGGCTTCTTGTTTGCAAGCCAGCTGATATGGTAGCAACCAAAGATTCCAGTGTTTGAGCATATGAAAGACTGCCTGCTTACCTGTGCTAGAAATAACAGCATCTAAAGTGAAGACTTAAGAAAAACTTAGTGACTACTAGATTATCCCTAGGACTCTGCATTAACTCTATAATGTTCTTGGTATTTAAAAAAAGCATATTTGTCACAGAAATTTAGTTAATGTCTTAAAACTAATTATGTATGTATGTTGCTTAGATAAATGTAATCACTGTAAACATCTATATGATCTGGGATTTTGTTTTTATTTTGAAATGGGAGCTTTTTTGTTTATAAGTTCATTAAAAACTAAAAACTGGGGGGGGGGAGAAAGTTGTTGGGGAAAAGTAAGGGGTGTAGACAAGGAAAGAGGAGGGAGAGGTGGGTAGTGGTGTGGTAGGAAAGAGATCAGAAGGATGAGGGGAAGAGGGAGACCTGGATATATAGGAAGGCAGGAGGACGGGCCGAGGGCGTTCTCCTAGGAACATGAGTTTCTTGTTGCTTAAGTATGTCAGCTTGCTCATTAGCTGGCCAAAGAATCTTTTAGTGATACAATTTTTGAATCAGAACATTATTTGGAATCCTTCAAATATCAATAAAAAATGCTGCCATTGGGTCTGGCAAATCTTATTCCCTTTCTTTTCTAATGTATCTCTCAAATGAACAACCTGTTCAAATTAAATGTTCCTTTGCGTGGTTACTGAAGGCCCCACAATTCTTGAAGTTATGCCATTTAGAGAAATAGGCGCAAAAATTGGAATTGTAAAGAGAGTACATATAAGAAGCAGGAGTTTTCCCTGGAGGAGGCGAGGATGTAGATTTAGACAATACCATGAGAACTGGCAACAGTGACTAGGAATAGAAGGCTTATTCACCTCTCGGGACACAAAATCTAGATGGAAGAACCTCATCCTGTTTCACTGGTGACTCCACAGCAAAGTTTGTCCTAGTGGATGCTGGTCTGGTGAGAATCCCAAACTCACAGGTCTGTGAGGCCAGCCAGCTTCAGCAGCAGTGTTCTGACGCCCATGCCTGTGGTCTATCCTATGATTCTCCTTCTTATAACAAACAGCACTTTTAGACAGCACACAAAACAGTAACAAAAAAGACAGCAAAATGAAACGAATGGCCTGGTTCCATCAAAGATGCCAAGCAAATGGGAATCAGTAACAAAACGTGAGTACCAAGCTGAGAATAAATAGCCAAGGAATTCAATGCAAAGAGAGTGAGGTCAGACTCAATGCCGACTTACCATGGCCTTGAGAACTTGATAAGTTAAGGACAGCAAGGCACATGAGGCCTGTGTGTATACTGCACCTGACAAGGCTTCGGTTGGAGGCAACAAGTAGTGCAGACCCTGTCCTGGTGGAGTCACCAGGAAAACTATGAAGAGGAAAGAAGATCACTTAAATGAAAATAGGTAGCAGTGGAGTCAGCCCCCATCACGTGCTTTGGCAGAGACACAAAGGCAGGCCAGGGGGGTGGGAAAGCTTTATAGTTATTTTGTTAAGCCTCAGATTAGAGGGAAATGTGTGTGTGTGTGTGTGTGTTTAGAAAAACTACATTCTTCTAATATTAATCATACCATAATAGTACTTTAGTATTTTCCCCAAGGGAACTACTAATTTATAAGCCCCAGTATATCATTCATTGTCTGCCATAAAATTTGAATTATGCATTATCTTCTCTCCGAATTCAAATTACATACATTGTATTTGACTTGGCAGTCAAAATAACAATAAGCTAACAATTTAAATCCATTGATGGAACCTCAATTATTTTGAAAACAATTCTAGTGGAGGATTCAAATAACAATTTAAAAGAAATGACAACCCAGATCAACCCTGCTGTTTCAATTTCATGCCAGGCTCTGTGCTGGGAGAGCCTCTGAAGTTCCCTCTCCAAGTTTCTGTTCTCTCCAACGTAAACTGAGGACTATAACCTACTCCACTGAGATGGCAGGAGACTCTCACCAGGCTGGTCTCAGTACTAAAAAATAACCAGAAACCAGGCAGAAAGCTTAATTCTGACCAGTGGTCAATTTAATCAGGCATGCTGTCTGCTTGAGTAGCTGGTCAAGTGGCAAAGATTCTTGCATGTGCTCATTTCAATTCATAGGTATCAGACACATACTATGTGCAAAGAAAGTACGAGGAGATGAAGAGGCATAGCTCCTCTCTTCCGGAGCTCACAGGCCCAGGGGACCCATGACTCGAGGAATTCTGTACTCCTGGGCCGGGCTGGCGGGAAGGGCTGTTAGGAAGAATCCTCTCCTGGAATGCCGCTCCTGTGGGTGCACCCACAGCCACCTGAGCCTTCTGCTCTGACTTAGCGCACTTGGTGATGACAGTGAGCTCCCGCCTGCAGCCTGCAGCCTGCTCGGCACCGCACCGAACACTGCAAGTAGGAATTGTGTTTCATCCTCACAACCACCTTGGGAAGCACATGCTGTTGTTTTGTCCCCACAAGGCTGCTGAGGAAACGGGCTCGGAGAGCCTAAGCCCGGAGAGCCTGCCGAGATAACCTGGTGAGGAAGGCAGCGCGGCGGGAGGCAGGCCCAGAGCCCCAGAGCCGTTCGCACTCAGCGCAGCCCGTCCCCCCAGGCAGGCAGGCGGCTGCTGCCCGGCGTCCCCTCGCCTGCTCAGGGCGGGACAACGTGCCACGGGGCTGTCCCCGGAGCCAGCAGTGGGGTGCAGGGCCTTTCCTTCTCCCTCCCTGAACTCATACAATGTAAGACCAAGAAGCCATTTCCAGGAACGTTTCCCTCATTTTACCTGTAAGGAAACTCGGGTTCAAAGACGTGGAGGGGGGAGCCTAAAGGTCACTGGCAGCCCCGGGCTTCCTCCCCGGGGAACGGCCCAGCTCCCCAGAATATTCAGACACCTCTGGCGACCTGTCAGTCCTGGGCCCAGCGCCCACGCAGGCAGCACACACCGCCCCTGGGGGCTCCCCGGCAGGACTCCCGGCAGGACGCTCGGCAGGACGCTCGGCCCCCGGCGAAGCTCGCCCTCCCGCAAAGCCGGCCGCTGGGGCTGAGCCGATACCCCTCTCCCCGCGGGCGGCTGCCGGGCGAGAGCAGTTTCCTGCTTCGGGCACTCCCTTCGCCTCCGATCATTTCCGGTTTACACTGGCACACACATTTTTAACAGATAATCGATTAATCCATACTGTATGGATTGCCAGTTATTGAGCTTTGTAGGCGTTCCCTGGGCAACGACGGGGGTGGGCGGAGCCGCCGCGGGCGGGGGCGGGGCGGGCAGGCGGGCGGGGGGCGGGGCGGGCTTCCTCGCGCTGCCGGAAGTGGCGGGGCGGGCGCCGCGGCGCGGCCCTCGGCGGGCAGAACACAGACCGGCTGCTGCGAGGAGGAGGAGGAGGCGGAGGAGGAGACGGCGGCTCCGTGCGGGGCTGGTGAGCGCGGTGAGTACCCGGTCCCCCCCGGCCTGGCCCGCCTGCGGCCCCGCCGGGCGCGGCTCGGGGCTGCGAGTCCGTCCGGGTCGGGTCACCGGGGGCCGCCGCGCGGACGAGCCCCCCGAAGCCGCCTCTGGTGTCAGGAAGAGCCGCTTATCCGGGCAGTGGGTGTTCTTTGGAGAACGCTGTCTGCGGGTTTATTTTTATCCTCCTTGTGCCGGCTCCCTCCCGGCCGCCCGCCTAGGGGTGCAACGCTCGGGGGGGACCTCCGGCGTGGGTTCATCTTGAAAATTGCGCTGTTCTGGAGCCACTTGCTGAGGAATCGCGTGTGAACGCAGTCGCGATGCGGCCGTTGGTGGTGGTGGTGTGGGCAGAATGAGAAGGTGGCCGCAGAGCAGGCTCGCCCTGCAGCCGGGGCCGGGGCCGGGGCTGGCTCCCGGGCGGTGAGCGCGGCCTCTGCGTGTTGTCGCGACGGAGCGTTCGGGGACGGAGCGGGGACCAGTGTTTGACGGCTGAGAAGGTCACGCTCGCTTTGTGTTGTCATCTTGATAACCGTTCGTTTAAAATGACCCTGTGACCAAAACAGCGTGAAAAGCGATGTTGGGCTTCCAGCATGTATGGCTCAGAGGATGTTGACACACAGAAGCACAGTTTTAGTTCCACCCAGTTTGGAAATTACATTTTTTTTTCTTATCTTTTTTTTTTTTTTAATTGAGGTGTAAGACACGAGTGAAGTCATCAGGCGCATAAATCTTCATTGTACAGCTCAGTGAATTTTTATGTGTTTGTGAACTTGGGTCACCACCAGCTTGATGAAGTGACCCCTGCATTTGTATAGAACATTTCTGTCACCCCAGGAATTTCCCTCCGCTTCTTCCAGTACTGGCGAATATAAATCAACCCTTCCCTCCCTGGTCTCCATTTCTTCATCTGTGCAGTGGGGGAAGTATACCTACCTTTTCAGAAAGCTTTTGGAAAGATGCGGCACAAATTGAGGGTTTCTGGCTGTTTTAACAGCTTCTTTTCCCCAACCTCTTGCCCCTAATCAGCCTTTGGATTTCTGTCTTCATATATTAGTTTTGTCTACTTGGGGCTTCATATGAATGGAATTGTACAGTATTCCCAGCACATTATGGTGAGATTGGTTCATGTAACATTGGTTCATTTTCTTTCTTTTTTGCTCTGCAATACTTGTTTGTGTGATTTACGATTACTCTTGTATTGATGTTATATTTGTGTTTCCAATTTTTGTATATTATGTTTTGAGGACTGCTGTGGACATTCTTGTAAACGTCTTGGTGAACATCTGTATGCGTTTCTGTCAGCTGTGAAATGTCTGAATCATCAGATAGGCAGAAAATTACCTTTAACATGAAGCCTTTTTAAAAAGGTAGAATGTCTTGTTTTAACTTCTATAATGTTAAAGATTGGTAAAAGGCATCACTATTATGATTTCAAAACTTAAGTGACTCATTATCACATTATTAGTTTATTTAATCCTTGGGGTGCATCCCTGGGATGATCTTCTCCCAGACTGTTACTGCTGCTCTAACTGTCTGTTGGAGAAGTCTGTTAGAGCTGGTGGCGATCTGTCCCTGAGGCTTGTTGTATAACACTTAGGTAAGACCTGTGTTACTCAAGTCAGTGGTTGTTAGGGGAAATGAAACACCAGAAAGATATGACTAAAAATGGATTGAAGAATCATGGGATTGCACATCAAAGAATTATTACACTGTTATTGTCATCCTACCCAAGTATGGGTAGAATATATAATTGAATTATAGAGTTAGTTACAAATGTGAATTTACTACAGGATCACAGTGATTTCTAGGGTTCTAAGATGCATTGATACATTTATCATGGGAATCAACAACAAAAATCACTAAGCATTTGTGGGAAATCGGTAACGTGGAAGAGATGCCCCAGGCTGAACAAACATAAGAACTAGACCTGAAACAACGGAGTCCATGAAAGAAACAGAAGAAACTTTAAAAGAAATATTCGTGTGCTAGATTTAGAAGGATATCATGCCATTTGAACGCATACAAGCTGCCCTGAAAGTAAGCAATCAGTCAGTTCTTGAATATTAAAACTTGGAAAATAGCCATAACATCGAAAAGAGATCTAGAAGAGCCATTTTACATCTCATAAGAGTTCCAGGAGGTAAAAGAAATTGGAAGAGGAGAAATAACCACAAAGAAAATAGAGATCATGAGAGTAGGAGTATCCAGGCAGAGTCTTGGACAGCTGAAGCCAGACAGAAAGACAGTATCAGTTAGGAGACAAAGTACTGGCGAATATAAATCAACCCTTCCCTCCCTGGTCTCCATTTCTTCATCTGTGCAGTGGGGGAAGTATACCTTTTCAGAAAGCTTTTGGAAAGATGCGGCACAAATTGAGGGTTTCTGGCTGTTTTAACAGCTTCTTTTCCCCAACCTCTTCCCCGTGCAACTCACCTTTAAATGCCAGATTTCCCATTCCTACTTTATAATAGTAGAATGGAACCAAAATATTGTCAAAAGGAACAAGGAAATTTCTCTGAGTAGAAGTATTTGAGTTTATGAATAGAAAAGGCTGATACATTCTGATGAAATTTATGAACTTCATGGATAAATGTACACTCATAAGCTTCCAAAGAGAAGCATATGGTTACCTATAAAGGGATGGAAACCAGACTTGCAATTAGGCTTTTAATCTGGACATGGAATGTTAGATGACAGTGGAGCAGTTACCTAACTAAAATGTGCTCATGGGACATATTTTGAACTCTGAATCTTATCTCTAAACTGTCATTCAGAGCAGAAGCAAAATAAGTCGTTTTCAGCCAGACCCCAGGAATACCCCAGCATGTTTACATCAAATAAAAAATAATCTAAGAAAAACAGAGATGGAGTTCAAGAAATAGTGATCAAAGAAAACAGTAAAACATTTCTCAACTCTAAGGTATTGACAACCATAGCTAAGAAATATGCAATACTAAGGAAGGATTCATAAAACAGAGTAGGTATAATAAGTCTATAATTTGGAACAAACATTCAACCTGATTTTTTTAAACTTGGTTGAAATAGGTAAAGGCTTTTTGGAAGACCTATCCTGAGCAGGGAGAAGCTATAGATACTGACTAATTACATGTTAGAATAAACTCTTTAAGGAAATATAACTCAGCAGTTCCATCTCCAGGGATTCATCCTATAGACGGAATAATACGTGTGGAGAGTCATGTATATATAAGGCCTTTTATACTGAAAATAGAGGCCCGGTGCACAAAAATTTGTGCACTCGGGGGGGAGGGGGGCCCCTCAGCCCGGCCTGTGCCCTCTCACAGTCTGGGACCCCTCAGGAGATAATGACCTGCTGGCTTAGGCCTGCTCCCGGGTGGCAGAGGGCAGGCCCAATCCCTAGGTGCAGCCCCTGGTCGGGCTCAGAGCAGGGCCGATTGGGGAGTTGGGGCACCGCCCCCTGTCATACACAGAGCAGGGCGATCGGGAGGTTGTGATTCCACCCTCAGTCACGCTCAGGGTAGAGCTGATTGGGGGGTTGGGGCACCATCCTCTGTCATACTCAAGGCAGGGTCGATGGGGAGGTTGTGGCGCCACCCCCTGTCACGCACAGAGCAGGGCCAATCAGGGGGTTGGGGCATTTCCCCCTGTCACTCACAGAGCAGGGCCCATCAGGGGGTTGGGGTGCCGCCCTCTATCACCCACAGAGCAGGGCCGATCAGGGGGTTGGGGTGCCACCACTCTCACACTCAGGGCAGGGCTGATGGGGAGGTTATGGCTCTACCCCATCACACACAGAGTAGGGCCCGTGGGGGGGGGGGGGTGTTGGGGCGCCACACCCTGTCACACACAGAGCCGCAGGGCAATCGGGATTTGGGCGCTGCCCCCTGTCACGCTGATCCCGGTGCTGGGAGGCCTTGTGGCTCCGCTGATCCTGGTGCTGGGAGGCATATTACCCTTTTACTGTATAGCATAGAGGCCTGGTGCACGGGTGGGGGCTGGCTGGTTTGCCCTGAAGGGTGTCCTGGATCAGGGTGGGGGTCCCCACTGAGGTGCCTGGCCAGCCTGGATGAGGGGATGATGGCTGTTTGCAGCTGGTCACACACCCTTCAGGGTGGAGGTCCCCACTGGGGTGCCTGGCCAGTCTGGGTGAGGGGCTGAGGGCTGTTTTCAGGCTGGGGGTGACTGAAGCTCCCAACCGCTCCTTTTTTCTTTTCTTTTTTTTTATTCTGGGCCAGCTTTAGCTTTGAGGCTTGGCTCCAGCTCTTAGGCCTCCGCTGCTGAAAGTAGGTTCCTGGCCTTTGCTTACAATGTTGCGATCCTGCTGGCTGAAGCCAGGCAGGTTTCTGGGGTTTTGTTTAGCTTCTATGTTTGTTACATAGTTGCTTGCAGCTCAGAGGCCTGCAGCGGCAGGCGGGGAACGTTGGAGTCCTCCGTCACTGAAGCAAGCAAGCCTCATGTTAGTTTCAAGCTGCCTGGCTGCCGGCCGCCATCTTGGCTGACAGTTAATTTGCATATTGCCCTGAGTAGCCAATGGGAAGGGTAGCGGTCGTACGCCAATTACCATGTTTCTCTTTTATTAGATAGGATGTGTAATCGTGGCAATAGATTTGGAAGGATACACAAAAACTGGAAAGAGGAGAACTGTGCCTCTGAGATAGAAAGGAGAGGTTTCATTGTATGCCTAATACCATGGGTAACATTTTAATCACATGTATTTATTTGGGGAAAATATAAAAAATTGGGGGAAGTGTAAAAAATGTAAAACTTTAGAGCACAGGTTGCCAAACCTAGCTGGCCACTTATTTTAATCTGACCTGTTACCTAAGAGTGGTTTTTACATTTTAAGTGCTTGAAAGAAAAAGAGGAAGAATACTTTGTGACATGAAAATTATATGAAGTCCAAGTTTCAGTGTTCATTGGACCACAGCTATGATCATTCATTTACACATCATCTATGGCTGCTTTTGTGTTACAAGATGGAGCTGACTGATTATGATGTTTACTGTCTGACTCTACCTAAAATGTTTGCTAACCCCTGGTTAGAGGAATATACAGGAATTTTGCTTATGATAAGTGACATTTCCAGTTAGTGCCTGACACACACTAAGTACTCAAAATATTTGTTGAATGAGGTGCTGTCTTATGATGATCATACTTTTATTTTTAAATACTTACAATTGATTCATTGACATGTTAAATAACCTATGTATCGTTTTTAATATTCATAAATTACTCAAGAAATAAAATGTAATTCCCTCCTTCACAAATATTTATGCCTCAGTTTTAATTTGTTTTCTTTTTATTTTCTGACATCATCTTTTCCAAATAATTTTGTGACTTTGTTTTTGTTGTGTAAAAAGTAAACTCAAAACTATAAATTCAGTTGTTTAAAACTTTAATAATAATTATTCTATACAGAAAGTTTAGGAAGATTATACAGAATAGAATTTTAAAAACAAGTAGATTCAAATGGATTATTTATATTTTGCAAAAGGCCGTTGGATACTCTTATATCAGAAGTTAGTTTGGTATACTGCAGTATATGTATCCCGGAAATTATGTATGAAATAAGTATTAGTAGGACCATAAAATTATAGAATCAGAGAGAGACACATCAGTTGGTTGCCTCCCACACATGTCCCAACCCAGGGGCCGGGCCAGGATCAAACCCTTGACCAGGAATCAAGCCAGAGATCTTTCAGTCCTCTGCCCACCCAGTTAAACCGGCCAGGGCACTACACATATTTAAAGCATGCAATTTGATAATTTGAATATATGTATGCATCTGTGAAATCATCACCAAATCAAAAATGATGGACATTATCAATCACTACCAAAAGTTTTTTTGTGCCCTTTTGTAATTCCTTCTTGATACCACCTCTTACACCCTACCACATTCCCATTCCCTGACTCTCCCCCCATTCCAGGCAACCACTGACTCAGTCTCCTTTCTTTCACTACAAGTTTCCTTGCATTTTTTAGAATTTTATATAATTGGATTTGTACAGTATGTACTCCTTTGTTGTCTAGCTTCTATCACTCAGAGTAATTTGAGTTTCACCTATGTCAAAGCTTGTATCAGTAGTTTATTCCTTTTTCTTGCTGAACAGTGATAACGCTGCTCTGAACATTTATGTACGACTCTTTATGTGGACATATGCTTTCACTTATCTTGCATAAATATCTAGGAATGGAGTGACTTGGTTATATGGGAGGTTTATGTTTAACTTGTTAAGAAACTGTGAAAACATCTTACATTCCTGCCAGCAGTTTATGAAAAACTTCTAGTTCCTCCACATTGTCACTAACACATCAGTCTTTAATTTTAGCCATTCTAAAATTAGCCATTTTGAGTAGTGGTATCTCATTGTGGTTTAAATTTGCATTTTCCTAATGACTAATAATGTTGAACATTTTTTTTCTGTACTTATTTGAAGTTTTTGTTCAAATCTTTTGTCAATTTTAAATTGAGTTGTGTTTTTTTTGTTATAATTGTGTTATAATTGTTTTGTTTAATAGTTTTTACAATATATTTGGAATAAAAGTCCTTTATGAAATAAATGTTTTGCACATATTTTCTACAGGTCTGTGGCTTGTCTTTTCATACTTTATAAAAAAAAAATTACGCTTGACATTCAGCATTATATTAGTTTCAGGGGGTACAGCATAGTGATTAGACATTTATATAACTTATGAAGTGTTCCCCCTGATAGGTATAGTACCCACCTGGCACCCTACATAGCTATTACAATATTATTGACTATTTTCTTTATTCTATACTTTATATCCCCATGATTGTTTTACAATTGCCATTTTGTACTTCTTAATCCTTTTTGCCTTTTTCACTCAGACCCCAAACCTAAGTGTTCATCAGTAGATGACCAGGTAAAGAAAAAGTGGTACATATATAGAATGGAATATTACTCGGCCATTAAATAAATGAAACCTTACCATTTGTGACAGTGTGGATAGATCTAGAGCAGCCGTGGGCAAACTACGGCCCACGGGCCGGATCTGGCCCGTTTGAAATGAGTAAAACTAAAAAGAAAAAAAGACCGTACCCTTTTATGTAATGATGTTTACTTTGAATTTATATTAGTTCACACAAACACTCCATCCATGCTTTTGTTCCGGCCCTCCGGTCCAGTTTAGGAACCCATTGTGGTCCTCGAGTCAAAAAGTTTTCCCACCCCTGATCTAGAGAGTATTATGCCAAGTGAAATATGTCAAACAGAGAAAGACAAATACCATATGATTTCACTTATTTGTGGAATCTAAAAAAAAAAAAACAGCCCTAGCTGGTTTGGCTCAGTGGATAGAGCGTTGGCCTGCGGACTGAAAGGTCCCAGGTTCGATTTCGGCCAAGGGCACATGCCCAGGTTGTGGGCTCGATCCCCAATAGGGGGCATGTAGGACACAGCCGATCAGTGATTCTCTCATTATTGTTGTTTCTGTCTCTCTCTCCCTCTCCCTTCCTCTCTGAAATCAATAAAAAATATTAAAAAAATAAAAAACAAAACAGTAGAGTAGATAAAGCTGAGAATCAAATCAGCGATTGGGAATATAAGGAAGCAAAATACACCCAATCAGAACAGCAAAAAGAAAAAAGAATCCAAATAAGTGAAGATAGTGTAAAGAGTCTCTGGGACAACTTCAACCAATGCAGGCAGTCCTCGGGTTATGACAGACTCAACGTATGTTGTTTCGTGGTTACGTTGCCATCTCTCATTTACAGTACTTATAAAAAAAAGTTCCATCATTTCGACGTATGTACATATGTGCTTTATGATTTTTATTATTTACCACAAGTAAAGGTCAGGAATTGTTATCTTTTAAATTTTTTTACTATTTCACTTCATTACTGCTGTGCATGTGCTCCATGTGAGTGACATAGGTGCTTATGTAGGTGGGTTCCGACTTACGGCGAAAATCGCGTTACATAGCTCGGTAGGAACAGATCTCCGATGTAGCCCAAGGACCTACTGTATTCACTTCCACTTACCACAGTCATCAAAACCCTCTAGGGTGAGAAACAGTGCTTCTCACAATGCTAGGAAGGCTCTTGCATCGTGGCAGTGCCAGAAGGGGAAGAGAGAGCAAGAAATTAAAAACATATTTGAAAAAATGACAGGAAACTTCCCTAACTTGGTGAAGAAAATAGACATACAAGTTCAGGAAGCACAGAGTCCCAAACAAGATGAACCCAAAGAGGCCCACATCTAGACACATCATAATTAAAATGGCAAAGGTTAAACACAAAGAGAGAATTTTTAAAAAACGGCAAGAAAAAAGCAGTTAACTACAAGCTAGCTCCCATAAGACAGTCAGCTAATTTATCAACAGAAACTTTGCAGGCCAAAGGGAGTGACAAGAAATACTCAGAATGGTGAAAAGCAAGGTCCTATAATGCAAAGCCATCACTTAGAATGAAAGAACAGATAAGAGCTTCCCAGACAAGAAAAAGCTAAATGAGTTCATCACCATCAAATCAGTATTATATGAAATGTTAAAGGGTCTTCTTTACAAAGAAAAAGAAAAAATATGAACAATAAAACAGCAATAAATACATATCTATCTATCAACAATTGAATCTAAGAACCAAAATAAATAACAAGCAGAACTGAAACAAACTCATAGATACAGAGAACTTTTTGATGGATGCCAGGTAGGAGGGGGGTTGGGAGATGGGTAAAAAAGGTGAAGGGATTAAGAAGTACAAATTGGTTGTTATGGAATAGTCATGGGGATGTAAAGTACAGCATAGTCGGTAATATTCTAATAACTGTGTATTGTGTGACATTTATCAGGATGATCATTTAGTAAGTTATTTTTAATCACTGGGGTGTGCACCTAAAACTAATATAATAATATGAATCAATTGTAATTGAAAATTCAAAATGATTTTTTAAAAAAGATTTGTTAGGCAGGACCAAAACCATGTTTAGTCTAGAGATAAGACCCTTTTGAATACTCTTCCCATTTCATTTCCCCATGAATTTGGGAGGTTTTTCAGTCTGTCTGGTGGGAACGTGCGCTATTCCTGGCCCTATATGAGTGCTGAGTTCTGTGTCCTCTAACTTTTTGTGTGGTTCTTTCCTTAGCATCAATTTCTTCACATGCCTGCACTTATCAGTGCTCTGCGGAATTCCCAAAGACTGTCCTCTTCAGATCTCTGGAGTTCTCTTCTCTGTGCAGATCTCACCTCTCAGATTGTATCCTGTGAACCTAGTTGCCTTGGTCTGCTCAGACTGTCAGCTCCATCTCATCAGCTTAAGGAGTCTGTTGGGCTCTGCTTAGGTTCTGCTCTGGCCTGGAACTAAGGCAGTAAGTTGGGTAATTGTTTCTTGTTTCTCCAGTGATCACTCTCTTTTATTACCAGTAGTCAGTATCTTGAAACCATTGTTTCATATTTGGCGGGTTTTTTGTTTGTTTGTTTTTGGTTATTTCAAGTGTGAGAGTAAGTCTGGTCTCTGTTACTCCCTCTGGGCTATAAGAGAAAGTCTCTTCGGTCTGTTTTAGAGAGTGAGAGTTGATGGCTTCTAAAGTTTTTTGCCACTCTGAGATCTTTGAGTTTGTATTCCACATCTTTAACAGCTTATTTTTTTGTCTCCGCAGTATATCCCATTCTCTCCTCAGAACACTTAACTATCTGCAGTGTATGCTTAGAAGTTTGCTTGGGATTAAATCTGTGCTATGAGTGAGCCGTATTTATGATACCAACACATTGCATAGAATGATGGCAATCAAAATATAACAAAAAAATGTATAAATACAATTCTGTGGAGATCATATATATGTACTAGTGGCCCGATGTACGAAATTCGTGCGGGGGGGGGGGGGGGGGCGGGGGTAGTGTCCCTCAGCCTGGCTTGCACCCTCTCGCAATCTGGGACAGCTGGCTCCTATCCACTCACCTGCCTGCCTGCCTGATCACCCCTAACCACTCTGCCTGCTGGCCTGATTGTCCCCAACTGCCCCCCTTCTGGCCTGATCACCCCTAACTGCATCCCCTGCCAGCCTGATCCCCCTAACTGCTCTCCCCTGCGGTCCTGATCATCCCTAACTGCCTCTGCCTTGGCCCCGCCACCATGGCCTTGTCCGGAAGGACGTCCAGTCTAATTAGCATATTACCCTTTTATTAGTATAGATAGAGGCCTGGTGCACAGGTGGGGGCCGGCTGGTCTGCCCTGAAGGGGGTCCAGGATCAGGGTGGGGGTCCCCTTGGGAGGCAGGGCTGGCCTGGGTGAGGGACTGGGGAGGTTTGCAGGCTGGCCACGCCCCCATCAGGATGAGGGGGGTCTCTGCAGGGGGGTATGGCCAGCCTGGGCAAGGGGCTGAGGGCCGTTTGGGGGTGATTTGCAGGCCAGGCAAGCCCCAGGCTTTGTCTGGAAGGTCTCCCGGTCTAATTAGCATATTACTCTTTTATTAGTATAGATAATTACAATACAATCAGATCACTATGTAAGGTTACTTTCTATAGAACCCCCTTTTTTTTCATTCACAGTTTCCCCTTTTGGTAATAAATCAACATGATGAATGCATTGATGACTGACTTTTTGGTTAGAAAGTGTGTTCTCACAGTGCTAGGAAGGCTCACTCCTAGGAAGTCTTAGTATTGACTTCATCTTGTTGACCACTGGGGACGGGGCAATACTGGAACCATATGATCTGAACTGAGGCCAAATTTTCCCCCCAAAAGGAAAGGGCAGGTAAATGGAAGACAGGTCTTATGGCCTTCATTAGGAAAAAAACACTCTGGATCATTTCTGTCTTATGACTATCATGATCCAGGTTTTGCCTTCTGTCTCATTTTTCTGTATTTGGCATCTAATATAACAATTACATAACTCGTGAGAAGAGTACTAACAGTTTTCTTATACATGCTCAGTAATCATAAAGAGCTGAACTATGTAGAAAAACACAAAGAACAAATAACTTATTATGACAGTCAAACAAAATGGATTCTGAGTTCAGTATCAATCCATAGGTATACAGGTTTGTCGATGTCTTGGGATAGCTGTCTACTTCTGATGTCAGCAGTTACTCACCCTAGAGGGCTTTGATGACTGTGGTAAGTGGAAGTGAGTATCAGAGATGGGTGGATGTCCATTTGTGGTTAGGTGCCTGATAAGGCCCCTTCTAATGGAGTTGAAGAGTATCTTTTATTTGATGTCCTTTTCAATAATCAAATTTTAAAGTCTTTGTCTCCTGGGAATTCACTGTGAAAGGACGCAGTTACCAACTTGGCATTGTCTTGAAATGGCTCTATCAAACCTTGGTGATAGTGTAAGATGCCTCCTTTCAGTAATGTCAGTCCATAAGTTTCTTCATCTAAGTTCAGCTTAAATGCATTGTGATGCATGAAAGAATGCAAAAACTGGAAAATGGGGAGCCGGGGAGCAGGGAAAAACCAAGCAGCTGTGTTGGGTTTTCCATAGCCCTAACTCTTCATATTTTTTCCTCTGATTTTCCTTTGCAATTTACCATAAAAGACAAGTCTTTTGACATATTTCAGGGGCCTTTCTGGAACACTTTATTTCTGTCCATATTGAGACTTTTAACCCTTAAAACCTCCAATTTCTAATGAAAACATCAATTTCTAGTGGAAAGCATTCTTTTTAAAAAAAATGTATTTTATTCATTTTTTACAGAGAGGAAAGGAGACGGATAGAGAGTTAGAAACATTGATGACAGAGAAACATTGATCAGCTGCCTCCTCCACACCCCTTACTGGGGATGTGCCTGCAACCAAGGTACATGCCCTTGACTGGAATCGAACCTGGGGCCCTTCAGCCCACAGGCCAAACCTAGTCAGGGCTGGAAAGCATTCTTTAACTGGACATTTTATAACCTCTGAAAACATTTTATATAGACATAAAAGTCAGTTATTAACAATGACTTATTTTTGTAAAACCCAGGCAAAATAAAGACATGTTTTATTTAAAGCAATAAACTTAAGCAAGTTTTTATTTACTAAGGATTAACCTTAGATCATGTATACTTGAAAAGCATTTGAGTTAGTTTCTATATTTCTGAGAATTTTAAAATACTCAATTCTCGCAAGTGGTTGGCTTTAAATTCATTTTAACAGTACCATCCAGAGGTAGAAAATTATCTCACATTTATAACACAGATATATATAGACACAGACAGACACAAAGAGAGAACAGTTGAATCTAAATTCTGTTTAGGAGGCATTTACAATTCATATCTGTCCTTGACAAGTCAAGTTCCAAATGACCTTCTCCCTTTTAAAATAAGGATAACCATTGATTGATTGATTGATTGATTGATTAAAATACATTTTTATTGATTTCAGAAAGGAAGGGAAAGGGAAAGAGAGATTGAAACACCAATGATGAGAGAGGATCATTGATCGGCTGTAAAAACGGCCATTTTTAATACCACAAAAAAATTGTGTTGACACCTAAACGACATCATAGGTGATCTATTTATTTATATATTCTTTTTGAAGATTCAAGAGACCAATTAAATATGATGTTTTTATTCACTCTGCCTAATGTTATAGCCAGATATTCCTAATTGTGCATGCAAATAATCATTTAAAGTATCAGAGGACCCTCATTTTGGCCATAGTTATAAATGGGAGGCTGACTGTGGTAGGCCTTGTTGGCCTGGGTGGCATGATTTCCCAAGTTAATTTTGAGATCTGTAGAGTGTGAACAAAGTTCTAGGGAAAACATGCACATCTCCAGACAAGCTAATTGCAGTGGATATCTTTATCGGACTGCTTTATACCCTAGAGAAAGTTTTTTCTCTGGAAACCCCACAAAGATTCTTTTCCTCCTAAGAATACTCAAACAAGGGACAGCAAGAGCTTATCAAATGCAGCAAAAATAGCGATGCTTTCCAAGGCAGGGCCCCTCTCTCAGGCCCCCCTCTCTCAGGGTGAACCCATTTCAAGGCTCTCTGTCCTCCCAAGGTCCTGCATGCTTCTCTGGGATTGGCTGCACTACCTCACTGGCACCTTCTCTGCCTCTGGATTCCGGTGTGGAGCAACTGTTAATGGGTTGAGGAGCAAGTGTTCTTTCTCTCTCAGAGCTAAAGAGAGCTCAGGCTCTCATTTAATTAGCAAAGATTTTGTTCAGACTCTCAGTAAGCAATCCAATCAAAAAGCTGAAATTAAAAGCAGCAACCCACTTTTTTTCCCCTCTCCCCGGGTTATCCCAACCATTATCTACCTCAAAGATTTTCTAAAAACAGTTCAAATAAAATCATGGCCTGCTACTTAAAGCAAGGAGGCCCAAGATTCACCCAAGTTCACTTGATACACAGTGGAGAGTCTGTGGGGTACAATGAGCCCTTGCTTTACCTAGTATCGGTCCAGGGCCACAGCATGGTCCTGGGTGGGCTTCTTCGGAATTCTGTCACACTATGCCAATTAAACGCCAATGTGTAGAGAATTTTTAAGAGTTTATTTGAGCCAAACTGATGGCATACACTAGGGAGTAAGATCTCATATGCTCCCTAGATAATTTCTTAATACCAAAATTTTGTTCTGTTTTCTACATCATTTATAATTAAACAAAATTTACAATGTGTAAAATAGATGTTGTCATAGTAAAGCTCAACCCACTTATAAATACACAGCCCTGCGCATGAATCCGTGTGCTAGTAGCTCGCTGCCGTCCTCCAGTAGCTCTCCGCCTGCTGCCCCGCCTTCTTGTAGTTCCACCCCCCCACCCCCCTCATAGCTTGCTGCCCTGCCCCCTCCTGTAGCTCTCCGCCCCCGCCCACTTGTAGCTCGCTGCCCCACCCTCCTGCTGATCCGTGATCCTGTTGTTATATGCTTCATGGCATAACAACCACTTGCATATTACATCTTTATTATATAAGATTTTATGTGGAAATCTTATAAATATACATGTATATATAATTGTAACACAAAACTATATGTGAGATACACTGCTATTTCAGTGGTGAATTAAATTTTTCAAGCTACTTCACTATCATTTGGTTAACTAAAGCAATAAATAGCTAAGGGTACCCATTGTTTGTGGTCTACTAACCATAAGAAGTTTGACTCTATCCTACATTTTATACATATATGTTCCACAAAAAACACACAGTACCGCATCTTTCACAGAAAGCATCCAGGCTTTCCTAATCAGTAAGAAAGTGACTAGGACTCATGTTCCTGGTGATCTTCTTCCATAGGTCCTGCTGCACTGGTAGAGAACATCTGTTAAAAGCCTCCTGTACTATTACGTATCCTTCTTGGCAAACACTTCATTAGAATGGAAGTTCTCTCTGTCTCCTGACTGCTAAGTTTAACCGTCTTTACTTCTAGAGTTAAGAATCCTTTGTTCAGAGAGAAACACGGGAGAGCTCACACAGCTGGTTGTGGTATGGATGGTACCATGTAATTTTGTAAATTTATAAAAGGTTTTTTATTTTTTTCCCTGCAAAAAAAAAACACAACAAAACAAAACAAAAAACATTAAAATGTTCATGTTTTTTCTTTATATAGACTCTAAGCCTTTCCAGAAGTGTAGGAAATCTGTTACTCTGAAAGAATTATGTGATCTAATGCTCAAATAATCTACTGGAGGATTTTGGATGTAAAAATGTTTCTTAATGTGTTTTTCAGATGTCTGTGACCTTTTAAAATTGTTTTTCCCTTCCCTTAATTTTAAGGCTCTTAGATTGACTGATTTGAATCATAGAAATTAATGAAGTAAAATTCTTGACTTGAGTAAACTGAAAGAACCTAAATCTATCTATCAAGCCATTATTAATATAACAAAAACAATTTCTAGAAACTCAGTACCCAAGTTGTGATATGGAATAGGTGGGGAATGGTGTGTTGATTGAAATATTATGTTAATATAGAGCTACATGCAATATAATCTATAATAATATAAGCGTAATATGCTAATTAGACCAGACAGCTGAACGACCTTCTGGACATCATTCCGGATGAAGCCGCAGGGTCCAAGGCAGAGGTGGTTAGGCAGGCAGACAGAGTGGTTAGGGGCGATGAGGCAGGCAGGCAGAGGCAATTAGGGGTGATGAGGCAGGCAGGTGAGTGTTTAGGGGCAATCAGGCAGGCAGGCAGAAGCGGTTAGGGGCGACCAGGCAGGTAGATGAGTGGTTAGAGGTGATCAGGTGGGCAGGTAGAGGCAGTTAGGGGCGATCAGGCAGGCAGGGGAGCAGTTAGGGGCGATCAGGCAGGCAGGCAAGTATTTAGGGGCAATCAGGCAGGCAGAGGGGTTAGGGGCGATCAGGCAGGCAGGCAGAGGGGTTAGGGGCAATCAGGCAGGCAGGCGAGCAGTTAGGGGCGATCAGGCAGGCAGAGGGATTAGGCAATCAGGCAGGCAGGCTAGTGGGTAGGGGTGATCAGGCAGGCAGGCAGAGTGGTTAGGGGCAATCAGGCAGGCAGGCAAGCAGTTAGGAGCCAGCGGTCCTGGATTGCGATTAAACCAGCAGTCGGACATCCTCCAAGGGTTCCCAGATTTCGAGAGGGTGCAGGCCGGGCTGAGCCCCCCCCCCCTCCCTGTGCACAAATTTTGTACACCAGGCCTCTAGTGTCCAAATAATTAGAGAACAGTAGAATCTATTAACACAGACTATGCTAAAAGTAATTTTAATGTTTCTTTAATTCATTACTCTGGTTAGGAGTATTACATGTCATATTTTTGTGTTTTATAAAATATTTTTCTTAATAATTTCTCCCGCAATTTACTAATATTCTAAATTGTATTAATACCTCTCATGGTGCTCAACATATAGTTGTCACATAAATTTACTGAGGCTGCCAACAATTAGTGGATATACTTAAGGAAACAAAATTCTGATTGATTCTGATCTGTTTCTTTCAGAAAGGTCACCACCCATATAATGGAATTTTATCTGATTCTGTAGATCAGATTTCTTCATTCTGGATATCGCGGTAACAATATAGGAAGTATGCATAACTTCTCATTTCTGCAAGTAGACGAGTGCTAAAGGAAGACATTTTTTAAGCTACAGAAGAATTCATTTTGGTGCCTTTTATGAAATCCTGATTTTGTTTTGAATTTTTTGATAACCTTTTACTAAAGGTATGAACACTCAAAGAACTTACCTCGTTTGGCAAGTCCACATTAATAAGAATGCCTAGAAGAGGATTGATTCTTCAAACCCGGACCCACTGGTTGCTGTTGGGTCTTGCTTTACTGTGTAGTTTGGTACTGTTTTTGTATCTTCTGGAATGTGCCCCACAGACTGATGGAAATGCATCTCTTCCTGGAGTCATTGGAGAAAATTATGGTAAAGAGTATTATCAAGCCCTACTACAGGAGCAAGAAGAACATTATCAAACCAGGGCAACCAGCCTGAAACGCCAAATTGCCCAACTAAAACAAGAATTACAAGAAATGAGTGAGAAGATGAGATCATTACAAGAAAGAAAGAATGTAGGGGCTAATGGCATAGGCTATCAAGGCCACAAAGAACAAGCATCTAGTGATCTTTTAGAGTTTCTTCATTCCCAGATTGACAAAGCTGAAGTTAGTATAGGAGCCAAACTACCTAGTGAGTATGGGGTCATTCCCTTTGAAAGTTTTACCTTAATGAAAGTATTCCAATTGGAAATGGGTCTCACTCGCCATCCTGAGGAAAAGCCAGTTAGAAAAGACAAGAGAGATGAATTGGTGGAAGTTATTGAAGCTGGCTTGGAGGTCATTAATAATCCTGATGAAGATGATGAACAGGAAGATGAGGATGGTCCCCTTGGAGAGAAACTGACATTTAATGAGAATGACTTCATAGAAGGTAATGTGAAAAATAGTTATGTTAGTATGACAGAATGCTATTACTGTATGCTGATAAGTCAGTCATTTTCCACAGTATTAAAACATTTAAGTGTTTATCCACTGCATTCCACCAGGAGTTTGAAGTGGCTTTTTGAAAAAAGTTATCATATGATTGTAATAAAGTAGAGAATAAGAACCAGGGAAATAGAATAAATCTAAGCTTATTCAGAAGACTACTACCCAAGCTGAAAACTCTTAGGATTGTTTCTGTATTTACATGTGTATGTATTTGCATTTCTCTCTTATCTGGTCTTGTTCCTTATATTTTTTTAAAAAATGTATGAACTAAGGATCAAGATTTAAAAAACATTTGATAAAGTAATGAAAAAAACTAATTTTGTAGATTAGTGGTTATTCTCTATTTTGGAGAGAGGAGAGGAGATGTGTGAGAACATCAAGGAGGCATACATGGATTTAAAAATGCATGTTTGGCATTTGGGAAAGTATTTTCCTAATACAAACTGCAGAAAGGGCATGGGATTTTTATATATCAAGATGGGACATGACTCAAAAGTTGAGAAACACTGCTACGAATTTGAGATATTTGTTGATTGATATAAACAGGAATAAATACAGATCCCCACTCATCTCCATCTTAATATCCTGTGCTGAATATTTAATTACAAGCTTAAAACCATTTTAGATATAAATCTTTCTCTTTGCTTAACTCTAAACAGTGTAGTGATTTTGACCCTGAATCAGCATGGATGTCACTTGCTATACTGAAATATAATACCTTGAGGCTTTTGGAGGCCATCAGGGAAAGCATTATACTTTTCTGGCATTTCAACTGTCTTCTCCCTTTTGCCACCTCTTTTTTCTGCTGTCACTTCCTGCCATTTTCAGTGGGTTGCTTCTCTCAGAATTCTTCCAGTTCTTCTGCAAGCTCAGGTTTTTGTCTTTTCACTCTATGTTTTTAGTTAATAGCAGAATTGAAAGCTGCTGAGAAAGATAACTACGTAACGTGTAAAATGCCTTCACATCTGCCTGAAAAGAAAGGAACCAAGGCCAGTTTTATATTCTGCTTGTAACTTTCCTTGGATTCTGTCCCTTACAAGATTTTTCTCTGTGTGGAATATATTTTGTCCCTCGGTTTTCTTCCACTGTGATCCTCCTCTCACCAAAAAATAATTACTGACAACTGAGCAATTCCTATTCCTCTTTCCAGACTTCAGCTTAGAAGACACTCCTGGGAAGTCATCTCCAACCTGCAAGTCTAAGATAGCAGTGCTTCCTGTGTGCGCTTGTAACCTCTGCCTGTGTTCCCTCTCATAGTTCTTGTCTTATGGTATTGCTCATTTTCTGATTTGTAGTTCCTGCTTGACTGTAAGCCTCAGGAAGAGTGAGAACAGTCTATCTCCGTTTTATTCCCAGACGTTGACAGTGACTCACACATCTGTAGGTCTAACCTTTCTCCTCAGTGTCACACTTAAAAATCAGCCCAGTAAACTTCCATGTTTTTCTCCCAAAGGCATCTCAAGTCACCATGCTTAAATCTATACTAATTTTTCTTTGTCTGACTTCACTATATTCAGAGTGTGTGTGTGTGTATGTGTGTGTATATATGTGCACACATGTATTTATCACTATATTATTATTTCTTTATTTTTCTGTCTCCATCACTAAACTGACCCTTACTCAAAACTGGGACCATGTAGCCCTCTTTATACCACCAGTGATTGACACAATGGCATTCAATTTATTTTTTGTTGAGCTGAACCAAGCAATAGAAGTTTTAACTCTCAGGTCTAGAATTTAATATTGCTGGAAGTAATTTCTTTCTTTTCATCAGATGGTTAATAGGCTCTACTATTTAAAAATTCATATGTAAAAAGGAATAATTGTCATGTTAAGTATATGTTATAGATTGAATGAATAATAATATGCAGAGCAGTGAACTTTTTTTAACCTCTCCTTTTATAAAGGAGCTAGAGGCCCAGTGCACAAAATTCGTGCATGGGTAGGGTCCCTAGTGGCTGCTGGCTGCCATCTGGGGCCTCCCTTCCCTGGCTGCTGGCAACCAGGGCTTCCACACCGCCCCCTGGTGGTCAGCGCTTGTCATAGCAAGCTATTGAACTCCCATTCGGTCGAACTCCCGAGGGGACACTTTGCATATTAGGCTTTTAGATAGATAGATAGATAGATAGATAGATAGATAGATAGATAGATAGATAGATGATAGATAGATAGATAGATAGTTGTGGGGATAAATAGTGGGATAAATATTTTCACAAACAGATAAAAACCCTACAGATCTGGTTTCATACTTTTGATCTTTGAGTAAAATCAGTATTCACATTGTATGTATAAACTTTGACATGGAGACATCTTTGTCCCTCACTCTTTCTTTTAGGTTATTACCGCACCGAGAGAGATAAGGGCACACAGTATGAACTCTTTTTTAAGAAAGCAGACCTTATGGAATATAGACATGTGACCCTCTTCCGCCCTTTTGGACCTCTCATGAAAGTGAAGAGCGAAATGATTGACATTACTAGATCAGTTATTAACATAATCGTGCCACTTGCTGAAAGAACTGAAGCATTTGCGCAATTTATGCAGAACTTCAGGTAACTCTCAGGGCTTAATGATTTGGCTTAGTGTGCCTGAAAAAAAAATTACACTTCACTTATTTGTCTTCACTGAGTATGATTACTTAGAATTACAGAATAATTGTATAGGCTTTAGGGAACTTTACTTTTTGATATTCTCTTTTTTTTTAAGCATGTGTAGCTTATTGTGTTTTTGACAATTTGAACTGTGAAGTAAATTGAGGGTGACAACTATGAGAAACTACATTTGATGACCCTTATCAATGTGTGTGAATTCATGTTAGGACAAGTTGATTTTTAAAAATAACTATTGAGGCATAATTTCCATACAATAAAATCCACATATTTTAGGTATATGGCTTTCATTACTTTTTTTTTTTTACAGAGAGGAAGGGAGAGGGATAGAGAGTTAGAAACATCGATCAGCTGCCTCCTGCACACTCCCCACTGGGGATGTGCCCACAACCAAGGTACATGCCCTTGGCCGGAATCGAACCCGGGACCCTTCAGTCCACAGGCCGAGGCTCCATCCACTGAGCCAAACTGGCCAGGGCAGCTTTCATGACTTTTGACAAATGTATACTCATGTAGCTACCTCCCTAATCAAGATATAGAACACTGCTATCTCCTCAGAAAATTCCCTTAAGGACAATTTGAATTTTAAAATTAAAATAAATTTTAAAAATACAGTAGTTCCTAGGGTTACGTCAGAGATCCGTTCCTGCAGTGCAACGTAACCTAACGTGATTTTCGCTGCAAGTGCAAGTCGGAACCCCCTACATAAGCACCTATGTCACTCACACGGAGCACATACACAGCAGTAATGAAGTGAAACAGTAAAAAAAATTTAAAAGAAAGATAACAATTCCTGACCTTTACTTGTGGTAAATAAATAATAAAAAACATAAAGTACATATGTACATACGTTGAAATGACGGAACTTTTTTTTTTTTAATAAATAAATGGGAGATGGCGACGCAACCATGAAACGACATGCATCAAGTCCGACATACCCCAAGGACTGCCTGTACAAACATTTAACTAAAAATGGGAGAAAGTTATTCCATGTTGGGAAGCAGAGACTAACAATTTTTGAAAGAATTTTTTGCCATTTAATTTGGATATTTTAAAATGCTGCAGTGTTAAAAGATAACCACACATTAGAATAACTATCTGGAGAGTTTTGCTTATTTGTTTTAATAATTGCCATGTTTTAAATACTGTAATATGCTAGTTTTGATGCTTTGTAAGCCCAGTTTTTATACTCATATTGAAATTAATGGATTTAAAAGTTAGTTAACACTCTTGTGTAGCAGAATATCTAAAAATCATGCTTCCAAATGAGTCTTGTATGTTTTAAAATAGCTCACTTGAGATCTGATTTTCTAAATCATTTTTTATTGCCTTTCTTGGAATTGCCTTCAGAAGCTACATTATTCTTTACAGTAAATCTCATTCATGGCAAATATTCCTTGATGATAGGTGTAACTTCTGGTACTAGCCAGTCTGAAGACAAAATAATTCTCAAGTCAAAAGATAAATATTTATTTGTCTCTGAACTGATTGGACTTAATTCTTTCAGTAGCTTGTATTTTGCTTCTGAAGGCAATACCAAAGCAAAAGTTCCCAAAATGTTTTGAAGAGTGGCAATGTTGTTGGATTGCTTCCATGGCCTTTCCAGGATTACAGTCATTTAAGACATATACATTGCTATTCATTTGCTATGATGCCTTTAATAATTCAACAATATTGCCACTTCTATATTTACTTAAAACTTCATGTGATTTTCTTTTAAATTAATTAGTAATGCCTCATTCATTTTCTTGTTAAAGCTTCATGTGATTGCTTTCTGAATGAGCAGAGCTTCATATATTTTCTTGAATGAACTTTATTTTTCAATTCTGTTAGGGACGTATGTATTCATCAGGACAAGAGGATTCATCTCACAGTGGTGTATTTTGGTAAAGAAGGACTGTCTAAAGTCAAGTCCATCCTAGAGTCTGTTACAAGGTGGGTGAGCCATGTCCACTTAGAAGTCCTTGTTATATAGCGTTAGAAGAGTGAGAATGTCAGATATTTAATGAGTTAATTTGGATTAGTTGCCGTTTAAAAGTTGGCTGAGCATGTGAATGGTGCTGATAAGTTCCTCATTTCACCTCTAGGTTCACTCATGCACCTCTAAGTGACCCATCTTCACTGAACTTCCTAGCAGACAGCCTGGCATGATCAGGGTGCCCTCACTCTGCAGCCCACTCACTTCTATATGTTTGCCTCCATTTATTACTTCTTTATTTCCTCCTGTTGAACTCGTTCCCTTTTTCTAAATCTAATCCCTTCGCTTTGGTATCATCTCTTGAGCTTGTCCCTTGTTACCTGTCTTTCCATTTCCCCAAGTTCCTTCTTCTCACCCTGTAAACTCTCCCCTTATCCTTACAACACTTCCCCTGGACGCTACAGTATCCAGTCGCTATTGTTAGGTTCCTGTCCTTTCATACCTAAACCTCACAGGACAGTAGTTCTCTAACCAAACAATGCGTATAGTACCTGGCACATAGTAGGTGCTCAGAGGTTGGAATGAATGAATTAGTAATTCCTTAGTACTCCATTATTAATTCCATAGCTCCTCAGCCTTTTCATCTCTAAGGACCTACTTGCCAAATTAAGCTTTTTCTCTGTCATCCTCTTTTATTACTTTTTTTAAAATTAAATCTTTATTGTTCAGATTATTACAGTTGTTCCTCTTTTTTCCCCCCATAGCTCTCCTCCACCCAGTTCCCACCCCACCCTCTGCCCTTACCCCTCCCACTGTCCTCATCCATAGGTGTATGATTTTTGTCCAGTCTCTTCCTGCACCCCCACACCTCTTTCCCCCCAAGAATTGTCAGTCCACTCCCTTTCTATGCCCCTGGTTCTATTATATTCACCAGTTTACTCTGTTCATCAGATTTTTTATTCACTTGATTTTTAGATTCACTTGTTGATAGATAAATATTGCTGTTCATAATTTTTATCTTTACCTTTTTCTTCTTCCTCCTCTTCTTAAAAGATACCTTTCAGATATATTTCATATAATACTGGTTTGGTGATGATGAACTCTTTTAGCTTTTCCTTATCTGTGAAGCTCTTTTTCTGACCTTCAATTCTGAATGATAGCTTTGCTGGATAAAGTAATCTTGGTAGTAGGTTCTTGGCATTCATCACTTTGAATATTTCTTGCCACTCCCTTCTGGCTTGCAAAGTTTCTGTTGAGAAATCAGCTGACAGTTGTATGGGTATTCCCTTGTAGGTGACTGACTGTTTTTCTCTTGCTGCTTTTAAGATTCTCTCTTTGTCTTTTTCCCTTGGCATTTTAATTATGATGTGTCTTGGTGTGGTCCTCTTTGGATTCCTTTTGTTTGGGGTTCTCTGCGCTTCCTGGACTTGTAAGTCTATTTCTTTGACCAGGTAGGGGAAGTTTTCTGTCATTATTTCTTCAAATAGGTTTTCAATATCTTGCTCTCTCTCTTCTTCTGGCACCCCTATAATTCAGATGTTGGTGCGCTTGAAGTTGTCCCAGAGGCTCCTTACACTATCTTCATATTTTTGGATTCTTTTTTCTTTTTGCTTTTCTGGTTGGGTATTTTTTGCTTCTTCGTATTTCAATTCTTTGACTTGATTCTTGCGATCCTCTTGTCTGCTGTTGGATCTCTGTATATTATTCTTTATTTCAGTCAGTGTATGCTTAATTTCTAGTTGGTCTTCTTTCATATCCTCCAGGGTCTCACTAAATTTATCAGCAGTTTCTAGAAAATTCTTGAAAAACCTCATAACCGTGGTTTTGAACTCTATATCCAGTAGTTTGCTTTTCTCCATTTCTGTCATTTGTGACCTGTTTCTTTGTCTCCGCATTTTGGCAGCTTCCCTGTGTTGGTAGAGTGGCTTTGTGTGCTAGGTGTCCTATAGGGCCCAGTGGCTCAGCCTCTCCAATTACCTGAGGTGGACACTCTTGGTGCACCCCTTTGTGGGCTTTGTGCACAGTCTTGTTGTAGTTAAGCCTTGATTGTTGTAGTTATCACTGGGAGGAATTGACCTCCAGGCCAATTGGCTGTGAGCATCAGCTGTGTCTATGGTGGGAGAACTTCTGTGCTGAAGATACCCTTCTGGGGCAAGACTTGCTTCAGTGGGGCTTTGGTGCTCACTGAGTCTGCCCCCTGAGTGTGTCCCTTATGGATCTGAGGAGTTATAATCTGGATAATCCCACTCTGACCAATCGGTACACTGGCTCTTGAATCTAAGGAGGTGCTATTTAGCCTCTGCATGAAGCTACCCAGCAGGAGCTACAAAGAGATATGCAGATTACCCTTCCTTGTTTGGGGTTTGGAGGTGCCCAGATGAGGCCCAGCTGTGAAGCAATGCAAGCTGCTGTGGGGCCTTGGGCCTTCTCTTGGACGTTCTGGGTCTGTCTGGCCCAGCTGCAGTTTGTTAGGTACTTTTCAGATTGCAAAGGGCCAGGGCATTCATATGCAAAAGCCTCTGCCGCAGCTTGGGTGGGGCGGGGTCTCAGGGAATTAACAGGCGGAGCAAGCAACTATGGCTGATCCTCAGCCCTGCCCTAAGAGGCCCGGCGTCTCAGCATCCCGGTAATAGCTGCAAGCACCTCTGAGAGAAAGCTGCCCTCGAGTTCCGAGTTCTGCCCACTGCCAGACAGTCCAGTTTCTCCCTGTATGAGTCTGGGTCCCCAGAGACTTCCTGGAACTGGAGTTCAGAGCAGTCTGGAGCTTGTGACTCCCTCCCAATTCAAAAAGACAGCCGAGTCTTCAGTTGCCAGCCCTTTCCGCGTGCGCCTCCGTACCTCTGCACTTTACTTCCGCACCTCCTCTGAGTCTCAGTGTGCTTTTCTCTTTCCTTCTAGTTGTAGAATTTCCACTCAGCCAGCCTTCCTGTGATTCTGGATGATGTTCGTTTTGTCTTTTAGTTGTATTTTTGAAGTTGTTGTGGGAGGCAGCAATTTCCGGTGTTTACCTATTCCGCCATCTTGGTTCTCTCTTTTATTACTTTTTTTAATTTGACACCTGATGAGTACTTTCTTCTTGAAACATTCCTCTGCTCTTTGTAAAATGTAAATATTTTGTAAATATAAATATTTTGTAATGTAAGCTATTAAGTTGATTTTCTTTTCTGACTACACCAATTCTGTATACTTTACTTGCTTCTTTGCCTTTCTGCTAGTTGTGGACACTTCCTAGGAGTGCAGATTTGGTTGGCCATTCAAATAACTTTCACTGAGTCCCACCAGCTATGTTTGAGGTACCCTGCTTAGGAGCCTAACGGGTAGTAGGAATAGGACTGGGCATGGAAGAGGAAATTGTAGTCCCTATTTCTAAGGGCTCTCTCATAGCATTGATGTGTAAAAACAAACATTGCCTTCTCCTGATGGCACTCTTTCAGTTCAGACGAAGACCATTCTCATGATCCCCTGAGATGTTGATGTCTGAGAGCCCACATCTCTCACTTTCTCTACCTCTGATTAGTCAGTTCCTCTTCTAGGTCCTTTCCTTGCTGCTGTCACCACCCAGGTTCCCTCCCCCACTGCATTTCTTCCCTTCTTCTCTTCCCTCCTCACCATTTTTAGGTCACCTACTAAGTGGCAAGCACTCACATTGGTATTCCTTCAGCTGCATTAATCAAAACTCCTCTGTGGTAAATGATGGAAACCTATCTTGAGCTTGCTTAAGGAAAATTAGTGTTATTGACGAATCTTGAATAATTCGCCAAACTAAAGAGGTCATTACAACCAAATTTGGAGAAGAAAACCAAAACAGCGTTGATATCTTTAGGGTCTGGAACCAGAGACTTGAAAATTATCAAAATTCTCTTGTCTTCTTGTCTGGTTTTCTTTGCATATTGACTTTATTCTCCACTTGCAAATTGTCTTCTTCCACATGTGAGGTGTATGGCTGTTGGTAGCTCTGGCTCACTTCTTCTCAGCTTTGCCATCAGAGAGGAAAGAGCTTTCTCCCACATCCAGTTGAGAAAATCCCAGCGAAGAACTTTGCCCACTCTTGAGCCAATCATTATGGCCAGGTGGGGGTATTGTGATTAGCCCAGCTTCAATCTGGTCCCCTGCTCCTAGGAAATTACTGTGACTGGGGTGCTCTATGATTACTTCCTCTACTTGCTGCTGGGAGTGTGAGGTGTTGATCAGCAGTTTCCCCAAAAGTAGGGAGAGATTTATATCCCCTAAGAAGGGGAGCATGGCCACTCAGAGCACTTGGAGTCCACTCCATACACCACTTGAGCCTTTGCTTCCATCTCTCCATTTCCCAGTCTATGTTATGGTAAGAGTGTTCTTACTGAAAGTTCCTTTTTCATCCGACCATACTCTAATGCAGCATTTCTCCATTTTTAACATCAGAGTCACCTGGAAGGCTTGTTAAGACACAGATGCTCAGCTACCCCACTAGCATCTGATCCAGGAGTCTGGGGTGGGACCTGAGAATTTGCATTTCTGACGTGTGCAGGGGAAGCTGATGCTCCGCGTGCAGGGACTTCACAGCGAGAACCACTGCCCTGATGGCAAAACCCTGACTATTCCTTGCCTTTAGGACACTGACCAAGATCTTTACCTTCTCATGGAAGGAACTCCTCCCTCTGACCCTTTTCTGTTTTTCTCTCACTGTTCCCATTCTAGGATCCCTCTTTGCCAATTTGATTCGTCTGATCCCTGTTCTTTAGAATGTTTTATACTTTCTTACCTCATTGCCTTTGAGAATAATTAATTGGAACAACTTTACTCACCACTGAATTCAGGATTTTAACCAAGGCATAACTTAAATTCTAATTCTAACACCATCTCTACTCCAGATAGAAGCAAACTTTGTTTCTCAGAACCGCCGTTTATTCATTTATTCAGCAAACATTTACTAAACTCCTGCTCTATGAGGGACACTGTGTCCATAGTAATGAGCAAAACAGAATCCCTGCTCTCATGGAGCTTACATTCCAGTGGGGAGACACTCAACTATGTCTGGTGGGACTAAGAAAAGCTAAGCTGGGCAAGGGATAGAGATAAAAGAGGAGGATGGAGCTACTTCCGATAGGGTATGAGGGTAGCTCTCTAAGAGGACATTTGAACAAAGATCTGAAACTCAATAGAAGAGCATTATTTGTATCATTCATGTGGAATGTATTACTTATTACCAAACATTATGGCTATTTTTCCATGTGTACAGTTCTTATCTTCTCCAATAGGCTTTTAAGATTCTGAAGGGCAGTGGTCCCTCAACATGTATAAGCCTCACACCACCATCATGTTGCCTCACAGGTGGGCATTTAGTGAAGATATGTCCCTGATGATGATTATACACATGAAGCTGATGATTTCCTTTCCCTATATGAATGTAGAACCAACATAATATTATCTGAAATGTCATTGTAAGTTGTAATGAAGGAAGAGAGTTGTTAAACTTGAAGTGGGACTTATAATTTGTTATATGTGCTTTCCTCATAGTGAGTCTAATTTTCACAATTACACCTTGGTCTCATTGAATGAAGAATTTAATCGTGGACGAGGACTAAATGTGGGTGCCCGAGCTTGGGACAAGGGAGAGGTCTTGATGTTTTTCTGTGATGTTGATATATATTTCTCAGCCGAATTCCTTAACAGCTGCCGGTTAAATGCTGAGCCAGGTGCGTAAAATGATAGTAGATGAGCTGAGTGTAGAATTTAGAACAAGGTCAGCATGTTGAATATTTTTAATTAAGTTCATTATGTTTTATAAAAGTTATATTAGGTATAATTTAACAATATTAAGTCAAAAGGTGAAAATTTGTCCCTCTGAAGTTCATATGCCTTGTTCTCTTATGGCCAAATTCTAATGTCTACATTTGAATGCAAATAAACAAATGCAAAGAAATAAAAAGTCTTGAAATTGACAAGGAGGAAGCAGCACCCATCAGATAAAGAGCCAAGCCAGCTGTGTGGAGATATGGGAGTCAAAAGCACTCCATGTCAGGTGATGGCACCGGTACACACACGGGCATTCACACATGCTTGGTCTCCAGACTATGCATGTGGCATGATTTACTATAGTTTGCTTTATGTTATAGATACTTTTAAATGTATGAGCAAATGGCAGTTTTATAAATAAAATCTATAAATGCTTTTAAATGTAATTTAAATCTTGAAATGAAAAGCTTTTCTGTATTTTAAGAATCTCATAGTGGGTTTTTTCAATGTAGAACTATTTATATCATGCAAATTATTACCACCTTATTAATTAGTTTGGTGGGATGTCAGGAACTCTCTTAGAGCCTATTGAGTAAGCAAGGGTTAGGTTTACTTTTGTTACACCAGACAGCATGAAATTCAAAATGTGTAAGTTGAAGGAGATATTTGCTCAATGTGAAAGAAATGGTTTTATATCCAGAAATAGTTTTGCCTCTGGGAGACTGAGCTCCTCATCCCTAAGTGGGTTTTAAGGAAAGTGAGATTAGTATCTGCTAGGATTCTTGTAATAAGAAGGCTGCTACCTTACATACAGGGTCCTTGACAACTACTGAGCACTTTATATTATCTCATCTGATTGAGGCCAGCCTTAGCAAGGGGTTCCCCGTTAAGGGGAGATGAGCTAGTTAGTTAGCTGTTAAGGTCCCTTCAGTGCTATCAAGCTGAATGATAATGACAAGACTTTCTGCAGGGGCTGTACATCAGGTATTTTTTATTCTTACCTTTCCAACTTTTCCAAATCTTGTTCAAATGTATCTGTAGTTCTGTGTTTTCATTATTCTCTATATTTCTATTCTCTGTACAGTATTCTTTGAATTTACTAACTGTTTCTATGGTTAATTCTGAAGGGTGAATTTAACATAAGTTTCTTGGTGACTGCCAAAGTTAACCTGTATATTCCTGCTAATTAGATGAAATAATGAGTAATAAATGGCTCACCTAATGAATAGCTGAGAAAATAGCTTTGTGTATCTCTCCAAAGTCAAGGGAATAAATGTGTGGAGCACCCTTTAGTGTGTTTTTTTCCTCTGTTGTTTTTCAAGATTATAATTCCTTGGCCTGGCCTACTGATAGGTTATAAAATCATCATCATGTTTGTCAAATCAGTAGGATGTTCAGTAGCCTGAATATTAATAAAATACAATAGTGATATAATAAAATCATCATATGGGATCAAAGAAAGACTTTAACATAATAATATTAGTAGATATTGTAATATAGATCAGTTCTTCATTTAATGACCTTGTGTGATATAGATGTATATTTTAATTTATAGGTAAGAAGGTGTTTTACCCTGTGGTGTTCAGTCTTTACAACCCTGCCATTGTTTATGCCAATCAGAATGTGCCCCCTCCCGTGGAGCAGCAGCTGGTAAGACTATCGCTGTATTATGAAAGGCCACAAAGATCCTTTCTAGGTTCCTTTATATTTGTTTCACAAGTAGAAAACAAAATTTCAATAAAAATCTGTAGTTATTGTAAATACATTTTCATAGTCTCTCTTTGCTATCCCCATAAAATATTTTCATATTTATTGTTTTAGAATTCTGTCATTCCAGAGGAAAAAAAGTTTGGGCCACAGAGAAAACTTCATGTTTCAGAATGTGAAAATTTTAGTTATTTTTGCCAACATATTTTTAGTAATACTAAAAATAAATTTTAAAACCTTTTTAACTAGAAATTAAAACTATTAGATAACTAAAAAGGAATAACATACTATAGGAAATTACTTAAAAAGTCATGGCATGGGAATGTCACATGTCGGAACTTATACTGGTACTTGTATCAGCATAATAGTTATAGTTACAATAGAGGCCTGGTGCATGGGATTCATGCACTGGTGGGGGCGTGGCCTGCGGGGATCAGCCTGCTGTGGGAGCGCTGCTCATCCTGGTCAGCATAGCAGCTGTGGACCCACCCTCTGAGCAGCTGCTCACCCCGGTTAGCCAAGCTGCGCTCCCACTGTGGGAGTGCACTGACCACCAGGGGCAGCTCCTGCATTGAGCATCTGCCCCCTGGTGGTCAGTGTGTGTCATAGCAACTGGTCGACGGGTTGTTGTGGTCATTCCGCTTTTCGGTCACTGGGCTTTTATTATATAGGATGAATTTTTAATTGTAAATAACTTACTATGTTAGAATAATTTAGGTTTACAGAAAAGGTGGGAAGATAGTATAAAGTCTTCCTAGATTTCACCCAGTTTCCCCTAATTTTAACATTTTATGTAACCATGGTACATTTGTCAAAATTAAAAAATTAATATTGCTAAGTTACTGCTAGCTACACTAAGGAATTTATTAGGATTTCGCCAGTTTTTCTACTAATCCCTTTCCTGTTCCAGGATCCAGTCCAGAATATTATATTGCATTTAGCCTAATTCTTTATTGTTAACATTAGGGAAAAATGGAAACAAATGAACTAAGAAATCAATTTAAGATGCTAAAAAATTGAATAACTCAGAGGGAAAAAATATAAAGGCATAAATTCATGAATCAAAAATAATAGTTTGACAAATATAGGAGGTTATTTATTATGTGCAAAAACATTTTTAATCATATAGTAGGTAAATTCAAGGTAAAAAGGAAAATACAGCATTGAAATTTATAAGAAAACATTGAGAAAATGAATTTTATATATGTTTTAAAAATTCTAAATAAAAGGAAATATTTGAGAATTTATAAACCATTAATATGAGCTAAATTTGTTAGTGTTTTATAAAAGCTGATGTTAGTATTTGGAAAAACTCACTAATGTCTTGTTAGTGAGTTTTTCCAAATTTTCAAAGAAGAGGTAATATTAATGCCATATGATCCACTTAATATATTTTATGAGACCAGTATATCTTCATACCAATACCTGGCAAAGAATGTACACACACACACACACATACACATCTACCTATATCTTATTACTTAGGAATATTGATACAAATGGGGTAAAAATAGCAAATCAAGCACCCATATCTGCCTTATCTAGCATCCTTTGTAAAAATGAATTAAAAAGAAAAAAGCATATTCATATTGGAAAATTAGAGAATTACCCTTAATAGTCTAAAGATTGAGAAATCTCTGTAAAATGGCAGTAGATAAAGGATTAATGGAGGAGAGAACAATCTGGAACATGTTCAGGAGGACATGGTGGAATATGTATTCTTGCTTCTCCAGGGGGTTGCTAAGCAGCAGGCATCCCAGAGATTGGCCTGCAGTCTGAGGCAGTCTGCATAGTCCCTGGAGCCAGAAAGTTGGGGCAGGGTACTGAGAATATTGAGTTATAGGGAGGAAAGGGAGCCCCAGAATTCGAAGATGAGCTGCTGTTGATACGTTGTACCCTAGACCATGTTCAGCCTCCCTCCACTGTTACTGGAGAGAGGCCCCTGTGAGCATAGCTAACAGCCGTGGGTTTTGAACAGTGATTTTGTAACAAAGGTGAGTAGCAGTTAAGTAAGATCAGCCAGGCACTTGGGGAAAACCAGTGACATGAAAGAGCCAGGGACTCTGTCACCTCTTACTCACTGCTGTGTCCCAGCTCCCAGAACTATGTCCACAGATTAAACACATTGATGTGCAGTGGAGTATCAGTAAAATAAAAGAGGGTTATCAGGCTTCAACTTATTTGATTCTGGGGACTCGGTATCATCAAAGCCCTGAGTTTCTTTCTCTGCTTGGACTTCAGAAGTGACAGCTTTATTTCAAAGCTGGTTTCCCTCATGGTGGAAAAGGACTGTAGCAGTTCCAAACGTTGCTATATCCTACACCTGGGATTGGCAAACTTACTCTGTATAGAGCCACATAGAAAATATTTGGGGCTTTACAGGCCATACAGTCCCTGTTGCAATTATTCAACTCTACCATTGTAACATGAAAGCAGCCATAGGAAATTTGTAAACAAATGAGTATGACTGTATTCCAATAATAGTATTTACAAAACCTGGTGGCAGGCCAGATTTAGCCCAGAGGCTGAAATGTGCTGACTTCTGCCCTATACCATCCAAAAAGAGCAAGTTTCTTCTCTAGTTTCTTTAGCTTTCTCAAAGGGACAGGAGGCTTTGTTTTCTAAAGTTCTCAACAACCCTCCCTTTTTTTCTAAAGCCTGTTAATGAACCAGTTCCTTACTTAAGTGGGGTGAGACTGTCAGATTGGTATAGAGCCCTCAGTGCCCAGTCTGAAGGTACAGGTGGAAGGAGTTTAGTTGAAACTCATGGTTGCATGGGGCCAAAACTGTACATACTCAGGAAGGGAATAGGGGAATGGATGCTGGGTAGGCACCAAATAAGGCCCACTCTGTACACTTGATCACAGTGTATTACAGTATGTGCATCTGTTGTGCTCCTAGATTGAATGAAGGCCCTTGAGGTCAGGCCCCACACTGCTTGATTATTAGTAACCTCAGCTTGCACCTTGTACAGGGCTTGAATTCAAATATATTGAAAGTGGCCAGATCCTTGCCTCTGGGGATTACTTAACAAGGTGTGGGGAAAGAGTAGGTTTATAGTTGTGAATATGCAAAACACAGAGTTTATTCTTGTATTATTAGTTCTAATTATTATTTTCCATATAAACAACTGTAAACCTTTTTCCCCACTCTGTATATTTTTTGGTTTTATAAGGATTTAATAATATAAATGTTTTCATTATCAGTTATATAAATGACTGGGAAATTATTTGGAAAGCATTAATTTTTTATTGTTGATTAAAACTTTTTCTAGTCCTTAAGGGACTAATTTTATTTATTTATCTTTCTCTAACGTAAGGTTCACAAAAAGGATTCAGGCTTTTGGCGAGATTTTGGCTTTGGAATGACTTGTCAGTACCGATCAGATTTCCTGACCATTGGTAAGTATACCTTACATTTAAGGATGGGACTTTATGAATTTACAGTACTACCTTATGGAAATTTCTAAAAAGTTTCAGATTTGAGTATTTTTCTATTAAATTATAAATGTTTGAGAATAGCTGTAAAGAGGAGCCTGGATATAGGAAAGGCAATGTGAGTTTATAATTACATTGTCTTTAAATAGCAAAAATGAGGACATAAAGATAAAATAAAAGTGTAATATATTATTGTTTCTTTAAAACACTAGTTTTGATATCTGTGTGACTTGTTACCATATTTGCAGTTGATTTGAATTCTCTAACAACAGATCTGTTGTAATCATGGGTTGTTATAGCAGAAAGTAATGTTGAGTTATCTAGTCCAAAGGCTTTTATATTTTTTATTGAGAAATGAAACCCCCTTTAATTGTCTATTGAACTGTTATGCAAAATTCTAGTATCTAAAACAAATGAAAAAACAGCTGCTCTCTCTGACTCTGGTTGAATTTAGAATTGGGGGGCGGGGGGCTAGGAGTTACTAGCTTAGTCCCCTAAACCAGAGATGAATTTAATTGAAGCTTCCTGCCCCACCCTGACTCCATTCTTACCCAGCAGAAAATAGTGTCAGTGCAGTTTCAGAAAGCAGGGTGAGACTTCCAGTCATGATGGCACAGTAGGTGAACACTGTATTTGCCTGCTCCCACAATTACATCAAAACTACAACTAAATTACAGAACAACCACCCTGAGAACCACCTGAAGACTAGGTAAACAGAACTCTTATATATAAGGATATAAAGAAGAAGCCATGTCGGGACTGTTAACTGGACAGAGTTGTATAACAGGCTAGTTCACACATGTGAATTAGGAGGGATATTTTGTCCATCGAGGTCCCCCCTGAGAAACAAGGGATCCCAGCCCCACGCCAGGCTCTGCAGCCCAGACCACCAGTGCTAGGGGCAGCAGCTTAAGAAACACCAACGACAAATAGGAACTGAACTGTTGGGCTTTGGGGTGAGCACTGGAGAGGCAGATCTAAGACAAGTGCTGGCAGGCACCATTTTCCTTTGTTGAGCCCTTCCCCCACCCAGCCTGCAGGTGCAGGCAGTGACAAATCTGAGTCTGCATGAAACTAGATAACACTGTTCCCGCCACCCTAGTGATGCCCTGAGACCCCGCCCCATCCAACCTGTGCACCGGCCTGAACATCTTTCAGCAACTGTTCCTCACAAGCAATGGGCTGCAACCCATGCTGTGAATTCCCTTAAATCTCTGAAAAGTCCATATACCCCAGACAAGCATCAGCTGGCCTCAGCATGCCCTGTACTTCTTGCTAAGTGACCCTCAGCCTGGCACTAACAGCAGCCTGCCTTGATTCACAGCATAACCACACCCAGGTGCCTCCAAGCCCAGAACAGGCAGCTACCAAGAACTGATCACTTTGTACCTCCTACCAAGTGGCCTCAGGGAGGGAGGAGGCAGAGGCTGACCTGGGCCTGCACTGGAGCCCCTCCCAAGAGGCCCCAGGACCAACAGAACTAAATGCCATCTTTCTTGTGTGGAGACCACACTAGAGCACTAACCAATTAGCTCCAAAAACACACACCAAAAAGGTGGGCTCCAAAAAACCAGAGTCCCACGACAGCAAATCCCAGTCAACAGCTCATCCTCTGTAATCACAGCCAGTCCTCACAGCCAGTCAGTTAGAGAGTCAGTTCTACCTGCTGGAGTGCCAACAGCAATCAAGACTCAACTACAACGGATGAGAACACACAACCCACACAAAGGATAGCCCTGGAGCACCAGGCTCAGGCGACCAGGGAGACAGGGCCACTGGGCCCCACAAGAAACCTACTACAAAAGGCCAACCTGCCAAGACTTGGAGATGTAGCAGATCTACCTAAAATGTACAAACACAGAGGCAGCCAAAATGGCATGTCCCAAATGACAGAGCAGGATGAAAGTTCAGAAAAAGAGCTAAACAAAAAGGAGGAAAGCAGTCTACCAGATACAGAGGTGAAAACATTATAAGGATGCTCAGTGAACTTAGGGGAAGAATAGATGAACAAGTAAGACCTTACACAAGGGGACAGGAATCATAAAGAAGAACTAGTCAGCGGCCTAAGTGTAACTTCACTTGCCTCTTCCCAGTACCAAACCGAATTACAATAAAAATATAGAACAATCAACCTGAATAACCAGCTGAAGACTGGCTGAACAGAATTCTTATGCTCACAGGTTTACAGAAGAAGCCACATAGAGACTGGCAGGAAGGGCAGAGGCACAGAAAGGGCTGGCGCCACTTCCACTGGTGTTGGCTGAGATTCCTGAGGGATAGCTCAGCTACAGAGGTTCCCCCTTACGAGTATGGGTCTCAACCCCACACTGGTTCCCCAGTCCAGACTACCACGTGTTGTGTGGAAGAAGCACCCACATAACCTCTGGCTGTGAAAGTCAGCTGGGATTCTGACCACCAGGGCAAGACAGAGTCTGCTAACGGCCTAGCACCCTCCTAAAAGGTCAGCACACAAGATCTCATTCGCAGCCACTGCCTGGGCTCTGGCAGAAGGAAGGCAGAGCTGATGAGAATCCTGTGAGGACAGACTGGGTTTTGTGGCTGCAGGGACAGCTGCCAGGGTCACTGTGCTTAGTTCTTCTCACACACTGCGGATGCCATCTTTCTTGTGTGGAGCTCACCTTTCTAGATGGCATCAGCCTGGGGGGATGCATAGTCCCACCTCTGGACTCCCTGCGGCCCCATGCTGCAGAGCTCACACCCTGCAGAGGAATCAGCTGCCTGGGCCTAGGTGTAGAGGTCTGGGCAGACTCGGGGTGTCAGTGATTGAGTTGAATGGGCAAAGGCCATTTTTCCCACCATCCCAGTAGCCTGACTAGCACCTCCCACTAAACCTTAGTGACTAAGGGGAGATCCACCAGCCCCACCCTTTGGGTTTTTGGTGACCCTGCACTGCCGATATTGAACTCTCTGGGATGTCCAGGCAGAATCTGGAACAGGCTAAGTTGTGTGGCTCTAGGCCATGGCCATTTTTCCCTCACATCTCTGACCATTGCCGAGCCCTCCCTTCACACAACCAAATCTTGGTCTGTTTGGGCCTGATAAACTCTGCTGGCCTCATCCTGATGACTCCCTGACACCCCACTCTACCACAAAGGTCTGCAGGCACTGGCAAGTGGCAGGTAGCTTTGTGCTCTGGGACGTTTGCTGAGTGGCCACAGACTCAGCACTGCCATGGAGGTTGAACCTGTATTGAGCTGGTGGACACCACTCACCCTGGTGACTCACTGAGAACCTAGCGCACACAACTCACGTACCACCAGAGGCTCTCAGAAACTAGCCTAACAGGCAGCCAACAGGGGAGGCAGGTAGAATCAGGTGGAGGCCTTGTGCTGACCTGCCTCAGGCTTCTTGCTGGTGGAAGCTCTCCTTGGTGTACAGTTTGGTTCTCATGCAGCAGCAGCCACAAAGTAGATCACTTTGTAACTTCAAGCAGGTTGCCCAGGGCCAGTCACAATCAGCGTCTGATATTGATCTGCACCAGACTCCCTCCCAGGAGGCCCCAGAACCAACACCCCATTGAGAGCTTCACACAACATCAGAGCAGAATCCAGTTAGCTTCAGAAGTGGCACATCCAAAGGGAGATCTCAACAGGCTCTAGAACCTGCTGAATCAAATTCTGCTGTGTGTGGTCAGCACCACACAGAAACAAATACAAAGAGGCAGCAAGATGCGGAGACAAATAACATGTCCCAAATGAAAGAACCATAAAAAAGAACCAGTCAGAAAGTAGAATACAATATCTGAAATGAAGAATACACTAGAGCCCTAGCTGGTTTTGTCCAGTGGATAGAGCGTTGGCCTGCGGACTGAACAGTCCTGGGTTTGATTCCGGTCAGGGGCACATGCCCGGGTTGCAGGCTCAGTCCCCAGTGGGGGGGCATGCAGGAGGCAGCCATTCAATGATTCTCACATCTTTGATGTTTCTATCTCTCTCTCCCTCTCCCTTCCTCTCTGAAATCAATAAAAATAAATAAAAAGTATTTTTTTAAAAAGAATACACTAGAAGGAATAAACAATAGGTTAAATGAAGCAGAGGATTGGATTAATGATATGGAAGACAAGGTAACAGAAAACACCTAATCATAATAGCAAAAAGAACATTTTTTTTTTAAATTAGGGTAGTTTAAGAAACCTTTGGAACAACATGAAGTGTAACATCCACATCATAGAGGTACCAGAAGGAGAGGAGCCAGTGGCATTGAGAACCTACTTGAAGAAATATTCTTCGTGCTTCTTTAAAAAGTTTTTTGTTTAGCTCAAACTAGTCTCAACTTTAACTCCCATTTCCTGTGCCCCCTCTAGTTAGCCCTCTGCCCCATTACTCCATCAGAATTTTTCTATGTGAGGTTATAAGTGATATTTATGGTTCATTTTATGTTCTTAACTGAGCAGCTGCATATATTTGACCATTTCTTCCTCAAGACACTCTCTTCACTCGACCACTGTGATATTTTCTCCCTCTGGGGCCATTTCTCAGTCTCTTATCTTTCTCTGCCTATTTAACCTCTAGATGTTGGCAGTTCTGTTTAGACCTGGGCTCTACTCTCCTTGTAAACCAGTCATTTCATCCATTCCTTGTGGCTTTAAATCCTTTGTGTAGTCATTCTCAGACTTATATCTCCAGCTTAGCCATTTCTTCTATGTTTCCCCGTTGGTAAGTTTTATATGACCCAGAAACACTTGCATTTCAAAGGTTAGAAAGAAAATGTAATAAAATATTAATGGTGGTGAGATTATGGGTGATTTATATTTCCTCCTTTACTTGACTTTCTAAAGATTTTCTATAGATCTTTGAAGTTTACAAAGCAATATCAAATATGTATTTAATTTAATTCCGACACTCAACAACAGTCCTCGAGTCCCTAGGTGTCATCTGGTAACTAGACTTCCCCAGTTTAACTGTTCTGGCTGCCAGGCAGTTACTTAGAGTGTTAATTTTGATCCTACAGGTGGATTTGACATGGAAGTTAAAGGTTGGGGTGGAGAAGATGTTCATCTTTATCGAAAATACTTACACGGTGACCTGATTGTGATTCGGACCCCGGTTCCGGGTCTTTTCCACCTGTGGCATGAGAAACGCTGTGCTGACGAGTTGACCCCTGAGCAGTACCGCATGTGCATTCAGTCCAAAGCCATGAATGAAGCCTCTCACTCGCACATGGGAATGCTGGTCTTCAGGGAAGAGATAGAGACACATCTTCGCAAGCAGGCATACAGGACAAATAGCGAAGCTGTTGGTTAACCTAACCATCGACACATTAGTCTGAACCATAAACCAGCAGCAAACCACAACCAGCACTATTTATTTAGCCTTAATTCCAGTGCCAGATGCAGTGCCTCTTTCAAAGAATACATGCTTGTCTTCTGTACTCTTTCCGACATTACTTTACCATAGCAGTATCACTTCATATGAGAAGAAAAAGCAACTGTTTCAATGCAAAGCCTGTTTGTGAGAATATTGCACTATGGAATCATTGATAAATCAAAATTTGGTGTTTGGTCCCAAAGTCGTTTTGAGTTAGTTTGTACTCCGAGTCCATGTTCTGATGTTTCCTGGTTGCATCTGGGCTAAGGGATAGAATGTGTTGTGATGATGGTCAGTAAGGAGCATCCCGTTCCCGCACAGGTAGAGAGTTACAGATGGAGTGTCTGGACAAGGGCTCTTCGCTGACCACTGAGTCAACTTGCTTGGTTTTTATTTTTATTTTTTTATTGATGAGAGAGAGATATCAATCGTTGCCTCCCTTATGCGCTCTGGGGATTGAACCTGCAACCTAGGTATGTGCCCCGACCAGGAATTAAAACCACAACCTTTGGTTGTTATAAGGGACATGTTCCAACCAACTGGGCCACCTAGCCAGGGCTGTTGCTTGGTTTTTAAATGGAGATTTTTGGTCAGTTGCTTGAAGAATCCTTTTTCAGTGAAACAGAGGACAATTACATGACACATCTGAAATCCCCAATCAGGAGGAGACAGAAGTAAAGACCCCTTAACTCCGTGTTGCTTAGTCCCCTCAAGGTCTGTTTTTAAACAAATGGGTAACTGTGGGAAATACTTAGATGAGAATCCATGACTTGATTAAAATATAAAGTGTTATTACTTTGTCATCATTTTGGGGATTAGAAGTCAAGTTGCTGTAGAGTGTAGACTGTTTTGAACAAACTGAAATCAACATGGAAACGTCTTAACAGACACTGTGTTGGAGTACAGGACACTGGTGGTGTCTGGGAGCATCAGTGTACATGAGCCTGCACTATCAGGGCCATTAGTGGTGGGTGGTTCAGAATAGATGAGCATAGCATGGTGCTGTGTGTGTTTGTCTTATTTAGCATGGGTTCATATGTATTTACTGTCCTTCTTTCCTAATAAGTTAATATATCTACATATGTATTTGCATTATAATACTTTGAGAGTTTCACTGAAAAGAGAAAAAAACAATTTAATGAGATATGCCATAAGATCACACTGATTTGAGAAAAGGGGAAGCAGTATGAAATCTGAATTACAGAATTGTTTTAGAGATATATATTACTTGCAGATAGAATAATGTTTTGAGGTATAAATTATATTAATGAGAAAAGACAAATAAGAAATTATATTCAGATAGGACTATACTATGTTATTTATCACACATGGATCTTTTACCATAGGGTCAATTGCTAGATCCAGAAATTGGAGATACGGTGAAAGGCATGCATAGATTTTTGAATCTTTGGTTTTTAAAAAGGGACCTATGCTGTATTCTTTGTATTTGTATATAAACCTCTGAAAAATCACAGAAGAAAAATCATTTCTCTTTTGGCTCAGTAAATCATACCATTTGAAATATTATAAATTCTAAATTTCTTGGTGCTACATGAATTCAATTTTACAATAACTCTTACGAATTATTCTTGTAAGTTTTAAGTTGGGTAGCACCTAGGCTTGTTTTATTTTTGAAAATATGTAAAATGTCCAAAATTATTCGGCTGTTGTCTCATTTTTATACAAGTATTTATTATGAAGACCAGTGAAAAGTGAGGGAACCTAATTATTTGCAAAGGTAAGTTTCAGCTTCTTTTTTGCATAATCAAATGATTTTATCTTTTCTTCTGTTTTTTTTTTAAACTAGCTTTTAATTTAAAGATGGAAGCTAAACAATGAAAACAGTACTATGTTTTTGACATTAAACGGTACCAATAAAGTATTTTTTATCAAAAATTAAATGAAAATGTGATAATTTCTTTTTGTTGTGAAATATCATAAGTATAGATGTGTAAAGCATGTAATTATGTACTTTAAAGAATAATAAAGCAACACCAGGGCACCAACTACCCAAATTAGGATATAGAACATTACCAGTGAAAGGTCTTCCGTGTGCCCCTTCTAATCACTTCCTGATTTTTGTGGTAATTTTTCTTCTCTCTTTTTTGTTTGTTTGTTTGTTAATCCTCACCAAAGGATATTTTTTCAATTGATTTTTAGAGAGTGGAAGGGAAGGGGAGAGACAAGAGAGAAACATCAATGTGAGAGAGACACATCAATTGGTTGCCTCCCACACGCACCCCAACCTGGGCCAGGGATTGAACCTACAACCCAGGTGCGTGCCCTTGATCAGGAATCGAACATGTGACCCCTTAGGTGTGTGGGCCAACGCTCTAACCACTGAGCACACCAGCCAGGGCCACTTGTTTTTCTTCTTAGTTTTCCCAACTGTGTATGTAGTATCTCTACCTAATGAACTGTTTACTTTTTTAAATCCTCACCTGAGGACATGTTTACTGATTTTAGAAAGAGAGGAAGAGGGAGGGAGGGAGGGAGGGAGGGGGGGGAGAGAGAGAGAGAGAGAGAGAGAGAGAGAGAGAGAGAGAGAGAGAAACATCAGTGAGAGAGAAACATCAATGTGAGGGAGAAGCATAAATTGGTTGCCTCCATATGCGCCCCAACTCGGGGTTGAACTCACAATGTAGATATGTGCTCCCACCAGGAATCGAACCTCAACCCTTTTGGTGAAAGGACAATGCTCCAACCAGCTGAGCCACCCAGCCAGGGCAGTTTTGCCTGTTCTGAATTTATATACATTACTAGAGGCCCGGTGCATGAGATTCCTGCACTGGGGGGGAGGTTCCCTCAGCCCGGCCTGTGCCCTCTCGCAGTCTGAGATTCCTCACTCAAAACTGCCCACCTGCTCGCTGTTCCTTACAGCTTGGCTTGGTGCTCCTTAGTGCTGCCCTGGATGCGGGAGGCTCCCACCACCATCGCTGTGCTCGCCAGCTGTGAGCCTGGCTTCTGGCTGAGTGGCGCTCCCCCTGTGGGAGCTCACTGACCACCAGGGGGCAGCTCCTGCGTTGAGCATCTGGCCCTTGGTAGTCAGTGTGCATCATAGCGTGCAGTCATTCTGGTCGTTCCGCCGTAACAGTCGCTTAGACTTTTATTATCTAGATTATTTAAGTATCTATTTTTAACTTTCATTCAATACTGTGTTTTTGAGGTTCACCCATGTTAATCTCAAAATTATTTTTATTACTGACTAGTATGCCACTGTATGAATACAGTCATACACTGTGTAAATGACCTATTGGTGAGTAATGGGTCGTTGTATATGACTGTGGTCCCATAGGATTATATTGCATTTTAAACCAACTGTTCCCAAATGTTTTTGAAACCCCACTATATGCTTACTTAGCACCATTCTAGACATGGAGTGCAACCGTGAACAAGAATAGTGGAGTTTATATTGTAGTTCTGGAGAGACAATGCAGTAGTCACGTGTTTGTGATTATACTGGTGGAAGCAAACCTGTGCTGCCAGTCACACAATACAGTACAGTACATATACGTGATAATAAATGAGTGCGTACTGGTTTATGCATTCACTATACTTGTTACCATGGTTTTAGGGTGCACTCCCACTTAGAGAAAGTGTGAAACAGTGTGCAGCATAACGTCACGTCTCATGTTTACTGCTGCTCTTGATGGCACCATCTTCTCTTGTGCTTGAGGGAATCTCATGGTGCAGTGTAGCCTGAGTGTACAGGGTGTGTGAAGTCTCCAGCAGTGGGCAGTCATGACCTGGCCTGGCACTCACCCTCACTCACTGACTCACCCACAGCAGCCTCCAGTCCTGCCAGCTCCGTTCATGGTGCGTGCCCTACACGGTGTTCCACTTTATCTTTCATACTGTATCTTTACTGTGCCTTTTCTATAGTTAGATGTGCTTGGATACACAAATACTTACCATTCTGTTATAATTGCCTCCAGTATTCAGTACAGTAACATGCTGTACAGGCTATACCATATAGCCTAGGTGTTCAATAGGCTGTACCATCTAGGTTTGCTAAGTGCATTCTATGATTGCAAAAGGATGAAATTGCCTAATGATACATTTCTCAGAATGTGTCCCGTCATTAAGTGGCATGTACTGTATACTACACTATTTATTAATTCTACTGTTTATAGATACTTGAGTTGTCTATAGTTTTTGTTGCTTTTGCTGTCACAAGCAGTGCTTTTTGTTTGGTTTTTAAAAATATATTTCTTTATTGATTTCAGAGAGGAAGGGAGAGGGAGAGAGAAATAGAAACATCAATGATGAGAGAGAATCATTAATCAGTTGCCTCCTGCACCCCCCCTACTGGGGATCGAGCCTGCAACCCAGGCATGTGCCCTTCGCCGAAATCAAACCTGGGACCCTTCAGTCCGCAGGCCGACGCTCTCTCCACTGAGCCAAACCGGCTAGGGCAGCAGTGTTTTTATAAATACTATTTTATGGGTCTCTTACAGTGTGCGAGAACTTCTCCAGGAGGGATGATGCTGGGTCATTCATTCAGCTTACTCTCCCAAGGACACTGACCACAGCCCGCACTGTGCGAGAGTTCACTTTGCACTCTTGCCAATGCTTAATTTTGTCAGGCTTATTAATTCTTCTAATCTAGCGGGTTTAGGCATGAATTATAATTTGCATTTCCAGTCTTTTTGTCCATTTTTAACAGTTCATAGGAATTTTTCACATATTCCGGATACCAATTCTTATTGGTTACATGTTTGCAAATATCTTCCCCCAGGATGTGTCTTTTCCCATTCTTGATGGTACTTTTTGATGAATAAAAATTAATTTTACTGTGACTAATCTTCTTCCTTTATGTATTCTACTTTTTATTATTGATGTATGCCCTCAAAGGGAAGGATATCTTAAAGCTATGTTCCTTTCTTCTGCTGCTGCTTCCCGCTCCCCCCACTCCCTTTCCCCTTCCTCCCGCCTCCTTGCTGCCACTGCTGCAGCCTCCTCCTCCTCCTCTTTTTTTTTTTACCAAGGAAGTTGGACTTTATGATGCACTTTAGGGGGGTTACATTGTTCTCCACTCCTCAGCTTTCCCAGGGCAATCCTCCAGGCCTCTTGCCTCATCCCTCACTCAGACCTCCCCTGGGGGAGAATGGGAGAGGCAAAAACCATCTGATTCTGTCATCTGCTTAATCTAAACCCAGAAGAAATATGAACCAAAATGTATTTTATTTCATTTAATTCAATTTATTAGACCGGCATTGATTAATAAGATTATACAGATTTCAAGTGTATACTTCTATGATACATGACCTGTATATTGCATTGTGTGCCCACCACCCAAAGTCAAATCATCTTCTGTCACCAAATATTTGGCCCCCTTTACGAGCTCCCCACTCCTCTTCCCTCTGGTAACCACCATACTGTTGTCTGTGTCTATGAGTTTTAGTTTTATATTCCATATATGAGTGAAATCATATGGCTCATAGCTTTTTCTGACTGACTGGCTCACTTAGCATAATATCCTCAAGATCCATTCATAATGTTATAAATGGCAATATTTCATTCTTTCTTACAGCTGAGTAGTATCCATTGTATGTATGTACCACATCCAATCATCTATCCAAAGACACTTCGATTGTTGCCATGTCTTGGCCACTGTGAATAGTGCTGCAATGGACATAGGGATGCATATATCTTGGTGAATAATACTATCTTCTGAATACCTCAAACATGGCTTTGCTTTTCCCAGTTAGAGCTTTAACCTAAGTAGAAGAGATTTTGTGAATTTGTGTGAGGTAATGATTACATTTTACTTCTTTCCAGCATCACCTTACTGTAAGGTCCATATTTTACCCACTGACCTGCAAAACCACTCTCATCCATACTTTCACGGGTCTGATTTGGGGTCTCACCTGTTCAATTAGGCCATCACCATGCCATTTCATCACAGTCTAACTTCTGTAACCTAATACAAGTCATCATCTCTGAGAGCTTGCCCTGTTCTTAAAGATTGTCTATTCGAAGCCTTGGTACTTTCATATAAGTTTTAGAATAAGCTTATTAATTTTCACAAAAACTTTTATGAATTTGATTGAAGTCTCATTGAATCTATAAGGTCACTGGAGAAAATTCACATTTTTATGCTATAGAGTCTTCTAATCCTTGAATGTGAACCATCTGTTTAGGTCTTTATTGTCTTCAATTAAGTTTTATACTTTCAATATAGTGGACTTAAACAAGTATTATTTTTAAATTTTTCCTAGATGTTTTGCATTTTTGATGCCACTGTAACTATCTTTTATTTTTATTGCTTATTGCTGGTGTTTAGAGAAAAATTTGATTTTTATGTTCAGCAACTTTGCCAAAAACACTTAATTCTAAAATGTATTTGTAGTTTCTTTTGCATTTTTTGCCTTATATAATCATATATGAGTAGTGAACCTTTTGTTTCTATCTTCAATTTTTATATCTTTTTTTGGTTTTACTATGCTAAATAGGATTTGTCACGCAGTGCTGACTGGAAGTGATAATAATGAACTTCCTGCCCATGTTTCAAAAGCCCTGGGGAATGTGCTGTGTTTCATCACTAAGTATGATATTCATTGGAGGTGTTTTTTAAATACCCTTTTATAAAGTTAACAGAGTTACCTTCTATCACTGCTTGGCGAGTTTTTATCATGCTGGAGAGCATTTGTCAAATACTTTTACTTTATTAAGATGATCATGATTTCTTTTCTATCTTCAATATGTTAAATTGGTGAAATGAATTAATCAGTTTTCTGAAGTACCCTTGCATTTGTGGGGTCATGATGTGTTATCTTTATTACACACTAGAGCAGTGATGGCGAATCTTTTGAGCTCGGTGTGTCAGCATTTTGAAAAACCCTAACTTAACTCTGGTGCCGTGTCACATATAGAAATCTTTTGATATTTGCAACCATAGTAAAACAAAGACTTATATTTTTGATATTCATTTTATATATTTAAATGCCATTTAACAAAGAAAAATCAACCAAAAGAATGAGTTCGCGTGTCATCTCTGACACGCGTGTCATAGGTTCGCCATCACTGCACTAGAGGCCTGGTGCACGAATTCGTGCACAGGTCTGGCTGGTGATCGGGCCGATCGGGGGTCCGGCCGGCCAGGGGGAGGGGCTGCAGGAGGTTGGCTGTGGGAGCGCACTGACCACCAGGGGGAAGCTCCTGCATTGACCGTCTGCCCCCTGGTGGTCAGTATACGTCATAGCGACCAGTTGACCGGTCATTTGGTCACTTAGGCTTTTATATATATAGATTGCCAGATCCAATTTGCATACACACAGACACTTGCGTGTGTGCGCATGCGCACACACACGTGCATATCTATCTACTTTTTTAAAATATATTTTTATTGATTTTTTACAGAGAGGAAGGGAAAGGGATAGAGAGTGAGAAACATCGATCAGCTGCCTCCTGCACACACCCTACTGGGGATGTGCCTGCAACCAAGGTACATGCCCTTGACCGGAATCGAACCTGGGACCCTTCAGTCCGCAGGCCAATGCTCTATCCACTGAGCCAAACTGGTCAGGGCCATATCTGTGTATTTATGTGTACGTGAGTAAGTGTATTTCAGGTGTTTTTCATGTATGTTCATAGGTAAGAACGCCTCAGACCTTCCTTTCTCATCCTTGTTGACCTTTTCTATTAAAATATGCTAGCTTATGAAATAAGTTACGAGTGTTCCTTCTTATTCTGTACCTAGAAAAGTTTCGTAAGACTGGAACTACTTCCTTCTTGAATATTTTCCAGAACTCCCTGAATGCCACCTGGGCATGAACTTTTCTATGTGGAAAGATTTTTTTATCGTTGGTTTATTTAATGATTGTAGAACTATTCAGATTTTCAATTTCTTCTAGTCAGTTTTCATTGAGTTCTTTTGGGTAAGGTGACATTTTCTAGAAATTTATACTATAAATTTGAAAATTTAGATGAAATATCTGAAGTTGTTGCACTGTCCTCTTATTATCTGTGTAGTATGTATGGGAGCTGTAGTGATAGCCTCTCTTTCATTCCTGATACTGTTTATTTGTGCCTCTTTTATTATTAGCCTTGCCAGAGGTTGGCAGATTTTTCCAATCCTTTCAAATAACTGGCCCCTACGAGCTAAATGTAAGAGATCCAGCTTCACATCCTCCCAAAACAGTATTTTCAATGTTTTTAATTTAGACTTTTTAATTTCTGTTGGGTATACAAAGGTGAGCAAGTGTTAGTTTATGGTTGTTCATTATTATTGTTAAATAATAATGCAAGAAAATAAACTGTTTCATGCACTCACACTGTAAAACTACTTCTGTCAATCCCTGTATACAGTTATCGTTTTGGTTATAGTTTATCATCAAGGAAATGATGTTAAGTATCTTTTCATATGCTTATTGGCCATTTATCTCCTTTTGTAAAATGTTTATTTAAAGTTTTGTCATTTTTTTAGTTGCCTTTTTAAACATTTTATTTCTAGGAGTTACTTCTGTACTTTGGGTGTGAGTCTTCTGTCAGATTTTTTTTTTAATATATTTTTTATTGATTAAGATATTACATATGTGTCCTTGTCCCCACGTTACCCTCTACCCCCCCTCCCCCGCTCATGCCCTCACCCCCCCGTTGTCCATGTCCATTGATTAGGCCTATATGCTTGCATATAAGTCCTTTGGTTGATCTTTCCCCCTTACCCCCACCCTCCCCTACCTTCCCTCCAAGTCCCGACAGTCCAATCAATGCCTCTCCGTCTCTGGATCAGTCCTTGTTCATCAGCTTATGTTGTTCATTATATTCCACAAATGAGTGAGATCATGTGGTATTTATCCGCTCTCCGGTTCCATCCATGCTGTGGCAAATGGTAAGAGTTCCTTTTTCTTCTTCCTCTTCTTAAAGAATACCTTTCAGCATTTCATATAATGCTGGTTTGGTGGTGATGAACTCCTTTAGCTTTTTCTTATCCGTGAAGCTCTTTATCTGACCTTCTATTCTGAATGATAGCTTTGCTGGATAAAGTAATCTTGGTTGCAGGTTCTTGCTATTCATCACTTTGAATATTTCTTGCCACTCTCTTCTGGCCTGCATGGTTTCTGTTGAGAAATCAGCTGACAGTCGTATGGGTACTCCCTTGTAGGTAACTGACTGTCTTTCTCTTGCTGCTTTTAAGATTCTCTCTTTATCTTTTGCTCTTGGCATTTTAATTATGATGTGTCTTGGTGTGGTCCTCTTTGGATTCCTTTTGTTTGGGGTTCTCTGCGCTTCCTGGACTTGTAAGTTCATTTCTTTCACCAGGTAGGGGAAGTTTTCTGTCATTATTTCTTCAAAAAGGTTTTCAATATCTTGCCCTCTCTCTCCTTCTGGTACCCCTATAATTCTGATGTTGGTATGCTTGAAGTTGTCCCAGAGGTTCCTTACACTATCTTCATATTTTTGGAATCTCTTTTCTTTTTTCTTTTTCGGTTGGGTATTTTTTGTTTCTTTGTATTTCAAATCTTTGACTTGATTCTTGGGATCCTCTTGTCTGCTGCTGGATCTCTGTAAATTATTCTTTATTTCAGTCAGTGTATGCTTAATTTCTAGTTGGTCCTTTTTCATGTCCTCCATGGTCTCACTATACTTATTGAGGGATTCATTAAATTTATCGGTGGTTTCCATAAAATTCTTGAAAAACCTTATAAACATGGCCTTGAACTCTATATCCAATCGTTTGCTTTCCTCCATTTCTGCCATTTGTGACCTGTTTCTTTGTCTCCGCATTTTGGCAGCTTCCCTGTGTTGATAGAGTGGCCCTGCGTGCCAGGTGTCCTGTAGGGCCCAGTAGCTCAGCCTCCCCAGTTACCTGGGGTGGACACTCTTGGTGCACTCTTGGTGCCTTGGTTGTTGTAGGATCACTGGGAGGAATTGACCTCCAGGCCAATTGGCTGTGAGAATCAGCTGTGTCTAAAGTGGGAGAACTTCTGTGCTGAAGACACCCTTCTGGGGCAAGACTTGCTTCAGTGGGGCTTTGGTGCTCACTGAGCCTGCTCCCTGAGTGTGTCCCTTATGGATCTGAGGAGTTGCAATCTGGATGGTCCCCCTCTGACCACTGGGTACAGTGGCTCCTGGATCTAAGGAGGTGCTAATTCAGCCTCTGCCTGAGGCCACACAGCAGGAGCCACGAAGAGGCTCAGCTGTGAAGCAATGCAGGCCGCTGCGGGGCCTTGGGCCTTCTCTTGGAAGTTCCGGGTCTGCCTGGCTGGGCTGCAGTTAGGTACATTCACATGCAAAAGCCTCTGCCGCAGCCTGGGTGGGGCGGGATCTCAGGGAATCAAAGGGCGGATCAGGGAGCTATGGCTGATTCTCCGCCCGGAGTCGCGGGTCTCAGTGACCCGGTAATTGCTGCAAGCACCTCTGAGGGAAAGCCGCCTTCAAGTTCACCCGCTGCCGGACAGACCAGCTTCTCCCTGTATGAGACCTGGGTCCCCAGAGACTTCCCAGAACCGGAGTTCAGAGCAGTCGGGAGTTTGTGATTCAAAAAGACAGCCGCGTCCTCAGGTGCCACCCCCTTTCCTCGCGCGCGCGAGCCGCCGTACCTCTGCACTTCACCTCCGCAGCGCCTCTGGCTCTCAGCGTGCTTTTCTTTCCTTCTAGTTGTAGAATTTACACTCAGCCAGCCTTTCTGTTGTTCTGGATGATGTTTGCTCAGTCCTTTGCGGTAATTTTCAATTGTTGTGGGAGGCGACAATTTCCCGGTGTTTACCTATGCCGCCATCTTAGTTTCTCTCCTGTCAGATTTTTATATTGCAAACTAGAGGCCCGGTGCACGAAATTTGTGCAGGGGGGGGGGTCCCTCCCTCAGCTCAGCCTGCACCCTCTCGCAATCCAGGACCCCTCAGGGGATGTCCGACTGCCGGTTTAGGCCCGATCCCATGGTGATTGGGCCTAAACCGGCAGTCAGACATGCTTCTTGCAATCCAGGATGCTGCATGCTCCAGTGACCATACTTTTCATACAGGTGAAAGGCATCTTGCTGTTGTATGGGCAGCTACATTTTTTTTGCCCTGATTATAAAAAGTAGTACGTAACATGATCCTTCTGAGGCAGTAGTACCATTTTCCCCATCTTATGGGTGGAAAAACTGAAGCAGAGAGAAGTTAAGTAATTGGCGTGTCACACAGTTATAAGTGTCCAAATCAGGGCTGACCACAAAATGTGCAAGCCAGAGTCCATGCATGTCATCACTGCATCATCCTGTTTCTTCAGTGTTAGAGTAGCCTTGCCAGGTTTTAATTTTTAAATCTAAGAGACTGTTCCCAATGTATAGGAATGCATGTTCACCCCCATGTAGAATAAATAGGATGTGGACAGTTTGGAGATTCTTCTGATGATTTAGGATTAAGCAGCCCCAGATCTCTTTTTCAAATACTGCAGAAGCCACCTTCCTTGTTTAACTGTGTGTGGGATGCATTACTTTATAAGCTATGATATAGTCACTTGCATTCCAGGACCCCTTGGGGGATGTAGCAGTGTGCCAAGCAGCAGGCAGCTGGGGAGGAGCCTGAACCGCGGCCGGGCCCCACCTGTCACGCTCATCCCGGCCTGCTGTACCTGCTGCTGCCGCTCCCTGCTCATTAGCGCTGCCACAGAGTCCGGAGAGGCTCCCGCCACCACAGCTGCACTAGCCAGCCATGAGCCTGGCTTCTGGCTGAGTGGCGCTCCCCCTGTAGGAGAGCACTGACCACCAAGTGGCAGCTCCTGCATTGAGCGTCTGCCCCCTGGTGGTCAGTGTGCATTATAGCGACTGGTTGACCGGTCTTTCCAGTCATTCCGTCATAACAGTTGCTTAGGCTTTTATATATATACTAGAGGCCCGGTACACAAAAATTTGTGCACTCGGGGGAGAGGGGGCGTCCCTCAGCCCGGCCTGTGCCCTCTCACAGTCTGGGACCCCTCGGGAGATAGCGACCTGCTGGCTTAGGCCTGCTCCCAGGTGGCAGAGGGCAGGCCCAATCCCTAGGTGCAGCCCCTGGTCGGGCTCAGAGCAGGGCCAACTGGGGTGTTGGGGCGCCACCCCCTGTCATGCACAGAGCAGGGCGGATCGGGAGGCTGTGATGCCACCCTCAGTCATGCTCAGGGTAGGGCCGATTGGGGGGTTGGGGCACTGCCCCGTCACACTCAAGGCAGGGTCAATGGGGAGGTTGCGGCACCACCCCCTGTCACGCACAGAGCAGGGCCGATCAGGGGGTTGGGGCGCTGCCCGCTGTCACGCACAGAGCAGGGCCCATCAGGGGCATTGGGGCTCCGTACCCTGTCATGCACAGAGCAGGGCCCATCAGGGGGGTTGGGCTCCGTACCCTGTCATGCACAGAGCAGGGCCCATCGGGGTTTGGGGCTCTGTACCCTGTCACACACAGAGCAGGGCCGATCAGGGGGTTGAGGAGCTCCCCCCTGTCACGCACAGAGCAGGGTCGATCAGGGGGTTGGGGAGCTCCCCCTTGTCACTCACAGAGTAGGCCTGATAGGGGAGTTGGGGCACCGCCCCCTGTCACACACAGAGCAGGGCGGATCAGGGGGTTGGGGCACCGCACCCTGTCACACTCAGAGCAGGGCCGATGGGGAGGTTATGGCTCTACCCCGTCACACACAGAGCAGGGCCCGTGGGGGGCAGTTTGGGCGCCGCCCTCTATCACCCACAGAGCAGGGCCGATCAGGGGGTTGGGGCGCCGCCACTGTCACACTCAGGGCAGGGCTGATGGGGAGGTTATGGCTCTACCCCGTCATACACAGAGCAGGGCCCATGGGGGGGGGGGCGGGGGTTGTGGCGCCGCACCCTGTCACACTCAGGGCAGGGCCGATGGGGAGGTCATGGCTCTACCCCATCACACACAAAGCAGGGCCCGTGGGGGGCGGTTGGGGCACCACCCTCTATCACCCACAGAGCAGGGCCGATCAGGGGGTTGGGGCGCCACCACTGTCACACTCAGGGCAGGGCCAATGGGGAGGTTGTGGAGCTCCCCCCTATCAGGCACAGAGCAGGGCTAATCAGGGGGATGGGGCGCCTTCCCCTGTCACGAACAGAGCAGGGCCGATAGGGAGGTTGTGGCCCCGCCCCATGTCACACACAGAGCCGCAGGGCGATCAGGGTGTTTGGGCGCTGCCCCCTGTCATGCTGATCCTGGTGCCGGGAGGCATATTACCCTTTTACTATATAGGATAGAGGCCTGGTGCATGGGTGGGGGCCGGCTGGTTTGCCCTAAAGGGTGTCCTGGATCAGGGTGGGGGTCCCCACTGGGGTGCCTGGCCAGCCTGGATGAGGGGATGATGGCTGTTTGCAGCTGGTCACACATCCTTCAGGGTGGGGGTCCCTACTGGGGTGCCTGGCCAGTCTGGGTGAGGGGCTGAGGGCTGTTTTCAGGCTGGCAGGTGACTGAAGCTTTCAACTTCTCCTTTTTTTTCTTTTTTTTCTTTTTTTATTCTGGGCCAGCTTTAGCTCTGAGGCTTGGCTCCAGCTCTTAGGCCTCCGCTGCTGAAAGCAGGTGTCTGGTTTGTTTGGGTTCTATAATCGAAACACTGTTTCAACTCCAGCTCTGAGATCCTGGCTGGCTGAAAGCAGGTTTCTGCGGTTTTGTTTAGCTTCTATATTTGTAACAATGTTTCAAACTGCAAGCTCAGAGGCCGGCAGCGGCAGGCGGGGAACGTTGGAGTCCTCCGTCACTTAAGCAAGCAAGCCTCATGTTCGCTTCAAGCTGCCTGGCTGCCGGCTGCCATCTTGGCTGGCAGTAAATTTGCATATCGCCCTGATTAGCCAATGGGAAGGGTAGCGGATGTACGGCTAATTACCATGTTTCTCTTTTATTAGATAGGATATATAGATAATCTTCTACCAGGCAGGGGACTGTTCTGATTCTCCCAATGTTATCTGTTAATAATCAAAAGTTCTTAATTTTAACAATGTTTAAATTATCAATTTTCTTTCTTTTATGGCTAGTGATTTAGGTGTCCAATTTAAAAAAAAATTTGCATACTCCAAAGTAAAGAAATTTTTATATTTTCTTTTAGACATTTTATTGTATTGCCTTTCATATTTGGATCTATGATTCATTTGGAAATAATGTTTGTGTATAGTATGCAGTAGGGGTCAAATTCATTCTTTAGAATTTTTTTAGTAAAGATCTGCTAAGAGAAAACTTCATTTTTGTTTGTAAATATCTTTATCTTATTTTTAAATTGTGTTTTGAAGGATATAGAATTCTAGATTGGGAAATTTTGTTTTAGCACATTGATGTTTACTTCATTGTCTTCTGGCTTCAACTATTTCTGTTGTAAAGTGAGCTATGATACTCCTTTGTGGGTAATCGAACTTCTTTTTCCTTTTTATCTCTGTTCTGTGCCACTTTGACATATCTGTGTGCAGATTTTTTTTTTTTTTTTCTGATCCTGCTTGAGATTCTCTGGGCTCCTTAAATGGTTGCCTTTTATCAATTCTAAAAGATTCTCAGCTGTTACGTTTCCATTGTCTCTGCCTCCTTCTCCCTCTCCTGTAACCCTGATGACATATGTTGAACTTGCTGTATCCTCTGTCTCTTAACCAGTTTCACTTTTCCCAGTCTTTGTCTTTGTGTTACATTCTGTAATTTCTTAAGAATTGTGACCAAATGCATCTGGGAAAGGACTTCTATTTGTCCTGGTCAGCGTGGCTCAGTGGTGAAGCATCGGCCTAGAAGCAGGAGGTCACGGTTGGATTCCCAGTCAGGGCACGTGCCTGGGCTGCAGGCCCAATCCCCAGTGTGGGATGTGCAGGAGGCAGCCGATCAATGATTCTCTCACCATTGATGTTTCTCTCACTCCCTCCCTCTTACTCTCTGAAATCAATAAAAATATAATTTTTTTAAAAAAAAACTTGTTTGGTTCTTCTAGAAATGAAAATTACTTTTTAAATCCAACCAGTGGGTTTAACAGATTAGACACAGTTCAGGAGGGACACTGTTTCAAACTAGAATACAGGTCAGAATGTTCGCTTCCGCTGAGTCGCCTGGGGCAGAGCCATTTCAGGGCCACGTTAACCAAATCCTCGCCTTTTTTTTTTTTTTACTAGTTTTGTGACTAGTGTGATTTGTGTTGCAAAATGTAATAAAATTCACTGACTTGTGGTTACAAACTATCAGGAGTAAAATTGTCCTCATCTTCATTCGTACTGAGGTTCAAAACAGGCCATTTTTTTAACCTTGGTAGGGTTGGGGGTGGAGTATTTTAGTTCAACTTCACTGTTATGCAGAGGGTGCCAGCTTTATGCCCGGGGGCCTCCCATTTGACCCTTCTGAAGCAGGCTCTTCTCTATCCTCGGGGTAAAAGCCATTTTCAGAGTGTCCCTAACCCTCTGGGTTCCTACCTCCACTTGGACTTTTTAAATTTCGCAAAACATCTATTTATTTCCACAGGTCAGCACTCGGTCTTCCACACTTCCAGACACGGACCGGTGCACGACTCTCTTACATTCTTGACGTCATTTCCTCCCCACGTTACTGCTGATCTGTACCTGAGGGTCCTGGTTGGGGGGATCTTTGTGGGGTGTTTGGCAGCTCTTCACCTTCCTCTCAGTATCATGACTTCCCTTTTGGGAGTTAAGATAGAAATGGTGCCCTAGCTGGTTTGGCTCAGTGAATAGAGTGTTGGCCTGTGAACTGAAAGGTCCCAGGTTCGATTCTGGTCAAGGGCACATGCCCGGGTTGTGGGCTCTATCCCCAGTGGGGGACTTGCAGGAGGCAGCCGATCCATGATTCTCTCTCATCATGGATGTTTCTCTTTCTCTCCTTCTTCCTCTCTGAAATCAATAAAAATATATATTTTTTAAAAAGATAGAAATGGTGTTGGCATAATCTGAGGTTACCACCCTGTGAGTGGGTAGTAGGTTTTTCATTCAGAAGGTAGTTTAACTCCCCAATTTGTGCAAATGTTTACACACTGGTTAAGTTTAACGCGCAGTGACTCTTCAGTAGCGTTGGAGTGTTTGTATGGGCCAGGGCTTCCGCCGTCCTTTGGGAAGGGCACTTGCAATCCTGTGCTTCACGTTCCCCAGAAGCGCCTGCTCTCTGCAGGAGGCGCGGCTTTCAGTGCCAGCAGAGGTGCCACTGCGCGTACCCAGCTACCACCACTGCTGCTCAGGACCCAGGTGCATACTTCCTGCCGCATAACATTACAGCAGCCCATGAGATGGAGAGTGTTGTAATTCCACTTTCATCACGAGAACATGGAGACATAAAAATGTAAAAAGCTTGTCCAAGGGCACTCTGCTGGGAACTGGGAACTGGAACTCAAATTGTCTTACATTTACAGGTGTACAGGTTAATAATGCGGATTCTTTTCAATTGGTGGAGTTAGACATATGTTGATATATATGCAATTTGATATGTATGCTACTTTGTTGTATTGATAGCAAGCTTCAAAACTTCATATATCAAATTTTCTGAAGGTGTTAACATTATAGATATTTTTACGCTTAAAAATGTCAAATTTCATGTCAAAAAAAGAGCATTTGTGGGAAGTCTTAATTCATTACTTTATTTTGAAGAAAAGTGCTGCTGAATACTTCGGGAAGCTTATGATGAACACGCTCCATCTCAAGATACTTGTGAATGCTGGTTTAAACTCTTTAAAAGTGATGATTTTGATGTGAAAGACTACATCCAGGTCAACTGAAAAAATTTGAAGAACAACAATTACAAGCATTATTGGATGAAGATGCGTGTCAAACTCAAAAACAACTTGCAAAAAGATTAAACGTTGCTCAGCAAACAATTTCTGATTGTTTACAAGCAATGGGAAAGATTTTAAAGGAAGGAAAATGGGTGCCACATGAACTGAACGAAAGACAAATGGAAAACCGAAAAGTCATCAGTGAAATGTTGCTTCAACAGCATGAAAGAAAGTCTTTTTTTGCATTGAATTGTGACTGGCGATGAAAAGTGGATTTATTTTGAGAATCCCAAATGCACAAAGTCATGGGTTGATCCAGGTCAACCATCAACATTGACTGCAAGACCAAATCGCTTTGGAAAGAAGACAATGCTCTGCGTTTGGTGGGATCAGGAAGGTGTGGTGTATTATGAGCTTCTAAAACCAGGTGAAACTGTTAATACTGATCACTACCAAAAACAAATAATCAGTTTGAACCATGCTTTGATCATGAAATGACCAGAATGTGCCAGAAGACATGGCAAAGTAATTTTGCTTCATGATGATGCACCATCACACACTTCAAAACCAGTTAAAGACATGTTAAAAAGATCTTGCCTGGGAAGTATTAACACACCTGCCGTATTCACCAGACCTTGCTCCTTCAGATTACCACTTGTTCCGATCAATGGCACACACACTTTCTGAGCAGCACTTCAAAACATGAAGAAGTGGAAAATTGGGTCTCTGAATGGTTTGCCTCAAACAAGAAAAGTTCTATTGTGACGGTATCTACAAATTACCTGAAAGATGGGGGAATGTGTAGCTAGCGATGGACATTACTTTGAATAAAGCACTTTTGATGCTTCTCTTGAAATTATCCTGTTTTCGTTGATGATAGAATCCGCATTATTAACCGGTACACCTGGTAGCCTGTCTCGCCTCCCTAAGGAATCAGACATGCATTTTACTCACAGGGGTAGTAGGTGTGTATTTCACAAATAATCTTAGTTTTGTCACAGAAGTCTCCTTGGCCTTAGTGGAGATCCTTAGCTTACCTTCCAGTCACATCTGATCTGTAACAGAGTTGTGCCTGAAATGTGTGTGAAGTGAGGGGTGACATTCAGTCATCATATGACGTTGTTAGCAACTGCACGCGAGGTTGGCCTCTGGCCACACACGGGGCTCCCACACAGCGAGAGCCGAGGCGTGTGCAGGAGGCAGGCGCCAGCAGGGTAATGTGGAGGAGGACAGGGCCTGGAGGAGCAGAGCGTGCCCCGCCAGGAAGATGTGAGGAGGCTCCAAGCATGTGAATGTGTGGGAACAGGACAGCCGTGCGGTGCAGGCGTGCGGCCGGTTTGAGCGTGCTGTGTCTGAGACGGTTCCTGGGAGGGGTTGTGAGGGTGAGCAGGAGCCAATTCCTGCAGAACAACTCCCCGCCACCCCCGCTGCCCGGACGCCCAGGTGTGCAGTGGGGCCCTGGGCATTAATTCCAAACAAGTTCCCAGGCTGTGGGTGACGGGGAGAGCACCAGCCAGCCAAGCGAGCGGCTGTCCACTCCCAGCCAAAGCTCCATGTTCAAGACACAGACCCAAAATGTGCTGCTCTTCTCGGATGAGATGGGTAGAAACTTCCAAAATTAACTTTATCAAGAAATCAGGAGGCCACTGAATTTAAAGACCTAAAAAGTGATGCCATTTACCCCAAATTCACATCCTCACAGGTGTTCTTGTTTGTTCCACAAGCCCCTGAGCAACTAGTGTGTGCTGACCATGGGCCCTGGGGAAGGAGGCAGCCTTCTGTCCAGTACAGTGGCCACCAGCTATCTAAAGGCACACCCAGGTCGCCTGGCTGCATGTCAGTGCTCAGGGCTGTGTCACTCACAGCTACTGTGTCACTCAGTAGCTGCTGTGTCACTCAATAGCTGCTGTGTCACTCAGTAGCTGCTGTGTCACTCAATAGCTGCTGTGTCACTCAGTAGCTGCTGTGTCACTCAATAGCTGCTGTGTCACTCAGTAGCTGCTGTGTCACTCAATAGCTGCTGTGTCACTCAATAGCTGCTGTGTCACTCACACTGCTGTGTCACTCAGTAGCTGCTGTGTCACTCAATAGCTGCTGTGTCACTCAGTAGCTGCTGTGTCACTCAATAGCTGCTGTGTCACTCACACTGCTGTGTCACTCAATAGCTGCTGTGTCACTCAATAGCTGCTGTGTCACAGCTGCTGTGTCACTCAGTAGCTGCTATGTTGCTCACAGCTGCTGTGCCACTCAATAGCTGCTGTGCCACTCAATAGCTGCTGTGCCACTCAATAGCTGCTGTGTCACTCAGTAGCTGCTGTGTCACTCAATCGCTGCTGTGTCACAGCTGCTGTGTCACTCAGTAGCTGCTGTGCCACTCAATAGCTGCTGTGCCACTCAATAGCTGCTGTGACACTCAATAGCTGCTGTGTCACAGCTGCTGTGTCACTCAATAGCTGCTGTGTTGCTCACAGCTGCTGTGCCACTCAATAGCTGCTGTGTCACTCAATAGCTGCTGTGTCACTCAATAGCTGCTGTGTCACTCAATAGCTGCTGTGTTGCTCACAGCTGCTGTGCCACTCAATAGCTGCTGTGTCACTCAGTAGCTGCTGTGTCACTCAATAGCTGCTGTGCCGCTCAATAGCTGCTGTGTCACTCAATAGCTGCTGTGTCACTCAATAGCTGCTGTGTCACTCACACTGCTGTGCCACTCAATAGCTGCTGTGCCACTCAATAGCTGCTGTGCCACTCAATAGCTGCTGTGTCACTCACACTGCTGTGTCACTCAATAGCTGCTGTGTCACAGCTGCTGTGTCACTCAGTAGCTGCTATGTTGCTCACAGCTGCTGTGCCACTCAATAGCTGCTGTGCCACTCAATAGCTGCTGTGCCACTCAATAGCTGCTGTGTCACTCAATAGCTGCTGTGTCACTCAATAGCTGCTGTGTCACTCAATAGCTGCTGTGTTGCTCACAGCTGCTGTGTCACTCAATAGCTGCTGTGCCACTCAATAGCTGCTGTGCCACTCAATAGCTGCTGTGTCACTCAATAGCTGCTGTGTCACTCAATAGCTGCTGTGACACAGCTGCTGTGTCACTCAATAGCTGCTGTGTTGCTCACAGCTGCTGTGCCACTCAATAGCTGCTGTGTCACAGCTGCTGTGTCACTCAATAGCTGCTGTGTTGCTCACAGCTGCTGTGTCACTCAATAGCTGCTGTGCCACTCAATAGCTGCTGTGCCACTCAATAGCTGCTGTGCCACTCAATAGCTGCTGTGTCACTCAATAGCTGCTGTGTCACTCAATAGCTGCTGTGTCACAGCTGCTGTGTCACTCAATAGCTGCTGTGTTGCTCACAGCTGCTGTGCCACTCAATAGCTGCTGTGTCACAGCTGCTGTGTCACTCAATAGCTGCTGTGTTGCTCACAGCTGCTGTGTCACTCAATAGCTGCTGTGCCACTCAATAGCTGCTGTGCCACTCAATAGCTGCTGTGTCACTCAATAGCTGCTGTGTCACTCAATCGCTGCTGTGTCACAGCTGCTGTGCCACTCAATAGCTGCTGTGCCACTCAATAGCTGCTGTGACACTCAATAGCTGCTGTGTCACTCAATAGCTGCTGTGTCACAGCTGCTGTGTCACTCAATAGCTGCTGTGTTGCTCACAGCTGCTGTGTCACTCAATAGCTGCTGTGTCACTCAATAGCTGCTGTGTCACTCAATAGCTGCTGTGTCACAGCTGCTGTGTCACTCAATAGCTGCTGTGTTGCTCACAGCTGCTGTGTCACTCAATAGCTGCTGTGTCACTCAATAGCTGCTGTGTCACTCAATAGCTGCTGTGTTGCTCACAGCTGCTGTGTCACTCAATAGCTGCTGTGTCACTCAATAGCTGCTGTGTCACTCAATAGCTGCTGTGTTGCTCACAGCTGCTGTGCCACTCAATAGCTGCTGTGTCACTCAATAGCTGCTGTGTCACTCAGTAGCTGCTGTGTCACTCAATAGCTGCTGTGTCACTCAGTAGCTGCTGTGTCACTCAATAGCTGCTGTGCCGCTCAATAGCTGCTGTGCCACTCAATAGCTGCTGTGCCTCTCAATAGCTGCTGTGTCACTCAATAGCTGCTGTGTCACTCAGTAGCTGCTGTGTCACTCAATAGCTGCTGTGTCACTCAGTAGCTGCTGTGTCACTCAATAGCTGCTGTGTCACTCAATAGCTGCTGTGCCACTCAATAGCTGCTGTGTCACTCAATAGCTGCTGTGCCACTCAATAGCTGCTGTGTCGCTCAATAGCTGCTGTGTCACTCAATAGCTGCTGTGTCACAGCTGCTGTGTCACTCAATAGCTGCTGTGTTGCTCACAGCTGCTGTGCCACTCAATAGCTGCTGTGTCACTCAATAGCTGCTGTGTCACTCAATAGCTGCTGTGCCACTCAATAGCTGCTGTGCCGCTCAATAGCTGCTGTGTCACTCAATAGCTGCTGTGTCACTCAGTAGCTGCTGTGTCACTCAATAGCTGCTGTGTCACTCACGCTGCTGTAAGGACATGCAGACACAGGACATTCCGTCTCAGCACAAGGGGCTGTTGGGCAGCGCTAGTCTAGTGGGCACGACAGACCTTGCACACATTCAAGTGGGCTGGTTACTCTGAGGAGCAGGAAGGGTTGGTGGGCTCTGACCGTGGACCTCGTGGGGCCCGGGCGCTGTAAACAGGTGGCAGTGGGACCGGCCAGAGAAAAGCAGGTGGGAGTTCGGCTTCCCTCCTAGTCTCCTTGTCCTTCAGTCCCACAGGCCCTCACGTGCCCCCACCCCCTTGTCTTTAGTGCTCTTGAAGGTGATTCATTACAACGGGACTGCGTTCTGCCAACTGCCCTTTAGGGAGATGCCACAGGTGCCCAGCCTCCCCCGCCCCGGAAGAGACCACGGAGCCCACGACTCTGCGTGTTCGGTCAGTCCTGCAGTAGAGGAGCCCTGACCATCTCATTGAAGTTGGGTTTCCCACACTGAACATGGCCGTGTCACACAGCAGCTGCTGACATCTGGGACCTAACTCTGAGGACCGCCGGCTGGGACCTGCCACCTGTGGGAGGGCCGTTTCGCACTTTTCACCCGCGAAGCCCTCTGTCAGGAAGCGGTGTGGATGAGAGCGGCCTGCTCCCGTTGAAAAGTCCGCGGGGCCCTGGCAGAGCCGGCCGGCCCGGCCGCAGAGGACAGGCACACGAGGGGAGCAACATGTTCTTTTATTGATGCAAGTATGTCCAGTCACACCAACAGCTGACATGCTGTGTTACAGTACAGCTTGATGCTCACAGTTCATCTCAAAATACCAGCACATCACAGTCAGGAGATGGACCCAACTGGGAAGATGAAGTGGCAGCACAGACAGGTGAGGTGAGCGCACAACTGGGCCCCCGACGTGGAGGTGACGGGAAACTCCTTACACGTGGACAGAAAATGCTCTAACTCGTATTCCAAATATATACTCTCAGGTTTAAGCCTTTATCTCAAATACATAAACAAAGCGATATGTACTATCAATATACAATATGTACTATCTAGGACATCTGGAAAGTGCAAAAACACTGTGACAATACAGTGTAAATATTCTCGCTCCACCCAGTTACAGGCGACGGCAGCAGCGACCACAGAGCCACCCCTTCCTGAGGCCTGGCCCACACCTCCGGGTGTCCCGGGAGCGGTGGGAGCAGCAGCTGGCAGGCCTCCCGCTGGAGGCGCCTGCAGAGCCAGGCGTATGGAGAGACCAGGGTGAGGAGCGCCACAAAGGAAAGCCACCACGAGGGCCACGCAGTCCGCGTGGATGGCCCACCTCCCGCTCTCAGGGAGCAGGGCGGCCCCGGCCCACGGCCAGGATGTCGCCGTGGAGAGTGCTCCGTGCGTCTGGGAGTGGAAACTGCCTCCCAGTGCTGGGCAGAGTGTGTCCCACGTACACCGAGAAAACGGACAATTGCACAACTCCCTCACCTTTCGTTATTTTAGATTTTCTATTTTCCTAAAATGCAGTTGAAGAAAGATTGGCCAGACATGTTCCAACAGAAAAATATGCCGCCAGGTGTCCCCCTGCCCCTCCCCCCCGACCCCAGAAATCCCTGATAAAGGAAAAGGAAATGTAAACTTTGGAAAGCCCGCACTCAAAGGTTTGCTTCCAGAAGTATGCGAACGAGACCTCCTGGCCTCCCAAGGCCTTGTGGGAACCTGGAAGCTGCGGCCCTGGCTTCGTGGGCCCAGGCTTTGCGGGCAGGCGCCGCCGGCCGCGGGCGCTGCGGCCTGAGCAGAGCGGGCCGCCCTCTGGGACCCTCTAAGGCACCAGCCCTGACATCCGAGACACTGGCTGGAAGGGCGTCCAAGCAGGCAGGGCTCACATTGGTTTTGGTTGGGTTTTTTAAAATATTTTCTCATTCGGTGAATATAATCAAAAGTAGAAAATAAAAATCTACGCTTCATTAGGCCAAGATGTTATCATGGATGCCATCTCCCATGATACTCCTTCCCCACCCCTCCCTGAACCAGGGCGCTGCCCTGTTATTTAAAAGGAACAAAAACACTTTGCGCCAAAGGTTGATGCATGAAATAATTACCATTTTTTCCATAAAAGTTATATACAAAATGGGCCCCAACCAGTGAGGCCGCCCCATCTCCACCCAGGTCAAGGTTAAAGCTCGGTTCACGTGCGCGTCCTCAGTCACAGGCCGCGCCCACGCTTCAGGCTCTGTTGAGGAGAGTGGTCCTAGAGGGGACGGGCACAGCAGTCAGCGGCTGGCAGGCCCCTCCCCAGCAGTCCGGAGGCCTGGACTCCAGGCCCCGGCCATTGGGGGCGGGGGAGGGGGGGGGGGGGCGGCGAGGCGGGACATTCAAACCCAGGTCCTCAGCCTCCTTCCACTGGCAGCTGCCTAGACCCCTTCCTCCCGCGCCCTCGGCTGCCTTCCAGAAGGCAGGTCCATGATGCCCGTCCCCGTCCTCTCCCCTCCTTGCCTGGGTGGCCCCTTCAGTTCTCCTACCTCAGGGTCTTCCAGCTGTCCTTCTCCATGTGGTTCTCAGGCCCTTCGCTTTCGAAGGAGGCGATGAAGAGTGCTGAGAGACGGAGGGCCGCTCAGACGCATGTCCGCATGCAGTCAGCCCACCCCTGTCCCTTCTCCAGCCCTCATGGCGGGGACAGCGAGGCTAAGAAGGGACTCCGGGACCCAGGGGCAGTGGCCTCTGGCGGGGCTCGTCCACAGATCTCTGCCGTGGGAGGTCCCAGGCCCCTCGAGGCCCCGCGCTCCCAGCTACCTGCTCGGGGGCCCTGCTTGGTGCTGGGTTCTGAGCGCTGGTCTGAACCTGCCTGGCTCTCAAGTGGCCTCAGAGACTGGTCTCCTTTGTCCTTATCCTTCTTCTGTCCTCTGCCCACCACCCGCCCTCACAAACTCACCTGTGGCTGGGCTTCTCCTGTGTGGTGTGGGGATAGTGATCAGCCCCCCATGGAGACCAACAAGGGGGAGTCGAGGCCAGGTGCTGTGGGGGCTGCTGCCAGGCGGGGCGGCCTCACCTTCCTCGCTGTAGATGGGCGCCGTAAGCAGGTAGTTCTGAATCTTCTTGTCCTTTTCAAAGGGACACTCCACCCGCGTCCAGGTCATGAACTCGTGGATCTGTCTGGAGATCTCCCAAAATTTCTGCAGGGGCAGAGGACAGCGGTGTCCCTGTCACCTCGGTCAGGGCCAGTGCTGCTCCCTGCCCAGTGCCAGCACCGGAGGCGGGGGCTCCGCACAGCTGGCTGCGTGGCCACGAGCATGAGCACGTTGTGCAGCGTCAGAGCCAGCAGGCGTCCCAGAGCACGCACCGTCCTGCCCTCCACCTGGGCCATCAGGCTGGCGGCCCCTGCTCAGGGACCCCAACAGGGCCCCACCCCTGACCCCGAGCTGAGGCAGTCAGCCCAGCCAGACCAGACAGCACCACCCATCTGAGCATGTCATCATGCCACTCTCTGGGGCCCGTGTGGGAATCCATAACCCCCTCCCACCCTGACCTGTGAGGTGAGCGCTGGATACCCAGCTCTCCTTGCACCTCCCAACCCCACCCCTGACCTATGTGAGGTGAGCACACAGCTCCCCCTGCACCTCCGCAAGCACCTTTGTCCTACCCTCCTGCCGTTGGCCAGACAGGCCTTTGTTTCCATCTGGAGTTCTGCTGCCTCCTCCTCCCAGCTCGAGTCCCTCTTACCTAAAGCCTTCCTGGTTCTCCCAGTGGGACCAGTGTCGGGACCAGTGTCCTGGGCAAATGGAGGTTCCTGTGGCTCCAGGCCCTATAACCAGGGCACCCACCCAGAAGGGTGGGGCCAACCTCACAGCTTGAGGTCACATAGTGTGACCACCTTGGAGCTGCCAGTCCTACAGGCCCTCTGCGCAGGGCCATGGCCTTGCCGCTCTCCTGCACAGGTGGGTCCTGCCTGCCCTGGGCGGCCGGGAGGCCTGCCCTGCTCTGTGCTGGGACAGCCCGGCCCTCCCTCTGGGCCACAATGGGGCTGAGCTCACCTTGAAGTTGATGTGCCCATTAGGCAGGTGGTTGGTGTGGATTTTGTGCAGGAAGTAGATGTCCTTGACGAAAAGGTTGAACACAGGAATCACAATCTTCTCTCGGCTGCTGTTGGCCATCTGGGACCTCTGTGTGGCCCCCTGGAGGGCCGTGCGGTAGTTGCAGAAGTTGCTGGAAGGATCCATGTGGTGCTGTGTGCGGATGGGAGGGAGGGAGGGAGGGGGGAGGATGCATGTGGTGGGCAGTGCTTCCCCCGCCCCCTTTGCAGAGGAGAGAGCCCGCTGATGAGGAAGGCACTTCCCCTCTGGTCAACTGGGACTGTCACCCAGAAAAGGCCTCCCTTCCAGGAGGGGCCCAGAGGTGCCGGCTGAGCGCAGGGCCATCTGGGTCTGGGTCTGAGCATCACAGGAGAGCTGCAGAGAAGCCGCACAGCCCCCACGCCTCTTCCCTGCCCTCCTGGGCCTGCTCTCTCCTCCTTCCTTTCAAGCCCTCCTTTGCCCCCCTGCTTAGATCGACAACTCCCAATTCTGACCAGCCACACAGACACACATTTGCAAAAAAACGAACTCTGTGATCAAATACATCTGGGCCAGGCTGTGCGTGAACTCACCCGTCAGCCCTGGGCCACCCGGAGGGTCTAGTGCCGCAGAAAGTTGGGCCAAGAAAGGCCCACGTCTGCTGAGTCAGCATCAACCACTGCAGGGCTCAGGGGCCCACTTTTGTCAAACTCTTTAGCAACTACTCCCAGAAGCATCTTTAGGCGATGCCAGATCTGACTGAAGGCAGGGCTGAGGACAGCCCAGCCCCAGCCTGCACTGCGGGCAGCAGGCCCTGAGCAAAGGGTACAGTGTGGTGGAGGCCCACCTCCTCAGGCCAACACAGGATGAGGCCGGTGCCTACCTCCAAGACATCGAACTTGGCCGTCTTAACTTTGGACCATGTTTTCTTCAGCCGAGCCACAGGACTGAGGTTCATGCCAGCTGCAGAGAAAAGCGAGGAGGGTCAGGGCGGGCAGGTGGGCAGAGAGGAGCTGGGTGGGCAGCCCGGCCGGACACTCACAGATGATGGCCATCATGGAGTTGAAGTTCCCGATGTTGAAGCATTCCCGGGCCACGTCGATGAAGAACTCCAGCATGCGGGTCCGCTGCTTCTTCTTCACCACCTGCGGCAGCCAGCAGCCTCAGCGTGGGCGCCACGAGGGCCGCGCCCCCCACCACTGGCCCCTGAGGGCCTCTGCTTGGAGCTGCCCCAGGGCCCACAGAGCTGTCAGACCCGGGGGGGGGGGGCGGGAGGGGGGCTCCAGAGGCAGGAAACACAGCTGTGGCGTGTCTGATGCGGGCAGGAGGATGGCGAGAGGCCTGAGGGGCCCGGATGAGCTCAGACTGTGCTGGGCACAGGGTGCCCTCCATGATGGGTCTCCATCGCAATTTAAGGCATCACAGTCGGATGTGTCGGGGGCAGGGAGGGCAGCAGCTCCAAGGCCCTGGCAATGGAGGCTCCTTATCTCCACTTGCAAATTGTCAACGTCTGGGGGGCAGGAGCACCTGAGCGTGTCTGGGGCAGCCCTGTGGGGGTGGGGAGGAGACGCCACCGCCCGTGGCCGCTGTGCGGTGCGTACCCGGCACACCTCGGTGGCCACCAGCATGCTGAGGCAGTTGAACCAGTTGTCGTAGGCCTCCAGGCTGTAGGTCTTGGTCGGGTCCCCTCGGCACTGGGGAGGACACAGCAGGTCACGGGAAGCCCAAGGACGCTGCTGGTGCCGCTGCCCAGCCCTGGCCCAGAACGGAGGGGCAGGGACCTTGTCCCGAGGAGGAAACTGCAAGTGATAGTGAGTGGGGGCCACTGGACAGGTCCCCTAGGCCAGCCTGGGGCTCCACAATGCCCAGGGCTCGCCTTGGAGGCCAGGCTAGGTGCCCCGGCCCCTGGGAATACGGGCCCCCCTCCCAGCATGCATCTCCCGGTGCGGCCTCCACTGACCCCCTGGAGCAGGCGCCAGGAAGCCGGACCACATCCATGGCTCAGACACTCCAGCGGAGCTCAGGCGAGCTGCCTGGGGTCCCCGCCCACCCTGCACGGGATGCAGGTCCAGGCCCACCCGCAGGCCAGCCCCTCACCCTGTGCTTGTCCCGAGAGTCCGTGTGGCTGACGATCTGCATCAGGTCCTGGGGGTGGATGCTGCTGACCCTCTCCTGGGGCGGGCGGGAGACAGCACAGGAGTGGTCAGCCTCCGGCCTCGAGGCCCCCACTCGGCGTGCAGGGCATGTTCGGAGCGGCGGTCAGAACTAGTCTGCAGGCGTGTGCAAGGGCCCCTCCTTGATCCGAGCACCCCGCCGGGGCCATCCCTGCCCGGGCCCCTCCACAAGCACCCGGGGCCTGGAAGGCCATCCTCTGGAGCGGAGGGAGCAGGGCTGCAAGGAGTGGGGTGGAAGCCTCGGCCCGTGGCTGCCATGTTCAGGGGACCTGCCCAGCCCGGCACAGGCGGGATGAGGAGACAGGGTGGGAGGCCTGGCTCGCCCCCTCGAAGCCCCTCACCTCCATCCTGGGGCCACGTTAGTCCTGGCCACCCTCCCCCTCCCCTTAACACAGGGCTGCTGTGCCCCCCGGAGACCTGGGGGCCAGGCACAGAGAAACCTGCTGTAAGTGGACACATCGGCCAGAGGCAGTGATCGGGGTCTCCTGACACCCCGCCCGCCCAGCAGGGAAGCCTGTGGTCCTGACATTGCGAAAGCTGTGGGGGCTCTCATGGCCCTGGACAAGCAGGAGTCCGCGCACCCAGCCCGCCCTGAGCGGCTCGCGCGCACTGACCAGCTCAATGTGAGTCAGCTGCTGGGCCAGCACCAGGGGGTCACAGCACACGCCCAGGATGTCCTTCTGAGAGGCCGGGGGCTTGGCCTTGAGGATGGGCCCTTTGTCCACAGCCGGCGAGCGGAGCTTCTCCCGCAGCTCCTGCAGCTGGCTCCGGGCGGCCAGGGACAGCAGCAGGCTCTGCGTCAGCTGGGCAATGGCCTTCTTCACCGTGCCGTTCTCCTGCGGGGCAGGGAGCATGGAGGTGCCAGCACGGGCTGGCGGCAAGACCACACCTCTCAGGAGGACCCGCCTCATCTCCCGGGACATACCCAACGCTGAGCCCACATGCCCGACCCAAACCTGCCCTGAGCACCTAGGCCTGACGGAGTGGGGCACAGTGTGGGCCCCTCTGAGGCCCTCTGGACAGGTGGCTTAGCGGGCTGCCTGTGAAGAAGGGATCTGAGGGCCAGAGCAGGGCCAGAGCTGTCCCTAAGGAACCTTCACCCCTTTCACGCATGTGTGCACGCGCACACACACACACACACACACACACACACACGGAGCTCCCCCTGAGCTGAGGGAGGCCCTCACCTCATCACACTGCATGATCCGGTGGGTGATGGCCTTCAGTTCAGCCATGGCCTTCTCGTCCTGGAAGTCACAGGGGAAGGCCTCTGTCCACTCCTTTAGCAGCTGCACAATCTTGGCTGAGAAGGACTTCAGCATGGCCTGGGGGTAGGCACAGGTGAGGCCGACCCACCAGAGTGAGTGGCAAGACAACGAGTGGTAAACCACCCCAGGCCCGCTGTGCTCGGCGGGACGACCCCCACAGGGCCACCAGCAGTTTGGTCATACCTGCGTTGTTGTGTGTTCGCCTTGGGGACCCTGAGAAAGGAGATGCCTACCCAGAGGGCTCTTGGTAGCTAACTGGGCTCACATTTTTAAAAAACTGCCAGGCAACTGTTTGTAAACGGGGGTCTCTCACGCAAGCCACACGTCAGGGATAAGCCTGCACTGAACTGCCCATCTGCACTGGGTTCCTGCCGTTGGAGCCAAGCCTTATAAAGGAGCTCCTGGAATCCTAGTTCAACCAATAGGACTGACACTTTCCCCATCCAATCAGAGCTGCACAGCTATAGCTCCATTAGCACCAGTCAGAGCCGCTCCATTCCAGCCAATCAGGACAGTGCTTTTTGGACCAATCAAACTGTGAGGATTTGGAGTTCTCATTTGCATAAGGACAGACCAATCTGGGACCGGCGGCGGGGACCTCTCTCTATATAAATCAGCTCCCTGTTGCTTGGGGGGCTTACCTTCCCCTTCCACTGAAGATTGTTTCCCTGGCTGGAGCTGAAACACCAATGACTGGCCAGAGCCCCCAGAGCCGCCTCACAGCCGTGCTGTTTCAGAACTGAGCTGTGACACTATCCCAGTGATGGCGAACCTTTTGAGCTCGGCGTGTCAGCATTTTGAAAAACCCTAACTTAACTCTGGTGCCGTGTCACATATAGAAATTTTTTGATATTTGCAGCCATAGTAAAAAAAAGACTTTTATTTTTGATATTTATTTTATATATTTAAATGCCATTTAACAAAGAAAAATCAACCAAAAAAATGAGTGTCATAGGTTCGCCATCACTGCTCTATCCTGAGCTGGCCCACAGCTGTTCTGTAGCCACAGCCATGTGTGGGAAACTGATATAGGGTTGAGCCTCGGACTGACCTGCTGGCAAAGTCACAAACAAGTCCCAGCTTAGAGGGCTCAGTCCTCTTAGCATAATTAGGCTTGACCTTATAACACTCCCCAGATCTTACCTGGGAAGCTAATGGGCTGAGGGAAGTGCAGGGAGTGTAAACATGATCAAAACAGGTGAAACTCACAAGAACTGTAACTATGGTAACCACTGCATTGTTTACCTCAGACTATAAAAGGTCGGTGCGGACTGAGCATGGGTGGAAGTCCTTCCTCTTGAGTTGGACTTACCCGCCTGGTCCCCCAATATTCCCAAATTATCTCTTGTCTTTTCTATTTCATTTGTGTGCGGCTAATCTTCCAGATATTGAACCCTGAACCACGCAGGACGTGGAAGGAAACATTTACGACAGCCATGCTGTTTCATAATTGAGTTGCTTGCACTGAATAAAGTTTCCTTCTTTGCCATACCCCTAATTAGAGATTCGCGTTGGCATTGAATTGGTGCCAAGGACCCTCAGTTGACACCCTTAAGGTAGTTCTCTTTTTCACTTAAGTGAACTCATTTTCAGAAACTCCAGGCTTCAGCCGGTGTCTGTGCCCATGGTGCCCACAGCGCCCGGGACGGCCCCTCTCAAGAGGAGGCTCAGAAGGCCCAGCTTCACAGGCCTCTGCCGCACAGCCTGCCGAGCGCGGCCTCCGGGAAGGTGGAGGGAGGGTCATCAGTCCCCGGTCAGGGGTCAGGCCCGCTCTGCGCGGCCCCAGGAGGCCCTGCCAGCTGGCTGACAGCTTGCCTGCCACCCTCTGCACCAGACCCTGGGCTTCTAACACCTCACCTAAGACCCAGGGCCTCGGAGCTGCGGTGTCTTGACCATCCTGACTGCCCACAGCCTGGCTCTGTCAAAGGGACAACAGTGGCAAACGGCCGTTTGAGTCGCTGAGAACTCCCAGGAGCAGACCCCAGCCTGAGGTGCTGCACCCCACCCCCTAGAGGAGGCAGGGACCCAGGCCCCTCTGGCTTCTTTTGCACCAATGGAGCCAGACCTCCACTGGGGGGTACTGGCCCTGAGCAGGAGGGGGGTGAAGGCCCACCACAGCAGTTATGCCAGCACCCTGAGCACATCCCAGGGCATCAGGGAGGGCCCGGCCAGGCTCAGCCAGATGCTGCCAGCTGGCGCTCAGCATGCTTCTCTTAGAGCAGGCGTGGGGGCAGCCAGGGGCACCGGACAGGTAGCATCAGGTCAGCACGCCTTTACCTTCTCAGACCCGGCCTCCAGCTGCTGCCTCTGCTCCAGGTAGATCTGCCCTACACGGGCCAGCAGGTCATGAGGGGGCATGAAGACCCGGGAGCTCAAGAGAAACGTGAAGATGTATGTTCTCTGAAGAAGAAGAAAAGGAAAGGGGGAGGAGGGAGGGCGAAGTGTGGGTCAAGCCTGGTGGGGCCCATGCCTGCTGCTCCCCTCGGCCCTGCTGGCTCCCAAGCCCAGCATCGCCAGGCAGCAGCCGTGGTTCCGCGTGGCGTACTTCACCGTGGATGCCCGTGGATGCGAGGCACAGATCACCCCACTTCGCAGTGGCTCAAGGCCTCCCAGTGAGCTCAGCTCCCAGCAGTCTCACTCCACGGGCTTCTCCTCACACTCTGTCCTACCCCAAGATGGGCGCTAACCAGCCTTGGATGTTGGGAGGACTCTCCCGGCCTGGGCAAGCCTGCTGCCCAGCCCACCGTGCCCCCTGGCCTGGCTCCAAGCCAGCTTCTTCTCCAGACCCTCACTGGCCTTCCCGTGGGCCCGGCTGGTGCAGGGAGTGGGGTGGTGGGGGTGGGGCCTGTACCTCTGTCAAGGACTGTTGCCAGGCCCTGTGCAGTCACTAACCAGCAGTGGGCTTGTGCCAGCTGCCACGCCGAGGCCCTGTTCCACCCCCATGCACCCTACCACCGGCTCTGCAGTGCAGGCTCAGAGGGTTCCTCAGATCTGGGCTGAAGGGAGGCAGGGAGCAACCCCAGCAGGCCCTGAGAGGGGGTTGTGGATGGAAGGAGGGGGGTGTGGATGGAAGGAGGGGGTTGTGGATGGAAGGAGGGGGTGTGGATGGAAGGAGGGGGTTATGGATAGAAGGAGGGGGTTGTGGATGGAAGGAGGGGTTGTGGATGGAAGGAGGGGGGTGTGGATGGAAGGAGGGGGTGTGGATGGAAGGAGGGGGGTGTGGATGGAAGGAGGGGGTTGTGGGTGGAAGGAGGGGTTGTGGATGGAAGGAGGGGGTTGTGGATGGAAGGAGGGGGTTGTGGATGGAAGGAGGGGGGTGTGGATGGAAGGAGGGGGTGTGGATGGAAGGAGGGGGTGTGGATGGAAGGAGGGGGTTTGGATGGAAGGAAGGGCTTATGGGATGGAAGGAGGGGGGTGTGGATGGAAGAGTAGACAGCACCCCAGGAGGGAGGTGGTGTCTGACTTGGTGGGAGGCCAGGACTCCCCGGAAGCTCAATGGTCTCCAGCACCCTCAGATAAAAGCTGGAGGGCATGGGGGGTGGGGGGATTCCTCCCCCACCTTCTTTTTTTAAATATATTTTTATTGATTTCAGAGAGGCAGGGAGAGAGGGAGAGAGATAGAAACATCAATGATGTGAGAAAAATCATTGATCGGCTGCCTCCTGCACGCCCCACACTGGGGATCAAACCCGCAAGCCGAGAATGTGCCCTGACCGGGAATTGAACCTCGACGCTCAACCACTGAGCCACGCCAGCCAGCATCTCCCCCACGTCCCATAGGCTACGCCTGACTCACAAAGGCCAGAAAGCCCAGCTCTGCCCTGGGGACGAAGTGGGCACCGGAAAGGCCAGCCCAGCTTGGGTCTCAAAGGGAGCAGGCAGGCCCGCTGCTCCCAGAGGCAGAGGAACCCACATGTGACAAGGGAATTCTTTCTCTCTGGTCCCGTCTGGTCCGGCCATGCCCGTCTCATGCTGCGGTGAAGAGGGCGGATCTGGACGGTAGGTGGAAGCTGCCCCTGCAGTGCGGGCGCTGGCGGGTCCGAATGCTGGCGGTCGTGCAAGGCTGTCATCTCTTCACTTTGGACTATGGCGGTTCGTGCACAAAGCAAACCTCCCAGCTCAGGGATGGGACACGTGCAGGGTGAGGCCTCACAGGACTCCACAGCACCTGCTGGCCCTTCAGACTCCTCTTCCTCCCCCGGGCCCTGCACAGAACCTGTCACTTGCTGGCACCACCAGGGCCATCGTCCACCTTCCTGGGGGTCACAGGGAAGTCCCTCCCCCTGGCCCGCCATGCCCCTCCCCTGATACTCCTTCCCTGTCAGGCAGCAGCTTCCCCTGCAGCCCAGGTCACCCCCCTCCCCCACCACACCGTTCTCCAGGCCCAGCACTCACATCAGGGTAATAGTCCACTGTGGGGACCAGGTGCTCCATCAAGGCCTCCAGGGACCCAGAGATGAGGCGGCCATCCTGGAAGATGAGGTCCCCGGAGCCGCCGGCCCCACCTCCTCGCTCCCCCATGCCCGGCGGCACCTGTCCACTACAGCTGGGCCCAAGTACGCTGGAGCAGATGATGGACGTCTGGGGCATAGCTTCCTGCAAGAGAAGAACCGGCCATAAGGCATCAAAGGAGCCTCTGCCAGGTCCCCCCGGCCCTCACGGTGAGCAGGGTGCCAGCGGACGTCAGCTCAAGCCCTGGCCGGTGTGGCTCAGTGTGTTGAGCATCCTCCTGTGCACTGAGAGGTGCGGGCTCGGTCGCTGGTCAGGGCAGGTGCAGGAGGCAGCCAATCTCTGTTTCCCTCTCACAGTGATGTTTCGTTCTTTCTCTCTCCCGTCCTCACTCTCTAAGAATCAATTTAAAATCTTTTTTTAAAAAATCATAGACATCAGCTCAAGCGGACGGGTGTGCAGCCGCTAGGTGTCTTCAGCACCTGCTCCGTGCACACCAGGCCTCATTCCAGGTGACGGACACACAGCCATGCCCCCTGGGGTTAGACAGCACTGGCAGAAAAAAGCGATGCCCGTGCCTGGAGGAGAATATGAGCATGCGAGGTGGGGGTGGGCCAGGCCGCCTCGGGTAGGGGGCCTTGGCACACACGGATGGCGCCAGCTGTGCAGCTCTCTGGGATAAGAAAGGAACATTTGAAGCAGAGAGAGAGCAGGTGCAAGGTCCTGAGGCCAGTGTGTGTGGAGGGGACAAGCAGGTAGAATGGTCTGAAGAGGGACCGGCCGGGCCATGCACACGCCCAGGGCCAGAGTGCAGCCTGCTGTTTCTCTGAAGAGGCAGGAGGTGTGGGAGCTCTGAGCACAGGAGCGAAGGTCCTGTGAAGGTCCTTCACAGGATGAAGGTCAGCGTGAAGGTCACTTTGGCTGCCATGTGGAGACCCAGCAAATGAGGGACCAGTTGGTGGAGAGATTGCGCAGCTCAGGTGGTGCTGAGACAGGTAGTCAGCCCGGACAAGTGGAATAGGGAAGCTGAGACAGATGCTTAACCAGCCCACCTGGTTAAGTTTACAGCCACCTAGTAAATCCCCAAATCCCATCTCCCCTAAGCAAGGACACTTAAGAGTAGATGGCTTCCCCTTTCCTCTCAACCAGAGGGTAAATAGCTTAAACCACCCTATTCAGAGGGACAGAGGGCAGAAACCCAGTTAGTGCCACTTGCCATGGACGGACAAAGTCAGGGGAATCAAACTCATTTGGGCTCATCAGATTAAAGCTGGTGAATATTCTACTGAGATCCTCCCCTCAATTCCCTAAATGCCCAGCCTTGATTTTTTTTATTATTTTTATTTTTTTAAATGTATTTTTATTGATTTCAGAGAGAAAGGTAGAGAAAGATAGAAACATCCAATTATGAGAATCATTGATTGGCTGCCTCCTGCACGCCCCCTAATGGGGATCGAGCCTGCAATCCCAGCATGTGCCCTTGACTGGAATAGAACTGGGGACCCCTCAGTCCGCAGGCCAACGCTCTATCCACTGAGCCAAGCCAGCTAAGGCAATGCCAGCCTTTAAAACCCTCCAGAGAAGGACCCAGCAGGGCCTCTCCCTTTCCCTCCCTCCCTTCCCCCCAGCGTGTTACCTCTGCCTTTCTCCCTCCTAAGCTCCAAGGGCCCTTCTACTACCTCTGCAACTTTCTAAATAAACTCTCTTAGAATTTGCCGAACTCAAGAACCGAGGTCCAATGTCGCTGCCAACACCGCCAGCAACAGCAGAGGAGGAGGGGCCGACTTTGGACGTTACGGAATAGCCTCGGCCCGGCGACTAACCAGCACAGGGAAAGCATGGGCGTGGGGTTGAGGAAAGATCTGGAACCTGCTTTGGGGCATGCTGGATTCGACATGCCTATTACACGTAGATGTCGGGCAGCAGTCCGGGGACTGGGTGCTCCCGTGCTGGGGCTGTTCCAGTGGCCTGGCCATGCGTGATGGAGCAGAGGGTCCCACCTCACTGTCCCCAGGGCTCTCAGGAGGCCTGGGAGGGTCCAGCCCTTGGACGGCAGTGTCCTCACTGCCTGAGGCAGCAGCCGCACCAGGAAGGGGCTCTCTGGGGATTTGCCTGCCTGAGGCCTTGAAGGCTAGCCCTCCCTCATGCTGCAGGTGTGGCCTAACCCCCCCCCCACACACACACACACACACTCACTCACACACACACACCTACACACACCTACACACATACACACACACTCACACACATACCTACACACATACGCACTCACTCACATACACACACACCTACACACACATACATACATACACATACACACACATACCTACACACACCCCTACACACACATACCTACACACACACACACTCTCGCACACATACATACACACACACACACTCACACTCACACACCCTTGCTCAGACAGCCCCAACTGGGAGGGCAGGCGAGCTGAGGTCGGAGTGGAGGAGCCGGGCCTTCCTGCCTTGGTGGCGCCATGGTCAGGCTGTGTCCTGTCCGGTCCCTGGCAAGCAGGTGCCCTGCCCCAGTGCCTGCCTCCCCAGGCAGCCACGTGCCCTCCCCCCTTCCGGGACAGGGCTCCCTTGGCCCTTGGTGCTGACCTTGCAATGATGCCCCTGTCCCTCGCCCCAGCCTGCTCTCTGACCCAATGGGCTGAGCTCTGAGCCATTCTGGCCTCAGCTCTTCTGTGCAGAGCAAACCGTAGTCGAGATTATTTTCCTGCCATGAGAGGGCGCAGGCTGCTGCCCTCCTAGGAGGGCACAAACAGAGCAAACTCCCTCCCAAAGCACATCAACTGAGCCTCCTGGCCAAACACCTGGAGGCGCCTTAGAATCCTCTGGGAACCCTGTGCCAGGAGGGCAGAGCTCAAGGCAAGTCCCGGCACATGGCAGGATGGGAAGGCCCCGGCCCACGGAGGCTTCCCTCCAGGATGGGGGGAGGAACATGTTACATGCACACCCTCGGGCCCTGCGGCCTCCCGGGGTTCCGATGCCGGTTAGGCCGAGAACCGCTGACTAGAGCCGTCCTGCATTTTTCAGATGTTGAAGCAGAAGCTCAGTGGGGAGGAAGTTGGCTGAGGAAATCTTAGGGTCTCCAAGTCCAGTCCTGGTGTCACTACCTCCAGGAAGCCTCCCGGGGGGAATCCCTAGACTACAGGATGCTTGAGGCTGAAAATGACCCTCACATCCTCTTGCCGGCTTGAGTCTGGCCCATGGTGCTCGCTGGGATGAAATTTATTACTGGTTTGAATAACAGTTTGCTGACATTTAAGTTTGTTGTTTGTGGGATGAAAGAACAAAGGCGGGCTCCCCAGGCACCTCAGCAACCTCAGCTGCTCTGTGGTGCCGTCACTGCTTCCCGGGCCCCAGCCCTCCACCCGAGGCCCATGTGCTGCGGGCAACTCCCCCACGATCACTTAGTTCTGGTTTCAGAAGGTGACCCGTGGGTAGTTTCCTTGGTCAGTGGTGCTTTTTGAGTCACTGGCCTCTCCCACTGTGGAAGCTGCAGACCCTCTGGTCAGGAGGTACCAGGGGAGAGGCACTATTGCCCCACTGACTCACACAGTCCCTGAGGGTCCCTCAGGGCAAGACCACCCTGGGTCCAGCCTGCAGGGGGCACAGTCTGGAGCGCTGAGTCAACACAACTCAGGTCAGAAGCTCTTTGTGGGGCCTCAGACAAAAAACTTTAGCTTCTGAGCATTTACAACTGCCCTACATCATGCACACAGACACAGCACACACAGCATGCACACTGCATACACACATGCACAGCACACATACACAGTGTGTATACATGCACAGCACACACAGCATGCACACTGCATACACACATGCACAACACACACAGCACACATACACAGTGTGTATACATGCACAGCACACACAGCATGCACACTGCATACACACATGCACAGCACACACAGCACACACACACAGTGTGTATACATGCACAGCACACACAGCATGCACACTGCATACACACATGCACAACACACACAGCACACATACACAGTGTGTATACATGCACAGCACACACAGCATGCACACTGCATACACACATGCACAGCACACACAGCACACACACACAGTGTGTATACATGCACAGCACATACAGCATGCACACTGCATACACACATGCACAGCACACATACACAGTGTGTATACATGCACAGCACACACAGCACACATACACAGTGTGTATACATGCACAGCACATACAGCATGCAGACTGCATACACACATGCACAGCACACATACACAGTGTGTATACATGCACAGCACATACAGCATGCACACTGCATACACACATGCACAGCACACACAGCACACACACACGGTGTGTATACACGCACAGCACACACAGCATGCACACTGCATACACACATGCACAGCACACACAGCACACACACACAGTGTGTATACATGCACAGCACACACAGCATGCACACAGCGCACAAGTGTATGCACAGTGTGCACACATACATAACACACACGGCATGCACAATGCATGTACACATGTGTAATGCACGTGTGTGCACACCTGCTGAGGAGCACATTGCACCAAAGCATGGGCAGCATGGAAGCCGCCTGGACTGAGGGCCCAGGGGGGAAGAGGGCAGCTAGCGGGGCAGCCTGGGTCTGGAGACTTCTGAGCCTCTCAGGAGAGGGAGAGGAGGGATCTCAGGCAGCCCCAGTGCTGGGAGAGACCCTGGGAGAGGGGAAAAGAGAGTTTTAGGGGCTTTTTGCAGATGGTTACAAATGAAATTCCCTTTTGCAGCCTCTTCAAGAGACTTTAGCTTGAGATGTAGGCCCACTCCCTGCTACGGTGCTTTCTCATGTGGTCTAAACAAACTAGGGCCTTGGGGGACCCATGCCTCTCCATCGGGCAGCAAAGGAGAGAGGAGCATACCAGAGCCCTGCACACCCACGTGTACACAATTGTGGCCTGGGGCACCGTCCTAGTCCCAAACTCGGGTTGTGCCTGAGATGGCCTTCAGAGACAGACAGCCCATCCATCATCCCAGAAGCCCCTGGTCCCAGGAGCTGCAGCTGTGGCAGAGGCCCAGTCTGGCTTCCCTCTGACAGCGAGCGCACAGCGTGCACCCAGTCAGAGCACCCAGTCAGGCCCTGCTGAGAACACCCAACAGCACAATCACTACACCTTCACATCCCTTTACATGCACTTGCACTCGTCCCCCGGGTAAGGGTGACATCCTTTCCCAGTGCTTTTCCTGCCTCCTGTACCACAGCCCCACCAGGTCCTGGGAGGCCTGACACCGCCCAGTGGCCTCCCATAGCTGAAGCCACAAACAGTACCTGGGAAAGGATATAAATGACGGTGACTCTAAAACCCGCCAATCCCTGCAGGATCCCTGTGCCCACAGCTGCTCGAGGCAGCCCTGCCACCTCCCTGGGTTGCCCCTGCCAGGGTCTGCTCTCACAGGGAGCTCTCAGTCCTGCGTTCCAGCCCTCAAGGGCGAAGTCCCTGCCCAGGAGCAGGATGGCAGGGAGGGCGAGGACAGAAAGAGGCTCAGGGTGGCCAGGAGGGACAGGGGCCTCATCCTTCAGGAGCCACATGGGAGGGGCCACTGCCCCGACCAGTCCTGCTCCTGGGCACGTGCTAGGGAGAGAGGCAGGGCTCAGGGGCATCCACCCCCAGCACCCGGTGTCTGCAGAGCCCGCCTCTCGGCCCAGATGGCCTGAAGGAGAAACACTGGAAGGTGGCACCCATGGTAACTGCTGGCCTCAGGCACAGCCAGCTCTGTCCCAGCTGACGGTGGGTGACAGTGGGAAGGGGAGTCTCCTGCTCAGCGGACAGGAACAGTGTCAGGCCTCCACTCAACCGTGAAAAAGAGGAGCTCTGGGGCAAGTTCCCAGGGCACAGCCAGAATTTTCGGACCCCTTCCAGATCTTATAGTCCGCAGTCTGGAAATTTCTGAGAAACACGGAAGCAGAGCTGTGGGAAACTGATATAGGGTTAAGCCTCGGACTGACCTGCTGGCAAAGTTACAAACAAGTCCTAGCTTAGAGGGCACAGTCCTCTTAGCGTAATTAGGCTTGACCTTATAACACTCCCTAGATCTTATCTGGGAGTCTAATGGGCTGAGGAAGTGCAGGAAGTATAACCATGGTGTAAACAAGTGAAACTCACAAGAGAAGTGTAACTTTGGTAACCACTACCTCACCTCTCACTATAAAAAGCTTGGTGAGGCCTGAGCACAGTGGAAGTCCTTCCTCTTGAGTTGGACTCTCTGGCCTGGTCCCCCAATATTACCAAATTATCTCGTGTCTTTTCTTTTTCATTTGTTGTGCGGCTCCTCTTCCAGACCCGAACCCTGAACCACGCAGGACGTGGAGGGAAACACTTACGACACAGAGCCAAGCTTTCTTTCGTCTGTTCGTCCTCGGGAGTTGGAGCCACTGTGTGCTGAGCGTGACACATCTCATCTCACCCGATGCAACCCCTCTCACCCGGGGGCACGCAGACCCCCATTTCCCAGACGAGGACCGGCACACATCTGCCCAGGCCTGCCCGCCTCACAGCCCTGCTCCTTCTTGGAACCGTCACTTCCCCCGTCGTTGTCCTTGGCCTGCACGACTCTAAGCATCAGGCAGAAGCCCGCAGCTGTGCACAAGGGAAAAGGCTCGTTCCTGGGCATTCTGCATGATTCCAGGAACGAAGAGGCTCCAAGCTTCCTGGACACCAGACAGAAATGGCCCTCAGGGCCCTGGCCAGTGTGCTCAGTGGTTAGAGTATCAGCCCTCACATGGAAGGGTTGCGGGTCTGATTCCCAGTCAGGAGCACATACTGGTTGCAGGTTCATTCCCCAGCCCTGATCAGTTGACGAGTTCTCTTGCATCAGTGTTTCTCTCTCCCTCCTCCTCTCTTCCACTCTCAAAAAAATCAATGGAAAAAATATCCCTGGGTGAGGATTAACCAAAAATACATAAATACATAAAGGGCCCTCAGGGCCCATCCTGCATGAGGCCCCAGGAATCTTCCCGAAGGTGGAGGAGCGGCCAGGAGCCGCGCCCCTGCCAGGCTGTGCACAGGGCGCTTCTCTGAGGCAGCACACACGCTCACACGCACACGCGCACCCGCTTCTATTTTTTAACCTGCTCAACAAAACAGAGAGTATTTTTAGCTCAGCAAGCTGTGAGGCATCACAATTAGCAACTGGAAATTACACACATTGCCAGTCCCCCTTCTGTTATCTGGGAGACACTGAGACGGCGCCCGGGAGGGAGCAGGTGCCAGCCCTGTGTCCCCACCCGGCGGCCACTTAATCAAGAGGCCTGACTTCGGCAGAGTTTGGAATGGGTGCTGCAGCGGAGCTGTCTCGAGCTTCATCCTGGTTCCAAACACTCCCGCCCCGAGGGGAGCAGGGCAGGCGCCACACTGCAGCGAGAAGACGCTGCGGGGGAGAGAACCGTGCTGGCCGGTTGGACCCAGCCAGGGCCAGGGGAGCCCAGCTCTGCCAGGGACCCTGGCCTCCTGTCCCATCTGCAGAGGGAACTCTATCACCCTCTAAAGGCTGACTGATTCTCTGAAGTCATGTGCGCTGGGGTGTGGCAGGAGGTGGGGTGCCCCACAGAGCCCTGCCCTTGTCCATTCGGTCACTCACTCACTCATCCACGCTCACAGGCCTGCCTGGACACTGGAGGTGCAGCAATGGAGGACACGGGCCTCGGCCCTGCGGAGCCCACAGAAGCCGGCTGCGGCTGGCTTGCTCGAGGACCACAGGAGAAGCCCTGAGTTGATGGTGCCCTAAAGAGGAAGAAGACCCTGGCTTCCTGAGGAGGGGACGTCTGAGCCTGAAGGAGACTCCTGGGAAAGGAAGAGCCTGCGAGAGAGGACGGGCGGGTGCCAAGGCCTGTGGACCTGCCCGCCTCCCACCTCATTTGCTTTCTGGAAAGTCTGCCCTGGAGCACTCCCACTTGCTCACTCACTCCAAGATCAATATTTCCTAATCGCCTGTGTCATTCTTGCTAAACGGGGATCTGTGCCAGGCTGCCCCTAACCCACCCCAGCCCCTGGAGTCAGGTCACATGGAGTCTCCTCCCACAGCTCTGGGGGAAGGGAGGGAGGAGGGGGGAAGGGAAGGGGGGAAGGAGGCGCCCTCCCTGCCCTCCTCCAGCACAGCCCAGCCCAGGCCTGCATGGGCCTCAGGTGGGCTCCTCCTGCAGGATCTGGCAGGTGACCCCTTTAGGGGCCAGTCTGGGGAGCGGGATTAGCAGAGGCAGCCCTCACTCTACATAGCAGGGAACTCTAAGCAGGAAGTTTCAGGTCAACACAATTTGTAAGTGAAATGCTTATTTAAGTGTATGGCTCCAACCCCAGATTCTCTGAGCAAATAATGCAAACCCTTTGGGTAAACTCTAGGGGGTCCTCTGCAGGAGTGAGGATGTGGGCCTACCCTGAACTCACACCACCCGAGGGGGGAGTGGGAGAGGGCTACCCTGCCCTCCTAAAGCCATCGGGTGCCGAAGGCGGCCTCCACTCGCCGGAACCTGTGACTAAATTGTAACTAAGAACCTGCCTACGTGGGGCGGGGGGTGGGAGCTGGGTGTTCACTGGTGAGCCTAGGGGCCCCTGGCAACATCACAGAGGGAGAGGTGAGGGTGCTGGGAGGCATCCTGTCTGGACAGAGGCGTAGAGTCACGCCGGGGACAGGCTGCAGTGCACTGTGCCTGTCGTTTCTGCGCTGTGAGGCGGGGGCCTGTGTCTTGGGCTTCCTCCCTCTGGCCACACAAGATGGCAAGAGTCAGGCTTCCTACCCCACGCAGGCCAGGCCATGTGGCAGAGGCAGCAGCACCACCTTATTCCCTCCTCATGTCACGTAGTCTTCCATCCTCTGATCCTGGTGTCCCCAGCTGGGCTCATAGACCAGAAAATGCGGCAAAAGCTGCAGACCAGCAGTGGACGGTGGCTTCACCATGGCCTCTGTGGTCCCACCTGCGGTGCAGGGTGCTGGGGAGGGGCAGATAGAGGCAGCAGGCGCTGGGCCCTCTGGCTGGAGGAGCACAGGGCTGCCCGCCCCCAGCTCAACCTCCTGCCCTCTCAGGTCCTCCTTCCTCTCCCCCTTCTCTAATTCTCTGCTCCTGAAAGCTCCGTGCCCCTCCCTCCTCACTGCACACCCCTCCCCTTCCCACTCTGGGACCTGAAGTTTCTTGGAACTATTAGGATGCGGTTCCACTCCATCCCCATCTGGGGCAAAGTGGCACTCGCCCAGGGACCTGCCAGTGCCAGGCCCTCTGGGAGCATCTGCACAGAGCACAGGCAAGCAACACCTGCTTGAGAGTCTTCTTGCTTAGCTCACCATCATTTCCAGAGATTCCAGTGGGTGCAAGAGGTTCTAGAAGCCAGGATCCTGCAAGCCAAGTCTTGCATCTGCCCAGGTGGCCCCGGGTCTGTCTGCCCTGCAGCTCAGGTGATTGGATCCCAGAACCCTGGGGACCCACTTCCTGCAGCTCTGCTGCCAATTCTCCTCTGCATCCTCCAACCACAGGGATGGAAGGGCCCGACCGCAACAACCCCCAGCAACTGAGGGGTCCAAGCAGGAAGCTCCCCGCTGGGGGCTGTCCCTCCCCCTCCAAGTCCCAGCTGTCGGCTCTTCCTAACTTTGAGTTGAAATGTGTCCCCCTGAGCTCCAGAAAGCCCTGGCTACTCAGGGTCTGGCTGCAAGCAGGAGCTGGGGCCCAGCAGGCTGGGAGGAAGGCCTGGGCACCCCATGAGCGGGAGCCAGCACCCTCCTCTGCACCTCCAGCACCTATTTCACAGGTGGCAGTGAGCAAGGCATAAGGCCACTGTGCTCAGGGCATGCTTGGGACCTGCTGGTTTGGGCAACACCAGAACATAGGACACTGACAGGCACTTGTCCTCAAGGTCACCTACTGCTTTCTTAGACACAGATTATGGGGGCCGGTGCTCTTGCTACCATGCCCAGCACAGCCAATGTGCCCCTCCACAGACAAGGAAAACATGGGGAGAACCAGCAGTGGAGCTCATGGCCTGGTTGCACTGCCCTGTCCTGGCACGTGGGGCCCAGAGCAGCCCTGGCCTAGGGGTGGCTGTTCGGCCGATGCTCGGGCTGGGGAGTGGCAGGGGTGACCTGCCTCTGACAGGACTCTTCAGTTCTCACCCTCCTCCCACTCACCCCTTTGGACTTTCCCCCAGGGAAGTCCTTGGGAGGACACGCTGGCCCCGTCCCTACAGCTCCCACCTCTGCATCCTTCCAGGCCAGTGGGCACTGGGGCCAAAGGGCGGCGGGGGACGTTTTCGTATAAACCAAGCTTCAAGAACTCACATTCAGAGATGCCATGAGGGTGGCCAGGCTCACCCTCCCGTGCCCTCTGGGCTGTAAGCCAGGCTCCAGCCAGGAGGCCGCTGCCATGGGAACGGGAGCTAGGCAGCACCTCGCCAGCACCTCCTCTACAGAGGCCGGGCCGGCCGGGACAGATGCTGATCAGTAAGGCTTTGTTGCAGATGCGTGATTCATATTTTTCTTCTGAATCCCTTCCCATTCCCCAGTACTCTCTGCATTGACTGAGGAATCTCGCCCTCTCCTCTTCACACTCCTAAACACAAATTCTGCCCAGTCTGGGGTTTTCGTCTTCTTTTCCCTCCTTTTCTTCTTTTCTGTCCACTCAGCTTCTTATGCGGCTGCCCAGGGGACAAAATGTCATTGTCCACAATAACATCCCATTATTGGGATGGAGCGGCCGAGGAGGCGCAGGGAGGGTTTCAGAGAATCCCTGCCCTTTCCCGCGAGCCACTGGCTTCCCACACAGGTTTGGGGGGGTGGGCCCAAGGCAGAGAAGGGGAGCCTGGGGCCTCCTCTCCCCTTCACCTCTGGCCTCTTTCCCTCTCGAGCCAATGCCATCAGTCTTCAGGGGAGCCCCCAGCGCTCCGCATGTGGGTGGGTGACTCGAGCTCCTGGAGGCTGAGCGGGGCACAGGCTAGGACAAGAGCCGTGCAAGCGGAGGGAACCTTAGGCCAGGCCTGTCACTTCTGCTGGCCCCTCCAGGTGCCTCTGAGGCAGAGGTAGGGCCGGTGCAGATCCCACCTCCATGGAAAGTGCTCCTCTTGGACCCCTTCTAGGCTTCGGCCAAACAGGTGCTCCCACCAGGAAAGGGGGAGGACCCAGGTTCCAGGAGGGAGCAGCTCGGCAGCTCCCCTTCCCAAGCAGCATGACCCTGAGCCCTGAGCGAGCCAGACAATGAAGGGCTGTCAGAGCTGAGGGTCCTGGAGGGCAGGGAGGCGGGCCCTCTGGATGAACAGGTGGGGGGCAGGCCTCCACCCCCCAAGCCTACCTGGGGTGCTGGGGTACAAAAAGAAAGAACACAGTTCTTTTATTTTTAAATGACATCCAATTAGGCTGATACTTTAAATAATACTTTTCCTTAAAAACAAACAAAAATCCATTCCCTTCCCTTGAATTTCATCCTCCTGTCCCTGGGACCTCACTGTGCTTCAGGAGCAGGGGCATCTGGTGCCACCCGAGGGGTGGGGGGAGGGAACACACAGCCCCCCACTGGGCCCAGAGCCAAGGCCTCGTCCAGAGGCCACAGTCTCTCAAGGATTCACCAGGACACCTGTCCTGACCCTCCAACAGAAACCTCTCCCACCCCTGTGCCACCCCCAGTGCCACCCCCGGTGCCATTCTCTGTAGACAGGCAGCTTCCCTGATCCATGCCCTGTGTCCCCTGGCCCTGGAGGCTTACAGCCAGACAGCTGGAGCCTGCCCAGCCCCCAGAAGTCCCCCCAGCACAGCCCCTCCAGCCCCACCCCCCAGGGCAGCGCACTTCCCCACACATCACAGTTCCATTTTTCTTGTTTCAGGAAGGGCCCTTCAGGGCCCTCAGAACAAGGCCCAAAGGGCTGAAGCCATCAACCTCGGTTAAAAAGCTCGGAAGCGGGGCAGCTGGGGTCTGAACCCTGGGGAGTGTGACCATCACGATCTGATCCGAACCCAGGGCCAGCTGCGCAGACTCAGGAGAATGACGGAGAGCAGCAGGTGAAGGCCAGTGGGGACTGCCATCCTCAAGATGGATGAGGCCTGGCCAGAGCCAGAGGCTGCCGTGCAGTGCCCCTGAGGGGCCCTTCCTGAAACAGCCCAGCTTTCTCACTGCCAATGAGTGACGTTCACAGAGGACTGCCCCCCTGCTGGCACCCACACATCCCCACGGCGCCCTGCAGGGCGTTGCTGCCCACAGATGAGGGGCAGCCCTGGAGGCTAGGACAGCCTGAGGCCACCGGGCTGCTGTGCCCAGGAAACGGGCCCAGTGCCCAGCACAAAGCAGGGAGCTCCTCCCCATGGGCCAGACAGGAGCCAGGACAACCAGAACTTTCTACTCTTCCTGACACTGGGAGATACCCAAGGAGATACTGGGGGGAAGAAATGGAAATACTGCAGTGCATTTTCTCAAGGGGGTGGGGAGGGTGGAACCATGAAGAGACAAATGCAGGAAACACCACGCCCCACACACAGGATGACACGTCCTGCATCAGAGTGCCCATCGCAGCGTTTACACAGCACAGCACCAGCGAAGCCCCGTGGAGTCCCAGGCAGGAATGTCCAGGGCAGCGTGACATGGACACGCCCTGAGCATCAATAAGCGAACGGTGAACCCAAAGCATTCACCCACTTCACAAAATCCTCCCCAAATCATGTTTGGGTTCCAAACAATCAAACTCCAATTGCAGACACATTTTATAAGGAAACTCCTTATGCAATTTGATGTGGCTAAAGCTGTACACAGAGAAAAATTCATAGAATTCAGTATATCTTAAACAAGAACAAAGAAAACAAATGAATTAGCTCTTGATTCAAAAAGTTGAAAATAACTTCTAAACAAAACAGACATCAGCAAACTGGAGGAAGGAATTACTAAGAGATAAATTAGTGGATTTAATGAAAGAAAGAGAATAGAACTTGCTGATTACACTCAAGAACTGATTTTCTTTGAAAACACAAATTAGAAAATCAACCTCTGGCAATTCTAATCAACAACAAAAATGGAAGAAAGGAAGGAGGATGGCAGTGAGGGAAGGAGGGAGGGAGGGAGGGAGGAAACCGGGAGGGAGAGAAAATGCAAAAATATAGCTATTGGGAATGAAGATATGGAGAAGAAACTTAGAAAAATACACGATGTAGATCTGCACTAGAAGACTGAAAGCAGTTTGAACTGGGATATTATCTAGAAAATATAAGTAACCAAAATACACTAAAAATGTTTAGAACGCAAAAAGACCAATAACCATAGTGCAAATTAAGTAAGTTGACAGCCAACTAAACCTCAGAGAAAAATAAAAGCAAGCCATAGCTGATACAGTTTCTAAAATGAATTACTTCAAGCCTTGGAGAGTACAATGATTTTATATTATATTTAAACTAGTTCCACTACACAATTCATGTTGAAAACCTTTCCTATTCATTGTATGACGCTAACATAACTATGATTTATAAACGTGACAAATACGTCCCCTAATAGAAAATTACATGGGCCCTAAGTAAAGCCAAGGAAGAAATATAGTCAGTAACCCTGCGATAGCTGTGCCTGTGCCAGTGGGAGCCACAGTGAGGGGAACACTATGTAAAGTGTACGCTTGTCTAGCCACTAAGCGGTACACCCAGAGCCAATCCATAACAATAAAAAAGGAAAGGACAGACGAGAAATACCCTAAGCATCAAATCAGTGGAATGCACCTGAGCACAGTCAAGCACAATCGAGCCTGACCCCTGGGATTCGGGCCAGGAACGCGGGATGATTTTGCTCAGAAGAGCTAATACGTCAACACGTTAACAAGCCCACGGAGACAGAAATGGGATGGTTTTGCTGAGCACAGGAAAGCTTTTGATGAAACTGCATATGAATATCCATTCTCGGTGAACACTCTTGGCGACTAATGTATGAATGGAGCATACTGTTCACGAAGAAGAATATTTACTTGAAATTTAAGGCCAAATTCAGACTTAACAGTAGAACATTAGAGGCCCTCTCATTAAAATAAAAGCAAGCCAAGGCAACTGTCACTATTTAATGTTGCTCTGCACCTTTTGGAAAACACAGAAAATAAATAAAAAATACGTTAGAAATGGAGAGGTAGACCGTATCTTATGTGCTGTCATGGGATTAATTTATTGGGTTTTCCCAGGAATCCAAACTGAAAATCTGTTCCAGCTAATGAGAAAGTTCCATTATCAACTACTTAACATACATTTAAAAAAATAAATAGCTTACCTACCTGTCTCCCCTGGGTATAGGGGTTCCCATCCCCAGAGACATTCCCACTGAGTCCACCGGGAGCAGGAACTGTAATGCTCACTCCAGTGGCCGTGAGGGAGGGGCATGTGTGAGCAGGTGCCTGCATGTTGCTGGCCCTGGGTCCCCCTGGCTCCGTGGGTCTCTCAGCCATTGGCCCGGGACACGTTCTCCCCAGTGGCCTGCTCTGTCACCCTGCCCTGCCACCCGGCCTGTAGCCTCCTTCCTGGCCCAGACACTGCACCATTCCGCCCTCTGGGCTGGGCCCTGCAGATGTCCAGCCTCCTTTAGGAACTTGCTCTCCCTCTTCTAAGGATGATGCTCCTAGCCCGGTGCCCAAGGGAGAGCAGGCTCTGGGGTCAGCCAGTCCCAGAATGCATGTGGGCTCCCCCTGCTCCTGGTGCTGCTGCAAGCTCTGACCCCTGACCTCCTGGCTGAACTCAGGCAAGCTGGGGCCCTGAGCGCCTTAGTTTCCCTGTGTGTAAACCAAGGAGGCAGAACTAGGCAGAAACAGGCCACACGCTGTTTCCTGACGACAGGCTTGTTCTGTCCTTTCTTCCCTCACTTATTCAGTGAACAAACATCCACGGGGCCCTGCTGACCTGTGCCTCACACTTGGAAATAGAACCCAGGGAGCTCCGTGTCTGCCAGGGGAGACGAATGTAACACCACAGTGCAGTGTGAGCAACTTGGAATGAGGGGTCTTTGCTGGGTGCTGAGGAGGAACAAGGGCGGGAGAACTAATGCTAAAAAGAGAAAGCAGGAAAGGCTGCCTGGAGGAGGTGATTATTTATGTTTGTTTTTAGGAGGTGATTTTTTAGATGGGCTTCTAAGGATGACCAGGAGTTTTCCAGTGGGTTAAGCGAAGGAAAAGCAGGGCAACATCACAGGTCTCCAGGCCGACACCCCAGTCCCAACAGACCTAGCCCTCCTCTGGACACTCTCCAGCAGCTACCCTGAAGGGTGAAGGTCAAGGAGCCCAGAGGTGTGGAGGGTGCAGGCAGCTTCCACAGGCACCACAGCTCCATCCTGCGCCCAAGGCAAACCCTGCCCATCCCAAAGCCAATGTGTGGTTCTCTCCCCAAAGGGGCCTCCCAGGCTGCTCAGCCCTGGAAGACTGTGGGCCCTGGCTTGATGGGTATGCGACCTGCAGGTGGGGCTGTCCCCTGACTCCCACACCTCAGCCAGCCCCCAAGGCACACAGCAGCCAAGTCATACCCGAGGAGCGGCTCCCTCAGCTCCCCTTGCCTCTCCAGGTGAAGCTCACTGGAGGGCCTCCCGTCTCCTTGCAGGAAGCTCAGCAAGATGGGAGCGTGGTGCTTGGATAGGCCGGGCCCAGGGCCAGGCTGTCCTTAGCCAGCAGGTACAGGTGTAGGCAGTGTGGCCAGGAAGTGGCAGGGGGCCCACAGGGCGGAGCAAGCTCAGGCTCCAAATTAGCCCTCCAGGCCAGACCTCTCCCGAACCCAGGACTCTCCTGCAGGTGATGCCACCTGGCTGTAGGGTGGGTAGTCTGTCCCTGTTGCCACCTCCAGGACCCTCCACCCTGCATGTCACACACGGAAGCCCTACCTGGGGCTCCAGGAACATCCTGGATGCCTGCTCCCCAAGTCTGTCCACTGCCTCCCCCCCCGCCCCCCCCCCCGCTCCACCTGCACCCTTTCCCACCTCTCCACCTGCAGTACCGCACCCCTGCAATCAGTAAGGCCCGGGCATCACCTCCTCTCCTCCACGGCTACCTCCCTGCCTAGCGCCTCTGAGCCCCTGCACCTGCGCTGGCCCGTGTCCTCACCTGCTCTGCTCCTGACACCGCCTCCAGGCTGACCCCTGGACACTCAGGTGGCTTCCTCCTCAAAGCCCCGCAGGGTCTTTTCCTGCCCGCCCCTCTGCTCCCGCGGCCGCACCGCAGGTCTCCCCTTGGTCTGTCTCCATGCACAGGCAGCGCACGCTGAGGCCTTCCTCGTCCACCTACCCAAGGTGCAAACAGCTGCCCGCACTGGCGGTCAGGACCCTGGGCACCACATTGTCGGCCCGGTGAGCCAGGCTGAGCAGGATTGTCAGCACTGGCCCTCCCCTGGTGCCCCATCTGCAGGTCAGCTCCGAGCAAAGGGGGATTGGAACAGAGGGAGCACCTGTCACACTGCTGGGTGCGCCTGCAAGGCAGGGCCTTGGGAAACAGCCATGGGCAGGCAACACTCATGCTCAGGACTAACCTTAGGGCAGGGCCGTGGCCTCCCGCCAGCAGAGAGGAAGCTGCCCGCATCCTGGAGCTCCACTCTCCTGAAACCCACCAGCGTTTGTGGGCCCCCGCGAATCCTGCCCCACACAGGCCTCCCCTCTCTCCCACACACCCTTACATAAGCAGCAGAAGTTTCACATGCTCTCATCTCGCCCACGTGCCCACTTCATCACAGGCCGCCCCTTCCCTGCCCCTCCTCCGGGGCTAACAGGCGGTTCCGGGCCCCTGGAGTCTAAGGAAGGACTTGGGGAATCTTGGTTTTTACCCGCCTGACTGTGCCAGGCCCGGGGCGGCCATCCTGTTTTACACCTGCTCCCAGGACGGCCGTCTCCTGCCTCCCCTCGCCCTGTTCACCCACAGGAGTCCCTACCGGGCTTGCTGGTGCCCTCAGCCACAGCCCATCAGGAAGGGCCGTGGCAGCCGGGCCATCCCAGTCCTGAGCCCTGGGCGCCGCCCACCTGGCAGCAGGTGCCCCTGGAGATGACGCAGAAGTGGTTGGGGGGGGGGGGGCGGCTCCCTCTGGGCCAGGGGTTCCGGAGGGGACGGTCGGGTCGCACTCCCTCCCGATGGCAGAACCCCTTCCCCAGGCCTGCGGCGCAGAAACCGCTCGCACCGGGCCTGCTGCCATCAGGGGGTCGCCCGCCCGGCGCTTCCCCGCAGAACCCGCCACCTGCCTGTCCCGCCCCGCGCCCTACCTGGGACTCCAGAACCATCCCGCCGCCTGCTCCCCGCGCAATGCACTCCCGCCTCCTCCTCCTCCTCGCTCCTCCCGCCGCTCGCAGCCTCCGCGGGGCGGGGCCGGGGGGGGGGGGGGGGTACCGCGGGACCAGCCGGGCCAGGGCCGGGAAGCGCGGGGCGGGAAAGGCGAAGCCAGGCCGGGAAGCGGGCGGAGGCGGGGAGGGGGCGGGCCGGGGCGGGGTGGGATGGGGCCGGCAGCCGGAGGGCCGCCGGGAGGCGCGGGGATGGGCGGGCGAGCGAAAGGCACGGCGCTCCGGCGGCGGCGGATCGGAGCGGTGCTGGGCGCGCCGGCTGTGCCCGGCAAGGGCGCTGTGGGAAGGGAGCGGTGGTGGGGGTGGGACCCCGCTCTCAGAGAGCCCTGAACCCCCTTTCCTTTCCCGAGCACCTCCCCTCTCCCTCCCTCACCTGACCGCGCCTTCTCGATGTCCACTACAGAGCCACGGAGGCGCTGGCCCCGCGCGGGGCTTGGATGCGTCCCCTGACGGGGTGCTCACTCCACCAGCTCTGCCCTTCCATTTCCTCTTGTGAACGCGGGGACACCAGCTGCTCCGGTGGGAGGACCAATCTGAGACACGCGCGGGGCGGCGCTGGCACATGACACTGAGGCTCATTCCACCCCCGAGCCCCAACGCTCCGAGGAATCCTGTCAGGTGACAGGTCTCCCCTCCACCGCGCTCCAGCCCCCCACCCAGGCTCCCAGTTCCTATGAAGAAGATGGACCGCCCAAGAGCGCCCCCTCTGGAGACCTGAGCTGGAGCCCAGAGGCTGGGTGGGGAGAGGAAGCAGGAGTGCGATCCCGGGACCCATCACCAGAGCGGAGCAGCGACATGCTTTCTTCCTCCTGAGGGGGAGCAGGGCGGCCCCAGAGGAGCGGAGCCAAGCCCCTGGGAGCTCAGGAGCAGCCCTGGGCCGGGGAGGGGGGGGGGACCCCTGTCAGTATCCAGGGGGTTCCCAGGATGTCCACCCTCTGCTGGGAGCTGTAGGAGACAGCTGTCTCTCCTCCTGGCTACCCCTTCTTCTTTGCCTGCCAGTCACGAGATTAATTTTTGAAAACACAAGTTAAAAAATAATTGACAGCCCGATTCCCAGTTCCTCCATGGCTGTGGGCCCGGGACAAGGCCCGTTTCGGACCTCAGCCTCTGTCCCCAGGCAATGCAGAAGGGGGACAGCCTCATCCCGTTATTTGCCCCGGGGAATGAGGGGCTGTGCTGGGCCCGGCGCTGGCCTGTCCAAGAGGGTGCGGAGGCTGGAGCAGCTCCTTCTCGAGCTCTGTCCCAGCCCCGCTTTCTCTTCTAGGCCTGGAACTCAGCCCTCACGGCTTCAGTGCCTGCAGGCCTAACCATGGGTGGGCAGGGGGGGCAGAGAGGGGGCACCAAGCAGAAATGGCCATGGCTGCCCTGACTGAGGGGCTCAGTTGGTTGGAGCATCATCCTGTACACCAAACAGATGGTGGGTTTGATACCCCGTCAGGGCACATCCCTAGGTTGTGGGTTTGATCCTCAGTTGGGGCACAGTTAGGAAGCAACTGATCGATGTTTCTCTCTCACATCAATCTTTCACTTTCTCTTTCTTTTTCCCTTCCTCTCTCTCTCAAATCAATTAAAAAACAAACAAACACATCCTTGGGTGAGGATTAAATAATAATAAATGGCCAGGGCTGCAGGCAGCTAGCACACCAGCCCTTAACCTTCCACACTGCTCCCCTGCTGCCTCTGCTGCTCACGTCAGGCAAAGCTCCAGTGGCCTCTGCCAGGGACTGTGGCACCCTCCAGCCAGTCGGGCATTTGGGTCCTGGGCCTGCACGGATGGCTACAGAGCACCAAAGCGGGTGAGCCCTGGGCCTGGGCCTGGAGACGCCTCCAGCCACCTGGCCCCGCGGTCCTCAGCCCCGCCCCACAGCCTTGCAGGACATCTGGTCCCTAAGGTGTCCATAATATTGTCTTAGGGAGCCCATGTGGGCAGTTAAAACCCCTGCTGCCACCGGCACCCCGAGAAAGCCTTCCCCTCTGCCTCTCTGTTACACAGCCAGAGGAGGTGGCTGAGCTGACGTGCAGCCCCAGGTGCCTTCCTGTACAGCACAGAGTGTCTCCCAGGTGTGCTCACCCACAGAACCCACCTGCTTCCCCACAGGCTTCCCCGGGAGGAAGGAGGGCCCCCTGCCCACTGTCTCTGCCAGGAGCATCCTCACAGACACGATGGCCCTCTCCTTCGCTCACAGGGGTGAGCTCAGCATTTCTGTGTGCACCTGGACTACATCTACATCCTTCCTGGTGCCCAAGGAGGCGGGGAGACAGGAGTGCCAGCGCTATCCCTGCTGGGCGTTCCCCTGCAAGAAGCTGTGGGAGGGGCTGGGCACAGGGAGCAGGTCCTGCAGGGAGGGCTGTGGGCTCACACAGGAACCCATCGCCTTAGTTAGGCTCCCCTAGGGAGAGTCCGAGCTCCATGAGGCAGGGCCTTCGTTTTGTTCACTGCTGTGCCCCAGTGACTGTGACATGTTTGCACACGGGGGCGTGACACCTATCTGTTGAATAAATGTGTGTGTGTGTGTGTGTGCACGCAGGCGCGCGTGTGTGCAGATGTAGAAATACTTGGTATACTAAGTATATCTAGTATAGGCCTTATATCCAGAATATAAAAAACTCAAACAAATTAAAAGTCAGAAGACCTGAGTGTTTAAAAATGGGCATAAGACTTAAGAAGATATGTCACACAAAAAAAGGATATGAAAGAGGATGATAAACATAAGAAAAAATATTCAAGTTCATTGGTTATCAGGAAGGGAAATCAAAACCAGTGTGACACTGCCATACACCCACCAGAGTGGCTAAAACGGAAAGACAGAACATGCCAAGTGCTGACAAGGGTGTGGCCCAATGGGAAGGCCCAGCCACTGGTGGGTGTGACCTGGGACAGCGCAGGGAAGAGGGTCCCACAGTGCGTGTGGAAGCCAAGCATATGCAGGCCCAGGCTCCCTTCCCGGGTGGAGACCCACCAGAAACGCTTGTTCACTCCCAAGCAGCCACATCCCGAGCACTGAGCCGTGCTCTTCACCACGGCTCCAGGCGGAGCCGCCAAGCGGCCCCGCCAGGCGGCCCTGACAGCAATGAGGATGGACAGAGACAACCGCCACAAGGACTGCCCACCCATCACATGGGCCACCAGAAACAGACACGCACATCCATCAGGACTCCATGCACGTCCATGTCAGAGGGCTGGCGGAGGGTTGAGGGGGGGCTGCGGGGCTGGATGCCCGTTACCCACATGTTCACCCCCGGAAAATCGCTGAGCTACACACTGAAGACTCATGCACTTCTCTGTATGTCTGTTACACTTCGGAACAATTATGTTTTAAAAATAGTTGAGAGAGAAAACAAACAAACAAAAACTGATGTGCCAGACACGGCCGGCAAAGCTGTCTGCGCCCCTCCCACGTCTGCGGGGCCACCTCAGAGCAGATGACTCAGGGAAGGAGCATCTGGGGACACTGGGCCTTGGCCTCCCTCTCCTCATGCCCCAAAGACCAAGGCAAAGGCGCCTCTGGTGCAGGCACTGCTCCCGCCTTCACAAAGGTGCAGCTGGAAGGTTTGGGTTCTAGAAGATGGAAGGTGGCCAAGGGCAGAGCAATGGGCCTGGCAGAACAGAAGTAGGTAGCTGGGGATTGGAACAGAGGTTCCAACACTGGGGTGTGGACAGGGTCAGACAAAGACCCTACGAGACTAGGACCTCCGGGGCTTGGGTTTCAGGATGGGGGAGGCCAAGGGGCGGCCGGGCTGCCAGCAGCACGGGTGCAAGTTTGTACTGTGCCCCAGGGACCACGCAGGAGCAGGCACTGAGGGCGAGCACTAACCACCCACCACACGCTGCAGGCAGAGCTTCGGTTCCAAACCTGAGTGTGAGGGGTGGGCCAGCGAGTGCCACCAGGGCTGTCTGAGGCCTCGCTCCAGCCCTTTCCACGCCCTGCCCGACATCTCAGAGAGCCCACATCGGCTCCTGCTCACGAAGAAATGAATTCATTTCTCAAAGCAGAACTTCCTTTGCACAGCACCCCCTCGTCGGGCCAGTTCTGGAGTGAGGCTGCTGAAGCCCAGACCAGCCTCCCTGGCAGGTGCCAGTAGCTCCCCAAGTTCAGACTCCCCCCAGACGGGGCCTGCACGGCCCACCTGCAGGAAGTCTTCCTGACCCTGGGAGCAGCCTCAAGGGCCTCACCTTGGACAGCCAGCCCACGCACAACATGCACCTTACGCCCTAGTCTTCCTCCCACAACCTCTCAGGGAGGGCTAGTGGCTCCCCCCAGGGCCTCTCTGGGAGAATCAGAGCACCTGTCTAGGCTTCTTGAATCGAATGTTCTGTGTTAGATTAGTGATGTCTGACCAGGTGAGGGTGTGGGGGAAGGAATCACTAGGGCCCTGGAACTGCATTCCTCATTTGTGGGTTCTTCAGCAATTGGCTGGTAATTTGCATTCCACTAGACTAGTCATTTAAAAAAACAACACATTTTTATTGATTTTGAGAGAGAGAGAGAAAGTAAGAAGGAAAGAGAGAAACGTCAATGTGATAGTGAAACATTAATCAGCTGCCTCCTGCACGCCCCCTACCGGGGATCAAGCCCACAATCTGGGCATGTGCCCTAATGGGAATCGAACCAGCAAACTTTAGTGCACAGGGCGATGCCCAACCAACTGAGCCACACTGGCCAGGGCGGATGAGCCCTTACTATGTGTTAAGTTCTCAGAGACACAATCCCTGCTCTGCTCTCAGGGTTTATCTTAGGGCCGTAGGATGCAGGATGGTCAGCAAGTAAACAAATGAACAAAATTATGGCTGGTGATGAGAAAGGCTACGGCACGGAGTGTGGGGGTCGGAGGAGGCCTCCCTGGAAGGAGAGCCTGGAGCAGAGACTGCCATGCCGGGTTGCCAGCCTGTGGAGGCACCAGAAGGGCATGCCAGGCAGGGAGCCCAGCAAGGGCACATGCCCCACGTCTCGAAGGAGGTTGGTGCATGTGAGGCACAGAGAGACCAATGCGGGCGGCTGCAGCGAAAGGCACCTGGATGCTCCTGGCTGTCCTTGGCATTGTCCAGAAGTTCCAGGGGGCCGAGTTGGAGGTGGGATGGGGATGCATGCTACCTGAGAGGTGTTCACCTGCTGAGAATGCCCTGAGGATTCTGACACCTCCTCAGCACTCACAGGGCAACTGGGCTGACAGCCTTAACCTCCTGGGGCTAAACCTGCAGGAGCTGTTTCCCAACTGGCTGGAAGCACTTCACTGTTTCAGACCAGGTGGAGCCTTCCACCAACAGCCTCGGGGCTGCCAGCTAGCCACGCTCCCTGCAGCCTCCCCACACAGCCCTCTGAGGCCAGCCCAGCCCAGCCCAGCATCTGGCCTCCTCCAGGGCTCATGCAGACCCCTGCAGTAGAGGGCTGACTTTGCAGATCAAAGCGTTATTTCCACTTGCAAAGGGGGAAACAAGGCTGAGGCCATTTAGTTAGGTTGTGAATCGGAGTTAGGAACCCTCACTTCCCAATCTCTCAAAATCCACAGCTGCAGGTGGGGTTGGGGATGTGAATCTTGGGAATATGTATTCCCTTTTACTCTTGAAATCAAGGGAAAGACACCATTCCCAGAAGATGCCCCAAGACTGATGGGGCAGAAACAGGATGTTGGGGAACCAGTTAGAATTGTAAGAAATATGAATCATGCTCTGTTAACCATTGTTTTATTCTGATTAAAGAAGGCACATTCTCACCTGGCTGGCAGCCGCACTTGGGACCGGAGAGCTCACCTGGCGATGCAGCCCCCTCCCCATCAGGGAGCGGCCTGTTATCATGGAAAGATTAACAACTTTGTTGCAAAAACCAGAGCCAGAAGCCAGAATAGACAGCCCTTTGAAGACCCAGACCTCTGCTGACCTGTTAACTGCCCACTTGGCCTTCCCTTTGGCTACTTCCCCAGGTGATCTTTGTCCTCCTACCCAATATAAGCAGCGGCTTGTGGGGGGTGCAGAGCAGACGTTTGTGGATGACCTGCTGGCAGGATTGGAATAAACACTCATATGATTCAACCCTGTCTCTGCCTAATTGGCTCAGGTAGTGACAGGCAGTGCGGACCCATTGATTGTCCAGTTACAAGACCCTCATGGTGACTGTCTCTCTCCTCTGGACCCTAACCTAGGGCTTGCCTGTCCCTGGACCCTCCCCTGCACCCAGAGGGGCAGGCCTCTGGGCTGCTGGTGTGTTCTTGGGCAGAGTCCAAACGCCTGCAGTATGAAATGCAAGCATGGCTTGTGTGGATTTTGGTTATCTCAATATTCCAAAAGTCCTTCTTCATGGAAAATGAACAGATGCCAGAATCCATGGCTCATTCCTCCTGGCACACGAGGAAGGGTGCAGGACCAGCCCAGCGACACAGGCTGCTGCATGGCACTGGGATCTGAGTTCAGGCAGGGGACTGGCCCCCGCTGGACTGGGGGCATGAGGCTTGTTGTGGACCCCTGGGCAAGCCCTGCCCCTCTGTGTGCCTCAGTTTCCCCATCTGGACTGGTAATTTCTTAAGGGCCCTGCGGCTGGCCACCTCGGATAATACAGAATACAGCCCTGAGGCTACTGGGCAGAGAGGTGGACCAGGAGGTCAATTAGCCTGGCAGGGAGAGCTGAGCTGCTTGGGGGCCGCCCCCTCACACCACTCTCCTCTTGGAGCTGAAGCCCCCCAGAGAACAGCACACGCTCTACAGGGTCTGTGGTTGGTCTCCTTGTGTGGGGACTCAGCTGTGCCGTTGTTGCTGCTCCCCATCTCCTCCGCCTCAGGAATTAGGGCCATGGGACCCCAGTCTGGGCAGAACATGCCTGGGGTCCACACTGGGTGTGGGGCCTAGTCTCCCATGTCTCTGCATCCCTGCCTCTGGCTCCAAAGAGTCAGTACTCGTGGGTCCCAGGCAGACCCCTCTGTCCTGCCTGCTAGGGGTGCACAGGACCCCGTCCTCGTATCCACTGCTCTCGCGCCCCCTCCCCCATTAGGATGGCTCGTCGGGCCCTGCAAGGAGAGGACACGATGCCTCCGGTGCCCTCTCTGTCCTCATTTCCCTGCCGGGGCAGGGGCTCGGCCAGGTGGAGACTGAGGTCACTGCCCTCTGGTCAGCCAGGAAGAAGGCAGGGGCCATCCTGAATTTCAGTCCCAGGGACTCTGGGCCCACGTCCCTCCTGCTCTGTGGCGAAGGCCCAGAGGCTGGAGGCAGCCGAACAGCTGTCAAGTGCTATGCCCATCGCAAACATGTCTAGGTCAGGCTCACCTTTGTCTGCTCCAGGATCAGGGAAGACTCCCGGGACCTGCAACCATGTAGGGACGCCCGGGTCAGTGGCCACCCTCCCCTCCTTCCCACAAGGTCGCCTGCTGCTGCCCACAGTTCTCAGAGGAGACCCAGTTGGAGAACACACATTTGCGATCCCTGGTGAGTGTGATCGTGTGTGTCGGGGGTAGGGGTAGGGGATGCTCGGGACCAGCTGGCTTGGGTGCAGTTGGGAGTGAAGGAGGTCAAACCTGCCTGGATTAGGAGGAGGCGGTCAGGGCTGGCCTGGCCGGGGCTCTCCTCCTCCTGGGCATCACCCTGCAGGCGTGCCCAGTGACCCCTTCACCTACACAGCCCCAGCCACCAAGACATCTCTCTGGACACACATGCCCTGCGACTGCTTGGGCCAAGGCACACTGAGACCCGCCCCTGCACACCCTGGGCATGAGCTCGGCCCAGCAGGGCCCCAGGCCTGTGGGAAGCAGGAGCCAAGAGCAGAGGTGCCAGGGTCCGGGCAGGTGCCTCTGAGCCTCCTTCAGGGACAGGCTTTACCCCAGCAGGACAGGGGCCCCTGTGCTTGAGCTTCCCTATTTACTTCACTGGCCTCCACTCTCTGGGAGAGTCGCATTATGCTTTTGACGGTTTGCTTATACATTATCCTGGGTTTGGGGAGAGCAGGTCCCTCCCCGGACTTCCTCGTCCACTGTCCCATCTCCATACCTGCACGCAGTCCTGCAAAGGTCCTGCAACCTGAAAAGGCACCCCGGCGCCTGGGGATCCCATGAGCACCTCCTAGCCCTCTCTGTCCTCACTGTGATGGACAGGGAGACCCTGACAGCCACGTGGACCTCTGAGCTGGGAGAGGCACTGGGGAGTGTCAGAGGGAGGCTGGGAGGCTGACGGGTGTGAGCAGGAGACGGGCCTTGGGAGCTGTGCCCCCTTCCCATGCACCTGCCTGCCCCTGAGATCTGTGCAGACAGAGCCTGTCTTGAACCAGAGAGAGAAAATGGTGATGAGAAAGGCTACGGCACGGAGTGGGGGTCGGAGGAGGCTCCCTGGAAGGCAGTTCCACCAGGTTGGTGGAAGGGGACTCGATGCCCCTGGACACGAGGCGAGTCGTGTGTGCAGGAGCCCATATGGCTCTGTGCACCAGCCTGTTCCTAGAACAGCACAAACGTCCCAGGAAGGCCGTTCCCAGAACCCTAGGCTCGGAAGGAAGCTGCCACACCCTCTCCCCTCACCAGGCAGCTGCGGCCTCCTGGCAAGTGCCCCAGTTCCTGGCCATCACTGAGGGGCGACCGTGGCCACGGCTGGCCAGGCCTGTCCTGAGAATACCAGGTGAAGTCACACCGATAAGACAAGAGCATGTGCCCTGCCACCTCTGTCCGGGGGACCCCTGGGTGTGGGCACGGCCGGTAGAGGAGTGCTCTTCATTCTTCTACCTAGAACCCAGGAAGAGAAGGCGACCAGACCTACCTGCGCAGGGCTCACCCATGAGCCCACACACTTACTTGCCTAGTTTGCTTGTTCATTTTACCCATTCTAAAACTGAAAATGCACTACGATGCTCACGAGAAAATACTCCACCATACAAAAGATCAAACAGAGAAAAGTACGCCCCCTCCCACCCCGGGCTCCAGCCCTCCCCGCCCCCCCCCCCCCCCCGAGACTTCCACCACTAACAGTTTCTTGTGTGCAACCTTCCAAAATGTCTCTGTGTTCATGAAATTATTTACATGCGATACAGGGTTCGTCTTCTGAACTAAAGGCTCGTGCTCCCCACACTGTTTTCAATATGCTCTTTTCCCTGGGCAGCCCCTCACATCTGCACCAGCTGCAGGGCATTCTGCTGGGTGGCTGGGCTGCCCCATGCACTGTAAGTCCCCTGGCAACAGGCACTCAGCCATGATACAGTGACCACAATATTCCTCCACCAGCATTCTTGACCAAAGGTCTTTAGCCAAATGTGTGACCATATTGGAAGAATAAACTCCTGAAATTGAACTTGTTGGATCAAAGATTATGTGCATTTTCAGTTTAGAGAGATATCACAGACATGCTCTCAAAAGAGCATGGCCCCATGTCAGGGAGAGGTCAGAGTAATCATCTCCGAAAACTCTCTCTTGTCCCATAAAAGCAGCAAGAAAACTAGCAAATCTGATCAGAATCAACTCCTTTTTTTAGAACTTCAGAAATTAATCAAGGGCTTGGATAGATGAGGGAGTATTTATTGACACAGAGAAAGTAGCTGAACCTCAGTAAGAATCATAAGCTTTGTGGTGTGTTAACTTGCCCTAGCCCCTCCCCCAACTCATTAGCTCCCAGTGCCTCGAAGACCCCCACACACGTCATGAAAAGCCTGGAAGCCACTGTGGGGAGCCGAACAGGACTGAAACGCTTCCAAGGTCTCATTCCCAGAAAATTGTCATTATTTCCGCTAGTTTCCTGGAAGATCCTGTTGGCATGAATCTCTGTGTTTGACCTGATTCAGAGCTCACTGGTACAAAAGGCCTGTTCTCCAGGACTGACTGTCGGAACAGTTGCAGGTACGTAACTTCTCAGCTGCCTGTGGCAGTAGATAACAGTTGGAGCAAACAATAATTAAAAAGCTTAAAAGACAAGGCTTAGGAATGAGATGTCCACAGGCACTTTAAAAGGTTGCAGTGTGTTCCTGAAATCCAGAAGGCCACGTTCATTGCATGCCCAGGCTTGTGCACGTGCTCACATAAGCCCTGAGAGATCCTCAGCCCTCACTCTGGCCGACTTCGAGGCTCTGTGCAAACGGGAAATGAAGGCTAAGGCAGAGTCCTCATCTACCAGCTGAGAGTGAGGGGTGCCCCACCAGGCACACAGTGCTCTGGGCAGAGACCGGCAGACTTTCTGGTTCCAGGCATTTAAGGAAACCTCTAAGTTGTCTTAGTTAAATGACAACTAACATAATGAAGCAGAAACTACAGTGGCTACACACCACCAAATACAGACTTTGCAGAACTAATTCAGAAAAGTCACTAAACAAACAACAATGACTTCAAAAAACATCCATGACAACAAACCCTGAAGAGGAGGGAGAATCTGACTCCAGAGTTGCCACACTGAATTATTTTAAATGTCCAGCTTTAACAAAAAATAAAATAAATTAAAAGGCATTAAAGAAACAAGATATGACCCACAAGCAAAAAAGCAATCAGAACTGCCCCTAGGAAGTACATTTCACTTATTAAACAAAAACTTTAAATCAGCTACTTTAAATATATTCAAAGAAATTAAGTAAGGCAACTTATGGAATGAGTGAAAATATTTGCAAAGCACACATTTGATGGGGTTCCAAACCATATAAGGAACTCATATAACTCAACAGCAAAACCCCAAATAAACCAACATAAAAATGGGCAAAGGACCTGAACAGACATTTTTTTCCAAAGAAGATATTCAAATGGCTATCAGATACATGAAAAGGAGCTTAACATCTCTAATCATTATGGAAATGCAAATCAAAACCACAATGAAATGCTACCTCAAACCTGTTAAGATGGCTATCCTCAAAAAGACAAGAGCTATCAAATGTGGTTGAGGATTGATGATGTAGAGAAAAAGGAACCCTTGTGCATGTTTCCTGGGACTGTGATTGGTACAGACACTATGGAAAACAGTATGGAGTTTTCTCAAGAAATTAAAAATAGATCCAGCAACCCCAATTCTGAGTATATATCCAAAAGAAATAAAATCACTATATTGAAGAGATATCTGCACCCCATGTTCACTGCAGCATTATTTACAATAGCCAAGAGATGGAAACAACTTAAATGTCCATCAAGAGATGAATGGATAGAGAAAATGTGATAATATCCTAAGAAACCCAAAGCACCAATCAGAAAGAATATATACACCCCTATGTTTATAGCAGCACAATTTACAATAGCTAAGATCTGGAAACAGCCCAAGTGCCCATCAGTAGATGAGTGGATAAAAAGCTGTGGTACATTTACACCATGGAATACTATGCAGCAGTAAAAAAGAAGAATCTCTTACCCTTTGAGACAGCATGGAGGGACCTGGGGAGTATCATGCTAAGTGAAATAAACCTGACAGAGAAAAACAAGTATCACATGATCTCACTCAGATGTGGAATCTAAGTAACAACATAAACGAAGTGGATCCAGAGACATGGAAGCATGGAACTTAGTGCGGAATCTCAGAGGGAAAGTGGGGGAGGGTGGGTGGATGAGAAGTAATCAACCAAAGACCTTGCATGCATATATGCATAACCCATGGACACAGACAATAGGGTGCCGAAGGCCTGGGGCGGGGAGGGGGCGGGAGCACTGGAGGGGATCAATGGGGGAAAAGAGAGGACATATGTAATACTTTCAACAATAAAGAATTATTTAAAATAATAAAAAATAAATAAATACGTGCCGATGAGTACACAATGTATAAAGATGTAAATTTTATGACAATAAGAGCACAAAGGAGAGAGGAGGTATTAGAACTGAAGAGGAACAAAGTTTGTGTGTGCTACTGAAATTAAGTTGGTATTAATCTGAACTACATTGTTATAAATTAAGATGTTAATGGTAATCTGCCAAGCAACAACTAAGAAAATAACTCAAAAATATATATAAAATAAAGGCAAGGGAGTTTAAATGGAACTAAAAATATCTACTCGACATAAAAGAAGGCAATGATGAAGGAATAGAAGAACAAAAATGACATAACATATGAAAAACAAATAGTAAACCCTGTCTTATCAATAATTTACATAAAATGCAAATGGATGAAACACTTCAATTAAAGTCAGAGGTTGGCAAATAGATTTAAAAACATCATCTATCTATAGGCTTTCTACAAGGGACATACTTTAGATTCAAAGTCAAATAGGTTGAAAGTGAAAGAATGGAAGATATTCCATGTAAACAGTAACCAAAAGACAGCTAAAATGGCTCTATCAAACAAAACAGAATTTAGTATCAACAAAATAAACTTTATCAGATAAAACAGACTCTAAGAAAAAATTATTACTAGAGTCAAAGGACATTTTTTAGTGATAAAAGGGTCAATCGGTCAAGAAGCTGTAACCTAATAACAGAGCCCCAAAATTTAAGAAGCAAAACCTGATAGAATTGTGGATAAAATAGACAATTCAACAAAAATAGTTGGAGACTTCAACACCCCACTTTCAATAATGGATAAAACAACTATACCAGTAAGGATATAGAAGACTTGATCAATACTATAAACCAGCTATACCTAACAGACATGTATAGGACACTTAACAACAACAGAACATATTTTCTCCTCGAGTGCACATGAAACATAATCCAAGATAAACCATGTGCTGTCATAAAGCAAGTCTTAATAAATTTAAAATAGCTGAAACCATACAAAGTATGTCTTTTGACCACAATGGAATAGCAGAAGTCAATGACAGAAAGAAATCTTGGAAATTCACAAATATGGAAATGGGCCTAACTCTGTGTTTTCTGTATTCACAACTGTAAACCTACTTTTATTCTACCCTGTATGTGAAAATTACACAACACACTCCTAAATAACCACAGGAAAAAGAAGAAAATCATAAGGGGAATTTTAAAGTGCTAACTATAAATGAAAATGAATGCACAATATACCAAAACTTATGGAATCCAGCTAAAACCGTGCTTAGATGAAAACTTCTAGCTGTAAACATCTGCATTTAAAAAGATCTCAACTTCTATCCACTATTGCACTGGAAGTTCTAATCGGGGCAACTAGGCAATGTGTAAGATATAAAAGTCATCCACGTTGTAAGGAAGAAGTAAAACAACCTCTATTTACAGATGACATAATCTTGTATATAGAAAATCCTAATCAACACACACACAAAGCTTTTAGAACTAATAAGTAAGTTCAGCAAGATTGTAGACTACAAGGTCAATACACAAAAGTCAGCTGTAATCCTATATACTGGTGATGAACACTCTGAAAATAAAATTAAGAAAACAATTCCATTCACAATAGCATCAAAAAGAATTAAAATTCTTAGGAATAGATTTAACAAAAGAAGTGCAAGACTTGTCCACGGAAAACTACAAAACAAAATTGGAAGAGATTAATTTAGTCTTAACTAAGGACATCCCATGTTCATAGATTGGAAGACAATATTGTTAACATGGCAATACTCCCCAAATTGATCTTCAGTTTCAATGTGATCCCTATCAAAATTCTAGGTGCTTTTTTTTTTGCAGAAATTTAGAAGTTGTTGTTAAAATTCACATAGAAATACAAAGGATCTAGAACAGGGGCCCTCAAACTACGGCCCTCGGGCCACATGCAAATACAAATATTGTATTTGTTCCCGTTTTGTTTTTTTACTTCAAAATAAGATATGTGCAGTGTGCATAGGAATTTGTTCATAGTTTTTTTTTAAACTATAGTCCGGCCCTCCAACGGTCTGAGGGACAGTGAACTGGCCCCCTGTTTAAAAAGTTTGAGGACCCCTAACCTAGAATAACCAAAGCAATCCTTTTTTAAAAAAAATGTTGGTGGCCTTAGCTGGTTTAGCTCAATGGATAGAGCATCGGCCTGTTGACTGAAGGGTCCTGGGTTCGATTCCAGTCAAGGGCACATACCAGGGTTGCAGGCTCGATCCCCAGTGTGGAGCATGCAGGTGGCAGCCAATCAATGATTCTCTCTCATCATTGATGTTTCTAGCTCTCTCTCCCTCTCACTTCCTCTCTGAAATCAATAAAAATCTATATATATATAAAAGGCTAATATGCAAATTGTGCGGTTGCTGTCACAATGTTTATCCAGGCCAGTGTCAGTTAAGGTGCTATGATGTGCAGTGGCCACCAGGGGGCACACGCACAAGTGAGCAGGCTGTGGGTGGATCGGGACCCCGGCCACCAGCCCAGCCATAGCTGGAGGGAGGCCGGGGACCGGCGCAGCCACAGGTGCGAAGCCATGGGACTCCCCCTCCCCGCCCCCTGCCACCCGCCAGGTGCAAGAATTCATGCACCGGGCCCCTAGTATATATACTGTGTGTGTGTGTGTGTGTGTGTGTGTGTGTGTATTTTTTTTAAGTTGGAGGACACACTTTCTCCATTTCAAAACTTGCTACAAAGCTACAGTAATAAAATCTGTATGGTAGTGGTACAAAGATAGACATATAGACCACAGGAATAGGATTGAGAGTCCAGAAACAAGCCCGTTTATCTATAAAAATTGATTTTCAACAAGGGTGGCAAGGTAATTCATGAGAGAAAGCATAATCTTTTCAACAAATGATACTAGTGGATAGCCATATGCAAAAGAATGAAGTTGAAACCCTACCTCACACCACGTACAAAAATTAACTCCAAATGGATCTAAGACCAAGCAAAACCCATAAACTCTTAGAAGACACAGGTGTGTATCTTTGTGACCTTGAATTAGGCAATGGTTTCTTAAATAAGCAACCAAATAGAAAAGAGATGAACCGGACATCACAATTTAAAACTTTTGTGCTTCAGAGGACACTATAAAGATATTGAAAGGCAACCTCCAAAATGGGAGAAAATATTTGTATACCATATATATGATAAGGATGTAATATCCAGAATATATATAGAACTCTTACAATTCAACAATAAAAGGCAAATTAAAATTGTGCAAAGAATCAGAATAGACATTTCTCTAAATAAGCATGCAAATGACAAATAAGAACATAAAAAGTTGCAATGGAGAACCAAGATGGCGGCGTAAGGTACAGGACTGTGTGTGTTGCCTCCCACAACAACATTGAAAATACCAACTACAAGACAAAACAGCTATCATTCAGAACCATGGGAAAGCTGGCCCAGTGGAAGTTCTACAACTGGAAGGAAAGAAAGAAGAGTATTGAGACAGAGTAGAATATGCAGAGGCGCCAAGAACAGAGGTACGGAGTCACGCGCCAGGCGGGCTGCAACTGGATGCGCGGTTTTTTTCAATCGAAAGGGTTGGAGATGCGGAGTCGCGGAGAGGCGAGGAGTCGCGGAGATACCATTGCTGTTTGCTCCGCCCTGGTGACTCCCTGAGACCCCGCCCTACTCAATTTACATCACCGCCCAAGCTGTGCCAGTGGCAGAAAAGGAACCATCTGAGCTTTTGCAGCTTAACCCAACAAACTGCAGATTTCAACTCCTCGCACCCATAAGGGACACACTCAAGAAGAAGAATCAGGTTCAGAGGAAGACAGAACCGGACCTGGCTGGGCCAGCAACATGGAACTGCTGTACCAGCAAACACACAAACAGGTCACCAGATCCAGTCTCACATGGGACGCCAGGAGACGGCAGACAAGCAGTCTGTGCACTTAGTAGAAAACAAAATCCAAGCAAGCATACCAGATATTCAGCCAGCAAGAATGCCTGGAGATTTTGTCCATCAAGGAGCCACCCAACAAAAGACAGAATACCAAACTTCGTGTTGACCAGTTAAAGTATTATGTCCAGCACCTGCAGACTGCTCTCAGAAACTTCCAACATCAGCGATACACAAGGGAGCAGCAGGAGAGACAGCGAGAGGAGCTTCTGTCTCACACCTTCACCCCCAACGTGAGATGCGGCACCCCCTGTGAGGCTGCGACAGCCCCTGTGAGGCTGAGACGGCCCCTGTGAGGCTGAGACGGCCCCTGTGAGGCTGAGACGGTCCCGGTGAGGCTGAGAGGGCCCCTGTGAGGCTGAGACGGTCCCTGTGAGGCTGTGATGGCCCCAGTGAGGCTGAGACGGTCCCTGTGTGGCCAAACACAGGGACACGTCGCGGATGGAAATAGCTACATTTTCCATGTGTATGACCCAGAAACAAAAAGCATACACCTATGGATGAGGACAGCGGGGGGGTAAAGGCAGAGGGTGGGGTGGGAACTGGGTGGAGGGGAGCTATGGGGGGGAAAAAGGGGAACAACTGTAATAATCTGAACAATAAAGATTTATTTAAAAATAAAAGTTGCTCCACACCATTAGTTATTAGGGAAATGCAAATCAAATCCTCATGAAATACCACTTTACACCTACTATGATGACTATAATAAAAAATGTGAATAATAACAACTATTAATGAAGCTGTTGAGGAATTGGAACTCTAGCATGATGCTGGTGACAATGTAAAATTGTGTAGTTGCTTTGGAAAACAGTCTGGCAGTTCCTTGAGATTGTAAACATAGAGTTGCCAAAGAACTACCAGCAAGTACAGTCCTAGATCTATAGCCAAGATATTTGAAAGCTCATGCCCACATAAAAACTTGTAAGCAAATGTTCATAGCAGGATTATTCGCATTAGCCACAACGTGGAAACGACCCAGCGTCCATCATCTAATAAATAGATAAACCTGTAATCCATCCATAGAGTGAAAGATTACATGGCAATAAAAAGGGAATGATGTTCATGTTTTATGTCTGAAGCTTGAGAATTTCATTCTGAGCAGAAGATACCAGACACATGAAATGTCCAGAATAGGCAAATCCACAGAGTCATAAACTTGATAGTGGTCACCCCGGGCTAGCTGGTGCGGAAGGAGAACTGACTGCTAATGGGTGTGGGGTTTCTTTTGAGGGTAGTTAAAATGTACTGCAATTAAGTAATGGTGATGGTTCTATAAGTCTGTGAATATACTAAAAAACCCTGAATTATTCACTTTAAATGGGTGAATTTTATTATGTAAATTATGTATTTCAATTTTTAAAAGCATAAAGAGATGGTCCAAGTTACATTCCTAGGCCAGCACCCCAATTCCCCTCACATTCACAATAAAGTGATAATGATCTCATTGCAGACTTAATTTGTATTTCTTTAATTATGAGCAAGACTGAGGTGGAGGAAAAAAAGAGGCATTTTTTTCCTTGAATTGCCTGTTTGGAATCTGCCCCTATATTCAACTGGCTGTGGATGTTCTTCTTACTCATTCGCTGACTACATGCTGGGCACATGCCTTGCACCACTCTAGGCACTAGCGATAGCCATGAACACAACAGACAAGTCCTGGCTCTCATGAGGCTTACTTGGTGGAGGGAAGACGCAAATACTAAACAAGGAACCAGGCACCAGCTGGCAGTAAATGCCGTGAAGAGAACTAAAGGGGCTTTGCTGGTTACATAGGCCGTCAGGGAAGGCCTCTGTGTAGGATGACTTCCCAGCCAAGACCTGGATGAAGTTTCCATGGAGATCCCAGGGAACCTCAAGTACAAAGGCCCTGGGGCAGAATCATATGTGGCTTGCAGAGAAGAGGCCTGTCCAAGACCAATGCTGCTGGGGTGGAGTGAGGGTGGTAAGAGGTGAGAGCAAACCCTGCTGGGCCGTGTAGGCCAGGATAAGGGCTTGCATTCATTTCCTAGGGGTACAGTACACCTTACCACAGCAGAGAGGCCTAAAACAACGGAAGTGTATTCGCTCACGGTCTGGGGAGCTAGACGTCTGAAATCAAGGTGCCAGCAGGGCCATGTTCCCTCTGAGGTTCTAGGAAGAGTCCTTCCTTGCCTCTCCCTCGCTTTTGGTGGTTGCCAGCAATACTGGGCTTTCCTTGGCTTATAGATGCATCGCGTCAGTCTCTGCCTTCGTGTTTCTACTGTCTGCTTCTTTTGATAAGGACACCAGTCACTGGACTTAAAGCCAACCCTAATCCATATGGTCTCTGCAAACTCCTCTTTCCCAATCAGGTTACATCACAGGCTCCAGATGGACATGCATTTGGGGGACACTATTCACCCTGCACAGGCTCCTCTTGCAGCCCCCGAGTCCGCATGTGTCTGCAGCGTTCCCGTCCCCTTTCATATGCCCACACACTCTCTTCACTTCCCACTGGAGGGTCTGAGTGGAGAATGACACCATCTGATCAAACCACTCTCGTTGGTTTCTGGAGACCAGACCAGGGGGCAAGTTGGAAGCAGGAAACCTGTTAGAAGCTCCCGCAAAAAAACCCCCGCGTGCCTGGGGAGTAGGCTGGACTGCAGGAGCGAGATCGGGTGGATTCTGGACTTTATTGAGGCAGAAACAGAGGATTTGCTCACTGCTCAGATGTGGGTTTGGGAGAAAGAGAAAGAGAAATGAAGGCGCTGTGGCAACTTTAGGCCTAAGGAAAGGAAGCAAAACCTATGGATTTGTAAGAGCACTTTTATAGGAAGAAATCCTCCGATTTCTAGTTGAGATGGTGAACTGGGCACATGCATTTGCTTTTTACCCTCCCCGCCTCCGTGAGAGAGAAGAGCACCGAGGAAAAGCTGTGGGAGAGGGGGAACCAGCGGCCGAGGTGACACATTTCTGGAAGACGGAAGGCAGACGGCTACAGGTGCAGCTACAGAGGTGCCCAAACAAGCAGGAAAGCCGCCTCCGGCTACAGGTGCAGCCACAGAGGTGCCCAACCGAGCAGGAAGCCCGCCTCAGGGAGAAGCAGGCTTAGAGGCAATGCCACGTGGAGGTCCGGCCCAGGAGGGCTCACCTGTCCGAACACAGGGCAAGTGAAGGTCATTACTGGGCTGGGAGGCGGGCAGACACCCCATCATGCGCTGCCCTCCAAGCCAGCCTCCTGGGTGGAGCCAGGCGCCCCAGGTGGAGCCCCCTGCATCCTGGCCTAAGGGGCAGGGTGGCGCAGCTTGCAGCAAAGTGCTGACTACCCCACCTCACTGCACCACGTCTGCCTGGGAATCCCTGGCAGGAAAGAGACGCTGTGGGGTCAGAGGCAGCGCTCACCAGGCCCCCAGTTCCCTCCTTAAAATGGGCAGAAGGCATGAACAGGCAGGAGAGAAGCACAGACAGCAAGAAAGAAATGGCCAAGGGAAGAACCATCCCCAGAGGAAACAGATACTTGAAGAAGTCTTTTTCAATTGATTTATTGGAGTGACATTGGTTAATAAAATTATCCAGGTTTCAGCTGCACAATTCCATAATACATCATCTGTATATTGTATTGTGTGTTTGCCACCCCAAGTGAAGTCTCCTCCATCACCATTTATCCCCTTTACCCTCTCCTACCTCCCTTCACCCCTACTTCCCTCTGGCAATCATCATACTGTTGCCTATACCCATAAGTCAACAAAAGAAATCCTGAAAGAGGGGAGAACCAAGATGGCGGCATAGGTTAACGCCGGAGTTTGCTGCCTTGAACAACTACTTCAAAAGTGAAACTAAAAGACAGAACAGACATCACCAAGAACCACAGGAACGCTGGCTGAGTGGGAGTCCTACAACTAGGAGGAAAGAGAAACGCATACGGACACTCAGAGGAGGCGCAGTGCTGAAGTCAAATTCTGAGGTGCGGAGTGCGCGGAGCAGGCTGGTGGCGGAGGGCGCGGTTGGCGTTTTCAATCGGGAGGGAGTCGCAGACTCTGAGCTCCAGATCCGGGCGAGTCTTTAGGGACCCAGACTCAAACGGGAGAAGCGGGACTGTCTGGCTTCGGTCAGAGCGAGTGCAGCTTTCTCTCCGAGTTTTGCAGCGGGTGCTGGGACTCAGAGAGGCAGAGCCCCTAGGGACAGGACTGAGAGCCGCCATAACTGCTCTCTCTGGCCCACCCTGTTGATCCTGTGCGACCCGCCCCGCCCAAGCCCTGCACAAAGGCATTTGCCTGATAGCCTCAGGCAAACGCCAGACTAGCACCTCCCTAGAGGACAGAAGTTCTCTCACTGCAGACACAGCTGATTCTCATAGCCACTTGGCCTGGAGGTCAAACCCTCCCTGGTATTAGCTACAACAATCAAGGCTTAACTACAAGACTGCGCACAAAGACCACTAGGGGGTGCACCAAGGAAGCATAACAAAATGCGGAGACAAAGAAACAGGACAAAATTGTCAATGGAAGATATAGAGTTCAGAACCACACTTTTAAGGTCTCTCAAGAACTGTTTAGAAGCCGCCGATAAACTTAATGAGATCTACAAGAAAACTAATGAGACCCTCGATGTTATATTGGGGAACCAACTAGAAATTAAGCATACACGGACTGAAATAACGAATATTATACAGACTCCCGACAGCAGACCAGAGGAGCGCAAGAATCAAGTCAATGATTTGAAATGCGAGGAAGCAAAAAACACCCAACCAGAAAAGCAAGATGAAAAAAGAATCCAAAAATGCGAGGATAGTGTAAGGAGCCTCTGGGACAGCTTCAAGCGTACCAACATCAGAATTATAGGGGTGCCAGAAGATGAGAGAGACCAAGATATTGAAAACCTATTTGAAGAAATAATGACAGAAAACTTCCCCCACCTGGTGAAAGAAATGGACTTATAGGTCCAGGAAGCGCGGAGAACTCCAAACAAAAGGAATCCAAAGACGACCACACCAAGACACATCATAATTAAAATGCCAAGAGCAAAAGACAAAGAGAGAATCTTAAAAACAGCAAGAGAAAGAAACTCAGTTACCTACAAGGGAATACCCATACGACTGTCAGCTGATTTCTCAACAGAAACTTTGCAGGCCAGAAGGGAGTGGCAAGAAATATTCAAAGTGATGAATGTCAAGAACCTACAACCAAGATTACTTTATCCAGCAAAGCTATCATTCAGAATTGAAGGTCAGATAAAGAGCTTCACAGATAAGGAAAAGCTAAAGGAGTTCATCACCACCAAACCAGGATTATATGAAATGCTGAAAGGTATCCTTTAAGAAGAGGAAGAGGAAGAAAAAGGTAAAGATACAAATTATGAACAACAAATATGCATCTATCAACAAGTGAATCTAAGAATCAAGTGAATAAATAATCTGATGAACAGAATGAACTGGTGATTATAATAGAATCAGGGACATAGAAAGGGAATGGACTGACTATTCTTGGGGGGGAAAGGGGTGTGGGAGATGCAGGAAGAGACTGGATGAAAATCGTGCACCTATGGATGAGGACAGTGGGTGGGGAGTGAGGGCGGAGGGTGGGGCGGGAACTGGGAGGAGGGGAGTTATGGGGGGGGGGAAGAGGAACAAATGTAATAATCTGAACAATAAAGATTTAATAAAAAAGAAATCCTGAAAGAAGCTAACCACTCTATAGATGGGGCTGTGTGTGGCGTCCACCTGCCCCTTCTTAAAAACCTCAATGGCTTCCCACTGCTTCGAGCGGAGGAAACCTGGTGACTTGGCTGCAAAGGCCCAGACTCACTGGGTGGGATTCCCCACTGCTGTCAAGTGGCTCTGCTCCCTCCCTCACTGAGCCCCTCAGGGGCTGCTCCCTCTGCTCAAAGTGCTCCTCCTGCCAGGACTCCCTGGCCCCCATTCCCTGCCAGGACCCACAGACCTGGAGCCTTCTCTCCGTGGCACTTCCCAGGTCATAGCTATGCTATTCTGGGACCATCCGCCACTTTGCCTCTAATTTGGAAGTGGTGCTCACAGTAACTGGCTTAGCCCAGGACGCTTGCGGGCAGCTGTGTGCTGTGCTCCTTAAAGTCTGGCCCCCAGGGCAGATTTTGAGTAAGATAGAAGGTGTATTAATAATTTACTCTTGCCCTAGCCGGTTTGGCTCAGTGGATAGAGCGTCAGCCTGCAGACTCAAGGGTCCCAGGTTTGATTCCGGTCAAGGGCATGTACCTTGGTTGCGGGCACATCCCCAGTAGGGAGTGTGCAGGAGGCAGCTGATCGATGTTTCTCTCTCATTGATGTTTCTAACTCTCTATCCCTCTCCCTTCCTCTCTGTAAAAAATCAATAAGATATATTTTTAAAAAAATAAAAATAATTTACTCTTGCCTTAGCCGGTTTGGCTCAGTGGATAGAGCGACAGCCTGCGGACTGAAGGGTCCCGGGTTCGATTCCGGTCAAGGGCACATGCCTGAGTCGCATATGGGGCGTGCAGGAGGCAGCCAATCACTGATTCTCATCATTTATTTCTCCCTCTCCCTTCCTCTCTGAAATCAATAAAAATATATTTTAAAAAAATAATAATTTACTCTCAGTCCCCAGAAATCTGTGCTTAACGTTCTCAAGAAGCACCTCTGCCCCCAAGGAACTGAGGCCCCGGGTCTTGGCCAGGGTTCCTAGGAGGGTGGGTGGGAATGGATGGGGTAGGAGACTGTATCCTGGACCGGAGCACAGAAGACCGGCCAGTAGTCAGGTGGTGCTAATTGATGCACTGGCTGCAGGGTCTGATAGTTCCTTAATCAGTGACAGTGCGGTTACAAATGCTTGCATTTGTGGGTCTGAAGTTTATTTTTAAAGCAGGATTATTCAGTGTTCTTCTCAGGCAAAGCCCCTGAAGGCGGCCACACAGCTGCACAGAACGCCCTGCAGCCTGTGAGGTCCCAGAGCTGCGCACCCACTGGGGGAGCTGTCCCCCCTTTGATCTCTCCGAAACTCAGTGTCTTCTTCTAGAAAACGCAGTGGGTGATGTGCACCCAGGAGGGCGGTGCAGCCAGTCCAGCACCTCCTCCTGGCACTGCACACACACAGGTGAGACACAGGTCCCAAGCCTGGCAGAGAATGACTGCAAAGGAGGGGGGTCCCTGCCACAGGGAGCTCAGAGCAGCTGGGACTGTTCTGCCTGGGGTGGTGCAGAGCCGGCTCCCAGCTCAGCATGCACCTGTCACCACCACCAGGAGACCGTCACCCAGCACACCAAGGACAGCCCAGTGTCTGCCTGTTGTCTGGCGTAATTCACTCTCAGACTGTCCCTCACCCCCACCCAGCAAGACTGCTACAAAACAGCTTCCCGGGCTCCCCCCTCGCCCCCCTCTCCCCCCACCCCACCCCCACACCCCATCTGACTACACCTGAGTCCCAGGGCTGTGGCCCAGGAATCTGCTAAAGTGCAGCCAGCCTGGAGAACCCCTCAGAAGGCGAGCCAGCTGCCGCAGGGAGCCCTTCACTCTCAGCCCTCACCTGGCCCCTAGATCAGGCCCAAACCATCAAAGGCCTCTGAGGGGCATGTGGCTCAGTGCTTTTCCCACCTGCCGCCAGGTCCAGGTCAGTCCCTGCAGGGCAGGAGAGAGAGGCCCAGAGGCTGGGTGGCTGGCCTGCTGGGGCAGGATGGGTGGACTGGCAGGAACCTGGAGCAGCAGAGGCTCTTGCGCCTGCTGAGCACTGGGAAGGCGGTGGGGAGGGGCTCCTGCCCCAAGGAGCAGAGTGAGAGTGGGCAGTGCCTGGGCGCCACACACAGCAGTGCCGACTGGATTGCAAAGCCCATGTTCCGGGGGCACCTCCCTGACCGTGGGGCATGGAAGGTAGTGGTCACCCCTCGAATGGACCAGGCCATGAGGGAAGGGCTGGGGAGGCGTTGGGAACCCAGACATCAGCAGGGAGGGCTGTGAGAAGAGGCTGCTCTGCGGCTGGGGCCTGGCCTCCCTTGTCCTTTGATCCCGCTTCTGAGACTTGCTTTCCCTTCCCACCCCCCAGTCCAGACATGCAGCTAGGATCCGCCGGAGCAGCCACCGCGGTACCCTGAGAAGCCCACCCACCGTAGGCCCCTCGGTCCCCGGGGTGGGGAGCAGCCCCGTGCTGCCTGCCTGCACCTCCCAGGCGCACCCCCACCCCCCACCATCCTGTGATTCGGGGCTACACCAGGGACTCCCCAGGAGGCACAAACGCTGGAGCAGGAACATATCACACATGAATTGAAAGGAAAAGCAAACACACAACTTGGTTTCCTGTTCCTCACTGGCAACAGGGCAGGAGGTGCAGGTGTGCACACACCTGGAACAGGCACTTGTGAAAGCTGAGATGTCAACCCAGGGCTCACAGCGGCGCCATCTCACCTCCCCGCGTGGCTGGGGAACAGCGCAGCCCCGTCCCCTGTGCGACCCCGAGCCGCGGGACTGTGGAGGCTGCAGGGCCCGAGCCGCGGGACTGTCCGGGAGGGATCTGGGTTCCTGCCTTAGCGCTCAGCTCAGCGACCTCACTCAACCCCACGGGCTCCCCGGTTGGATCATGGGCGAGCACAGGGCGGTGCTGGACAAGGACAGAAGCCTGCTCCGGCCCAGCGCTGCCTAATCCAATCACATGTGTCCATGAAATCGGGAGCCTTCCCACTGTGGTCAGAGAAAAAGGTGTGACTACAGAGCGGGGCAGAAAGATGGACTGGACACCCCACTGCTGGTGTGGGAGCCGCGTGTGAGGCCTGGAGGGGCGCTGAGAGGCGGGGGCCGCCCTGTCGACAGCCAGCAGGGAGCAGAGCCTCCATCCACGGCGCCTAGATGGCAGGAAACGGTCCTCCCCTTGAGGCCCAGGAGGAAGCCCAGCACCGTGACCTCAGCCCGCTGAGCTGCACTGGCCTCTGACCCACAGCACCGTCTGATGATAAATGTGTTACTGCAGCCGCCATGTGCGTAGCATTTTGTTAGGGCAGCTGCCTGCACAACAGGTGCCTGGGACCATGGCAACCAGCTCTGCTTCAGAGCACCACCCCTGGCTCAGTGCCACAAGCCCGCGGGGCACAGCCCTGGAGGCCACCCATGCCAGCAGTCAACCTGCAGCCACACACACACACACACACACACACACACACACAGCTGATAGCTCTGCCTCTGTTCCTGCCATGCCAGGAGCTGGCCTGGGTCTGGCACCATCCCCTCCTCCCTGCAGGGCTGCTGTGAAAGGTGAGGCCATGCAGACAGGACCTGGAATGTGTCAACATGCGTTGGTACCTGGCCAACGTGCTCCCTCCAGAAATGCCCCCGTGATCCCAGCTGTCCGAGGGAGCGGAGCTGAGCGGAAATGCCCAACGTGCCAAGCCCAGGAGTCGGAGGGGATGCAGAGAGGGCAGCGGTGCAGAGGGAGGTCCCCAACCGTGACAATGGCCCCGGATCCTTGTGAGGGGGCCTGGATGCTCCCTCTGGAGCTGCCATGGTGCCTGCTGAGGCCACACTTCCTGGGGCTGCTCCCGTGGAGGACACTGGCAGCCCCAGCCCCACGCCCCTCCCGCCCGGCAGAATGCCTTCCCTTTGGGCTCCACAGGCCTAGCCCGGACTTCAGGCTACACCTGGAATCTGCACGCTTCCTGTCTGCTCCTGCCTCTGCTCTTCTCCATCTCAGGGCTCACAGCGGCTCTCCAGCTCCCTCTCATACGTCTAGTCTAGTCTGACTTCTGCTTCTCGAGGGCCTGGAACTGACACCTCACACCCATGTCATACCATTGCCATACCACGCCGAGTCTCTTGGGCCTGAGCAGCAGGACTGGATGGGGGACTGGGAGGTCTAGCAGGCAGCCCTGCTCAGCTGGCGGTGCCCCTCCATAAGGCTGTGTTTAATAAGCAGAGTGCCTTTTGCTAAAGCCAAGTCTGGAACCATTACTGTAGCTCAAGATCACTATGGGGGGAGCTTCAAGCAGCGGTTCTCCCTGGTGACCCCAAAATCGTAGCTAAAGGGAGGGACCCAAGGAGGCAGCTTCTTCATGGCTTATACGCAATGACCTGAGAGACACTTGGCATGTCCGCTTTGGGGTCTGAGCACATGAGGCCGCTGGTGCGGCTGGTAGCACTGTCCCATCCAGCAGCCTGGACGCCGAGCACAGCAGGGAAAGTTGGGGACTTTCCTCCTGGACACAGGCTCCCAAATTCCCAGGCATCTGGGGAGGAAGCCAAGAGGTCACTGGGGTTCCCAGCAGCTCCTGGGAAGTCCCCGCAGATGAAAGCCCTGCCGGCCCAGCCCTCTGGCGGGGCTGAGGTGGAAATGACACAGAGGGAAGTCTGGGCTGCAGGAAACCCTCCCAGTGTCACTGACCGGCCACGCCCCCCAGCACCCGCACCTGCTGCACCACCACCCTGCTCGCGTTGGCTCATTTTGATGTCCTCGCTGCCCCAGTTTGCTACCTGCTCGGTTTCACGTCTTCCTGCCCCTGCCCACTGCCACCACCTTCCCTCGCTCGTCACTCTGGGTCTGGACCCCTCCCATGCCCTGCCGCCTGAGGGATGTCCTGGACAGCAGTGAGGGCTGAAGGGGGACGCCGGCTCTAATGCCGATACAGTGCCCGGCTGCACCTTTGTGCAGTTCGTCCCAAGGCGAGGGAGCGTCTGGGGGACCCGTCCTCCTCATCTTCTCTTATACTGTAAGCTCCTGGGGGCAGGGGTTGCCCCTCACGGAGCCCCTGAGTCCTGCCATCCCACTCGTGGTGCTCAGTGTGCCCTTGAGGACTGAATTAAAACATCACAGCTTTGACATTCACTTGTCACAGTCACTCCTGTGATGAGTGCTTCGGCCCATTTTACAGGAGTGCAAGTTGGGGACTGAGATGTAAAACAGTCTGTTCAAGATCAAAGGTGAAACCAACGCCAGACTCTTACCTCACAGGCAACTCACAGAGGGTTGGGGTTAACTTCTGGCTCAGCACCCTTTCTCCTCTCACCTCCTGGCCCATCCCTTACCCTCTCCAGGTTCCTCATCTGTGAAATGGGGCTGGAGCAGCCTGCCCGCAGGTTATGAAGGAACTGGATGCATGAGTGCGGATGGGGTGCCCGCCATGCCCCACATGGAGCAAGCCCAGGTAAGCCTCGGCGTCACCATCCGTCCTCTACCCAAACCCCAAGCACCTGCCCCTGGGGCATATCCGGGCTGCCCGCGGTGAGCCCTGTGCCCACAGCCCGTGTTGGCACTAGGAGGGCGAGCCCAGCTGCTTGTGCTGGGCTGAGGGAGGAGCAGGGGCTGCAGGGGCTGCAGAGGCTGCCTGTCCCCCTTCCTCTGGCTCAGGGAAAGCCCCACAGGTCACTGCTGGCCTGCGCCTCAGCTTCCTCCCATTAGCCTGTGCCCAGCACTGTTCCCCCGGTAGGGGCAGGGTGAAGGCAAGTGCCCAGCTGTGTGGGAGAAGAGGAAGGTCAGGGGGTTCGGTACAGGGTGTGGTGACCGGTAGGAGGATGAGACGCAGCTGGGGGTGGGGGGGGGGCGGCGATGCAGGACAGAGGCTGCACCCAGCTCTAGTCGGGGCAGCCACAGGGCAGGGCTGGTCAGGGTCAGGGTGCATTAAGGACCATGCAGGCCTTGGCCCAAAGATGCAGGGCTTTGCTGGGACTTCAGCACCAGGTCCTGGACCTGAAATAGCCCAGGGCACAGGCTCCCAAGAATCAAGCCGCTGGGGCAAGAGGGGAGGCCTTCAGGTGCAGTGGGTAAGCAAAGGCCCAAAGGGGTGGGGCTGAGGGTGGGCAGGGGCCAGGAAGGAGGATGGCACCTGTGGTACAGTTAAAACCATTAGAGACGCTGTGGGTGACAAGAGAAGGGGTGGGAGGGAAAAGGTGTGGTGGGCAGCAGGCTGTCTCCCTGGACAGTAAGCACTGCTCTGTGGGTGAATGAATGGATGGCTCCCTGGACGGTGAGCCCTGCTCTGTGGGTGCAGTTTTGCAGCATCAGATGTGCCCTCTGCCTCCTGGGACTTGCCGTGTGCTACGAAGGGTCAGGGGCTCCTGCCCCATGCATCCCCTCCAGGGTCTGTCTTTGCCCACATCCACCCAGGACCCACTTACATGCCCCTTACACATCATGAAGGGGACCTATGGTGTGCGCCCTGGGCCAGTGGGGAAAGGGAAGGAGCTGCCTGGGCCCTGTGAGCAGACAGAGCCTTCGGACCTGAAGCTTCCCAGGTGACCTCCCTGGATCTCCTGGGAAGCTGTCCACTCCCCACAGAGACCCACACAGACACCTGCCAGGTCTGAGGCCGCCTCATGTCCAGGGAGACCTTCGCCAAGTGGGAGAGAGGTGACCAGGCTGTGGTCTCCGTGGCCACACCACTGAGCCTGCCTCTCCTGCTAAGGCACATCCAGCACCCCGTGCCCTGGCTGCCTGGCCGGTGGGCACACCAGAAGAACGGTGAGCCTCTCCACCACCACTCCCAGAGTTGCCCGCGGGTGACCTGCCAGGGCCCCTCCTCCCAGGAGGCTGCGGAGATTCTGTTCACTCCATTCCCTTCCCAAAGCCTCAGAAACCACACAAACATACAACCGTCTGGCAAAGCTCCTGGTAAAAGCATCAACTTAACTTGCTATTTAATGGTGACTAGTTCTCCCTGTACTGCTGGGTGGGGGTCCCAGGTCATGCACTGGCTCCTGCAGTCCGAGGCTTGTGCTCTGCCTGATGGTCCAGGGCCCGGGTCCTAGTTCTGACCTCAGGGCTGCACAGCTTGTCAGCTCTCTCAGCCTCCCTGGGCCCACTCTGCTGCTGTGGACTGAAATGCAGCCTCAACTCAGGCTCCGTGAGAATGAAAAGCTCCTCCGAAGCGCTCCCCTCTCATCCCACCCAAGTCGGGATCCTTTGTCAAACGGTCCATTCAAAGGCCTCCCATACAGCCTCCTCCGATGCAGGGCGATGCCAGCAAGACAGTCAGCCCCGGAGTGTCCCAGCCCCTGGACGCCCATGATCGGGAGACTAATGGATCGAGGCTCCGAGTCACTGGGCTCAGTGGCACCTGAGTGCCTGTCTGAGCAAATGTGTGGGGTGACAGGTGTGGTCTGGAAGTGAGCTCCCCCATGCCCTGGCCCTGGGCCAGCCACAGCCGCCCCTGGAGGGTGTTAGGGAAAGGCAGGGCCCACAGCCCCCGAGGGACCATCCCAAGGGCGCAGTCACGTGTCGGGGAGAGATTCCCATCCCATATTCTGTGACTGATGCTGAGAGTCGCTGAAAGCCACTGGCCGCTCTCCAGGGACCAACGCAAACACGATGAAAAGAAGAGCTCCCGCTCTATGTTGAACTCAAAGGTCCCTGCACTGCGGCCCCGCGTGGTGAGCATCCGGGACCCAACTCGGTCCACTCTCTGGGTGACCTGGCAGAGCAGCACCTGGGAGTGGCTTGCACTCAGGAGGGCTCAGTGGGCTCAGCAATGCAGGCTGGGGTCTGGGAAGGTTCCAGAACCAAAAGAACGGGTCCAGGCCTGAGACCCTGGGCAGGGCTGTTTGGTTTTGAGAAATGGTTCTCAGACTTTATCACGAACAGAATCCCCTGGAGGGCTTATTAAGATGCATTATGGCCCCTTCCCAGCGTTTCTCATTCAGCAGGTCTGTGGTGGTGCCTGGGAATCTGCATTTCTTTCTTTCCTTTCTTTTTTTTTTTTTTAATTTCACAGAGGAAGGGAGAGGGAGAGAATGATAGAAACATCAATGATGAGAGAGAATCATTGATCAGCTGCCTCCTGCACGCCCCACACTGGGGGGGAAGGGGGTGGAGCCCACAACCCGGGCATGTGCCCTGACTGGGAATTGAACCATGACCTCCTGGTTCATAGGTTCACGCTCAACCACTGAGCCATGCCGGCCGGGCAGAACCTGCCTTTCTAACAAGGCCCAGGGGTGCTGGTGCTGCGGGTCCTGGGGTCCCACTTGGAGGATCATCGATGTAAAATCCCAGCTGGGTGAGGGCCGGGATAGCAGGAGAAAGATACTGCCAACAGAGCCCAGAGCCCCTGCTGGCCCAGCCAGAGGCTGCCTCTGCCTCTGAGTCAGGCCAGCGGGGCAGGGCTAGGAAGCAGGGGCCTCAAGAAGACGACCCTGCTGCTGGGAGGAGCACCGCAGCCCCACACGCACTCGGACAGGCGGTCCTGGGAGCCTCAAGAAATGCACTTCTCCTGCCTGGGCCCTGCCTGTCACTCTGCTGCTCTCAGCACTTCACCTAAGGGGACACTCCCGGGCCCCCACCGGGCAGAGCCCCAGTCGTTGGTCTCATGCCCCCGGACCCCCCACCAGTGTAGACTGGATGTGACGTGCAGCCTGCCAGGCAGAGGCTTGTCCGGCCACCTTTGTGGCCTCAGCACATTGCTGTGAGGCAGGTAGTACCTGCCAGTTCACACGTTTAACAGACATGGTGGGTGCGTGGAGGGGAGGGGGGGACAGGAGGCTGCCTGAACGCTGGGAACCCTTCCTTCATGCACCGCTACACCCTCGCCGCTGCTGCCGGTGCCCCCACGCTGAGCCACACACTCCGCCTAGAGCAGGTCAAGGCGGAGTGTGCATTCGACACCTACTGGGTTCTTCTGGCCAGCGAGTCAGAGACCCCATGCTTACTGCCCATGACCCATCCCAGCATCAACCCACCCACAAGGGGCTTCATCAGACCTTGCAGGAGGCACAGCAGGACAGGGGCAGAGCTCAGATCCCCGAAAGTCAGTACGGATGGGGCGGGTGCTGAGCTGGGGCCCAGAGCCCAGGGACCTGCCAGATACACCCTCCCTCACTGCCCTGCACCACAGGCCTCCGCCTAGGTCAGACCAGCTTCATCTCACATTTCCACTTCCTCAGGCCCTTCGCTGTGAATACCCAGCTCCTGCTTGGCCCCCAGGTGTGCCCTGCCTCCCCAGTGCTCTGGGCCCAGCGTCTCTACAGCTGTGAACTCGGCCATCTCATGGAAGTGCCACTTGTCTGACGCCCTGACGTTCCCAGCCGTGCAGAGGCACCCCTGGTGTCCATCCGTCGTGGGCCTGTTGGGGTCTGCACCTCCCCCCTCCCCTCTCTCCTAATCTGAGCACAGATGGCTCACATCCATAACGTCACGAATGGACAGGGAAAGACAGCCGGGGTGCACTTCTCCCCACACCCCAGGCAGGTCTGCTCTATGCAGGCTCTTCACTCCCCTCCAATGTGCAGGCATTTCTGCTACAGCAGGGCCAGGTGTCCGGGGGGAGAGCCTCCGCTGCTGAAGGCCATCCCTCAACATAGCGGGACGGATGGGAAAGCCAGGTCGGGCCGGCCACCCCCGTGGGTGCAATGTCATAACCAGAGACTGGTCAGCCACGGTGACAACCACAGCAAACACCGGCACAGTTCACAAGGCCACAGAGTCCCCGCAGGTAAAGGAATACGACAGTCAATACAGAGCGGTGCCTGGAACAATGGTAACCACCTGAGGAAAAGGAGTGTGGCTGGGGGCGCCATGTGCTGGCAAAGGGCAGAATTAAGCACGTGTCTCGCTTTGTTTAATAAGACGATTTCGGGAAAACCAAACAGCCCAGTTGAGAGGGAACGTTCTTTACAGAGGGTTCCACAGACGCCTCTGGGAGAAATGACATTAGGAAGGAAACCCTGGTGCCACCTGGACTCCCACCGAGGTTACCAAAGGCTGGAACCGTCAGAAGGAAATGAATGATGCCAGGATGGGGGTCTACACCCCAGGCTCACAACCACCGCAGCCCAACCTGAAGTGCTATACTCGCTACAACGCCACACCAAGAACAGGGCAGCACCACAAAGCATTCTTGCCAAAACAACATAAATCCCCGTAAAATGAAGTTGTTGCGCTAAACTCCAGTTCAGAAGGAAAGGGAGTGAGGAACTAGCTCAGTGACATCGTGAGGAAGCAGACACAGAAGTCACAAGCACAGGACCTTCTGCGGACAACTCACCAAGGGTCTTCACCCACCGATGGCTGTAAAAAGGCAGTGGGCAAGGGAGGGGCTGCTTTAGATTAAAGAGGTGTTTGTGTGTGTGTTTTTAATCCTCACCCAAGGATTTTTTTTTTCCCATTGATTTTCAGAGAGAGGGAAAGACAGAGAGAAACACCGATGTGAGAGAAACACATCGATTGGTTGCCTCCTGCACAAGCCCTGACCAGTGCCCAGGCCAGGGAGGAGCCTGGAACCTAGGTACATGCCCTTAGCCGGAATCGAACCCAGACCCTTCGGTCCACAGGCCGATGCTCTATCCACTGAGCCAAACTGGCTAGGGCAAGATTAAAGAGGTTTAAGGAAAATAAAAACCAGGTGCCCGTATGGGTTTAATTCGGTTACCAATTTTACAAACCAACTGTATAAAGGCATTTTCAAGATAAGGAAAATGGAATATGTACTGGGTGTTAGGTGATGGCCAGGAATGGATGCTAATTTTGTGAAGTGTGATCATGATCGTGTGGTTTTATTCGAAAATGGCCCTGACTGTTTTAGAGGTCCACGCTGGAGGACAAGGCCCACCACACTGGGGGCACGGATTTTGCTTCAATACTTTAGCCAAAAGGTAAAAGAACAGGAGCAAAGGAAAAGAAAAGAAAGATGAAGGGAGGGAAGGATGGAGGGTGAGAGAAAAATTATTCCACGAAGCGAGCTGGTAAAATCTGAACTGCTGGATCTGGAAAGGGGAATATGGGGGTTCATTATTCTATTCTCTTTACCTTTCAGTGGGTTTGAAAATGTTCGTAACAACAATTAAATTTAAACCAGGGTATCAGCACATGAATATACAGTCAGAGCAACACAGCAAACGATAAAATCTAGAAATAGCCTCAAACACATATGGCAGCTTAGTCCATGGCAAAAGTAATATTTCAAGTCGGTGAAGAAAAGGCAATTATTTAATGAGTGGTGTTGGACAAATGGGTGGCCATCTGGAAAAAAATTTAATTTGGAGTCCTACCAGATGGATCAAATATTCACATTTGAAAAATGAAACCATAAACCTCTGAGATAAACGAGAGAACTTCTTTATAGTTTCTGAGTAGAAAAGCCCCTGAAATTACTGGTAGACAATCATTTCCGACCTACAGAAACAGTAATTTCACAAGGCTAAACCAAACATGTATTTAAAAATACATTTAAAAACTCGTGGTTCTGGCTACATAAATTTTTTTAATTCTTCATGCAAAAAGCACAACAAAATGAACATACAGTAAACTAGGGGAAAGATCTGCAACTCATACTCCAAAAGTTCAGTTTCCTTAATATATGTAGAGTCCTCCTCTGAATCAATAAAAAAAAAATGCCATAAACCCAACAGAAAGTGTTAGTAATACAAACAGCAGCTCTCAGAAAAGAAAATACGGTGGGTCTCATTCTTAGAAAGTGAAATGCTAATAAAATTCCAACGAGACACCATCTCTCAGCCATCAATTTGGCAAAGACAAGGGGGTGGAGAAACAGGCGCTCACATACTTCCGCAGCAGGAGATCCGTGACTATGGCTCCGGAGGAGAGTTTGGCAAAGTCTAACAAAATGACAAGCGCACCTCCATTTCACCCCGCGATTCTCTTCTACCAATGTGCTCACACGTGTCCCAAATGTTCCATGTGCAAGCATGCTCCCTGAAGCACTGCTGACGAAAGGAGAGTGCACACGTCTGAACGGCCGCCTCTCAGTGTCTGGATGAACAGGTGATGAAACACCCATCGAGGGAGACCAGGCAGGTGTTAAAAGCAGCAAGGCCGCCCCATGTGCACTGAGATGTGCACAGCCCGGGACATGTTGCGTTAGTCACCACCAGGACTAACGCACTGCACGTGTGCATGGACCTGAACTGTCCGGGGACTCCTCAGAAACAGACAGCCACGGGGCCTGCGGAGAGGAGCCGGGAGCTGCAGGGATGGAAGCAGACGGGGGCCCTGTCCTTCTTAAATACATTCAAATAAATGCAGCACCAGGACTTACATTAAGAAGAGGGCAGGGGAGAGGGAAAGGGAGGAGGAAGAGAAAAAAATTTCAGGTGCAGCCCTGGCCAGTTTTGTCAGTGGTTGGAGTGTTGGCCCGCAGACCTACGGGCCACAGGTTCAATTCCCAGTCAAGGGCAAGAACCTTGGTTGCAGGTTCCTCAGCCCCTGTAGGGGTGCCTACAGGAGGCAACCAATTGATGTGTCTCTCTCGCTTTGATGTTTCTACCTCTCTCTCTTTCTCCCTCTCCCCTAGAAATCCACTCTCTCTAGAAATCATTAGAAATCATATCCTTGGGTGAAGGTCCAGTGGGTCACCCAGAGTGGCCTCCCCAGAGTCCCTGTCCAAGTGGCCATGAAGAGGCCACGCCTCTCTTTCAGCTTCCCAGGGCACCTCAAACTCAGCGCTAGTCCTTCTATCTCAGCCCCTTCTCCCAAGTGGCAGCCCCAGGCCCTCCCCAGAGGAGATGCAGGGCTCTCATGTTGGAGCTGAGGACATAGTGGGGGTGGTAGGTCCCTTTCTCAGAACGATCACACATGGACATGGATGAGCTGTGAGGCGCTATGAGACTCCAGCCAAGCCACAGCCACCGGCTCATCCCTGTGACACATCATCCATGGCCCAAGTACCGGCTCTCTTGGCGTTCCCAGCCACGCCAGCATTGTCCATCGTGGGACTCGCTGTGCCCCCTGCGGGCAGACCCCTGCCTCCAGGTGTCACTGTGGTCTCCTGCTTCCTCCTTCCTTCAGGGCCTTGCTCACGCTCTGCCTCCCCAGGGGGCTGCCCTAACCACTGCTCCACTGAAGCCCCCACCCCTGCTCCTGCCCCATCGCTCTGAGCCTGGCGTGCAGGTCCTCACCTGCCCCTCAGGGAATGCGATGACCAGACATCTCCCAGGTACTCTGTTTCTTCTCTGGCTGTGCCTGAGTCCCTCTCAGGGGAGGGGTGAGCGACACCTCAGAGGGAGGGTCTCACAGGCTCCAGAGGCCAGAGTGATGGACTAAGGGCCAGGCCTTGGCTACCCGGCCTCAGGCAGGGATCTCAGGCCCTCGGGACCTTGGCACTACCCGGGTGACAACTTTCACAGCCTCCTTGGACAGGCTTGTGTCTGATCGCCCCTCCACATCTTTCTTGCCTGTGGGCACCTGGGTGCCACCCTTCCTCCAGGCCTCAGCCCCCATCTCTGTCCTATTTGGCCAGCACCACTGTCCTACTAAGGAACATTCTTCTGCCCAGACCGCCCCCCTCCCCCCCGCCTCCTGTGCCCAGTAGTGAGTAACAGAGCGCTGGACAACGACAGCTTCCAGAGCTCATGCACACCCTCACCCCAACCCCACCCCGTGCATCAGGCTGTTTGTCATTGTTATTCCTCCAACAACACGTCCATCTACACCAGGGTTCCTCTTCACTGGGTTTCCTTGGGGCATGTTGGGCCTCACACTGGCCATTCCTGCTGGCCTGGGGCAGGGCGTGCCCCTCAGAACTGACACACCCATAGGGCCACAGTCCGCTCTCCCCCGACTGTCCAGGGCCAGGCAGCCAGCACTTCCGAGCAAGACACATAGAGAAGCCTAGTGAGGGTGCGGGCTGGGGCCAGGACCTGGGCCTCTGATGCCAGAGCTGTGAGGTCCAGCGGTTCCAGTGGCCACTGTGGGAGGACACATCCCACCCAACGGGAGAGCCACATCTACACAGGCGAGCGCAGGGTTGCTGGGGGGGGGGGGGCGTGTAGGCCGATGTGCACACGTGCATGGAGCACCTTGTAGAGGGCTGCCTGCCTCTGAGCCTCACAGGAAACACTGCTCTAGTCAGCCTGTCCTTGAAAGATGGGAATCTGAGGCACAGCCCCGTTTACTTAAACTCAGTGTCATCCGAATAGGTGGGCATGGGGGTGTTTAACCCTGAGGTGGGAGATTCACGCATGGGGTGCAATGCTGGCTCTGGCTAACGAGCCTGCCCTGTCAGGAGGCCAAGGTGAAAGGCAGGGGCAGGGTGAAGATGCCCTCCTGGTGGGTAGCAGGAGGGTGAGGACAGGGCCCTCCATCAACCCTTCCTGAGAGGAAGGAGCGCCATTGGGAGCACAGGGAGAAAAGTCCCAAGTGTGTGACTGGGAAAGCAAGGAGAATGGGATAAAGGGGGTGAGGGTCTGGGCAGGGAGCCTCGGAGGGGCCCTGCAGGGGTGGGGGCGCTGCTGGGCCCCGTGCTCTCGTGGGCCAGGCCCACAGCCCCCTTTGTGCCAAACACAATCACAAGGCCCCTCGCGACCTGCCCGTCGGGCTCAGCCTCTCCACGCCTCCCTCCTGGTCAGTCCATGTGGCACCACCTGAGCGGCAAGGAGCCAGGGACAACTCATGGGCCCAACGGCAAGCTGCCCAAGGGGGATCCCGGCGTCACCGTCACTGGGCACGACAACTTGGTGATGAGACAGTGGCTGGGGCCGGAGTGCAGGCCCCAGACCCAGGCCAGGGCTCTTCCACCTCCATGGCCCTCACCGGCCTGGGGACGGGCACCCTTGCGTCTGGTGGGCTCCGGCCAGCCCTGTCTCGGCTCTCGCGTCCCTGGCCTGCCAGCTTCCTGCCATTGAGCCCAGGGCTGACAACCATGACTGTTGGTCAGTCCTTCCCTGGACAGACAGAGTCCCTCCATAGACCACCCAGTACTTGGTCCTGGAGCCCCCGGGGAGCAGCATGGAGCAGATGGCACAGATGGGCCCAGGAAGATGGCACCTCACAGCAAAGTAGCCAGTGCTGTGTGAACCAGGCCACAGGACAAGAGGGCAGAAGCCAGGAGCTGGGAGACTGAGGGAAAAGCAGGTAATGTCTTGCCTGCGGGTGGTGACAGTGCAACCTGGCCATGCTGCTGGGGCCACCCAGATTCCTAGCCCTCCTGCTGGCCTGGGGCACATGCCTCCCACCCCCAACCCCGGGCTGCGGGCATGCTGCACAGCTCACACCCTCAAACTTCTCCAGAGGACTGGAGGGGTCGGCTATGGGCCACTGAGGAGCACAGAGAACCAGAGCCCAGCTCCCTGCCTCCGTGACACAAGCTGGTGGTTCAGGCTCCACTGCCGTGCCCCCATGGGGTTAGGCCGAGGTGAGACTTTCAAACCTCCTCCCTTTCCCACCTGCTTGCTCACCCCCTGGCAGGTGTCCCCTGAGAACACACCCTCCACACCTCTGGCATCAGCATCCCCGTCTCGGCTCTGTGCCTGAGGACCTGACCTACGCCAGGCCCTTCACAGGCACAGTGAGCTGAGCAGACGTAGGCAAGCCCTCGGGGAGACCCTGACACGCAGGACACGCTATACTGACATTTGGAGTCCCTGGTGCTCGTAGTGTTCCCCGGACTCGCATGTGCATCCAATGACCACCGAAGGCGGAGGCCTCCCTGCTGGGAGCCTGAAATCTGAGGTGCGAATGTGAGTTCAGGGAAGCACGAGGGACGGGGAGTCACAGTCAAAGGCAGGAAAGGCAGTGGATGAGCCAGCTCAGGTCCTGGCCATGGGGAGGCGCCGGCAACAAGAAGGGCACGGGAAGGTCAAGGGAGCACCCAGGAAGCACGCTGCCCACTCTCCAAAGTGCTCCTTGGCACAGAGGAAAACCCCACCCCTGCCTTCCCTCAGACCCAAGGCTCCTCAGCAAAGCTGGCGTGATGATGCCAGCATTAAAAAAAGGCGTGTGGGGCATTAAGTGAGGTCAGGTCTTACTGAAACACACAGCAGAACCTTTGGGCAGAGGGCTGTTCAGGGCCCCCGGCCTGGTGCTTGTGTGTGAATGTACACGCGTGCGCACACACACACACACACATACAGACACACACACACACACACGCCCAGCACACCAATACCCTGAGCCTGGACAAGGTGGTTCAAGGGCTCTGGCCACCACACTGCTGCCTTCCTTCCTCGCCCCTCTGCAGCCTCGAACCCTTCCTGGCAGCAGTCCTTTGATGGACACCCTTCCTCTTTGCCTCCTCGAACAGTATCCCCGGCCTCCTCACTGAACAATAGCTCTTTAGGGCCAAACTCCACATGCCTGGCTGTGCCCCAGGGCCGTGTCCTGGTGGCCACCCTGGCCAGAGAGCGTGCTCAACCCTTGGTCTCTGCAAGACCGCGGGCAGGGCAGCTCCCAGTCCTGACCTGCTGATGCAAGGAGATGCTGGGGACTCCACACCCCCCTGGGTGACCCCTGTGGTCCTCAGGAGGCCTGACCACCGCCCCCTGCCTCTAACCCCTTTCCCAGGCACCTGCTCACTGGCCCCTTTCCCATCTCCAGGGCCAAGGAGGAGGCACCTGCACACGAACTTCTCAAAGAACTGGGCTGTCCAGACAGACACCACGGCACAGGTGCAGGGCCAACGATGGCTGGTCGCACCCGTATCCCTCATTATATTTTTACCACTGGATTCCACTGCCACCTAATACTCAGGATGATTTATTCTTTGATCTAGTGAGTGCTTTAAACTTTCCAAATATGAGACGCTTGAAAACTGCATTTTGTTATTAATTTCTATCATAACTGCATTGTGGGCAGACAGCATGGTCTGAATCACCATGTTTCTCTGATAAACCTTTGGGTGTTTTCACAGCTCGTCTGCAGGCAATTTTCGGGAAAGTCCCCTCGCTGACTGCAGTGTTTGCTTGTGCACCTGGGCTCATTAGCCGCTGGGGGCGTGGCACGTGTGGTGGGCGGCTCCCTCCAGGCCCCGCCCCAGGTGGGATGCCCACTTGTGACAGCGGTTCTAGCTGCCTTGGCCCTTCCCAGAGGAACAACTCACACCCTGGACAACCTTGCTCACTGTCAACCTTCCCTCCTGAGCCCTTCCGAACCCCACTTTGCTGGCCCAGCAGTGACCTGGGGCTCCAGTGCCCAAAAGTTTTCAGAGACACCTTCAGCCACACTCACCTTGCTGGGGGTGAGCTGGGCCCCCAGGCCAGAGGAGGGAGGCCACAGGCCTGGGAGACCCCCCCTGAGGTGGGGCCCAGCAGGAAGGGCTCTGGCCTTGGATGGGAGTGCATGTAGGCCATGGGCTCTCCCCAAGGCCAGCCTGATGTTCTCCTGCGAATGGCCTCAGCCTCCCGCAGGGCCCACCCCCTACTACTAACAACAATGGAGTGACTCACTGGCGCAGCCTGTTCTGCCATTACCTCCTGAGAGCCATGGAGGCACCACAGGCTTCTCCTCTGGGAGCCTCCAACCCCATCCAACCCGATCCATCCCACCCTAATCCCCTCATCTCACCGGTCCACACACCCAGCCTCCACCCTTCCTCCCTGTCCCTCAGCTGAGGGAGGAAACCTGGGTCCTGGCTGCCTGGGCCCACCCTCTGCAATCAGCAGGGGGGTGGCCCAGACCCGACCTCAGAGGAGGCGATCCCTGAGCAGGCTCCTTCAGAGTGCACAGCAGGGAGGGGCTTGCGCAGAACCAGCTGTGGGGAAGTTTCAGGCAGAAGTACGGCCTCTGAGCTATGGGCAAGTGACGAACACAGAGACAAGTTTCTACAGTGACAAGATGGGGCTCCTCACCGAGGAAGTGCCCGGTGCCAGGGCTGGGCACATCCCCCACACCCAGGGCCTTCCCTGGTGTCCGGCTGTGTCTGGGATCTAGGCCGTGCCCAGATGGAACTGAGGCACCGAGACAGGCACATTGGGTGTCTGGATGCCAGCGTCTCAGCCTCACGGGCAAACCGGGTCAGCAGAGGGGCCCATCCAGTGAGCAGCCTTAGCAGGGGTGGGCAAGCAGGCTTGGCGAATAAACCCTTCAGTATGCACGTCCTCTCCCAGCCCCCTCAGCTTCTGGGTGAGCCAGCCTCCTCCACGCAAGCTACTCTTTGTTAACAGAGTTGCCATGGCAACTGATCCAGGAGAACTCTCTTCAAGGTAGCATCTGAGGGTGACACTTGGATAGATGGAAGTGGTGGTGACAACAGGCAGGAGCCTGGCCTCCCAGCCCACCCCCATTACTCCTTCCTGGGCAAGTCTGGGTCACCAGAGACCTCCCCCTTCTCGGCCCAGAGCTTCTGGGTCTGCTCTCCTGTCCTCTCCCTGAATGGGGGTAGCAACATGGCCCAGGCCAGGCACATCCCTCATCCCTCACCTCCTCACCCCCACTCCCCACAGGCTCCCAGGCACAAATGGGTGCCCCTCTGCCCCCCACTCACAACTGCTCACAGGCTTTGCTGAGTCTACCAGTGCAGCCACCATTTCTGAGCTTGGGGTCCAATTGGGGCCAAGCCAGGTGTAGACACAACCCCGAGGGGTCACAGACCGATAACTGTGCAGGGGCAGCACACAGCAGAGGCCTGGGGCACCTGGCACAGATGCCCATGCAGAAAGGCACCCCCAGGAAGGCTGGGAGCCAACTAGGTGGGCAAACAGGCACCTGCATGGAGCAGGAGGTCCGAGCATCTTTACAACGAGAAGGTTAAAAGGTCACCTGACTGTGCTGTGAAAAGGGGTTGCAGGGAGGAGGCTGTGCAGCTGTCAGGCCAGGGGAGGGCAGCCCGACCTGGGGAGGCGGCAGTGGGCAGGGACAGGTAGAGGGAGTAGAAGACAGGTCTGGGGTGATAGGCTAACCTGGCTGATGACTCAGTCCGTGCAAGGGAGTCTGGCAGAGGCACAAGGGAGACCCCAGCTGCCCCACCTGCTCCGATGGGGAGCAGAGGGCAGAAGAGGTTCAGGGAACCATGACAACTGATAGGCTGCCCGTGGTCACCTGGAGGCATCCAGCAGGCACCAGCTTGAATGTTGACAGAGCCCAGAGGTCAGGAGGGGCTGGTACGAGTTGGAAAAGGATTAGCACCAAGGAGGGAACAGAAGCGGTGGCTGGGAGGAGAGGATACAGGTCCAGCTCCTGAGGAATGGCACTGCGCCCCAGGAATGGAGGCCAGAGGCCATGGAGGCCCAGGGCTGAGCCTGCAGAGCCCAGGAAACACCCGCCTGGGAGTAGGGGCAGTGACTGCCTGCAGATGTCCACAAGCCCCTGAAGACCAGTTACCTGGTGCGAAGGGGGCGCGCCAGATTGGAGTGGGAAGTGAGGGTGTGGAGTGAGCAAGCAGAGACGCTGCAAACTCCGTGTGTGCAGGGGAGGACAGGAGGGTGGAAAGAGCTGGAGAGAGAGACCGTGGGAAGGGGTGGTTGTTGTGTTTAAGCTGCAGAAGCTGCATGCAAGTACCACCCGCCAACTAGGGCAGCAACACCTCACCTAGGAGGATGTGATGCAATCGCTGGACAAACGGAGAAAGTGCCCCCCGAGTGCCCAACACTGTGCCCCATGGGCTGGCTCCCTGACTCGGGGGCATCACCCACAGGTGAATGGGGTGCTCTCCTCTGAGAGTCAGGGAGACTCCGGGAGGGCCAGCCGTGGGCCCCTCCCCCGTGAGCTGGTGCTTGCCTGCTGCTCCCTGAACTCCCCTGCACCATAGACCTCCGCAGCCCGCTCAGAAGGGGCAGGGCCGGATGTGAGCTCCTGCCACCGCTCTGGGCAGCACAGGCTCAGCCTGGCCCTGGCCCAGTGCAGGTGCCCTGGGGGGAGGGGCAAGAGGCTTCCTCCTTGCTGTCCACATCCCAGCATCACTGCACAGACCCTGGGAGCCTCCCGCCAAATAAGGGAGGTGGAGACGCTCCCAGAGCAGGACCGCTGGCACCTGTGTGGTTCTCAGGACATGTAGACCTTGCAGATGAGAGCATCACACTGCCCACCGGAGGCCATCACCCTGCCCCCCTCAGCAGGGACAGGGGCATTAGACCTCGTCCACCCTCGCCCTGGCAGGCATCAGGGTGAATGCTGGCACTGTCACACTCTCGGTGACATGTCCCACAAGCCTCTCTTCAGGGCCGGAGGCCCATCCCAGGAAACCCATTCCCAAGGCCCTCCCTGCGCCCAGGAGCCCGATCTTCCTCCGTGCTGGCCCTGGCCCTCCAGCGCTCTGAGCAGCCAGGACAGTGCGGGGGCTCTCCCTTCCACGGTTCCCACGCCACTGCCAGGCTGACCTCTGCTGACCTTCCCAAATCTGGCTCCAGGTTTGTTAGACTGGCACTTCCTGGTGTCCCCAGCTCAGGGACTCTCTGAATGGATCCTTGGAGACCAGCCCCTCTGGGCCAGGCCAGGGCATCCTTTGTGTCCACTCCCTGACACATACACATGTATACACAGCCCTGTGTGCCCGGGAACAGGTGAGAAGGTCATGCCCTCTGGAAAGAGAGCAGAATGCCCTCTCAGACCCCTCAGGTCAGAGGGCCCGGACATGTGACCATGGGCGTCAGAGACCTTCCCCCACTGACCTCCCCCCACAGCAGTTTCCCTGCTGGTGCCACCACAGCCTCCATGATGACAGCCGCCCTCCCCCTCCCTCCCTCCTCAGACTGCCTGGCAATCACGTTGCTAAGTAAACACTCATCAGATGGAGGTGGGCTCTGGAGGGCAAAGGAACAGGCGGCAGCCTGGAGTGGGTAGGAGGCACTGGAGGCAGATCTCAGCGCTGAGAAAACCAGCCCTAGCGACCAGGGCTGCAGCAGATGGCCTCGGGAGGGAAGGGGAGGGAGGAGGAGTCCCAGCAGGGGCCCAGGAGGATGGGCCAGGACTGGGAGCCAAACTGAGTCACGACCACCTGGACAGGCCTGCTCTGCATCTCAGTTCCTTCCACCAAGGCCCTGGGGCCCACCCCCATGGGGAGGCCAGGGGCCCCCTTCTGGGGGAGAGTCCCACAGAATGTGCATCCTACACCAGCCACACACGCGCGCACACACACACACACACACACACACACACACACACACACACCAGGGCAATGGTTGGGCCTTAAAGGCCCAGCTGCTGGCCCTGCACCTTCACTTGACCTATTTGACAAATTTGGCTTCTGGGGCACATGTGGCTTGAGAACGGGGTTCGTGGCTAAAAACCAACAGTCAACCAAAGCCACTACAGTCCTGCTCATCCCCCTCATGATTCTGCAGGGGAGAGGGGTGCTCAGGGGCTCTCGGGCCACACCTGAGCATGTGGCCTCGGCGTGCTCTCCTGCAGAGGGCGAGGGGACAGGGTAGTGGTCTGCTGCTCACCTGCCTGGGGGGCCACTTGCTAGAGACACTCTTGCCCCTCAGCCTGGGCCCACCAGCCCCTGGCCTTGCTCAGGCCTGCCCGGCACACAGGCTGCTGTGCCCGCATCTCACATTTCTCCCGCCTCCTCCTCTGCCTGCAGTTGCTAAGTTACGCCAAAAAAATCCCTCTGCTCCGTGTGAACTGTTCCATTTCCACGATTTTCCAGGTGGAAGGAAGCCATCAGGCTGACAGTTCGAGAAAAACAAACTTGGTGGCTGGCTCTCAGGCACCCGGGCATAGGTGGGGACACCTGCTTGTGCTCCCAGACCCAGCGGCCATTTGCAAGAGCGCACAGCTGCCCTGGGAGTGTCGCACCGGCACGCGGGTCCGAACTGCTCCCTCCTTCTCCGGAGCCTGTGGGTTCTGCTGCCAGCCCTGCCCCGGCTGCTGGGTCACCATAACCCACGTCTCAGGAACAGAAACGCCAAAGCCGTCCACTTCCTCCCACTCAGGACCCCGCCTCCTGTCCTGGGCTGGGGTCCCGAAGTGCCGCTGCAAACTGTCCCCATATGTCAGGGAGGGGAGTTCCCCGAGTCACTGAAGCCGTGGGCTCATTCTACAGATGGGGAAACCGAGTCTCCGAGAGGCCTGCAGATGTCAAGCCCGGTGGCCTCCGGACTCCCTCGCTCTCTGCTTGTGACAGGAGCTGCCGCTGCTCCCTGGGCCTTTCCAGGCAGGGGGGAGCCTGCCCCGAGGCTGGGCCGGCATAACTGCCGGGTGGGAGACCCTGGGGGCAGACCAGGTGCTGCCTCTGTGCGGCTCTCCCTCCGGCCAACCTGACTCCATTTCCTGGGCCCCTGGGGCAGGTGGCCATCTGGGCCCTTCCCTCACTCCAGAGGGCAGGAGGAGGATGACCACGCTGGAGGAGGGTGGGCCAGAGGGACTCTAAGCAGGGAAGCAGGGAGCCCCAGCCACCACCGCACCATCCCGGGGGTGTCCACCAGCTTCAGCCCTCACAAGCAGCCAGAGATTCGGGGGCCAGGGCCTGCCGAGTGTCGCTCATGGACAGCAGTGAGCCCCCTCCCCATTCACACAGGCAACCAGAACGAGCTGTACTGCCCCAGGCCCTGCTCCCTGCCAGGCCTGGGGCGCAGAGAGCACGGTCCTTCAAATGACCCTGCCCACGGCGGGGGTGGGCCGCCTCGCCCTGGTCCAGGCCGCCTCCCCTCAAATGCTGAGCTCACCCCCAATTCCTCACCAAAGGGAGTGCAATGCCACCGCGGGGCCCAGAAGGCAGACGAGCAAATGGAAACTTCCAATTGCGCAGCGCCGAGCCCCATGGATTCCCCAGCCCCCCTACCATGCGGGGCCCCGGACAGCGGACCTGCCAGTGGGTGCCCACGCCCGCCCGCCGCGTGCGCTCCCGCCACGCCCAGGCCGAGCCCGCCGGTGCCCCGCAGGGTCGCGGGACTGGGGATCCCGGCTCCGTGCAGCCGCGGTGAGTCCTCGGCATCCCGCGCTGGGCTCCAGCCCACCCTCCGCCACGCGCGTCCCCAAAACCGCGCCGGCAGCCCACGCCCCGGCCCCACGACGGCCGCGCCCGGCAGAACCCTGGGCCCACGCACGCCCCGCCTGCCCGTGGCCGCGACCGGAGGGGACGGCCCGCCGGCGGGGAGACCGAGGATGGGCGGCCGCTGCCTACCTGGGTCCGGGCCAGCGGAGCTCCCGCGCCACCCTCGCGCCGCAATCGGGCCCGGAGCAGCGCGCGGCCGGCGCCGGCGGCTCATGCTCCGCGCCCGGGCACCCGCCCACCCGCCGCCGCCTCCGCGCTGCGCCAGCTGCGGGCAGATCAGCTCCCTCCGCAGCTGGCGCGGGGGAGCGAGAGCGAGCGAGCGAGCGCGGCGGGGGTCGCGGAGCCGGCACAGACCCGGCGAGAAGCAGGGGCGGGTGGAGGGGCTGTCGCTCCGGGAGCTGGCGGCGCCGGGGGAGGGAGGGCGCCGGGCCGGGCGTGGAGAGGGAAGTGCGGGACGAGGTGCCCCGAGAGGTGGAGGCTTGGCCGGGAAGCTGGGCGGGGTCGGTGTGGGGGTCTGAGAGGGAGGCGCCGGGAGAGAACGCGCCAGGCTTTCATGTTTAAAAGTATAAGGTAACGAGCAGCCTAAATGTTTATCAGTGGCACATCCTGGCTCCTTGGACCAGCCTGGCCACCCGATCAGCTTGGCGCTGGGCTTGTGCCCCCTGTGCAGATGAGAAAACTGATGCTCAGGGGAGGGAAGTGACCCTGCAGGCTCTCAGAGCTGTAAGTGTCAGAGCGAGGGTCCAAAATCACCGTGAGCCCCAGCCGGTTTGACTCAATGGATAGAGCATCGGCCTGCGGACTGAGGGGTCCCAGGTTCGATTCTGGTCCGGGCACCTGCCCGGGTTCTGGGCTTGATCCCCAATAGGTGGCGTGCAGGAGGCAGCCGATCAGTGATTCTTTCTCATCATTAATGTTCCTATCTCTCTCTCCCTCTCCCTTCCTCTCTGAAATCAATAAAAAAATATTTTTTAAAAAAATTGTGCTTGATTGATTTTCGGTGAGAATATTGGTAGCCATCCACACCTTGATTTTCACTGTGGGAGGGTTTTAGGTTACTGACTCTTATTCTTTAATAGATACCTGACCGTGCAGAGACTTGTTCCCATGTCACTTTCGGTAAATTGTGCTTTTTTTAAGTTTCCTTGTTGCCTACATTTTCTGATTTACTGAGCAGTTGCTCATAACATCCCTGCATCATCCCTCAGATGTCTGTAGAATTTGTAGCCATGTCCTGCTTTTCATTCTGATATTGAGAATCTTGGTGTTTTCTTTTTTCTTTTCTTCCTCAGTCTTGTTAGGGTTTTGTCAATTTCATGATTTCTACTTTTGGGGGATATTAATTATCCTCTTTTTACCAGTTTCTTAAATTGGAAGCTATGCTCATTGGTTTTCAACCTTCATTTCTACTATATACATTTAAAGCTATACATTTCCTTTTAAGCACTATTTTACTGTCTCAAATTTTAAGTGCATTTTTCTCATTTAGCTCAAGACATTTTTAAATTTACATTTTGACTACTCTTATGGCCTATGGGTTGTATGGAAGGGTGTTCCTTAGTTTCCAAATATTAGGGGATTTTCCAGTTACTGTCCTGTTATTGGTTCTAATTTAATTATACAACAGGCAGAGGATATACTCTGACTTATTTCCACACTCTGAAGTCTGCTCATACATTTTTTTTTATTTTGTTTTATTGCTTAAAGTATTACAAAGAGTATTACATATGTCTCCTTTTTTTTCCCTTGACCTTCCACCAGCCTCCCCTACCACCCAGTGTCTTGTGTCCATTGGTTATGCTTATATGCATGCATACAAGTCCTTCGGTTGATCTCTTACCCCCTCCCAATCCTCCCCGGCCTTCCTGCTGTACCCCAGAATATGTTCTGTTTGGGTAAACGTCCTGTACGCCCTTGAAAAGAACGAACACTCTGTATATGTCAGTTAGGTCAGATTGGTTCATCAAGTCCAAGTCTCTGTTGTACTGAATTGTATCTCACATTCTTTCCTGAGACAGTTCCTGAGACAACCCGAACGCCCTTCATTGAGTGAATGAATAAACAGACCGTGGTACATCCAGGCAGCTGAATTCTACTCAACAACAATGTGACTGATTCTCACAAGCATTATGTAAAGTGAAAGAAGCCGGGCTCAAAATGATTGAAACTGTGGGATTCCATTTATATGACATTCTAGAAAAGGCAAAAACTATAGAGATGGAGAACACAGCAGTGGTGCCAGATGTCTGTGGCGTGGAGGTGGGGAGGGGTAGCTCTAGCATGGGGAAAATTTTAGGAGCCATGAAAGTGTACCTGTATCTTGATTTGTGGTGGTGGTCACATAACCCTATGCATTTGTCAAATTTTTAAGAAGCTGTATACCAAAAAGAGTGAATGTTACTGTATGTAAATTTTAAAATAATATTTAATCACTAGGGGTTTCTGTGACCATCCTGTCATCTCTCTCTGTTCAGATGTTGTCCACAGGATTTTGTTTTCCCCTCCTTTTTGCTGTATCTATTATTATTGGCAGGGGGTGTGGAATCAGGATGATTCATTGCTGCCAATGACTAGGGCATTGCCACTATGCCAGGAGGATGAAGTCTCTAGGGCACACAGGGGAAGCGGAGGGAGCAGTGAAAGCCCCGTTGCAATAGTCAGATGGTGAGTGGCACTGGCTTAGACCAGGACAGTCAGGTTCATGGTGATGAGAAGTGTCTGCAGCTGGACACGTACTGCAGCTAGAGCCAAAAGTGCTTGGGCAGAGAGCAGGGAGGAGGCACAACCGTTGTGCCCCCCGCACTCCTATGCACCCTCCCACGTTAAGGAGCGCCTCCAGGGGCACCTGCCCAGCAGGACACAGTGGCGGTGTTCTGTGTGCTCCTTACTTAGGGCTGGCTTTGGGGGCTTTGGGGTGGAGGGAGTTCTGCAGGTAACAGTTCAGCCACCCCATTCCTGTCATACTCAGACATGGCTGGGCCTCAATTCCCCTTTCCCCCTGCCCCCCCGCCCCCGCCCCCCCGCCTTTAATAAGGAAACCGAGTACTGCATTTCAAATGTGAGGCCGCTACAGTCACAGTCACATCACAATGTTCAATGAAATCTTGTGTTACTATGGTTCCCATTCCTTTTCATTTAGAATCGGAATAAAATTGTATTTCAAATACTGTTTAAAAAAAATAAGCAATAAAAGACTTCCCAGCACAATGGGTGCAACAGCTGACAGCGCTTTCCTCCCTTCCTGTCAAACCAGGTCACCGGGAAGTCAGCTTTCTCCCTCCTGCCTTCACGTGCCTCCCCTTCTAGCCTCGTTTCCGAAGAACAGGTTTTCAGTTGTTCCCTTGCCAATACCCTAGTTTCCTTGCTCCTCTTACCTTTGTGTCCCCCACCTGGCGAGACTCCAGTGACAGACAAACCCAACTGTGCCTTCTCTAGACATCCCCGCAGTGTCTGGTGCTGCTGGAGGCGGCCACACAGCTTGCTGTCAGGCTGTGCACCACAGTAAACTCACCAGCCAGGGGAACTGAGAGCTCAGCACTACTCAGCCATTCTCCAGAGGTTCACTTGCTCCTTTTCTTTTCTTACTTTCTTTTTTTTTTTTAATTAAATCTTTATTGTTCAGATTATTACATTTGTTCCTCTTTTTTCCCCCCATAACTCCCCTCCACCCAGTTCCCACCCCACCCCACCCTCCTCCCTCACTCCCCACCCACTGTCCTCATCCATAGGTGCACGAGTTTTGTCCAGTCTCTTCCCGCATCCCCCACACCCCTTTCCCCCACAAGAATAGCCAGTCCACTCCCTTTCTATGCCTCTGATTCTATTATAATCACCAGTTCATTCTGTTCATCAGGTTATTCACTTGATTTTCAGATTCACTTGTTGATAGATGTGTATTTGTTGTTCAAAATTTGTATCTTTACCTTTTTCTTCTTCTTCCTCTTCTTAAAGGATACCTTTCAGCATTTCATATAATACTGGTTTGGTGGTGATGAACTCCTTTAGCTTTTTCTTATCTGTGAAACTCTTTATCTGGCCTTCAATTCTGAATGATAGCTTTGCTGGATAAAGTAATCTTGGTTGTAGGTTCTTGACATTCATCACTTTGAATATTTCTTGCCACTCCCTTCTGGCCTGCAAAGTTTCTGTTGAGAAATCAGCTGAAATTTGTATGGGTACTCCCTTGCAGCTAACTGACTTTCTTTCTCTTGCTGCTTTTAAGATTCTCTCTTTGTCTTTTGCTCTTGGCATTTTAATTATGATGTGTCTTGGTGTGGTCCTCTTTGGATTCCTCTTGTTTGGGGTTCTCTGCGCTTCCTGGACTTGTAAGTCTATTTCTTTCACCAGGTAGGGGAAGTTTTCTGTCATTATTTCTTCAAATAGGTTTTCAATATCTTGCTCTCTCTCTTCTTCTGGCACCCCTATAATTCGGATGTTGGTACGGTTGAAGCTGTCCCAGAGGCTCCTTACGCTATCTTCGTATTTTTGGATTCTTTTTTCATTTTGCTTTTCCGGTTGAGTGTTTTTTGCTTCTTCGTATTTCAAATCTTTGACTTGATTCTTGCAATCCTCTAGTCTGCTGTTGGGAGTCTGTATAATATTCTTTATTTCAGTCAGTGTATTAATTTCTAGTTGGTTCTTTATCACAACATCGAGGGTCTCATTAGATTTCTTGTAGATCTCATTAAGTTTATTGGCAGTTTCTAGAAAATTATTGAAAGACCTTAAAAGTGTGGTTTTGAACTCTATATCCAGTAGTTTGCTTTCCTCCATTTCTGTCATTTGTGTCCTTTTTCTTTGTCTCCGCGTTTTTTATGCTTCCCTGTGTTGATACAGTGGTTTTCTGTGCTAAGTGTCCTCTAGGGCCCAGTGGTTCAGCCTCCCCAATTACCTGAGGAGGACACTCTTGGTGCACCCCTTTGTGGTCTTTGTGCATAGTCTTGTTGTAGTTAAGCCTTGATTGTTGTAGGATCACTGGGAGGAATTGGCCTCCAGGCCAATTGACTGTGAGAATCAGCTGTGTCTGCAGTGGGAGAACTTCTGTGCTGGAGACACCCCTCTGGGGCAAGACTTGCTTCAATGGGGCTTTGGTGCTCACTGAGTCTGCCCCCTGAGTGTGTCCTTTATGTTTCCACATAGCTGCAAACTGGATGGTCCCACTCTGACCTCTGGGCTTCCTGGCTTCTGGATCTCTAGGGAGGTGCTAATCTAGCCTTTGCCTGAGGCTATCCAGCAAAAGCCTCCCTGCTGGGCTTGGGCGGGGCGGGTCCCACCGGATCAACAGAGCGGGGCTAGCAGTTATGGCTGCTCTCAGTCTTGCCCTCAGAGGCTCTGCTTCTCAATGTCCCAGTAATCACTGCAAGCCCCTCGGAGAGAAACCCGCCCTTGAGTTCCGACCACTGCCAGACAGTCCCGCTTCTCCCGTGTGAGTCTGGGTCCCTAGAGACTCGCCTGGAACTGGAGCTCAGAGCCTGAGACTCCCTCCCGATTGAAAACGACAACCACGCCATCAGCCGCTCCACATGCACCTCCGCACCTTAGTATTTTACTTCCGCACTGCGCCTCCTCTGAGTCTCAGTATGCTTTTCTCTTTCCTTCTAGTTGTAGAATTTCCACTCAGCCAGCCTTCGTGTGGTTCTGGGTGATGTCCGTTCCGTCTTTTAGTTGTATTTTTGAAGTGGTTGTGTGAGGCAGCAATCTCCGGTGTTTACCTATGCTCCCATCTTGGTTTCTCCCTCTTACTTTCTTTTTTTAAAAGATATTTTTATTAATTTCAGAAAGGAAGGGAGACAGGGAGAGAGAGAGAAACATCAATGATGAGAGAGAATCATTAAGCTGTTGCCTCCTGCACACCCCACACTGAGGATGGAGCCCACAACTCCAGCATGTGCCCTGACTGGGAATCGAACTGTGACCTCCCGGTTCATAGGTCGACGCTCAATCACTGAGCCACACCAGCCAGGCTCTCGCTCCTTTTCTTAAACTGTGAAGTCAGTCACGGATATGGAGAAGTGTGTGAAGTATGTGTACAGTTTCAAGAATAATCACAATGAGAATCCACCTGGAAGCAGGACTTAGGTTAAGAAGTAGGGCATTGCCAGCATGTGAGAAGCCCCCTTTGTGTTCTTCTCCCAGGGCTTGCCCCTCGTACCCTCTCCCCACCACCCGCCTCCCAGAGGTAACCATTATCCTGATGATACCGAACCCAGGGTCGTTGGGCTGCCTGTTGCTTGAAAGCCAATAATCAAGAGACAGGAGCTGATGGGAGGAAAATTCGGTTTATTCAAAAGCCAGAGCTTGTCATCACAAGGACCATCTTAACACCTGTCGCTTTAATTAAACGTCCAAACCTGTAAGAATTTTATGAGTTTCTTCAAGCCAAACCAACAACAATTTCCAGGAAGCAAAATCTCAACGGACTGAGAAAATGCTCCGGAAAATGGCAGTTTTGCACCTTCTCTTATACCTCAGACTCAAAGGAGAAGATGGAAGGGGTTACATGAAATGTATTGGTGATAGAGTAGGTAGGCGGGAGGCAGCAAAGCGAGAGAAATTTCTGGGATTGAATAAAAAGTAAAACGAACAGACACACACTTCTTTCACATTTGTGGGTATAGAGTAGTTAGCAGTCGGCAATGAACCCAATAACAGTAACAATGAGGGGATGTGTGGTCTCTGCTCTGGTGCAGTTGTGGGTCTGGAAAAAGGGTGTTCCAAAGGTATGTTATCGTAGATGCAACAAGGTAACAGACAGGCTCAATTAGGTAAAGGTTGACCTTTGTCAGGGAAGACAATGGCGTGGGTCATGACTACCTGCGTAACTCGCTTTTAGCTAGAAAGTGTTCATTTCAGACCTTCTTATGTGGCTGCTTTAGGTCTCTGAGTTTGTAAGGCCTCCCTTGAGTTTGTCAGGTTTCCTATGCGGCCCCTTTTTCATACAACATTTCAGTGCAGGCCGGGGTTGTTGTTTGGTTTTTAATGTGCCTCTTGTTACCTTAATGAGGTGACTTTTTTGTTTTTGTTTGATTGATTGATTTCAGAGAGGAAGGGAGGGGGAGAAAGAGATAGAAACATCAATGATGAGAGAATCATTGATCGGCTGCCTCCTGCACGCCCCCTACTCAGGATCAAACCCACAACCCGGGAATGTGTCCTTGACCGGAATCGAACCTGGGACCCTTCAGCCCGCAGGCCGACGCTCTATCCACTGAACCAAACCGGCCAGGGCCAGGCAGGGGTTTTATGAGCGGGGCCAGGGGAAGCAGAACAGAGGAACTGGAGGGGTTGTGAGCCTCATTGGAGGGTGCGGGGTGCTATGTGTGAGTCAGCACAGTCTGCTCTGCTAACATCTTGTCAGTCAAAGGCGAGCAAATCTCCTGGAGCTAAAATGCCCGAAGGCTGGAGTCGGTTCCTTTGAGGTTAGCTCCTAGAACGTTTTAAGCAAACAGGTTGTGTATCTGTAGCTACATGTGAATTTACAAGTCATCATTTACAGAAACAATGTTAAAAGAATGATGGGGTGCCCTGACTGGTTTGGCTCAGTGGATAGAGCGTCGGCTGCAGACTGAGGGGTCCCAGGTTCGCTTCCAGTCATGGGCATGTACCTTGGTTGTGGACACATCCCCAGTAGGGGGTGTGCAGGAGGCAGCTGATGGATGTTTCTCTCTCATCGATGCTGCTAACTCTCTATCCCTCTCCCTTCCTCTCTGTAAAAAAGCAATAAAATATATATTTTTTAAAAAGAATGATGGGGTTGGTTACACTAATATTTATTCCCATGCCTCTATTTTAAACTTCCATTCCTAGATATATGCCTGTTTTCAGACTTTTGTGAATGGAATTTAAGGGGACCAAAGTTTTGCTACCCAAAAAATACCTCTTGGGATAGTGATTTTAAGCTGGTTATTAAGAAACAAAAGACTCAGCTCAGCCAGTGTGGCTCAGTGGTGGGGCGCCAACCTATGAACCAGGAGGTCTGATTCCCTGTCAGGGCACATGCCTGGGTTGCAGGCTCAATCCCCAGCAGGGGGTGTGCAGGATGATGATTCTCTCTCATCACTGATGTTTCTCTTTCTCTCCCTCTCCCTTCCTCTCTGAAATCAATAAAAATATCGTTTTTTTAAAAAGACTCTGAAGGAACCTTTGACGCCTTTACTGCCTAAGAGAGCCAAATGGAGAAATCTGCTTTAGGAGGGAACCTGTAATAACCTTAGCATTGGACAGGAAGAAACCAAGCAAGGGCCTGTATGGCCCATTGTTTCTGAGTTGCCTAGCAAAAACCTGGAAATTGCTTATTTTCACTTTTTAAATCTAAAATCCTGTTCCCCCCACCTTTCTACTTTTTCCAAAATGTCATATAAAATTTTTTTAAAAATAAAAAGAAGAAGAAAATCAAAATGTCATATATACCCAATTTTGCCTCACTGTCTCTGGAATTTTGGGGCTTCTGTGAATTCCCTGTGTGCATGTATTAAAATTTTGATTTTCTCTCGTTACTCTGCTCTGTGTTGTTTGAATTATTAGCCCAGCTAGAAGAAAGTAGAAGGGGAGAGTAAAAGTATTCTTTTATCCCCCACAGAATCATATTCTATATTTTCTACTGTCACTTGCTTATAGCATCAATATTATGGTTGTGAGGTTCACCCACGTGGATGAATGTAGTTTATTCATGTTGACTGTTGTTGGTATTATTACATGTTTACTTGCTCTACCATTAGTAGCCATTTGGGGAGCCGACATAGTTTTGCTATTATTCATTTATTCACTGAACAAATATTTTTTGAGCACCTACTATTTGCCAGGCACTACTTTAGGCATTGGGATGGAACAGTGATCAAAACAGGTAAAATTCCCTTCCATATGGGTATTCAATAAGCAGAAAAATTAGATCATGGAGAACGAAGATGGCAGTGTAGGTAAACACCAGTACTCGCAGCCTCCCACAACCACATCAGAATTACAACTAAAATACAGAACAACCATCATTCAGAACTGCCTGAAATCTGGCTGAATGGGAGTCCTACAACTAGAGAAATAAAGAAAACAGCACAGGGAGACTGGTAGGAGGGGCAGAGGCGTGGAACAGGCTGTGCCCTTTTTTTAATTGGAAGAGATATCTCTGCTGCAGAGGCTGCCTTGAGGAGCAAGGGGTCCAGCCCCACACCAAACCCGTAAGACATGGTTTCAGTGCTGGGAAGAGAAGTCACTGTAACTTTAGGCTATAAAAACCAGCAGGGATTGTGGCTGAGTTACATGGAGAAAGGCTGCTGGAGACCCAGGTAGTTCCTCTTAAAGGGCCAGCACATGGACTTACTCAGACTCGATCCCTCTGAGCTCCAGCACTGGGGCAGCAGCGTGAAAGGAATCTGGGACATTCAAGGAACTGGATTGTTTGGCATCAGGGAAGAATTCGGGGAGAGCTTTCTCCCAGACAAGGGTGCCCACAGTGGTCATTTTTTCTGTGCTGAGACCTCCAGACCATAGAGCTGACTGAGCCATATCGGAGTTTCCATCAGCTTAACTCTCGTGATGTCTTCGTGATTCCCTAAGACCCTGCCCCATCCAATTTGCAGTTCCACCCAACCGGTTTGCAGCAGCTTTTCCATATGAATGACCTGTCCTGGCTCAGGCTTCAGACTTTCCTAAAATCTCTCAAGCAAGCAGGAGCTGGCATCAGCGAGCCCTAAACCTATCAATAAGAGGCCCAAGACCCAGCACTAACACCAGCCTGCCTTGCTTCTCAGCTTGGCCTCTCCTGGGCACTTCCAAATCAAATACAAGGAGCAGCCATCTGCAGATGCTTTGTAGCTCCTGCCTGGTGGCTGACTTTGCACCTCCTGGAAGGCCCCAGAGCCAGTGCATTGGCTGGACAGCTTCAGACCATACCAGATTACAACCCTACACATCCACAAGTGACATGATCAAGGGGAAGACTCAGTGAGCACCAAAGCCCCACAGAACCAAGTCCTGCTCCATAGGAGTGTCTGCTGCACAGCAGCTTTTCCACTGTAGTTGCAGCTGGTCCTCACAGCCAAATGGCCCAGAAGTCCATTCCTCCCAGTAATACCAACAGAAATCAAGGCTCAACTACAACAGGACTGTGCACACAGCCCACACAGGGGCACACACTGAGTGCCCAGCTCAGGTGACCGGGGAGGCTGAGCCATTGGGGCCTACAGGACACCTACTACACAATGTCACTCTACCAATTCCAGGAGACATAGCAGCTCTGCCTAGCACATAGTGACTCAGAGTACCCATCTCTATAACACACACCCACCAAAAAAAAGAAAAAGGAAATAGACCAATTATATTGTATGGGAAAAGATGAAAATACTAATTAGGAACAAAAGCAGAGAATGATTAAAAGTTCAGAGCGGGATGGTGCATTCTATGGTATTTCCCACTGAGTTGACATTTAAGCCAAGACTGGGAGGGGGTGGGGACGGAGCCATGTACCACCTGGGCACAGTGCTCTCGCAGAGGAAGGAGTCCATGCCGCAGACTCGAGGCGGGACTAATACAGAAGGGTCTGTGCAGTGCAGTTCTAACTACCCAGGAGGTACTAACTACCCAGAGTTAGGACAACGTTTATTAGTTAAGGACACAGTCCCCACAAGATTCCTCTTACTTCGACACCAACCACAAGCTGAGGGGTCTCAAGCCACCCAAACTACTGACCAACTGGTTAAAAATGTGAAGGTTTCAATGACCCACTCAAGTTTGATAATTCATTAGAACAACTCACAGAACTTAGGTAAGCATTGTACTCATCATTACAGTCTTACAATGACAAAAGGATTCGAGTCAGAACCAGCCAAAAGGTCTCATAGGACAAGATCCAGGAGAGCCCCAACAAGAAGCTTACACGTCCTCCCCTCAGAGTCAGGCTGTCACCCTCCCAGCTCATTGTATTGTTAACCAGGGAAGTTCACCTGAGCTTCTGTCCAGAGTTTTACTTCTGTTTCTAGGGTTTTATTATGTAGAAATGATGGAATCATCCATGTCCATGTGGTTCAATCTTCAGCCCCTTTCCCCTCCTCAAAGTTGGACAATTGTCACCTGACTCAAAGCACCAACCCTCTAGTCACATGGTTGGTCTTTCTGGTGTAACTAGCCTAATATATATATATATATATATATATATATATATATATATATATATATATCTCATGTGTGTTAGAAGAAGAGTAAGTATGACCAAGAATAAAAAGGAGCTGCAATCAGAGCGATAATAGAATTGGATTCCTTCGACGATTTTATTACCTGTGTTCTGGAGCCTACGTGCAAGAGTTCTCTCCGCTCTAGGCTGCAAGTGCACCTGCTGGGTCATAGGAAGTGCCCATGTTCAGCTCTCCTGGGAAGTATCCAGTTGTTTTCTAAAGTAGTTATACCAACATATATTCGTAACAGCAGTGCTCTAACTTGCGGTCTTGCGGTCGGTAGAATAATGTCCCCAGAGAGTCCATGTCCTACCTAATCTCAGAAATCAGTGCATGTGCTTCTTTACATCAATAAAAGAGACTTTGCAGACGTGATTAGTTAAGGATCTTGACATAAGGAAGTGTTGTTTTTTTCGAGAGGGGGGGTAATGTAATCCAATCAGAAGGGTTCTTATAAGAGGGAGACAGGAGGGTCAGAGTCCTAGAAGGTGTGTGGGAAAACAAACTTTTCATTACCTTTCAGGTTCTTCTGGCTTGTTTAGTAATTAAATAGACATGAGGCAGATAAGCAAGAGAAAATAACCAAATTTAACGTGTACGTATGTATCCCACATACATGAGAGAATCAGACACCTCACATGCAGGAGGTACAGAGATAGAAATGGAGCATGTGTAGTAAGACATCCTGAGGCAGGCATGGTAGGTAAGGTGCATGGGGGCTTCAAAAGGTCATTGTAGGATGGAAGGAAGAGCAGACCATTAATAAACAGAAGTTTGCTCTGCCCTATAGATAGGCCAAAAAAGTTATCTCTGATCATCTCTTATGGGCAAGGCCTCTAATTCTAATTATTCTAGGTAGTTAAGGGGTGGGGGCAGAAGCTTCTCTGGAGCCTGTGGATAAAGTTGCCTTTTGCTAAAAACAATCTGCGTACCACAGAGGCACAAACTGGGGTGACTGGTTCTGGACCCAGTTTCCTCCTCTGAAACTTCCCAGGAAATCTAGGAGTCCAGAAGTTGGGTTGGTAGATGGTTCTATATTTTATTAATCTGCCCAGTATTCAAAAAAAGTTTGGTTCAGTTAAACAGTTGTGCCCCATTTCAGGAGGCGATGGTGCAGGTGGGCTCCCAAAGTTAAGCCTACGGTGCGAGCACTCAGGTATTTTATGAGGCATCGATATGAAAACAAGAGAAAAACAAAAGGTAATCAGTGGAGCAGACTGTAATTTCAGTTTCTGAGTTCTGAATGCAGGCAGTCAAGATTTTCAGATATCTGTCATCTTCAGGTGGAATGGAGACAGGCAGTGATAACAGTCGATAGATTCTCCTGGTCAGCAGTTTGATGGTCTCTGGTGATTTTTCTGCAATAGGCACAAAGATTGTTCACAGATGAGCTGTTCTCTGAAATCTATGTCAGGTTGCCCAACTTTATCTTGAATTGCCTTGGAAAAGGACAATTTTGGTTCTCAGTTATTCCAAGTCAAAGATGAGAAAATGAAAGTGTTAATTTGGATAATTGCAGACAAATATTTAAGAAAACTAGAAAAATTCAGGATCCAATCCAGTTTATAGGTAGAAAAAATAAAAAACTCAAAGGACAATGAATAGCATTAGGATCTAATATCCACAAAGGTATATTATACTTTTTATTGAAACAAATTTTCTAAAATTACAACCATCTTTCCCTAGCTGGTTTGGCTCAGTGGACAGAGCATCAGCCTGTGGACTTAAGTATTCTGGGTTTGATTCCAGTCAAGGGCACATGCCTGGGTTCTGGGCTCAATCCCCAGTAGGGGGCATGCAGGAGGCAGCCGATCAATGATTCTTTCCCATCATTGATGTTTCTATCGCTCTTTCCCCCTCCCTTCCTCTTTGAAATCAATAAAAATATTTAATAATAATAAAATTACACCTATCTTTACCAAATTAAGATTAATTTATTTGCAAAATAAGTCAGTTCAATAAACTTGGCCTAATTATAAGTCCAGCAAGAATAGTAATTAACCGGGGGGGGGGGGGGGGAGGGCAGGTAGCAATTGTCCCACCCTATTGGAAAAAACCTCTCACCCCAACCTGTGGAATTTATGCCTTGCTGTGGTCACTAGCCTGAGGCTAATTAAGACTGAGAATAACAATAAGACTGCAGACAGAGGCAGAGGCAGATCTCTGGAGGCTTTAAGTCTTTGATATTCTTCTGGACCTAGGGTTAGGAAAAATAGATCTTGGTGCACATCTTGGTCCTTTCCAAAGTCACCTAGCCCAGCAGAGGGAGCCACAAGCTGTGGGTTACTTATAACTCCATACAGTACTCAGGACCAGTCACAAACCGTGTCTGACATTGTCCTTCACCAGAGACTGGGAGTTGTAACAGATCTACTTAACACATAGACACAAACCCAAACATGCAGTCAAAATGGCGAGACAAAAAAAACAAGCCCCAAATCAAAGAACAAGAGAGTTCTCCAGAAGAGGAGCTAAATGAAATGGAGATAAGAAATTTATCAGGTATAGAATTCAGAATAATGATTATAAGGATGCCCAACAGCATGAGAAAAAATATAGTAACTATGAAAAATGATCAGCCAGAAATGAAGAATGACATAGCACTAATAAAAAACATTGGAAGGAACACAGAGCAGATTAGGGGAAGCTAAGGATCAGATCAGTGAATTAGAAGACAAGGTAGAAAAATAATTTAATCAGAGAACCAAAAAGAAAAACAATTAATAAAACAGGAGGACAGCTTAAGGAGCTGTGAGACAACATGAAACATAATAACATTCTCATAACAGGAGTACCAGAAGGTGAAGTAAAGGAGCAAGGAATAGAGAATGTGTTTGAAGAAATAATGGCAGAAAACTTCCCTAACCTGGGGAAAGAAAAAGTCATACCAGTTCAGGAACTACAGAAAGTCCCAAGCAAGAAGTACCCAAAGAGGCCCACACCCAAGCACATCATGATTAAAATGCCAGAAGTTAAAGACAAAGAGAGAATCTTGAAGGCAGCAAGAGAAAAGCAAATTGTTACCTACAAAGGAGCTCCCATAAGGATGACACCTGATTACCCATCAGAAACTCTATAGGCCAGAAGAGAATGGCATGAAGTACTCAAGATAACGGAAAGCAAGGATCTTAAGCCAAGATTACTATATCTAGCAAGGCTGTCATTCAAAATAGATGGTCAAATAAAGAGCTTCCCAGACAAAAAAAAAAAAATAGGCTAAAGGAGTATACCACCACCAAACCAGCATTACAAGAAATGCTCGCAGGACTGCTACAATGAGAAGAAAAAATAGAGAGAGAAACCTACGCATATGAATTAAAATAGCAATAAATAAATGCACATCAATAATAACCTTAAATGTAAATGGGTTAAATGCTCTCATCAAAAGACATAGGGTAGCTGAATGGATACAAAAACATGATCCAACTATATGCTGTCTATAAGAGACTCGCCTCAGAACAAAAGACACACACAGGATGAGAGTGAAGGGATAGAAAAAAAATTTCCATGCAAACGGAAAAGAAAAAAAAGTTGGAGTAACAATACAGTACTTATATCTGACAAAATAGACTTCAAAGTGAAGGCCATTACAAGAGACAGCAAAGGTCACTACATAATACTAAAGGGATTGATCCAATAAAAGGATATAACCCTGGTAAACCTATATTAGCCCAACATAGGAGCCCCTAAATATATTTTTTAAAAAACTTCTAGCCCTAACCGGTTTGGCTCAGTGGATAGAGCGTTGGCTTGTGGACTGAAGGGTCCCAGGTTTGATTCCGGTCAAGGGCATGTACCTTGGTTGCGGGCACATCCCCAGTAGAGGTGTGCAGAAGGCAGCTGATTGATGTTTCTCTCTCATCGATGTTTCTAACTCTCTATCCCTCTCCCTTCCTCTCTGTAAAAAAATCAATAAAATATATTTTTTAAAAATTAAAAAAAACACAAAAACTTCTAGAGGACTTTAAGAGAGAGTAGACAACAATACAGTCCTAATAGGGGGCTTTAACACCTCACTGACTTCACTGGATAGTTCTAGACAAAAACTTAACAAGGAAACAGTGACTCTAAAGGACACACTGGACCAGAGCGATTTAATTGGCATTTACAGAACATTTCACCCCAAAGCTGAAGAATATGCATTCTTCTCAGTGGGCACATGGATCATTCACAAAGATAGACAACATGTTAGGACACAAAACAAATCTCTACAAGTTCAAGAATATTGAAATCATATAAAGCATCTTCTCAGATCACAGAGGAATGAAATTAGATATCAACTACAATAAAAACACCCAAAAACATTCAAACACATGGAGGCTAAATAGCATGTTATGAAACAATGAATGAGCTACCAATGAGATCGAGAAAGAAATCAAAAACTTCTTGGAAATAAATGAAAATGAACACAAAACCACCCAAAATCTCTGGGACATAGCAGAAGCAGTCTGAGAAGGAAGTTCATAACAATACAGGCCTTCCTCAAAAAACAAGAAAAATCAACAATAAACTATTTAATCCTACAACTTAAAGAACTAAAAAGAGAACAACAAGAGCCCTCGCTGGTTTGGCTCAGTGGATAGTGTCGGCCTGCAAACTGAAAGGTCCGGGGTTCGATTCCAATCAAGGGCATATGCCTGGGTTGCGGGCTTGGTCCCCAGTGGGGAGGCAGCTGATCAATGATTCTCTCTAATCATTTTTGTTTCTATCTCTCTCTCCTTCTCCCTTCCTCACTAAAATCAACAAAAAATATATTTAAAAATTTTAAAAAGAGAACAACAAGAAAATCCCAGAGTAAGTAGAAGGAAGAAAATAATAAAGATTAGAGCAGAAATAAATGGCATAGACACTACAAATACAAAAGATCAATGAAACCAAAAGCTGGTTCTTTGAAAGGATAAACAAGATGGATGAACTGTTAGCCAGACTCATGAAGAAACAAAGAGAGAGGACCCAAATAAATAAAATCAGAAACGAAAGTAGAGAAGTAACCACTGACACCACAGAAATACAAAGGATTGTAAGAAAATACTATGCCAACAAGCTGGACAATGTGGATGAAATGGACAGATTCCTAAAAAATACAACCTCCTCCCAAAACTGAATCAGGAAGAATCACAAAACCTGAATAGGCCAAAAAACAACTGATGAAATAGAAGCAGTAATAAAATAAAAATATTCCCAGCAAACAAAAGCCCAGATCCAGACAGCTTCAAAGGATTGTTTTACCAAACATTCAAAGAAGAACATCTATACTCCTCAAACTTCAAAGAAAAAAAAAAAAACCAAGAGGAAAGAATACTTTCAAGCATTTTTATGAGGCCAGCATTATCCTAATTCCAAAACCAAATAAAGACATTACAAAGAAAGAGAATTACAGGCCAAGATCCCTGATGAACAGAGATGCTAAAATCCTCAACAAAATATTAGCAAAACAGATCCAGCAATATATTAAAAAGATCATACACCATGACCAAGTGGGATTTATTTCAGGGGTGCAAGGCTGGTACAATATTCACGAATCAATAAATGTGATACATCACATAAACAAACTGAAAGACAAAAATCACATGATCATATCTATAGGGCAGAAAAAGCATTTGACAAAATCCAACACCCATTTTTGATTAAAAAAAAAAAAAAAACCTCTCAGCAAAGTGGCATTAAAGGGAGCATATCTCGACATGATGAAGGACATATATGGCAAACCTACAGTGAACATCATACTCAATGGGCAAAAACTAAAATCATTTCCCCTAAGGACAGGAACAACATAGGGATGTCTGCTTTCCCTATAGCACTGGAAGTGCTAGCCATAGCAATCAGACAAGAAGAAGAAATAAAAGGCATCCAAATTGGAAAGGAGGAAGTAAAACTCTCATTATTCCCAGATGACATGATATTGTACATAGAAAACCCTAAAGACTCCACCAAAAACTACCAGATTTAATAAATGAATTTTGCAATGTAGCAGGCGGGATACAAAATTAACACCCAGAAATCAATGGCTTTTTATACACCAAAAATGAATTCTCAGAAAGAAAAACTAAACAAGCAATGCCATTTACCATTGCAACCAAAAAATTAAGATCCTTAGGAAAAAAACTTAACTGAGGAGGTAAAAGACTTGTACTTGGGAAAACTATAGGACATTGACAAAAGAGATGGAGGAAGATGTAAAGAAGTGGAAGAATATTATACCATGTTCATGGAAGCATCACACTACCTGATATCAAACTATACTACAAGGCCATAAGAATCAAAACAGCATGCTACTGGCATAAAAAACTGACATATAGATCAATGGAACAAAACAGAGAGCCCAGAAATAAACCTATGCCTTTATGGTCAGTTAATATTTGACCAAGGAGGCAAAAATATAAAGTGGGATAAAGACAGTCTATTCAATAAATGGTGTTGGAAAAATTGAACAGAAACATGCCAAAAAAATGCAACTAGATCACCAACTTACACCATACACAAGAATAAATTCAAAATGGATTAAAGATTTAAATGTTAGACTTGAAGCCATAAAAATGTTAGAAGAAAACATAAGCAGTAAAATCTCAGACATTTCTCACAACAATGTATTTTCTAATATATCACCTTGAGCAGGGGAAACAAAAGAAAAAATAAACAAATGGGATTACATCAAACTAAAAAGTTTTTGCACAGCAAAGGAAACCATCAACAAAATCAAAAGACAACCACTGAATGGGAGAACATATTTTCACCAATGATACATCTGATAAGGGGTTAATATCCAAAACTTCTAAACAACTTATAAAATTCAACATCAAAAAAAAAACATTCTTGGGGGTTAATGGGGGCGATGAGGACACATTTGTAATACCTTAACTAATAAAAAAAACAAAATTAAAAAAGAAAAACATTCTAATTTAAAAATGGGCAAAGGACCTGTATAGACACTTCTCCAAAGAGGACATACAGATGGCCTGTAGACATATGAAAAGATGCTCAGATCACTAATCATCAGGGAAATGCAAATTAAAACCCCAAGGAGGTATCACCTCACACCTCTTAGAATAGTTATCATCAATAAATCAACAAAAAACAAGTGTTGGTGAGGATGTGGAGAAAAAGGAACCCTCATGCACTATTGGTAGGAATGCAGATTGGTGCAGCCACTGTGGAAAGCAGTATAGAGTTCTCTCAAAAAATTAAAATTGTAACTGCCTTATGACCCAGCGATTCTACTTCTGTAATATGTCCAAAGAAACCTGAAACCCTAATTTGAAAGAATATATGCACCCCTCTGTTCATTGCAGCATTATTTACAACTAGAGGCCCGATGCACGAAGATTCGTGCAAGAATAGGCCTTCCTTCCCCTGGTTGCCAGCACCAGCTTCCCTCAGGCACCTGGGGCCTGGGCTGCTTCACTCCAGCTGCTGCTGCCACCCACCAGGGGCATGCTCCTAGCCATGCTGTAGCCGCTAGGAGCACGCTCCCACCCCTGGTGTGTGTCCGCTGGGATAGGGGCAGCATGCAGCCCCCTCCTGCCCATCTGTGAGTGCAGCTTCTCCTGAGCGGTCATGATGCAGCCTCCTCCTGAGCCGCCCGGCTAATTTGAATATTACCTGGATAGATAGATAGATAGATAGATAGATAGATAGATAGATAGACAGACTAGAGGCCCATTGCACAAAGAGATTCGTGCAATAGGCCTTCCCTTCCCCTGGCTGCCGGCACTGGTTTTCCTCCGGCACCCAGGACCCAGGCCTTTGCTCCGGCCGGAGCCTTCAGTCTTCGCTCTGCCACTTCGCCCCTACATATGCAAATTAACCGCCATCTTTGTTGAGTTAATTTGCATAGTCTCCTGATTGGCTGGTGAGCATAGCAGAGGGACAGTTAATTTACATGTTTGTCTGTTATTAGGTAAGATGTCTATTATTAGGTAAGATAGCCAAGATTTGGATGCGGCCCAAGTATTCATCAGTAGATGAGTGGATAAAAAAGCTGTGGTACATTTACACAGTGGAATACTTCTTAGGTGTAAGGAAGAAGGACATCTTACCCGTTGCCACAGAATGGATAGATCTGCATTATGCTAAGGAAAATATGCCAGTCAGTAACCAAAGGACACAGACACTAGGGGTTGAGGGCGTGGGGGGGGGGGGGGGGGGATCACCAGGGGGCGATCAATGGGGGATAAAGAAGACACAGGTAATACTATATGTAATATTTTAAACAATAAAAAGAGCCAAAAATAATAAATAAATATGGCAGTCGGAGGAAGACCAGTACCATTATGATTTTACTCATATTTGAAATCTAATGAACAAAAGAAACTAACAAAACAAAAAAGAAACAGGCTCATAGAGAAATGACTGACTGCTATCAGAGGGGAGAGAGGTTGCCAGGGTGGCTGAAAAAGCTAAGGGATTAAGCAACAACAAAAAAAAACCTCATGGACAGACAATCGTATGGTGATTAGCAGCTAGAAAGGGGACGGGTAGAAGCTAAATTGTGATGGAAGGAGTCTTGACTTGGGGTGGTGAACACACAATACAATATACAGATGATATATTATAGAATTGTGTACCTAAAACCTATATAATTTTATTTAGCATTGTTTATAACAACAATACATCTATAAAAATAAAATAAACAACCCAAATGTCTATCAAAATGGAAAAGGATAGCCTTACCTGGTTCGGCTCAGTGGATAGAGTATTGGTCGGCGGACTGAAGGGTCACGGTTTGATTCTGGTCAAGGGCACATGCCCGGGTTGTGGGCTTGATTCACAGTAGGGGATGAGCAGGAGGCAGCCTATCAGTGATTCTCTCTCATCACTGGTGTTTCTATCTCTCTCCTCCTCTCCCTTACTCTCTAAAATCAATAAAAAAATATTTTTTAAAAAAATGGAAAAGCGTAAATAAATGATCACTGTTCAGCAGTTTAGATATGAAATCATCCTATATGCATTAATATGGCAAATTCTTGCAAGATTATATTATTAAATAGAGAAAGCATGTAGCAAAAGCCTGAGTACACGGGATATTGTATATTTTAGAACACCATTTGTATTAACTCACAGGTGAAACCCAAATCATACAAAAGCAAACTAAACAAAAAACTGTCTGGAGGGTTACATACTCTAAGCCAGCGGTTCTCAACCTGTGGGTCACGACCGCTTTGGCAGTCGAACGACCCTTTCACTGGGGTCGCCTAAGACCATCCTGCATATCATATATTTACATTACTATTCATAACAGTAGCAACATTACAGTTATGAAGTAGCAATGAAAATAATTTTATGGTTGTGTCACAACATGAGGAACTGTATTTAAAGGGCCAGAAGGTTGAGAACCACTGCAGCCTAAACCATTACCACCTCACCTGTGGGGAGGGCCTCAAGCTTGGCAGCAGGGAGTTTTCGGGCAGAGGAGAGAGCAGTTTCATTGTTCTAAATAACAGAACATTTTCATGTATTATTTGTGCATTTAGAAAATAACAAATTCTAACTATAAAGGACTTGATTTGGTCTAAGGCAAAGAACAGGCATACATGTAAGCACCTGCTGGGTCTTGGATGTGGGTTCCTGGGCTGCTTCCCAGCATGAAGGCCCTCCCAGGGCAGAAAGAAGAGGAGAGAACGCAAGTCTGCCTGGTCATGGGAATGGGAGATACCTTGTGCTGGGGCAGGGTGTGTGTGTGTGTGTGTGTGTGTGTGTGTGTGTGTGTGTGTGTGTTGACAGAGAGAGGTGTTGACGTTCACTTTGTGACTCTGAGACATCGATGCCCAGGTTTTCCACATGATGCCATCCTTTGTGCTGGCAAGAGCATGACTGAGGTGACATTTTTTAGCACAATGCCCGCTATTTTGTTCTGGATTCTCTTCCATGCTGCTGATCCCCACTCTGCAAGGGTTGATGCTGAAATTTTCCTGATCTTACCAGAAGGTGTCAGCAGAATGTTTTAGAGTCACAACACCCAGGACTCCAGTGACTTCCTCCAGGGGTCCCTCGATGGCTTACTGACAGAAACACTGAGGGTCTGGGGTCACCTAGCTGAGTCACCAGGAGTGACAGTGCAGGAAGTGAGGTTGGCTTCCTGGCCAACAAGAAGTTAAGGCTGCCAATGGAGAGATGTGTCCTCATTTCTGAAATGCTGAGGTATAAAAGTGTGTGTTTCAAAACTGATTAAATAAACCACTCTCTCCCACAAACCCAAATGCCTAGTGACGTCATTAGTCTATAGGGAATCTGGGGAGGGAGCAGGAAAAGGCAGCGCAGTCTTCTTATCACTCGTCACCCCCCAGGTAAGGTAAATGAAATGGAGGCTGTTCCAACCCAGTTTTATAAATGCTCCTGGGACAACCCCATTCCCACCTGTGGGCAGTCCTGCCACCTCCTCAGACATCCATGCCCCTTTCTGACCAGTCTGACTAGACTCTAGGAGAACTCCACCTGCCTCTGTGTGCTGTCTCCCTGGGTCATTGCATGTCCCTCAGCCCAACCTGGTTAGAGCTGAGAATCTCTATGGAATCTCCAGGTCCCTCTGGCTCCCAACCCGTGTTAGAAGCCAGCACCCAGGGCTCATCACAGAGGCTGCAGATGTACGGAGTCGCTGCCCCCCTGACCCTGAGCCTCCATTGATATCTGTAAAACAGAGCCACCTCTGGCCACTTCACAGAGTCCCTTCAGAGCCTAACGGTGTTAGCCAAGAGGAGCCCAGCCTGGTGAGTGGCGCTGCAGTGGGCTGTTCCATCTGTTCAGTGTCTGACGCCCCTTCCACAGCCCCCACGTTAGGAGCATGCTTCCCGCCATTGATAGCAGGCTTGACCGTGTAGCTTGTTTTGGCCAAAGACATCTGAGTGGAAGTGACATGTGCCTCTTCCAAGCATAGCATAAGGAGCCATTGTGCTGTTCTCCCATTGCTTCTGTCCCTCATCTGGGAGACCTGCGGGTCCCACACACCGGCTGCTTCTTCATCCTGAGGGCCTAACTGAGCAAAGGTGAGGCCCAAATACAATGGACTTTTGATGTGAGTGAAAAGTGATTCTTTGCTGTCGTGTACTACTGAGATTTGGCATCATTTATTTCAGCAACACCTAAGAGCCTACACTGATGGATGTACACACATAGAGGGCCAGCAGTATATGTGGGTTCCTTATTATCTCCCCTTTAAGGTTGAAGAATCCATTATGCTTAGTATAATGAATTAGGAAGATCAATGCTCCAAGGTTCAGAGGCAGGGAGGGTCAGGGACTGTTTGGGAATAGCAGGGGGTGGAGGACAGTGGCTGAAGTACAAGTGCTGGGAGTGATGTGGTGGGGGAAGGGGTGGGAAAGTGCTGGGCCCTGGATGGCAAGCTTGGAGCTGGGATTTCATCCAATAGGCTCAGGCCTGCCAGGGGTTGGACTTCATCAATATATGCTGAGATATTGGGATTATGGGTTGAAGACCTAGAGGAACCAAGTTGTGTTGCATTCTTGTCTATGGTTCAGTGTGAAAACAGTACCATAGAAGGAAAAACCAAGATGGCGACATAGGTAAACACCGGAAATTGATGCCTCGCACAACCACTTCAAAAATACAACTAAAAGACAAAATGGACATCATCCAGAACCACAGGAAGGCTGGCTGAGTGGAAATTCTACAACTAGAAGGAAAGAGAAAAGCACACTGAGACTCAGAGGAGTTGCGGAAGTAAAGTGCAGAGGTATGAAGGCGCACGCGGAAAGGGCTGGCAACTGAGGACACGTGTGTCTTTTTGAATCAGGAGGGAGTCTCAAGCTCCCACTGCTCTGAACTCCAGTTCCAGGTGAGTCTTTGGGGACCAGACTCATATGGGGAGAAACTGGACTGTCTGGCAATGGGCAGAACTCGAGGGTGGCTTTCTGTCAGAGGTGCTTGCAGCAATTGCCTCAGGACACTGAGACCCGGGGCCTCTTAGGGCAGGGCTGAAGATCAGCCATAGCTGTTTGCTCTGCCCTGTTGATTCCCTGAGACCCCACCCCACCCAAGCTGTGCGCAGAGGCTTTTGCATATGAATGACCTGGCCCTTTGCAATCTAAAATTTACCTAACAAACTGCAGCTGGGTCAGAGAGACCCAGAACATCCAAAAGAAGGCCCAAGGCCCCACAGCAGCTTGCACTGTTTCACAGCTGGGCCTCATCTGGGCACCACCAAACCCCAAACAAAGAAGAGGAATCTGCAGATCTCTCCATAGCTCCTGCTGGGTAGCCTCAGGCAGAGGCTAAATTAGCACCTCCTTAGAGATCCAAGAGCCAGTGTACCCAGTGGTCAGAGTGGGACCATCCAATTACAACTCCTCAGATCCATAAGGGACACACTCAGGGGGCAGACTTAGTGAGCACCAAAGCCCCACTGAAGCAAGTCTTGCCCCAGAAGGGTGTCTCCAGCACAGAAGTTCTCCCACCGTAGACACAGCTGATTCTCACAGCCAATTGGCCTGGAGGTCAATTCCTCCCAGTGATACCAACTACAATCAAGGCTTAACTACAACAAGACTGTGCACACAGCCCACAAAGGGGTGCACCAAGAGTGTCCACCTCAGGTAATTGGAGAGGCTGAGCCACTGGGCCCTATGGGACACCTAGCACACAAAGCCACAGGGAAGCAGCCAAAATGCAGAGACAAAGAAACAGGTCACAGATGACAGAAATGGAGGAAAGCAAACTACTGGATATAGAGTTCAAAACCACAGTTATAAAATTTTTCAAAAATTTTCTAGAAACCGCCGATAAATTTAGTAAGACCCTCAGTAAGTCTAGTGAGACCCTGAAGGATATGAAAAAGGACCAACTAGAAATTAAGCATACACTGACTGAAATAAAGAATATTATACAGAGATCCAACAGCAGACTAGATGATCACAAGAATCAAGTCAAAGATTTGAAGTACAAAGAAGTAAAAAACACCCAACCGGAAAAACAAAAAGAAAAAAGAATCCAAAAATATGAAGATAGTGTAAGGAGACTCTGGGACAACTTCAAGCACACCAACATCCAAATTATGGGGGTTCCAGAAAAAGAGAGAGAGCAAGATATTGAAAACCTATTTGAAGAAATAATGACAGAAAACTTCCCCTACCTGGTGAAAGAAATTGACTTATAAGTCCAGGCAGTGCAGACAACCCCAAACAAAAGGAATCCAAAGAGTACCACACCAAGACACATCATAATTAAAATGCCAAGAGCAAAAGACAAAGAGAGAATCTTAAAAGCAGCAAGAGAAAAACACTTAGTTACCTACAAGGGAGTACCCATACGATTGTCAGCTGATTTCTCAACAGAAACTATGCAGACCAGAAGGGAATGGCAAGAAATATTCAAAGTGATGACTAGCAAGAATCTACAACGAAGATTACTTTACCCAGCAAAGCTATCATTCAGAATTGAAGGTCAGATAAAGAGCTTCACAAATAAGAAAAAGCTAGAGGAGTTCATCACCAAACCAGTATTATATGAAATGCTGAAAGGTATTCTTTAAGAAAAGGAAGAAGCCCTAACCGGTTTTGCTCAGTGGATAGAGCATTGGCCTGCAGACTCAAGGGTCCCAGGTTCGATTCTGGTCAAGGGCATGTACCTTAGTTGCAGGCACATCCCCAGTGGGGAGTGTGCAGGAGGCAGCTGATCGATGTTTCTCTCTCATCGATGTTTCTAACTCTCTATCCCTCTCCCTTCCTCTCTGTAAAAAATCAATAAAATATGTTTTTAAAAAAAGAAGAGGAAGAAGAAGAAAAAGGTAAAGGTAAAAATTATGAACAACAAATACATATCTATCAACAAGTGAATCTAAAAATCAAGTGAATAAAAAATCTGATGAACAGAATAAACTGGTGAATATAATAGAATCGGGGCATCGAAAGGGAGTGGACTGATAATTCTCAGGAGAAAGGGGTGTGGGGGGTGCGGGTAGAGGCTGGACAAAAATCCTACACCTATGGATGAGGACAGTGGGGGGCAGGGGGTAAGGGCAGAGGGTGAGGTGGGAAGTGGGTGGAGGGGAGCTATGGGGGAAAAAAGGAACAACTGTAATAATCTGAACAATAAAGATTTAATTTAAAAAAAAAAAACAGTACCATTACTTACCTTTCACATCTTTCAGTGATACTAAAATTTTGTGAGCACCTTATTTTGGAGGGGGTGTCACGTACCCCATTTCAGGTGTGCCAGTGGGGGCTATGCCAGTCATCCCAGGGTGTTAGCAGGTGACAGGCTTAGTGCAGTCCGTGGGACATGGTGGAGGCGGGATGGTGTGGACCAGGAGATCGAGGACTGGAGGCAGAGCACAGGTGCATTAGTCGGTGTAAGTGGGGTGGGCTGGATGCGGGGCAGAGCCACATGGAACTACCTCTGTCCTTGCCCCCAGCCCAGGCTTCTCCACAGGAGGGCGACTATCATAAGTCAGATGTGACAGGGGCTGGGACTCCGGCAGAAGCCTGCAGTGTTTGTCTAGCATTAATGAGAATGTTATCTCCAAGAAAGGACACGCTCCTTAGCAAACACGGTGATATTTGACATGATAAACATGAAGCCTGCCACAGAGTTCTGAGTGGAAGGAACACAGCTTTGTGCTCCTTGATAATTTCGTGGTTGACTTAACTGTTCTTTTTCTTTTGATGATTTTTAACTGATTTTTAGAGAGAAGGGAAGGGAGAGGGAGAAAGAGAAAAACCTCAATGTGAGAGCCAAACATTGATCCGCTGCCTCCTGCATGCTCCCTACCAGGGATCGAGCCCATAACCCGCGCATGTGCCCTGACTGGGAATGGAACCGGCAACCTTTCCATGCACGGACAATGCCCAATCAACTGAGCCACACCAGAAGGGCAGCCTAACTGTTCTTTTTTTAAAAATATATTTTTATTGATTTTAGAGAGGAAGGGAGAGGGAGAGAGATAAAAACATCAATGATGAGAGAGAATCATTGATCAGCTGCCTCCGGCACGCCCGCTACTGGTGATCAAGCCAGCAATCCAGGCATGTGCACTTGAGAGGAATCGAACCTGGGACCTTTCAGTCTGCAGGCTGATGCTCTATCCACTGAGTTAAAGCAGCTAGGGCCTAACTGTTCTTAAGTGATTATAAATAACACTGGAGAATATCTACAGTGAATATATATCATGAGGGTGTGCTTGAAATGTTCTTACTTTTTTTCCCCGCCAGTTTTTCTCCTTTCTTTCTTTCTTTTTTCTTTCTTTTTATTTTTTTCCTAAAAGATTCAAACTCTTGATTTGAAGTGCAACTTCCCAGCCTTAGGGTTTTTCTGGGCACTGTTGTTTGTGGGAACATGTCTACTTTTGCCTGTGTAGGAGGGAGAGACAGGAGAATATAGTGATGATGATGATGATGATGATGATGATGATGATGATGAAAGAACTACCTGCATTTCCAATCAGTCCTCCTGGCCAGGCTGGCTGAGTGCCTATATTCCACGCATTGTTTTGTTGAATTCTTTCCATAGCCCATGAGGCAGGCACAGCCACCTGGACTGTGTGTTCCATGAGGGCAGGGCTTGTTACCACTGCATCCAAGCATCTGATTCTAGATTCTAGAACATACCTCGGTTGAGAGCCACACTCAAGGGGCCAAAGAGCCGCATGTGCCTTGGGAGCCGCAGTTTGCTGAGCTGCAGTTTGCCAACCACCAGCCTAGACCAACCTCTGAGATTGGTCCTACCAGGCAGCACAGCTTTGTCCTGGAACTCTCTTGAGACATGAGCCTTGAAAGTCTGAGCTAACGGAAGGCTGACTCTCCTGGGGCTACTATGCCGGGACTCATTTAGAGGCCACTGAGATAGAAATGCCTGAGGATGCCCAGTGTCCAGACCACCAGCTCTTTGTATCTCCCAGGCAACAACTGCCAGACATGGGAGAGAGGAAGGAAGGAATCAGAACCATCGGGTGGGAAGAACCAGAACCATCAGGTGATTCCCACCTTGGTTTTCAAGCTACCCCAGCTTCTGCAGAGAGGACAGAAATGGAAAGGCCCCACCAGAGCTGCTCGAATTGCAGCTTTGTGAGCCATATAAAACATTGCTATGGTTTCTCATGCTCTTGGTGGAATTGGTGGCCTGGACGTAGACGAGGGGGTGTGGACAGTGGCGTTGCTCCACATCCTGCTACACTTGCCCACTAGTGCTGCTGTCTGAAAAGCCCCAGCCGCAGTGTGACCCCTGCACCCCTGGATCTAGCACTCCACCTCTCCACCTGTCTCCAGCAATGCTATGGTACTACTCCGCCCCTCCAATAAACGGGTAAGCCCACTACCTCGCTTCAGCAAGGATCCCTTCTCACCCCTACAGCATCATGTTCCCTTTCAACTGGATCATTAATACCAATCACAAATACCGTTTTATTAATCCTGCCCTTTAAAAAAAATACTGTCTTGGAGCTTCAGGTCAAGATGGCAGCATAGGTAAACATGGTATTCGCATCCTCCAACAACCGCATCAAAACTGCCACTAACTTGCAGAACAACCATCATTCAGAACCACCTGAATTCTAGCTGAACAGAAGTTCTACAACTAAGGATGTAAAAAAGAAGCCACATTGAGACTGGTAGAAGGGGCAGAGGTAAGGAATGGGCTGGTCTCACACCCACAGGTGGCAGTTAAAAATCAAAAGAGATATCTCAGCTGCAGAAGTTCCCTCTGAGTATTGAGGAGGTCCCAGCCCCATACCAGCTCCCCCAGCCCAGGATTCTAGTGCCAGGAAGAGAAGTCCCCATAATTCTGGCTGTAAAAACCAGCAGGGATTGTGGCTGAGTGAGACAGAAGACAGCTAGAGTCCCACGTGTTCCTCTTAAAGGGCCAGCACATACTTACTCAGACTCACTCACTCTGAGCTCCAGTGCTGGAGCAGTAGCTCAAAAGGCACCAGGGACATATGGCTTTGGGGAGCAAGCAGGAGGCAACCAAAGTTGGAGAGGCAGTTTTCTCCCAGATAGAAGTGCTGGCCAAAGCCATTGTTTCTTTCTGGAGCCCTCCCCCCACAGAGCCAGCAGGTGAGCACCAAATCTTACTCTCCATCAACCTAGCCCCGTTACCTCTGCCCTGATGATTGATTCACTGAGACCTGCCCTACCCACCTTACAAGCTCACCCAAGCTGTTTCCAGTAGCTTTTCTATATGAATGGCCTGTCTTGTCTTATGCTTCAGACTTTCTTAAAATCTCTCAAACAAGCAGCACCCAGCCTCAATATGTCCTGTACCTCTTGCTAAGCAGCCTTAGGCCCAGCCCTAGTGGCAGTCAGCCTTGGTTTCCAGCTTGGCCTCTCCTGGCCACCTTCAAGCCTAGCACAAGCAGCAGCCATCTGCAGATCGCTTTTGTAGATCATGCCAGGTGGCCCTGGGTAGGACACATGTGGTAGCTGAACATGGCCTGCAACTCCAACGAGGTCCAGAGCCAGTGCAGTGGACAGCTTCAGACCACGTCGAAGCACCATGCAACTGCCTCCACAAGTGACACACTCAAGGGCAAACTCAGCAGGCACCAGAGCCCTGATGAAGTAAGTCCTGCTCTGTGGGGTGGGCCCCGCACAGCTGATTCTCCACAATGGTCAAAGCCAGTCCTTGCAGCTGATCAGCCTGGAGGTAAATCCCTCCCATCGATGTGAAAACAACAATCAAGGCTCAACTACAACAGGAGGGTGTACACAGCCCACCTGGAGTACCCAGCTTGGGTGATCTGGAAGGCTGTGCCACTGGGCCTCACAGGACACCTACTACATAAGGCCACTCTACCAAACCTGGGAGACATATCAGCTCTATGCAATACATAGAAACAAACATAGGGAGGCTGCCAAAATGAGGAGACAAAGAAATATATTCCAAGTGAAAGAATAGACCACAACTCCAGCAAAAAAATCTAAACAAAATGAAGGCACGCAATCTACTAGATGAGGAATTCAAACCACTGATTATAAAGATGCTAATGAACTCAGGGGAAGAGTAGATGAACTTAGCAAGATGTTCAACAGCATCAAAAAATCATATGGAAAGCATAATGAAGAACCAGTCAGAAATTAAGAATGCATTAACTAAAATGAAGAGTACATTATAGGGAATCAACAGTGGAGTAGATGAACCAAAGGGTCAAAGCAAAGATTTGAAAGATAAGGAAGCAGAAAACACCCAATCAGAACAGAAAAAAAAATGTGGATAGTTTAAGGCGTCTCTGAGACAACTGCAAGCATACCAATATTTGCATCATGAGGATTCCAGAATAAGAGAGAGAGCAAGGAATTCAAAACCTATTTGAAAAAAAATGACAGAAAACTTCCCTAACCTAGTGAAGGAAATAGACATATAAGTCCAGGACGTAGAGTGAGTCCTAGACAAGATAAACCCAAAGAAGCCCACCCCAAGACACATCATAATTAAAATGCAAAAGGTTACAGATAAAAAGAGAATCTTAAAAGCAGCAAAGACCATTAGTTACCTACAAGGGTGCTCATATAAGACTATCAGCTGATTTCTCAACAGAAACTTTGCACGCCAGGTGGTTTTGGCAAGAAATATTCTAAGTGATGAAAAGCAAGGACCTATATCCAAGATTACTATACCCAGTAGAGCTATCATTTAAAATCCTAAAGATATATAAAGAGCTTCCCAGACAAAACTAAAAGAGTTAATCACCACCAAACCAGTATTATATAAAAAGTTACTTGGTTTGTTTTTTTTAAGAAAAATAAGGGGGGAAAATATTTTTAAAATTTGAACAATAAAATGGCAATACATATCTATCAACAATGGAATCTAATAAATAAATAGACAAACAGACAAAACAGAAATAGACTTGCAGATACAGAGAACATTTTGAAAGTTGCCAGATGGGAGGGTGGTTAGGAGGATGAGTAAAAGGGTGAAAGGAATAAAAGTACAAATTGGTAGTTGTAGAATAGTCATGGGGATGTAAAGTGCAACATAGGGAATATAGTCAATAATACTGTAATAACTATGTGTGGAGTCAGATGGCTACTAGATTTATCAGGATGATCACTTAGTAATTTATATAATGTCTAATCACTGGGCTGTATACCTGAAACTAATTAATCATATCTGTCAACTGTAACTGAAAAATAAAAAATAATTTTTAAAATATTCTCTTGACTCTATTTCTCTTGTGCCCCCTTTTACTGCCATTTTTAGTAGACTATTCTTAAAATTTTGTTTACATTCAGAGTCTACACCCATTCCCACCCTATCACTCTTGAGCCCATTTCAATTAATTTCACCAACCAAAACTGGTCTTACATGGTCTCAGTGATCTCCACATGGCCAAGTTCAAAGAAAGACTAATCTTGAGTCCGATGGGACTTAACCTGTCATTGGCATTTGCATAAGCTGCTTGAACCACCTTCTGCATCTGTTTCAGGACATCCCCTGCTTCCCCTACGTGTTTCTCCTCCTCCCCAGCCTCCTTTTCTGGCCTCATTTTATCCTCCCAACCTCCACGTACCGGCATGCCAGCGGCTCCGTTCCTGGGCTCCATTTCTCTCTATTTGCACCCACCTACTCTGTGATCTCTCTCCTGGCATTACCACCACTATGTGGGTTCTGACAGATGTTGAATTTGCATGTCCAGCCTGGGCCTTGCTTCCTGGAGTCAGAACTCCAGCCTACTATGGCCAACGGCCTGGTTGACCACTTAAAGTTTAAGAGACATTTCGAACTTCACATTCTAATATCCAAATCTCTGATTTTCTCCCCCAAACTGGCTCTTCCTGTGGTTGCTCAATTGGCTCTTCCTGTGGTTGCTCAATTACATCCTTTGATTCCTCGCTCCAAACATTATGGAATTGACCTTAACTGCTCTATTTTTCTCAAGCCCAATTCCCAAAGCATTAGCAACTCCTTTTGGCTTTTCTGTGTAAATATAGTTTAATATCTCCTTCATGGCTACCACCACAGTCCAAACCCCCATCATCTCTCAAAAGATTATTAGAACAGCCTCCTAAAGGATGTCCCTGCCCTGCCTGCTAAAACCCCACCATCTCTGCTTCAAGTGGCACTAGAGGGAACCTATTAAAGGTTAACAGAACCCTACCTCACTAGGAGTGCATGCCACACCCATGTGACGGTCCCTCTGCCCAATCCCTCTTCATCGCATCCCTCTCCTGCCTGCCCACAGCTCACTCTGTGCCATCCACCTGGCCGGCCGCTATTCCTCAAACATTGCAGCTGTTCTCCCATCTTGGGTGCTTGTGTCCTTTCCACCTGGAGCACCTTTCCCCAGGTGTCACCACGGCTTGTCCTCACACTTGCTTTAGGACCTTGCTCAGGAGTCATCTCTCAGTGACCACCCTACTTAACATTGGCCCAGCACCCTTTCTGCAACTTCTTTTATTTTTCTTTGTTGTCCTTTTTTAAGGTGTGCATACATTTTCCTTTTTATTTTATTTATCCTACACACACACACACACACACCAGAATGTGTCACCAGAGAAAGAATTTCTTTGTATTTTTTCCCTGCTGTCACCCCCCAGCACCTAGAATAGTGCCTGGATATAGTAGGTGTTCAATAAATATTGTTGGAAGATTTTGCTCGGGTCTCAAGTGTGATGTTCTTTTATGAGCAGCTATGTCATTATGACTTTGCGGTGGCTTTCTCTTGCACTTTAAACATGGGATCAGTGAGCTCTGTCAACTCACCTGAGACCCTCCCGCCCTGGTTTCATGTTATATGAGGTTCTGCCCTATTTTTTATGGTTTAAACCACTTTCATTTGGATTTACTGCTACTCGAAAGCAAAACCACTCAATGTTCATTGGGAAATTGCATGTAAGTAATTAAAAGTTGGAAATAACCAAAATTATAAAACTAATTATTAAAGCATTATTTTGTGGGATCCTGTTCATGAGGGCCTCAGACCCTCTCATGTATGCAGGGTTCCCATACATACATATGTATTATTGATTATTCTCTCTTTCTAATCTGACTCATGTCCATTTGATTATTAGACCAGCAGGAAGAACTCAAGGGTAGAGGAAAGTGTCCCTCCTCCACTGCTGGCACTGTGAGCAGGATACACTCACTGGCTGGAACCCCGCGCTTACCCTCGAGGAGATCCCGGAGTGTCTGACACAGGCCAGCAGAAAGTCGGGGTGTGTCATGTCAGCACACCCCCAGATCTCTGTCTGCAGGATCCAGTGGCAGTGAATGTGGTGAGAATCTTTTCATTCTTCTAAATTTAGATTGACAGAAGAAAATATTTCTGAAACTAGTGTCTAGGGATTAGCAACTCCTGGTCATTTGGTACAGCACTTGTGGGCTTTATTAATTATACTAGTGGCCCTGAGCATGAATCCGTGAATGAGTAGCTCGCTGCTGCTTGCCTCAGCTGGCCTCCCTGCCCACCACCGCTTGTAGCTCTTTGCCACATTGTGGCTCGCTGCCCCACCCTCCTGTAGTTCTCTGCAGCTCCTAGCTCACTGCCCCACCCTCCTGCTGATCGGTCGTTATGTGTCACAGTGAAACGACCATTTGCATATCACCTCTTTATTATATAGGATATATGGCTAAGTGTCTGACCGGTAGCTATGATGCACACTAACCACCAAGGGGCAGATGCTCAATTCAGGAGCTGCCATGACACACACTGGCAATTTAAAAATAAACTGCACCACAGACCTGGTGCCAACCAACCAACACTCAGCTTCCCCCAAGTGGGACTCAGGCCCCACCACCACCTCGGAGTGACACCCCACTGAATCACAATGCTGCCAAGACTCCATAGCACAAAATGTGGCCCACAGCCCAGCCCAGCCCAGAAACGGTGGCTGTGGGTGCCAGGTAATAACGTCAAGTAGCAATGCCCAGCTTCCTCTCCCTAGCAACTAGCCTTCTTGTAGTTTCTTCAGCCCAGAAAACCAACTTGCTTTATAGCCAGGTGAAAACATTTTACAGTTTAACCAAATGTTTGTGAAGCATTCTTACATGCCTCATCTCATTTGATCCTTACAGAAGTCCTGGAGTAGGTAGATAGGAGATTCAGTAGGATCCTATTTTCTTTTCATTAGCAAGAAAACAAAGATTTAGAAAGTTTACAAACTTGACCTGACTGAAAAGAAGTAAGAAATGGTGGAACTTGAAAATGACTTCAGGTTTTCTCACTGAGCAGAATATAGTCAAACACTGCTATAGTTAAATATTTTACCGTTTTCTCCCTGCATGATCCTATATAATAAAAGGCTAATATGCAAATCGACTGAATGGCGGAATGACCGGTGGAATAACCAGTCACTATGACACACACTGACCACCAGGGGGCAGACACTCAATGCAGGAGCTGCCCCCAGCCCGCAGGCCCCAGGTCAGCCAAGGCAGGTGCCAGCGAGGGCCCCCCGATCACCCCACCAGTCACCCCAAAAATCGGCCCTGATCACAGGCCAGGTCTAGGGACCCTACCCTATATATTGGGAACAGTCTCTTAGATTTAAAAATTAAAACCTGGCAAGGCTACTCTAACAATGAAAAAACAGGATGATGCAGCGATGACATGTATGAACTCTGGCTTGCACATTTTGTGGTTAGCCCTGATTTGGACACTTATAACTGTGTGACACGCCAATTACTTAACTTCTCTCTGCTTCAGTTTTTCCACCCATAAGATGGGGGAAAATGGTACTACTGCCTCAGAAGGATCATGTTATGTACTACTTTTTATAATCATGGCAAAAAAATGTAGCTGCCCATACAGCAGCAAGATGCCTTTCACCTGTATGAAAAGTATGGTCACTGTTGCATGCCACATCCCAGATTGTGAGAGGGTGCAGGCCGGGCTGAGGGACCCCCGCCCCCTTGCATGAATTTCATGCACCAGGCCTCTAGTCTACAATAATAATCTGCTTCATGTTGATATTTACTGCTGAGTTGCTGACAATTACCTAAAAGAGAAGTTGGGGTGCTTCACTGGGCTGGAAAAGGTTTAGCTAAATCAGAAAGCAGGTCTAATTAAACAAGTTGATCTATATATATATATATGGCTAAGTTGACTCGTGCATGGGCAATACATATAAAGCTCTCACTGACGCCAATCACACGCATGTGTTTCAATCTGTCATTGTCAATCGTGAATTTGGTTGACATTTCTATTATAGAGAAAGGGCGAATAGCGATTTTAAAATATATCTTCTAATTAATTTCCTTTCAATGTGAATGAACCCATGCACCAGGACACTGGTATACATACATACATTCATACAATAAAAAGTGAGGTCCTTAGTCACACTAGACACATTTCAAGTGCTCAACAGTCATGTGGGTACCATATAAATGGCCTCTACATCACACAGAGCAGCTGTAGACTAAGGAAAAAAGAGTGACTAAAATCCTACTATCTTCAACTGCCACTCTGAAAGGGCTGCCCTGGGGCTGTCTGCTCTAAGCCACTGCCTTTCTTCTTCATTCTGCCTGGAGGGTTAGAACCTGTTACCTAAGTCTTGCTTGTGGTAAATACTCATCATGTTACTTCAGAATAAGGTTCAGTTTCCTTTAGAGCAGCAGTTCTCAACCTGTGGGTCACGACCCTTTCCCTTTCACAGGGGTCGCCTAAGACCATCAGAAAACACATATATAATTACATATTGTTTTTATGATTAATCACTATGGTTTAATTATGTTCAATTTGTAACAATGAAAATACATCCTGCGTATCAGATATTTACATTACGATTCATAACAGTAGCAAAATTACAGTTATGAAGTAACAACAAAAATAATTTTATAGTTGGGGGTCACCAGAACATTAGGAACTGTATTAAAGGGTCGCGGCATTAGGAAGGTTGAGAACCACTGCTTTAGAGTATTTCACTTGTATACGGAAGGAAGTGCAGCCTTCTGACATGGTAGCCATCCACTTTAACTCCGTGGGTGTAATATTTCTATGAAGGGAGGCACAGAAAACTTCCTTTAACTCTATTTGTCACATCGTGAAATTTCATCCCAAATGGATTATTTCACACTAAAATCATTGTGGTCCAACATGAGATTTGAAAGCATCTTTTAAAAAGCTTTATAGAAACCAAGATGGCGGCATAGGTTAATGCCGGAGATTGCTGCCTCGAACAACCACTTCAAAAAACAACTAAAAGACGGAACGGACATCATCCAGAACCACAGGAAGGCTGGCTGAGTGGAAATTCTACAACTAGGAGGAAAGAGAATATCATACCCAGACTCAGAGGAGGCGCAGTGCTGAAGTGAAATACTCAGGTGCGGAGTGCATGCGGAGCGGGCTGGAGGCGGAGGGCGTGGTTGTTGTTTTCAATTGGGAGGGAGTTTCAGACTCTGAGCTCCAGATCTGGGCGAGTCTCTAGGGACCCAGACTCAAACGGGAGAAGCGGGACTGTCTGGCTTCGGTTGGAACTCGAAGGCAGCTTTCTCTCCGAGGTTTGCAGCGGTTGCTGGGACTCTGTGAGGCAGAGCCCCTAGGGACAGAACTGAGAGCAGCCATAACTGCTCGCTCCGGGCCCGCCCTGTAGATCCCCGGGGACCCACCCCGCCCAAGCCCTGCACAGAGCCATTTGCCGGATAGCCTCAGGCAAACGCTAGATTAGCACCGCCCTAGAGATCCAGCACAGAAGCTCTCCCACTGCAGACACAGCGGACTCTCATAGCAAGTTAGCCTGGAGGTCAAATCACCCCTGGTATTGCCGACAACAATCAAGGCTTAACTACAACAAGACTGCCCACAAAGACCACTAGGGGGTGCACCAAGAAAGCATAACAAAATGCGGAGACAAAGAAACAGGACAAAACTGTCAATGGAGGATATTGAGTTCAGAACCACACTTTTAAGGTCTCTTAAGAACTGTCTAGAAGCCGCCGATAAATGTAGTGAGATCCTCAAGAAATCTAATGAGACCCTCGATGTTATGATAAAGAACCAACTAGAAATTAAGCATACACGGACTGAAATAAAGAATACTATACAGACTCCCAACAGCAGACCAGAGGAGTGCAAGAATCAAGGCAAAGATTTGAAATGCGAAGAAGCAAAAAACACCCAACCAGAAAAGCAAAATGAAAAAAGAATCTGAAAATACGAAGATAGTGTAAGGAGCCTCTGGGACAGCTTCAACTGTACCAACATCCGAATTATAGGGGTGCCAGAAGATGAGAGAGAGCAAGATATTGAAAACCTATTTGAAGAAATAATGACAGAAAACTTCCCCTACCTGGTGAAAGAAATAGACTTACAGGTCCAGGAAGCGCAGAGAACCCCAAACAAAAGGAATCCAAAGAGGACCACACCAAGACACATCATAATTAAAATGCCAAGAGCAAAAGACAAAGCGAGAATCTTAAAAGCAGCAAGAGAAAGAAACTCAGTTACCTACAAGGGAATACCCATACGACTGTCAGCTGATTTCTCAACAGAAACTTTGCAGGCCTGAAGGGAATGGCAAGAAATATTCAAAGTGATGAATACCAAGAACCTACAACCAAGGTTACTTTATCCAGCAAAGCTATCATTCAGAACTGAAGGTCAGATAAAGAGCTTCACAGATAAGGAAAAGCTAAAGGAGTTCATCACCAACAAACCAGTATTATATGAAATGCTGAAAGGTATCCTTTAAGAAGAGGAAGAAGAAAAAGGTAAAGATACAAATTATGAACAATAAACATGCATCTATCAACAAGTGAATCTAAGAATCAAGTGAATAAATAATCTGGTGATCATAATAAAATCAGGGACATAGAAAGGGAATGGACTGACTATTCTTGGGGGGGAAAGGGGTGTGGGAGATTCGGGAAGAGACTAGACAAAAATCGTGCACCTATGGATGAGGACAGTGGGTGGGGAGTGAGGGCGGAGGGTGGGGCAGGAACTGGGAGGAGGGGAGTTATGGTGGGAAAAAGAGGAACAAATGTAATAATCTGAACAATAAAGATTTAATTTTTTAAAAAAAGAAAAAAAATAAAATAAAAAGCTTTATAAAGCCTTTATAGAAATACTCTCTCATCATTGATGTTTCTCTCTCTCCCTCTACCTTCCTCTCTGAAATAAATGAAAATAGTTTTTTAAATTAAAAAAAAAGATAGTCTCTTCAATAAATGCTCTTGGGAAAATAGAACAGATTACATCCCCAAAAATGCAAATAGACCATCAACTTACACCGTACACAAAAATAAACTTAAAATGTATAAAAGTCTAAAATGTAAGTTGTGAAATCATAAAAAAATCCTAGAAGAGTCAGGCCAGGATAGTTCAGTGGCTGAGTGTCAACCTATGAACCAGGAGGTTACAGTTCAATTCCCAATCAGGGAATATGCCCTGGTTGTGGGCTTGATTCCCAAAGTGGGGCATGCAGGAGGCAGCCAATCAATGATTCTCTTTCAATCATTGATGTTTCTATCTCTCTTTCCCTCTCATTTCTTTTCTGAAATCAATAAAATTAGGAATTTTTTGAAATCCTAGAAATATATATAGGCAGTAAAATCTGACATCTTGTAGCAGAATTTCCACTAATACATTTCCTAGGGCAAGGGACCAAAGGAAAAAATAAACAAATGGGACTACATCAAACTGAAAAGCTTCTGCACAGCAAAAGAAATTACTAACAAAATGAAAAGGGAGCCCGGACGGTGTGGCTCAGAGGTCGAACCAGGAGTTCATGGTTCAATCCCGGTCAGGGCACATGCTCGCGTTGCTGGCTCCGTCCGCAGTAGGAGTCATGCAGGAGGCAGCCAATGATCCTCTCTCATCATTGATATTTCAACTTCTCTCTCCCTTTCTCTTCTTCTCTGAAATCAATAAAAACAAATATTTAAAAAATGAAACGGGAGCCCACAGTATGAATGTTAATTTCCAAAATATATAAAGACCTCATACAACTCAATACCAGGAAGACAAACAATTCAATTAAAAAATGGGTAAAGGACCTGGATAGACACTTCTCCAAAGAGGACATACAGATGGACAATACGAATATGAAGAGATGCTCAACATCTCTAATCATCAGAGAGATGTAAGTTTAAACTACAGCCTGGTTGGTGTGGTTCAATGGTTGAGCGTCAGGAGGTCAAGGTTGGATTCCTGGTCAGGGCACAGGCCAGGGTGCGGGCTCAATCGCCAGTACGGAGGTGTGCAGGAGGCAGCCAATTGGTAATTCTCTCTCATCATTGATGTTCCTCTTCCTCCCCTTCCCTTCCCCTCTGAAATCAATAAAAATATTTTTAAATATATATAGCACACACATAACCACACAAAATATATTACAGTGATACTCTTAAAAGAAATTTATGTAAATAGACCACACATTTTGTTACTTCTCAGATCACAAAACTTTAATACTCCCCACTGACTCTAGGTTATCTTCAAATCAAATTTTTTCTCAAATTTTGAAATATTTTATCACTTAAAAATTGTATGATAATAATTTCTTGCAGAGTTGAAAAGCACCTCAGGTGTATCTGTAATTTTCTTGTCCAAAAACAATGAAAGGAAATAGTCAACTCGGAAAGTCAGTGGCTGCCCTGGCTGATGTGGCTCAGTAGGTTGGAGAGTGTTCCTATACACCAAAAGGTGGCAGGTTCAATTCCCAGTCAGGGCACATACCCAGGTTGTGGGTTCCATCCCTGGTCAGGCACATATGGGAGACAGCCAACCAATGTTTCTCTCTCACATCAAGGTTCTTCCCTCTCCCTCCCTTTGTCTCTAAAAAAAAATCATAGTCAATATCTCTTACATTTGTACAATATCTGTAACTTCCTGTATGTTCTAATATTCCATAACTTTTTTAAAATATATTTTTTAATATATTTTATTGATTTTTCACAGAGAGGAAGGGAGAGAGATAGAGAGTCAGAAAAATCGATGAGAGAGAAACATCGATCAGCCGCCTCCTGCACATCCCCCACTGGGGATGCGCCCGCAACCCAGGCACATGCTCCTGACCGGAATCGAACCTGGGACCCTTCAGTCCGCAGGCCGACGCTCCATCCACTGAGCCAAACCGGCTTTGGCTAAAATATATTTTTTATGGCTATCATCAACAAATCAACAAATGACAAGTGCTGGAGAGGATGTGGAGAAAAGGAACCCTCGTGCACTGCTGGTGGGAATGCAGACTGGTGCAGTCACTGTGGAGAACAGTATGGAGTTTCCTCAAAAAACTAAAAATGAAACTCCCATTTGACCCAGTGATCCCACTTCTAGGAATATATCCCAAGAAACTAGAAACACCAATCAGAAAGGATATATGCACCCCTATGTTCATAGCAGCACAATTCACCATAGCTAAGCTCTAGAAACAGCCTAAGTGCCTATCAGCAGATGAATGGATTAGAAAACTGTGGTATATCTACACAATGGAATACTACACTGCAGTAAAAAAGAAGGAATTCTTACCATTTGCAACAACATGGATGGAACTGGAGAGTATTATGCTAAGCGAAATAAGCCAGTCAGAGAAAGATAAATATAACATGATCTCACTCATTTGTGGAATATAATGAACAACATAAACTAATGAACAAAAACAGATCCAGAAAGAGAGCAGCATCCATCAGACCATCAAACCTCAGAGGGAAGGTAGGGGAGGGTGGGGGTTAGGGGGAAAGATCAACCAAAGTACTTGTATGCAAGCATATAAGCCCAACCAATGGATAGAGACATTAGGGGCTTGAGGGCATGAGTGCGGGGTCGGGGGGAATGGGGGAATAAGGACGCATATGTAATACCTTAATCAATAAAGAAAAAAAGACATTATAAACCTTTAATTTACAAATTCAATACTAAGCATATAAATGCCATGTCTTATATTCCAGATTCTTTTTTATTTCTTTATAACATTTGGTAGCATTGACTGCTTATGTCAATCTGTTTATCTAGAAATAATCACATCACATTTGCTTAGATGAGTTTGTGGAAGTGATTCTCCCTCCATCAGAGAAGCATCATTCCCAGAGGGGCAGTAGCTTTATTCTTCTATATGCCTATAGCATAGTGTCAGGAATATCATAAACAGGCTATAAGAATTTACTGAGTATGATTAAATAGTGAATAAACATATTAATGAATAAATAAAAATATGTTCTTTTTATTGATTTTAGAGAGAGGAAGGGAGAGAGAAACATCAATGATGAGAGAGAATCATTGCTCAGCTGCCTCCTGCACACCCCTCACTGGGGATTGAGCCTATAAACCAGGCATATGCCCTGGACTGCAGTCAAACCTGGGACCCTTTGGTCTACAGGCTGACCCTCTATCCACTGAACCAAATCAGCGAGGGTGGTTGATTCTTGTATATGCCCTGACCAGGTTTCAAACCACAACCCTGGAGTATTGGGATGATGCTTTAACCAACTGGGCTAGCTGGTGGTTACATTTTTTATTCCTGTTTATCGTTATCCAGCATAATGAACTCAGTCCCTAGCATGTGCCAAAGACAGTTTTTCTGGTACCATTATGAATTTTAACAGAGTCTGTATTTTTACCCATGATAGGTTTTATTCTCTTGGCTCAAATTATCCAATTTTTGGCCAGTGGGAGCTCTTCACATTGGTTCTTGGCTTCCTTGGTTTAAAGTACAATAAATACTTCATTAAGTGGATCCACCAAAGTTTATCAACTGGATCCTTAGTGATGAGTAACTGGGTTGTTTCTAGTCTTCTCTGTTAGAAGTGGTGCTGCAGTGAATAGCCTTTGTGGGTATCTTTTCCCTCTTTGACCATAAGGGTTGAACCATTTAATTTTTCCACAAACAGTATTGGAGAGTTCCTGCTTATTATCTATAACCTTGCCAAGGAAATGTGTTAGCAAAATTCTGTTATTATCAATATGATAGGTATTTCAAGTGTTATTTCATTTAAAATTTGAGTTTGTCTTAGCACTCCTGCAGGGAACCTGTCCACAGGGCTCAGACATTTGGTGGGAGTGAGGAGAGAAACTCCTTGTAAATGTTTCAAATCAAAATTAGATAGCATATAGTCTGAATAGTCAACTATTTCTCTAATGCCATATCAGCGACAACAGTGATTCCCTTCTCCGTTTCCCACTGCCTGCTCCCAGAGGACATCATTTCCATGTTTGGCATTTCCCCTCCTGAGCTCTGCCAAGTCGCCTCTCATCTCCTCGGAGTCCTGCGTCTCACCCTCAGCTCTTAGGTCTCCACATGGGTCTTATTTGTAGCGGTGACTCCTTCATCAGCTTGTGTCATTGGATACAAGATGTTTGGTCAGGCTTTTCAGGTGCTTCATGGCAACAGTCTTCTTACGCATCCATTTGTGCTTACTGTGTGTGTGTGTGTGTGTGTGTGTGTGTGTGTGTGTGTGTGTGTGTGTGTGGTATCTTCAAAGTGATCCTTTGCTGGTTCTTTTTCCTTAACTCATCTTGCAGGTGAGTTTTCCTGAATCAAATTTGTACATGGCATTGTGTCAGGGAGAACCAAGGGCTGTGTGATTGAAGTTTTTGAATATAATCGTGCTTCTCACCTTAAAAGAATATTATATCATTGCCCAACTAGGTGGCTCAGTGGTTGAGCATCTACCTATGAACCAGGGGGTCACAGTTCAATTCCCATCAGGGCACATGCCCAGGTTGCAGGGTGTGCAGGAGGCAGCCAATCAATGATTTTCTCTTATCATTGATGTTTCTATCTCTCTCCCTCTCCGTTCCTCTTTGAAATCAATAAAAACATATTTTTTAAATGATGTTATGTATGTGAGAAGTTATAAAAGCAAGGCATATTGAGGCGCTAATAAGGCCCGTGCATTCATCAGGAAGGCCTCAACTTGTGAAGTAGAGCACACATCTGAGACACCATCTGTGGACCTGAGTCTGCACCTGCAGCTCAAGGGTGCAAACTGTTGGCCCCAGGTGTGGGCATATCCCCCTGACACACCCTGGGTTCACTTCTGCCCTCAAGTTTAATGATTTCCTTGCTTTTGTTTGTAGTTTTACCACATTTGTGTGTATCCTGAAAGGGCTTTCCCTTGAACATACTCTATCCAAGGCCTTGTGCCTGTGTCTTCCTTTCAGGGGCGTAGGATTCAGCCTCAGCCAGGGGGCCAGTCTCCTCAGACGAGACTTTTTGGTGTTGTCTTCCTTATAATCAGACATTAGCTGGGGGGAGGGAGGGGGGGACAAGACTGTCAGCAGGGTCTTATACCCACCCCACCTTGGTGCTTCCCGGAAAGCTAGAACCCCAGCCTGCTCCCTCTCCTGACCCCGCAATCATGTGCCAAAGGGACTGGAAATAACCGACACAGTGCCATCCTCTATATTTAATCAGCTTCACGTTTTTCATTAGCACATCATCAAATTGCTGACCTGCTGACCTATTTACCCAGCCCATAGAGTAGGAAAATCTCTAAAATCTAAAAGGAAAGCTCAGCCTTTGGAAGTTAGTTTTGTATATGCAAAATGTACAACGTATTAATAAAATCTTATAATGGTGAATGCTTTAGAGTTCATCGCTTTACAAGGTGACTCAGAAAACCTGGCTGTCAATTTGCCTGCTGTCTGTACTGTTTTTGCCCCTTGGGGATGTCCCCGTGACCTAGTTCTATCTCAGACCTCACAGAAGTTCACACCTTTTCATTCTGGTAGTGCTGGTTACCGTAATAATTAAACCAGGCCATTCAGTCTTGTCTTTGGCACAAGGTTTCTGCTTTCCTGCCATGCTTGCCTCAAGATCCATTTTAAGCTAAAAAAAAAAACAGAAACTGCATGTCCAAGCAAGGACCGTCTCCAAGCCCGAGTGAGGAGGACTGGAGTGGGTACTCAGCCAAGGGCACTACACAGGCTCCTGGTCCAGGATCCTCAGTGTCGGTTGACATCGCGGGACAACTGTCCCAGGGAACTGGTGAGGGCTTCTGGGGCTCTTAGTTCAGAACAGAAACAAGGCAATTGTCACAGCTCTGTGCCGGGGCTCTGACGTGTGTTTTCGGAAACCGTAGAGATTGGGGCATTGCTGCATCATGTGTTGACACTGCATTGCCCTCGGTGTGCAGGCGGAACTGTGCAGGGGGAACGCGTCACACCTCAGGCCCGAGCCCTCCACTGACCTGCCCCGTGAGCAGACAGCCGCACTGAGAGCCTAGGGGGCCTGCTGCCCGCCCCCTCGTGAGATGATAAATGACTGGGCTCATGCCCGCAGGCACATTTATCCAGCCCACAGGGTAGGGAAGCTCACACGTCTGCAGGGTCATCCTCTGCTTCAGCCCTGCCTACAGGGACTCTTGGTATCAAGAAGAAACCTCACAGCCCTAGCTTGTTTGGCTCAGTAAATAGAGTGTCAACTTGTGGACTGAAGGGTCCAGGGTTCGATTCTGGTCAAGGGCACATGCTAGATTTGCGGGCTCGATCCCCAGTAGGGGGCGTGCAAGAGGCAGTGGTCAATGATTCTCTCTCATCATTGATGTTTCTCTCTCTCTCTCCCTCTCCCTTCCTCTCTGATATCAATAAAAATATATTTTTAAAAAAGAGAAGCTTCACATTTTGAAGCGGCCCTGCTGTAGCCAGCCAGAACAGTTCACCTACCGACCTTCAGCCTGCTCCTCTCCCCAGGGCAAGGCAGTGAGGCAGAGAAGGCACTTGAGCCAGGCTGGGCACCTGTGAGGTAGACCCATGGGGACGGCAGCTGGGTCCAGGCCACCGTGACCGAGTGCATGGACCCTGAGTAACGACTCCCGGGTTGGCGCCCAGCTCTGCCACAGCGGGCTGGACTCTGCATTTCCCTCTTCCTTCCTATGGAATCATGAGGAGTGCCTCTTCTCCCAGCCCCCTTGGCTTGTTATGAACCTTAAAAGAGTAAATATGTCTAAAGAACATAGACTAGCACGGCATGGTGAATGCCTGTGGTTTTCACTCACAGACCTCAAGGAAGACTCCTTTGAGCTTTGGTGACCATGTTCATCTCAGACCCATCCTAGAGATCAGCTGAGATGATGGTAAGAGCTTCATCAAGGCCACTCCCTGGCAATGCAGGGGCAGGCCCAGGAAGCACTGCAGTGTGTATCTATTACTTCCCTGGAACTGTGTTGTTCCTGCTTTGCTGCACCTGCCTGAGCCTCCCCACCTTGCTGGACCCCTCCCTGCTGAAGGATCTGGCGTTCCTGCCTCAGATTTTGCCTCTAGTTCAGAGCAGGATTCCTGCTCCCCCAGGAGCAGGGTGAGTGAGCAAACAGCCATGGGTGAACTTTATTCCATGTTCACCCTCAGGATAGGCCTGAGGGTGAACTCTGGGCAATGGGCTGGAAAGCGGTCCCGGTCATCCTCAGAGCTGTTTGCCTGGCACATTGCTAAGCATGCCCCATAACTGACGCTTCTGTCAGAGGGCTCTAGGGTCTATCACTAGGACTTATAAAGCTACTAGAGGCCCAGTGCATGAATTTGCACTCCTTGAAAGGAACTGTGGGCTGAGAGGCTGGGGTGGGCACAGGGGTGTATCTCAGCCCATCCTCCATGCCCCTGCCCAGCCCCTCCCGCAGTGGCCCCCAGTCCCCTCTGCTGGCAGTCCTGTTCCCACCGCTGCCACTCCCACACACTGATGGTGCAGAGCAATTGGGGCCAGCGCCATCAGTGGTGTGAGCAGCGGCTGCTGCCCCGATTGCCCCTCAGGAGCAGGGGGAGGTGGAGAAGTCCTCAGGGGTGATAGGGGCTGGCAGCCGCCGCTTGCACCCGCTGACAGCACCGAGCGATCAGGACCAGCGCCAGGCGCCAGCAGCAGGTGAGCACTGGGCGGGACCACGGTGCCCAGGAGCAAAGAATTTTCAGTAACCACCAGAGGCTCGCCCAGATGACAGAGACCAGTGCCCTGCCTTGGTCTGGCACCCCCGCTCACCTGCTCCACCATTCCGCTGGGGCTGACGCCCACCATGTTCGGCGCTCTGCCACCTGATGCTGACGCCCACCATTTCCGCACACACCCCCTGGTGATCAGTGCACATCATAGCGATCGGTTGTTCAGTTGTTCAGCTGTTCCACCATTTGGTCTATTTGCATATTAGGGTTTTATAAATAGAGATAGTGTCCCCTGCTAACATTTACATCTTGCCACCCTTTGAAATAACATTGTAGTAAATGCCCATCAATAATTATCTGTGCGGGCCCTTAATTGTTTCTTAGAGTAAATTTTTGGTGATAGAATTATTGGGTTTGTGTAATAATTTTGACACAAACAGGCTGCTACCAATTTGCACTTTTACCAGCAGCAAAATAGCACTCATGGTTCCTGAGCCCTTGCCAAACACATATTTTATAGTCTCTATGTATCTTTGTCAATTTCATAGGTGAAAGATTATGTCTCTTTGTGAAATATAAAAAATTCCTATAAAAGTATATTGGTTGGCTATTGCTGGAATACTGTACAACAAACAGCCACACAGTCTGTGGAGCATAAGGTGAGATTTTGTTTCACATTCATGCACCTTTGGGTGACTGAGCCACAGACAATAGGCTTGACTCAGCCCAACTCTAGCCTGTGCTTGGGTCTTCTTCGTGGGTCTCACTCTCCTGGGACCAAAGGGCAACCTGGGTGCATTCCTCTCTGGGCAATGACAGAAACACAGGAGACTAAGTCTCTGCTACATCACAGCCACAGGAGTTTCAAAGCAAGTCACCTGCCAAGCCAAGTGTCAAGGGGCAAGGGGTCCATGCCCCTTACCATGATGCCACAGTGGCTGGATGCCACTGCTGCAGGCAAGTGAAGCATCCAGATCAGTAATTTACACACAGCTGTGAAGCTGAACACTGCCCCATGCCCATGCGCAGCACTGCTTCCTTGGGAGTACTACCTGCCTGGAAGTGCCTGCGCCATTGGGCAGATTGAGGTATGAAGATCGGAGAAGGTAAGTTCTGAAGCAACAATGAGCTTGTAATGCTTGGAGAACTGCACTGGAGCCAGTGTGAGCAGAGCAAGGAACAGGGAAGATGGGAGGGAGCCAGGGACCCATGTCACCATGACATGCTTCAATTTAAAATGTGGGGAGAGCCCTAACCAGTTTGGCTCAGTGGATAGAGCCTCGGCCTTCGGACTCAAGGGTCCCGGGTTCGATTCCGGTCAAGGGCATGTACCTTGGTTGCGGGCACATCCCCAGTGGGGAGTGTGCAGGAGGCAGCTGGTTGATGTTTCTCTCTCATCGATGTTTCTAACTCTCTATCCCTCTCCCTTCCACTCTGTAAAAAATCAATAAAATATTTAAAAAAAAATAAAATAAAATGTGGGGAGAGTTGACTGGGAGCCAGAGCAGCAACAGGGAGAATGTGTTCTTGGGCTCTTGCAGTTCAGAGCAGACAGTGGAAGCAGTGGGAAGCAATGGGATGTAGATGCAGACTACACAGGAGATGGGAGAGAAACGGGGCAAGGCCTGGGCCTCCAGGGAACAGTGGTTTGGAGAGTCAGCACACAACTGAACACCATGGCCTTGGTAACTTCACTTGGGAGGTGGGGAGGGTCGAGAGAAAAAGACGAAAGTCCAAGAGCTAAGCCTACTTTCTCCAGGTGGAGAAAGTGAGATTCAGGGGGTCCATGGAATGTCACCCCAACCTAGATAGGAAAAAGGTTCAAGAAAGAGGGAGGGCGAGCTTGGAGATGTGGGTGAGAGATGGCTGAAATGGTATTACCAGTGGGGGGTTGGTAGGTTCAACCCCTCAACCACTGTAAGTAAGGCACCAAGTCCACTTCTCCAAGACGCTCTTTCTTCCCCTCATGGTCATGGAGGGCCCACAACTCCCCACTTCATTGACCAAGGACCACACTCCTCCAGACCACACACAGTCCTAGGTTCCCTCCTGTGGCTCAGCATTGGGCCAGACTGCCTCCTCCTCACAAAGGGACAGGCCCTCAGAAGGCTCCTTGCTCTGCTCAGCACGTCCTAAAAAATGTTATTTTGAGAAAAAAAGAAAGGAATGACTATTGGAGAACAAACAACTTTGTTTTCAGGGACAAGGAGTCAAGGACCTGAGAGGCCAGTGTATGTAGGAGGATCTCCAACCAGGAGGGCTGTGGGGGACCTTGAAGGACCTGTTTACGCAAGGTCGTAGCCCCTCAACTGTTCAACTGCTCCTCAGATACCTGCGCCTGGTGAGGCCATGTCCCTTGGTCAAAGCGCCCCTCTCTCCTAAAGGCCCGGGCTGTTTACTGTCACTATAACAACACTGCTCCCTGGGCAGGGCTGTGGGGGGCGTGGCCAGGAGGCACTATTGTGATGCTCCCAGATGGGAGCCTGGAGTTGGCCAGTCAGGCCTGGGGCTGGTGGGGTGGGGCGGGGCCAGCAGGGCCGCTGCAGTGAGGGAGTTGCAGATCAAAGACTCCGTTAAAAGCCCGCCCCCGCCCCCATTGCTAAGCCCTGACAAAGACAGGGAGAGGGATGGCCCTTCTTTTTTTTTTTTTTTTTTTTTTTTTTTAAATATATTTTATTGAGTTTTTACAGAGAGGAAAGGAGAGAGGTAGAGAGTTAGAAACATCGATGAGAGAGAAACATCGACCAGCTGCCTCCTGCACACTCCCCACTGGGGATGTGCCCGCAACCAAGGTACATGCCCTTGACCGGAATCGAACCTGGGACCTTTCAGTCCGCAGGCCGACGCTCTATCCACTGAGGATGGCCCTTCTTACCACTGTATGGGATCACCACAGGGAGCTAAGAGGTGCTAAGAGTAGGGACAGAAACTTCAAACACACTTTCCCCTGGCAAGGCCACTAACACCCACGTTGTATAAAAATAGTCTACCTCCAGCTACTCCTGAGCCTCCATACTCCCCAAAGAAACGTATTCTTTACAAGCCATGGAACAGCCCTTGCTGGTTTGGCTCAGTGGATAGAGTGACGGCCTGAGGACTGAAGGGTCTCAGGTTAGACTCCGGTCAAGGGCACAAGCCAGTAGGGGGAGTGCAGGAGGCAGCTGATCAATGATTCTCTCTCATCGTTGGTATTTCTAGTTCTCTCTCTCTCACTCTCCCTCCCTCTCTGAAATCAATAAAAATATTATTAAATAAATCCTATATAATAAAGAGCTAATATGCAAATGGTCATCATGCCCTTCCCCCTGTGCATGAATTTCGTACACTGGGCCTCTAGTAAATAAATAAAACCCATGGAACAGCAACAAACAATAAATGAAGGCCAGAGACAATGCAGGATTGACATCACTAATCTTTCTCTCAGCCTTTCCCAGAGGACCAACAGCCGCTTGCTAGGGTCACTACGGTGGGGGGGGGGGGGGGGGGGGGGTGATAATCATACTTTTTAGGGATTACAGGACGCTGGCTCTGAACTGATTCCTGGAGACTCACCATTCAGAGTAGGGGCTCAAGGAGGACAGGTGACCAATGAAGCTGGTTTTTGCAAGACATTATTTCTTTTTTTTTTCAAATGCAGTTGACATACATTATAGTAGTTTCAGGTGTACAACATAATAATTAGACATTTATATGTTACAGAGTGATCATCTCACTAAGTCTATTACCCATCTCACACCATTACAATATTATTGACTGTATTCCCTCTGTTGTTGTTGTTTTTTTAATCCTCATCCGAGGATATTTTTTTCATTGATTTTCAAAGAGAAGGAAAGACAAAAAGAAATGCCAATGTGAGAGAAACACATTGATTGGTTGCCTCCTGCATGAGCCCTGACCAGGGCCCCGGGCCGGGGAGGAGGCTGCAGCCTAGGCATGTGCCCTTATCCAGAATCAAACCCAGGACCCTTCAGTCCACAGGCTGACACTTTATCCACTGAGCCACATCGGCTAGGGCCCCCTGACTATTTTTACAACTGGGCATTTACACCTGTTCACCCTTCCACCCAAGCCCCCTCCTATCTGGCAACCATCAATTTGTTCTTTGTATCTATGAGTTTGTTTCTGTTGGTTAATTAAATTTTGTTGCTGTTATTTTGTTAACCCTCACCTGAGGATATTTTTCCACAGAAAGTGGAAGGGAGAGGAAGAGACAGAGAGAAACATTGATGTGAGAGAGATACATCGATTGGTTGCCTCCTGCATGCACCCTGACCAGGGCTAGAGAACCTGCAACCAAGGTATGTGCCCTTGACCAGAATCAAACCCGGGACCTTTCAATCTGCAGGCTGAAGCTCTATCCACTAAGCCAAACCAGCTAGGGTGGTTTATTAATATTTTTAGATTTTACAAATTTGCCTTTTTCTGTCTGACTCATGTCCTTTAGCATAATACCCTCTATAATACCTTCCATGTTTTCACAAATGGCAAGATTTCTTTTTTATGGCCAAGTAATATTCCATTATATACCACATCTTCTTTATCCATTCATCTATTGATGGACACTTAGGTTGCTTCTATATCTTAGCTATCCTATATAATAAAAGCCTAATATGCTAAGTGTCCAGTCGTCTCATCGTCCGATCGACCAATCAAAGCATAATATGCTAATGATATGCTAAGGCTATTCAACCTGCTTGCTATGATATGCACTGACCACCAGGGGGCAGACAGTCGACTGGTCGACCAGTCATTATGATGTGCACTGACCACCAGAGGGCAGACGCTTCAACTGGTAGGTGAGCTTGCTGCTGGGGTCTGGCCGATTGGGACTGAATGAGACGGGCCGGATATGCCCTGGAGCCCTCCCGCAGTCCCTCCCTGGCTGGCCAAACTCCTGCATCCCTCCCCGGCCCCAATCATGCACTGGTGGGGTCCCTCAACCTGGCCTGTGCCCTCTTGCAATCTGGGACCCCTCAGGGGATGTTGGAGAGCCAGTTTCAGCCTGATCCTGCAGGCCAGGCAGAGAGACCCACTGGTGCACGAATTCATGCATCAGGCCTCTATTTGTAAATAATACTACAATGAATATAAGGGTGCATATATCTTTTCAAATTAGTGTTTTAGATTTCTTTGAATAAGTACCCAGAAGTGGAATTGCTGGGTCATATGCGAGTTCTATTTTTAATTTTTTGAGGAACCTTCATACTGTTTTCCATATTGGCTACACCAATTTACAATCCCACCAACAGTACATGAGGGTTCCCTTTTCTCCACATCCTCCCCAACATTTGTTGTTTATTGACTAATTGATGAGAGCCATTCTGACAAATGTGAGGTGATAGCTCATTGTAGTTTTAATTTGCATTTCCATGATGACTAGGGACATTGAGCATCTTTTCATAGGTTTATTAGCCATCTATATGTCTTCTTTTTTATTTATTTTTTAATTTTTATTGTTGAAAGTATGACAGATATCCTCCTTTTTTTCTCTCATTTACCCCCTCCACCCATCCACCCTCCCCCATCCTCTTTGAAGAAATGTTTGTTCAAGTGCTCAAACAATTTCTTTTATTAAATCTTTATTGTTCAGATTATTACATTTGTTCCTCTTTTATCCCCTCATAGCTCCCCTCCACCCGGTTCCCACCCTACCCTCGGCCCTCACCCCCCACCCACTGTCCTCATCCATAGGTGCACGATTTTTATCCAGTCTCTTCCCGCATCCCCCACACCCCTTTCCCCCCCAAGAATAGTCAGTCCACTCCCTTTAAATGCCCCTGATTCTATTATAATCACCAGTTCATTCTGTTCATCAGATTATCTATTCACTTGATTTTTAGATTCACTTGTTGATAGATGTGTATTTGTTGTTCATAATTTGTATCTTTGCCTTTTTCTTCTTCCTCCTATTCTTAAAAGATACCTTTCAGCATTTCATATAATTCTGGTTTGGTGGTGATGAACTCCTTTAGCTTTTCCTTATCTGTGAAGCTCTTTATCTGACCTTCAATTCTGAATGATAGCTTTGCTGGATAAAGTAATCTTGGTTGTAGGTTCTTGGCATTCATCACTTTGAATATTTCTTGCCACTCCCTTCTGGCCTGCACAAAATTTCTGTTGAGAAATCAGCTGACAGTCGTATGGGTACTCCCTTGTAGGTAACTGACTGTCTTTCTCTTGCTGCTTTTAAGATTCTCTCTTTGTCTTTTGCTCTTGGCATTTTAATTGTGATGTGTCTTGGTGTGGTCCTCTTTGGATTCCTTTGGTTTGGGGTTCTCTGCGCTTCCTGGACTTGTAAGTCTATTTCTTTCACCAGGTAGGGGAGGTTTTCTGTCATTATTTCTTCAAATAGGTTTTCAATATCTTGCTCTCTCTCTTCTTCTGGCACCCCTATAATTCGAATGTTGGTACGCTTGAAGCTATCCCAGAGGCTCCTTACGCTATCTTCGTATTTTTAGATTCTTTTTTCATTTTGCTTTTCCGGTTGGGTGTTTTTTGCTTCTTCATATTTCAAATCTTTGACTTGATTCTTGCGATCCTCTAGTCTGCTGTTGGAACTCTGTATAATATTCTTTATTTCAGTCAGTGTATGCTTAATTTCTAGTTGGTCCTTTATCATAACCTCAAGGGTCTCACTAGATTTCTTGAGGGTCTCACTACATTTATCGGCAGTTTCTAGAAAGTTCTTGAAAAACCTTAAAAGTGTGGTTTTGAACTCTATATCCAGTCGTTAGCTTTCCTCCATTTCTGTCATTTGTGACCTGTTTCTTTGTCTCCATATTTTTTATGCTTCTCTGTGTTGGCAGAGTGGCTCTGTGTGCTAGGTGTCCTATAGGGCCCAGTGGCTCAGCCTCCCCAATTACCTGAGGTGGACACTCTTGGTGCACCCCTATGTGGGCTTTGTGCACAGTCTTGTTGTAGTAAAGCCTTGATTGTTGTAGTTATCACTGGGAGGAATTGACCTCCAGGCCAATTGACTGCGAGAGTCAGCTGTGTCTACAGTGGAAGAACTTCTGTGCTGAAGACACCCTTATGAGGCAAGACTTGCTTCAGTGGGTCTTTGGTGCTCACTGAGTCTGCCCCCTGAGTGTGTCCCTTATGGATCTGAGGAGTTGTAATTGGATGGTCCCACTCTGACCACTGGGTACACTGGCTCTTGGATCTCTAAGGAGGTGCTAATTTAGCCTCTGCCTAAAGCTACCCAGCAGGAGCTACGGAGAGATCTCCAGATTCCCCTTCCTTGTTTGGGGTTTGGAGGTGCCCAAATGAGGCCTAGCTGTGAAGCAATGCAAGCCGCTGTGGGGCCTTGGGTCTTCTCTTGGAAGTTCTGAATCTATCTGGCCCAGCTGCAGTTTGTTAGGTAATTTTCAGATTGCAAAGGGCCAGGGCATTCATACACAAAAGCCTCTGCGCACAGCTTGGGTGGGGCGGGGTCTCAGGGAATCAACAGGGCGGAGTAAGCAGCTATAGCTGATCTTCAGCTCTGCCCTAAGGGGCCCCGCGTCTCAGTGTCCCAGTAATTGCTGCAAGCACCCCCCGAGAGAAAGCCGCCCTCGAGTTCCGAGTTCTGCCCACTGCCAGACAGTCCAGTTTCTCCCCGTATGAGTCTGGGTCCCCAGAGACTCACCCGGAACTGGAGTTCAGAGCAGTTGCTGCTTGTGACTCCCTCCCGATTCAAAAAGACAGCTGCGTCCTCAGTCACCAGCCCCTTTGGCGTGCTCCTCCGTACCTCTGCACTTCCGCAGCTCCTCTGAGTCTCAGTGTGCTTTTCTCTTTCCTTCTAGTTGTAGAATTTCCACTCAGCCAGCCTTCCTGTGGTTCTGGATGATGTCCATTTTGTGTTTTAGTTGTATTTTTGAAGTGGTTGTGGGAAGCAGCAATTTCTGGTATTTACCTAAACCGCCATCTTCGTTTCTCAGACAATTTTTTAAAATATATTTTTATTGATTTCAGAGAGGAAGGGAGAGGAAGAGAGAGATATCAATGATGAGAGGAAATCATTGATCGGCTGACCGAGCTCTCAACCTGGGCATGTGCCCTTGGCCAGAATCGAACCCAGGACCCTTGAGTCTGCAGGCCGATGCGCTATACACTGAGCCAAACTGGCTAGGGCCTCAGACAATTTTTTAATTGGATTTTTTTTTGCAGGGTAAGGGGGGATAGTGTTAAGTTGTATAAGTTCCTTATACATTTTGGATATTAATCCCTGTCAGAGGTATCATTGGTGAATATCTTCTTCCATTCAGTAGATTGTCTTTCATTTTGTTGATGGTTTCCTTTACTGCACAAAAACTTTTTAGTTGATGTAGTCCCATTTTTTTATTCTTTTCTTTTGTTTCTCTTGCTTGAGAAGACATATCCAAAAAATTATTGCTAAGAGCAATGTGAAAGAGTTAACTGCCACCCTAGCTGTTTTGGCTCAGTGGATAGAGCATCAGCCTGCAGACCAAAGGGTCCCAGGTTTGATTCCAGTCAAGGCACATACCTTGGTTGCAGGCTCCTCCCCAGCCTGGGCCCTGGTCTGGGCTTATGCAGGAGGCAACTAATCAATGTGTTTCTCTCACATTGATACTTCTCTCTGTCTTTCCCTCTGTCTTCCACTCTCCCTAAAAATCAATGGAAAAATATCTTTGGGTGAGGATTAACAAAAAAAACAACAAAGAAAAAGAGTTAACTGCCTATGTTTTCTTCTAGGAGTTCGTGTGTGTGTGTGTGTGTGTGTGTGTGTGTGTGTGTGTATACAGATTCTTATTTTTACTTTTAAAAAATCTAACATACATATTGGGAATTTAATTACTATGCTTTTTCTTCTGTCTAGAGATGTGACATCTGTTTTCTAGTCAGTAATGTTCTATCAAACATTGTATTAAGCCAATGTACTAAATCAAAGCAGACAGATGACCAATAAAACTGTTTGCTATCTCCTATTCCTGCTGAGCTATACCAATAGAACAACATCTTGGTAGGAAGACATTGACAGGAAGAAGGAATTACTGAACCCCTACAACAGAAAACCTGACAAACTGATCTATACAGAAAAGGTTTTAAGCAAACCTGCACAAACACTTAACATGCTATAAGTCTGCTTCCAGCATAAACACATTCATTGGTGCCCAGCAAAATAGCACCAACGTAAAAAGTATTTTCACTTTCATACCAATAACAACCAAAAAGCACACAGCATAGTGGGTAACATGGAAGTTCCAAGACTATAGAAGACAAAATGCTACAAAGACAGCAAATGTAAGGCTAGAAATTGACTTTCACACGTAGTTTTTAAATAAAGAACATATCTCTCGGTTGATTCTTACAGCCAAGACTAGCTGTACTAAAGAAGCTTCGGAAATCATAAGACAGGCAGAGCTGGCTTGAGTGACACTCTAGATAAATACTCCCAAACAGTCAGAAACCCCATGGAGACTGAAGGACTGAAATTTTGACACATGTAAAAGCTGTGAGTTCACAAAAAGATTGATGCATAGCCTTCTGGGACAAAGAGAATACGATAGTGGGCGCTGACACACCAACAGTATGCTGAGGGAGCCCCCCCCCCCCCCCCCCGGAAAGCTGGATATATGTGGCCTTGCTCCAGAGGAAACCAACTCAGAAGGCCCTGAGAAGGGTACTTGGGGAGGGGTACTTGGGTTACTAAACAAGAAAAAATAGGTCCCAGCAGGGGCAGGTCACTTTTTTTTGTCCCATCAGTTCTTAACTTTCGTGAAGAGTTACAGAATAGAGTCAGTCTTTCTAGGATGTTTTCTTCTGTCACTAGCTAGAGCCTCTCCCAGTGTCCTGGGCAGTGGACTCGGGGACAATCTCCTTGCCTGGAGGTGGGACTTCAGGCCGCAAATGGTTCTGAGCCGCTGGCAAAGAGGATGATTTACAGAATGAAGTCACCAAGAAACCACTGCTTAAGTCCAGCCCCTGGCCTCTTTTTCTGCTCTGTAGTCCAGAACATCTCTTTAAAAGCCAGAAAATCGGTAAACATGAGCAGCGTGTCAAAATGTCAGCAGCCACGTCATCTGTATGGTGCTGTAAGGTTGTGAAAGCATCATGTTAAACCCCGAGTCCACTCCAGCAGCTGTTCTTCAATGTATTTTTCTACAAATAAATCCATTTGTTAAAAATAGGTGTATGGGGAGCACCAAGACGTAGCCTGCCAGTCTCTCTCCCCAGATAGTGTTCCTGCAGGTTCCCAAATGTGTCTATGGTCCAAGGTTGAAGTGTTAATGACAAAGAATGAAAACAGTAGCCATGCCTTTATGAAAAGATGGCAGGGAATGAGTTATGTAATGACAAGAGTTATATTTCAGAAGAGACAAGAGTACTTCTGTTAACAGGAAAGCCAAACCCTGCTGGAGTACTAGGTGCAGTAAACAAGCCTTTATCCGTAACGGGAAGAAAGCCATGTGTTAGAAGCACTGGAGCAGAGGCTGGAAGAAATGTTAATGTAAATTCAGACCTGAACCCTTCAACTGGAAATCCATCAAGTGAACAGAGTTCAGAGGCAGCAGACACGGGACTTAGTGAAAATGGAGAGAACCCTGTGGAAATTATTTCTGTCACACCTGTAAAGAACATTGACCCAGACCCTAGCCGGTTTGGCTCAGTGGATAGAGCATCAGCCAGCGGACAGAAGGGTCCCAGGCTTGATTCCGGCCAAGGGCACATGCCCAGATTATGGGCTCAGTCCCCAGTGGGGGGCATGTAGGAGGCAGCCAATCGATGGTTCTCTCTTATCATTGATGTTTCTCTCTCTCTATCCTGCTCCCTTCCTCTCTGAAATCAATAAAAATATATATTTTTAAAAGAATATTGACCCAATACAGAATGAGATTAATTCTGATCAGGCTGCTCAGGGCAATATCAGCAGTGACCAGGGAAAGAACAGTAACAGCAACTGGTGCAGAAAATATCTAACAAAAGACAGAGGAGAAAGTAGGTGAATCAGGACCACCTGCCCCTGCAAAGCCCAAGAGAGGACATCGACCTGAATCGGAAGCCTAGGATAATACAACCAAAAATAACAACATAAGTGAACCTCTTAGCAAGGGAAGAAAGAAAGCTATAGGCAGACAGAAAAACCCTGGGGGTTGGAAGTGGTATGCCAAAAGACCCAACTTCAAGATGCAGCCAAAAAGACAGCACCAGCCCAGTGGGCGTGACTCAGTAGTTGAGCATCAACCCATGAACCAGGAGGACGCTGTTCAATTCCCAGTCAGGGCACATGCCTGGGTTACGGGCTCCATCCCCAGTAAGGGGTGTGCAGGAGGCAGCCGATCAATGATTCTCTCTCATTATTGATGTTTCTCTCTCTCTCTCTCTGAAATAAAAACATATTTTACAAAAAAAAAGAAAGAAAAGACAGCACCAATAGAGACAAATTGACTTACAATAGTAACCAGAAAACTCATTTGCAAAGGAGAAAATAAAGGCTAAACAGAAACTGGCTCCAGCTTCTGCAAAAACTTGAATTGAAAATGTAGGCGGCTGAGGGAGCGGGCGGAGGAGGAAGTGTCATGGCGTCGGGCCGTGGAGCTTCTTCTCGCTGGTTCTTTACTCGGGAACAGCTGGAGAACACGCCGAGCCGCCGCTGCGGAGTGGAGGCGGACATAGAGCTGTCGTACCGCCAGCAGGCGGCTAACCTTATCCAGGAGATGGGACAGCGTCGCAATGTCTCACAGCTTACGATAAACACTGCGATTGTTTATATGCACAGGTTTTATATGTACCATTCTTTCACCAAGTTCAATAAAAATCTATTTTTAGAATGCTATTCTGAAAGGTGTGTATAGAAAAATGGACCATGGAAGACTATATACTATTTGTGGATTGTCATTAGGATCTTTTTGCTAAGAAAAGCCTTTGAAAAGGTCCTTAAAATTTTGTTTTGGATTGGAAAATTGGAAAGAAAAGCTTCATAATTTAGATTGATTCTTATTTTCATCTCTTCTGATCCTGTCTGATTCGGTTTATTAGATTGGCATGTAGGTTTGTCTTGAACAGTATGTATCTGTATCCATTTTGGTCTCTTGCATCCTTTGTTTCTTCTACTTTTTCTCTTTTAAATTTGTGTGATTCTTGATCTGTTTCCATTTTCCTAGTATTTCTTGTGCACAGAACTTAGGTCAATGATGGTGTTATGGAAGAGAGAGGAAGCCTTTTTGGTAATAACATTTACATTGAGAGAATTAAGTTTATATTTAAATTGTCTGCAATGACAGTAGTAAACCAATGAATACTAATATAAATGTGGCTTTCCTTAAGTAGCCCTGGAAAATGCTTGTAGAAATCACAAGGCAAAATAGTTTGAAAAATCTTTATGTGGCTACAGATGTCCCATTTGCTGAATCAGGCTTACTTTTCTACATCTAGTAAATTATCTCTCCACAAGACTACACTGATCATTTTGAATCCTCCCTCTTTCATAATTTGTCCCTGTAACATGGTTGGTGTGCTTTAAAACAACCATCTTGCTTACAGCTAAAATTCACAGCTTTAACTTGAAGTTGACTGGTGAACTCCAGGTCACTTGCATTCTAACTTTCACTATTTTATTTAAATGCCATTGTTCAATAAGAAAAGCTAGAATATTAACTTCTATTACCCTATTTAATGTCTTTATATGTGTATGGAGGTGAACTTTAGCATTTTGCATTGACTTGTAATTAGCAGGATAATTGAAATCTGGTGTTAATTTCTATTTTGAAAAGTAATTTTGCACCTTTCATATGTAATTGTTGTCTTTTTACCTTTACTATTAAATCAAAAGTGGTTTTAAAAAAAAAAGAAAAAAAAAATGTCCCTGAACAGAAAATGAAGTTACTTTAGAACACAAACTTTCTGCCTTGAAAGCTGAAAGAAACTGTCATTTCCTTTCCACGTGATCGCAAGTCCTTTGATGGAAATGTACAGCAGGCCTCTTCAGAGAGAAGCTAAAGCAACTCCTACCTCCCCCAAAGCTTTTCTTGCAAAAGGTTAATAATTAAGCAAATTGCGTAACACTTGGTTCCAGTTCCTGCATAGCTGGAGTTTAAAGGCATAATACACCATTAATTTTCATGCTTCCGTTTTTAAAGAAAGTAACAGAATGTCCTTCACTGATGCTGAAAATTCATCAGTGGAATTGCCATGTTACACAAGAAAAGAATGGAAGTCTACTGAATTAATTTTTTAGAGGAAAAGAGAACAGATTAAATATTTGTTTTTCCTTTTGGAAACTTTTATGTATAACTAGAAAAGTGCAACTGGTAGGGTCCCTAGTGGCCTCCAGCTGCTGGCTGAGTACTCCCTCCCTTCACCTGGCCGCCTGCTGCCGCTGCCACCACCAACAATGGCCAGGGCCTCCCTCCCTTCCCCCGGCTGGCCCTGCCCCCTGGTCGAACTCCCAGACAACTCCTGGATGAGGGGACAATTTGCATACTACACTTTTATTATATAGGATTCTTCCCACCTGCCTACTTTTCTGCAAAACTGCAAGATACAGATTGCAGTTCCCTGCTATGAAAAGTGATGTGGCAATTTTATAAATTTTGCTTTCTGACTTTTATCAAAGTGAGAAAATATTTAAAATTATTATTGATTTTATATCACTTCATATTTTGATTTCTGCTCCATTTTAGTTTAATATAATTTGCAATAAATGTACATATTGTTGCTTCATAAAGCATTTAACTTTAAAATGGTTTTTACTCCTGTGATTATGTTGGAATATCTGGAATTTTAAAGGAGTAAACACTGTCCAACATTTGGTTTTATGACGTTTGTCACCATGTTTTTATTATTAATGTTAAAAAAAAAGTCAACATTTTAAAATAGTTGGACTTTGGTAACTTTGTGAAAAACGTCGGAGATGTTTAAGGTTGCTATTAACTTTCAGCATTGTGCTCTTAGGAGGTAAGATTTTTGCTTTGGTTTGCCAGTCTGGGCTCAGCTTCTATGTTTATCCTAGAAGACAACTGTTGCATCAATAACTGTTGCTTGGCACCGTTCCGCATAGGTAACAGATGCACCTTTGTGTACACATAATCATATCTTAAGTTTTTTGCATAAATAAATGCTTCTAGATGAAAAAAAAAGTGTGTAGGTGAGTATTCTCTTCTGTGTATTCAAACTCCTGGTAGTACTTCTCCATGAGATTTCTTTGTAACAACTGGAACTCAAGATTCCAGGATAATATCTTCTAAACATCCAACCACACCACAAATGCTGCCTCAGAAGCACTGAGAGACAGCCAAGCTCTCCTCCAGGAGGGTGTCCATCTTTGCCTCCATGTCCACCCCCCAGCAGGGGAGCAGGCCCTCCTGCCTCCTGCCTTGTCCGAAACCCAGGCCCAAATTCCTTTCTGCTTTGCAGTGCCCCCACCACCAGGGGAGGGCTAACCACCAAGGCCACGGTCAGCTCACAGTCCAGCGTCCAGCAGAGTCAGTGCCTGCTGGAGGCCACAAGCCCCGGCCTTGAGCTCCCCAGCTGCAGCTCTTCCAGGAGTTTTATGGTTTAATTTTATGGTTTTAATCCATTTTGAGTTTATTTTTTTCCTATAGTGTAAGAAAGTATTCTAGCTTTATTTTTTGCATGTACCTGTCCAGTTTTTCCAGCACTGTTTATTAAAGAGACTGGTTTTATCAGTTGTATATTCTTGCCTCCTTTGTGGTAGATTAATTGTGGTAGATACAGGCATAGATTTTCTTCTGGGCTCTGTATTCTACTTCATTGACTTATGTATCTGTTTTTATGCCAGTACCATGCTCTTTTTTATTTATTTAAGGATAAAATAAGTTTTTATTTATAGTCTTGTAGTAAAGGGAATGGAGTAAATGTAGGGAATGGAGTAGAAAAAAGACAAAAGTTGCAAGCCATAAGTTGCAAGACAATTCTTCAGCAGTATGTATAACTGTAAAGAGTTCCTGGGAAGGCACGTGAGCATTTCTTTAATTATTGTCAGCTAAATCCAGTGGCATAGGCAGAGCCACATCCTGGAAACACGCCTTGCCAGAGGCAGGAGTGTTGTCAGCCTGACCTTCAGCCCAGGTGGCAGGGGGTGGGTTTTGTTATTGAAAGCCAGCCAAGCACCAGGAATGAATAGGACTCGAGCCCACCCAGGAATGCGCATACTCTTTGTCTGGACCTTTAGTAAAACTTCCTGGTTGTTGCTGTATAAAATAAACACGCTGTATTGGCTCTGGGTCCCTGTCTCTCCATCAGAGGACAGTGGTCCCACCCGGCCCCAGCCTTTTCCTTCCATCTCTGAGTCTGTCTCTTTCTTTCATTTTCTCAATCCCCAGCAGCCCCTACTCAGGAACCAGACCGCTCTCTAGCCACACTGGACTCGGAAAAGAGTGAAATATTTACATACAACATACTTTTTATTTCCATGTAATGGAATCAAACATGGACTGAGACTACAGAGTATAAACTAGAAATCAGCAAATGTAGGGAATGGAGTAGAAAAAAGACAAAAGAAATTAGCACTAAACACACAAAACCCTTCACTGGGATCTGCTGACCACAGCAAAAACCAGGGCTGGATCTCCCAATGGGGACAGGTTCTAGAACAGTCGGAAAGGGAGTGGGTGGAGGGTTGGAAGGGGCTGCACTGGAGTGCAGGTTTCATAAATTGCTCTTGGTATTTATGCAATAGCAGTTGGCTCAGAACTTAATTGAATTGTAGGACACTCAACTGGTGTTACAGAATTGCTTGGTGTATGGAAAACCTACACATCTGGTTTCAAAAATGTTGTGTGGTAGTAGTGTGAGAATAAGAGAAACATCGGATTGTTTTTCTTACACAAAAAAGTTACTGGCCCAGCTGGCCTGGCTCAGTGGTTGAGCGTCAACCTATGAACCAGGAGGTCACAGTTCGATTCCCAGTCAGGTTGCGGGCTCAGTCCACAGTGTGGGGCGTGCAGGAGGCAGCCAATCAATAATTCTCTCTCATCATTGATATTTTTATCCCTCTCTCCCTCTCCCTTCCTCTCTGAAATCAATAAAGATATATTTTTTAAAAAAACAAAAAAGGTTACTGTGCTTCACCAGGAGAAGTGGGCCACCAGCATTTCTCATCTCCAACTTCAAGCTGAAGAGGCTAAATTCCTAGTGAGTGTGTCTGAGAGGTCAGGAATCCCCTTTCTCAACAATAGGATAATGGCTCCATCTCAGGTGCAGCAGGTCAAGAATATTGGGGTCCGGATCACTGGTTCCCCAGCTCACCAGTAAGGCAGAGGTCCCATACTAGGAAAGGAAGCTGAGAAGACCAGACGCTACCACACCGACTCAGCTCCCTGAACAGGGGCTCACAGATATTGCCCAGAGGGAGAGGCTTCCAATAAGAAAAGAGAGGGGTTTTTTGTTTTTTCCTTTTTGTTAGAGAGTGGAAGGGAGAGGGAGAGACAGAGAGAAACATAGATGTACACATAGAGGGACACATCAACTGGTTGCCTCCGGCACACACCCTGACCAGGGTTGGGATCGAACCTGCAACCACGGTATGTGCCCCAGACTGGACTTGAACCAGGGACCCTTCAGTCCACAGGCCAGCGCTCTATCCACTGAGCCAAACCTGCTAAGGCAAGGAAAGAGAGTTTTGAAACTCTCTCCAAAGAAACTGACTTTCCTTGAAATAAAGTATGAAGTTCAAGTTCCAGTTCAATAGCTCCTCTTAATTTAAAGCAACTAACTAAACTGCAGGCTAGCTAGTTCGCCTGAGAAAACCAGTAGAGACAGTTAAGAGCCCACCTTCTCAAAAACTGTCCTCAAACACTACCCTTGACTGAACTTAATTGGATCAGACTATGAACAATGTATGTCCCAGGGCACTGTCGAAAATAATACAGTAATTAGCCAGTAATTAGTGCAGCCTGGTATTACACATACGGGTGTAGTACCAAATGAAGCAGACAGCTTAACAGAGATCAGGGCAAAGACAGTCAAAAAAAAGCCCTGCTAAAAACATGGTCACCCCTGGGTGAATGTGGAGGTGCCCACAATGCGCCCTCAAGGAATGTCATCAGAGGCTCCTCACTGCAGGGGGAATAGGCTCCACTCAAATAAACTCCTGAGACCACAAAACAACAAAGACAAGTCAGGAAGCCTCTTCCATCCTGTGAGGACACATTGAGAAAGCGGCCATCTGTGAGCAGGCTCTCACCAGACATCAAATCTTCTGACACCTTAATCTTGGAGTTCCTGTCCTCCAGGACTGTGAGAAATAAATGTCTGTTGAGCCCGGCTGGCATGGCTCAGTGGTTGAGCATTGACCTATGAATCAGGAGATCATGGTTTGATTCCCAGTCAGGGCACATGCCCAGGTTGTGGGCTCAATTCCCGGTGTGGGGTGTGTGGGAGACAGCCAATCAATGATTCTCTCTCATCGTTGATATTTCTGTCTCTCCCTCCCTCTCCCTCCCTCTCCGAAATCAATAAAAATATATTTTAGAAAGGAAGGAAGGAAGGAAGGAAGGAAGGAAGGAAGGAAGGAAGGAAGGAAGGAAGGAAGGAAGGAAGGAAGGAATTCCTCTCACACCTGCTAGAAAGGTTAACATGAAAACACTGGAAAATGCCAAGCCTGTGAAGGGGAGAGCAGCCAGGCCTATGCATATCCTGTGCTCCCTATGACTAGCATCTCACTGCCAAGAAGAGACCCAAGAGAAAGGTGGACAGAGGTTTACCTAATAGCACTATTCTTTTTTTTTCCTTTTCTTTATTGATTACGTTATTACATATGTGTCCTTGTCCCCACATTACCCCATCCCACCCACTCATGCCCTCACCCCCCTGTTGTCTGTGTCCATTGGTTAGGCCTATATGCATGCATGTAAGTCCTTTGGTTGATCTCTCCCCCTTACCCCCACCCTCCCCTACCTTCCCTCTGAGGTTTGATGGTCTGATTGCACTATTCTTTTTTAAATTCTTTATTATTGAAAGTATTACATATCTCCCCTTTTCTCCCCGTTGTCCTCTACCAACTTGCCCCCACCCCCAGCCCCGGCCTCCACCCCCCTCCATTGTCTGTGTCCATGGGTTATGCTTATATGCATACAATTTCTTTGGTTGATCTCTTCCCTCCCAACTCCCCGACACACACACACCCTCCCGTCTTCCCTCTGACGATCTGCTCGATGCTTCCATGTCTCTGAATCTATTTTTGCTCACCAGTTTATGTTGTTCATTACATCCCACAAATGAGTGAGATTATGTGATACTTAACCTTCTCTGACTGGCTTACTTCACTTAGCATAATGCTCTCTAGGTCCATCCATGCTGTTGCAAATGGAAAGAAAACTCTTAGCATTTACAACAGCACTATTCTTAATAGCCCTATTTCAGAAACTGCCTACATGTTCATCAGCAACAAAACTCAAATAAATGGAAGTGTATCCACCAATGCAAGACCAGGAATGAGAATAAGAAGGTCTTGCCAAGCTGGCACGGCTTAGTGATGGAGCGATGATCTGTGAATCAGGTTCCTGCCTTTCCAGCAACACTACAGCAAGGTGGCGACTGACTGGGAAAGCCCCCAACTTCTTCAAGCTGGTGGAGAACCTCAAGACCCAGGAGAGCGAGGAGCAGAAGCGGAACAGGGTGGGTGGTATCCTGCGATCATCAAGCCCTGAAACCAGGTGCTGATCTTGTCCGTCCCCATCTGGTATGATGGCTCCAGGGAGGTCCTTGAGGGCTACCTGGCCCAGCACAGCCAGCACTGCGGGCCCTGCCAGGGAGGTGTTCGTTACAGCACTGATGTGAGTGTAGAGGAAGTGAAAGCGTTGGCTTCTCTGATGACATAAGCGGGCAGTGGTTGATGTGCCATTTGGGGGTGCCAAAGCTGGTGTTAAGGTCAATCCCAAGAACTACCGATCATGAATTGAAATGATCACAAGGAGGCTCACCATGGAGCTGGTAAAGAAGGGCATGATTGGTCCTGGCAGTGATGTGCCTGCCCCAGGCATGAGCACGGGCCAGCTGGACATGTCCTGGAGTGCTGACACCTACGCTAGCACCCCTGGGCACTATGGTATTAATGCCCATGCCTTCTCTGGCAGCCCATCAGTCGGGGTGGATTCCATAGACAGGTGGATCTCTGCTACTGGCCAGGGAGTGTTCCATGGGATTGGAAACTTCACCAGCGAAGTTTCTTCATTGAGCATTTTAGGGATGACACCAGGGTTTGGAGATAAAGCATTTGTTGTTCAGGGATTTGGCAATGTGGGCCTGCACGCTGAGATATGTGCATCACTGTGGTGCTAAATGTACTGGTGTTGGTGAATCTGATGGGAGCATGTGGAATCCAGATGGTACTGACCCAAAGGAACTGGAAGACTTCCAATTGCAACATAGTTCTATCCTGGGCCACCCCAAGGCCAACGCTTTATGAAGGGAACATCTTTGAGGCCGACTGTGACATGCTGATCCCTGCTGCCAGTGAGAAGCAGCTGACCAAGTCCAATTCACCCAGAACCAAAGCCAAGATCATTGCTGAAGGTGCCAATGGACTGACAATTCCAGAAGCTGATCAAATTTTCCTGGAGAGGAACACTGTGGTCATTCCAGATCTCTACTTGAATGCTGGGTTAGTGACAGCATCTTACTTTGAGTGGCTGAAGAACCTAAATTATGTCAGCTATGACCATTTGACCTTCAAATATAAAAGGGATATGAGCATGTACTATATAAAACATTTTTAAAATATATTTTTATTGATTTCAGAGGGGACGGGAGAGGGAGAGAGAGATAGAAACATCAATAATGAGAGAGAATCACTGATCCGCTGCCTCCTGCATGCCCGCCACTGGGGATGGAGCCTGCAACCCCAGCATGCGCCCTTGACCAGAATCAAACCGGGGACTGTTCACTCCGCCGGCCGATGCTCTATCCACTGAGCCAAACCAGCTAGGGCTAAACCATGTTTGATAAAGCACAGAGGGAATCTGACATGCCAGACATTCAAGAAATGTATTACACATCTATCTTCCTACAGATACACATGTAGACTGGTTTAAACAACAACACCAAAAAGAAATATAGACTGGTTTAATAAAAATTATATATAAATACATGGAATGGTTAGAGAAGTATAGTGGTTACATAAGTATTGAAAGAATGACAGAAGAAGTGTACCATAGTGTTAAAATTAGTTCTAAGGGAGAGAAATGGTACAAATATGCATATATGCACACATGCTATCTCTGTAGATTGGTAAAGGTATACATTTGTATGTATATAGTGATTAAATAAATATAATTTTTAAATGGACACTAAGTGTAGAGCTCATTTCTTCAGATTTCTTGACAGATCACATAGATACCGTGATTCAAAAAATATACGCTCAGATATTTAAGTTAAGTACAATTGTTAAGGCATCTGGAGTCTGAAAAGTTTTTCCCACCGAAAGCTCATCAGGTCAAGAGAGTGGTCCTGTCCAGTGCTGTGCCCTCGGGCACCCATGGGAGCACATGCCCAAGGGGGCAGCACCAGCCAGCGGTGAGGCTGGATGAGAAATGTGAGAAAGTGATGACAAGGGCACAGAATCAGCACTGAGCACTCAGTATGTGCCAGGTGAGCACCTCCTTTCAAATTCCCTCCAGCAGAAAATTATTCTATTATCCCCAAGTTAGAGTAGAGGAAACGGGTCCAAAAAGTTACACTAGTTACTCTGTAAACCTAACTTGTGAGAATTAGTGGGAGGCAGGAATAGCGCTGCAACAGTCCTTCACTGCCACCTTCTGGCCAGTGGAGATGGGCTCAGTCCTGTTTCCCAAGGTGAACACCTGGGGATGCTGTGCCCTTACCTGCCTGACTCGGAGGCCAGGCCCCAGTGGGGCCAGGGTGGGTAAATGATGGGCCTGGGGGGACTGTGGCCTGGGGGGAGTTGCTGTGCCTGGCATGGAGGGAAACACAAAGGAGATGTCTGGAGCCACAGAAATTTCAGAGATAAGCAAACACAGGGAGGCATTAGATATAGAAATAAAAATTGAACAACTCAGAGACCAAAGGGAAGAAACAGAGAAGACCCAGGAAGAAACAAGGGATGCAGAAACACTAAGCCCCACAGAAGGCTGAGGGCCTGTGGGAGGGTTCTCCAGCAGGAAGGCCCTGGCGGCTGCTGTCCTGGATTCCCAGGCAATCCTCCAGCCCCGAGTGAGCACCCACCTTCAGAAGGCCCTGGGCACTCCAATTCCTAGTCCTTTCTGGGATTTCCTGGCACAAATCAGTTCATCGCAGGGCTTTCCCCAGGACAGGCGAGGTGCTGCCTCTGCTCTGGGGGGCACAGCCTTACAGCTTCCCTGTGTCCCTTCTTTCTCTAGGAGAATCTGTGTGCTGTTCTCCTTTGTACAGAATGTGTATTTTCACATCCATAAAACTCTGTAGCACTTGCCTGAAACAACACTGACTCAGGGTTTCCTTCCATCTGGCTCTGTCCCGTGGAAGCTGATCAAGTTGGAGGGCCTAGAGATCATTCCTGGGCTTTGACCCAGCCTGGCGGACAGACAACTTACTCTGACTTAGTGTGGATGCCTGTGGCTTCAGTGCTCAGGGGAGTCAGCTCAGCAGAACCAGGACCAGCTCCTTGCTGGCACTTAGCAGGCTCCTGGACGGTGCAGGCGAGTTGACAGTAGAGGGACTAGTGAAGGGAGGAAACGCTGACCTCCCCTGCTCAATCTACCATTCATTCTCCTTCCCCACCCTTCGTACCCTCCCCACCCCGTCTCACCCCCAGGCACATTCAACAAACACTGCAATTTATGGCCCAGAGGCCTTTATCCCTCTTTTGTAGGAGGGAGCCCTAGGGGAGGGTTGCAGCAGAACATTCATGGGTTTTCAGTTGTACTTTTTAGTATATTGATGCAACAAAATGAGGGCATAGAGGGCCAGGGTCATTTTCCGGTCAGCTTTGTCTCGATCTTGGATTTGTTTGGTCTAATTGGGTTTTTTTGTTGTTTGTTATTTAGCCCCTGACTTCATCTGTCCTTGAGTTTGTCTGGTACTGATGGCACTAAATGGGTCTGTTATTTATCTCCCAGATCAGGGTGATTTAAATTCTTTATTCTCTGGTTAAAGAGGAGTGGTGTAAATCATTTACTCTCAAGTGTCCTTGGTTGGGGAAGACAAGATCTTGTGGTTAACTAGCTGGCTGTAATTTGCTTGACTTGTTTGGCCCTATTTGTCTAACCGTTTGCCTCGGTTTCCCTTTTCCCACTTGTCAAAAATTCTCCTAACATGTAACTATCCTGCCTCTTCGCTACATCCTAACTGCTCTCCACACCCTGCTCCCCGGGGTATAACACAGAATATCAGCAGTGCCAACTTCATGGGCTGACCGAGGGCTCAGTGAGTTTGCATTGCAAAGTGAGGTACTGGACAGAGGTAAGACTGGGGGCTCTGGAGTCAGACTAGCCTTGGAGAATACACTTAAGCTCTTCAAACTTCGTTTTTCAACTGTAAAATGAGCATAATGATTCTATAAACACATGGCTCACATCTACTTCAATTACGAGAGACCCTGAAGGCCTTGAGAGGTGAAACTTGGCCACTATGGCCCTACCTCTTCCTCTTCCTCTCTAGAATGACCAGCCTGCCCAGCCATGGCTGCTGACTCTCAGAAACACCGTACCACGCCAGCACACACTCCAGGCTTTCCCAAATTAGCAGCCCCTTGCTTCTTCAGAGCCTCCTCCTTCCTGGCATTCACGGAGGGTCCTTAATTAGGCGAATGGTGTTCAGTTGGTTTTCTCACACAGTGTAAACACAATAAAGTGATAGGCAGTACCCAGTCCAGTTTTCTTTTGTTCGTTTGTTTTTATTTTGTTAATGCTCACCCGGGGATATTTTTCCACTGATTTTTAGAGAGTGGAAGGGAGGGGGAGAGACAAAAACATCTATGTGAGAGAGACACATAGATTGGTTGCCCAGACTGGGGCCGGGATCAAGTCCGCAACCAAGACATGTGCCCTTGATCAGAATCAAACCCGAGACCCTTCAGTCCACAGGCCAAGGCTCTACTCACTGAGCCAAACCAGCCAGGTCAGTACACAGTCCTGTTTAACAGCACCACCTTCACTGGGACCTGTGAAACCTCCCATGTACTAGTTAGTATACTCTGCCTCGCTCTTTCCTGCCTTTTACTGCTGTTCAGTGTGAGTGAGTCTCAGCAGATCTGTGTAGGGGCCCTTTAAGAGAGATGCCTTGGGACTCCAACAGCCGTATCAGGACTGCTTTTAATAATAATAATAAAGCCCTAACCGGTTTGGCTCAGTGGATAGAGCGTCGGCCTGCGGACTGAAGGGTCCCAGGTTCAATTCCCGTCAAGGGCATGTACCTTGGTTGTGGGCACATCCCCAGTAGGGGGTGTGCAGGAGGCAGCTGATTGATGTTTCTCTCTCACTGATGTTTCTAACTCTCTATCCCTCTCCCTTCCTCTCTGTAAAAAATCAATAAAATATATTTAAAAAATAATAATAATAAAAATAACCCAAGAAACAATGTATTAGGGAAGAAAAATTTTCCACTACCTGAGGCAGGGGGTCCCGCGGGGGTGAGGCCGACAGAGTCCTAACGAAGCATGCCCGACTCCGGAGATCAGGTTCAAGACGCAGATCTGAACTTTATTGTTTAAGTACAGAGACATATATAACATTCCAGACCAATCAGAAGTTTACAACATCCTTAGGGCAACCAATGGTAGGAAAGTTAGGGTACTATGTAGGGGCTCTAGGGGGCTTACTCAGGCGGGCGCTGCCACTTCCCGGTGTGCCGAGGAAGCTTGTATAGGCGGAGTGCGCTCACGCCATTGCATCCGCCACTGCACTGAGATAAATCTCCTGAGCTCTTCCCACAACTACCATTGAAGACAGAAACAGAAAAAGGGATGCTATAGCCTGGCCAGCATGGCTCAGTGGTTGGGAATAGACCTATGAACCAGGAGGTCACTGTTCAATTCCAGGTCATGGCACATGCCTAGGTTTTGGGTTCAATCCCCAGTGTGGGGTGTGTGTGAGGCTGCTAATCAATGATATATTCTCTCTCTCTCTCTCCCTTCCTCTCTGAAGTCAATAAAAAGATATTTAAAAAAGAAAAAGAGCCCTGGCCGGTTTGCTCAGTGGATAGAGCATCAGCCTGTGGGCTGAAAGGTCCCAGGTTCGATTCTGGTCAGGGTCACATGCCTGGGTATGGGCTTGATCCCCAGTAGGGGGCATGCAGGAGGCAGCCAATCAATGATTCTCTATCATCATTGATGTTTCCATCTCTCGCTCCCTCTCCCTTCCTCTCTGAAATCAATAAAAATTGATTTAAAAGAAAAAAGGATGCTATAATAGATTATAAATTCCTAACTAGGCAGGACATGGCGGGCAGTCATGCCCCAGGCCTATGACTTCTTTAATGAAAGGTTTTAAGCCAGCCCTGTCCATTGTTCTTGTGCCTCTAGGTTAACAGACCTTTGAACAAACAAAAGTAATACCCCTCAGAGGCGCTATTAACATGAGCATACAATCTTGTTAACTACCCTATAAGCCAATCCCCACCTTGCTTTCTCCTTAATTTCAAATGCATAAGAAAAGCTGTGAAACTGTTATTTTCGGGGGCATTTGAAATATTGCTCTGCAGCATATGTCATCAGTTTGGCTCAATAAACTCACAAAATTCTCTGCAGGTTTGGAAGTCCTTAGGTGGGCATATTTATAGTTTTACTACATACACAGCCTTGAACTATATATATAAGCAGTATGCTATTGTTTCACTGGATATGCTATCTATCCTAGTCCATGTATATATGCATGACTAACTAGCTTCACTGCAAATTAAAGTTCTAACCCACAAAACTGCCATATTATCTTTCTCTGCCAATGAAGGTGAGCGGAGCTGCCACCTTGGGAATATTGATTATTTTAGGCTGGCTAATTTTAACAAACAGCAGAGTTGGGAGAAGATATGAAAACCAAATAGAAGTAATCCTTTGTAAGAGGATATTCACATTTATAAAGGACATTTTAATCTGTACATGGAGAAGGCCCTGCATGTAAAGCTGCCTAACAATCTTACCCTTGTTTGTTGTGCTTTACCTGGTAACTTCCCATAACTACCTCTTCACCCCCAACATCTTCTTTTGCTTTTAGCTGAAAGTGGATGGGATTTAAGGTGACAGCTTCCACTATTTTAGCGAGTTATTCAGTGTTCTTGGGTCTCTCCCTTGTAAACAGGAGGTGTACATATTATTAAAATTTATTCCATTTTTCCCACATAACCATCTCAATTTGATATTAAACCAGTCAAAAGAACCTTCGATGGGAGTGGAAAATTTTTCTTCCCTAATACATTGTTTCTTGGGTTATTTTTATTTTTATTTTTATTTTTATTAAAAGCCGTCCTGATGGGGCTGTTGGAGTCCCAAGCATTCCTCTTAAAGGGCCCACACACAGATTTACTGAGACTCACTCACTCAGAGCTCAGCACTGGGACAGCAGTACGCAAGGTGCCAGGAACATACTGTGAGAAACTGAATGGCCTGGCTTCAGGGTAGGAGCTGGAGGAGCAGCTTTCTCCCAGACAAAAATGGTGGTAGAGTGTGGGGTGCGGCTACAGTGTTTTGGACAGGTTCAAGCCTTGGACTGAGGAGAGGGCACAGTCCTCTCATTGCCACGTGCAAGTCCCAGCTTGGAGGGCAGAGCCCTCCCAGCACAATTATAGCCAACAGCTATAGTTGTAAGCTTGAACCTATGGTCCAAACACGTGGCCCCACGTGCCTGAGTGATGTGGGAGTGATAGAGTTCAGGTGCATGTAAATTGAGTGGGACTGAAACCCACAAGAATGTTGTAAATATCTTGATCACGCCCTTACTTTGTCTCGTGGCATCTGCTATAAAATAAAGACACAGCTTGTGGGAGCTGGCACTGTCTCTCCATCAGTGAAGCAGCGTCCCACTGAGACCCAGCTTTCATTCTCTTGTCTGTCTTTTCTTAATCCTTCACTGCCCCCTCTCAGGGTCTCTGAACCAGGTTGAGCTGGCACAGCACATAAGGCGCCCTGGGGCTGAGTATGCCAAGGCCGTGCAGGCTCGCCACAGTAGAGGCCATTGTTCCTTTGCTTACCTTTCCCCTGCAGGCACAAGCCACTCATGCCATACCTGAGTCTCCATCAACCTGGTTTACACTGTTTGCCTATGTCTGGTGATTCCCTGAGACCTCACTCCAACCAACTTACAGGCCCACCCAAGCTGACTCCAGTGATATTTTCATACAAATGGCCTGTCGTGGCTCCTGCTGCAGACTTTTCTAAAATCTCAAAGGTCCACAAAACCCAAACAAATAGCATCTGGCCTCAACATGTCCCGTAACTCTCACTAAGCAGCCTCAAGCTCTGTACTAAGCAGTAGCTGGCTTCGGTTCACAGCTTGGCCTCTCCTGCGTATCTCCATGTCCAGCACAACTGGCAACCATCTGCAGACTGCATAGTAGCTAATGCCAAGAGGCTCCAGGCAGGAAAAAAGCAGAGGCTGACCTTGGACTGTACCTTTGGGAAAACCCCTTAGCCAGCCTATCCAGTGGACAGCTTTAGACCATGCTGGAGCACTACCTAACCACCTCCATGAGCGCCACACTCAAGGGATGGACTCAGTGAGCACCAGAGTCCCACTGAAGAAGGTCGTGTCTGGGTGGGGGAGGGTGGAGAAGGAGGAAACTGCATAGCAGATCCTCTACTGTAATGGAAGTGGGTCCTCTCAGCCAACTGGCCTAGAGGTCAATCCCTCCCATTGATGTGCCAAGAGCAATCGAGGCTCAACTACAATAGAAAGGTGCACATGGCCAACATGGGAAGTGCACCTGGAGCAACTCGGGTGACGGGAGGCTATGCCACTGGGCCCCACAGGACACCCACTACATAAGGCCACTCTACCAAGACCAGGAGACATACCAGCTCCACCTAATACATAGAAACAACCCAGGGAGGCAGCTAAAATGAGGAGCTAAAGAAACATGTCCCAAATTAAATGACAGGACAAAACTCCAGAAAAAGAGCTAAATAAAATAGAAACAAGCAATCTACCAGGTGCACAGTTCAAAACTCTGGTTATAAAGAAACTCAACAGCCCAGCCAGTGTAGCTCAGTAGTTGAACATCAACCTATAAACCAGGAGGTCAGAGTTCAATTCCTAGTCGGGCATATGCCCAGGTTGTGGGCTTGATCCCTAATGTGGGGTGTGCAAGAGGCAGCCAATCAATGATTCTCTCTGACACTGATGTTTCTATCTCTCTCACTCTCTCCCTTCCTCTCTAAAATCAATAAAAATATATTTAAAAAAAAGAATAGATCAACTCAGTGAGAACTTCAGTGAAGAGATAGAAAACATAAAAATAGATAGAAAACATAAAAAAGGACCAGTCAGAAATGAATAATACATTAAAAGGAGTAAACAGATTAGATGAAGCAGAGGATTAAGTCAGCAATTTGGAAGATAAGGAAGCAGAAAACATCCAATCAGAACAACAACAATAAAAAATGAAGATAGTTTAAAGGGCCTCTGGGACATTATCAAGCATACCAATATTCACATCATAGGAGAGAGGAGAGAAAGGAATTTGAAACCTATTTGAAGAAATAATAAAAACTTCCCTATGTGGCAAAAGAAATAGACATACCGGTCCAGGAAATGCAGAGTCCCAAACAAAATAAACCCAAAGAGGCCCACACCAAAACATTATAATTAAAATGGCAAAGTTTAGCCCTAGCCTATTTGGCTCAGTGGATAGAGCATCGGCCTGTGGACCAAAAGGTCCCGGGTTCAATTCTGGTCAAAGGCATGTACCTTGGTTGCAGTCTCCTCCTCGGGCCCAAAGCCTGGTCAGGGTTCGTGCAGGAGGCACCCAATCCATGTGTTTCTCTCATATCAATGTTTCTCTCTGTGTTTCCCTCTCTCTTCCACTCTCCCTAAAAATCAATGGGAAAAAAATCATTGGGTAAGAATCTTTTTTTAATCTATATATATAAAAGCCTAATATGCAAATTGTCCCAGCGGGCGGTTGACCGGGAGTTCGACCACTCACTATGATGTGCACTGACCACCAGGGGGCATGCACAGAACATGGCAGGCATCGGCAGCAGGTGGAGAGCACAGAACATGGCGGGTGACGGCCACGGTGGGATGGTGGAGCAGGTAAGCAGGGGTGCGAGACCAAGGCAGGGTGCCAGTTGCTGTCATTGGGGCGAGCCTCTGGTGGTTACTGAAAATTCTTTGCACCAGTGTGCCACGGTCCCGCCCCTCAGGAGCAGGGGGAGGTGGAGAAGCCCTGAGGGGCAATCGGGGCCAGCAGCCGCCACTCACACCCACTGACAGTGCTGAGCGATCGGGGCCAGCGCCGGCAGCAGGTGCGAGTGGCAGCTCTGGCGCCAGCAGCAGGTGCAAGGTGAGCTGGCACCATCAGCACGTGGGAGCAGCAGGAGCGGAGCTGCCAGCAGACAGGGGACCAAGGGCTGTGGCAGGAGGAGCTGGGCGGGGGTGCAGAGGATGGGCTGAGACCTGCCCCTGTGCTCACCACAGCCTCACGGCCCACAGTTCCTTTCTTTTTTTTCTTTTTTTAAAATATATTTTATTGATTTTTCACAGGGCGGAAGGAGAGGGACAGAGAGTTAGAAACATCAATGAGAGAGGAACATCAATCAGCTGCCTCCTGCACACCTCCTACTGGGGATGTGCCTGCAACCAAGGTACATGCCCTTGGCTGGAATCGAACCTGGGATTTTCAGTCCGCAGGCCGACGCTCTATCCACTGAGCCAAACCAGTTAGGGCCCACAGTTCCTTTCAAGGTGCATGAATTCGTGCACCAGGCCCCTAGTAATAATAATAATAAAATAATAAAATGGCCCTCACCAGTTTGGCTCAGTGGATAGAGCATCAGCCTGCAGACTGAAGGGTCCCAGGTTCAATTCTGGTCAAGGGAATGTACCTTGATTGCGGGCACATCCCCAATGGGGGATGTGCAGGAGGCAGCTGATCGATGTTTCTGACTCTCTATCCCTCTCCCTTCCTCTCTGTAAAAAAATCAACAAAAAAAATAAATTATAATAATAATAATAATAATAATAATAATAATATCGTGGCAAAGTTTAAAGACAAAGAGAAAATGTCAAAAGCATCAAGAAAAAAACAATTAATTACCTATAAAGGAGTTCCCATAAGACTGTCAACTGAATTCTCAATAGAAACTTTGCAGGCCAGAAGGGATTGGCACGAAATAGTCAAAGCAAAGACCTATAACCAAGATTACTCTACCCAGCAAAGCTATCATTTAATTTTTTTTTTATTGATTTGAGAGAGAGGAAGGAAGTGGGGGGGGGGCGGATTTGTTCTTCCACTTATTTACACATTCACTGGTTGATTCTTGTGTGTGCCCTGTCCAGGGATTGAACCCACAACTCTGGCATATCAGGACAATGCTCTAAACAACTAAGCTACCCTGCCAGGGCTACCCAGCAAAGCTATCATTTAGAATTGAAGGACAGATAAAGAGCATCTCAGACAAGAAAAAGCTAAAGAAGTTCATTACCACCAAACCAGTATTATAAGAAATGTTAAAGGGTCTTCTATTTTTTTAAACATATTTATGTGAATATTTTATTTTACTTTTTCCTTTTTCCTTTTTTTTTTTTTTTTTTAGAGAGAGTGGAAGGGAGGGGGAGAGACAGAGAGAGAAATATCGATGTGAGAGAGACAAATTGATTGTTGCCTCCCCCATGCACCCTAACCAGGACCAGGGATTGAGCCACAACCAAGGTACATGCTCTTGACCAGAATCGAACCTGGGACCCTTCAGTCCACAGGCCAACATTCTATCCACTAAGCCAAGCCAGCCAGGGTAAGGGCCTCCTTTAAGAAGAAAAAGAAAAGATAAAAAATATGAATAATAAAATGGTAATAAATACATATTTATCAACAATTACTGCCCAGCCAGTGGGGCTTAGTGGTTGAGCATCAACCAGGAGGTCACAGTTTGATTTCTGGTCAGGGCACATGCCCAGGTTGTGGGTTCAATGCCCAGTAAGGGGTGTTCAGGAGGCAGCCAATCAATGATTTTCTCTCATCATTAATGTTTCTATCTCTCCCTCTCCCTTCCTCTCTGAACTCATTTAAAAGAAAAAAAAAACAATTACTTTTTCTTTTTTTAATCCTCACCGAAGGATATTTTAGCATTTATTTTTAGAGAGAGTAAAATGGATGGAGGAGAGGGAGGGAGGGTGAGAGGGAGATGGAGAGAGAGAGAGAGAGAGAGAGAGAGAGAGAGAGAGAGAGAGAGAGAGAGAGAAACACCAATGTGAGAGAGACACACTGATTGGTTGCCTCCTACAGGCATCCTGACCAGGGCCAGGGACAAAGCCTCCAACTGAGGTACGTGTCTTTGACTGGGAATCGAACGCACAACCCTTCAATCTGCAGGCTAATGCTCTAACCACTGAACAACCAGCCATGGCACAACAATTACTTTAAATGCAAATGGTTTAAATGCTCAAATCTAAAGACACAGGGTACAACCAGCCTTGATTCTCAGCTTGGCCTCTCTTTGGGGCATCTCCAAGCCCAGCACAAGTAGCAGCCATTGCAGATTGGTCTGTAGCTTGTTCTGTGTGGGCCCCAGTCAGGGCACAGGCAGTGGCTGACCTTGCACCTCTAAGAAGGCCCCAGAGCCAGTGTGCCTGGTGGACAGTTTCAGACCACACCTAATTATAACCCTACCACTTCCATATGTGATACACTCAAGCAATGGACTTGGTGAGCACCAAAGTTCCACTGAAGCAAGTCCTGCTCCATAGGGTTGGCTCCTGCACAGCAGCTCCTCTGCTATAGTTGCAGCCAGTCCTTGCAGCCAATCAGCCTAAGGGTCAATCCCTGCCACTGACACCAACAGCAATCAAGGCTCAGCTACCAAAGGACAGTGCACACAGTGCACACAGAGGCACACCTGGAACACCCAGCTCGGGTGACTGGGGAGGCTGTGCACAAGTCTGGGAGATGTAGCAGATCTACCTAATACACAGAAACAAACTTAGGGAAGCAGCCAAAATGTGGAGACAAAGAAACATCTCTATATACAAAAGCCTAATATGCAAATTGTTCCGTCGGCCAGAAGTTCGACCGCTCGCTATGACATGCGCTAACCACCAGAGGGCACGCGCAGAACATGGCGGGCGTCGGCCCCGTGCTCCATGGTCCCGCCTGACACTTGCATCCGCTGCCAGTGCTGGCCCAGCCCCAATAGCCCCAAGACAGGGTAGGGGCTGCTGGCCAGGCCCAACTGCCTCTCAGGGCTTCTCCACCTCCCCCTACTCGCACCGGCTGCTGGCAGACAGAAGACCATGGGCCGCAGTGGGGGCGCAGAGGATGGGCCGAGACCCGCTCCTGTGCCCACTGCAGCATTGCTGCCCATGGCTCCTTTCAAGGTGCATGATTTCGTGCACCAGGCCCCTAGTGCCAAATAAAAGAACAGGAGACATCTCCAAAAAATGAACTAAATGAAATGGAGGCAAGCAAACTACCAGATACAGAGTTCAAAACAATGGTTATCAGGATGTTCAAGGAACTTAGTGAGAACTTCAACAACATTAAAATAGACATAGAAATAAATAAAAAAAAAAATAGAAGAAGCAGTCAGGCTCAGTCAGAGTGGCTCAGTGGTTGAGCTTCAACCTATGAACCAGGCAGTCTCACAGTTCGATTCCCGGTCAGGCCACATGCCCAATTTGCGGTCTCGGTCTCCAGAAGAGGGTGTGCAAGAGGCAGCTGATCAATGATTTTCTCTCATCATTGATGTTTCTATCTCTCTCTCCCTCTCCCTTCCTCTCCGAAATCAATAAAAAATATATTTTTAAAAGAAAATAAACTTTGACACAAATGTGTTATTTTAACATTGTTTTTTGAAACAGCAAATTTTTAGAAGGTTGAAGATTACTCTATTAGGATTGCCTCTTTGAATAAAATTCTTATGTGGATTTGAATCTATTGGAAGTTTGGCACCAGACTGAATACCAGTCTACGCCAACATTTTCTCTTTATCGTTTAGAAGCCCTGAACATGTTTTCCTTCAGATTAAAAGAAAAGACACAAACATTTTATGTTCATAATTTTGTGTTCTTTTCATAGAGAACTTATAGCACTGGACCACCTTAAGATCCCACTTCTACGATGAGCACTTCTTCTGGTGCAGGTGCTACTGTGCTATTTTAAGGACTCACCCGGGGCATCGCTGCTAGGCACCATGCTTGCACACCTTCAGTTGTCTGAAGCCATGCGGAACGTTTTCCAATGCAGGTGAACCAATTTAGGAATGGAATTGAGACCCATGCACCCCACTCTGTCCACACCTAGGAGCTAGAAGGTCTTAGTATGTCAATGTAAGAAACATTCAAGCCTATGAAGAATTTTTGTGAGTTTATTTGAGACAAAACTGTCAATAATTGCTGGGAAGCAAAATCTCAACGGATTGAGATGATGCTCCAGAGAATGACAGTTTTGCACCTTTATACATTACAATCAAAAGAGGAAAAGTAAGTGGTTTACATGAAATCCACTGGTGATAGATTAGGGAGGTGGGAGGAAGCAAAGCAGAGAAATCTCTGGGATTAGGTCAAAAGTAAAATGATAGACACATACTCCTTTTACTTAGTGGGTGCAGACTAGTTAACAGTCAACAATTAACTCAATAACAATGAGGGGATTTGTGGTCTCCACAGAGTGGTGCCTGTGCTTTGAGGGGTCTGGAAAAAGGAAAATTACTTCGCCATTCCAAAGATATGTTATTATAGATGCAAAAAGACGACAGGCTCATTTAAGGTAAAGATTGACCTTTGTCAGGGAAGATACTGGTTTAGGACATGACTACCCACAAAAAAATGCTCTTTGTTAAAAAGATTTTTATTCACCTTAACCGGTTTGGCTCAGTGGATAGAGTATTGGCCCGCAGACTGAAGAATCCCGGGTTCATTTCTGGTCAAGGGCATGTACCTTGGTTGTGGGATCGATCCCCACTAGGGGGCGTGCAGGAGACAGCTGATGGATGTTTCTCCCTAATAGATGTGTCTGTCTCTATTCTTCTCCCTTCCTCTCTGAAAAATCAATAAAATATATATATATATTTAAAAGAAGGTTTTCATTTCAGACCATCCTTTGTGGTTATTTAAGTCTCTGAGTTTGCAAGGCCACCATGCAGGCGGTGGCTAAACTAGCCAGGTTAGCATGTAACCCCTTTTAGTCCTAACACCATCAATGAAAAAGTATAATAGTGTCAACTCCACCCATCCCTAGTGGCCAAACTGGTTCTCCAAGAGCTGTGTGGTAGAGGGCATGGCTTCAGACCCTCACTGTGGAAAATTCCAATGTTGATCATCAGAAGTTAAGATATTAATATTTTACTAGTGTGCTAAGAACTTGAACACACCTTTTGGTGCACGGGCAATGATCAACACTCCAACCAGCTCCAACTAACTCCAACCAAGCCACTGGGCCAGGGCTGCTATTTAATTTTTAATATGATTTTTTCCATTGTTACTATACTTCAACTTTTTATTAGTTCACATTGCTTGAAGGTACTTGATATTCTCTCTTTATAAAATATTTTTATTGTTATTTTTAGAGAGAGGGAGAGGGAGAGACAAACATAATGAGAAAGAAACATCCATAGGTACACGTCCCCTATTGGGGACTGAACAGGCAATCTGGGCATGTGCCCTGACAGGGAATCTAACCAAAGACCTCTTGGTGCACGGGATGATCAACCAACTGAGCCACACCAGCCAGGCTTTTTATTCCCTTCTGTAGTCTGATTGGAGTAGAACACAACACTAGCCCCTTCGCTGATAAAACTACATAACAAATGACTGCAGGGTTTTTTAATTAGCTATTGCAGTGGAAAGACTCTGTCAAGCTTATATTGCATTTGAATCCTTGTAATGCATTCTTTATTTACAGACAAGCTTCTAAAAACTACTGACATTCATAGTGACATTCAATGCAAAAAACAAAACACAGATAGGCTTAAATGTAGATCCTTCCTAATCATAGTGTCTTTGGTCATTTAAGCCACTGTTTTTAGTCTTTCAACTTCAACATTCAGTGCCAGGAAAAACATTCTTTTACTTTATTACTGCCAAATATGTAAATAATTCTTCTTATCAGATACTTAATCTTATTATAACTAACATATAAAGATGTAGATAAACAAATCACATTGAAAGACATTTCTTGGGATTAGAGCCACTAGTTCTAGATAAGAAACCCTTTTTATAAATTATACTCTAATCTAAAATCTGGATATATATTTCATTTCATTGGCTCAGTTTAATCAGAAAAAAATGCAAAGGGAAATTTATGACTGTGGCATACAAATGTCTTAAACCTGTTCCTACCACTGCCAACTCTGGACATCCAACCTAGAAAAAGTGTTCTCTACCACATCACTCTACATCTCAGCCATTTTATGTGTCTTCACTACACGGGTCAATCAATACTTGAAATATTTTACCATCTATTTCCTTTTCCTATTCATCAGCTATTTGAGGCAGGAGCTTTGCACTGACATATTCAGAAGTCCCAGTTCCTGGAAAAGTGCTAGACCTATTGTGTGATTCAAAATATAGCATTAGCAGCAAATCAGAGTTGAATCCATCAATAAATATTAATATAGAAAAATTAAAAATCAGCACTGAATCAATAAATAAATGTCAAGTAATTATATTAGAATGAAAATATACTAGTTGTAAAGTCAAATTATAATCTATTAAATTAAAAAAGCATGGTAGCCGAAACCGGTTTGGCTCAGTGGATAGAGCGTCGGCCTGCGGACTGAGAGGTCCCGGGTTCGATTCCGGTCAAGGGCATGTACCTGGGTTGTGGGCACATACCCAGTAAGAGGTGTGCAGGAGGCGGCTGATCGATGTTTCTCTCTCATCGATGTTTCTAACTATCTCTCTACCTTCCTCTCTGTAAAAAATCAATAAAGTATATTAAAAAAAAAAGAAAATTTAAAAAAAATTTAAAAAAAAAAAAAAAAGCATGGTAGAGCCCGAACTGGTTTGGCTCAGTGGATGGAGCGTCGACCTGCAGACTGAAGGGTCCCGGGTTCGATTCTGGTCGGGGGCATGTGCCTTGGTTGCGGGTACATCCCCGGTGGGAGGTGTGCAGGAGGCTGCTGATTGATGTTTCTCTCTCATCGATGTTTCTAACTCTCTATCCCTCTCCCTTCCTCTCTAAAAATCAATAAAATGTTTTAAAAAAAAAGCATGGTAGAGCCCAGCCTGCATATCTGTGGCTGAATGTTGACCTATAAACCAGGAGGTCATGGTTCAATTCAAGGTCAGGACACATGCCCCAGTTGTGGCTTGATCCCCAGTGGGAGGCATTCAGGAGGTGGCTGACCAATGATTCTCCCTCATCATTGATGTTTCTCTCTCTCTCTCTTCCTCTACCTTCCTCTCTGAAATCAATAAAATAAATTTTTTTTGAATCCTCACCCAAGGATATTTTCTCATGATTTTTAGGGATAGTAGAAGAGAGAGGGAAAGACAGAGAGAAACGTTGATGTGAGAGAAACATCAATTGGTTGCTTCCTGCAGAGCCCTGACTGGGGAGGAACCTGCAACCAATGTACGTGCCCTTGACCAGAATCAAACCTGGGACCCTTTGGTCCGAAGGCTGATGCTCTATCTACTAAGCCAAACTGGCTAGGGCAATAAAACTTTAAAAAAAGAATTGTACACCTGAAACCTATATAATTTTATTAATCTATGTCACCCAATAAAATCAATGACAAGGAAAGGAGGGAGGGCGAGAGGGAGAGAGGGAGGGAGGGAGGGAGAAAGGAAGGGGGAAGAGAAAAAAGAAAAGAGAATCCACATGCACAGTTTAATACCGAGTGTGGTGATGAGCTGTGTAAACTGTAATAAGAAAGGAAAAAGAAAGAGCCACCCTGAAGCCAGACGTGCAGCTGCATGGCCCAGCGCTTCACTTAACCTCTTCACCCATTTCCTCGTCCTGAAATTGGGTGCTGAAATCCGCCCTTACAGGCTGTGCGGGCGACATGCGTTGACATGTGGGAGTCCTGGAAGAGCACCAGGCAGCACAAAGGCTGCTGCTGTGAACCACGCTGCTGTCACCCACAGCGAGGAGTACAAGTGCCGGGAGGGGTCACAGCCGCAGGGGGAGGCACGGCAACAGATAATCTCCCAAGTGCGGTGCTAAGCGGGCCAGTGTGGCCAGGAGGATCAGGGAGTGACTGACATGGGGGAGCTCCATGGAACAGAGACAGGCTCGGGGAGGAGGGAGCCTGAGGCCACCGAAGGGGTTTATGTTGCTGTTGTCTTCTGTTGCTAATCCTCACTGGAGGATACCTTGACCTGAATCATATATCCACTGAGCCAAACCGGCCAGGGCCAGAAGGATTTGTTTTATTTTATTTTTTAACATATTTGTTATTTATTTCAGAGAGGAAGAGAGAGAGAGAAACATCAATGATGAGAATCATCGATTAGCTGCCTCCTGCATGTCCGCTCCTGGGGATGGGGCCGCAACCATGACCTGGTTCACAGGTGAGGCCCAACCACTGAGCAGCTGGGCAGAGGGCTTATCTTTAGAAGCGGGCTGTGAAGTGGGGTGGGGAGCGGGGGATGAAACAGGTGGGTCTTGGAGGTAATGCTGAGAAGGCTGGTGGCACTGAGTGGGGAGCGCCCTGAAAGGTCCCGGGTTGGATTCCGGACAAGGGCACGTAACTCAGTTGCAGGCTCCTTCCCAGCCAGAGCCCTGGTTGGCGCATGGGATCCATGTGTTTCTCTCACACTGATATTTCTCTGTCTTCCCCTCTCTCCTCCACTCTCTCTAAAATCAATGGAAAAACATCCTCGGGTGAGGATTTTAAAAAAGAATATGAAAAGCGTTGATGAGAAGCGGCATCGCCTGCCTCTGCTGTGAACCCTTCCCGCTTCTCTCTTGCCAGGTCTTCACTCTCATCCCAGAAGGACGCCGCCGAGTCTCCCGGCCGGAAGCCCTCCGGCCCCGGCTCCCGGCCCCACGCCCCGCGGGCCCTCCGCGGCCGGGCTCTGCGCCTCTGCAGGCCCCTCACCTCAGCTCCCCTCCTGCTTCTAAGGCGCTGCTACTGAAGACCGCGGCCTCCAGAGCCCATGACCCGCTCCGCGGAGCGGGCGGAAGAGCCAACAAAGACCCAGCGATGGGTTAACCGAGAACGCGACCGCCACGGGAGGGCGCGGAGCAGCGGGCACTCAGCGCAGTGCGGGCGGCGGGCGGCGCAGCCGGGCGGCAGCAGCCAATCCGCGCGAGGGGGCGGGACCGCTCCGCGGGGGGAGCCCCTCCGCCACTGCCTCCCCACCGACGCCCGCCTCAACGGCCGTCCCTAGGTGCTGATTGGCTGGAAGCCGCCACGGCCTTGCTCCGATTGGCTGCTTCTCCACTCCTTCCTTGCGGAGGTGGAGAGCGTGAATCAGGAATGGCCTCTGCGATGTGACCTCCTGGAGGTGGGGGAAGTCGTTCCTGGAGGCTCTAGTCTGTGAAAGGGAGCGGGGCCTTCACGCCAGACTCCTAGGGAGTGGCTGCCTCGGGGGCCCCAGTATTCCCCGTCTTGAGACCCACACGCCGTTTCTGTACCCCCTTGTCCGGAAGGCTCGGAGGCCCCGCTGCGCGAAGGGTCCGCCCCGCAGCCTCCCCCACGCGCTGGCGGTCAGCCGAGGCTGAGTTCGGGAAGAGAGCCCTGGTCCCGCAGCCACCACCCTGCAGGTGGCCACCCTTCCCTCCCGTCTTCCGCCGCTCACTCCTGCTCTCGCGTAGGCAGCCTGTGAGCAGTGAGGCTGCCTCCCCCGCACCCCCCACCCCCACCCCCGCCCCTACCCCTACCCCCGCGGTCCTCCAAGGGAGTGAGCCCCAGATCTGCGGGCCCATGACCAGGAGGCGCTCAGCACACAGGGGCCCTGGGGAACATGCGAGTGCCACAGGGCCAGCATCCAGGAAACCCTCCTGCTCCCAAATGTCAGCTCACAAGCCATGCTTGCTCACAGGAAGTGAGTGAACTGCCAATGGTTAACCGCGGCACCTGCAGACATCTCGAGTAGAGAGCTCAACGGCAGTACCTCCGGGGAATTTGTCTTCATTAACGTATTAAAATCATACCCAGGGAACCATTTGGGCTCGGCATACCCCAATTCTTCCCTGAAATCGGCTCCTTTTTTTTTTGAAATTCATCACCCCCGTATCCCACCTTCCTACTTTAAACCCCTTAAAAGCCCCCTGACCTCCCCCTTGGGGGAGAAGGCCTATTTCCGAGCGTGACTCACCCTTCTCCACTCCTGGGCAAAGAAGACACTTTCTACTCTGCTTGACCCGAGGGATCCGTCTCATTCTAGTTCTATTAGCCTGCGCAGAAGGGCCTGCATTTGGGTCATTGGCCCCAAAAGGGTTGGCAACAAGAGGGCAAGAAGAGCAAGGGGACCCCTGAGGGAGACAGCCCAGGGAGTGGGTCCAGATGGGAGAGTTCTCAGAGAACAAATTCCCTCTGCTCACCTCTGGTTCTCTTACAAATGGGGTATATTTTGCCCTGACTAGGTATGTCACTTGGTTACAGCAGCCTCCTGATACACCAAGATTGTGGGTGTGATTCCTGGTCAAGGCACATACAAGACTCAACCAATGAATGCATAAATAAATGGAACAAGAAATTCTCTCTCTCTCTCTCTCTCTCTCTCTCTCTCTCTCTCTCTCTCTCCTCTCTTTCAAATCAACAAATAACTTAAAAACACGACAAAAAAGGGGTATTTTTCCTCCTGCACTAGAGCCCTCAAAATAGACAATCTCAGCCTCCCACGACGCCTGACATCCAGTCCACCCTAGAAGATAGAAAAAGACTCATGTTATGCTCCCATGGAAACAAAATGGGGTGTTTGGGTCCAAGTCCGTTGTCTCGCAAAATCGAAGCATGAAGTCACAGACAAAAATGGTTAGCAGAAGCAAAGTTTATGGAGAGAAGTCAGTCCTGGAAAAAGTGCAGCTAGGGTTCCAAAAGCAGGCCAGTGTCCAGAGCTTCCATGCCATGCTGCAGCGAGGTGTAGTTCATCGTCCAAGCTAACTAAAGTCCATTAGACCACGTGTGGAGTCCCACATGGCCATAAGACACGTGGGCTCAGGGGAGTATATCTCCTGCCACAGGAGTGTCAGGGGGCTGGGGAGAGGGCATGGCTTTTTTGCCTAGGCCCTAGGGGAAAGATACATGTTTGCTAGCTTCTGATTGGTTTTTTCAAATAATTCTGCCTTAGCAACATCCTTGGGATTGTTTTCTATGCCTCACTGCATTATGACTGGTTATCTGCAAGCTGCCTGTCTTTGCAACATCCATACTTTTTTTAAAAAATTTTTTTATTGATTTCAGAGAGGAAAGGAGAGGGTGAGAAAGATGGAAACATCAACAATAGAAGAGAATCATCCATTGGCTGCCTCCTGCACGCCCTACACCGGGATCAAGCCTGCAACCTGCTCAGATGCCCTGACGGGGAATCAAACCGTGATCTCCTGTTCATAGGTCAATGATCAACCATTGAGCCACACCAGTCCATACATTTTAAAGTTCACGTCTCCCGTACTCAACCTTCTTTCCCCATCCAGCTGGGTTGCCTTAGCAATTTTGCCTAGCTGGGTCTAGTTCTAGGTCATTTTGCCAGTCTCCGTGGTTTTTCATGGAACCAGGCGTGGTCAGCAAGCTGTATTCTACCCATGCCTGCAATGCTCCATTTCCCAGCCCCTGTGGTCCCGTCTCTCTCTTCCTATCCCTCTTCTACCTAGCCCTCTTCTTCTATCTCCTCACCTCTATATACCAGACAAGATATAAGCCACTTCCCTTTCATTGTACCTTTGGCAATGTTAGAATGTCCTATTTCATTACCTTTCCTCAGGGAAATCAATGGCTTTCAGGATATATCTTTCTCACAGGACAATAGGCAGTGCTTGGAGAAGGGGGAAAGCACAGTTTGGGAGTGTGGGAGCTGTGGCAATGATTTGATCAGAGGAGGGAGTCCTAGGTGTGAGTGCTGATTTTCAGCCCACTCTTGGCAATAGACTTCTCTCCTGCCACAGAAGGTCCTTTGTACGCTTTGCAGTGCTGAGTCCAGAGGGGAAAAAATAGTTCAGAGCTGGATCTAGCAGTTTCCTCTCAGCTTTTGGTACCTCCAGGCTTTCATCTGCACCCACCCAACTGAGGCTGGCTCTCCATCACCCACTCCTCCCAGCCTTTCATCATCTGAGGTCTTAGTGCCTCTTTCCTAGCTCTCCCATCCTAGATAATAAAAGCCTAATATGCTAAGTGTCTGGTCGGCCAGGCTGCCATTCAACCAATCAAAGCATAATATGCTAATGATATGCTAAGGCCACTCAACCGCTCACTGTGATGTGCACTAACCAGCAGGGGGCAAGTACTCCAATTGGTAGGTTAGCTTGCTGCTGGGGTCTGGCCAAACGGACTGAGTGAGACAGGCCAGACATGCCCTGGAGCCCTCCCATGGTCCCTCCCCGGCTGGCCAACCTTCCACATGCCTCCCCAGCTCCTATCATGCACCAGTGGGATCCCTCAGCCTGGCCTGTGCCCTCTTGCAATCCAGGCTGAGGGACTATCCCCACCCCCACCCTCCCACCCCCGCACAAGTGTACAAATTTCATGCACCGGGCCTCTAGTGTAGTAGATAAAAAAATCAGACCCAAATGGATGGCTCCAGGGATTCAGATGAGAAATGTATATCCAAGCCCTGGCCACTGTGACCCAGTGGTTAGAGTGTCTGCCCGAGGACCGAAGGGTCGCAGGTTCAATTCCCAGTCAAGAGCACATACCTGGGTTGCAGGTTCCATCCCAGGCCCTGCCAGGGTGTGTGCAGGAAGCAACCAATTGATGTGTCTCTCTCACATGGATGTTTCTCTCTCTCCCCCTCCCTCTGTTCCGCTCTTCTCTAAAAATCAATAGAAAAAGCCCAGCCAGTGTGGCTCAATGGTTGAACCAAGAGGTCACGGTTCAATTCCCAGTCAGGGTACATGCCCAGCTGGCAGGCTCGATCCCCAATGTGGGGTGTGCAGAGAGCAGCCGATCAATGGTTCTCTCTCACCATTGATGTTTCTATCTCTCTTTCCCTATCCCTTCCTCTCTGAAATCAATAAAAATATATTTAATAAATAAATAAATATCAATGGAAAAAATATCATCGGATAAGGATTAACAACAACAACAAAAGAAATGCATATCCAAGAAGCAGGGCCAGTGGGCAACCCTCCTTGAATGTGACTTCCTGAAAACATCCTTCACTGCCAGTCCAGCCCTCAGGAATCACATCTTGAGAGAGTAGCTGTTCATTCTAAACACTCCTAAGGAATAAAAGGACAGTATGGTAAATACATCGTAATATGTAAAGCTTCTAATGTTTTCTATACCTAGTTTTGTGACCATTTACAAGTACTGGGTTTAATATCTAAGAAAACAATTCATTAACCTAGGAACTGACTTGACACCACTTCCATTGCTACCCGTCACTGAGTGTATAAGACAGTCTATGGAGCCTCTCGAAGCGGTCAGATGCAGGACTCAGCCATGGTACACCTACACCTACAGCCAACTTGGGCAAGAAGAGATGAGGTGATGACTTACCATGGTGCTTGCAGACATTACTCACAGGTAGCTAGGATCCTCTTCCTCTTCCTGATTCTGCCCCAGACCTAACCGGTCCTCTACCTTGGACCAGTGTCAATATCACCTAGCTTAGGTGACTTTTCCTTTCTACTTGTTGAAGGTGATAATCCCTGGTGGTAAAAGGGATAGTAGCTGGTCAGAAGAGGTCAGAAGCTGTAGGGCAAAAGCACTAGACCCTTTGGAGCAGTGGATCTGAAGTTCTTCTCATATTTCATGGAGACCTTCCAAAGCAAAGATGGCACTTGGGACTTAAAGTGTCCCCTTCCTACAAATGCCTGCTTTCTTGCTGCTTATTTCCCACTGTAGCCTGACAGGGCAGAAGAACTCAGCAGGGGAGACTAGAAACTGGTTGAGTGTCCAGAGTGTGACCTTATGCAAGACCTTTCTTTTCTCTGGAATGCCGTTTTCCCATGGGGATCTCTCTAATGATGATCCCCCTTTTCTCATGCTGCAGATCCCTCTCTGTGTACATCAGGGCGATTCCCAACTCCAGTTAACAGCTCCTGCGAACTGAGCAGCCTAATCAGATGTCATCATACCATAAACATTCAAAGCAGGCACTTTATAGATAAGTAAACAGGTTCAGTCAGTTGCTCAAGTGCACATAGCAAGTAACTAACAGAGCCTGCATTTGACTCCAAAGTATGTGGCTCTTAATGTTTCTTCTGAATCTTGAGGTGAACTTTCCACACACCAGGCCTGAGAGGCATTCACTCCGCAAGTCCGCATTGAGGGCTGATGGGGTGGCCCCGAGCCCCTGCAGCACTTCCACCCCAAACCTCCCAGGTAAAACCTGCCATTGCTCCATTTTATGGGAAAGGGAACTAAATGAAGCCCAGAATGATGACGTTTCTTGAGATCCCCCAGAAAGCGAGTGGCAGAGCTGGGCTGCAAATCCAGCTCTTTCTGACTTCAGAACCTCTGGTCAAACTCTGTGCAGAAGCTGAATCTTGAAAACTGAGCTCCATGAAAAATTTCATGAGGAAATGCAACATATTCACACAAGAAATGCCCCCCTCCCTTCTTACTCACCGGAATTCCCCCTGCCCTGCCGGTGGGGCCTTGTCTGTTCCCTGCCCCCAGCACTGGGAGCGTCTGATGGCTTCTTGTCCTCACTGACTCAACAATCATTGGTTGGAAAACTGGCTGCCTACATGGAGGAGAGGAAGAGACCGGAGAAAGAGGCAGGCCACTTCAGATAGATAGGTGGAGGTTTAACAAGCAAGGGGACTTACTGTCTTGGTCAAGCACAAGGGGAGTAAATATCTGCATCTGCCGGCCAGAATCTTAAACGTTTATATAGAGCCCTTAACTGGGCGCAGTGGTACAGTCCCATCAAAAACTGTTCTCAACAACACCTTTCTCTCTCAAGTTTTAGTGTTAGCCCTGGCAGTAATTATATTTATTTTTGTAATGCTAGCCTCTGACTTAAGCTTTGATTGCCCAAGTATGAAATATCCATTTCAAAGAAGGCTATCTCAAAGAAACACATGGCTAGTCATATAGATAAAGAGCTAAAGAACCAGGTCGCCTCCCTCCATTGAGACTTCTTTGCTCTAAGAAATTTGATTTCAATAACTGGTCATTAGGACTATTTGTTTTTCTTTCTCTTCTCGGACTTTAAATTCCAGCTCTAATGTTTTGGATCCACCAAAAAAGTGTGAGCCCACGAAACCCTAGGCTCCCACCCTCGACCCTAATACTTGCAGAACCCAGGCTCTTTCTCTCTGTTTCCAATGAAAGGAAATTTTTGGACTGGAACCCGGATTCTTTGTCCACTGGAATCAAAGAATGAATCCACGGACAGAAAGTAGTATAGTAAAGGTGGAGATTTATTGAAGAACAAGTACAGACTCCCACATGGGGAGTGGGAAAGAGTCCCACAGAATGGACCCCCAAGTAGGGAGGGGGAAAGGGTCCCACTGAGTTCCTTTTCCCTATGGCTTATAAAGGCTGCAGATCCTGGTGCCTTGATAGCCCCTCTGATTGGTCACTCTTCCCCTAGAGTGGTTATTATAGTAACTCCTGTGCTCAAAGGTCACACCTCACATGGGACATGGAGGTTCTCCCTCTCCTTCCTCATTGTTTTCCTATTCCCGTTGGGCTTTCTTCTTCTCCTTCTGGATGAAGGGCTTCCTTCTCTTTATTTTGTAAATATCGACCTTTTGCTGTTCCCAGCTCCCTCATCCTATGGAAATGTACCTGTTGCAGTTTTTCAGCTCCCTTATTCTATGGAAATATACCTTCTGCTGCTCTGCAGCCCTGTGCTTCCTCCATGGTCCCCTTAATTTCTAAAATTTCCTAAATCTGTCCTATTTTACTCCTAAAATTCCTGTTTCACCAACCTCATTGAGTGGTCCCAGGTGTGCTGTGTAATTTCCAGGTTCTAGGAGTAATAAAGCGTGTTTTTTTCAAAGTTTCTTGCTGGTTATAGTTGAAGGGCATCTTGCAATCATAACAAGAACCTCAAGAACTGGTTGTTGATAGGCTGAGCTCAGTACAACACACAAGGATGCCGAAACCGGTTTGGCTCAGTGGATAGGGCGTCGGCCTGCGGACTCAAAGGTCCCAGGTTCGATTCCTGCCAAGGGCATGTACCTGGGTTGCGGGCACATCCCCAGTAGGAGATGTGCAGGAGGCAGCTGATCGATGTTTCTCTCTCATAGATGTTTCTAACTCTCTATCTCTCTCCCTTCCTCTCTGTAAATTTTAAAAAAACACACACACAAGGCTGTGTCCCTGAAACAGTCCCCATGTGGGGTTGGAAGGCAGAGCATACATTTCAAGAACATGGGGCGAAATGAGGAACCTTTGATTGCCATGGTCCAGCTTGAGGGTCAACTAGCAGCCAAAGGATTACCTCCTCCAATCCAGTCAAAGTCTATTTATTGGTGTCATAGTGGGGCATTGGGACTAAGGGAGGCAACTTCCCTGCCTTCGGTTGGTCACCATGCAGTGGGAAAAGCAGCGAACAGAGAGAAATTCGGGAAAGGGGGTTGCAGAATAGAGAGGCCCAGGGTCCTGTAAAGCCAATGGCACAGCCTAAAGTAGGGGTGGGCAACCCCTGGCACGCGTGCCAAATGTGGCACACCAGTAACTTTTGCTGACACGCGAAACTCTCTCTTATAATCTTCCATTTACAGTTTTTTTCTTAATATCGACTTTTTTATTTTTCAGATAAATTCAGTGTAGGTACATCTTAGATAAGTAAATAATTTTACATAACAAGTTATCTTAAAGATCATAGACATGGATTGACGAGAGAGGGGAAGAGCAATTTCAATAGTGTCGAAAACGAACTATTGAGGACTTGGAATGCCATTCCAGAAAATTTTTTCTGTTTAAAAAACTTTGCAACAGCGTTACTCTCCATGTTTTCATCCACATACGCTTGTGAGTCTTTGTTCTCAGTGATGAATTTTGTTAAGTCTCGTAATAGGAGTAGCCTGACGGATGAAAGTAGTAGCTCGTGCATATCTCTGAAGGTCACGAAATATAAACCTGATGTAAAATCTCTGTCATCAGCGATGCAGCAGCAAAAGTCCCACTGATAATATCAAACGGAGTCATAAAGTTTTCTGTCGGACTATCAGTGTACATGTATACATTAAAAAATAAATGCATTTTTCATCATCATATACTGTGTTTTTGTTGCTCGAATGAATTTTATTATTTCTTCAAAGTTCTTCACATACATACACCTTAAGAGATATCAAGTAGGCGTAACATGCCGAACCGGTTTGGCTCAGTGGATAGAGCGTCGGCCTGTGGACTGAAGGGTCCCAGGTTCGATTCCGGTCAAGGGCATGTGCCATGGTTGCGGGCACATCCCCACTGGGGGGTGTGCAGAAGGCAGTTGATTGATCTCTCTCATCGATGTTTCTACCTCTCTATCCCTCTCCCTTCCTCTCTGTAAAAAATCAATAAAATATATTTAAAAAAAAAAAAAAAAAAGTAGGCGTAACATGTTCTCAAAAAATTAGGGTTGGCACGCAGAAGAATTTTGAGTCAGAGATTTTGCTGGTTTTGGCACGCACTCACAAAAAGGTTGCCCACCCCTGGCCTAAAGGTATGCAGTGGAATGAGAGGCCAGAGGAGAGTTGGCCAGCAGCACATGAATCAGGCCTGGGGGCCCACTCCTTATCCTGGTGCTGGCGGCCTCCTCCGCCCACCCCCCAGAAGGTAGGGAAGAAACCCGGGCTGGCCTGGGTGGTTTCTGAATTCCAGCTGTCAGCCTCCCTGGATAAAGTGGGGCCTGGTCAGAGGGTGGATGATCCTGAGGGGTGCATCAGCCCCAGCTCTCCCCGTCCATGAACACCCAGTCCAAGGAAAAGCAATGGGACCATTGAGCAAATGGAACTTCAAGGCCAGGCCTGACTCCATGTCAACTTGTTATGGGCAGAAATAGAATACTGGGGACTAGCCATAGTTATAAGAAATATTAATCATGCTTTGTTAACATTGATTGTGAAACCGGACAATCACAGTAACTCTCTGTGCTGCCGGTCACTGCTTGAGCCAATTAAGCAGAGACAGCAGTATGGGAGAGCAGCAGGTCATTCATGAAAATCTGCTCTGCACCCCACCAAAAGCCAGCTGCTTATCTTGGGTAGGACAAAGATCACATGGGGAAGTAGGCAAAAAGAATAAGAATGGGTATGCAAGATGGGTATTACGGGTTTGGGGAAGTAAGCAGTGCAGGCTGGGGTGGGACTCCATTGTTTTGGCAACAAGATTGTTAATCTTTCCATGATAACAGGCAGTTCTTGAACTACCCTGGGCTGCATTCCAACACTGACTCCCAGGTCCCGGGGGCGTACAACTCCTAGCCAGGTTAGAACGTGCTACCTTTAATCAGAGTAAAACAATTGTTAGGGGCAAAAATAGAATATTGGGGACTAGCTGTAGTTATTAGAAATATTAATCATGCTCTGTTAATCACGATTTTGTTTTTCTTTTTTATGTATTGTGGCCTCTGTCGTAGACAGAATTCTGTGGGAATAGTCCAGCCTGAAGTGGGGCTGGTTGTGAAGCAGCCCTCTTTGCTGTAGTATCAGCTAGGTTGTTTTCTGTAATGTTTCTGTTTTCCCTTTGATGTCCTTTGTAGTGAATTACAGCTACCTCTGCAGGTTTTACTACAGTTTGTAGGAGAGTATTTCCTGGAGGTGCTGAATAGGGGAGTTCTTTGCTGTTAAGAGTCCCCGTTGTTTTTATGTTGCCATATGGGGGAGGAAGGCATTCCTGGAGTCGGTAAATATGGACTTGTGTCCTTTTCTCAGCTGTAGGACTCTGGTCAAGGCAATGAACTCAGCCTTCGGTCAAAGGCAATAGGAGGCAATGCCAGGCTTCAGTATATCTAGTTTTCTTAATGTCTTTCTTTCTAAACTTATTGCCATTAGTAAACCATACTTTATCTGGATTATCTAATAGCTGGTATTTGAGATCAGCCCTGTTTGAATAAACTTGTTTTTCTGTTCTTACGCAGGAGTGCAAAATTTTCTCCTTTTCCTCCACAGGCACGAGGAATAAGAGTTTGACATACTTTGAGAGTCATCAGGGGAGTCTAGGAGTAAAGCCTGGTATCTAGTGAGGTGTCCCCCGTAAGTCATATGGCCTTTAATTTCTAAGAACCCTTGAATCTAGTGTGGGGTCAGGACCTCTAGTGGCTATCCCAATGTTAACATGGTGGCCTATTTTACCAGGAGCATTGTGGTTGCAACAGCCCTTAAAAATGCTAGCCATGCCCGGCAGGCATGGCTCAGTGGTTGAGCATCGACCTATGAACCAGGAGGTCACAGATGACTCCCAATCAGGGCACATGCCCGGGTTTCAGGCCCGATTCCCAGTGTGGGGCATGCAGGAGGCAGCCGATCAATGAATTCTCTGTTCATTGATGTTTCTATCTCTCCCTCCCTCTCTCTTTCTCTCAAATAAATAAAAATATATGTTTTTTAAAATGCTAGCCATGCCCTGACCAATTTGGCTCAGTGGATAGAGCGTCGGCCTGCGGACTGAAAGGTCCCAGGTTCGATTCCAGTCAAGGGCATGTACTTTGGTTGCAGGCACATCCCCAGTAGGTGTGTGGGAGGCAGCTGATCAATGTTTCTCTCTCATCAATGTTTCTAACTCTCTATCCCTCTCTCTTCCTCTCTGTAAAAAATCAATAAAATATATATTTTTGAAAATGCTAGCCATGCCTGGCCAATGTAGCTTAGTGGTTGAGCATCGAGCTATGACCCAGGAGGCCACAGTTGATTCCCAGTTGGGGCACAGGACCAGATTGTGGGCTCAATCCCCAGTGTGGGGCATGCAGGAGGCAGCCGATCATTGACTCTCTCTTATCATTGATGTTTCTATCTCTCTCCCTCTCCCTTCTCTGAAATCAATAAAAATATAATATATTACAAGAGGCCCAGTGCATGAAATTCATGCATGGGTAGGGTCCCTAATGGCTGCTGGCTGGGGCCTCCCTTCCCCTGGCTGCCTGCTGCCCCTGCTGGCCAGGGTGGGGCCAGCTCGGGTAAGGGGCAAGTGGGTGGTTGGCTGGCCGGCCCAGCCCCTTGGTCGAACTCCTGGTCGAAGGGACAATTTACATATTAGGCTTTTATTATATAGGATATATATATATATATATATATTAAAAGTCCCCTTCTCCTCAAGGGAAGGGTCAGAGGTTCTGCTCATCCTTCACCCTGACCACCACCTCAGTCTCTGAGCTGCCCTGGAGCTCTGCTCTGCACTGGGTGTGGCAGGGCCAGCCATCTCCTTAAAAGCAAACCCGGGGAGAGAGAGCTGTAGGAATCTTACAGAGTATGACCAGTTCCCTCCTGTTGGAAGGTATTGTTGCCCTAGGCGAGGCTGCTGGGTTTAAAAAGAGCTGGAACCCACTAAGCTGAACACAGCCCCAGCGGCCTCCTCAGACCTGCTCTGCGCACCCTGCCCTCAGGTGAGCTCAGGAGAACTGGCTCTCAGGTGAGTAGGCGACTGCTAGGACTTCAGGCGCCTAGGTGGAGGGGTGGGGGCAGAGGGAGAGCCCAGAGGACCAGCCTGAGGAAGGGGTGGAGGTGCCTGGATGTTCTCGGTAACAGGGGTCGTGTTTGGGGGTTTGAGAACTGGAGGTGTCTATTCTGTGACCACTGTCAGATGGATGGTGGGTTGGGGGCTGGAGGAAACAGGAGCCAGCCTTTGGCTAAAGAATGTGTAAAATGGAGTTGCAACCCTCATGATCCAGGAATTCCAGGGCGTGAGAGGAAGAGAGAGGCAGGCTAGTCTAAAGGAGGGCTGGCTTCAGAGACTGCTCAGAGGACACACCCCTGCCTTCAGGGGCAGCACGCTAAAGGCCAACCCTTCATGGCAGTAGGACCTAGGTATTTATGTATTTATTATTGTAACACGTTTTACTGTGTGCTAGCACTGTTTTTAGACTTGACAAATTAACTCACTTAATTTAGTCATAACCTTATGAGGCGAGGCTGCTAATTCTAGTTACCCTCATTTTAAGGACAAAGAAGCACAGAGAGATATGTAACTCCCTGAGTCACACAGCTGTCAAGTGGCTGAGAGTGGATTAGACTTCCCTCCAGCTGAGCCCAGCAAATAGTAACAATGGCTTCAATAGAACACTGACCATCCCTATCCCTCCCTGCAGCTAACAATCTGCAGAAAGTTGGGAAGGGCCTTATCTCTAGGGTAGGGCCACCCAGGGACTAGTTCTGGCACCCTAAGGCAACATGGATGTCCCACCCACCAAGCAGTTTCCTGCCAATAGCAGCTGGAACTCTGAGTGGAATTTGGGGCAGCCTGGAGCAGGGTCCCTGCCGGGCTGGGGTGGGATGGGAGGCTCTGTCTGCCCCTCACAGTCCTCCCACTTCCCTGGTAAGCCGCTGGCTTCTCTGCCCAGCTCGGACTGGGTGCACCCTTTGTGTGAGGTTAGGAGAGCTGGCATCATAGCCTGCATAGTACACCTGAAACTATTACAAAATACTATTGAATATAAACTGCAATTTAACATTTTTTTTAATTTAAAAAAAGGGGGGGGGGGCCTGAGTTAGAACAGTAGCCCTGTTCACCTGACCTTGGGTCAGACATCTGACATAGATTTTTTTTTTTCCTCACCCGAGGATATTTTCCATTGGTTTTTAGAGAGAGTAGAAGAGACAGGGAAAGAGACAGAGAAACATCGTTGTGAGAGAAACACATCGATTGGTTGCCTCCTGCACATGCCCTGACATCCAAGCTGGGGAGGAGCCTGCAACTAAGGTATGTGCCCTTGACTGGGATAGCACCTGGGACCCTTCGGTCTGCAGGCCGAGGCTCTATCCATTGAGCCAAACGGGCTAGGGCCTGACATAGATTTTAGCAAAGCCTTATAGGCACTCACTATGCAAAGGCACTGCTCTAGGCACTTTTATTAATCAATCCGTATAACTCCACATACACTATTATCTCTAATGAGGAAACAGGAGTTAGTAACTTGCCCAAGATGGCCCAACAAGCAAATGCACCTTTGGGGTTGGGGCCCTGCTTTCCCACCTGACTCCAGCCTGACCTCCCCCTACAGCCCTGCCCTGCAGCTGTAACATGGAGGGAGTGACCTGGGGCCTTCTCCTTGTGCTGGCAGGTGAGTCCTCCAGAGGTGATCCTCTGCCACTCACATTCCCACTAAGGCAGTGAAGACCAGGGCAGCATCTCTCAAGGGGGGCCTGATGTCAAATGTGTTGTTGTTGTTGTTAATATATTTTTATTGATTTGAGAGAGAAAGAGAGAAGGAGAAAGAGATAGAAACATCAGTGATAAGAGAGAATCATTGATGGGCTGCCTCCTTCACGCCCCACACTGGGGATCGAGCCTGCAACCCGGGCATGTGCCCTTCACCGGAATCGAACCTAGGACCCTTCAGTCCGCAGGCCAATGCTCTATCCACTGAGCCAAATCAGCTAGGGCTCGAATAAATGTGTTCTCATTTACACTGTCAATTTAAAGGGAAGAGATAGTACAGGAAATAATAGTACAGGGAAGAGGTGGAAATTGCACAATTTATTCTGGGTCATTGAACTCGGGGAAGCCTGTAACCATCTCTTGGCATGAAGAGAACAGCGTCGCCATTTCTTTAGGAAGAAGAGGGTCAGCTAGGGTCTGTGTTGGAAACTTCCCTGGAGAGGGTAGAGATACAAACACGCCATCCCATTAGAGTGCAAGAAAGAATAGCAGGAAGCCTGAGAAATAGCAGCAAGGGCTGTGAGTGAGGGGACAAAGGCTAAGGGATGGGAGACAACCTCAGCAGCACTGTCTGGGGCTGGAGGTGTGAAGGAGGGAACCAGCCCCAGGATGCCTCCTAATGAGCTGTTACCCTTGCCCTTTGGGCTGAGGTCTGCCTGCTGATTCATGTTGAGACCAGTGTCATGAATGATCACCAAATCCTCTGCTTCTCCCACCCAGGCCTGCCTGCCTTGGAAGCCAATGACCTGATTGGTGAGTCCTGCTGTCCCACATTTTCCCTCTAAGATCCCACATCCTGCCTCCAACTTTTGGTCCTTACTTACTTTTTTCTTTCCTACAGATAAAGACAGTTCCTTCTCTTATGGTAAGAGCTGATATCCCTCCCACCACCCCTTCCCTTGCCTATCCTGAACCTCTGCTAGAGGTTGGTGAAGGGTGATGTAGAGCCCAGTGCAGACAGAGCGGGGCTTGAGGGGGTGAGGAAGGAGGGGCAGCAGGGGCTGGGGCTGGAGATTAAAGCGCCAGTGTGGTCACTTACAAGAACAAAGGCCAACATGCAGGCTGGCCTTTGAAAGGACCTCCTTCCAGCATGGAAGGAAGGCACCAGTCATGTTTAGGAAGAAGATTCTGGGGAAGTAGCTGCAGGCAATGGGCTGCTGGGTGGCCAGGTATCTCACACCAACCTTCTTCCTTCCCCTCACTCTCACTTGCCTTTCTCAGCACCCAGTTCCCTGCTGCCCTCCAGCCCCAAAGTGGGTCTGCACTGTCCTCCAATGCCCCAAAATGCCCTTGAGCTCCCTCCTCACTCAGATAAAATGCCACCATTCAGAAAAGCCTTCCTTGATCATCCCTTAACCCCCGCCCCCCACTTTTTTTTTTTCTGTGCTCACAAATACCTTGCTGGAGTGCTGGGGTGGAGCAGGCTGGCCCCAGCTCTCTCTCCTCTCCTAGACTGGGAGGCCCTGCAGCTGGGCGGGATGATCTGCGCTGCGCTCCTGTGCATCGCTGGAATCTTGTTCGCCCTGAGTGAGCTGTGGGGCTGGCGGGATGGGGCGGAGGGAGGGCATGTGAGAAGAGGGGTGGCCCAGGGTCCCCAGGCCCTTTGCATTGATGTCTCTTCCTCTCACAGGTGGCAAGTGCAAATGCAAGCACAATCGCAAGCACAGGTGAGCATAAGGCCCCTATTGTGTGCACCTCAAGCTGAGCAGACTATTGTGGGGAAAATTCCTATAACTTGGAGAAAGAGGACAGCTTGGTGGCTGCTCCCTGGGCTTGCAGTGGGATTATTCACAGATAATCCACCCTGAAGGGGCCCCACATCAGAAAGCTCTGAGCTCTGCTATTGTTTAAAATGACCGTGGAAGAATAGCAAGGGGGCAGTTGGGGACCCTCTCGGGAGGGGGCACCAGGCATCTTGGTGGAGGACAGAAGGTCCAAGTATACTAATCTGATGTTCCTTTCGTAGCCCCTTATCTGAGAAAGCTGTTCCATTCATCACTCCAGGTGAGACGGGCTTCTTTGAGGGGCTTCTGGGCATCAGTCAGGGTGACCATAGCATTTGAGAGTTAAAAAATGATATGCTATGTGTCAGGCGGGACTGTCCCAAGCCAGTCCAGCCTTGGGGCTGCCCAGGGCTGAGCGGGGCGTCTGTGTAGTGACCATGTTGTGAAGACCTGACTCCCATTCTCTCCACAGGCTCTGCCAGTACCTGCTGAGCGCAGGACCAGCTTCGTGGGACCACCAGGGCCAGCTTCCATGCTGCTCCCTCCCCACTTGGGGGCCTTAGGCTCCTTCTGATCAGGAGGCTACTCAAAGCTTATTTCCAAATTAAACTGGTCTCACACCTCCCCTGGCCTGTGACCTTCTGTGGACTGGGCAAGCCAGGCAGGAGCTCTGACATTTTGCTCAGGAAAAGCCAGGCCCTCAGCAGGGTGGTTGCTCATGCTTCCTGGGACCACATGTCTGGCCTAAGGCCTATGCCCAACATGTCTCCCATTTTGAGAACCTCCTGATACTTGATTTCCTACCCCCTTGCCTCATCCATGCCCCATTTGAGACACCTCAATACCAAAGGCCTTACAATTTCCACACCTTGCCTAGAGACCCTAGGAGTCCCAATGAGCCAGGTACCCATGACATCCTGTAACCTAGAATGATCCCGTGGCTCTCCCTCCACTAAACCCCGCCTCACTCAGGGAGAGCTCTCTGTTGCTCACACAGCCCAGGAAATGCAGCCATTCCTTCACTGCCCCACTCTAGTAAAACCCTCTATAATGTTCACACCAACCCATGGACCTTTCCCTCACTTAGGTAATATCCCAAGACCCCACTATATGCTGCATCCCAAGAAGACCACATAGTGCGTTTAGGACCAAAAACCACAAGCACAAGGAGGGTTCAGTACTCAGGGTACTCTACTCATGAATGACATGTGGCCAGCCTGAGGTAGTTTTAGTTACTTGCAGCAAGTAAAGGACACCAGGGATTCACATACAAAACTCTGCCTCTGAAGGGAGCCTTAGCCACTGCTTATATACACTACTTGACCAATTACATGTTGATTTCTTTGCAGTTGGCTACACTTAACCAGTTGAGTTCCTGTCAAGCGCTTCCTGTTTACAGCTACTTCTGCAAAGCATTTAGCATTTAGCGGGAATAGAATTTAGTAAGAAGCACCCAGTCCCCTAGAACCTTGTCCTATCTACCAATATTCAAAAATCCACCCCTGAAACCCCTCACTTGAAAGGTCCCTGCTTGCATGGACTGGGGCCCTCTCCCACCTCAGCAGCTGCAGCCTCGCTGCTCTTGCCAACCTCCACAGCCAAGGGTGTAAGGGTGCGTTCAGTGGAGACCCTGGGGCAGTAGAAGTCTGCTCTGGCCCTGCCTGGCAGTGGCTCCCAGTCTAGGTCTGGATTGATGGGGCAGCCCCTTTTGATGTTGCTTCAAGCCAGCTCTCTGATGGTGTCCTGCTCCAAACCCCCCATTTCTCAGTGGTGCCAGCTCTGGAAAGAACGATATGGCCTAGACCAGTGATGGCGAACCTTTTGAGCTCGGCGTGTCAGCATTTTGAAAAACCCTAACTTAACTCTGGTGCCGTGTCACATATAGAAATTTTTTGATATTTGCAACCATAGTAAAACAAAGATTTATATTTTTGATGTTTATTTTATATATTTAAATGCCATTTAACAAAGAAAAATCAACCAAAAAAAGGAGTTCACGTGTCACCTCTGACACGCGTGTCATAGGTTCGCCATCACTGGCCTAGACTTTGGGTTCCTGGCGTCAGGAGGTCAGTGGGCAGGTACCCTGCCTCCTTCCTACTCACATCCCCAGGCCCTGAGGTCTGGAAATGGTGTGCTTAGACCTGCTTAGAGCCCTTCAAGCAGAACATGTAAGGGGAGGTTTCTAAGGTTAGTCCAGAGCTGCAGCAGGAGCTCAGGACCCTGACTGGGATGCAGGACGCCTGGCTGAAAGTGCAGCCGCTGTCCGAGCTGAGTGACCCGTGTGAGCGGAGTCACGAGAGTGGGCGGCTGCACCAAGCGTTGATCCGCAGACAGATTCTCCAAGCCCCAGCTCTGAGCGGGATGGGATGCACACCCGAAAAGAAGAGTGGGTGGGTGCATGAGCATCAGCGGGTGATGTGGTCAGGCCAGAGGTGACATCTGAGGTGACTCAACTGTGAACAGTAGAAGAGCCAGCCACGCAAACATCTTTCCTAGTAGAGGGCACAGTGTACTGGTATGTGAGCGACCTGCGGGGACACTGGCCTTCATGCTTTTTCAGCTCTCCAGGAAAGCCAGTGTGACTCGAACACAGGCAAAAGAGGAGGCAATGTGGCCACTGCAAGGAGTACCACTGCCCCCTGCTGAGCTGGGACTCGAGGGACCAGGAGCTGCAGGGGAGGGGAACTCAGGTGCTGGAGGAGCAGAGCGCGAAAATGTGAAAATGCGATCCCCAGAGGAGGGCGCAGGCGGGCGAGCCACCACAGAGCCTTCCCCAGGGAGTGCGTGCATGTCCCTTCCCTCCTGGGACACGGAGGGTACTGGTGTGAGTGGATTGCATGTGAGCGAGTAAACATGAGCTCTGCCTAAGAACGCAAAGTCTGTGACCCTTTGTGGGCTGCAGCATGGAAACGATCTTGGCAGGCGCCCCTCTGAGTGCCTGACAACTGCTTCTTCGGAGAAAGTTGGGTCCCCATCGTCTCATGCTGTGACAAACTCTGTTTGAAATCCTTTCAGCAACAAGGAAACCCCAGCATATCCTGGGAACCTAAGTCATTTTGACTCACGATGCCAAGCGCACAGGGAAGAGCATTCCATATTCCTCTTCCCGTGTTGGTCCAGTGGACGGACACACACACACACACACACACACACACACACACACACACACACACACACAGGAACACACAGTTTGCTCTGCTTGCAGCCTGCCAAGCATGGCTCCATTTAAGTTTTGCTTGAACAAATTCCACAGACCCAACTCCTATAAGCACCGATTATTGGGTAAGGGCCCCGCGACCTGCAACCCCAGTGTGCGTGTGTGGGAGAGGGTGGGTGCTCAGCGTCCCTGAGCCTTGTCCAATAACAGGCTAGCGCCTGGTGGTCTAGGCTGATTCTACCTGTCCCAGGCCCCCCAAGGGGTGCAGGGAGGGTGTCTGGGAGCCTTGGGCTAATCCTGGATGGGAGAAGTCAGGACTGTGGACAGACTGACAGAGGGTGATGCAGGATGGATCGGTGTTATCCCCCCTAGGCTGCCAGTGGATCCCTGCAGGTGGGCTGCTAATTCCCAAGGGAAGCGAGCTCTTCCCGGCTCTGGAGGAGGGCATGGGAAAGGTTGCCATAGGATGGGGGAGTCTCTGCCCCGGCTTCCTGTGTGCTCGAGACCCATTCATGGGGCCTTTCTCTCCTAGGGGAGTGGGTGGCTTTAGTCGAAATTTCCTCCTCTTGTCATTTTCTCCCAGATGAGGTGCAGCCCAAGAAAGGACCAGAGAAAACAAAGGGTAATCTTCACTTATTGAATCCTTAGGATGTGATGGACACATAAACAGTTCACATGTTAACGCAATATCCCCAGCAACATGAGACACAGACTTGCATTATCTCCTCTGTGCATAAGAGGAGACTCAGGCTTTCTTGCTTTTGAGCCATTTCTGAAGAACTAGGCTCCACTGCCTTTCTGGTATTTATCATCATCTGAAAGAACCCAGTGACTGTGCCTGTCTGGGGACTCTATATCCCTCCTCCCCTTTAAGCAATCTTATTTTTTCTAATTGCAAACATTTTTCATGCCTATTATAGAAAACTTGAACATTACAGAGATATCTCACTTAGAAGATAAACCAATTTCTAACCCAGCACCCAAAAATAAATCAAGGTTAGAAGTTTGATATAGTCTAGAATTCTATCATACATATTTCTATAATTCTGGAGATCCTGCCAGGTTCCTACGGTAATCAGTAGTTCATTACTTTGTATTGCTGAGTAGTAGTGCGAGAGAGTGCTTTTAAAATGAGAGCCTATTAATTTAAGAAGTTATAAGGTTTATTCTAAGATTAATGACTTGAAAACACTGTAATATTTGTTTCCTAGAAAGTACCAGCATCTTACCCTAAATTTTTGTGTCAAATACTATAAAACCCAGAGTAAGAAAGGCTCACAGCTAACACAGGAGCATGTGACCGGAACCATCTGGGTTGATTACTGGTTAGGTCCTATGCCTGGCTCTGGAGAGGGATTTATTACTCAATCTCAATGCCGCCTTCAGAGGAATATTCTTAAAGCAAGGTCAGATCAACTCTTGTTCAAAATGCACCAAAGATCCCCTACTTAACTTTCAGAAAAATCCCCTTAACATGGCCTATTGACCCTCGGGTCTGACCCCAGCCCCATATCTGACATCAGTGCTCCAACTTCACCTGTGCTCTCCCACACTCAGCCCGCCTCCTAGACACACCACAGGCTGCAGCCTCAGCTTAGGGCACTGCACTCCCCTCCCTCTGCTGGGCCTTGTCCCTATTCCCCAGCATCCCTGCATCCCCAATTCCCTTCCTATAGGACCTTTCAGAGGCCTCCCGGGCCACTCTACAACTACACCACCAGCACTTGTCCTCCTCATGTTTCCTGCTTCTACTCTTTGTATATTGCCTTAATTCATACAATATTTAGATTTCACTGATTCATTTAATGTTCTCCAAAGTAATTCAAATTGGCGCCTGCAGAATTTCCTGGGTTTTGGCTCACAGATTTGGTTCTGATTGCCAGTTTTATGATTTCCACTGAATACATAATGGCCATTTTGAGCTTCTCATGTTCTCAAGGGAATAAAAAAAATCTGATTGTAGTCTTTCCACCAATCTGACATGTTATAGCTCATGGATCTTATAGTTACTCTGTATCTAGACTTTATATTCACAATACCTGGTGCTTGGATATATTTATCAAAAATATCCAGACATAGCCCTAGCTGGTTTGGCTCAGTGGACAGAGCCTTGGCCTGGGTATTGATGTCTCCGGTATGATTCTGCGTAAGGGCATATGCCCAGGTTTCAGGTTCGATCTCCAGTGGGGGGTGTGTTAAGAGGCAGCCAATCAATAATTCTCTCTCATCGATGTTTCTATCTCCCTCTCCCGTCCTCTCCGAAATCAATAAAAATATATTAAAAAATATACATATCCAGGCATAAAAGACAAACTAGTACCAGACAGATAACACAAATACAAAGATGCAGATATTGGAAAGATTAGGCCAAGATTTGAACTGATTGATATGTTCAAGGAATAAAATGATGTTTGGAGATTATCAGAAAAAAAAAATTGAACCTATGAGTTGTGAGTTAAATTGTGTCCTCCACAAAGGTATGTTCAAGTCCTAAACTCCCAGTACCGGAGACTGTGACCTTATTGGAAATTGGGTCTTCCCAGATATAGTATTTTTAGGTGAGTGATACTGGACTAGGGTGGGCCGTAGTCAATGACTGGTGATGTCCTTATAAGAAGAGAAAAATCTGCACCCAGGGAGAAGGTGATGTGGCAACAGAGGTAGAGAATGGACTGATGCAACACCAAGATTGCCAGGAACTATCGAAGTTAAAAATAGGTAAGGAAGAGTTCTTCCTTGGAGAGTTCAAGGGAGAATGGCCTTACCAACACCTTAATTTTGACATCTCACCACCAGAACTGTGGGAAAAATAATTTATATTAAAAAAAAAAAATTAAAAATTTCAGAACTAAAAATTCTTTTATTTTTCAAGAACTAAACGTTCTTAAGGAGAAAACCAAGATGGCGGCATAGGTAAACACCGGAAATTGCTGCCTCCCACAACTTCAAAAATACAACTAAAAGACAAAACAGACATCATCCAGAACCACATGAAGGCTGGCGGAGTGGAAATTCTACAACTAGAAGGAAAGAGAAAAGCACTGAGACTCAGAGGAGGTGCAGAAGTGCAGAGGTACAGAGGTGCACACGGCAAGGGCTGGCAACTGAGGACTCGGCTGTCTTTTTGAATTGGGAGGAAATCTCAAGCCCCCGACTGCTCTGAACTCCAGTTCCGGGAAGTCTCTGGGGACCCAGACTCATACGGGGAGAAACTGGACTGTGTGGCAGCGGGCAGAACTCAGAACTCAAGGGTGGCTTCCTCTCAGAGGTGCTTGCAGGGATTACCAGGACACTGAGACACTGGGCCTCTTAGGGCAGGGCTGAGGATCAGCCATAGCTGCTTGCTCTGCCCTGTTGATCCCCTGAGACCCTGCACGACCCAAGCTTCTGCAGAGGCTTTTGCATATGAATACCCTGGCCCCTTGCAATCTGAAAATTACCTAACAAACTGCAGCTGGGCCTGACGGACCCAGAACCTCCAAGAGAAGGCCTAAGGCCCCACAGCAGCTTGCATTGCTTCACAGCTGGGCCTCATCTGGGCACCTCCAAACCCCAAACAAGGAAGGGGAATCTGCAGATCTCTTCGTAGCTCCTGTTGGGTAGCCTCAGGCAGAGGCTAAATTAGCACCTCCTTAGATCTAAGAGCCAGATTACAACTCCTCAGATCCATAAAGGACACACTCAGGGGGCGGACTCAGTGAGCACCAAAGCCCCACTGAAGCAAGTCTTGCCCCAGAAGGGTGTCTTCAGCACAGAAGTTCTCCCACTGTAGACACAGCTGATTCTCACAGCCAATTGGCCTGGAGGTCAATTCCTCCCAGTGATACCAAGAGCAATCAAGGTTTAACTACAGTGGGGTCATGACTTACAAGTGTCCCGACTAACCAGTTTTTTGAGATACCAGCTGTCTCTCGGCAGATTTTTTTTTTGCATTGAGTTGACAAAGTAATTTGAGTTAATGAGCTCCTTAATGAGCTCGGTCTCAAAACGAATTAAATTCGTAAGTCAAGGCCCCACTGTACAACAAGACTGTGCACAAAGCCCACAAAGGGGTGCACCAAGAGTGTCCACCTCAGGTAATTGGGGAGGCTGAGCCACTGGGCCCTATAGGACACCTAGCACAGAAAGCCACTCTATCAACACAGGGAAGCATAAAAAATGCGGAGACAAAGAAACAGGGCACAAATGACAGAAATGGAGGAAAGCAAACTACTGGATATAGAGCTCAAAACCACACTTTTAAGGTTTTTCAAGAACTTTCTAGAAACCGCCGATAAATTTAGTAAGACCCTCAAAAAGTCTGGTGAGACCGCCGATAAATGTAGTGAGACCCTCAAGAAATCTAGTGAGACCCTCGAGGTTATGAAAAAGGACCAACTAGAAATTAAGCATACACTGACTGAAATAAAGGATATTATACAGACTCCCAACAGCAGACTAGAGGATCACAAGAATCAAGTCAAAGATTTGAAATACAAAGAAGCAAAAAACACCCCAACCGGAAAAGCAAAATGAAAAAAGAATCCAAAAATATGAAGATAGTGTAAGGAGCCTCTGGGACAGCTTCAAGAGTACCAACATCCGAATTATAGGGGTGCCAGAAGATGAGAGAGAGCAAGATATTGAAAACCTATTTGAAGAAATAATGACAAAAAACTTCCCCTACCTGGTGAAAGAAATATAGACTTACAAGTCCAGGAAGCGCAGAGAACCCCAAACAAAAGGAATCCAAAGAGGACCACACCAAGACACATCACAATTAAAATGCCAAGAGCAAAAGACAAAGAGAGAATCTTAAAAGCAGCAAGAGAAAGACAGTCAGTTACCTACAAGGGAGTACCCATACGACTGTCAGCTGATTTCTCAACAGAAACTTTGTGCAGGCCAGAAGGGAGTGGCAAGAAATATTCAAAGTGATGAATGTCAAGAACCTACAACCAAGATTACTTTATCCAGCAAAGTTATCATTCAGAATAGAAGGTCAGATAAAGAGCTTCACAGATAAGGAAAAGCTAAAGGAGTTCATCACCACCAAACCAGGATTATATGAAATGCTGAAAGGTATCCTTTAAGAAGAGGAAGAAGAAGAAAAAGGTAAAGATACAAATTTTGAACAACAAATACACATCTATCAACAAGTGAATCTGAAAATCAAGTGAATAAATAATCTGATGAACAGAATGAACTGGTGATTATAATAGAATCAGGGACACAGAAAGGGAGTGGACTGGCTATTCTTGTGGGGGAAAGGGGTGTGGGGGATGCAGGAAGAGACTGGACAAAAATCGTGCACCTATGGATGAGGACAGTGGTGGTGGCGGTGAGGGTCGGGGGTTGGGGGGGGGGAACTAGGTGGAGGGGAGCTATGGGGGGAAAAAAGAGGAACAACTGTAATAATCTGAATAAAGATCTAATTAAAAAAAAAACAACTAAACATTCTTAACTGAAGTTAAGAACATAATTGATGTTTACAACAAATTAGACTCAGCTGAAGAGAATTTGTGAAATGGGAGATGGATAATAAGAAATATCAAGCCCTAGCCAGTTTGGCTCAGTGGATAGAGTGTGGACATGTAGACCGAAGGGTCCTGGGTTTGATTTTGGTCAAGGGCACGTACCTTGGTTGCAGGAGGCAATCAATCAATGTGTTTCTCTCACATTGATGTTTCTGTCTTTCCCTCTCTCTTCCACTTTCTCCAAAAATCAATGAAAAAATATCCTCAGGTGGGGATTAAAAAAAGACAGAAAGAAAAAAGTATTATCAAGATATTAGAAAAAATGCATTAAATAAAATTCAAAAGGTATGAATGACTTAAAAAAAACAGCTTAAGCCCAGCTGGTGTGGTTCAGTGGTTAGGTGTCAGTCTATGAACCAGGAAGTCATGGTTCAATTCCTGCTCAGGGGACATGCCTGGATTTTGGGCTCTAGCCCCAGTAGGGGGTGTGCAGGAGGAGGCCAATCAATGACTCTCTCTCATCATTGATGTTTCTATCTCTCTCTCCCTCACCCTTTCTCTCTGAAATCAATAAAAACGTATTTTTTTAAAAAAAACCTTATACTAAGCCAGAAATGGAAATTCAACTAATGTAATAAAGGGTATGCAACCAATAATCAATAATTTTAATGGATGAATACTGAAAGCTTTCTCTCTGAAAGTGGGAGTAAGATATTATCTGACCCCAACTTTGTTCAGCATCACATTTTCTTTTTTCAGCATCATCTTTTCTAACGATAAAAAATAAACTTATCTAAGAGCAGGCAACTAGGCAAGAAAAGAACAAAGTACACAAGGATTAAAACAATAAAACTGTCACTATTTTTAAAATGGCAGTTTTGTATGTAGAAAATCCGAAGAATCCACATTTAAATTAACACTGATAAGTGAATTTAGCAGGGCCACAATATCAAACAAATACACCCTTAAAAAATAAAATATTCAGAAATAAGTCTGATTAAATGTGCATGAATTTTATATAAAAACTGAAATCAACAGAGATGCTATGACAGCCTTACAGCTTGATGCACCTGGCCACCCCCAGAGCATGAGTGGGGCTTAGTACAGAGTGGGCTCAGCAGCGCCAGGAGCTGCTTTGTGAGCAGTGAATAGCTCTCTGCTGCATTAGACACATGCACCGATTCGTAACACACAGTCTGAGCTGACTGCTTATTGAGACTTGCCAGAGACACCCCACAAAACCATTTATGAACAGATACCTCCAGGATGGGCTCGCCCTGTCCTTCGTAGCAGATGGCAGGGCAGCTTGTGGAACCCCTGCAGCCTCTGGTCACCTAATAATTGAGGAGGAGCAATACTTTCAAGTGTAAAATAAGATTTCTCCAGCCCTGGCTGGGTGGGTCAGTTGCTTGGAGCTTTATCCCATAAACCAAAAGGTTATGGGTTCAATTCCCATAGGGCACATACCTGGTTTCCGGTTCAATCCACAGTAAGGGTGCGTATTGGCTTCTTACCCCTCCCCCCTCTCTAAAAATCAAAAAAACATATCCTCACCTTAGCCAGTTTGGGTCAATGGATAGAATGGAGGCCTGCAGACCCAAAGGTCCCAGGTTCGATTCCAGTCAAGGGCACATGCCCAGGTTTTGGGCTTGATCCCGTGTGGGGCGTGCAGGGAGCAGCTGATCAATGATTCTCATCATTGATGTTTCTCTCCCCCTCAGAAATCAATAAAAAATATATCCTTGCCCTGGCCATCCTCAATTTAGATCCCGAGTTCTGAGATGCCCCATATTAACCATCTGTCCAGCATCAAGATCCCTCATGTGCTAGTCCAGTCCACACATACCTAGCAGCTTTTCTGATATAATACCCACTTCCTGCTACAGTGGCGTCTCTTCCTTCTGTTCCATGCTCAGTCCACACCATTTTTGTAGAACCTAAGTTGCGCTTTTCTCTTAAGACTATTTTAGATTTTGTATAGGCTGAGGCAAATTTGAAACTTTCATTTTTGACAAAACAAGTACAATATTTTGCACTAAAGGTCAAATATTTTTTGGGGGGTGGATGTTATACTTTTAATTGGGGCTCCCTTCCAACAAATTGACTCCGGTCCTGGATCACAGTGCACTTACAATAGTTTAGCAACCTATTCTGTAAACAAGCTTGGAGACTTTGAGGGGGCAAAAATCAGTTTATGAATCACCTAGTTCAGGTGATGCCTCTGGATAGTCTTTCTCCTGGTAAGCAAAAAAGGCCATTGCTGCTGGCCCAGAGCTCAGGATCACCTTGGGATCTACTGTCATCTAGCACATTCCCTCCAGACTTCCCGTATCTGGACCAACTTAGCAAAGAGATTTTGCACCGTCTGTCATTCAGGCTTCCATAGGTTCTAGGTGCTGTCAGGGCTTCCTCACAAACCAGCAATGTGCTTCTCTATGGTGAATGTTGCCTGAAACTTGCGGATTGTGGACCCATGGAGTGTGCAGATACTGTGAACGTGGTCTATAAAGGGTGCCTGGTCTGTGGCTACCTAGAATCCTCCTGCCACCAGTCTTCTTCAGATAGTCCTAGTTCCACCTGTTGTGATATCTGCAGCATTCCCGAGTGCTGCTGCAGCCCGGAGTCTATGGAATACTAGTGGGAAGGGCAGAAGGTAAGGTGGGCCTATGACGCCCAACTAAGTCAAAAGACTGGAAACAAGACTACAGTCTATCTACGGACTTATTTTTAATAAACTCTTTGGGGAATAACAACACTTTCTCTCTAAACATTCTCTTAAGATACCAGATGATCCTTAAACTGGTGAAACTAGGGACATGTGAGCTACATTATACGGTCATTAAAGACAAATGAGAAAATAAAAATTAAATAAACTCCATTCACATTTTACAATCTTGGCTTTATTGAGTGCATGTCAAAGTTAAGTGTGATGGCAATATGACATGTGTAGAGCTGCCTGGGATTTGGATGCTTCTTCACTCTGCTAGGCAGATGATAATTTTCTAACAATTCTGGAGAGACATCTATTGCTAACCCAGGAGTGTACCCTATAGAAATAGCCATTAAGTATGAAAAAAAATGTTTTATTCAAAACTATGGATTTCTAACTATGAGAAATGGATGCGATTCCAGCACAACGTGAGGGACCAGCAGGGCTGAAGAACAGAGCACAAAAGTCACAGAAGGCAGAGACTGTGTGCTTCTATTTTCCTATTTTCTGGAAGTGTCACCATTTCTACCACCCATTTGTACATAATACTTTTAAAAGATGACTTTTAATTCAGCTTCCTTGTAAAAAGGTAAGGAAAATCAGATTTGATGTGAACTTAAATTCACACTGAAACAGCATTTAAATGAATTCTCTTTAACCACCCAGCCATTTTGCTACTTTTTGGTGAGTAGATAGTCTATGCCAGTCATTGTGAAAAAGTCTTTATTTTAAGAAAAAAGTTTAGTTAACAAAAATTTTTTTTTAACAAATTTCACTTAGCAAAATACACCCAAAAGGAAATCACAGTAAAGAAAGCTTTAAGTCAAGGCCTCACCAATTCCTACAGTATTAGTAATGTGTCTCAATTTTCAAAACTAACTTTTAAAAAGCTTAAACTTAACCTAAGAGATTTTAAATGAAAATAAACTAGAATGAACAAACATGAGAAATGTTCCTCTTTGAATTAGGGATCTAGCACCTTGAGTTTCCCAAAAATCTCATCTCCCCAATGTGTTCATGGTGATATGGTGTAAAAGATCCACATTTGATGTACTTAAAACTAGTTGAAGTCAGATAACATCACCCCTGAAATACGCTACCAAAATATTTAAAAAAAAAAACCAAAAAACTGGAAAGTTTTAGTTTACTCAATATCACATGCCAGAAGAAAGTTTGCATGAGAAAACACTGAAGAGGTAACTTTTTAATCCAGATTTCACAAACTCATGGTGCAAAATGGGTCCCCACAGCTTCTTCTAGAGTAATAACTGCTTTTCATTGCTTGTTGGTTGCCTATGAAAAATTATAACTCAAATGCTTTATAAAATATAAAATTAGTCATATCCAGTCATGCTGTTCTGGCCACTGTAGCTAGCAGCTCCGTAACAGCCACTCACAGATGGGCTCTCAAGGCCACTGTAAGTGGACTGGGCTGATACTCCCATGCCCTGCATCATCTGGCTGCTATATGCCCCATTGCTAGCCCCTGTTGTGGAATTCAAGAAAAGTTCTATGTATCTATGCTGCATGTTGGCCCTGTCTTTGGACATAGCTGCCACAGCTTCTTCATGAGTGGCAAACTCAACATCAGCTTCGCCCGTCACTCTTCCATCAGGGCCAATCTCAATATGGACTCTTACAGGGTTGAGAGGAGAGAAGAAGTTGTAAATGTCATTCTCTGTAGCTTTATACGGCAGCCCTCTCATGTGGACACAGTGTCCAGTGGTACTCTGGACAGTGAACTCGCCATCTCCATATCTGTGGTCATACACCCCCGAGAGACAGTAACTGAGGTCTCTTCCAAACATGTCAGCGGTAAAGCCATAGCCATCGCTGAGACCGCTATACTCCTCATAGCCCCCATAGCCTGCACTGTAAGCACCAGACCTCATCCTATCCAAGCCTGCCTGCTTGACAATGCCAATATATCTCCTGGCTGTACCAGGACGGTCATAGGGCCCTGGCCGCTGTACAGACATAAATTTCAGAGGGGGATCTGAATATGTCCTAACTTCTTCCTGACTGCTCTTGAACACTTCAATATACCTGTGCCCTATTCTCTCCTTGTGCTTTCCTAGAGCCTTCTCAGCTAACTCCTGTGAGGCAAACTGCACAAAGGCTTCCCCTGTAATCTTGCCCTCAGGGTCCACAGGCAATGTGATCCCATTTGGCACGATTTCCAACCCTGAGAAGAACTGAACAATTTCCTCCTTGGTGCATCCAAATGGGAGTCCTCGAAGCCGCACGAAGCCATCATTAGCAGTGTCAGCACTGTTTGGACCACTGTGCTTCAACACCCAATCCATCTCGGTTCTGTGGGACTTGAACACCTCAATGTACCGGTGTCCCATGCTTTCCCTGTCCTTTTTAAGGGCCATTTTCACGTCATCTTCGGATTCAAGTTCAACGAAAGCCTCACCACTCTGCCTGCCTTCTCTAGTGTAGATGAAATGAATGCCTGCGGACCCATCATGAATTATGCAGCCGGAGAGGAAATTCTGCACATCCTCAATAGAGCAGGACCAGGGCAGGCCACGGAGCTTGACCACAAAGCCTTCACCTCCCTCAGGGCCCAGCATCATGGACACTTGGTAGGGCAGACTTCAAATAAACTCAGCTGCTGCTTTTTGTAGCTGAAAAGAAAGCAAAAACTACATAATTTCCCCTTTCATATGTATAAGAAGAACATGCAATAAATACAATTTTCTCCCTTTTACAGCGAAGAAGGATAAGAGAAGTTGAAACACAACACACACACTTGAATTTAAAATTCAATTCCAGGTCTTTCAAAAAACGTACACATTACCTAACAGACTGAGAAAGAACAAACTGGGCCCTGGCCGGCTTGGCTCAGTGGAGAGAGCGTCAGCCCGAGGACTGAAGGGTCCTGGGTTCGATTCTGGTCAAGGGCCCCGTGCCCGATTGGCGGGCTTGATCCCCAGTAAGGGATGTACAGGATGCAGTTGATCCATGATATTCTCTCTCTCCCTTTCTAAAGTAAAATAAAGAGAGAGAATTGGGGAGTGGGGGGTGTTTAAGACCCCTCTATGAGACTCTTTGACATCAAGTAAAAACAAGTGATGAACAGACTAGTTAAAACCACAACAACAGGCTAACATTTCCTTTGGCAGTGGGAATAGGTGTTCTCTTTATAAACAATGCTGCAGGACCCAAGACAGCAATGGCTTGCAGTGAGTGGGTAAGGATCATTTTTTCTAAATTGTCAAATCAAACAAAATGAGTCAAGTGTGAAACCATGATGAAGTCACATCCAGACAAGCAGCCAAGTCCATCACAGAACATTAGTTACATGCATTTCAAATACAGAAATGAAATAAGCTTCTCAGGTTCATATATAAATAAAATCATCACCCTGGCCAGGTAGCTAGCTCAGTTAGTTAGAACATCGTCCCAATATGCCATGGTTGGGGGTTCCATCCCCAGTCAGGGCACATACAAGAATCAACCCTCTCTCCCCCTCTATAATAAATTTTTAAAAAAGTATCAACATAAGCCCTAGCTGGTTTGGCTTAGTTGACAGAGCTTTGGCTTTCGGCCTGAAGGGTCCCGGGTTGTAGGCTTGATCCCCAGCAGGGGGTGTGCAGGAGGCAGCCAATCAATGATTCTCATCATTGATGTTTCTATCTCCCCCTTCTCCCTTCCTCTCTGAAACCAATAAAAATGTATTTTTAAAGGTGTCCACATTAAAAACTTTGGTGGTGGTGGTCGGGAGTATCAACACCACATAATATATATTGTCCGCTTCACTCTGCTGAAGGATAGGAGAAAAACAAACAAACATATACAAGAGGTTGCCCTTCTCATAAGGTGTCATAAAGTACATTGTGGCATCTGGCAGCCAGAGTTCAAGCTGAAACAGTAAAGGTCAAATCCAACCAGAAGGACAGTTTTCTAAAGAGGAGGAACCAAACCAATATATGCATAAGAGACAACAATATTTTTAGTGATCAATGCTCAAAATGGGTACATATAAGGTTATGGAAATTAAATGTTTCATGAAAAGTGTCATTTCACATGAAGTATAAATGCAGCAATTAAAATCAGTGGTGCCCTAGCCAGTTTGGCTCAGTGAATAGAGCACTGGCCCTGGGACTGAAGGGTCTCTGGTTCAATTCTGGTCAAGGGCATGTACCTTGGCTGCTGGCTCAATCCCTGGCCCCGGTCAGGGTATGTGTGAAGGCAACCAATTGATGTCTCTCTCTCCCTCCCACCCCCTTCCTTACATTCTCTCTAAAAATCAATAAGGAAATATCCTCAGGCAAGGACCAATAACAACAAAAACTTGGGCGTATTAGAAAAAGATAAAAATAGAACCTTAGCTCAAATGAAATCACAAAACATCCCTCATAGAATTGAGGTATTTACACTATTAGTGAAAAATATGGACAAATACATAAAAAGAACTCCTAAACTCGCCCAGATGACATCTCTCAGTGGTTGAGCATCAACCTATGAACCGTATATCCAGAATCATATCTGGAATTGGGACTGCCAGCTTTATCTCCAGTGGGGGCAGGCAGGAGGCAGGCAGCCAATCAATGAATCGCTCTCACCACTGATGTTTTTCTCTCTCCTTCTCAGAAATCAATACATACACACACACACACACCTCCTAGTTTTTCTTTAAAACCCACAATTAAAAAAATAAAAAGCACACTGAGGTAATTTGAGCTAAGAAAAAGCAAACTGGTAATAACTGCACCAGTATCAGAGAGAACAAATTATTGACAAGTTACATTTTGATCCATCATTTTCATAATTTAAATTCAGTATAATTTGAGGACTCTGCCTCAAACTCAACGAACCCATCATTACTCTCAGGTGGTCCCATTCTCCACCTTAACCATGCCCTTAAGCCAGTGGTTCTCAACCTTGGCTGCACATTAGAATCACCTGGGGATCTTTTTAAAATCCTGATTTCTGGCCGAAACCGGTTTGGCTCAGTGGAAAGAGCGTCGGCCTGCGGACTGAAAAGGTCCCAGGTTCGATTCCGGTCAAGGGCATGTACCTGGGTTTCGGGCACATCCCCAGTAGGAGATGTGCAGGAGGCGGCTGATCGATGTTTCTAACTCTCTATCTCTCTCCCTTCCTCTCTGTAAAAAATCAAGAAAATATATTTTTAAAAAAATAAATAAATCCTGATTTCTGGGCCTCATCCTCCAGAAATTGTTACTAATGTGGCTTCATCCACGTGATTCTAATGTGCAGCCAAGGCTGAGAACCACTGCCCTAAGTCCTATAAGTAACTCCTGCCTTCAACTATAAAGGCTTCTTACAGTTCTATCTTCAGTCTGAGCAGATTGCATGGCAAAGAATGAGCTAAATAATTCTTTCGTGATCAATGATCCAATTGTCATTTTCTTTTTGTATAGCCCTCATATTTCTAATTCCTATATTATCCCATACCAGGATCTGTTTCTAAACTTCTCTAAGCATAATGACTCAATCTGCTGCTGAAGTGTTCCACGTTAAGGTGACTTTATGTCCCTCTCCCATTCAAAGTCTCAGTGGCTTTCCACTAACATTGGAACACAAACCACAAGGCTTGCAACTCTGGCCTTCCACACACTATCTACTAGTTGGTATCACCCCATAATTTTAAAATGTCTTTATTCCTGTGCCTGAAATGTGCCAGGCTCCCTTGGATTTGACACACAGGGTAATTCTCTCCAAATATATTCCACCAACCTCTGTCTAGCTAAATCCTACTAATCCTTAAAGCCTCAGCGCAAATATGCTGCGGTTCCAAAAGATCTTGCCCTTGCTACAAACTAAATCTTATGATTCTATGCTCCCACAGCATATAGAACGTGTCTTCAAAACTGCATTGGAAGCCTATGTCAGTTCTGTTGGTCATAGCTGCCCCACCCACCAGGTACTGAAGACTGAAGACCAGCAAGGAATTAATTTATGGCCACAAGGGGGAGGGTATCTTCCTCTAGAACAGGGGTGGGGAACCTTTTTTTCCTGCCATGTGGATATTTATATTATTTTGAAGGCATACGAAATTACCAACCTAAAAATTAGCCTGTTCAATTTGGTCAAACATTTAATTAACTCATCCCTAATGCTTTTGGCAGGGCCAGACCAATGATTTCTCGGGCCTTAGAAAGGCCTGTGGGCTGGAGGTTCCCCACCCCTGCTCTAGAAAATGGCAGTCTAGTTAGGCTGAGAAAAAACATGCAGGAAACATAAAAGAACAGGCATTTCATAAGAACCAATTATGCAATTAAACACCACATAAAACTAAACTATTTCCACTTTTGCTTTCATAATCCTCTACACATTTATATTGTTTGCAGAGACAGTACTAAGAACAAGTTTTTCAATTTCACACTCCTAAGGAAATTTTATGCTTGAATATAACACAAATTACATTCCTTAAATTAGCTCACCTTAAAGAACAAGGAGGGATGCCAACAGCCGGAGACACTCCTGGGAGACACGAATTGTCCTAAAAAAGAGCAACATGGCCACCTTGCCTCAGTGCCTGAGAACTCCCCAGAGCAACCAGGTCTGGGGGCTGCCCTCAAGCACTTCAAGGCTTCCCTTTTCATAGGGTAATGCAGAAGATTAACAGCAAGGAAACTCCCACTTGCCTGGAGGCGACAACTCAATTGCCCGATTTCTATACAAAAAACTATCTGAAGAATATTTAAATATCGAGGCGGGTGGAGCAGTTCTCGTGGGGGGTTGGGATGGGGGCGGCAGCGTGTCTTCGCGGGGATGGGCCCCAGAGGAAGTCGCCGGGCTGTAATTCACAAACACCCCGGGTGGCAGCAGAGACACTCAACATTCTTTCCCAGTTTTACCCGACAACTGCACTTCTTATGACCTAACATTAACCTTTTGATTAACTGAGAAGGAATAAGGGGAGGAAGTGTTGAATGAAATACCCTTTTTACAGGAAAAACACTGCCCCCACCCACAGCCACGGGATAAGGCCGCCCCCAAAGGCCTGACTCCGGGCTGAAGTGCAGGAAACATCTGAAAACTAAGCTACAGACAGAACTGGAAGCCCACGTTACCTTCTCTGGACGTGACCTTAAATGTTACCCATTTGCCTTCTCTCACTGTCCTCCTGCGATTATTCAGGAGGCACCATGTGGGGGGAACCTTGTATAAATATAAACTGTTCGTCTAAGACGCTAATCCGGGCCGAGATCCGCACGCCTAACACCGCCCGGCCTCCCGCGAGGCTCCGCATGTGCTCATCGCTCTCCTGGTTCCGGGGACTGCTCACCTCCAGGCGGATCCAATCGAGATAAACCGGGCGCGCCCTCGGGGCGGGCGGGCCGGGCGATTAGGTTTATCTACGCAGTAAACAAGGCGCCAACCGCGCCTCCCACCTTCTGGAAGGTTCGGGACGGGGACTCGGCCCTCCTTCCCAGCGTGTTCTGGGGAGGCCCGAAGGGCATTTCGCCCTCATTTGTAAACTCATTTCAACCCGCAGGTGGCGGCATGCAAGCCAGGCCGTCCGGGCGCCCTAACGACTCGGAAACTCCCATTTCTAAGTCCCAGCCCGCGGGCGGCGCCCCTCGGGGCCACACGGTTGGCTCCTTCCTGTCAAACTTACCGCTGAGGGGAGCAGAGCCGAGGCCGATTTTCATCCAGCGAGCGCGGCTGAGGCCACAGGACCGACGCCGCCGCCTCAGAAACGCAGGGGGCTCCGGGCGAACTGCAGGCGCATCTCCCGGTCGTCGCTCACCTGAAACTGAAACTGCCGGCGGGAGCGCGTTAGTGCGGGCGGAGGCGCCGCCAGGGGCGCGTCGGGCGGTTTCGGCGGGAAGCGTGGCCGCCGTCCCGGACGTGGAGCTCCTGGGGCGACCGGGCACCGGAACAAGGAACGAGTTCGCCCCGCCTCCGACCTGGTGCCCGACAGACCCCGCGGCGGGGCCCGGAGTAACGCCGGAGCCTAGGGCGCCCCAGCCAGCGCCTGGGCGGGGCCAACGGCCGCTTCCGGGGCGGAGCAACTGCGCGCGCGTGAGGGGGGGGGGCAAGCTGAGCGCGCGGGGGGAGCGAATGGGGGGGGGGCCCGAGGGCGGGGAGCGCGGCTCAACCGGACGCGCGGGGATGGGGGGGTGAGGGCACAAGGCCCTAGGCCTCCCGACCCGCGGCGGGAGGGGAGCCCCGGGTCCGAGGGCTACGGGACGACGGGAGGAAGTCCCCGGGCGGCGAGGGGGGGGGGGGTGAAAGAGTTCTCGCGCGGCTCCAACGGGCCTCGGGGCGGAGCTCCCGGTCGAGGGGGGCTTCCCAGGGAGGCCCAGAGGGTTCCCGGACCCGCAGGGAGCCGGCGGCCCCCAGGGCTGGGGCGGAGCTCCGAGTCGGGAACTTCCTGGGACGGTGGGGGTAAGGGTGGGAAAGTTCCTAGGGCGGCAGGGGGGTTAGGGGAACGGCGGGGAAGAGGGGCCCCAACCGCGGGGGTGAGGGTGGCGGGTGGGGGTCGCCCGCTCGCGCGGCTCACCACGACGGGCCGGGGTCCGAGTCCGGAAGGCCGGCGCGCGGCTGCGTCCCGGAGGCAGAGGCCGCGTGACTGGGAGGGCGGCGAGCGGACGCGGGTCACGGGGTGTGAAGGAGGAAGTGCCGGGCCGGCCCGCCAAGATGTCACCAATGGAAACGCGTCCTGCAGGTGCGCCCGGCCCGCGCGGCTGGCCCGGCAGGAAGTGGGAGGGGGCAGAGCGACGAGGAAGTGCGTCCGAGCCTCCGGAGGCGCCGGGAGGAAAGTCCAGAGACCGGGGAGGGGGGGCGGCAGCGAGGTTACGCGGAGGAGACACCGTAACGTTTAAAGGAAACCGCCTCTGAAGCAGGAAGAACTTAGCACGGGAACTAGTGGGTACGCCTCCAGCACCTTGTTCTCTAGACTTGACCAGACTCAAGTCAATAGTTTGCAGTTTTTAGAAGATTAATTTTAAAACACGCAATTCTCAAAACTGTATATCAAACGAGCAGCCACATTTTAGCAACCTTTAAATCCTAATTCAAGTGAACACACTGGAAAACAAGGCAATTGCAGTAATGTGAGTAGCGACTCATATCAGGAATCATAAACTATTAACTGAAAAGTAGAGACAAATGAGCCAGCCCTTCAGCAAATTAACTCCAAAGAAAAAAAATAAAGGGGGCATTTATTGAATAAAAGGAATGTTAAGAGATTTATCAAGGATTTACAATGCATGGGACATTTTTGGATTTTGATTCAAACCGGTAAACACTTATGGGACTGGGGCAATTTAAGAGATATTTGAACATTGACTAGAAATTTGCTTTTAACTATATTTTAGATTTTATAGAATTGTTACGTTTAAAAACAAGGGAATTAATATTTAGAAAGGTATTCTGAAAGTATCTGTGTATGAAATGGTGTGATGGCAGGGATGTGGTTCAAAATTAAGTAGATGGGGGATGTACAGAAAAACTGTCCATAATTGGTAATTGTTGAAGCTGGGGGATAGGATTCAAAATCTAGCCATCCCATCAAAAGTGGGAAACAGACACTAAAAACTCACATAAGTAAAACAATATTCTGAAGAAATTTGTGGAAAGATTATCTACAGAAATGGGTACCTTGACTGCTTCACAAGCATTTATTTCCCTGTAAGTCCTCTTCAAAGTATATCCTCTTGGTAATTTAGTATGTCCGGCATGCATTTTCTCACTTATTGTATTTGAATGTATTTGCTGCAGTTTAGTTTTACATGAGTCTTTTTAGCTTAACTGGTTGGTGACACCGGCAAGGAGGGCGTTAATAATTGATTAATCATGATAATGGTTTCTGCCAGGGAAGGAACAACAAGTACACAATACACCAGGGAGCCTGTTGTGCTAAGACAGAAGGCACCTGAAAGTACCTGCCACAGCTCAACCGAAGAGGAAAGCAGAGTGAGATCATCACACCCTGAAGGTCTGGGGTCTGGTTCGGTATTTTGGACTTTAGATATGGGTGTTGGCCTGCAGACCAAAGGGTCCCGGGTCCGATTCTCTCACACCGATGTGTTTTTCTCACATTGATGTTTCTCTGTCTTTCCCTCTCTTCCACTCTCCCTCAAAATCAATGGAAAAATATCCTCGGATGAGGATTAACAACAAAAAAGTGAAAGGATTTGAGTAATGTGCAGTAGATAAAATAAACCGAACTAGAGTCATTCATTAACCCAGAAATACTGTGCACTTACAACAAGGGTGGGGAACTTTTTTCTGCCAATGGCCATAACAGTCATAATAAAAGAATTAATTTTTAGAAATTCACAAGTGTTTATGAATGAAATAGTGTGATGGCTGGGATTTGATTCAAAATTATCTGAGTGAAATAGATGGGGATGTAGAGAAAACTGTCCATAACTGGAAATTATCGGAGCTGGGTGATAGGATTCAAAACTAGCCGTTTTATGGAAAGTGAGAAATAGACAATAAAGAAATATATGTCTGATCACAAATTCTGAAATGACCAAATACTAGAAAATGAGGATTAACTTACATTAGGGTTCTGAAGAAGTGACATTTAAACAGACCAGAAGCAGAGGTACAAACGTAAAACTCCAATCCACCCCACCCCCACAACCTCCAGCCCCAATAGCTAAGGCAGGGGTCCTCAAACTTTTTAAACAGGGGGCCAGTTCACTGTCCCTCACACCGTTGAAGGGCCGGACTATAGTTTAAAAAAAACTATGAACAAATTCCTATGCACACTGAACATATCTTATTTTGAAGTAAAAAAACAAATATTTGTATTTGCATGTGGCCCGCCGGCCATAGTTTGAGGACCCCTGAGCTAAGGTTTCAAAGTAGAAGTTAGAAAACCATATTAGCCTTTTATTCCTTTGTATATTACTCTACTTATTTCCCCTGATGTTTGTTTTAATTCTTTATAATTTAAAAATGCAACCCTTTGCTAAGATGTTTTGGTTGCTTTGTATAAACATTTTTATTTTGTGGTAAATCCTTTTAATCTTTGTATTCAGTTATTATATGCCTCAATTTCCCAGGAGCTCATGGACTGGAAGTGTGAGAACTCTTATCTAATTTGCACAACATGCAAGTTCCAGATACAAAGCTACCTGAGAGAAGGTGTAGATGGATCATGAAATACCCTAACTTATTTTAAGTGTTTATTGCTATTACTACATTTTTATTCATCAAAGGTCACGATCTGTAAGCAACAGGAAAGCTGTTTTCTATTATCTTTAACTATTGGGCCCTTTACTTTATTTAGAATAACTAAATCTGGAGTTAGAATACACTAGTTTTCCTAAATATTTAGTTATCTAAAGCTGTGTTAACTAAAAAGCAAAAACAGTATAATGTGATGCCAGGTAAATTACATCTATAATGCTTGCATTGAAATTAACTTAAGGGATGAATTTTTATCCAACAGAACAAGCAACCATTGCTCTCTGTTTAAATGTCAATGATTTAACTTTATATAACCAAAACGTATTATATAAACAATCAATATAAAAAATGAGATAGTTTACATTTTTTCATACTAAGTCTCAAAATCCTGTGTGTATTTACACTTGCAGCCCTACTCTATTTGGACTAGTACATTTCAAGTGCTTCCTAGCCACACGTAGCTAGTACCTACCATAGTGGACATTGATCTATATCGTGATTTCCAACCTGTTCATCTCATGGCTCACAAACTGATTTTAAAAGATAGGTATAATTTTGACTCATCCACACAGGACGGCTACTGTTGTGTTGGCTGATGTCATTTTTTTATTTGACACTATAAGGGAAAAATGGTCAGTGCCCCTGACTCACTCTCTCTCTCTGAAATCAATAAAAATAAACACTGCTATTAAGACTTCCCTTGCTAAAGATAAAATCTGTTCTCAATTGAGGGGAAAAATTCATCACTTGTATTAACTGGTAGTACTCTCCCCCATAGTAAGAAATGCTATTCTAGCCTAAGAAATGGAAGTGAGGAGGGGAGACCTTTGCTAAGAAGATAATCTCCCCGTTACCCTACCCCCTAACCTTCCTGTAGTTCTCTCTCCTGAAGCGAGCAGCTCTGGGGTGGGCTTAAAGGCCTCAGGAGGGCTGTGGGTGACACTTATGATCTCCAGGGAGAACTGTGCAGCACATGCCCACAGCCTCAAGGTGTTCCTTCAGGGAGCCTAGAGCTTCCTCCTGGGGCTCCGTGGAGAGTTATCTTGTCAGGTCCCATGCAGCTGCCACAGGAGTGGCGACGCTGTAGCACCTTGTGCTCAATGTTCACTGTTCAGGGACCACACAGCACACTATCCATGGGAGTGAACAGAGCCAAGAGAAGGGAAAGAACATGACAATGCACCTGAGGGGCTTCCAGCACCGGGAGAGAATACCACACACAGGAAAACAGCTTACAGCAGCAGTTTTCAGAGCACAAAAAGTGCTGGGCAAAACCGTAATATTAACAGAAAAAACGAGCACTTTCAGACAATCAAATGCAGAATTAGCTTTCCAGTACTAAAAATTGAGTTGAAATATTTTGGGTGTATTGAGTTAATAAAAATACATTAAAACAATTAAAATAAGAGTGTGATAGGAATTTGTAATATTCATACTAGGTGAGAATTTTTGAAGAGGTATACTGTCAGGGGAAACTAAAAGGAGTTCAGAATTTTTCATTTCAGTTTTGCATTACCAGCCCACCATTAAAAAAATATTTTTTTAATCTATTGATTTTAGAGAGGGGGAGGGGAGAGAAACATCGATTTGTTGTTCCCTTTCTTTACCCATTCACTGGTTGATTCAGGTATGTGCCCTGACCGGGGACTGAACCCACAACCTATCAGGACTATGCTCAACTGAGCTACCTGGCCAGGATCCCCTCACCCCCACCTAATCATCACAATTTCTCTATAAATTGAGAACAGGGAAAACTTTCCTGACCATGTCTCAAAAAACAGAATAGGGGGGAAATAACATCAAATCTCATTACATTAAAAACCAAGCCACCTCTGTATGGCTAAAACCACTATAAGCTAAGCAAAAATACCAATGATAAAATGGGAAAGATATTTGCAATTTATTTCCCAAGTGTTAGTAATAAACAGCTTCTAAAAAGACACAAAATGTCCAACAATCCAGACAAAAAGGCTTACACATGAAATGATGCTCAACTTCATCCATATAAGACAAACTCAAATTTTAAATGAAATAACACTTGAAATACCTATCATATTGATAATAACAGAATTTTGCTAACAAATATCCCTGGCAAGGTTGTAGATAATAAGCAGGAACTCTCCAATACTGTTTGTGGAAATATTAAATGGCTCAACCCTTATGGTCAAAGAGGGAAAAGATACCCACAAAGGCTATTCACTGCAGCACCACTTCTAACAGAGAAAGACTAGAAACAACCCAGTTACCCATCACTAAGGATCCAGTTGATAAACTTTGGTGGATCCACTTAATGAAGTATTTATTGTACTTTAAACCAAGGAAGCCAAGAACCAATGTGAAGAGCTCCCACTGGCCAAAAATTGGATTAATTTGAGCCAAGAATAAAACCTATCATGGGTAAAAATACAGACTCTGTTAAAATTCATAATGGTACCAGAAAAACTGTCTTTGGCACATGCTAGGGACTGAGTTCATTATGCGGGATATCGATAAACAGGAATAAAAAATGTAACCGCCAGCTAGCCCATTTGGTTAAAGCATCATCCCAATACTCCAGGGTTGTGGTTTGAAACCTGGTCAGGGCATATATAAAAATCAACCACCCTAGCTGGTTTGGTTCAGTGGATAGAGGGTCAGCCTGCGGACTGAAGGGTTCCAGGCTCAAGGGCACATGCCTAGATTACAGGCTCCATCCCCAGTGGGGGGTGTGCAGGAGGCAGCCAATCAATGATTCTCGCTCAGCATTGATGTTTCTACCTCTCTCTCCCTTTCCCTTCTCTGAAATCAACAAGAAATATATTTTTTTAAATCAACCAATGGCCAGGCCGGTGTTGCTCAGTGGTTGAGCATCAACCCAAGAACCAGGAGGTCATAGTTGAAGTCCTGTCAGGGCATACGCCCAGGTTGTGGGCTTAGCTCGATCCCTGGTAGAGGGCATGAAGGAGGCGAGGCAGCCAATCGACGTTTCCCTCTCACACTGATGTTTCTCTCTCGAAAATCAATAAAAACATATCCTCAGGTGAGGATTAAAGCAAATATTTTTTTCAAAAAGATATAATCTACCAAATATAAGGTGTGCTCTTATTTGACTACCAATTCAAACCTACCAACTGTATAAAAATATTTATTAATCCTGGCTGGTGTGGCTCAGTGGTTGAGTACTGACCCATAAACCAAGTTTCAGGCTCAATACCCAGTATTTAAAAATGTATTATAGAAAAGAAAGATCCGAGTCCCAGTCCCAGCTGTGTCACTGAACAAAGTGACTTCTTGTCTCCTGGTCTCCATTTTCTCATCTGTAAAATGGGGCTAATGGAATATCCCCGTATAGCCTGGTCATGAACGTGTGATTACAAAGAGTGAGTGCCAAGGCTCAGACCCAGGGGAGGTTGGCAGGAAGTTACCTTTGTGGAAGGGGGTCCTCCTCCCATTTCTGTAGCCCCTCCAGGCATCTACCCTGTCTCCACATTCTCCTTCACAGTTTTGGCCATAAATAAGGACTAACTCTTCCACTTAATCTTTTTCCTTAAGTCAATCAGCATTTTCACTTGAATATTTTGTTTAATGGGAGCTTTGTAGCAAGACTCAAGTGAAAACCAATCACTTGTCAAAGTGACTAAAATAACTTGGAAATAACAAATCTAATCAATTTACAGCAATGCATACAGGTACATGAGTTCCCCAAAGCAAGGACGGACTCGCCCAACACTAGTGATAGAGCAATCAATCTCTCCCAATATTAACTCACTTTATTATTTTGGGGGGCAGGGGGAAACGGAGTAGGCACATATGAGGTCACATTTTTTGTTGTTGTTAATCCTAACCCCAGGATATTTTTTTCCCATTGATATTTAGAGAGTGGAAGGAAGAGGGAGGCACAGAGAAACATGGATGTACCTTCTCCCACATACCGACCGCCTGGGATTGAACATGCAACTGAAGTAGGTGCCCTTGATGGGAATCGAACCCGTGACCCTTCAGTCCGCGGGCCGAGCTCTAACCACTTAGCGTCGGCTAGAGCATATTCACTATTTTAAGATGAAAAATCTTGTCTAAAAATTAGCACTGAAAACACCAATTTTCACGGACATCCTAATGTATTGTCTAACCGGAGAACCCAAAGTATTCTCATTACTGGAAATTCAGAAACAAGTTAACTTTTAAAAAACGTGGCTAAAATAGTGAGAATTACATTAAGATCGGTAGTTTCAATGACATTTTGAATGAAAAGATTATTTGCAGTTTTCAAAATTCTCCCTGCTCCACCAGGTTCAGGGCGCCCAAAGGCCTCCCCTAACCTCCGCGTTTCCGCTTCCCACCCTCCCACCGCGCGGGGCCAGGAGGCCGCGGCACCGCCTTGCTCCGCGCGCTCGCGGGCTGCTCTCCCGCCGCACACGGGCCGCCGCAAGCAGTTGTGAAACACGGAAAGGGAAGCACGTTCGCTCGTCCCGGGCTTCCAGGCGAGGAAACTGCTGGGAGGCCGTCCAGCGTGAGGCAGGCGGGGCCCACCGGACGCCGGGGGGCGCTCTCGCAGGCGCCCGAGAAGGGGCGGGGGGCTCTCCGGGGCCTGTGACCGCCCAACCGCTTCCATAAAGAATAAAGAGACCAGGGGAGTCGTACCCCGCGACTTGTCCGGCGTCGCCCAGGCCACCGGCGCCCGCTTTGGTGAACCACGCCGAGCACGGGAGGCAGAGGGCGCCGAGAGCGTCCAGAAGTTTCTTAGACGCAGCCAAGAATCAGCAAATATATTCAAAGACACAAAGAAGTCAAAGACGAGAAAAAAGAAACGGCCGATGGCACAAGCTTGCTCATAAAAAGTGTGGCAACCAGGCAAAGACAACGAGACCAAAGTCAGCCAAAACGCAGACACAATACCTCTCGGGCAGGAGACCAACGCAGACAGGCGCTCAGGGCACGCACGCCGCACAAAGAGGAAGAAGGCCGGCCGCAGACACCGAAAGCCGAGGCCTGACGAGCGGGAACGTGGGAGGGGGCGGAGTCAGGCCCAGCCCTTCGCGGGCACCTCCCCAGCGCTCCCAGCCACGTGAAGGCACGGCTTCCACTTTAAACCTCCCTCTCCGCCGGGCGCGGCGTCCGCACCCTACTCCTGCCTGGCCGGGGCGCTCGGCGCGGCTCTCCCGGGAGGCCGCACGAGGCCTTCCTTTCCTCCATTGCTGCAGGCCCTGCTTCTCCGGACCCCACACCTCAACCCCGAGGTCTGGTCCCAGAGTACAAGGCCCTTGACCTCAGGCCCACCTCTCCCAAAGCCAAATCTCTGCCCGCCACCCTCACCCCGTAGGCTCGGCCCTTGACACTCGGCCCCAGATGGATATCTCCTTGTGCGGCCCTTGACCTCCACCCCTCGATCCCCACCAGCGGAAGACCCAGACTCTGGTTGGTCCCGAGTCTGCGGCCCTTGACCTCAGATCCTGCCTCCCCGGACCCCAGATCTCAGCCCTGCCACCCCACCCCCAGGGGGCGCTATCCCCAGCCGGTCGTCAGACCTTCCGCCCGTCCCGGTCCTCACCTCGGGCTCCGAGTCGTCCACGCTCCCTTCTCTGCTTCACATCCGGCACCTCGGTCGTCCCCCTGAGCACCTAGAGGAGGGTGGAACGCAGGACACTTGGCAGTTGTAGGGGAGGCAGTTGAGGCTTGTTTACCATCACCATGGAAACCCCTGGCTGAGCGCCCTGGGCGGGGCTTCCCGGAGCGGTACAGGCCCAAGTCCACAACTAGCGCCCCTTGTGCGCACGCAGCGCTTCACGCTGCTCTCGGCCCCGCGCCCCGAACCCGGGAGCTGCAGCCCCGGCACCCGCGCCCCCACCCTGCTTCTGCCTGCCGGCGCGACCCCTGCTCGGTTGCCCCAAGGAATCCCACCTTTTCCAGGAGGACGCGACGCAGTCCTACTTCCACGACGGAACCGGAAGGACGCAAAAAAGCAGCGGGGCGGGGCCTCCACGGCGGGCATCCGGGAACCCGGACCAACAAGTCGCCATTGTGTCGCGCCCGAAGCGGAGCCGGGGATTGGTCAGCCGGACGGGGGCGGGGCCCGCGGCGGGGGCGGGGCGAGGAGGGGGGCGGCGGGCCGCAGGACCACGGGAGTTGGGCGCGGCGGGAGAACCCGAGCGCTGAGTCTCTGAAATACTGACAGGAGGGCCGCCCAGCGAGCCCCAAGGACGCCGGGCTGAAGACCCGCGCGAGAGGAGAGAGCCGTTTCCTGCCGAGGAGGAACGAGGAAACTGAAAACACCGGATAAAGGCTGCTCTGGTGGCAGGATTTAGGGGGGAATTAATTGCTTAGAGATTAGCTCTTGGGCTGAAGCCCCCCAAAGCCTCGGAAGCCGCAGGGGGAACGCGGGCTTCTCGGTTACCGAGCACGGAGCCCACAGGCTGGCTGGGAGGACTGCCCGCCCGAGGCAGCGCAGCAGATTGTTCGCCGTATGTTCTAGAATGAGTGATTATTACCACTTCTGGGACACTTCATAAAGAGGATAAAATCAGGCAGTCGTCAGGTTCAGCAGGCTATTTTAGAGTCACCAGTTCAGTTAAGCCGTGCTTGGAATAGTGTCAGATTTTGACTGGCCAAGGAGGATAGAGGAGCACAGATTGTCACGAGAACTTTCCGAGAAAGAAAACATTGGAAGAATAGGGCAGGAGTAGTCAGAGGAAGGTGACAACGAGGCAAAATTATAGGAAACAGGTCCTACAAAACTCGGGTTTTTGTTTTGTTTTTTGGTTAATCCTCACCCGAGGGTATTTTTTCATTAATTTTTAGGGAGAGTGGGAAAGACAGAAACATGGATGTGAGAGAAATACATGGATGGGTTGCCTCCTGCTTGAGCCATGACCGTGGCCCCAGGCCAGGGAGGAGCCTGCAACCAAGGTATGTGCCCTTGACCAGAATCGAGCCCGGGACCCTTTGGTCCTCCGGCTGATGCTGTATCCACTGAGCCAAACCAAGTAGGGCCAAAACTCAGGCATTTTTAAGAAATCCCACAATGATTCCATCACAGCTATAGAAAAATATGTTTCTGGAGAGAAAATGCAAGAAGCTAATCTGAAGCAAATATTACAATTATACGAAAATAGTAATGCTGCCAAATTTGGACTGTGAAACCAGGTCCAAGAAGGTATATTTATGCAGTTCATTAGGAGGGACTCTGAGCCAAATGGGCTATTTGAACCCATAAAGTTGGACAGTTCTCTATTTTTCATCAATGATGCAGTAATCCTTTCTTTTTAAAAAGTAAATTTTTCCCTTTATTTTGTTATTTTCCATCACTGTTTATCCCCCATATCCTCATCAGAGCTGTCTGCCTGTTCTCTATGAGTCTGTTTCTATAATTTGTTCTTTCTCTGGCGTATATTACTTAGCATGATGTTCAAATAAAGTTATTTGTGACAGTACCTTAAGGAGACCCAAGCGAGACTCCACTTAAAATTTGTAAGCATGAGCTTGAGTGCCCTTGTCCACCGCTCCGTTGTGTTCAGGTGGGTTCTGATGGAGTAGAATTCGTCACTGGCTCCGGGGTCTTCTATCAGCCCCTTCTCCACATGGATCCTTTGCAGAGAGCTGGCTCGCCTTTCTCTGCTTCCTCCTTGACCTGCTGCATGTAGTCCAGGAAGGCCACCATCGCCTGGTCAAACTTGTTATCCAAGAGAGCACTTTTCCCCCTCGGTGCAGAACAAGGGCAGCTCAGCGAGGTCCTCTGTTAATGACCTCAGATACAAGTGGTTTCTGCAGAGGATGAGTTGCTCTGAAACTGCAGACCAATTGTGTTAGACGGGCCATAAGCAGCAAGGCTGTCAACCCCCAGCCTGCATTGATCTCACTCCAGCAAACAGGACAGTGGGGACACAGCCCAATCTGAAGTTACTGATGATGGCCAAGGGGCCATCATCACAGATCTTAGCCAAGCTATCTGGGTCTGAGAGTACGTACTCCACAATCCACAGCTCATCCTGTAGTTCTAATTGCAATTTACTATAGTCCCTATGGCACTGCCTTTCCTGCTGTTCCAGTGCCTCAGTCTCAGCCTGGGCTGCCTCCAGAGCCACAGCTGCCCTTTCTCGGTTCTTCTCCACCTCCTCCAACTCCTGGACCAGCCTCGCTTCCTCCAGCTCCACAACCTTCAGCTCCTTCTGCAGTGCCTCCGTCTCGTCCTCACTTAATCCATCTCTGGTCTCCAAACAGCATTTGTAGTTCTAACTGTCAGATCCTGAGCTGGGCGTCCAGCTGCTCCAAAAGACTGTCAGTACAGTCCTTGCACAGGGTTGGTCCAGATCTTCACCAGAAAGGATGTAAAAAATGCCCCTCATGGCTTTTTGGATGCTACTGAGAGTCCCCCAGCAGGGTGAAGTTGCTGGGACTGTACCTGGGCATCTTGCCATTAACAGGGAGGGTCCAGCCATAGGCACTATCCTGTAGCTTTGCAACATCTGTCTCCACCCTGGAAGTAGAGCCTTCCTCCAGAGTTTCTCCTGCGTGCCCCTGAGCTGAAGGGAACTTCGAAGCTGCAGGTTGTTGGCTGAGGTCTCCCTGGACCAAATCAGCTTCAGGGGCTGGTGGTAGCACTGGCAAATGAAGCAGACGAAGGACATGGTGGAGGTCTTGACTTTCACCGTTGATCCTAAGTTTCTCTAGTAATCCTTGTAGTCTAGTGAGACTAGGGCCTTGGCCTGGTTATGAACATACTCCTAGTTCAAGGGAGCTATCCCAGGCGGTCACTATGATGTTTTTTCTTCTTTTTCTGTTGTTTATTTCTGGAATTTATTGGAATAACATTTGTTAATAAAATTATATAGGTTTCAGGTGTACAATTCTAGAATACATCGTCCGTATATAGTGTGTTCACCAAGTCAAGTCTCCTTCCATCATAATTTATTCCCCCTACACCCTCCACGCCCCTTTGTCTCTGGCAATTACTGTACTGTTGCCTGTGTCAGTGAGATTTTTTTCCTTTAAATCTCTCCACCTTTTTCACCGGACCTGCAGCCCCCTCCCCTCTAACAGCTGTTAGCCTGTTCTCTATATCTATGAATCTGTTTCTATTTTGTTTGCTAGTTTATTTTGTTTACTGGATTGCATATATGAGTGAGATCAAATGGTACTTGTCTTTCTCTGACTGGCTTATTTCACTTAGCATAATGCTGTCCAGGTTTATCTATGCTGCCACAAAAGGTAAGATTTCCTTTTTTACAACTGAGTAGTACTCCATCATGTAACTGTACCACAGCTTTTTTATCCACTCATCTATTGATGAGCACTTGGGCTGCACTGTGGGGTTTTTTAGAGGCAAGTGCCAGCACAATCACTAGAGCCACAGATCTCTGGCCTTTTCCACAAATGTCTGGCCCATCTCACCAACTGTAGAATGCTTGCCCACACACTTGGTCTACATGGACCACTTCAGCTATGCCATAGGGGCCTCCACCCTTTTTTTTAAACCTTTGTGTCCACAAAAGTATCTCCCCCAAGCTCTGAAACCTAAAGAGATGTTTTCTGATTCTTGACAGTATCTGCCCAGAGAAGCACCTTTAAGGTCTATGGTTCAGAAACTCGAAACAAATGAAGGTCACCCCAAGCTATATTCTTGTGGGAAGCCGCCTATTGTCTTCACTAGCAGACAGGTGTGGACAAGGAACCCGGAAGGCTGGTGACCCTTGAAGCCCTGGCAAAGGTCAGAGCTATGCATCCACTGTTTAGTTGAGACAATGGTAGCTGAAGCAACTTCCCCACCAAATAGTCATGTAAATCCTTACTGATAAGATAGGCTGCCTGTTACTGGAACTTGTCTGCCTAAGGGCTATGGGTGGATCCCAAACTGAATACAAAGAGCACAAGAGAGTCCATCCTCTTGGGATGGGCTCTCGCCTGGCCCCCCAATTTCCAAATTGTTGTCTCATCTCATTTGTGTGCAGCCCCACTTCCAGATCCTGAACCCTGAACCACGCAGGACGTGGGGAGACCACACACATTTACACATATTCTCTTACAGATTGACCTGCCTGTTTATTCCCTGTTGTTTATATCAGTAGATTAGCACAAATTTAATATCTTTCAATAAATGTTTTGTTTTAAAATAAGCTCCTCTCGCCCTAACCGGTTTGGCTCAGTGGATAGAGCGTCGGCCTGCATACTCAAGGGTCTCAGGTTCGATTCCGGTCAAGGGCATGTACCTTGGCTGCGGGCACATCCCCAATAGGGGGCATGCAAGAGGCAGCTGATCGATGTTTCTCGCTCATTGATGTTTCTCTCTATCCCTCTCCCTTCCTCTCTGTAAAAAATCAATAAAATATATTTTTAAAATAATAAAATAAAATAAGCTCCTCCTGGAAACCACTAATCTGTAACAAGTGATACAGAGGTATTGTTTAGGGTCTATTAAAATTTTCTAGTTAACCCCTAAAAGAACACTGTACACATTAAACGTTGGCCAAGGAGCGTGTCACTGGGTAGGCAGAATCACCATAGCTCAGTGAAGGCTCTTAATTAAAATCGCAGTATCTGTCGCACAGCAATAACAATAGCTAACTTGTATTGCACCTTCACTGTGCTTTGCACCATTGTGAATACTTAATCACATTTAAGCATAGCAACGCAACAGTAGATGGTATTACTATCATCCCAGTTAGTGGAAGAAAACTGAGGTACAGTATCATTAAGGTAACTTTCCTAAGATCACTCAGCTTGTAGGTGACAGATCTGAGCATGGAGCTGAGTCATTCTGGTTACAGAATCTGGACTATTAATTGTTAACACTCTTTTTGTTGTTGTTGTTAAAGGTATTTTATTGATTTCAGAGAGGAAGGTAGTGGAGAGAGAGAGAGAGAGGAACATCAATGATGAGAGAGAATCACTGACTGTCTGCCTCCTGCATGCCATATATTGGGGTTTGAGCCCACAACCCAGGCTTGTGCCCTGACCAGGCATCGAACTGTGACATCCTGATTCATAGGTTGATGCTCAACCATTGAGCCATGCCAGCCCGGCACTGTTACACTCTTGAACCCAGGGAGGGATAGAAATTTTAGGCTGATTCACAAACCCTCTCTTTCCCATCTGAGAGAAGGAAAGGATGAAGTGAGAAAGCAACTTGAAGTGCCCAGCTACAGTATAGGTTCGGTCCAAATGTAATGCATCTTCTTGAGGCCAGGTGCTCTACTAGGTAGAGATAAGGAATAAGATAACCCAGCTGGGATGCAGGCAAGTTCAGTCACTACCTCATCTAGTTAATTTTTCTCTTTTTTTTTAAAATACTTTTTATTGATTTCAGAGAGGAAAAGAGAGGGAGGGATGGATAGATGTTGGGGTCCAGCCCCAGCAGGTCCAGGGGTTCCCAAAGGTGTGGACGGAGTCGGCAAAGAAGGAATGACAGGGAGGCAGTGTTCAGTTGATCAGCATAGTTGGGTTCTGTCTTTATTGTCCTGTTACATCTGTATTTATTCCAGTTGATTTTAATCCTATCCATTCTATTCCAAAGGTTAGGGCGTTTGTTATCTCCACTCCAAGGTCACTACTCTACTGTTCTGTTAAGATACAAGGAAGTAACTGAAGGAGATTATCCTAAGTAAAGATTATGTAGTTTAAGCGTGATTGTTCGTAGTTAAAGTGATTACCCGCCTGGCACTTAGTTAAGGGTTTTACGGATTTATTCCCTTCCTTAGTCCTGTTAATCCCTAACTCCAGGGAAAAAATCCCCACCTGGGGAAACAACCTTTCTCGGGGAGGTGGTCCTGTTTAAAACACATAGCGCTAGGAGGGGGAGCAAACATATGCCATATACGCCAGGTCCCTTGAAACATAAGCTGTGCAGATGTTTCTTCCCTGCAGCGACTGTGTCAAGCAGCAAGGGTGGACCACCGGCTTCCGGCAGATAGAAACATCAGTGATGAGAGAGAATCATTGATTGGCTGCCTCCTGCATGCCCCCTACTGGGGATTGAGCCTGCAACCCTGGCATGTGCCCTGACTAGGAATCAAACCATGACCTCCTGGTTCATAGGTCGACACTCAACCACTGAGCCATGCCAGCCGGCTAGTTAATTTTTCTTGATCAATATAGAAAAGTGCACCTTTGAAGCAGCACCAATTCTTATTCAAGAAGTAAGTCATCACCTGGTTTGCAATTCTTTCAGGAACTTTACAGTTCTTTCAAACAGCACTTTGTGTTAAATTGTGAAAGAGGAGTTATTGCACACACCCCCCCCCCCCCCTGAGCTTGATGGTTACTTGTTGGATTGGTTTCTTTGTGTAGCAAAAGACTGCAGGTGGAGACGGGCTAGTATTGAGTATCTGCTCGCTCTTTGACCACTTCCTCAGCAGACCAAGCCTGCAACAAGTCCTGACTTGGATAATAGTGAGCTAAGGGACTAGCTAGCTCTCTCCATTGTGAATTGTCAACTTTAGCCTAATCATAAGTTTTTCTGCCCAAAAGTATGTAGATCCCTTCACTTACTGGGGCCTCAGAAAGTCAGAAAATCATTTGGATTAAGATATGCTGTAATATCCTATCTAAGAAAGAGGGAATATGCTAATTGACCCTCATGCTGTTGCAAAGATGGCGGTGTCCACAGCCAATAAGGAGGAAATATGCTAATTGACTGTCCCACCCTCATAGATGGCGGCATCCACAGACAATAAGGAGGGAATATGCTAATTGCCATGCCCTCAAAGATGGCGATGCCCACAGCCACAAGATGGCTGGCAGGGGAGAGCAATTGTGGGCAATCAGGCCAGCAGGGGAGGGCAGTTAGGGGCGACCAGGCCAGCAGGGGAGGGCAGTTGGGGGCAACCGGGCCATCAGGGGAGTGGTTAGGTGTCAATTGGACTGGCAGGGGAGTGGTTAGGGGGTGATCAGGCTGGCAGGCAGAAGCAGTTAGGGGCAATCAGGCAGGCAGGCAGGCGAGCAGTTGGGAGCCAGCAGTCCGGGATTGTGAGAGGGATGTCCAACTGCTGGTTTAGGCCCAATCCCAGATTGAAGAGGGTGCAGTCTGGGCTGAGAGACATTCCCCTCTTCCCTAGTCCACGAATTTTGTGCACCAGGCCTCTAGTGTCAATTATAAAACTGGAAGGAAGAAAAGGATGTGTTGGGTGAAATGCAGCTTGCAGCGTCTCTGTGCCTCTTTTTTTGTTGTTTGTTTTTTAATGTTTTTATTGATTTAAGAAAGGAAGGGAGAGGAAGAGAGAGATAGGAACATCAATGATGAGAGAGAGAATCATTGACCGCCTGCCTCCTGTATGCCCCCTAAAGGAGATTGAGCTCGCAATCCAGGCATGTGCTCTTGACCAGAATCGAACCTGGGACCCTTCACTCCACAGACCCATGCTCTATCCACTGAGCCAAACCAGCTAGGGCTGTTCCTCTTTGTTTTAGTAACTTCCATTTAAAAAGTTATTGAATATTTGCTCAGCCAGTGTTGCTCAGTGGTTGAGTACGGACCCCTGAACCAAGAGGTCACAGTTCTATTCCAGGTCAGGGCACATGTCCGGGTTGTGGGCTTGATCCCCAGTAGGGGGTGTGCAGGAGGCAGCTAATCAATTATTTTCTCTCATCATTGATGTTTCTATCTCCCTTCTCTAAAACCAATAAAAATATATTTTTTAAAAGTTCTGGGATATTAGGACATACAGAAAGTTTACAGACATTGTACAAATGTAAGAGATATTGACTTTGATTTTTTTAGAGACAAAGGGAGGGAGAGAGAACCTTGATGTGAGAGAGAAACATTGGTTGGCTATCTCTCATATGTGCCTGACCAGGGATGGAACCTACAACCTGGGAATGTGCCCTAACTGGGAATTGAACCTGCCATCTTTTGGTGTATAGGATGATGCTCCAACCTATTGAACCACATCAGCCAGGGCAGCCACTGACATTCTGAGTTGACTATTTCCTTTCATTGTTTTTGAACAAGAAAATTACAAATAAATTTGGGGTGCTTTTCAACTCTGCAAAAACTATTATCATACAATTTTTAAGTGATAAAATATTTCAAAATTTGAGAAAAAATTTGAAGATAACATAGCCAGTGGGGAGTATTAAAGTTTTGTGATCTGAGAAGTAACAAAATGTGTGGGTCATTTACATAAATTTATTTTAAGAGTATTGCTGTAATATATTTTGTGTGGGTAGGTGTGGCTTTTTTTAAAAAAAAATCTATTTTTATTGATTTCAGAGAGGAAGGGAGGGGAAGAGAGAGAAACATCAATGATGAGAGAGCATCATTGACTGGCTGCCTCCTGCTTGCCCCCTACTGGGGATCAAGCCCACAACCCAGGCCTGTGCCCTGACCAGAAATCCAACCGTGACCTCCTGGTTCATAGTTGATGCTCAACCACTGAACCACGCCGACCAAGCTGTAGTTTAAACTTACATTTCTCTGATAATTAGAGATGTTGAGCATCTCTTCATATGCCTATTGACCATCTGTATGTCCTCTTTGGAGAAGTGTCTATTCAGGTCCTTTGCCCATTTTTAATTGAATTGTCTTCCTGGTATTGAGTTGTATGAGGTCTTTATATATTTTGGAAATTAACCCTCATACAGCAAGCTCCCATTTAATTTTTTAAATATATATTTTTTAAAAATATATTTTATTGATTTTTTACAGAGAGGAAGGGAGAGGGACAGACAGTTAGAAACATCGATGAGAGAGAAACATCAATCAGCTGCCTCCTGCACACCTCCCACTGGGGATGTGCCCCCAACCAAGGTACATGCCCTCGACCGGAATCGAACCCGGGACCCTTCAATCCACAGGCCGATGCTCTACCCACTGAGCCAAACAGGTCAGGGATAAATATATTTTTTAATTGATTTCAGAGAAGAAGAGAAAGGGAGAAAGAGATTGAAATATCAATGATGAGAGAGAATCACTGATTGGCTGCCTCCTGCATGACTCCTACTAGGGATGGAGCCGGTAACCTGAGCATGTGCCCTGACCAGGAATCAAACCATGAATTCCTGGTTCATGGATCAACACTCAACCTCTGAGCCACACAGGCTGCACTCTTTTTTCATTTTGTTAGTAATTTCTTTTGCAATGCAGAAGCTTTTTAGTTTGCTGTGGTTCCATTTGTTTATTTTTCCTTTGTTTCTCTTGCTCTAGGAAATGTATCAGTGAAAATTCTGCTGCAAGATGTCTGAGATTTTACTGCCTATATACTTTTTCTTGGATTTTATTTTATTTTATTTTATTTTATTTTATTTTATTTTATTTTTTTTGTCATAGAAACGTAGGTTTATTTCGATAGAGACATGCTGAATACATGGGCTGAAATAAATGAGTCACCGTTAACATAAAGTAATAGAACATTTTAATAGAAATTAACATTTTTTCTTGAACATTAACTTACCAGACACTGAATAGCTGCACAAATTAATAAGCGTCACGAAAATAAACCTATTTTTCTTGTTCTCCGAAAGCAAAATATTTCCTGTTGTGCACACCAAACAAGTCAGTCCAAGACTAATGACGTGCTAATATTTTTTTTTTAATCTTTTTTTTTATTTTATTTATTTATTTATTTATTTATTTTTAATTAAATCTTTATTGTTCAGATTATTACATTTGTTCCTCTTTTTTTTCCCCCCATAACTCTCCTCCTCCCAGTTCCCGCCCCACCCTCCGCCCTCACTCCCCACCCACTGTCCTCATCCATAGGTACACGATTTTTGTCCAGTCTCTTCCCGCATCTCCCACACCCCTTTCCCCCCCAGGAATAGTCAGTCCATTCCCTTTCTATGTCCCTGATTCTATTATAATCAACAGTTTATTCTGTTCATCAGATTATTTATTCACTTGATTCTTAGATTCACTTGTTGATAGATGCATATTTGTTGTTCATAATTTGTATCTTTACCTTTTTCTTCCTCTTCCCCTTCTTAAAGGATACCTTTCAGCATTTCATATAATCCTGGTTTGGTGGTGATGAACTCCTTTAGCTTTTCCTTATCTGTGAAGCTCTTTATCTGACCTTCAATTCTGAATGATAGCTTTGCTGGATAAAGTAATCTTGGTTGTAGGTTCTTGGTATTCATCACTTTGAATATTTCTTGCCACTCCCTTCTGGCCTGCAAAGTTTCTGTTGAGAAATCAGCTGACAGTCGTATGGGTATTCCCTTGTAGGTAACTGAGTTTCTTTCTCTTGCTGTTTTTAAGATTCTCTCTTTATCTTTTGCTCTTGGCATTTTAATTATGATGTGTCTTGGTGTGTTCCTCTTTGGATTCCTTTTGTTTGGGGTTCTCCGCGCTTCTTGGACCTGTAAGTCCATTTCTTTCACCAGGTAGGGGAAGTTTTCTGTCATTATTTCTTCAAATAGGTTTTCAATATCTTGCTCTCTCTCATCTTCTGGCACCCCTATAATTCTGATGTTGGTACGCTTGAAGCTGTCCCAGAGGCTCCTTACACTATCCTCGCATTTTTGGATTCTTTTTTCATTTTGCTTTTCCGGTTGGGTGTTTTTTGCTTCCTCGCATTTCAAATCATTGACTTGATTCTTGCGCTCCTCTGGTCTGCTGTCGGGAGTCTGTATAATATTCGTTATTTCAGTCCGTGTATGCTTAATTTCTAGTTGGTTCCCCAATATAAGATCGAGGGTCTTATTAGTTTTCTTGTAGATCTCATTAAGTTTATCGACGGCTTCTAAACAGTTCTTGAGAGACCTTAAAAGTGTGGTTCTGAACTCTATATCTTCCATTGACAATTTTGTCCTGTTTCTTTGTCTCCGCATTTTGTTATGCTTCCTTGGTGCACCCCCTAGTGGTCTTTGTTCACAGTCTTATAGTTAAATCTTGATTGTTGTAGCTAATTCCAGGGAGGGTTTGACCTCCAGGCCAAGTGGCTATGAGAATCAGCTGTGTCAGCAGTGAGAGAACTTCTGTCCTCTAGGGAGGTGCTAATCTGGCGTTTGCCTGAGGCTATCCGGCAAATGCCTGTGTGCAGGGCTTGGGCGGGGCGGGTCGCACAGGATCAACAGGGTGGGCCGGAGAGAGCAGTTATGGCGGCTCTCAGTCCTGTCCCCAGGGGCTCTGCCTCTCTGAGTCCCAGCACCCGCTGCAAAGCTCAGAGAGAAAGCTGCACTCGCTCTGACCAAAGCCAGACAGTCCCGCTTCTCCCGTTTGAGTCTGGGTCCCTAAAGACTCGCCTGTATCTGGAGCTCAGAGACTGCGCCTCCCTCCTGATTGAAAACGCCAACTGCGCCCTCCACCGCCAGCCCGCTCCGCGCACTCCGCACCTCAGAATTTGACTTCAGCACTGCGCCTCCTCTGAGTGTCCGTATGCGTTTCTCTTTCCTCCTAGTTGTAGGACTTCCACTCAGGCAGCGTTCCTGTGGTTCTGGGTGATGTCCCTTCCGTTTTTTGGTTTCACTTTTGAAGTAGTTGTTCAAAGCAGCAAACTCCAGCGTTAACCTATGCCGCCATCTTGGTTCTCTCATCTTGGATTTTATTAAAAGTATATTTTTATTGCTTTCAGAGAGGAAGGGAGAGGGGGAGAGAGTTAGAAACATCAGTGATTGAGAGACAATCATTGATTGGCTGCCTCCTGCATACTCCACTTTGGGAATCAAGCCCACAACTGGGGCATATGCCCTGATTGGGAATCAAACCATGCCCTCCTAGTTCATAGGTTGATGCTCAGCCACTGAACTATGCCAGCCTGACTCTTCTAGGATTTTTTTATGGTTTCACAACTTACTTCTAAACTCTTTTACACATTTTGAGTTTACTATTGTGTATGGTATAAGTTGATGGTCTAGTTCAATTTTCCCAGCAGCATTTATTGAAGAGACTGTCTTTCCTCAATTGTATGCTCTTACCTCCTTTGATAAATATTAATTGACCATATCGGCATGGGTCAATTTCTGGGCTCTCTGTGCTGTTCCATTGGTCTATATGCCTGTTCTTGTGGCAGTACCAGGCTGTTTAGATTACAATGGCTTTGTAGTATAACTTGACCTCTGGTGTTGTGATCCCTCCAACTTTGTTATTCTTTTTCGGATTGCTAGTGAGTGCTATTTGGGGTCTTTTTTGGTTCCATATAAATTGTTGGAGTGATTGCTTTAGATCTGTGAAATATGCCATTGGTATTTTGTTGTTGTTAATCCTACTTGAGGATATTTTTCCATTGATTTTTAGAGAGAGTGGAAGGGGGGGGGGGAGAGAGAGAGAGAGAGAGACATCAATGTGAGAGAGATATTTCGATTGGTTGCCTTCTACACAAGCCCTGACCAGGGATGAGGATTGAGCCTGCAACTGAGGTACATGCCCTTGACTGGAATTGAATCCAGGACTCTTCAGTCCACAGCCCGATGCTCTATCCATTGAGCCAAAGCAGCAGGGCACCGTTGGTATTTAAATAAGGATTTCATTGAATCTATAGATTGCTATGGGTAGTAAATTATGTTACTTTTAATGATGTTAATGAAGTTAATTCTTCCAACTTATCAACATGGTATATGCTTCCTCTTGTCTGTACAATAGAACCTTGGTTCTCGAACTTAATTCATTCCAGAAGGCTGTTTGAGAAACAATTTGTTTGAAAACGGAATCATTTTTCCCCCATTAAAAATAATGAAAATTGAATTAATTCACTAACCTTTCTTATATAAAGTACATGTCTAATGTACTATAAACAAACACTTCCTTTCTTAAATTTATCAAACCACCCCCTATTAGCCTTACATGAATCGCTTTCAGCACTCATTCCAGGGGTGTAGCATCTTGGCTTTTTCACATGTCACTGCCTCTGAAATGCTGTCACTGGCTAACTGGTTTACATTTATAAATCAACAAGTTTTTCTACCTCTTCAGTTGCCTATGATCATAGTTTTGTGAGCACTTTAATGCAACATAAATATCCTCTTTATGTCTTAAAATTGTGCCAATCAGCCTGGCTGGTTTGGCTCAATGGTAGAGCATCGACCTATGAAGTAGGAGGTCACGGTTCCATTCCAAGTCAGGGCACATGCCTGGGTTGTGGGCTGGATCCCCAGTGGGGGGCGTGCAGGAGGCAGCTGATCATTGATTCTCTCTCATCATTGGTGTTTCTGTCTCTCCCTTTGCCTTCCTCTCTGAAATCAATAAAAAAATATTTTTAAAAATGCATTAAAGTGGCCAGTGTTTGGCTCAGACAGAAACATTAATGGAGCAACACTGGCCAGGGCCTCACTTTTTATCTTAATTGTGGTAAAATATACAACATAAAATTCACCATCTTTTAGGCTATTTTTTTAAAAATAGATTTTTAGAGATAAAGGAAGGGAGATGGAAAGAGAGCAAAACATCCATGTGAGAGTGAAACATCAATCAGCTGCCTCCTGCATGTCCCTTACCGGGGATTGAGTCCGCCATCTGGGCACATGCCCTGACCAGAAATCGAACTAGCAACCTTTTAGTGCATAGGAGGATGCTCAACCACCTGAGCGACACTGGCCAGGGCTTTATCACATTTTGTTTATCCATTCATCTGTCAGTGAACACTTGGGTTGCTTCCACTTTTTGACTACCTCTATATATAAAAGCCTAAGTGACCAAACGACCGAACAACCAGTCGACTGGTCGCTATGACACGCACTGACCACCAAGGGGAAGCTGCTCAATGCAGGAGCTGCCCCCCGGTGGTCAGTGCACTCCCAACAGGCGCCAGAGGCCTGGCTCATGGCTGGCAAGCGCAGCTGCAGCAGCTCGAGCCTCTCCTGCCTCCGTGGCAGCACTACCCAGCAGCTGGGCTGGAATGAGTGGGAGTGGCACAGCACCAGGCCCGGGCTCAGAATCCTCCCCGGCCGCCTGCTGCTTTGCGCACTACTACATCCCGAGGGGATGTCGGACTGCTGGGGATCAGGCCAAAACCAGCAGTCAGACATCCCCCGAGGGGTCCCAGATTGTGAGAGAGGGAACAGGCCAGGCTGAGGGACCCCACCGGTGCAGAAATCCGTGCACTGGGCCTCTAACCATAAATAATGTTGCTATGAAGGTGTACAAATATCACTTTGAGACCTTCCATTCAATTCTTTTCAGTGTATACCCAGAAATGGAATTGCTGGATCATAGGTAATTCTTTTTAATTTTTTGAGGAATAGCTATACTGTTTTCCATAGCAGCTGCACTATTTTACATTCCTATCAGCAACACACATAAGTTCCAATTTCTCCACATTCTTGCCCTAATTTAAATTTTAAAACTGATATTCAATTCAGTTATTGGAAAACTTTTAAGTACTAGTATGTTTGGAACATACTTAAGTTGTGGATATGTGAATCTGTTTTTCAATTGTAAATGTTATGAAATCTAAATCTACATTAAGTATTCCCAATAAAAATTTAGCATCTGTATTGATATGCACTGTGGGTAGAAAATACACACCAGGCTTAAAAGATTTAATATAGGGTAAAAAAAGCTCATTGATAATTTTATGTATTGATTACATATAAAATGATACTTTGGATATGTTGACTCAAATACAAATATTACAATTAATGTTACCCGTTTGTTTGTTTTTTGTGTTGTTTTTTTAAATGTGGCTACTATTAACCATAGACCAAAGTCCATCACAAAGGACAGGGACAACTGTCTCTTCCCAAGAAGGTATGTAGAGCATTTGAGCTGTTTTCAGTTTAAAATAGAATGATCTTAAGTGTTTGGAAACAACTATCAGAGTGCTCTAGCATTTTAAAATACCAATGTATGTGGTGCAAAGCTAAGATGGCTATATCTTTTTAAAAAATATATTTTTATTGCCGAACCGGTTTGGCTCAGTGGATAGAGTGTCGGACTGCAGACTGAAGGGTCCCGGGTTCGATTCCGGTCAAGGGCATGTATCTTGGTTGCGGGTACATCCCCACTGGGAGGCATGCAGGAGGCAGCTGATCGATCTCTCTCATCGATGTTTCTAATTCTCTATCCCTCTCCCTTCTTCTCTGTAAAAAATCAATAAAATATACATTTAAAAAATATTTTTATTGATTTAAAAAAAATATGGAACGCTTCACGAATTTGCATATCCTTGTGCAGGGACCATGTATCTCTGTATTGTTCCAATTTTGGTATATGTGCTACTGAAGCGAGCACTTGATTTTTTAGAGAGGGAGGTAGAGGGCGAGAGCGAGAGTGAGAGCGAGAGCGAGAGCGAGAGAGAGAGAGAGAGAGAGAGAGAGAGAGAGAAACATTGATTAGTTGCCTCCCATACGCACCCTGACCATAAAGGCCAAAACTATGGAGACAGTAAAAAGCAGTTATTGCCAGGGGTGGTGGTGGAGGGAGGGGTAAATAGAGCACAAAAGATGTTTAGGGTAGTGAAGGATTCTGCATGATACAATAATGATGGATATATGTCAATATACATTTGTCTAAACTCACAGAATGTACAACCTCAAGAATGACCCCTAATGTAAACTATGGACTTTGGATGATTATGATGTGTCAATGCAGGCTCATCAATTGTAACCAATGTACCACTTTGGTGGGGGAAATAGATGATGGGGAAGATTATATATGTGTGGAAACAGTGTATCTGTGGGGAATTTCTATACAGTACCTTCCTCTCAATGTTGCTATGAACCTAAAACTGCTCTTAAAGAAAGTAAAGTCCTTTCTAAAAAATCCATTTCATGTGTGATGGAAATCAAGAAATAATAATCACATACCTGCCCTGCCGGTTTGGCTCAGTGGATAGAACGTCGGCCTGCGGACTGAAGGGTCCCAGGTTCGATTCCGGTCAAGGGCATGTACCTGGGTTGCGGGCACATCCCCGGTAGGAGATGTGAAGGAGGCAGCTGATCGATGTTTCTCTCTCATTGATGTTTCTAACTCTCTATCTCTCTCCCTCCCTCTCTGTAAAATATCAATAAAATATATTAAAAAAAATAGATGTGTCAGATTTAGCCTTTCTGCTCGGTGGTATTACACATGGAAATACTTACAAATTACACTCCAATGAATTTTTGCAGATTTTTTTTTAGGAAAAATACCTAGTCCTTCAAAACTAGATATTTTATTTTGATTTTATTTGTAATCAAAATATTTCTCTGGAAGCATTTTCTGTAGCTTTACTTACTCAAACATGTTCCTATGGAACTTTCATGGAACTTTTACCACTGCATGATAAACCTGCACATGGCAAAGGTTTAATATGAAATTAAACTATTCCATTAATTTTTTTCCATCCCCTTCATTTTTAAAAAATCTTTACTGTTGAGAATATTATAGATGTCCCTCCCCCCATTCCATTAATTATATTCAGAAGTTAAAACAAATAGAAATGAGTGGCCTCTAAAAATTTTTTCATACTTCTAATAGGCAAAATGGCAGCTGCTTGTCTACACACTTGGGAGATATAAATTCAGCTAGAATAAGATTAAGAAAAAAGTGTTTCTACTTTGCTACTTGTTGATATGAAATAAAATACTGGTCTTTTTTAAAAAAATGCTAAAAAAATAAATGTGGCTACTAGCTTCCACTCCCACCACATAATGAAAGCCACCGGATTCCAGAAGACAAAACTTCTTCTCTCAGAGTTCTAATTGTTGTACGTCAAATACAGCCTCTTAATCTTCTCTCCTGCTGTTAATATATTTTTTTAAAAATATTTTTTATTGATTTCAGAGAAGAAGGGAGAGGGAGAGTTAGAAACATCAATGATAGTATCACTGATCGGCTACCTTGATCAAGCCCACAACCTAGGCGGGGAACTGAACTGTGACCACCTGGTTCATAGGTTGATGCTCCACCACTGAGCCAACCCTGGCCAGGCTCTCTTGCTGTTAATATTTAATCTCTCCTTCCTTTATTATGGAAGAATTCCCTGAATAAAAACTGTCCACGGTTATTGCAAAAAACTGGGCCGTTATATTTAGACTCTTGGTGACTGTCTGGTGTTCAGGTTTTGGTCTCCTATTTTCTAGGTTTTGTTGGTTTATCATGTAGCCTGATGCCTTCCATTACAGAGTTGACTAATTCCTGTGCTTGGGGTTAAGGCTGGGGGCCAATGCCACACCAATGAAAGCTCAGATGTGTTAATGTGTTTGCAGAATTTCCTTCCTTCTCCTCTTACATTGCTGCCTTGACAACTTCTCCTCCTGTACCTTTGTGGTTCTTACCTGCTTATAGCTTATTTCCACTCTGAAAGCAGTCAGGAACCCTGGAATTACTTTCACTTTTGTGACAACAAAATAGTGGGGCAGGAACTAGAGCAGGTGTGGTCACTTTCAGTGATGGATGGCCACATATCCAGAGAGGCTGGAGTGTGTGGGGGCCCAGGGAAGATACTGAAATGCTGGGTAGGGAAAAAGCTAGAAACTGGAACTGAGGCAGAAGAGCTTTGATTATATTTCTGTTACTCCTTCCAGGGTCACTCAAGATGCAATAACCACCACGATCCCAGTTAAAAGCAAAAATTACCCTCCTCCCTGGCGGATAAACTGTGCATAAGTTTTAAAAAGTAAAGTGATTTGGAATAATTTTAATCTACGGAAAAGTTGCAAAAATACAGGGAGCTCCTGTATACCCTTCACCATTTCTTCTATACTTAATGTCTATATAACCACGGCATGTCTGTTAAACTATGAAATTCATATTGGCACAATACTGTTAAACTATAGACTTTAATCTGATTTTACCATTAATGTCCTACTGTTGAAAATCCAACACACTCAACATTGTGTTTACCATACAATATTTAAAATATTTAAAAATAAAATGTTACTGGTTTTTAGAGAGAGGGAGAGGGAGAGAGAAAAAAAACAATACAAACCATTGATGTTTGAGAGCAACGTTGATTGGTTGCCTCCCATAGGAACCCACAGCCTGGGTGTGTGCCCTGATCTGCAACCTTTGGTGCAGGGGATGATGCTCACAAAGAGAGACACCGGCCAGGGCGGCAGACAAGCTTTTTATACACCGCGGTGCTGCTCTAGTTTACTATTCACATTGCTTGCTTTGATCTATTAGGTAATGGGCGCTAAGATTTTATTTTGTGTATGGTTAGGTATAATTCAAATCTATAAATCCATCCACACTGGTGATGCCCACCAGGCTACCCCGGACATAGCTATGGTCAAATAATGTTACCGGTGGCTGTAGCTGTCCAGGGGAGAGGGTGTTAAAGGGAGATGGCAGCACCTGCGCTGGTGTTGGGTGATTCGGGGAGGATCCGAGGAAAGGCACCTGTCCCGGTGCCGTGAGGAAGCGGGGCGGTCCCGTCAGTAACTGGTCAGTTGTATTTGGAAAGCAGGCCGAGAGAGGTCACTGGAGCAGTCAGGTTGGCTGGGGGAGGGGTACTGGGTGTCTTTTCTGATTGCGCAGCTTTGGGCTGTTCCGGCATGATTGTAATTGCCTTCTCCCTCCACCGTCAGAGAGAGACCTCGCGTCAGTGTTCCATGACACTGCTTATGCTCCTGGGGCCCCGGAGACGGCCCCGGCCGTGCCTCTCCGGGCCGCTTTTCTTCCTAGAGCTGCACCTGATCGTAATCGGGCTGGGAAGCAAAAGGAGGCGCCTACCGGCTTTGCTACTGAAATATGACAACTGCTGGTCCCTGATGCTGCTAACGCCTCCCCAGGGACGGGCTGGCAAGTTGTCTGTCTTTAGAGCAAAAACACTGGCGGCCTGCCCGGACGTGGCAGGAACTCAGGACCCCCAACTGGTGCGTTTCCGCAGCGGTGACCCCCGCAGCCCCAGCACCTCGTCCCTCAGAACCACATGAGCCGAAGCCCAGACTCCCGGAGGGTCCGCGGGCGATGGGGGCGACTTCACGGTGCGGAGTGGCGACCCGAGGGCCGGAGCACACCTCTGTCCGCTGCTCAAGCCACTGACGCCGTTGTCGGTCCCCCATTCCCTCTCCTCCTCGGCAGGAAACGGCTCTCTCCTCTCGCGCGGGTCTTCAGCCCGGCGTCCTTGGGGCTCGCTGGGGGGCTCTCCCGTCAGTGTTTCAGGGACTCAGCGCTCGGGCTCGCCCCCCGCCCCTCCCCCAACTCCCTCTGTCCCTCTGCCCGCGGCCCCCCTCACCCCGCTCCCTCCGCAGGGCCCGCCCCGCCCCCGACCCGCTGACCAATCCCCGGCTCCGCTTCGGGCGCGACAAAATGGCGACCAGGTGGTCGCTGTTCCCGGAAGCCCGCCGTGGAGGCCCCGCCCCGCTGCTTTCTGCGCACTTCCGGTTCCGTCGTGGTAATACGATTGCGTTGCGTCCTCCTGGAAAGTGGGGCAACCAGCAGGGTCCGCGCCGGCCGGCAGAAGCAGGGTGGGGGCGCGGGTTCCGGCGCTACAGCTCCCGGGTGCGGGGCGCGGGGCTCCCGGGCTCGGGGCTCCCGGGCGCGGGGCCGCGCAGGGGCCGGCCCGCCTGGAGCAGCGGCTCCTGACGCGCCACGTGGGCAGATGGGCCGGACTCCGGGAAGCCCGCCCGGGCGCGCAGCGGGCGTTTCCAGACGCGAACAGCCTCCCTGCCTCGCGAACGGGTGCCGAGTCCTCACCGGCGGCTGGGGGCCCAGAGGCTGGTGCTGGACGCGCGAGGCCTGCGTGGGGTCTCGAACCCCGAGCCTGGAGGGCTCTTGGCTTCCCTGGGGGAAGAATTCAGCCCTGAGCCGCACACAGTGACAGTAGAAAAGCAGGTGGACTGAGCAGAGGATAAGCCAGAAACGCGCCCCTAGCGAAGCAGACACCCTCTCGAGAGACCCGGGCCCCCCTGAGGCTGAGCTATTCCTGTTGGTAGTGTCTACGGGAGACCGCCGGGGAGGGGCCGTGGAGGGTGGGAGCCAGCGCTGGGGGTTGGTTCTAAGCTTCCCGAGGCGGCCATTTCGGCCGAAGGCTGTGTGGGGGCCCGCAACCGGGTCAGCCGAGTGTCGTCAGAAGGCATGTAATGGGCGCCGGATTCGAGTGTAGTTCATTTATAGGGTCCCACCTCCCTCTGTGATCGCCCCTCGGAGGCTCAGCCCCATCATCGCTGTTGAGCGAAGGCTCGTTTTCTGTAACTGCTTTGAAGCGGAGGAAGGGTTGCAGTCGCTGCCTGTTTGGAAGAAACTCTGGGGTATTACCGGGTTGGGGTGTTACGGGGTTGCGGTGTTACGGGGTTGCGGTGTTTCCGGGTTGGGGTACCTGTGGCTGTGTCCAATAAGGAAGGCAGGGCTGGGCCAGCCAACCCAGAAGGCAGGGTGCTTACAGGCATCAAACCATGCCTCCCAGCATGATTCAGGGGGCAGGACTCTAAAGGGGAGAGGGCCGGGGTGAGGAATGCAGCCAAGTGCAGGCCTGGGGTCCCTAGATGTCAGCTATTGTCCTTAGTCACCAGGCCTTGAGATGGTGGTGATGGGATGATGTGTTGACTCCTGGTAGGTGGGCCTGACCATGCTCATCGGTTCTGCTTGCTGGAATCGCAGCTGAGTCACCTCCTCCATTGCTTCCCACAGGCCTTAAAAAGGACACTTTAAGAAAAACAACCTTCTATTCCCATCTGAGAAACTTAGCCCCCTATTCACATGAGGATATGTGTTCTAAGGTTTAAAATAATGTGATTACTTTTCAGCTTAAGTCAGGTGTGCTACCTATCAGATTATAGGTCCCCCCTATCAGAAGCCTGTTCTAGGGGCAGAGGAGGCTGGGGTGATTGGGTGGTTGGAAGCCTTCATGACCGACATCTTACATGGAACCTCTTCAGCTGTAGTCTCTGAGCCTTAGAGGGAGCCTCTAGGCCAGGGGTGGGCAAACTTTTTGACTCGAGGGCCACAATGGGTTCTTAAACTGGACCGGAGGGCTGGAACAAAAGCATGGATGGAGTGTTTGTGTGAACTAATATAAATTCAAAGTAAACATCATTACATAAAAGGGTACGGTCTTTTTTTTTTTTTTTCAATAGTTTTATTCATTTCAAACATTTTAACAAGAAGAATGTAAACACTATTATAATTTGAAACTTCAAAAAATGGAGGAATCATAGCACAATAACATACCTTATATTGAAGATGGCAAAGGCAAAATAAAATTGCCTAACAAAGGAAAGGTACAAAAGCCTTTCAAATTAAACTTAAATATAATAAAATAATTTAAAACTAAAACAAATAGAAAAGAACAAAATGTGTAAACAGTAAATTAAACATTTTCTTTAGTGCAACTTCCAAATTATGCCTGGGACGTAGATGTAGATGGCAATGTAGACTGGGTTGAAAGGTTTTTGATCTTTAAAACATCAACTTCAGTGGGAACAGTGTTGTTGGTCTCCTTTTTTAGCTAATGCATCAAAGTCTGGAGTTAGTTTTGTTGTGGCTATTCTCAGGATAGATCTGAGGTGTTCGTCAGTTAAGCTGGATCTGTGAGGGGCTTTGTTGATGTTCATGACGCTAAATGTCTGCTCACATAGGTTGACCCAAACAGCACCAGTATCTTCTGTGCTATCCTCCAGATGTTTGGAAAAGTGGCTTCATTAAGTGAAGCATAAAAGTCTCTTAGTTCAAGAGAGCTGAATTTCTCCTTTAGGACAAAGTCAGACTGAAGATCGATGAGTTCCAGTTGCACCTCTTCTAGTGCTGTTTCAGGGTTTTGTGACAAAGGACAGGCCACCAGTTGAAGTGAATGGTCAATTTTTTCAACATCAGAAAACCGACGACAGAATTCTGCAGCAGGTCACCCAGTGATTTGCTGTATTTCTTCACTTTTTGGATGGTCTCCTTCTGTGGCTAGTGTGGCAAAATGAGTGAAGACTTTGTCTGGAAAAGAAAATCAGCTTCGATTTAAAGGCTTTCACATTAGTGTACATGTCATGTACATACTGATCTTTTCCCTGTAGCTTCACATTTAGCTCATTCAAATGTGAAAATATATCTACAGCAAATGCAAAGTCACACAGCCAATTCTTGTCACTCAGCTCAGTAAATTCATCAGACTTCCCCTTTAATTTCAAAAATTCACCAATCTCCTCTTTGAGCTCCCACACTCGTTGGAAAACTTTGCCCAAACTCAACCAGCGGACACGAGAGTGGTAAAGTAACTCGTGGTGATCCGCATCAGTTTCCTCCAGAAACTTAATAAACTGAAGGTGCTGAAGTCCCTTTGCTTGAATGAAATTAACAAGCTTTACGACTGGATTAACAACATGATTAAGTTGTAATGTAGACTTGGACAATGATTCCTGGTGAATAATACAGTGAAGAAAAATAACATCTTGGTTAGGGTTCTCCTCTTTCACTTTATCCTGAATTCTTTTTAGCAGTCCAACATTTTTTCCAGTTAAATTTGGAGATCCATCTGTTGTGACATTAGCAAGTTTACTCCATGGTAGCTTCATTTTCTCGATGACAGTAGACACCCAGTCATACCAGTCCTCTCCCCGTGTTTTTCCTTTCAGTGGCTCCATGGCTAAAAACTCCTCCGTAATTTCAAAATTGTCACTAATCCCTCGGATAAAAATTAAGAGCTGAGCAGTGTCCTTTACGTCATTACTTTCATCCAATGCTAGTGAATAAAACTTAAAGAACTCTGCCTTACTATTTAACTTGCTGGCCAAGTCTTCATCAATCAGTTCCACTCGACGAGTCACTGTCCTGCGCGATAAGCTGAGTTTTTCAAACTTGCCTTTGCTCTCTGGACACAAGAGACCTGCTGTCTCTATCATACATTCTTTCGAAAACTCGCCTTCAGAGAGAGGTTAGCTAGCTTTTGCTAATTTGAATGATAGCATAAAACTTGCTTTGGTAGTTGTCTCTTGAATTGCAGTTTGTGAAAGACATTTTGCTGAGCCTGTAATTTAGCCATCAACCTCTGTGCAGTAGCCTCCCGTTCTTGAGGTGACTGCTTGCTAGCATAGTTGCCATGCTTTGTGGCAAAGTGATAGCTGAGATTGTACTCTTTGAAGACTGCAAGTGTTTCCTGGCATATCAGACATACTGGCATTGATCGGACTTCGGTGAAAAAATATTTTGTTGTCCACTCTCTCTTAAACACTCGGCATTCACTGTCCACTTTCCTTTTCTTTGGTCCACTCATGTTTAATATTGGGCTAAAACCAACAGTACCATTCTCTTATTAAATTCTTTACTAAAATAAGACAGTAAAGTATAAAAACAAGTGATTAAATTTACTATAACATTTTTGGTCTTCTAAAAAATATATATATAACAAAATCATCTGAAAAAGTTCAGACATGGGACAGAGGCACACCCTGACCATAGAGAACAACCCCTTTCCTCCATAGGAAACCTGTGTATCTTTCACACAGGCCCTTTGTTTATGGTAACACACATAGCTGCACATTGCTGTGTCTTCCAGACACACTTGTATGGGAGGTGCTAGGGCAGTGCAAAACATGGGTAACCAGTAGTTACCACTATCACTTCCGTTACTGGCAAAAAACAGCCGCAGTGCACATAGTGTGAAAGAGCCCATTATCAATGTCAGATTGCATCCACTGGACTCTATAAAAACAACCAAGTGCCACTTTTAAATGCCCATTGCAACAGTTTTTCTTATTAAAAGCTGGAAATGGCAGGATATTTATATATATACCCCTACTGTGACAGCCTGGCAGAGCATTACAAAGGAGAAAACCAGCATCTGGTGATGTCCATAAGTACAAGACTTCAGGCTGTCATTACCAGGAAAGGGTTTTATCCAAGTATTAGATATGAACATTTGATTTTCAGTTTTTCATTTGTCCAATTACTTCTGAAACCCTGAAATTAAGCGATTTTGTAATAAAATCTTTAGTTCATCACATTTCTATACAATCTTTTTGTTCAACCCACTGAATTAGGGTTCGTTCACACTAGCCGTGCTGCCGTTGCAGTGTGGTGCAGTACTGCAATGCAACGCAGCTAGGGTTAATGTAGGGTACACAGGTTTCCATCATGTTTGCGTCGATGCTAATGAGCAGTGGTGCATGTTAACACAAATGCCCTGTAGCACACATTTTTACAGCTGAAAGTCTTTGTTGTTTTATTAACAAGTCATTGTGATGTACAGAATGTGGGAACAGGAAAAAATTGTGTTTGAGTAGAGCTCTTAATCTTACCTCAGAAAGGCTCTGATACTGTGCTCTCCAGGGGCGTGTCTCCCTACATCACCACGATAACGTGTCTACGCATTCCCAGGGTGATGTCGGGAGACGCGTCCGCGGGCATTACAAGGAGCCTCTGAAAGATTGAGAGGTTGTTCCTTCTACTGAATGGGTGGATATAAATCAGCTATTTTTTCTTTATTGATTAAGGTATTACATATGTGTCCTTATTCCCCCTGCCTACCTCCCCCCGGAAGATTATTTTATTTTATTTTATTTTTTTAATTAAATCTTTATTGTTCAGATTATTACATTTGTTCCTCTTTTTTTTCCCCCCATAACTCCCCTCCTCCCAGTTCCCGCCCCACCCTCCGTCCTCACTCCCCACCCACTGTCCTCATCCATAGGTGCACGATTTTTGTCCAGTCTCTTCCCGCATCTCCCACACCCCTTTCCCCCCCAGGAATAGTCAGTCCATTCCCTTTCTATGTCCCTGATTCTATTATAATCACCAGTTCATTCTGTTCATCAGATTATTTATTCACTTGATTCTTAGATTCACTTGTTGATAGATGCATATTTGTTGTTCATAATTTGTATCTTTACCTTTTTCTTCCTCTTCCTCTTCTTAAAGGATACCTTTCAGCATTTCATATAATCCTGGTTTGGTGGTGATGAACTCCTTTAGCTTTTCCTTATCTGTGAAACTCTTTATCTGACCTTCAGTTCTGAATGATAGCTTTGCTGGATAAAGTAATCTTGGTTGTAGGTTCTTGGTATTCATCACTTTGAATATTTCTTGCCACTCCCTTCTGGCCTGCAAAGTTTCTGTTGAGAAATCAGCTGACAGTTGTATGGGTATTCCCTTGTAGGGAACTGAGTTTCTTTCTCTTGCTGTTTTTAAGATTCTCTCTTTATCTTTTGCTCTTGGCATTTTAATTATGATGTGTCTTGGTGTGGTCCTCTTTGGATTCCTTTTGTTTGGGGTTCTCCGCGCTTCTTGGACCTGTAAGTCCATTTCTTTCACCAGGTGGGGGAAGTTTTCTGTCATTATTTCTTCAAATAGGTTTTCAATATCTTGCTCTCTCTCATCTTCTGGCACCCCTATAATTCTGATGTTAGTACGCTTGAAGCTGTCCCAGAGGCTCCTTACACTATGCTCGCATTTTTGGATTCTTTTTTCATTTTGCTTTTCCGGTTGGGTGTTTTTTGCTTCCTCACATTTCAAATCATTGACTTGATTCTTGCGCTCCTCTGGTCTGCTGTCGGGAGTCTGTATAATATTCGTTATTTCAGTCCGTGTATGCTTAATTTATAGTTGGTTCCCCAATATAAGATCGAGGGTCTTATTAGTTTTCTTGTAGATCTCATTAAGTTTATCGGCGGCTTCTAAACAGTTCTTGAGAGACCTTAAAAGTGTGGTTCTGAACTCTATATCTTCCATTGACAATTTTGTCCTGTTTCTTTGTCTCCGCATTTTGTTATGCTTCCTTGGTGCACCCCCTAGTGGTCTTTGTTCGCAGTCTTATAGTTAAATCTTGATTGTTGTAGCTAATTCCAGGGAGGGTTTGACCTCCAGGCCAAGTGGCTATGAGAATCAGCTGTGTCAGCAGTGAGAGAACTTCTGTCCTCTAGGGAGGTGCTAATCTAGCCTTTGCCTGAGGCTATCCGGCAAAAGCCTCTGTGCAGGGCTTGGGCGGGGCGGGTCGCACAGGATCAACAGGGTGGGCCAGAGAGAGCAGTTATGGCGGCTCTCAGTCCTGTCCCCAGGGGCTCTGCCTCTCTGAGTCCCAGCACCCGCTGCAAAGCTCGGAGAGAAAGCTGCACTCGCTCTGACCAAAGCCAGACAGTCCCGCTTCTCCCGTTTGAGTCTGGGTCCCTAAAGACTCGCCCGGATCTGGAGCTCAGAGTCTGCGACTCCCTCCCGATTGAAAACGCCAACCGCGCCCTCCTCCGCCAGCCCACTCCGCGCACTCCGCACCTCAGAATTTGACTTCAGCACTGCGCCTCCTCTGAGTGTCCGTATGCGTTTCTCTTTCCTCCTAGTTGTAGGACTTCCACTCAGCCAGCGTTCCTGTGGTTCTGGGTGATGTCCCTTCCGTTTTTTGGTTTCACTTTTGAAGTAGTTGTTCAAAGCAGCAAACTCCGGCGTTAACCTATGCCGCCATCTTGGTTCTCCCAGATTATTTTAATAAAACATAGAATCTCTGTTTTCTAGGTAAAAAATCTTCTATAATATCTTATTTGGGGTAAGATAAATATAAGAAAACTTTTTTTCAAAATCCAGAAAAAGAATCAAACTCCTTCTGAAACCGGTTTGGCTCAGTGGATAGAGCGTTGGCCTGCGGACTGAAAGGTCCCAGGTTCGATTCCGGTCAAGGGCATGTACCTGGGTTGCGGGCACATCCCCAGTAGGAGATGTGCAGGAGGCGGCTGATCGATGTTTCTCTCTCATCGATGTTTCTAACTCTCTATCTCTCTCCCTTCCTCTCTGTAAAAAAAATCAATAAAATATATTTTTAAAAAATCAAACTCCTTCTTTAGATATTTAAATGTATTTAATTCTTAGTTCCTATTAGTTTGTCTCTTCTTCCTCATTCAGAAATAATCAACCTTATTTTGGGACAAACTTCATTCATTTAATTCCTTCAAAAATGTATTTCCATACCTTATACCTTCTATTACTAAAAACATACAGGCATAGAGATCTTTTAAGCCATGAAACAGGCACCATAAAGCAAAACTCACAAATGGACAGTTGGAATAAATTACATTGATTTGCTCAGAAGGCTAAGGGTTTTTTCTTTTTAATATTTATGGAGAAAACACCATCTGTATTTGTCCTTGGTAAGGGAATCTTGGAGCTATAGAAGCAGTTTGCTTTCAAAAGTACCCAGTCTCCCTTTTGTTTCCGTCAAGCTTAGGATTTGGGGATAATAAAGACGGGTGGGTTTGAAGTGTTTCTAGAGCTACATTTCTGGTTTCACAAAGATTTGTAAGATAACCCTCAAAATTTGGGTTGAGCCCAGCCGGTGTGGCTCAGTGGTTGAGCACTGACCAGGAGGTCACGGTTCAATTCCCAGTGAGGGCACATGCCCAGATTGTGGGCTCTATCCTCAGTAGGGGGGATGCAAGAGGAAGCCAATTGATGATTCTTTCTCATCTTTGATGTTTCTATCTCTCTCCCCCTCTCCCTCTCTAAAATCAATAAAAAAATACTTTTAAAAAATTGGGCTTGAAACTTTAAGTGACATAGGTTGATCTACCTGTTTACATAATCTCTGATTTGCTTCTTTCCCTTTGGGCATATAGTTTTATTTTAGCTAAGGGAGGGGACTCAAAAATAAAAACTTCCTATCAAGCCTAGCTGGTGTGGTGCAGTGATTGATCATCGACCCATGAACCAGGAGCTCACGGTTTGATTTCTGGTCATGGCACAGGTAGGGAGCCCAGTATGGGGTGTACAGGATGCTGCAATTGATGATCCTCATCATTGATGATGTCACTGATGTTTCTATCTCTCCTTCCTCTCTCTGAAATCAATAAAAACATTTTTTAAAAATTTCTATCAGGCTTTGGCATTCGTTTTTAATTTGGTCTAATTTCTGGTCAAAAAGTTATTACAGTCTTTCAAATATATATATTTTTGCTGGCATACCTTTTTTATTATTGCTGTATTGAAGTCACAGATAATGTGTTTTCATCAACATGAACTCAAGTCTCTTCAGCAGGAAAAGATGACAATTTTCTTTAGCCATTTTCAAGATGTCTCTTTCATGAGGACATGACATTTCTTAGCCCCTCCAGTGGCGGATCTCGGTCTTTACCCCTGGAGTGATGTGGGGGAACCCTGGATCACAGTCTTGTACTCTCCGACCTACATTACCCAGAAGCTCTTTCAGATATCTTAAATTTCTTTTTTTAAAAAATATATGTTTATTGATTTTTTACAGAGAGGAAGGTAGAGGGATAGAGAGTTAGAAACAATGATCAGAGAGAAACATCGATTAGCTGCCTTCTGCACACCCCCTACTGGGGGTGTGCCTGCAACCAAGGTACATGCTCTTGACCAGAATCGAACCTGGGACCCTTTAGTCAGCAGGCCGACGCTCTATCCACTGAGCCAAACCAGTCAGGGCTTAAATTTCTTTTTTTAATTATTGATTTTAGAGGAAAGGAGAAAGAAACATGGATTTGTTGTTTCACTTAATCATTAATTCATTGGTTGATTATTGTATGAGCCTTGATTGGGGATGAGACCTGCAACCTTGGCCCACATCCAACTGAGCTAGCAGGCAAGGACTTCTTCATATATCTTGTCAGCTTTGAGTTGGACAAACAGTACCTATTTATGGTATTATTAAACAATTCCATGGACCCAAGAGGGTGCAGACCTTCTAGAGTCTTTCCCTCTAAAAACCAAAAAAAAAAAAAAAAAAAACCCCCAAAAACCCAACACCAAAAAAAACCCTGACAGCCTTCATGTCCCAATTCCCTAAGAGATACAGTGTCTGTTTTTGTAATACATTCAGGTAAAAGAGGTACCAGTCAGTTAAAGTGGACTTAACCCTAACATAAAGCCTATTTAAACATTCCAACTCTTGACCTAACCGGTTTGGCTCAGTGGATAGATAGGAACATCAACGATGAGAGAATCATTGATCGGCTGCCTCCTACATGTGCCCCACTGGGGATTGACCTCGCAATCCTGGCATGTGCCCTGATTGGGATCGAACCACAGGTCTATACTCACTACTGAGCTACACTGACTGGGCTTTATTTTTTTTTACCACATTTCAGGGATTTCCATATGAAGGAGTCCTGGACATTTCTCTTTTATATTTTACTAGAGGCCTGGTGCACAAAATTTGTACATGGGGGTGAGGGTGTCCCTCAGCCCAGCCTGCACCCTCTCCAATCTAGGACCTCTCAGGGATGTCTGACTGCCAGTTTAGGTCCAATCCCCTAAACTGGCAGTTGGACATCCCTCTCGCAATCCGGGACTGCTAGCTCCTAACAACTCGCCTGCCTGCCAGCCTGATTACCCCATAATGCTCCCCTGCCAGCCCGATTGCCCCCAACTGACCTACCCTGCTGGCCTGATCACCCACAACTGCCCTCCTGTGCAGGCCATCTTGTGCTGGCCATCTTGTAATGCCCTCTTGTGATGACGTGGAGCGGTCATCTTGTGACAACATGGGGTGGCCATCTTTTGAAGGCATGAGGGTCGCGGCATTAGGAAGGTTGAGAACCTTCCGTGACCATAAAATTATTTTCGTTGCTACTTCATAACTGTAATTTTGCTACTGTTATGAATCGTAATGTAAATATCTGATATGCAGGATGTATTTTCATTGTTACAAATTGAACATAATTAAAGCATAGTGATTAATCACAAAAACAATATGTAATTATATATGTGTTTTCCGATGGTCTTAGGCGACCCCTGTGAAAGGGTCGTTCGACCCCCAAAGAGGTTGCGACCCACAGGTTGAGAACTGCTGGCTGAGAGTAAGGGCTGTGGAAGTCTCTAGGATACAAAAAGAAAGTGCCCCCCCCCCCCCCTCAGTTCTGTAACTACGGGTAGAAAAATTTTAGGGAAGGGAAGATGTGTGTGCTTTTGCAGTGGTCCCACAGACATTGACTTGTGTGCATATTTCCCTGGTCTATGACTGACTTACTCTTTTTTAAAAAAATTTTATTGATTTGAGACAAATGAAAAGGGAGGAAGAAGGCTAGAAAAGGGACTTCTCCTTTACGTTGGAGGCCATTGATACACTTTTGTCATCAGAGGCGATTGGGAAAGACAAGAGAGTGAGAGTTTAGGAGCACAATCAGGGAGGAGGAGGAGCTGTTTCCCTGGTAGCAAGAATTTTCTTTGACCAGAGGCTGTTTGTGGTCTGTGAAAGGGCGAGGACTACATCTTGCCCCAGGGTAAGGGCTACGCCCTCCATCTTACCCTGGATCCTCCATTTTTGGGCAGCCATGTGCTTGGCAAGGAGCTTCTTCCCAGAAGCCCAAGCCTCTGCTAGCCACACCCAGGACTTCTTTAAACTAACCAATGACAATCAAGGGAAGTGCGCACCATAGATATGACCACATCCTGTGTAACAAGACACCGACTTGCGCCTGGCCAATCGGCAGGGCCCACAGTCCTTTCTCCTCCCCTTACTCCAACCCCCTATAAAACCCCTCTCCACACAGAGTTCTTTCTCTCTGCCGCTTGGCTTGCCGTTGCGTCAGTGAGTGTGGTCAGGGAGCCGAGCTAGCTCGAATAAAGACTCTTTGCTTTTGCATCGGACTTGGCTGGCTCCCTGGTGGTCTATTGGGGATCCTGAAACTGGGCATAACAGTCTGCACCTCTGGTCAGCCAAGTTGCATGTCAGGCAGCATGGAGTGGGCCCTGGACTTAACTTTGTTTGACTGTAGTTAATTTATGTAGTTCTTGTGACCTTCTCTTATATTAGGGTGACCGAGTTGCTAGATGTGAAGTAGAATGGGAGTGTGGAGACAAGGTCTGCAGCCGAGGGTCGCACACTCGAGACTGACCGGGGACTGACCATGCACTGGGCCTCGTGGGAGTGGGGACAGCAGTGTCACCGGAAAAGGACTGGGCTTGGAGCTGGCCTGCCTTGGGCTGGCCTGAAGTGTGTGGGTTCTTGACTTTGTGTGGGAAAGATTTCACAAAATAAGTCCAGATGATTTATTAAAGCTGGGCACAGTGAAACAAAGGAAGGGCTTAAGATAGAAGACTGGAGAGACACTTGGCCAGGCTGCTTTGGCTTGCTGAGAAATAAAAATCACAGGGACAGAAGTGAGCCAAGGTGGGGCTGCTGTCAGCTCATTGGGAAGTCAGAGGAAAGGGGGTCTTGGGGACAGGTGAGCCTTGACGAACTGTTGCTGCTTGCTGCTCCTCTGGTTGTAAGTCTCATGGGGACCCTTAGAGTTTAAGAGAAAGTTCACACCCAAGAAAGAAAAGGCATGGGCATAGTCCTGAGAGGGCCTGTTGTGTATGTTTTCCCTCCACGTTCTGCGTGGTTCAGGGCTCGGATCTGGAAGAGGAGCCGCACACAAATGAGAGAGAAAAGAGACGAGACAATTTGGAAATGTTGGGGAGCCAGGTGGGCAAGTCCAGAAGGACTTCCCCCATGCTCAGGCCCCTCCAACCTTTTATTTGATCTGGGGTAGCCCTAGGGTAAGGAGGTTTCAATGACACACAGACTAGGTCCTAGCATGACCCTTAGGCAATTTACATGATTAAAGGTAGGGAGGTTGCTTCAGCTACTATTATCTAGATTAACTGGGTGGTACACAGCCCTGACCTTTGCTAGGGCTTCAAGGTTACTAACTTTTGGGGGTCTCTGTCTATACTCAGCTAGTGAAGACAATAAATAGACTCCGGCAAGGGCCCACAGCTGGCATCCTTTGTCTTGAGGTCTTTTATTTTTCTTTTGTAGGTGGGAACCCTAGGGGAGGTCTCTGGGAAGGTTGCAGCAGAATATTCACGGGCTTTCCAGTTGTGTTTTTTAAATATGTTGACATACCAAAATGAGTGCATAGAGGGACCAGGATCATTTTCTGGTCAGCTTTGCATCTATCTTGGGTTTGTGTGGTTCTAATTGGATTTTTTGTTATTTAGTTCCATGACTTTATCTGTTTTTGTAATTGGCTGGCACTAATGGCACTAGTTGGGTCTCTGTTACTTATCTCTCAGACCAGGGTGATTTAAGCTCTTTACTCTCTGGTTAGGGAGGAATTGTGTAAACCATTTACTCTCAAGTATCCTTGGTTGGGAAAGATAAGATCTTGTGGTTAACTAGTTGGCTGTAAATTGCTTGACTTGGTTGACCCTGTTTGTCTAACCAGTTTCAGTTTTCCTTTTCCCACTTGTCAAAAATTCTTCTAACAGCTGATTATACTACCTCAGCAGGCCTGAGATTTGGGATGGGGCAGGAGGAGTCGTAGCAGAGGGAGCCACGTCCACAGGGGGCACGGAGACAAGGGGAGCCAGAAGCAGCTGAATTTGAGGAATCCCTAAGGGCAGGGTTCCTGGATGGGTGGGTACTGGGGGCCTGGAGGTGTGAGGTGTCTGCAGGGACACCGTCAGGGGTTTTGAGACTTGGTGGGAAAGAGGCTCTTTTTATTTTTAATTTGTCCTTCTATTTTAGTTTGTTTTATCTTTTAGGGCAGTACATTCACATATTTAGAGTCATAAACTTGCACAAATCTTTATTACTCCAAAATTCTTTATTTCCTGCTCCCTGAGGAAATATTTTCAAACCTTTGAACTTTTCTCTGGAAGTTTTATTTTTTCCTTTTGTATCTGCATTTCCCCTCTGTGTGCTTCCTTCATCAGCTTCGCTGTATTTGAATACGTTGGTCTGAAATATTTCCTCATTGATTTTCTTTACCTCCTGGTCACACTTGGCTGTGTGCAGTCAGCCATTTGTTTTTCTTTCCCCTTTTCAAGTCCTACCCTTGGCTACATTTTGCACTGGCTGCTTTTTGACAACTCATCTGGGAATGAGACTGAATTCAGCAGGTTTTGGGAGTAGGTCTAGGGCTTTGTCTCAGGCTCTAATATATATTATATTTATGACCAATCTTTTTATGTGTAGTTATTCCCCCCCCCAATTTTAAAAATAAGGAATATGACATATAAGAGGTATATTGTAAAACATATCTCAAAGGTTTAAAGAATACTGCTCAACCCAAGACCTGTGTGTTCACCACTAATCTTTTTTTAAAATTGACTGTATGGTTTTTATATTTTTATTTGTTTTAAAATATGTCTTTATTGATTTTACTGGAGAGAGAAGAAGGGAGAGGGAGAGAGAGACAGAAACATCGATAAGAGAAACATCTTACTTTGGCTGCCTTCTGCATGCCCCTTACTGGGGATTGAGCCCGGAAATCTGGGCATGTGACCTGACAGGGAATCGAATCAGCAACCTTTGGTGCATATCTTTAATGCAGGGATGATGTGAAACCAACGGAGCCACACCAGTCAGGGTATATTCACCACTAATCTTCAATAAACTACATATACCCTTAGCCTATAACTTTCTTTCCAAATCATCATAGCACCTTCCCCCAATCACTGTCTTGAATTTTATGCTTGTTAATTACTTTCTTTTCTTTATAATTTGATTAAAATTGTATCCCAGAAAAAATGTATTGAATAGTTTTGCATGTCCTTGGATTCTATATAAATTGTATACATACTATGTTTTCTTCAGTGCCTTTCTTTTTTTTTTTTCAAATATATGTCACCAGTGATGAGTTTTTTGTTTTTTTTAGTGCCTTTCTTTTTAAAAAAATATTTTTATTGATGTCAGAGAGGAAGGAAGAGGGATAGATAGATAGAAACATCAATGATGAGAGAGAATCATTGATCGGTTGCCTCCTGCACATCCCTCACTGGGGATGGAGCCAGCAACCCGGGCATATGCACTGGGCCAGAATCGAGCCTGAGACCCTTCAGTCTGCAGGCCGATGCTCTATCCACTGAGCCAAACCAGGTAGGGCTGTTAAACGATGTTTAGATTGTTTTCAGTTTTGGATATTATAGACAGTGGTGCTTTGAACCAGAACTTGTCTTCTGGGGCACATGTGCCAGACTACCTTTGGGGTCTGTGATGGAATATAAGATTTGTCCACATTCAACTTCATGACATAAGGACACTTTCCCAACAGTTGAACCCATTTAACTCCATAACCCCAGGGGGATTGGTAGATTACATAGTGTGTAAATATTTAACTTTATATAACTCCAAACTTTTCCAGAGTGTCTGTACATTTAGCATTTTATTAGCAAGGTATGAAGGTTCCCATTGCTTTACATCTTCCCTAGCACTTGATATGGTCAATTTAAAATATGTATTTTAGCCATTCTATAGAGGTATATGGCCACATCCACACTAATAAAAGACAAACATGCAAATTGACCATACCTTCGCTACACCTTAAGCCAGGCTCACCAGCCAATCAGAGCGTCTATATGCAAATTAACCCAACCAAGATGGCGGCTGACAGCCACGGAGCTGGAGCAAGCAGGAGGCTTGGTTGCCCCAATGATGGAGGAAGCCAAGCTTCCTGCTTGCCGCAGTAGCTCTGAACTCCACTCAAAGCAACAAAGTTTCAATTACAGAAGGTAAGTAAACCCCAGATATCTGCTTTCAGCTGGCTGTGGCCATGGAGCTGGAGCGAGCAGGAGGTTTCCCTCCTGCCTGCCCTGGCTGGCTCTCAGCTCCTCTCAAGGCTACAAAGTTTCAATTATAGAAGGTAAATAAATCCCAGAATAAAAGAAAAAAAAAAGGAGAGGCTGGGAGCTTCCATTGCTGGGGGGCTTGGCCAGCCTGAAAATGGCCCTTAGCCCCTCACCCAGACTGGCCAGGCACCCCAGTGGGGACCTCCCCACCCTAAAGGGGGCATGGCCAGCCTGAAAACAGCCATCAGTCCCTCACCCAGGCTGGCCAAACCTCCATGGGGTGAGGGTCCCCACTGTGGGGGGGAGGCTTGACCAGCCGGCAAACAGCCATCAGCCCCTCACCCAAGTTGGCCAGGCACCCCAGTGGGGACCCCCACTCTGAAGAGGTTGTGACCAACCTGCAAACACCCATCAGCCCCTCACCCAGGCTGGCCAGGCACCCCAGCGGGACCCCCTCCCTGATCTGGGACACCCTTCAGGGCAAACCAGCCAGCCCCCACCCATGCACCAGGCCTCTATCCTATATAATAAAAGGGTAATATGCAAACTGACCCTAACAGCAGAACAACTGGGAATGATTGGTCACTATGACACACACTGACCACCAGGGAGCAGACACTCAATGCAGGAGCTTCCCCCTGGTGGTCAGTGTGCTCCCACAGGGGGAGGGAGCTCTGCTCAGCCACAAGCCAGGCTGATGGCTGCCAGTACAGCGGTTGTGGTGGGAGCCTCTCCTGCCTCCTCAGCAGCGCTAAGAATGTCTGACTGCAGCTTAGGCCTGCTCCCTGCTAGCAAGTGGACATCCCCCGAGGGCTGCTGGGCTGTCCGAGGGATGTCTGCCAGCTTGGGCCTGATCCCCCAGAGAGCGGGCCTAAGCCAGCAGGTGGACATCCTCCAAGGGGGTCCCAGAGTGCAAGAGGGCATAGGCCGGGCTGAGGGACCCCCCTGAGTGCACAAATTTTTGTGCATCAGGCCTCTAGTCTTATATAATAAAAGCCCAGCAACCAGAATGACTGGTTAACCAGTTACTATGATGCGCACTGACCACCAGGGGGCAGACGCTTAATGCAGGAGCTACCCCCTGGTGGTCAGTGCACTCCCACAGCAGGAGCAGCACTCAGAGAGTGGGTCCACAGCCACTCGGCTGACTGGGATGAGCTGCACTCCCACAGCATTGATCCCCACAGGCCATGACCCCTACAGTGCACAAATTCCATGCACCAGGCCTCTAGTATACATATATTTTTTAATTGATCTTAGAGGAAGAGAGGGAGGGAGTGAGTGAAACATTGATGTGAAAGTAAAACATGGATCAGTTGCTTCACCCATGCGCCCTGACTGGGGATTGAACCCACAGCCTGGGTATGTGCCCTGGCCGAGAATGAAGCCTTCACCTTTCAGTGTTTAGGGATGCTCCAATCAACGGAGCTACATCAGCCAGGGCACCAGTGTTTTTTCATGGCTTTAATTTGAATTTCACTAATGGCAAATGTTGATTATCTCTCATGAGCTTATTTGTCATCCTAGATCCTTTTGTAAAGTATATGGTTAAGTGTTTTGCCCACTCTAAAAATTGGTTTCATTCCAGTTGAGTTTTTAAAAAATATATATTTTTATTGATTTCAGAGAGGAAGGGAGAGGGAGAGAGAGAGATCAAAACATCAGTGATGAGAGAATCATTGATCGGCTGCCTCCTGCTCGCCCCCCACTGGGGATCGTGCCCGCAACCCAGGCATGTGCCCTTGACTGGAATCGAACCCCGGGACACTTCAGTCTGATGCTTTATCTACTGAGCAAAACCACCTAGGGCTTCAGTTGAGTTTTGACAGCTTTTTTTCTAAATATAGGTCAGATATGTGATTTGCAAAATTTTCTTCCAGCTTGTAGTTTATCTTAACAGTATTGCACAGCAAAAGTTTTAATTTTGATGAAGTTTGTCAACTTTTTATTTTATGGATTTTGCCTTTGGTGTTACCTAAGAACTCTTTGCATAACGCTAGATCTTGAAAATTTTCATCTGTATTTTCTCCTAAAGATTTTACACTTTGACATTTTACATACAGGTATAAGATTTATTTTTAGTGTTTTTTGTTTTTTTTATGAGGTGTGAGGTTTAGGATCAAGGATCTCTTCCTCCAAATGGCTATACAATTTTTCCAGCACTCTTTGTTGACACAACTACTTTGTTCCAGTGTTAAAAATTAGCTTTGTTCCAGTGTTAGAAATTAGATGGCCATTTTTGTGTGTGTCTAGATCTGGATTCTGTTCCATTGATTTATATGTGTATCCTTTCATCAATACTGCACTGTATTCATTGTAACTCTTTTTTTTTTTTAAATATATTTTATTGATTTTTTACAGAGAGGAAGGGAGAGAGATAGAGAGTCAGAAACATCGATGAGAGAGAAACATCAATCAGCCGCCTCCTGCACATCCCCCACTGGGGATGTGCCCGCAACCCAGGTACATGCCCTTGACCGGAATCGAACCTGGGACCCTTCAGCCCGCAGGCCGACGCTCTATCCACTGAGCCAAACCGGTTTCGGCATTGTAACTCTTTTAAAAATATATATATTTTATTGATTTTTTACAGAGAGGAAGGGAGAGGGATAGACAGTTAGAAACATAGATCAGCTGCCTTCTGCACACACTCCCCCCCCCCCCCCCCCCCCCCGCACTGGGGATGTGCCCGCAACGAAGGTACAAGCCCTTGACTGGAATCGAACCTGGGAACTTTCAGTCCGCAGGCCGATGCTCTATCCATTGAGCCAAACCAGTCAGGGCTTCATTGTAACTCTTATGCTGATTCCTAAAATTGGGTAGTATGAGTTCAACTTTATTCACCTTTTTCAAAATTTTTTTGGCTATTCTAACCCCTTTACCTTTCCATAGAAATTTTAGAATACATTTGTCTGTAGTATAGACTCTATACATATAAAAAATATTGGTGAGATTTTTGTATATTGATCTTGTAGTCTATGACTGTGCTTAAGTTATTAGTTCTAGGAACTTTGGGGGTATGTTTCTTAGGATTTTCTATATAGCATATCATGCCATCAGCAAAAGGAATAGTTTTAATTCTTCTGTTTTAATTTGTATGCTTTAAATTTTTTTCTTGCCTTATTTCACTGAATTGGACCTAAAATAAGATGTTGAATTAGAGTGGTGAAGTGGACATCCTTGCCTTGTTCCTGATCTTGGGGAGAAGCATGCACTGTTTCACTAAGTATGGATTGTAGATGCTCTTTATCAAGTTGAGATGGTTCCCCTCTATTTCTAACTTATTGAGAATTTCTATCATGAATGTGTGGTGTTGTATTTCGTTGAATGCTTTTTCTGTGTCAGTTCATATAATTATTATTTAAAGTATTTCCTCGTTAGCCTGTTGATATGTTACATCACATTGATTGATTTGCAAATGTTGAACTAGCCTTGCATATTCCAATCTCTACTTAGTCATGATGTATAATTATTTTTCAATATTATTGGTTCTATTTGCTAACATTTTGAGAAGGATTTACATCTATATGAGGGATACTGACTTCATTAAATGAATTGGGGGAAATGTTCCCTCTTCCATTTTTTGGATGAGATTGTATAAAATTGGTTTTAACTCTTCTGTAAATATTTGCTATAATTTTTTAGGGAACCATCTGTGTCTAGAGATTTTGGGGGGAGTCTTAATTACAAATCAATTTCTAAGTAAGTATAGGGCTGTTCAAATAATCTGTTTCATGTTGGGTGAGCTGTGGTAGTAGGCTTTTGAGGGATTGGTACATTTTATCTCAGTTCTCAAGCTTATGGGGGTAGAGTCTGTATAGTTTTCCCATATTGCCCTTTGTAATTGTTTTGCCCAAACTGGAATCTTTTCAGTCAGTATTTCTTCAGATACTTTCTAGCTCCACATTCTTTCTTCTTCCCTTCTGGGACCCTCATGACATGAAAGGTCGGTCGTTTGTTGCAGTCCCACAGACCCTGAGGCTCTGTTCATTTTCTTGCTGCTATGTTTTCTCTGTCTTTCACACTGGGTAATTTCTATTATTTAACATTTAAGTTTACTGATACATTTCCCCCCCCCCCCCACCCCCATTCTGATTTTGAGCCCATCTAGTGAGCTTTTTATTTTGGTAATTACATTTTTCAGTTCTAGAATTTCTTTTTTTAATTTTAAAGAGCAAAGTTTAATAATACTTAATAAGCAAGATCTTTCACAAGAATTTTAGATATGAATCCTACTTCTAATGTTTCAGTTAACGTCAAAAGTTGTTTCAGATTATGTTTTCCAAGTTAAGAATAATATACCAAATAGGACAATCAGTAAATTTTTACTGGCTAAGAATAATTTCTGTCCAAGGTTTTTTATTAAGTTGTAAATAAGGAAACTAAAAATAATAGGGAAATGTAAAATGTGGCAACACTTTAAGCCTCTACTGATTAAAAGGGGTGTAAAAAAAAAGGAATGTAATCACTTTGAATTCCAATTACAGTAGAACCCTTTATTTTACTGGTTTTGGATATGGGGTCTTTTGAGAAAAAATATTCTACAGCAAAATTTTATTAACTAAACCATATTCTACACATCATGATACTATGTGCCACATAGCCATTTTAGATGATAGGGAGAAAAATGGGGGAAAAGTGTGCAATTCCCAAGAGTAGAGTTACCGGTATCCTGAATGAAAACTGGAAATGTGAGTATATGCTTTATAAATGTAGGCACAGACATTTCTGTAACAGTATAGGAAATTTGAAATCATTATCAGGATTAAAAAGTGTTGCAAAAATATTTCAAAACCAAAATCAAGTTTTGCTTACTCGCTTTTTAAATTAATTATTGTTTATTAACTTAAGAGAAATTCTTTGAAGAATATGAAATTGGTGCCCCTATTTTACCACGTCATTTCGGCTATGCTGTATTATACTGAGAATGGTGGCAATCCTTCCCCCATCTCTACAGCTCTGCCATCTAGTGGCAGTTTTTTAACCTGCAAAAGATACACTTGACTCGGCTCTGGTAACAATAACAGATTTTGATTGTCATATAGTCATCTTGTCAAGTCATTTGCAAATGCATTTGGTACACTCCATACCACTAGTCAAATATTGACTGCTTATTTATCAACAACAAAAAGTCAAAACATGCCCTAACCGGTTTGGCTCAGTGGATAGAGCGTCGGCCTACGGACTGAAAGGTCCCAGGTTTGATTCTGGTCAAAGGCATGTACCTTGGTTGTGGGCACATCCCCAGTAAGAGGTGTGCAGGAGGCAGCTGATCGATGTTTCTCTCTCATCGATGTTTCTAGCTCTCTACCCCTCTCCCTTCCTCTCTGTAGAAAATCAATAAAATATATTTTAAAAAAGTCAAAACATAAAAATAAACCTCTTATGTGTTCCACTAACTACTTTTCAGTGAATTTCTGAATTCCCCATTTACTCCATCTTATCCACTAACGTTATATGGATAGTGATGTACCAAGGAAAAGTAAGAATTGCAAACTTCTATAAGCAGTGGTGAAATATCATCCTCAATTGAAGACGATGATCTGGATCACTATGTGAGGTCTCCACTCCTGTCTCCTTACAAGTTCTTGGATGTGGCCTACCAAAACATCTAGCAGCATGGAAACAAAAAAATGAACTCCTGTGCTCGCTTCGGCAGCACAGATACTAAAATTGGAATGCCACAGAGAAGGTTAGCATGGCCCCTGCACAAGGATGACATGCAAATTTGTGAAGCATTCCATATTAAACAAAAAAACAAAAAACTGATGAATACCTTTCTATCAAGTTGTAAATAAAACAGCAAGTATCATTTTCAATATGCATCTTAATTTTATTTTTTAATATATTTTTATTGATTTCAGAGAGGAAGGGAGAGGGAGAGATAGAAACATCAATAATGAGAGAGAATCATTGATTGGCTGCCTCCTGCACACCCCCCACTGGAATAGAGCTGGCAACCTGGGCCTGTGCCCTGACTGGGAATCAAATGCTGACCTCCTGGTTCCTAGGTTGACGCTCAACCACCAAGCCACACCGGCTAGGCATGTCTTTTAAATCTTTTGGAACTTGCTTTCTAGCCCAAAACTGTCAACTTGAAAAGAATTTGTATCATGCTGTTGTTGGGTGAAGTGTTCTAGAAACATCAGTTAGTTAATTGAAAAATCTTCTATATTTTTACTGATTTTCTATCCATTTGTGCTATGGATTACTTAGGTATTGAAATACATAATTGGAAATTTGCCTGTGTTAATTATAATTTTACTCATTTTTATTTTATGAATGTTGAACCTCTGTTATATTTGCTTTGCTGTTGGATTATCAAATGCCAAGATACAGAAGTCTCTCCCTCGGGGCCAATTTCCCCATCTCTTGCTGGAGGGTAAGTCCCTGGTTGACAGTGCACAGGGTTTGGGGAAGAGGGAATGTGTGTATGGGATGAGAGAAATGTTCCAACTGTCATTAATTTTACTGCTTTCCCTCCCTATCTCCCATTCTATTAGGCATTCCTGAGCCTGCAGCCAAACTGGTTCCTTCTACTCCTTATCTTCATAGGCAAGCAGTATCAATGGTGTCTGCTTCTGATACAATAGCTATCCTCCTTCCATCTTCAAGTTTTTGTTGAGATCTTGTTTGCTTATGGTCTTTTCCCTCTTTATTGCTGTGGTTTTATAAATTAAAATATTATTCTCTAGTATTTTAATTGTGGTCCAGGGGACCAGACATGTTTAACAAAAGCACATTTCCTAGTCTTTTCTCTGCTAGCCATTTTGTTTACCTGACCAAACCATGACATTTCTGTAGCCCTTGCTGATCAGTTCCCACACGCTTCCTATGTGTTAGCTTTTCCCAGTTCTCTCTCTCTCTCTCTCTCTCTCTCTCTCTCTCTCTCTCTCTCTCTCTCTCTCTCTCTCTAGTTCTATCTCTTATACCTGCTTGGTATCACCTGCTCTCAGGTACCAACCCAATGCCAGTTTTACTCTGGCGACCACATTTCTTTGGACTTTCCCTTGCTTTCATTACCTGGGGTTCAGCCTTGCACTCCAGCTGTTATGAACCCTTCTCACCAATAAAAATACGAGGAAGGCTATGGAGCTGCAAAAGTGAACTTCTATGTTTCTGGCTGTCAGTGTGGGGCACTGGGAAGGAAGAATTAAAAAGATTCTAATTTGGAACTGTCACTACAAGTAGTAATCACATAATCACCAGTATCTTGACCTGAAGACATTATACAATCCATAAAGAAAGCAAAGCCCCAGCTGGTTTGGCTCAGTCGATAGAGCATTGGTCTGTGGACTGAAGAGTCTCAGATTTGATTCCAGTTAAGGGCATGTACCTTGGTTGCGGGCACATCCTCAGTAGGGGGTGTGCAGGAGGCAGCTGATTGATGTTTCTCTCTCATCGATGTTTCTAGTTCTCTATCGCTCTCCCTTCCTCTCTGTAAAAAATCAATAAAATATATTAAAAAAAAAGAATTTTAAGAATTGTAAATGCTTAAGTACTCAATAAATAATAAATTGTAACTAGATCCTTTGCTAAAGTAGTGAATTACCAATTGAACATAATGATTACTGAGACTGATACAGTTGTAATTAACTAGTTATTAATAACTGGAAAGGAGCAAATGGAAGGCCAAATATTATGGGCATGCCATTTGTGCAGCTTTGCCAGGAAACTGCAGTTTAACACTCTCCAGGACTGTTCCCCGCAGATCTTGGGGGAAGGAACTGGACAAGGAAGAATAGAGGCATGCCCGGTAAAGTCTGGGTGACACAGGGAAAGTACTTGTCTGTGTGGCCACTGCAAGCACGGGAAGGTTTGAGATAATCTCTTAAACAAAGCATTTTGCTCTCTTGCCTTTTGGTTCATGCACCTGTCTCTTGCATTCCTGACTGCAGGACTCTCATGCTCCTGCATTTGCCCACATGGTCCATGGCCAGGCCACGTGATCCCCACACACAATGGACAAATGGACTGCAACTAGCTTAATGCTAAACTGCAATGGAAACTCTGGCTTTGCTTCTAGCTCTGCTGAATCCCCAACTGCACCTCTTCCAGGACTGGATTAAGGGAAATGGGACTTTGAATCCCAGGGATGTAATTCCATGCAAATAAAGCTTTCTACCACATCTCATCTTCCTGTGGGGGCTTCCAAAAATGCTTATTCCAGTGGCACCCCAAGAACCCCATTCCCACTAGCAATGGAGAGAACCCATCCACTCATTTCTCTGATAACAAAACTACCCAAAGGTCCTGTTCAAAATAAACAAGAACTAGGGCAGCCCTTGAACTCTGAAAAGGAATGAGTTTTCAGCAATTCTAATAAAAAATCAACCAGAGCCCTGGCCGATTTGGCTCAGTGGATAGAGTGTCGGCCTGTGAACTGAAGGGTCCGGGTTTGATTCCGGTCAAGGGCACATATCTGTGTTGCGGGCTCGATCCCCTGTAGGGGACGTGCAGGAGGCAATCAATGATTCTCTCTCATCATTGATGTTTCTATCTCTCTATCCCTCTTCCTTCCTCTCTGAAATCAATAAAAATATATTAAAAAAAAAATCAACCAGAAGTTTTTCCCCTCACAATCCATGGCGTCTTAAGATCTGATGAAATGTGACATATCCCATTGTTGTTGTTTTTTTATGCATGTGTTTCTTTTTCTAACATTCTGGTTTCTCTAAACTTCCTTCTCATAATTAGTGACATGCTCTCCAAGGACTAATCACATTTCAATTGTATTAAGAAAGGTAATGCTTAAAAGAGACAGTAAAAACATAGTTAAAAACATTGGTAATTTATGTGTAAGAGGCTATTTTATACCCACTTAAGACTTTGGGTATAAAAGCTTAGTCATTACCCTAATCATTCCACATGGACTGCTATGGGTTGGAGTCAAATATTCTGGGCTGTCTCTTTAAGTAGGGTAAATATCTTAATCTGTCAACCTCCTTTATCCTTAATAGAGATTAGCTATGTTTCCCCTAAATTAATGTATACCTCCCCTGCTATCTATATCCAATTAACTGTTAGGTTGCCTTTGGCTGGATAGATCAGTAATAAGCTCACCTCTCAGGCTAGTAAATAAAGCATGCATATTTTCCCTGATATTTTTCACATATGAATACTAATTACTGGAGAAAAACAGATCTGGATCATTGGGCAGCCTCCAGAACACTGCTAGAGGACTCATTAACCACCATTTAGAAATTCAGGGCTGCAACGAAGAGCTCATTGTATAGTAAATTCCAATTTAGTTTTATATATACAATCATTGACTGCCTCCTACACACCCCACACTGGGGATCAAGCCTGCAACCAGGGCATGTGCCCTGACCAGGAATGAAACTGTGACCACCTGATTCATAGGTTGACACTCAACCATTGAGCTACACCGGCTAGACCTGAATATGGTTTAAAAAATTTTATATAGCTACTTTCATATGGAATACTTTTAGCCAAATATAAAAATAATTTATAAATATGAGATGTCTATAGTGAGGTCTAAAGAGGCCAGAGATGCTGCAAAAACAAATGACTTTTTTAAGTAAATCAAATATTAAAAGAAGAGATAAGCCCAGAGATAAATATCAGAAACTCTCTCCTGATTCTTTTGTCTTACTTGGTATACAGTGGTTCTCAACCTTCTGGCCCTTTAAATACAGTTTCTCATGTTGTGACCCAACCATAAAATTATTTTCATTGCTACTTCATAACTGTAATGTTGCTGTTATGAATCATAATGTAAATATCTGATATGCAGGATGGTCTTAGGCGACCCCTGTGAAAGGGTCGTTCGACTGCCAAAGGGATTGCGACCCACAGGTTGAGAACTGCTGGTATAGAACATGGGTGGTCAAGAAAATTAAGAAAACAGAGAGGGAATTGTTGAGAGAGGAACTGAATTCATTTAAGTAGGTTTCAACTTCATTTGAAATGTTTCAACATAGTGTATATAACCTATCTGGCTCTAGTTTGGGGAGTCATATGAGGTGGTGAGATCTGGAAGAACCCAATAGATTAGCTACACCCATAAAAAACAACTATGGTAGTTACCGAGCTGTTGCTTTGTGGGGAGGGGGGCTCAACATCCTCTAAAATGGTGTCTGGGTTGTACTACACAAGGAGCTCTTCTCCATCTTGTGTGGCCACAGACTGTTGTATGTTTTTGCAATAAACAAAACAAATTTCTATGTTGATTTTATCTCCAACTACCCCATGGCTTAAAACCAATATGTTATACAATTATAGTTTATTCAGGGCTACTCAGGCTGGAAAGAAATATGAAAAACACAAGACACATGATTTGAAGAGAAATCAGTGTTATGTTTTCTCAGAGATTGTGAACAAAGGGAAACATGTTGAACTTGGATAAATGTAATGTCCTTGCAGTTATAAATGCGGGTATCTATATATATATAAAAGGCTAATATGCAAAGTGTCCCCCCAGGAGTTCAATAGCTCGCTATGATGTGTGCTGACCACCAGGGGGCAGCACAGAACGAAGGAAGGCCCTGGCTAGCAGCTGTCAGCCAGGGAATGAAGGTCCCGATCGGCCCTGATTGCTGGCCAGGTCTAGGGACCCTATACGTGCACAAATTTCACGCACTGGGCCTCTAATATAGTTCTAACAACACTGGCTGACTAGTGTACAGCTGTTTTCATTCCACCTAAGGAACTAAAACAAGGAATTCATTGTATAATATAACAAAGTTCTTGGCACTTAAATACTTCAAATGAATGAATTATTTTCAGTGAGGGAAATCTTAATAACTCATCTTTCTTCATAGAATATAGAGGTCAGAGTGATGTTAAAAATATTTAAGTCTTTAGAGTACAAGCATGTAATTGAAGAGCTTGTTAACAGGGATCTTTCCTGTGAACTCGCTGGTGGATGTGGAGGTTGGAGCTCTGGCTGAAGCCCTTCCCACACTTGCTGCACTCATAGGGCTTTTCTCCAGTATGTACTCTCTGGTGGATGAGGAGTTTGGAGCTCTGGCTAAACCCCTTCCCACACTTGCCGCAGTGATAAGGCTTTTCCCCAGTGTGAACTCTGAGATGGATGCGGAGATCTGAGCTCTGGCTGAAGCCCTTCCCACACTCATAGCACTGGTAAGGCTTCTCCCCTGTGTGTATGCACCGGTGAATGTGAAGGTTCGAACTTTGACTGAAGCCCTTGCCACACTCTCCACATTTGTAGGGCCTCTCTCCTGTGTGAACTCGCTGGTGGATGTGCAGGTTAGAGCGCTGACTGAAGCTCATTCCACACTCCCCACACTCATAGGGCTTCTCACCAGTGTGCACTCGCTGATGGATATGCAATTTGGAGCTCTGACTAAAGCCCTTCCCACACTTGTCACATTTATAAGGTTTCTCGCCTGTATGAACGGCATGATGAATAAGCAGACTTGAACTCCTTGTGAAGCCCTTCCCACACTTGTCACACTTATAAGGTTTCTCATCAGTGTGGATGGCTCGATGGATGAGGAGACTTGAGCTCCTCACAAAACCCTTCCCACAATGCTCACATTTGTAGGGCTTTTCTTTTGTGTGGTCTCTCTGATGAAGTAGTAGTTCTGAGCTCTCCCTGAAGTCCTTACCACACCAACTGCATTGGTATTGTTTCTCTGCACTGTGCATTTTCTCACATGGATGACTATCTGAGCTGGTATTAGGTATTTTGCCAGAGTCATAATGGTTACAGGGATGCTTCTCTGTAGGAGCTCTCTGATGACTGACCACCCGTGATTTCCCACCATAAATGTTATTACAGTTACAGTCAAAGGGATTCAAGGATTTTTTCAATTGGCTCTTCTGGCAAATAGCTTCACCACTGAACAATGGTGAGACCAGTTCTATTACATCAGACACAAGTTTAATATGAAGGGTCTCTGAACAGTGGTCTATGGGCGGACTTTTCCCTCCTAATACTTTTCTCTCAGTACTTTCTTCTGTTACAAACAGACTTTTTCTCTCCTGAGGATCCTGGGGCTCATTCTTACAAAACGTCACTGAGGAGTCCTGTGTGGCCACTTGGCTCGGAACTTTCAAAGACAAACACTCTTCACTTTCCATGGCACTTAAACACTTGTTGACATCACCACCTTGAAGGGCCACCCACTGCTCTTGTTGCTGGAAATGTGAGAAGATGCTTCTCCCCAATTTTGACAAAGGGAAAAATCTAGCTCAGGGCTCCTGTACATTTCTCCTTGAAGATTCACAATGTAATCCTTACTCCCAGTTATGGTACTGGCCATCTCTTCCCAAATTAGCCAGCAGAAAAGCTCTTCATGTAAAAGATCCCCAAGTCCTTTCCCTTGAAGATTCTCCACAGAATTTTCATTCAAGTCTCCTAGGGAACAAAGAAAATTCAGTGATAAAAACAAACAATGGATAGATTTCAAGATTTCAGAAGTAGAGTGTTTAAGTCTTGAAGCCTTAATAACTAGGAAATAGTTCAGTCTTGTCCTTATAGTCATGTACTTTGGATTAATGTCAGAGAAAAGACTTTGTAGACAAAATATAAATCTTGTCACTTTTATGCACAGCCAATAAAAGTATTCCTCCCCTGCCCTACCTGGTTTGGCTCAGTGGATAGAGCATTGGCCTGTGGACTGAAGGGTCCCAGGTTCGATTCCGGTCAAGGGCACATGACCGGATTGTGGGCTCAGTCCTCAGTAGGGGGTGTGCAGGAGGCAGCCTATCAATGTTTCTCTCTCATCATTGATGTTTCTACCTCTCTCTCCCTCTCCCTTCTCTGAAATCAATAAACGAAAACAAAATATATTTAAGAAATAAAAGTATTCCTCCCCTAACTCTGCAGAAGGCTATGAATCCCACATCCTTGCCACAAATTACATTTTGGTTCACTTTACTTCATTTTATTTTAAGTAAATTTGCATTGAATTGGTCATCCACTTTAATAGATGCTGGGGATACAAGAAAGTAAACAAGCTAGAGCCTACTGGGGAGAAAGACAAATATATCAACAATGATAGCACCATATCAATGCTAAAGTGCATCCTGGAGAGGAAAGCAGGAGCCAGAACAAAGGGCTTGGTGTATACTACTAAGGATTTAGGGCTAAAACCTTTAAAGATTTACAGCTATTAAAGGATTTCAATTGGGAATGAAAGATTGACTTGCTCATCAGAAATGAGCAAGACTTTAGGTGGAGAGACAACTGCTGTAGCAAAATTAGAAATGGTGCCGAGACCGGTTTGGCTCAGTGGATGGAGCGTCGGCCTGCGGACTGGGAGGTCCCGGGTTCGGTTCCGGTCGGGGGCATGTGCCTGGGTTGCGGGCGCATCCCCGGTGGGGGATGTGCAGGAGGCGGCTGATCGATGTTTCTCTCTCATCGATGTTTCTGGCTCTGTCTCCCTCCCTTCCTCTCTGTGAAAAATCAATAAAATATATTAAAAAAAAAAAAAAAAGAAATGGTAAGGATGACAGTTATGGAGAGAGTGGGAGAGGGACATTTTAAATCATATGATGACTAACTAGAAGGGAAAGGAGGCACCAAGCATGATCCCCAAGTTCCTTGCTTGAGTGACTAGGTTTAGGGGTACTATGTAATAAGATAAGGAATGCAAAAGGAAAAGGCTGGAGTGGAGAAGGACAGACGACAAGCTTTAAATCTGATGTTTAATTTGTGGTGCTGGTGGAATCGTCTTACTGTTCAGTAAGCAGTGAGATATATGGGTCTGGAACTTCTGAGGGAGAACTGTGCTAAAAATGAAAATTTTTAGACTTACTAGTATATATGTTGGTTAAAACAATTAGAGTAAAAATCCTAATATTACAATGAAATAACAAAAAAGAAATTTATAAAAGACTTAAAAAAAGTAAGAGTTGTCATCACCAGAAAAAAATGTTGAGAAACTTCCCAGATGATAAAGAGCACATGAATTGGGAATGATGGAGAAACTAGAAAACTAGAAACTAGAAAAAAAAAAAATTGAACAGTTCAAGCCATGTACAGGAGATGACTTCTGAAGGAATAAGAGATCTTCTCAAGAAGTCCTAGAAATTCAAATAATTCAAATTCCAAATTCAGAATCAATGACTATAAAATAAGAGAGGTTTATCCTGGAAATTCAGGTATTTAAATTCCTGTTAGACATTTCTTTCTTTTTTCCCATTTATTTATTTATTAAATTGTTTTATTGCTTAACATATTACAAAGAGTATTATATATGTCTCCTTTTTTTCCTGCCCTTGACAATCCCCTGGCCTCCCCTACCGCCAGTGTCTTATATCCATTGGTTATGCTTATACGCATGCATACAAGTCCTTCGGTTGATCCTGTTAGACATTTCTGATGACTAGACTAGTTGTTGCTATTTATCAGCATCATACTCCCAACCATCCTTTTCCCAACAAAAAAATGAAGTATTGGGTAGCTACCAGAAGTAGCCCCATACAAAGTAAATGATCTGCTAAAGAAAGACTCCTAATAGTATTAGTTGGGCTGAAAAGAGAAGCAGAAGTGGAGGTAATGCTGAACCTGCACAATGGCAGGGCTGGTTAAGGTACAAAAAGAGGCAATTGACTCCAGGACAAAGCCTCAAGGTAACCCCTGCAGTGGGGTTTCTGACAAGGGAGATATCTCAGAGCTGGAGATCAAATGGATGCCTTAGATAACTTACTTGTCTGAAAAGGCACCCTCAAAAAGGAGTCTATACCACTCACCATCTGGATTCCGATATCCATTCCAAGCCCACTTAGAAGAGCTTTTCCTTGCTAGTAGAGCCTGCATGCACCAAAGAGGGCTGGGCATCAGCTGAGGATGTAGATTCCAATATTGTATTGTGCACAAAAAAGACTTTGTGGGGAAATGGGACAATAAAAAAATGTAAGCAGACAAAAAAAATAAAAAATAAAAAAAATAAAAAATAGAAACTAGAGAAACCAAGATGGCGGCATAGGTAAACACCAGAGTTTGCTGCCTCGAACAACCACTTCAAAAATACAACTAAGCCGAAACCGGTTTGGCTCAGTGGATAGAGCGTCGGCCTGCGGACTGAAAGGTCCCAGGTTCAATTCCGGTTAAGGGCATGTGCCTGGGTTGCGGGCATATCTCTAGTGGGAGATGTGCAGGAGGCAGCTGATCGATGTTTCTCTCTCATCGATGTTTCTAACTCTCTATCTTTCTCCCTTCCTCTCTGTAAAAAACCAATAAAATATATTTAAAAAAAAAAAAGAAAATATTATAGGTTTAAAAAAAAAATACAACTAAAAGATGGAACGGACATCATCCAGAACCACAGGAAGGCTGGCTGAGTGAAAGTTCTACAACTAGGAGAAAAGAGTAAAACGTACCGAGACTCAGAGGCGGCGCAGTGCTGAAGTAAAATACTAAGATGCGGAGTGCATGGGGAACGGGCTGGCGGCTGAGGGCGTGGTTGTTGTTTTCAATCGGGAGGGAGTCTCAGACTCTGAGCTCCAGCTCCGGGCGAGTCTCTAGGGACCCAGACTCATACAGGAGAAGCGGGACTGTCTGGCATCGCTCAGAACCCTAGGGCAGCTTTCTCTCCGTGGGGCTTGCAGCAATTACTGGGACACTGAGAAGCAGAGCCTCTGAGGGCAAGACTGAGGGCAGCCGTAATTGCTAACCCCGCCCTGTTGATCCCGTGGGACCCGCCCCACCCAAGCCCTGCAGGGAGACTTTTGCTGGAGAGTTTTAGGCAAAGGCTAGATTAGCACCTCCCTAGAGATCCAGGAGCTAGGAAGCCCAGAGGTCAGAGTGGGACCATCCAGTTTGCAGCTCTGTGGAACCATAAAAGACACACTCTGGGGGAAGACTCAGTGAGCACCAAAGCCCCATTGAAGCAAGTCTTGCCCCAGAGGGGTGTCTCCAGCACAGAAGTTCTCCCACTGCAGACACAGCTGATTCTCACAGCCAATTGGCCTGGAGGTCAATTCCTCACAGTGATAACTACAACAATCAAGGCTTAATTACAACAAGACTATGCACAAAGCCCACAAGGGGGAGCACCAAGAGTGTCTAACTCAGGTAATTGGGACACTTAGCACAGAAAGTAACTCTATCGACACAGCGAAGCATAAAAAATGCCGAGACAAAGAAACAGGACACAAATGACAGAATGTGAGGAAAGCAAACTGCTGGATATAGAGTTCAAAACCACACTTTTAAGGTCTTTAAAGAACTGTCTAGAAGCCGCCGATAAACTTAATAAGGCCCTCGAAAAGACTGGTGAGACCGCCGATAAATGTAGTAAGATCTTCAAGAAGACTGGTGAGACCGCCGATAAATGTAGTGAGATCCTCAAGAAATCTAATGAGACCTTCGATGTTGTGATAAAGGACCAACTAGAAATTAAGCATACACTGACTGAAATAAAGAACATTATACAGACTCCCAACAACAGACCAGAGGATCACAAGAATCAAGTCAAAGATTTGAAATACGAAGAAACAAAAAACACCCAACCGGAAAAGCAAAATGAAAAAGAATCCAAAAATACGAAGATAGTGTAAGGAGCCTCTGGGACAGCTTCAAGTGTACCAACATCCGAATTATAGGGGTGCCAGAAGAAGAGAGAGAGCAAGACATTGAAAACCTATTTGAAGAAATAATGACAGAAAACTTCCCCTACCTGGTGAAAGAAATAGACTTACAAGTCCAGGAAGCGCAGAGAACCCCAAACAAAAAGAATCCAAAGAGGACCACACCAAGACACATCATAATTAAAATGCCAAGAGCAAAAGACAAAGAGAGAATTCTAAAAGCAGCAAGAGAAAGAAAATCAGTTACCTACAAGGGAGTACCCATACAACTGTCAGCTGATTTCTCAACAGAAACTTTGCAGGCCAGAAGGGAGTGGCAAGAAATATTCAAAGTGATGAATGCCAAGAACCTACAACCAAGATTACTTTATCCAGCAAAACTATCATTCAGAATTGAAGGTCAGATAAAGAGCTTCACAGATAAGGAAAAGCTAAAGGAGTTCATCACCACCAAACCAGTATTATATGAAATGCTGAAAGGTATCCTTTAAGAAGAGGAAGAAGAAGAAAAAGGTAAAGATACAAATTATGAACAACAAATACACATCTATTAACAAGTGAATCTAAAAATCAAGGGAATAAATAATATGATGAACAGTGTGAACTGGCGATTGTAATAGAATCAGGGACATAGAAAGAGAATGGACTATTCTTGGGGGGGGGGAAGGGGTGTGGGGTGAGGGAAGAGATTGTACAATAATCGTGCACCTATGGATGAGGACAGTGGGTGGGGAGTGAGGGCGGAGGGTGGGGTGGGAACTGGGTGGAGGGGAGTTATGGTGGGAAAAAAGAGTAACTAATGTAATAATCTGAACAATAAAGATTTAATTAGAAACTAATTTTCATAAAGATTGGCGCAGATTCAAGAAATAGTGAACAGAAGATCACACCTGCCAGAATGGCTGCCATCAATAAATCAACAAAAAACAAATGCTGGCGTGGATGCGGAGAAAAGGAAACCCTAGTGCACTGCTGGTGGGAATGCAGACTGGTGCAGCCACTGTGAAAAACAGTATGGAGTTTCCTCAAAAAATTAAAAATGGAACTGCTTTTGACCCAGAAATACCACTTCTGGGTATATATCCTAAGAATGCAGAAACACCAATCCGAAAGACTATTTGCACCCCTCTCTTCATAGCAGCATTATTTACAATAGCCAAGATCTGGAAACAGCCCAAGTGCCCATCAGCAGATGAGTGGATAAAAAAGCTGTGGTACATCGACACCATGGAATACTATGGGTCTATAAGAAAAAGGAAATCTTATCCTTTGTGACAGCATGGGTGGACCTAGAGAACATTATGCTAAGTGAAATAAGCCAGTCAGAGAAAGACAAGTACCATATGATTTCACTTATATGTGGAATCTAATGAACAAAATAAACTAACAAACAGAAACAGACCCATAGATACAGAGAATAGACTGACAGCTGTCAGAAGGGAGGGATTGAGGGGTAGGGTGACAAAGGTGAAGGGAGTGAGCAAACTCCTCCTACCCCAAACCCAGAGACAGAAAACAGTATGGTGATTACCAGAAAGAAAAGGGGATTGGGGAACACTGAGTAGGGTAAAGAGGAAATAAATGGTGATTGAAGGAGACTTGACTGGGAGTGGTGAACACATAATACAATATATGGATCATCTATTATAGAACTGTAAACCTGAAACCTATATAATTTTATTAACCAATGTTGTCCCAATAAATTCAATAAAAATTAAGAAGTCTTGATCAGTATATATTTTAATGGCCACATGTTTTTCTCTTAGTAGTATATGACCCTCTATAATTTGTATAAGCAACCCCCTCTGATATATTTGGTGAGTAATTATTTCACTGTATTAAATAATTCTATAATGACTGTTCACAATTTTCAGTTGAAGTTATTGATTAATTCCTTAGGGTAGATACCTAAAAATGAATTACTTCATCAGAAATGTTTCAGGCTCTTTGCTTCAAGCAGTCAAAAGCTTTTTGAGAAAACCTGTATCAGCTATACTCCTATCTATCTCGAGATAGATGTCTTATATTCAGAAGGGGAGATGGATGAATCTCTGATGTGTAAGAAAAGAAGCAAAGGGAACTAGATATTGCAGGGCAGTGGGGTTTTTAATGAAAATCAAGTCCAAGCAAAGATGGTGCAAGACCAAGGCGGGGAAAACGTGGGAGAAGACAGAGTACAGATAAGAAGGTCAGCGTGAATGAGAAAGACCACAGCTTTCTGAAAAGCTAGAAGGGAAAGTAAGTGAATAGATACAGGTAGATCAGTTTGTGGAAAGTATCCTTGAAGCCTCAGCTTTCTCCACAGACCGGAGAACTTCAAAGAGAACTCCTTAAACATTTAAAAAGGGACTCCTCTTAGTTTCCTCAAAAAATTAAAAATGGAACTGTCATTTAACCCAGTGATCCCACTTCTAGGTATATATCCTAAAAAACCCAAAACACCAATCAGAAAGAATGTATGCACCCCTAAGCTCATAGCATCATAATTTACAATAGCCAAAATCTGGAAATAGCCCAAGTGCCCATTAGTCGATGAGTGGATAACAAAGCTGTGGTACATTTACACCATGGAATATTATGCAGCTGTAAAAAAGAAGGATCTCTTATCCTTTAAGACAGCCTGGAGGGACCTAGAGAGTATTATGCTAAGTGAAATAAGCCCATCAGAGAAAGGTAAGTATCACATGATCTCACTCATATTAACTGATGAACAAAATAGACCCAGAGACATAGAAACATAGAACAGACTGTGGAATCTCAGAGGGTGGGTGGGTGGGAAGAGATCAGCCAAAGAATGTGTATGCATATATGCATAACCCATGGACACAGACAAGAGGGTAGTGAAGGGCCGGGGGTGGGGTTGGGGGCGGGCTAGAAGGGGTCAATGGGGGAAAAAAGAGGACATGTAATACTTTCTACAATAAAGATTTAATTAAAAAAATAAAATATAAAAAGGGACTCCTCTTTCATGGATTTGTAACTTGCCATGATGCCTTGCTGATTCCTTTGGAGTTCGTTCTTCATTATGTAATTAACTTCAATTTTGTGCAACTGGAAGATCATATCTGGGAAATACACAGGGGTTGGGTAACTGTGCAGAAAGCCAATCAGTACCAAATTCTGCCGTATCAGGGATGGATCAGGTATGATTTCTCAGATGACTCAGTAAAGCTACAATTCTCCAGTTCTTACCAAGTAAAGTTCTTTAGCTGCTTAGTATAATCAGAAACATCCTTTTGTGTCAAAAAGAAATTAGGACACTCTGATTCCTGAACTACAACTCCTGGGGCCCCATCATTATTTAAAATTGAAGAAACAAAGACTCCAATGGGCAGGTGTCCAGGTTCATGTTCTTACCCATTGAGACCAAGTGGCTGTAGGGCTGCGGCATCTCAGCTCTGTGCAACTTCCTGTGAGCAGGGTCCAGGGGACCCCATTCCTCCTCAGTGAAGTCCACAGAGAAATCCTCGAATGTTACTGGCTCTAAAACAGTAAGCGCTCCTCCTTTACTGACAACGATCTGCACAAATGCCCTGGAAGGAAGGTGAGGTTGGGAGCACTTGAAAAGGTGAGAAGGGTATAGAAGCGTGCAGTTCAGGGATCTGAGGGGTCCAAATCAAGTTTTGTTGGAAACTCTTTCCTTTCTCATCTACTTCACTACTTCCTTCGAAACCCTTCCTCTCCTGCCCACAACTCACTCAGGCTCAAGCCATCCAGCTACTTAATCTTTCCATGTCACTGTCATCTCATGGTCATTGCTGAGTTGTCCTTTCCACCCATTCCTACTATTATCCTGACGACTTCCACACACATGAGAATAATTTACCCAACAGCCTAACCTGACATTTTTAACCTCTATAGTCCCAATGATCTCAGTCTCTTTTCACACTCAATTACCATAATCAGGGCCATTTCACTACTTGGACCACTCTGCTTTTGAAATATTAATATCTTGATAGCTATACTTTTAAAACATCTTCCAATTCTTTCTGTTCTTCCTTTTCTATCACACCTGCTTTATCAAGATCATCATCCTTTAACCTTATGTCTTTTCCTCTCAGCCACAGTATTCTTAAGATCTCAAATTTTTCCATAGTCATATCAATCCTATGTCCTTTCTTCTTCTAAACCAAGTACTTGAACATTATTGGAAAAAATAAAATAGCACATATACATACAACCATAACACACTCTCTAGGTATTTGCAAACACTTGTCTCCATCTCCTTCCTCCTTAACTCCAGGCTCCAACTTTCCACCTAACATCTACACTTGGGTATCTAAAAGGCCCTTAAAACTTAGTAAGCCTCAGCAGACCTCTTCCTCTCAATGTCCATCCACATCTGCTCTTCTCGGCTGCCACTCCTTGCTTGCCGGCCAGCGGCCTGGCCTCAGCTCCTGCTGGATGAGCAGGCCCTAGGAGGTGGGTGGGCCTCATGGCACACCTTAAGGGTTCGAGCACCTGATGAAGAAGTGCTTCGTGACCATCATCTGCAACTGGTCACATGGCTCGGTGGACGTGAGCTTGGGCCACCCGAGCTTCATCTTGTGGTGCCTGGAGATCTTCAAGCCCCAAAGGGGGCGGCAATGGCTGGGTGGCGAGCTGCTTCGGCAAGAATGGTGTGTTTGTGGAAGGGAGGGTGGGGGAGCACAGGGCGCTGTGCTACAGTTCCGTACGAGTGAGTGGGGGCCTGAGCCCCGGGGACCTGGACCCCAACCCGTGATCCAGGACTCCAGGTCTTCGTCGTACCCACAAATAGGACCCAGCAAGGACCCTGACCCTGTCCATCCTACACACAACCAGGACCTGGACCACAGCCCCTGGGCGCATTCCTATGACCCACCTGACCCCCACACATCACCTGGCTGGATCACAAACTATGAACCCAATCTCCTTGCCTGGGCCCCATTCACAACCAGGGTACAGATTGCAGCCCTCCGTCCTCACCTCCCCAAAGCTGGAGGCTTAGGCTCCTGTGCATGTGGGTGCAGGTTTGATTGGTTCCTCTGTGTGTTCTGGGAGTTTGCATATATTTTTCATAACCAGCTTGTAGATAGTCCTGAACAGAAATGTTAAACTCTGGTTGGTGGAACTGCCTAAAACCAAAATCTGCATTTTTTCAACCGAGGAAAAAAAACAAAATCTGCTCTTTCCTAGTTGTGCCCGTTTTAGTAAATGTCACATGACCCACCCAATTACTCAAGGCAACATTCCTAGAAGTCATTTTGATTCTTTTCTCTTCCTCACATTTTATCAATCACCAAGTCCCATCAACTCCACCTCTAAAACATACCTGAATCTACCCACTTCTATCTTACACTATTAGCATTGCGAGTCACAGCTCTCCTTAACTCTCCACCTCCTGATATGTATCTCTTGCTCCCCCCCCAAAATGAATTTCCCACCTGGTAGCCAGGGTGATCTTTTTTTTAAAAAAATGTATTTTTATTGATTTCAGAGACGAAGGGAGAGGGAGAGATAGAAAAACATCAATGATGAGAGAGAATTACCGATCAGTTGCCTCCTGCATACCCTCTACTGGGGATCACACCCTCAACCAAGGTACATGCCCTTGACTGGAATCGAACCCGGGACCCTCAGTCTGCATGCCGACGCTCCTCCACTGAGCCAAACTAGCTAGGGCCAGGGTGATCTTTTAAAACATACATCATGTCAGGCATGAAATCCTCCAAAAACTTTTCAATGGACATTGAGTAAAATCAACTCTTCCTTCTGGTCTGCCAGGCTTTACAGACTGAGGTCTTGTCAATTCTCCAGCTTAGAGTCACTCCTCCCTCCTGTGTGTCACTAGGCCAGGGGTGGGCAAACTTTTTGACTCGAGGGCCACAATGGGTTCTTAAACTGGACCGGAGGGCCGGAACAGAAGCATGGATGGAGTGTTTGTGTGAACTAATATAAATTCAAAGTAAACATCATTACATAAAAGGGTACGGTCTTTTTTTTTTTTTTTTTTTTAGTTTTATTCATTTCAAATGGGCTGGATCCGGCCCGCGGGCCGTAGTTTGCCCACGGCTGCACTAGGCTGATCCTAGACCACATCAAACATCCCAACTTAGGGAATCTGCACTATTGTCCTCTCTGCTCACAATGTTTTTCCCCACATCTTTCACATGCCTGGTTCCTTATTCAGGTCTCAGCTGAACTGCCATCTCCTCTGAGAAGCATTTCCTTGACCATATCCACAGTCGCACAAAAAATCAAACGAATAAAAAAAAACACCTGTTCTAGGTAGTTTTGCATAGCATCTTTTCCAAAAGTATTTTTATTGCAAACATTATCCCTGCTAACTCACTGGCTGTAAGGCAATTCTGCTATACAAACAAAACAGCCCTAACCGGTTTGGCTCAGTGGATAGAGTGTGAGCCCTTGGACTGAAGGGTCCTAGGTTTGAATCTGGTCAAGGGCATGTACCTTGGTTGTGGGCATGATCCCCAGTAGGGATGTGCAGGAGGCAGCTGATCGGTGTTTCTCTCTCATCAATGTTTCTAACTCTCTATCCCTATCCGCTCCTCTCTGTAAAAAATCAATAAAAATGTATTAAAAAAACCCACACAAAACAAAACTGGTTGACAGTTCAATTTTTTTGGTTTATTTGATTTCATTTCTCTATTGATAAATCAATTAACTGCTGTAGAAGAGATAAAAGAACTGGTTAACTGTTTTTTGTTTGTTTTCACTTCTCCACAAGAAATCAACAACCTTCAGCAGTCTTAATGTATTTAAGCAAGTTGTCAGTTTGATTTCATTTCTTAATTGACAAAATTCTCAGTTACTCCCATTTTTGCATTATATGTGAATCTGAGCTAGTCGTCATAATGGTCTGTACAGAGACAAGTACACGTGGTGGTGCTCTTAAAGCAGTAAGCATTTCTTCGCGATAACAATGATTGGGCCCAACAGTTTATTTCTTTTTTTTTTTTTAATATATTTTCTTGATTTTTTACAGAGAGGAAGGGAGAGGGATAGAGAGCCAGAAACATCGATGAGAGAGAAACATCGATCAGCTGCCTCCTGCACACCCCCCACTGGGGATGTGCCCGCAACCCAGGCACATGCCCTTGACCGGAATCGAACCCGGGACCTTTCAGTCCACAGGCCGACGCTCTATCCCCTGAGCCAAACCGGTTTCGGCTATTTCTTATTTTTTGAAATTGATTTTGAGAGAGAGAGAGAGAGAGAGAGAGAGAGAGAGAGAGAGAGAGAGAGAGAGAAACATCGATTTGTTGTTCCACTTATTTATGAGTTCACTGATTGATTTCTGTATGTGCCCTGACCAGGGATCAAACCCACAACCTTGGTGTACCAGGACAACGCTCTAACCAACTGAGCTATCCGGCCAGGGCCATAATTTCTTTCCTTTTTTTTAAAAATTAAATCTTTATTGTTCAGATTATTACAGTTGTTCTTCTTTTTTCCCCCCATAGCTCCCCTCCACCTGGTTCCCACCCTACCCTCCGCCCTCACCCCCCCTCCACTGTCCTCATCCATAGGTGCACGATTTTTGTCCAGTCTCTTCCCGCATCCCCCACACCCCTTTCCTCCCCAAGAATAGTCAGTCCACTCCCTTTCTATGCCCCTGATTCTATTATAATCACCAGTTTATTCTGTTCATCAGATTATTTATTCACTTGATTTTTAGATTCACTTGTTGAAAGATGTGTATTTGTTGTTCATAATTTGTATCTTTACTTTTTTCTTCTTCTTCCTCTTCTTAAAGGATACCTTTCAGCATTTCATATAATACTGGTTTGGTGGTGATGAACTCTTTAGCTTTTCCTTATCTGTGAAGTTCTTTATCTGACCTTCAATTCTGAATGATAGTTTTGCTGGATAAAGTAATCTTGGTTGTAGGTTCTTGGCATTCATCACTTTGAATATTTCTTGCCACTCCCTTCTGGCCTGTAAAGTTTCTGTTGAGAAATCAGCTGACAGTTATATGGGTACTCCCTTGTAGGTAACTGTCTTTCTCTTGCTGCTTTTAGGATTCTCTCTTTGTCTTTTTTTTTATTTACTTTTATTTTTTAATTAAATCTTTATTGTTCAGATTATTACATTTGTTCCTCTTTTTTCCCCCCATAACTCCTCTCCTCCCAGTTCCCGCCCCACCCTCCGCCCTCACACCCCACCCACTGTCCTCATCCATAGGTGCACGATTTTTGTCCAGTCTCTTCCTGCATCCCCCACACCCCTTTCCCCCCCAAGAATAGTCAGTCCATTCCCTTTCTATGTCCCAGATTCTATTATAATAACCGGTTTATTCTGTTCATCAGATTATTTATTCACTTGTTGATAGATGCATATTTGTTGTTCATAATTTGTATCTTTACCTTTCTCTTCTTCTTCCTCTTCTTAAAGGATTTCATATAATACTGGTTTGGTGGTGGTGAACTCCTTTAGCTTTTCCTTATCTGTGAAGCTCTTTATCTGACCTTCAATTCTGAATGATAGCTTTGCTGGGTAAAGTAATCTTGTGTGTAGGTTCTTGGTATTCATCACTTTGAATATTTCTTGCCATTCCCTTCTGGCCTGCAAAGTTTCTGTTGAGAAATCCGCTGACAGTTGTATGAGTATTCCCTTGTAGGTAACTGAGTTTTTTTCTCTTGCTGCTTTTAAGATTCACTCTTTGTCTTTTGCTCTTGGCATTTTAATTATGATGTGTCTTGGTGTGGTCCTCTTTGGATTCTTTTTGTTTGGGGTTCTCTGCGCTTCCTGGACTTGTAAGTCTATTTCTTTCACCAGGTAGGAGAAGTTTTCTGTCATTATTTCTTCAAATAGGTTTTCAATATCTTGCTCTCTCTCTTCTTCTGGCACCCCTATAATTCGGATGTTGGTGCGCTTGAAGCTGTCCCAGAGGCTCCTTATGCTATCTTCGTATTTTTGGATTCTTTTTTCATTTTGCTTTTCTGGTTGGGTGTTTTTTGCTTCTTCATATTTCAAATCTTTGACTTGATTCTTGTGATCCTCTAGTCTGTATAATATCCTTTATTTCAGTCAGTGTATGCTTAATTTCTAGTTGGTCCTTTATCATAACCTTGAGGGTCTCACTAGATTTCTTGAGGGTCTCACTACATTTATCGGTGGTTTCTAAAAAGTTCTTGAAAAACCTTAAAAGTGTGGTTTTGAACTCTATATCCAGTATTTTGCTTTCCTCCATTTCTGTCATTTGTGACCTGTTTCTTTGTCTCTGCATTTTTTATGTTTCCCTGTGTTGGTAGAGTGGCTTTGTGTGCTAGGTGTCCTATAGGGCCCAGTGGCTCAGCCTCCCCAATTACCTGAGGTGGACACTCTTGGTGTACCCCTTTGTGGGCTTTGTGCACAGTCTTGTTGTAGTTAAGCCTTGATTGTTGTAGGTATCACTGGGAGGAATTGACCTCCAGGCCAATTGGCTGTGAGAATCAGCTGTGTCTACGGTGGGAGAACTTCTGTGCTGAAGACACCCTTATGAGGCTAGACTTGCTTCACTGGAGCTTTGGTGCTCACTGAGTCTGCCCCCTGAGTGTGTCCCTTATGGATCTGAGGAGCTGTAATCTGGATGGTCCCACTCTAACCACTGGGTACAGTGGCTCTTGGATCTAAGGAGGTGCTAATTTAGCCTCTGCTTGAGGCTACCCAGCAGGAGCTATGAGATCTGCAGATCCCCCTTCCTTGTTTGGGGGTTTGGAGGTGCCCAGATGAGGCCCAGCTGTGAAGCAATACAAGCTGCTGTGGGGCATTGGGCCTTCTCTTGGAAGTTCTGGGTCTGTCTGGCCCAGCTGCAGTTTGTTAGGTAATTTTCAGATTGCAAAGGGCCAGGGCATTCATATGTAAAAGCCTCTGCCGCAGCTTAGGTGGGGCAGGGTCTGGGGGGATCAACAGGGTGGAGCAAGCAGCTATGGCTGATCCTCAGCCCTGCCCTAAGGGGCCCCGCGTCTCAGTGTCCCGATAATCGCTGCAAGCACCTTTGAGAGAAAGCCGCCCTCGAGTTCCGAGTTCTGCCCACTGTCAGACAGTCTAGTTTCTCCCCATAAGAGTCTGGGTCCCCAGAGACTCACCCGGAACCGGAGTTCAGAACCAGAGTTCAGAGCAGTCGGGGGCTTGTGACTCCCTCCCGATTCAAAAAGACAGCCGCGTCCTCAGTTGCCAGCCCTTGCCGGGTGCGCCTCCATACCTCTGCACTTTACTTCCGCACCTCCTCTGAGTCTCAGTGTGCTATTCTCTTTCTTTCTAGTTGTAGAATTTCCACTCAGCTAGCCTTCCTGTGGTTCTGGATGATGTCTGTTTTGTCTTTTAGTTGTATTTTTGAATTTGTTGTGACAGGCAGCAATTTCCATGATTTCTTTTTTAAACACATTACAAGGGCCTTGTTGAGGGCTCAGAGTTAAACCCACATTTCTCACAGCATAAAAACAATGCTAAGGTACAATCCACAAAATAAAATTAGTTATTTGAGCAGTATTCCCATGAACCTACACATATTTTAAAATGTATTTGAATATTTTGCATTTCAAATAAATCTTTTAAGTTTTATGCCCTTTTTAGTGCCACTTTTATTTTTTTGTGATTTTTATTTTAATGGAAAAATTGCCATTACTAATTTCTAATTACTTAGGCATGAAAATGCTTTTGGCAAAGATGTCTATATCAAAAATACCAGATATGCCCCCAAACTATCACTTCTCCTTGTATTCTTATGCCTTATCTCATTTTCTTACTCATTTGTTTTATTATTTACTGTCTCTCTCTCCCCATTAAGATGCAAGTTCCCTAAGAACAGAGAGGCTGTCTGATTTGTTCATAAGGCCTGGCACCTGAGGAGTTGACTTTACAGTGAATCTGGCTCCTCAGGGTTTCTTCAATGGACATTTTCAAACTGCCTCTGGTATGTTTCTCATGTGTCACAGACTGATAGTTTGTAAAATACAATAAAAAAAGATATAAAATACCAACACCAATTTTTAAAAGTATTAGATTTAACAGATATAAAGGTTTCAAACACTCAATCTCTGTCCTTATGTTAGGGTAGGCAGCTGGTCAATTATTGACAAAAGAGAAGGGAGCTAAACTGGCTGAGTCTGATCGACTAGGAAGCTACAGGTTCCAGACACTCCAGGGGATGATAGCTGTATCACCTCCGCCTCCCCAAGGGGATTAACATCCCTTCCTCCCCCTGAGTAGGGAGGAAGGACTGGCCCTCCAATCTCCCCAGGGACCAGTCAGGGGCTCCCCCAGATTACTAGGGGCAGGGAGAAATAGTAAAGGGGAAATTCCTCTGCTGAGGCATGTGCAGTAGAAGCCAAAAAGGCAAACATAAAGGGGAGGTGTCTAGTCTGGGAAAAGGATCAGACAGAATAAGGGTGTGGAACCCCAGAAGATCCAGGAAAGGGATTGGTTAGGGGAGGGTCCAGCACAAGGCCGTGAAGAATTAGGAAGGTGATTGTTTAGTTTGAAAGAAAGCCTATTCTCTCCCAAACCCAAGGGGGAAGCTTAACAAAGGCCAGCATTTCATTGTTTGTGCATTGGAGCATTCTCTCACCTATTAGCAGCTGCGGGTGAGCTGGAACTCAGCACTGGGTCGTGGCCTGGCACCATTGAGCACTGGCAGCAGATGTGCAGATGGGGAAATGAGACACAGGCAAGTGCAGCCGGGAAAAAAGACTGCGCTGGACTACTTGGAGCCCAGGGTGATGGCACTGCAGTTCTGGGTCCTGAGCCCTCCTGGTGGGCACTTGTGCTCACCAGGCCCAGGACTTCTTTTGCAGGGAGATGGACCTGAGCCACCTGGGGACAGTCCTTTGTTTCATTCCAATAAATCTGACACTACGCTCAAGTCCTCCTGTGCATGGGTCCCTGAAATGCATTTCTTGCGACTCTGTGAAAGAATCCTGTTTCCACCGGCAACACTTATATCTTTGTATACCGGTAACCAACTGTGGGCTGCCAGCAGTCTACAGGCCACATGCTGAAAAGCAGAGGACAGAATATACACAAAACAACCGAGAGCCAAGTGAAGCCCAAAGGAGCAACTCAGCTCTGAGCGAGGGACATGCCCAGTAACCTTCAGAAGAGTCACATCTTAGGACTGAGGCTGAAGGGGCATCACCTACTCCTTCCTCAGGAAATTGAGGACAACCAGCCCTTCCCTCCTACCCTGCAGGAATGACCTGACTACTAGTCACCAGTGGAGAAGGTGATAGTGAGGCAAATGGCAGTTTGTCCTCAAGGTCACAGGTCTCCACTGTGTCTGAGGAAGGGCTAGAGCAGCCTGCAAGTCCCAGTACAAAAGGTGGGACAAAGAAGAAATGGAAGTGGAGGTGTTGCCCCAGAGGGACATAAATGTACCCTTTCTCACAACAGGGTCAGGTGAATATTAAGCCGTTGGATTTGTCACTTTTTCAACCAGCCTTCTTGACCTCAAGAGAAAAAGGTTTCTTGCTGTCCAATGCTAACTTCTTCCTATGCATTTCAGATCAAATCCTTGCTTCCCTTCTGAGATTCAAGTCCATCAGTTATCTTTTCCCCTTTTATATTTTACTAGAGGCCCGGTGCACAAAAATTTGTACACTCGGGGGGGGGGGCGGCGGAGAGGGGGTCCCTCGGCCTGGCCTGTGCCCTCTTGCAGTCTAGGACCCCTCAGGGGATGACCACCTGCTGGCTTAGGCCCGCTCCCCGGGGGATTGGGCCTAAGATGGCAATCAGACATCCCTCTGGCAGCCCAGCAGCCCTCGGGGGATGCCCATTTGCCAGCAGGGAGCAGACCTAAGCTGCAGTCAGACATTCTTAGAGTTGCTGAGGAGGCAGGAGAGGCCCCACCACCACTGCTGTACTGGCAGCCATCAGCCTGGCTTGTGGCTGAACAGAGCTCCTCCCATGTGAGAGCGCCCTGACCACCAGGGAGCAGCTCCTGCATTGAGCGTCTGCCCCCTGGTGGTCAGTGTGTGTCATAGTGACCAGTCATTCCCAGTCCTTCTGCTGTTAGGGTCAGTTTGCATATTACCCTTTTACTATATAGGATAGAGGCGTGGTGCACAGGTGGGGGCCAGCTGGTTTGCCCTGAAGGGTGTCCCTGATCAGGGTGAGGGTCCCGCTTGGGTGCCTGGCCAGCCTGGATGAGGGAATGATGGCTGTTTGCAGCTGGTCACACCCCCTTCAGGGTGGGGTCCCCACTGGGGTGCCTGGCCAGCCTGGGTGAGGGGCTGAGGGCCGTTTTCAGGCTGGCAGGTGACTAAAGCTCCCAACCTCTCCTTTTTTTCTTTCTTTTTTTTTAGTTCTGGGATTTATTTACCTTCTATGGCTGTCACTGGAGCTGAGAGCTGGCTTTAGCTCTGAGGCTCGGCTCCAGCTCTGAGACCTCGGCTGCTGAAAGCAGGTCTCTGGGTTTGTTTGGGTTCTATAATTGTAACACTGTTGCAGTCCTGCTAGCTCCAGCTCTGATGGCTGAAAGCAGGTTTCTGGGGTTTATTTACCTTATATAATTGCAACATTGTTTCTTAGACTGCAACTCAGAGGCTGGCAGCGGCAGGCGGGTAACCTTGGTTTCCTCCATCACTGGAGCAAGCAAGCCTCCTGTTCGCTTCAGCTGCCTGGCTGCCAGCCGCCATCTTGGTCGGCAGTTAATTTACATATCTTGCTGATTAGCCAATGGGAAGGGTAGCGAAGTTACGGTTAATTACCATGTTTCTCTATTATTAGATAGGATTCATTTTCCACCCTGTTGTCTGGGTTGTCTAAGACACCCTCCCTACCTCAACAATATTCAGGTAACTTCAGATCTTGTCAGTGCTGTCTCCTAAATCTCCATCTAACGTGTTACCTATTCTTTATTCCCACCGCCATTGTCCTAGGTAAGGCCTTCATTTCTTACCTAGATCACAAGAATTCCTTACCAAGTCTTCAAATACAAGTTCTGCCTTTTTTCAATTCATAGATTAGATAGATTTAGTAATTTTTAAAAATCCCACAAAGTGGTAGAGAGAATTTTGTGCTGAGAATGAAAAGGTTGTGTTGATGGACTATAAACTTTGTAGCAGGTTGAAAATTTGAAGATGAGAAATAGTATGACAGTGGACCAAATGAAAGGAATCAGAGGAAGAAAATAGTGGTCCTGCTAAAGAAGACAAAGTTGGAACTAAAAGACCCTGAATAATGAACAGTCTCCCCGGTATCAGTGGAGTGCATGGGTCACCCAGGTGGACCTCGTGCTTACTCTGGGAAAGTGGACTCAGTATCCTGAGGGCCAACCAAGGTGGAAGGTCACAGGACTAGTAGTTTTCTGTCCCTCCCACCACCCCACCGCCCGCCAAAAATGCCGAACTCCCCCAAACTACACACATCAAATGGCTTTTTACTTTCTTTCCAGAGCCCATCCTAGCTGGGTCCAACAATTTACTTTGGAGGGGGCAGAAAACAGTAATGCAGGAGGTGGCCAGGAGCTGTAGTCACACTGGATTACCTGTAGTCATCTAAACGTCATACTCTAGTGTAGAATAGCCCTTTACACCTTGCTTCTGCTCTGACTTCTATTTCTCTCATCCATTTCGGAATTACTTTCAGTTTCAGGACAATCAACAACCTCCTTTCTGAAGCATGAGGATGAGTTAGGTGTGTCCTCCTCCAGCATCTCATAGCATCTTTCATATACATCTACTATAGCTATTAAGACTGTCTCCCAAATTGGCTATAAGATTTTAAAGGATAGGAGCCATGCTCAACTAATCTTTAAATTCTCAACAACTAGCACAACGAGCTCAGAATCTAAATGGTATTTATAAATTTATATTCAATTTAAAAGAATAATCAAATGCTACAAGTAAACCGCGAGCGCATCAAATTCAACACTCTCATTTTCAGATGAGAAAACTAAGGTTCATAATGGTGAAGTGACTTACCCAAGTCACAGAGGAAGGGATGGTTAAATGGCAACTGCTGCCTCTCAGCAGACTCAGGACAATGCCTGGTAAATAAAAACATTCCGCAAGTATTGGTGGGATGAAGTCCCTTCTTTAAATTCAGTTATTAATATACACCAGAACCTCAAAATTTATTACACTAGCAATCCACAATTTCATCAGCAGTGAAAAAATAATCTTTACATGGAAACAGGTAAAAGAGAAGGAAGGAAAATAAAGACACACTGGGTCTTCCTACTCATGCTAAGCTCCCTTGAAGTCCTCAATCACTTTACAAGGCACAGCAATGGCATGTTCTCAGTACCTTGAGGCTATTTACTGTCCTTTAAACAAACCAATTAAAAAAAATATTTTTTATTAATTTCAGAGATGAAGGGAGAGAGATTCAGAGAGATAGAAATCAATGATGAGAGATAATACTTGACCAGCTGCCTCCTGCAGGCCCCACACTGGGGATCGAGCCTGCAACCCAGGCATGTGACCTGACCGGGAATCAAATCCCGACCTCCTGGTTCATAGCTCGATGCTCAACCACTGAACCACACCAGCCGGGCCAAACCAATTGTTATAGGAGTTCACGGTCACTTCCTATGTATGTGAGGATTGTGTTCGCTAAGCAAAAAGATGGTCTTGTTTAAGAACCAATTATTTTTTCCTTAAAATTCAGCCTGATATTTTGTTCACATAGTTTCTGGTGTCATGACCTGTTCAGTTGTAGCGAAGGAACGACCTGGAGTTAGAAAACATGGGGCTTCCCTCCTGCTCTGCTGCTCTCTGCCACAAGGACCGGGCGCTTCCTCCCGGCTCCCTCAGAATCAGAGGTCTCCTTGGTTAAGTGATGGCACCAAGGCAGAGAGGGGCTGGCTGACCCTTCCATCGAAAGCATTCTACGATTCTAAGTGCCAATCTTGAGGTAACTTTCTAGAAATGGTTTTATGGAGACAAATGAAAAATCGATTTCTTTAAAAAAAGTGCTAATTGGTAATTTAACAATTTATTGTACCACTTAAACATGTAGATATGTTGGTAAGCAATCGGAGCATAAAAGACGGACCTTTTACCTGTCTTAGAGAAGCTCACATCGAGCAAGTGGAGAAATATCTGACAATAAATGCAACAAATTAATGGATGTACAAAGGATCGAGGAGACAAAAAAAAGTGAAATTTCTCTTTTTAGTAGGTCTGGGAGTGGTGGCACTTAACTCTTAAAAAACACTACAAATAATTCTAATACACAGCCTGGTTGACGAGCATTTCTGGGAGTGAGTGGGTTTTCCTGCGACCACTTAGCAAAGAACTGACCATGTAATAGCTTTGAATGACTTTCAATATGAATGAATTATCTACAGGAAAAGGCAGGCTTTAACAGAGACGACCAAGCAAAGATGCTGTGTGGAGTCTTTCCATAAAAGACCTGAGCCCAGTGCTCTGGGGAGGGAGCCAAGATCAGGAAGAGGGCAGCTCAGTGAAAACTGGTGTGTAATTTAAAGGCAGCAGAGACCTGTGCAGCAACTGATGGCTGGATGCCTCAGTCCATGCCCTTAGGACAGTGGTCGGCAAACCGCGGCTCGCGAGCCACATGCGGCTCTTTGGCCCCTTGAGTGTGGCTCAGTACAGTGCGATTGAAACTTCGTGGCCCATGTGCAGAAGCCGGTTTTCGGCCTGGGCGAGTCTATTTTGAAGAAGTGGCATTAGAAGAAGTGGGGGGTGTTGGTCGGTCAGGCGACAGGAGACGCAGCACGGGGGAGGCGCGTGCGATTCATGCACAAGTTGAGTGAGCCAGTCAGTCAGCAGTCTCATTGTGCAGTGGTTAGGTATGCTGAGATGGTTTGGACATATAGAGAGGAAAAACCAAAGGAGATAGAGGAAACAAGTATACAAGACGAGTGTGGATGGGAGAGTTGGAAGGGGTCGACCTCAGCGAACATACCTCAATCAGATTGAGGACGTTTTTAGCAAAGGCCAGCTTAGGAGTACCCTAATTAAATTAATAACAACGTACCTACCTATATAGTTTAAGTTTAAAAAATTTGGCTCTCAAAAGAAATTTCAATCGTCGTACTGTTGATATTTGGCTCTGTTGACTAATGAGTTTGCCGACCACTGCCTTAGGATATCAGTGTTGCTACACCCATATCTATAAAATACCGTATGTCTCACACTGGAGTCCGACAATAAAGGGAAAAATGACACACAGAACAAAGACAGGACCTGACATCTGATGTCCATTAATGCTGATGTCCTACCTGGGTCCCAGGAAAGAAAGGTTACTTGCATTCTCAGGGAGACAGCATTTTCAGAGGAGAAACCACAACTCACCTGGAACTTGGTCATGCCCTCCTCGCAGCACAGTCCTGGGAAGCCGGAGCTAGCAAAAGAGAAACATCCATGAAAGTCAAGTCCCCCAGCTCCTGCTCCTGCAGGAAACCCTCTCGAGGCGCCTGTCCTGTCTCCCCGCGCGGTCCCCCTCACTCTCTCCACTGAGCTTTGGGTCATCAGACCAAGCGCCCCCCTCCCCCCTTCTCCCCAGGTACATCCTGCTGCCCCTAGCAGCTCCAGGATGTGTCCACTTTCCGCCCTCAAGTTCTAGTTGGAGCAGTAGGGGCTCTCGGGTTGGAGGTATCGTCTATCGTGATGAATTCTGGATGCCTGCGACACCTTCCTCAACCTGACTCATTTTTTTGGGGTGCAGGGCTCAGATGCAACCCTTTAATGAGGACAGTGTTGTGGGGACAGAAACCTCGGCCCCTCACGGGAGCCCCGCTCGATTGCCTCGTATCCACTGAAACCTCCTTGAAAGAAGGCCAGTCACCGGGCAGAAAAGGCCAACCACGAAGCCCCCAGGAGCGCGGGTGAGAGCAGGGCCCTCGGAGCCGCAGTGGCTTCGCAGCGCCTGGTCGCTGGTGCGCCTCGGACCGCACCTCCCGGGTCGCGCGCCCTCCCCCAACAGCCAGCCTCTCCGCGGGCCTCCCCCGCCCCCCGGCCCGCCGCCTCTCTGCGGGCGGTGCCAGCTGCCAGCCGCCACCCGCCGCTCACCTCCCACGTGAATCCAGTGCCTGGAAGCGGCGTCTCCGCCCGCGAGGGGCTCTGAACTACAATTCCCAGAAAGCCGCGGGAGGGCCACGGACACTTCCGGTGTACACTTCCGGTGCCCGTCCCTTGTTTCCCCGGCTTCCCGGGCCCTGCGTGGAGGTGTCTGGGTTCCTGCTTCCAGCGGACTGCTTTTAACTGTTCTTTGAGAGTTCATTTACGTTATTATTATTTTTAAATTAAAAACGGGTAAGATTTATTTTAGAAATGCCCATTAAAGTGTTTTTCACATTTTGTTAATGTGCTCCTGGGGGAAAAGAACGTAAATATCACCCGTAATTTCGTCTTTACCTGTAAAAATATTCTGAACCGAATAAATGCCATTCGGCATCTTCATCTGCCTCCTGAAGTTCATTAGTTTAGCAAACATTTGAGGCCTCACTGTGTTCTAGGAACTGTTAAAGACGCTTAAAGAAAAATCACTCTGGATGTTAAATAGTGGAAGAAACAAGCAATACGTAATTTTGATAAAGAAGTGGTATAGTGTGTTATAAGGTGACGTGTTATGGAGAAAGTAGAGCTGAGTCGGGGATTGAAGGATGGTAGTGCAATTTTAAATAGGAACTTTTGGAGCCAAGACTTTGAGGAAATGAAGGAATCAGTCATGTGCCATTCAGCACTGGGTTTTTGCACAGCCCACAGGAAAGGCAGGGTCACCCCCCTGTGCTAACAGGTGCCTCTCCCTGGCTTCTCAGGTGGGACTGAGCTATTCACCAGCTCACAACCAGCCAGAGCGTGAAGGTGCTGGGCCCGACTCCCCCTGAAAACAGACTTGCAGACTCTGAAGTGGCCCCGGAGAGAAGGAGGGTGGAGGCAGGCATGTGTAGGAGACACAGAAGCACTCAGTGCCTGACAGCAAAGTGCTGGGCAAACAAATGCACTACATTCAACGGACACAATGTTTCCTCCAGGATTTTTTAGTTATAGGAGGGAGGACTTGGGAGAAATGGGGCTATTGCATTTGGCTGAAACCAGAAGTCCCTGTTTTAAATTTTGACCTATTCATATGATGGTCTTTGGCGCCAATTCAATGCCAACTGGATTCCGGATTCCCCAACTTGGGGTGCGTGAGGAAAGAAACTATTCAGTGCAAAACAGCTCAATTGTGATAAAGCACAACTGTGAAAACACCAGGGCTGTGCAGCATCCCTGGGGCCAGGTGGCTCTGGGACCAGGCCCTTCTGTGACTGGGCAGCTCTACTCTGCTCCTTGATGGTCTGTTCTGCTCCCTGCCAGCCTGCTTTGCTAAGCTGGGGACTTTTGGTGGGGCTCTGGTGCAGGCTAAGTCCAGCTGCTGCTTTTCCTGGCCAGGGAACTCCTGGTAGGAGCTGTAAAGTGATTTGTGGTTGGTTGCTGCCTGTGCTGGGCTTGGAAGTACTGGGCGCGGCTGTGCTATGATCTGATGCTGGCTGCCGTCTGTGCCGGACTCGGATTCGGGGCTGCTTAGCAAGAGGCCCTGGGCGTGCTGAGGCCAACTGCTGCTTGTTGGGCTTTGTGGATTTGGGGGAGATTGTAGGAATGTCTGCAGCCTGGGGCAAGGCTGGCTGCTCATGTGGAAAAGCCGCTGAAGTTGGTTCAGGCTTGTATGTGATTTGGGTGGGGCAGTGTCTGCAAATCACCAGTGTTAACTAGGTTGATGGAGATGCAGATTTGGTGCCTGCCTTCACCTGCAGGTGGATGTGGGGAGCTCTCCACAAAGGAATAATGGTGCCTTCCAGCACTTCCTCTGCACCTCCCAGGCTGTGTGTGGGGCTGCTCAACAATGGACAGTGGTGCCTAACAGCCCTTCTGTCCTGGAGAGAGCTGCCCCTCTAGCCCTCCCCTGAAGCCAGATGATTCAGTTCCTCCATGTATGTCCCTGGTACTTTGCTGGTCCTTTACTGGAGCTTAGGGTTTGTGTTTATGAATGAGTGTTTGCTCTGACCCTTTAAGACAGTGGTTCTCAACCTTCCTAATGCCACGACCCCTTAATACAGCTCCTCATGTTGTGATGACCCCCAATTTCATTGTTACAAATTGAACATAATTAAAGCATAGTGATTAATCACAAAACAATATGTAATTATATATGTGTTTTCCGTTGGTCTTAGGCGACCCCTGTGAAAGGGTCATTCGACCCCCAAAGGGGTTGCGACCCACAGGTTGAGAACCGCTGCTTCAAGAGAAAACTCGAATCTACAGCAGCCCTCTGTCTTACCAGAATAGAATCCCTGTTGATTTTTCACAGAAATTGTGGGGACTCCTCTTCCTGGAACTAGTGCTCTGGACTGGGAAGCCCAGTGTGGGGTTGAAACCCCTTGCTCCTCAGGGTGGACCTCCATAGCTGAGATATCCCTCCTAATCCTTAACCTCCACAGGTGGCTTTGGGATCAGCCTGCTTCATGTCTCCACCCCTCCCTCCAGTCTTGAAGTTGCTTCTTTCTACTCTTAGAGGAATTCTGTCGAGCTAATCGTCAGGTGGTTCTCAAGAGTGGTTGTTCTATAATTTAGTTGTAATTTTGATGTGATCATGAGTAGTGTTTCCCTATCCTGTCATCAAGACTGGAAATCCTCATTATTCATTATTTTAATGACACAAATATTCACCATGAAATTCATCTAGGTGGCTAAGATTAATAAAAAAGGAAATTCCTCCCCAAAACCAATTTCTTTCCTCTAATAACATTCAATTCTCATCTACTAAAAAAATATATATATTAGAGTGGATTATCCTTCCAAGTTTCTTTATTTGTGTTTCTGTGTGTGTGTAGGAGGAAGAGGATAGTATTGTTGGAGGGCTGGATCTTCACTATTGACTACAAATCTGGGCTCAGTAATAAGGACAGTTGTATTCTTTCTACGTGATTTCAACCCTGAGATACTACTATTGTCAAAAAGGGAGTGGATGGCATTGTGTCTCCTAGGGAGGAGTCATTTTAATAGAGGGCATGATAATAGTCTTAAGATTCTCAAAAAATTTCAGTTTTCTGCTCTTTGGGTATAAGCAAATTATTTCTATCTTTGTTAGCCCTGGAGGATTGAAGTGAATCAGTACACAGACGTCAAATCTTTGCAGGGGGAGAAAGGAACCTTCTTTTGTAAGGAAAGGTTAGGGCTTCTGCTGTGGACATGGGTGATTTATTAAACTTGGTTTTTGAGGAAGGGTATCACCCAGTTAATACAGTGTTCGATAGGAGTATTATTAAAGTAGTTAGATTTGCCTCATGATTTCTGCCCAGTAGTCTTAAATGCAAAACAAGATTAATTTGAATATACAGGGAAGAAAAGAACCTTGGGATTGACAAAGGCTATTTTTTTATTTGTTTTTTTTTTTTTTTAAAGACTGATAGTATCAACTAAAAACTTGAAATTTGTATCTGCCACACACAGAACAATCTCCAAGTGTGCACTACATTAATGGAAGTACCTTGGGAAATTAGGTCAAAATAAACTGACAGAAACTATGAAACAAACATGATAATGATAATAAACAAGACATTTATTTTTCATACTCATTTGGAAGAAATGGGAAAAGTCAGTTTGCCCTACCTAATGATAGTCTTTCTGAAAGAGTCTCCATTCACTCCATAGAATTGGGTAGGTGGCTTGATCTCAGAAGATTTTGTAGTTAATTAATAAAGAGAATTCCTGTTGAAGAATGTGGTCAAAGGGTGAGTCTTTGTGAGCAGCTTCGCTGGTGCACAGCCAGACTCCCTCTCTGAGTGAAGCTTTTCCCACATTGGCCACATAGATATGGTGTCTCTCCTGTGTGGATTTTGCCATGCAGTATGCAATTTCCTCTGGTATGGAAACTCTTTCTGCACTGTACACAGGCATATGGTTTCAGGCCTGTGTGGACCCTGATGTGGACAATTAAGCTTCCTTTCTGACTGAAGGCTTTTCCACACTGATCACATCTATAGGGCTTCTCGCCACTGTGAACTCTTCTATGAACAGCAAGGTTACTCTGATTCCTGAAACTTCTCTGACAAATTGCACACTCGTAGGGTTTCTGTCCAGTGTGGAGTCTTTCATGAACAGCCAGACTACCTCGTTGACTGAAACTTTTCCCACACTCCTTGCACTGATAAGGCTTCTCTCCTGTGTGTATTCGCTGATGTGTAACAAGATTGCCTTTGGCCCTGAAGCTTTTTCCACAATGGGTACACTCAAAGGGCTTTTGACCAGTGTGGATTCTCTCATGTAACGTTAGGCTACCCTTTTGCCTGAAGGATTTCCCACATTCCTGGCACTCATAGACCCTCTGTCTCACACCAGGTGAATCTTCCTGTAGTGCCTTAAAATCTGGGGATTTTTGTTCCAGCTTTTCTCTTCTGAAAGAATTCTGGAAGTCCCAGCTTGAGGATCCTGTGGCCTCAGTGTGATCATATTTGTGGTGGGCTTCTGTCATCACATCTGGTAAAATGAGAGGGAAGCCAGGTAAGATGCACTAATATGCTGAGTGAGAAGAATAGGGAAGAAAGAAACAATGCTTTGTTGAGTGCTTATTATGTGCCAGACATTACACAGTGAACTTTGCATAGATAATTTAACAGTGAAAACAATCCTGTGAGATGCTACAGACAAGGATATGAAAGCATAGAGAGGTTGTCAAAGATTATGCATTTAGGTTAGCATAGAGCTGAGATTCAAACACAGGCATATTCCACTGCCTCTGTATTTTGTTTAATTTAGCCTCCCACATAATCTTGGGATACAGGATCACATAGAGCCCCATATCCAAATTTTATCTGACTTCAAACAGGTGAGGATCCAGGTTGGGCAGGGCCTAAAGCTTTAAAATTTTGGAGGCACTTCATTAGGAAAAAGTACAAAAGTGGGAACAGGGCCTTGAAGACACCATGCAAGAGAGGAATCCTGAAACTTAGATTTCATTAGCTTTCATGAAAAATCCACTTCTGCACTAGTTTGCTTTCCTGACAGGGGAGTAAACTCCATGACATCAGAAAATATGTAGTAGAATACTTGGTACTTTTAAAAAATATATATATTTATTGATTTTTGAGAGAGAGAGAGAGAGAGAGAGAGAGAGAGAGAGACAGAGACAGAGAGAGAAAGAAGAAGGAGAAGGAGAAGGAGAAGAAGAAGGAGAAGGAGAAGGAGAAGGAGAAGGAGAAGGAGAAGGAGGAGAAGGAGAAGGAGAAGGAGAAGAAGAAGAAGGGAGAGGGATAGAGAGAGAAACCTGTATGAGAGAGAAACATCGTCATCAATCGGCTGCCTCCTGCACCCCCCGCCCCCACAGGAGATTGAGCCCACAGCCCAAGCATGTGCCCTGATGGGGAATTGAACTGGACGCCTCTTGGTTCCTGGCTCTATGCTCAACCTTTGAGCTACACCGGCAGGGCAGAATCCTTGGTATTTTACACTTATTGTCTCTAATTCCTGCAACTCGGCAGGGTAGAGCCTGTTGTCCTGTTTCATAGATGAAGACCCTGCAGTTCAATGAAGTTAAATAATTTGCTGATACTCCAGCTTGAGCCAGAACAACTACAGTATCTGATCCAAGGAATTTTTCCCTTTAAAATTCATGCTACTTCAGTCTACTAAGCTATGGTGGAATTGAAATCAGTTTTGGTTTAGAAGTTATTCTCAAACAATTCCTATGCAGCTGTTGACAGTATTTTCCAATATTGCCCTGTATCTGAGTCTTCTACTGCCCTTTAAATATGGGTCCAATTTATCACTACCCTGGATTAACAGTTTGCTTGGAGTCATACTAGGGCAGTGGTTCTCAACCTTCTGGCCCTTTAAATACAGTTCCTCATGTTGTGACCCAACCATAAAATTATTTTCGTTGCTACTTCACAACTGTAATGTTGCTATTGTTATGAGTCATAATGTAAATATCTGATGCAGGATGGTCTTAGGCGACCCCTGTGAAAGGGTCGTTTGACCGCCAAAGGGGTCGTGACCCACAGGTTGAGAACTGCTGTCCTAGGGAGATTTTTCTCATTGTTCCTCTGCCTTACCCTTCCTTACTCAGTGACTGCACTGAGATTTAAAGCTGCTCATTCATTTTCTGAGAAACTACCTCAAGTTTATCTCCATATCAGGATTGTTTTCTGCTGTTTCTACTGTTATTTCTAATTTGAAGTTGCAGGCTTTTCCTATAACCCCCAGAAATGGTGAGCTCCACCCAGGAATGTCTCCTCTGCGTCCTCAGCCTGCCAACCAGTGCTGAGGACAGGGACACTCCATATGGGGAGCTGAGGGCATCCCAGTGATCAACTGACTCACTCACTGAAGAATGCTACATTCTGGGCATATCGTCCATGACAGTCCAGCAGGGTAGCTGTTGGAAATCCAAACATGTCCACTCCTGCTGTATGACCTTAATCACCACCTCTTCATATGCTGCTTCCATAGGCTGTTCTTGAGCACCTGAGGAGGAAAACACCGAAGAAACAAACAAAAACAAAATAGAACAAAAACAGGAGAGGGCAGGAGAATTGATGAGTGAAAAGATTAAACTCAGGATCTCGTTTGGGGTACGAGTAAATGGAAGACTCTGGATGGACTGATGTAATGTTAGTCACTTATAATGTAACAGAAAAATGGCCTTAAAGGCACCATGACCACACACAAATGAGCCCAGGGGGAAGCAGGTGGAAAAGGAGATAACGTGTACACACATATCTCTCTCCTCCTGCCAATTCTAAGATAATGGGCACTCCTGTTTGTTCCTTTGCCTTGGTATGTGATTATAATCTTCTAATTCCTTCCCCTATCTAACCATCTGCTATTTGGATAGCCTCCAGAATATAAAAAACTCAATATTCAGACTTCATGACTGGCTCTACGATAGAAATGGCTGTGGTCCTCCTCTGCAGTTCCCCCTAAGTTATAAGGACAGAATACGATATTTCATATGTTACCTTTAAACAATTCTTAGGAGGCTCCAGATCCAGACCTTCCCCTCTCCTACTCTTCAAGATATGAGGGAAGTGTACGTACTTGTCAGTACTTGGACAAGGAAGACCTACTTTGGATTCCAAAACCTAGCCCAAGGCATTCCAACTAGGGTGAGTAACTTGCCCAAATTCTCAGAGCCAGTAAGGAGTCAAGGTCGAAGAAAGATTCAAATCCAAGGTTTTCAGTATACAAAGCCTATGCCTTTAGACTAGACAATTCTCTAGTTCCTCATCATTAAAGAGCTGGTGGCAATTTTTATAACATGGAACAGAATGGAACAGCGCTTGGCCAGACTTTACTACTCATCTAGATCCTAGGAATTCTCTTGCCCCATGTTACCTTTTTCTATTTTTTCACTTTGGAATATTCTCTTCTTACCAGGATCCTGATTGCCACATTCTTACACTTTTTTTTTACAGTGGTTCTGGTGTATAATCTTTGTTTCCCTCCAATATTTCTCATCAAAATGCTGGCCACCCGGTTTAATGAAATGGAAGCGTGATGCTGCAGTTCTCTGCTTTGTTAACTGAAGCACGTAGTCTTCTTGTCAACTGCACATTCTGCTACTTATTATGGTGACTGAAGAGGCATTTCAAACTCTTACTTGGAGGACTCACCTCCAACTGGGAATACAAGCTGCAAAGGAATCCCTGATACTACAGGACATTAATTTGGAAGTCCCAGGTGTCACTGCTCAACAACTGCACATTCACCAAGAGTCAGTGGAAAGCCCCTGGCACCTGCTGCCTGAGGTTGGACTCTGTCCCTGCGGAATCCAGCAAACAGAGTTTGGTCAGAACAAGTGGGTAGAACTCACAGCTCTGCCTCTTCACAGACTATGAGCTCTTCAACAAGTAATAAACTCAGCTGCATCTCAGGAACTTCCTTGATTAATAAAGGGAAACTCTTATTTTTCTCCTGGCATCACATGTCTGAGGAATTAATTTCCTGCAGAATTTGGAGACAGTGGCTTTGTCATAGAAAATATTGCCTTTCCAAGCAGAATGGCTATTTACCCTTTGGAAAGTTCAGAATTGGGCCACGAGAGACTTGGATTTCTGCCTTGGCTCCCCACTCCCCCTTGTGACCTTGGGCACATAACCAAACAATCCTGCCTCTATTTCCTCACTTATTAAGTAGGTTAATAACAGTTCCATATCAGGTAATTCCTGGGAGAATAAAAGAACCAAATGCGACAATACCTATGATTTAAGGCCTGAAGTTGACAGCCCTCAAGGAGAGGCTGAGAGGAGGGGGTGACTGCTGTCTCTGGGACCTCCTGGGGCATAGTTTCAGCATTAGAGATTCTGGGCGGGGTGATTATTTTCTCCACACGACTGAGTCCACTTAGTCCGTTCTCCCATTTACCCTCCCTAGAGAGGCTGCAAGTTTCCTGTCCATCTGAACCCTCACGCAGGCCCAGGGTACACCTGTCTGTGACCGGCCCCTCCCGCGACTCCGGGATGAGGGGCCTTCCACACGCCCTGCCCTGCACAGCGGTGGTCGGAGGGATCCCGGCTCCTAGGGGCTGACTCCCCCTCCCTCCTCAGCATCCCCATGCATGCCCTGCGTGCCGGCCCTCAACCCCACCTCCGGTCCAGCTGGACGCTTCCTGCAGCCGCAGACTTCTCCCCTTGCGGCTGGCCTCCTTTGCAGCGGGGCAGGCTTGCCCTGCTCAGGGTCGTGGGGGCAGCAGGGGGCCCCGGGGGCCGCCTGCCAGCCTGGCCCTGGCTCACCTGGGTGCCCTGACCTGCCAGCAGCCTCACTCACCACAGCCGTGCAAGCCCACGGACAGACAAAGGCCAGCGCCGGTCCGCAGCAGCGCGCCTGCGAACAAACCAGACTACAACTCCCAGGAGGCTCTGCGTAAACCAGCCCTGCAGGCCCTGGGCCTCCGCGGCTAACTTTTTCAGAGCACTGTGGGAAATGTAGTTCTGGGGGGAGCCAGGCCGCTGCCGGAGGTGGGGACTTGTTCTCAGACTAGAGCCAGGGGGAATGGACAACCTGGGGAAGCTGTCTGCTGAGGAATATAAGGTTCTTGCAGGGCACGGTGGAAGGGAACAAAGTGTTGGGGAGAAGTTGATTGATAAAGCCTGGGTATTTAGGGGTTATGTGTTGAGTGCTGTGTTAGATAGGACAAGGGTCCCAAGGTCTCGGCAGTTTTTACTAAATGTTATTCCTGCTAAATGTAAAAGGCTAAGCCTCCCTTTGGGAGATAGAGCTTTGGATATGAATCCCTTGTCTCCTTTACTTCTGCAAGTAAATAAAACTACCTTGCGACCACGGTGGCTCGATCTTGAACAGAGCACCCCAAGAGGTGAACCTGAGTAGGTAACAAATTTGGTGACTGCAGATGGGCCTCTTAAAAGGACTCCCTCTCCACCTGGTGTGGATGCTTGGCGAAGCAGCTGGCAGGTGCCTGGGTATGTGCTGGACCGAGGACCTTTCTGTGGGAGACTCTCGCCTGGTGCTGACCACCGAAAGGGCTTCCTGGCCTGCCTCACAGGGAAGCTGAGTGGCCACCTGAACCTGTTTCATTCAGCACTTTACTAGTAGAAGGGAGGTGGGTAGGTCAGCCTAGTGGCTGCTTTAATTAGCATATCTCATTTTGGGTATAGGGTTGTTGGAGAGGTAATTTCAGTTTTGGTTCGTGCTTGGTTTCTGGTTGGTTGGGCAGGAACTGTCTCTGAGAAGATAGATTCAGAGCCCAACTTAGGTCTAACTCTGGGGAGTCAAGGAATGCCTGTGGAGCAGCCCAAGACATCCTCGGGTGACAGTCTCTGGTCCGGTTGTCTGATTGTTCTGCAAAAGCTGGATTTTGTTCTTTGTGTGACCTTGTTTGTCTTATATGTAAATGTACTGGACTTGCAAAATGAAGCAGGTAGAATCAACCAGGTGCATGTATTTTGAGTAATAAAAGCCAAAAGGTTGGGCTTCCTAGCGACAAGGTGTGGGAGGAAGGTGGAAATGACACAGGGAAATGAACTGTTTTTAGTAAAATTTTAGAGTGGTCTTAACAAGTGATTTACTGGTTTCATGTCCATTCATTTGCAGGATGGTTTTGAGATCACTGACTCTGGGCAAGTGCACAGTCATGCATTCCTGTCAGAGCCCGGGCAGGTCCAGAGGCTCATGAGACCTCAGCTTCTTTTCTGAGCAGCAGCCCATTGGCTCCCCCGCTTCAAAGCTATGGGGTGGCTGGCGTGGGGCAGGTTGAGGTGAGAGAACTTGCTCTCTGTATCCACAGGCAGGATGAGGTGCTTCTAAACCAGCCATGGGCAAACTACGGCCCGCGGGCCGGATCCGGCCCGTTTGAAATGAATAAAACTAAAAATAAAAAAAAAGACCGTACCCTTTTATGTAATGATGTTTACTTTGAATTTATATTAGTTCACACAAACACTCCATCCATGCTTTTGTTCCGGCCCTCCGGTCCAGTTTAAGAACCCCTTGTGGCCCTCGAGTCAAAAAGTTTGCCCACCCCTGCTCTAAACTGTGTCCCATAGCTGGGGAGTGACCCCCGTTCAGCCCTATGGCTTTGGCAGTCTGCGGTCAGTGGAATTGGCTGACCTGGGCACTTGCCCTGCTGTGGAAGCAGCAAGGTGGAAACAGCAAGGTGGAGCCAGCCCAGTGTTTGTCAAAGGCTGAGGCAGCTACAGACGTTTAGGAACAGAATACTGCACTGCTGAGGTGTGAGTTGGAAAGGAGACAGGTGCAGGGAAGGCCATAGCACACAGAACCTTTTTAGCATATTGGGTCTGAATTCTGGCATGTGAGCCAGTCTGGTAAACCAGGCATGCTGGGCTGTCCTCTACCTCTCACGGTCCCTCCAGCCTGGGACCAGAAAGGGGGGGCAGCCTTGGGATGCCTCCTCAGCCCATCTTCTCTCAGAGTCCAGAAGCCAGGGGGCTGAAGAGGAGCTGGGATCTGTAACTATAGTAGGGGGTGACTCTGCTAGTGTGGGTGTCTGGCCCGGAGGGAAGAAGTGAGACAGGCAGTGCCTCATGTGAGCAGCCCCTCCTGGCATCACCGACTCTCCTTACCTTCTTCTCCTGTTTGATTACAACCTGTGCCCACAGCTGTTTCTTTTCTCCACTTTGAGTCTTGAGCTCCTGATGTTTCCAAACTGGAGACAAGAGGTGGAGGAGGCAGCCTGTGAATGATAGGAACTGTGGGTTATGTAAACCTCATCTCCAGGCTCATCCCAATGCCTACTGGGCAGTGAGTTTGGGGGACAAAGAGGTAGAGAGTGACTGGTGGTGTTTCCCTGTATCCTGATTTTTAGGAGGGCTTTATTCTCCGAGCTGCAGCTGTGCAGCTGGCTAACTAGGGGATGACGCCTAACAGGATGTCTGATCACAGAGGGCCTTGTGTTGGGGCCAGATCAGCGTGGCCTCATGTTTGGCCTTATCCTTTTTCTACACACACACACACACACACACACACACACACACCCCAAACACACACACACCAAACACACACACGCGCACACCAAACACACACACACACACACACACACACACACACACACACACACACACACACACAGAGCTTGTACTCCCTGGGAGTGCCTCCTGCCATCACGGGGGATTAGGGGGGGTGGGGGGTTGTGGTGCCTCCAAGAGAATGGATGCAGAGGGTGATGTCAGGACTTCCTCCCAAGCTGTTCTCCCTCCCCAGGCCAAGGTGCAGCTCTTCACTAGGCCACATGGCAAGCATCACTGTGCTTGAGAAACCATGGACACTGGCTCGATATTGTGTAGAACTGTATCACGGGGCTCCCCCTCTCTGCAGAGTCACTTCCTGCCCAGATCCTACCTGTCCTTGAAAGTCTTGGATAGACCCAGCAGCTCAATAAGTGATTCCTGAACAAAAATCATGGCTTGGTGTCCTGAATCATATGGAAGATGATTCAAATACGACAGCACCTTCCCTCTTCTCTCCCTTGCTGCCATCTTTGTTCTTAGGGAGGCTGTCACTCTGGTCCACCTTACTCATTAGATTCCCCACCGGAGCGTGAGTTTATGAGTGGCAGGGTCTCCGTCTCCTTGTTTTCCCCCCTGCTTCTGCCTCATCTCCAATGGCACATATCTCCTGTTAGGGTAGGGCTCTCGCTCTCTTTTTTAAAAATATATTTTTATTGATTTCAGAGAGGAAGGGAGAGAGAGAGAGATAGAAACATCAGTGATGAGAATCACTGATCGGCTGCCTCATGCATGCCACCTACAGGGATTGAGCCCACAACCCGAGTATGTGCCCTTGACCAGAATGGAACCTGGGACCCGTCAGTCCGCAGGCCAACGCTCTAACCACTGAGCCGAAACAGCCAGGGCAAGTAGTGCTCTATGCACTCCTGTTCTCAGGAAACCCAGAAGCTAGGGGACCCCAGGACTTTCATAAGTCAGGCAGCCAGAGGTTTTCACTCCTTCAACTCAAAGAGGCGCTCACTTCATCCATGTTCAGCAGGAAGCAGTTACAAAAGTATGACCCTTGTCCCCATTCCCTCAAGGACAAGGAGTGAAAAACCTCAGGGGGACATTGTTAGGTAGGACTAAGGTTTCAATGCCTGGGCAGTTCTTACTACATGTTATTCTTGCTAATTTTTAAAGGCCAGGCCTCCCTTCAGGAGACAGCTTTGGATATCAATCCCCTCTCTCCTTTACATGTTGCAAGTAAATAAAACTATTTGTGACACCCTCTGGCGAAGAGCTCTTTTCTTCTGTTCCTTTATCATACCAGGTGAAGGTAGGAGAGCAGGCTTTGCCATTGCCTTGAGTTCACATGTTGGCTGCACCACTGACTAGCTTTGGGACTCTGGATGGGCTTCTTACCTGGCAGGGAGCCCAGAATAGTGAGGTGACAGGGCCAGGGGCCAGGTGAGAGCTTCTTGGGAGGGCCAGGGTACAAACCAGATGAACCTTATCCTGTTCCCTCAGAGCAAAGCAGGTATATGAGTGAACCAAGAAAAAATTGTTCTGCACATACCCCATGAATTAGGGAGAGAAAACAGTATTATCTAAGATTTCTCATTTTTTTTTCTGAGTTGCCTTGCTGTCTTGGTTATTCATGATATTTGATGAATTCCTTCCCTGTCTAGGTATCTATATATGAGAGGCAGTTTCCTAGCAGATTAATATGAAAAGGTCATCGTATTATTTTCCAGTAGGTGGCACTGAATCACAAGTTTTTAACTCTTACACTTTTTTGGCTTTTCAGATCTTTGCTTGGTTGTGTTCCCTTGGTAGGCAGTTTCTCTCCTGTGTTCTGGCCATGACAATTTCAGGGGACCAACCTTGTAGGGAAATGCGGTGGGCAATGGGGCTTTATATCTGTGAAATCTCCATGCTCTCCCTCACAGCCCAATGCTGCCATCAGTGTAGCAAAGATGTGTGGGGTGGGCTGGAGGAACCTGGATGGCTTTTTTGTTGTTTTGTCCTTATGGTAATAGGGACTTTGGATCACTGCTGACTTCCCCCTATGCCCTGATTGAAGGACCCTTTGCTCAGGGGAAAATGTGATTTTGTAGAACCAGTTCTCAGGTGTGCGGATAATGTGCTCTCAGCCTGACACCAGGGTGAGTGAGGGTGATCTCTGGAGGGCCACAGGGTGGCCAGGCTCTGTGGCTTTTTTCTTTGTTTGAAATTCGCCTGCCTGACAACTGCGGCTGCACCTCTGGGTTGTGTCCTTCCTTGCCCAGGCCTCTGGGCTCAGCTTCAGGTCAGAGTGCCCACCTCCTACAGAAATGTCCACTGAGCCCTAACCGGTTTGGCTCAGTGGATAGAGCGTCGGCCTGCGGACTCAAGGGTCCCGGGTTCGATTCCGGTCCAGGGCATGTACCTTGGTTGTGGGCACATCCCCAGTGGGGAGTGTGCAGGAGGCAGCTGATGGATGTTTCTAACTCTCTATCCCTCTCCCTTCCTCTCTGTAAAAAATCAATAAAACATATTTAAAAAAAAAAGAGAAATGTCGACTGAATCTCTTTGCTCCTCTGGCTGAAGGGAGTGCAGCCACAGTCTGACTCCTCCCCTCTCCAGGCTGAGCCCTGCCATGTGCTCTTAGGTGTAGGCCTGCATCCCTGGCTTGTCTCAGCTTTCCTTCCTTCTCAACTCCCACGTGCCCACCTTTAGATGTTTCAATGCATGTCTCAGGCATGTTTGTGTGTTGATCAGGGAATCTTTTATTGAGTTATAGCTGTTCAACTTGTTGAAACTTCAGGAGGAGAGACCATGGGGATCGCTCATGTTGCCATTCTTCTGACATCACCCATCACTTTAAATATCTCAGGCCAGTCTCTGCTGGCCTGAAATGTTTCTGTTGCGAAATCAGCTGACAGTCTTATGGGAGTTCCCTTGTAGGTAATTAACTGTCTTTCTCTTGCTGCTTTTAAGATTCTTTCTTTGTCTTTAACCTTTGCCATTTAAATTATGGTGTGTGAAAAAAAAAGAAAAAAAGAAAAGAAAAAAATTATGGTGTGTGGTTGTGTGGGCCTTTTTAGGTTCATCTTGTTTGGGACTCTATGTGCTTCCTGGACTTGTGCATATTTTCCCTTCACCAGGTTAGGGAAATTTATAGTCATTATTTTTTCAAATAGGTTCTCAATCCCTTGCTCTCTATTCTTCTTCTTCTGGCACCCATATGATGCAGATGTTGTTATGCTTTATGTTGTTCTAAAGGTTGCTTAAAGTATCCTCGTTTTAAAAAATTCTTTTTTTGCCCTAGCAAAAAAAGATTTTGCTCAGTGGACAGAGTGTTGGCCTGCGGACAAAAGGATCCCAGGTTCGATTCCAGTCAAGGGCACATGCACATGCCCAGGTTGCAGGCTCGATCCCCAGTAGGGGGTGTGCAGGAGGCAGCCAATCAATGATTCTCTCTCATCATTGATGTTTCTATCTCTCTCCCTCTCCTTTCCTCTCTGAAATCAATAAAAATATTAAAAAAATATTCCTTTTACTGCTCTGATTGGGTGTTGTTGTTGTTTTTTTTTACCTTGTCTTCCAAATTACTGATTTGATCCTCTGCTTTTTCCAAACTACTACTCATTTCTTCAGTGTATTCTTCATTTTAAAATTGTATTATTCATTTATGACTGGTTGCTTTTTGTGGTTTCTATGTAAGGCTCAGTCACTGAAAGAACCTCTGGTGGAACTCAAGTTGTATGAGATAGATTCCCAGCAAGTCACCAGGTAAAGGTGAGTGGTATTCACCAGATTGGTATAGGTTCAAACTTGGTGCTAGTGCTGGGTTTGAGGCCCCTTAGTATATTGAGTCTAGCTGCCACCCATTGGGTGCTCACACAACTTTTTGGTTGGGTGGTGTCTCAAGGAGTCATTAGGGTGAGGCCAGCAGAGTCTATCAGACCCAGACAGACCAATATTTGGCTATGCCAAGGACGGGCTCTGCATTGCTTGAGTGTGTGAGGAAAACATGGCCCCTGTGCTAGAGCCACACAACTCAGTTTGTCCCAGATTCTGCCAGGAGGAGCCTGAGTTCAGTAGGGTGGGGACTCTGGGAGTTGGGAGGACAGGGCTATTGGATCTCCCATGAAGGGGAAGTGTTGGTCAGGCTTTGATGAAATTGGGGGTTTGGCCCTGCCTCAAAGCCATACAACTCAGTCACTGGTATCCCCTGAGTCTGCCTAGACCTCTACACCCTGGCCAAGACAGCTGACTCTTCAGGATGGGGCTGTGTCAGATGGGGCTGTGCAGGGTGGAGTGAGAGGCAGTTCAGAGGATGGGGCTAATGCTTTCCCCCAGGCTTATGCCATATGAAGGAGGGTGCTGCGCCCAAGAAAGATGGTGTCTCTCTCCCCAGGACCATAGACACCAGAGTCTTTTCAAGTGACTCTAGTCCGGTTTGCCCTCCTTTCGCCGGAGCCCAGGGTGAATGGCTGCAAATGATTTTATGCATTGGCTTTTAAAGAGGATGCCATTGTCTCTAAAGGACTCCTGTTTCTCCCTGACGGGCTGAATTCCCACTGGCTTTCACAGCCAGATGTTATGTGAGTGCTTCTTCCTGGCTCTGGTGCTCTGGGCTTTGGAACCCAGCGTGGGGTTTGACATGGAGACCCCCGGCTTCTCAGGGGGAATCCCCTGCAGCTGAAATATACCGTCAGAACCTTAGCCTGTTTGTGGGAGCCAGGCAGCCCTTTTTGTGGGTTGATGTGGCTTCTGTAAATGCTTGTTTGTAAGACTTCTTTCAGCTAGCCTCAGTCAGTTATTCAGGTTGGTTGCTCTATATTTTAGTTGTAATTCCAGTTTGGTCTTGGGAGGAAGTGAGTGTAGCTTCCACCTCCTCTGTCACCACCTTGGGTCCTCCTTTATCTCCGTCCTCTTGGTGATGAGAGCAAGATCTTGCCCCAGTGCGTCTGTGAGCGTCTTCATTACTGAGCAGTGATGCAGGCTTTTGGAGAATATTTAGTAAATGAAGAAATGGACATTTGTTTAATAATCCCAATGCCTCCCATATTCATTCTATCTTCTCTCAACAAGTTTTTTTATTTTTTAAATTAAAAATTTTAAATTTCTTTTGATATTCAATATTACATTAGTTTCAGGTGTACAGCATAGTGGCTATACATTATATAACTTACAAAGTGATCCTCCTAAGTCCAGTATCACTATACATAGTTATTACAATATTATTGACTATATTTCTTATGCTGTGACTGTTTTGTAACTGCTAATTTGTACTTCTTTTTTTTATAATATATTTTATTGATTTTTTACAGAGAGGAAGGGAGAGGAAGGGAGAGAGAGATAGAGAGTTAGAAACATCGATGGGAGAGAAACATCTATCAGCCGCCTCCTGCATATCTCCCACTGGGGATGTGCCCGCAACCCAGGTACATGCCCTTGACCGGAATCGAACCTGGGACCTTCCAGTCCGCAGGCCGACGCTCTATCCACTGAGCCAAACCGGTTTTGGCTAATTTGTACTTCTTATCCCTTCACCTTTTCACTCAGCCTCCAACCCTCTCTCCCATCTTCATTGTAATTCCCAGAGTTGCCAAAACATACACATTGTAAAAGAAGTAATGAAGCTCTCATTAGTCACTGACATGCTTGTGTATATAGAATATCCTACGGACTATAAAAATAAAACCACTATAATATTATTTTGGTAAGATAGGACACAAAATCAATAAGCAATTAATTGTATTCCTATACAATGGCAACAAGGGATTAGAAAATGTAATAAAAGTACTTTTTTTGGTTTGTTTTATGAATTTTTTAAAATTGTTTTATTGCTTAAAGTATTACAAAGAGTATTACATATGTCTCCTTTTTATTCCTGCCCTTGACAATCCCCTGGCCTCCCCTACCCCCCAAAAGTACTTTTTTATAATAGCATAAAAAATGTCAAATATATAGGAAGAAATTTAGCAAAATACATATAAGATCTCTATGCTAAAAGCTACAAAATATTGTTGAAGAAATTAAGGCAGTGGAGAGGTCTGTCATGTTTATTGAGTATAAGATTCAATATAGTTAAGATGGTGTTTTTTTCAAAATAAATGTGTGGACTCAATGGAATTCTAATTTAAGGCCCAGCAAGACTTTTTTTTTGTAGACATAGACAAGCTGATTCTAAAATTTATAGAGAAAGGCAAAGGATTAGAATAGCTAATAAAAATTTTAAAAACAGAAACAGCCTTGGCTGGTATGACTCTGTTGGTTGGAGTGTCGTCCTGTACACCCTAGTGGTGACATCTGTACATGGCCTCACTGGAGACTGGCCAAGTGGGTTCCTTTGATATAGTTGCTAGCATTCCAGTTTCAAGACTCTGAGTAGATCCACTTGGGTTATCTAACTTCCAAATCCCACTTAGGTTCTGGGAACTTAGGGATAGTCTTGCATGTTTTTCAGGTGTGGGAGAGATGGGATTGCCATGGGTCCTCTGGTACCTAGACACACCCATATGTACTACTCCCCTGAGGCCCAATGACATAGGCCTCTCTGAGTCTTGCTGCTGGTTCTCCCAGGCTATTATCTGGTCCCAGTTCTAGGTCAGACTCTCAGACTTCAAGTTAGAGTGCACTGTCTGTCCATCATTCACCCCAACCCCCAGCACTCAGCCCAAGGAGGGACGGAGCAAGTATGGGCAGCAGGATGGGCCTAACCTCGTTTCCTTTCTCAACAGTTCCTTTCCCTGCCCAGCTTGGAGGGCATGCGTGTGTGTGTGCGCGCGCGCGCGCGTGTGTGTGTGTGCACGCGCATACACACACACACATTTTGTTAACCCTCACTTGAAGATATTTTTTTCATTGATTTCTAGAGAGAGTGGAAGGGAGTGGGGAGAGAGCGAGAGGGAGAGAAACTTTGATGTGAGAGAGACACATCAATTGGTTGCCTCCCACATGTGCTTCAACTGGGGCCAGGGATCAAACCTGCAACCCAGGTATGTGCCCTTGACCAGGAAATGAACCTGAGACCCTGTGGTTTATGGGCCAGTGCTCTAACCACTAAGCAATGCCAGCCAGGGCAATTACATAAGTTCTTTATATACAAAGAAGATACATCCTTAGCTCTCCTTTCACATATATGGTGCCTTGCAGATGAGGATAGTGGTGAGGGGTGGAAAACAAGCCTTGTATTTTTCTACTTTATCACCTTTTAAATCTTTGGTCTCAGGCTAGATGGTACTTTTGAAATTAAAAACCAAGTATGTATCTTCTTTATGTTCTGACTCCCTTTCCTAAAGCACTGGGCGAGTCTGTCTAGCTGTGTGGGAAGGGGAAGGAGGCTGCTGGTATCATGATCCCTATTCATACTCCTTCCTCTACATTTCCTGGGGGATTATCAGGTCAAGACCCCAAGGCCTGACCACAACCTGGAGTGCAGGGCCTTTATGGTCAACCATCAGGGAAGTGGTGGAGTCTAGGACAGGACCTGGAACTTGGGGGGAATTGGGGTCTCTGAGCAGATGGAATAAATACACCCTCAAATGTCTGAGTTCTGAACAAATTGAGAAATATCTCACAGGAATGGCAGGTGGAGTCCAGAGCATGGCCTAGAGGTGGTGGTGATCACTCTGACCACAAGGAGGCTGTCTGAAGTGAGCTGAGCAGTTGGCCAGGGGCCTCTAGGACAAGCATGGGGCCCACTTCTAAGTTATTCTGTTATATTTCCCTTGGCTCATTCCCAGGTCTTTAGGAAATTCCCACAAAAAGTAATACTCTGAGTTCAGACTATGGTGAAGTGTTGGGGTAAGAAAGATTTTGTGCCTGTGGCTTGGTGAGCAGCATGGGACACAGCGCCCACTCCCTGAGGACAGACTCATGTCTGCTTGGAGGCCAGGGGCAGCTGTGTCCTCCGGCCCGACTGGTAGGGCTCCCAGTGGTAGGAGATGGAGAGGAGCGGAGGAGCGTCTGAGGGTCTCGCTCTCGGGACCCTGAGATACTTGAAGGAAGTGCTGGCAGGTTAGCCAATGGAGGTGCTCATCTTCCTTGTTTGGGTCACAGTGGATTTGGACATTGACCTGTGTCTTGTGTGCTGGGATCATTGCTAAGTGCCCTTCACAACACACCAGGCCCAGAGGAACCCCATGTTCTCAGATAGAAGCTTCAACATGGAAGTTTAGTCATGGGATGTAGATGAGGAGAAAGTGGTTTTTAAGTTTATAAGATTAATCTACCTCAAGTGCCTGGTCAGACTGTGGGAGACAGTGTCGGATGAGTCATAACACTCAGCCCTTCCCAGGCAGCGCTCCCCACACAGCGCCCTTGGTGCCTGGCTGCCCTGAGCAGCTGTCATAACACTGGAGTCTGCAGCTCTGCTTCGGACAGTTCTGTTGCCAGATCTGGGTCTGATGTTTGGTTTTGTGCTGCCCCCACTCTAGGCCTGAAAGGGGGCTCTCTGCACCTCAGTTTCCTGAGTTCCAGCTGATTTGCATGTTGGGTATCCCGAGTCTTCGCTGTGCCCTCGCCTGTCTTGTTGCAGAAACTCTTGACCTGGACTATCATCTCGCCTGAGGGTGGGAAATGTCAGGAGATGGGCAAGGCAAGCAGGTCAGCTCTGGTTCTTCCTTCCCAGCTTCCCTGGGGTACACAGCTAAGGCTTTATATACATATATATATATATATATATATATATATATATATATATATATTATTGATTTTTTACAGAGAGGAAGGGAGAGAGATAGAGAGTTAGAAACATTGATGAGAGAGAAACATCGACCAGCTGCCTCCTGCACATCTCCTACAGGGGATGTGCCTGCAACCCAGGCACATGCCCTTGACTGGAATCGAACCTGGTACCTTTCAGTCCGCAGGCCGACGCTCCATCCACTGAGCCAAACCGGTTTCGGCAGGCTTTGGTTTTAAATTAGAGAAGGCTGACCTTGTGGTCTCTGCAAATATTCCTTGGTCTCAGCCTCTGACCCTTCTCCTGTTTTATTTGAACACCTGGGGACTCATTGCTAGGTCCCGAGAGACTGGAGCCATGTTGTTGACTCTTTGTGTCTGGTAGCTTTTCTATTACACTTTAGTACGTAGAACCAGCCCCTTTCCTCCCACCTCCTGTTCTCACTGCAGCCCTGCGGCCACAGGCTTGCCCATGTGTGAAGTGTTCATTCTACTGTCACTAACCTCTGTGAGACAGCACTGTCTTGCACTGCTGTTCTTATCCAAGGATAAAGAAACTAAGGCAAAGGAGGCAGGTGCTGGCCCAAGGTCACACAGTCTGTGGAAAAGCTTAACTGCATTCAGGTTCTCCTTGCCGAAGGAATAGGGCCCCAGTGCTGTGTGGACTGACTGCAGCTGAGAAGGGCTGTCATGCTAATGGCTCCACTCTTCTCTGTCTCTCTAGGGTCCAGTGGAGGCAAGTTGTGGGACCCTCACTTACCTGAGAAGACTTTCTGTTTGCAGAACACCTTCAGTGGCGGGCAGAGCACCAGTCTAACCTAATTCAGTGGAGGGCGGAGATAAGCGGTAACAAGGTAGACATGCTGGAAAGTATGCCCGGATGAATCAAAGTGTAGCTGAAATAGAGCCCCTAGCTTACACCCAGGAGATTTCATCTTAAATGACCACTTTGAACTAAAACTAGCGCAAACCCTGGGTAAGAACAGCAATGACCCTTCTTCCTTCCCTTCTCCATCTGCATCCCTTTCTCCAAATTCTCGGAAGTTGTGGAAGGGAGACCTTTTTGTCATTAGCATGACATCGTCTGGTACTCCTTGGAGTTAGTTACTTTTCCTCCTATATTTCCTGAACCGGGGTCACTGCTTAAATTAAACCAGCCGTGGGCAAACTACGGCCTGCGGGCTGGATCCGGCCAGTTTGAAATGAATAAAACTAAAAAAAAAAAAACGACCGTACCCTTTTATGTAATGATGTTTACTTTGAGTTTATATTAGTTCACACAAACACTCCATCCAAGCTTTTGTTCTGGCCCTCCGGTCCAGTCTAAGAACCCATTGTGGCCCTCGAGTCAAAAAGTTTGCCCAGAATGCTGAAAAATGGCGACTAGCAGGAAGCTAGGGAGGGAGAGAGTGTGAGAGCGCAAGGAAGTGATAGAGGAGTGTGTGGACGCGTGTGGTGTGTGTGTATGAGCTAGGGACAGTTAGATTCTGCAGGTCTTCTAAGGGGCTGCTAAACCGGGTAGTCTTAGGTGGCGGAGTCCCGCTCCCTGCGCGGACACACCTGGGCGGCCAGCACAGGCACGGCGACCAGGCCATCTTGGGAAACAGAGCTGCTTGAGACTAGGATCCTGGCCTCAGCACCACCCAGTCTGATCTCAGACGCATACCAGGACCCTGCAGCCACTGGGGACAGAGACCTGTGACCACAGCTACAGACCTGCGGACACCAAAAGTTCAGAAGTCCCCGCAGCAGATCCGTGAGTAACAGAGCCCTTCCCCCCTTCCCCGCAGGCTTGCGGCAGCGCCAGAGTAACTAACTGATAGACCCACCCCTTGCTGGGGCCTCAGTGCTCCAGAAACTTTAGCCTGAGAGTGCGCGAGCACCTGGGAACTGATCCTACATGCACTGCCGGCTTCTGAGCCCTGGGCTGGGAGCAAACGCGCGAACCCCAGGAACTGAGCCTAGGCGCACTGCCAGCTTCGGCTTCGGAGCACACTGCCTGCTTCGGAGCCCTGGGCTGGGAGCAATCGCGTGAATACCGGGAATTTGTCACGCATCACAGGCCCAGGGACCCCGATTCTCTGGGCAGTGGCAGCACCAAGCACCAGTGACTTGACTGTGTTTCTTCTCACCTGCGCCTGAGATCCTGATTTCCTGTGCATTCATACTAAGAGCCAGTGACTCCAATTCCTGGTGCAAGGGCACACAGGGACCCTGATTCTCAAGGCAAGGTCGCGCGAAGCAACAGGGACTCTGATACTGGATTCTGGGGAACTCTGACTCCTGCCCCATGCTAGGGGGCTCTGGTTTTCAACATGCTTCAGGGGGGTCTCTGTTTCAGCACGGTGCAGGAAGGGTCCCTGATTCTAAGGGCGCGTACGAGGCCACATTGAGCGCTGACAACACTGACTCTGAGCGAGCCTGCTTCCCACCAACCCACAACAACCACACATCTTAGTGTCAGAGCTCTTCAGTGACACTAGGGTGGTGGGAGGCTCCCACTGCACATGGCCCAGGCCCACGCAACTCGACATTTGAACCATCGGGAGATAATCAGAATGAAGAGACGAAACAACACCCAGAGGAAAGACAATGAGGAGTCACCAAGAAAGGACATTAATGAAGTTGAAGCATGCAACATGACAGAAAAAGAATTCAGAATAATGGTTGTACAATTCATTCACCGGATGGATGAGAAAATCAACAACCTATGCAAGAATCAGGAATAAATGAAAAGTGATATAGCTACAATCAAAAACACCATGGAAAGTTTCAACAGCAGACTAGAAGAAGCAGACGACCGAATTAGTGAATTAGAAGATAAGGCAGAGAAACAAGCTCAATCTGAACAGCAACTGGAGAAAAAAATTAAAAAGCAGGAGGAGAGCCTAAGGGAGCTTCGGGACAACATGAACCGAAGTAACATACGCATAATAGGGCTGCAAGAAGGACAAGAAGAGCAGCAAGGATTAGAAAATCTATTTGAAGAAATAATGTCAGAAAACTTCCCAGGTATGGGGAAGAAAAAAGTTACAGAAGTACAGAGAGTCCCAGGCAAGATGAACCCCAAAAGACCCACACCAAGACACGTCATAATAACGATGGCAAATGTACAAGACAAAGACAGAATCTTAAAGGCTGCAAGAGAGAAACAGAGAGTTACCTACAAAGGATCCCCCATCAGATTATCAAATGATTTCTCAACAGAAACACATCAGGCCAGAAAAGAATGGACAGAAATTTACAAAGTGATGCAAAGCAAAGGACTGAATCCAAGAATACTCTATCCAGCAAGGCTATCATTCAAAATTGAAGGGGAAATAAGAAGCTTCACAGACAAAAAAAGGCTAAGGGAGTTTATCACCACCAAGCCAGCAATGCAAGAAATGCTGAAGGGACTGGTGTAAAAAGAAGAACTAAAAAGCCCAGAAAGAAAACAGCCACACAAAAAAATAGAAATGGCTACAAACAAGTACCTTTCAATAATAACTTTAAACGTAAATGGACTAAATGGTTCAATCAAAAGACATCGAGTGGCTGAATGGATAAAAAAACATGACCCATATATTTGCTGTCTACAAGAGACCCACCTCATTAGAAGGGACTCACAAAGACTGAAAGTGAAGGGATGGAAAAATACCTTTCAGGCAAATGGAAATGAAAAAAAAAGCTGGGGTAGCAATACTTACATCAGACAAAATAGACCTCAAAGTGAAGGCCATAACAAGAGATAAGAAAGGCCACTTCATAATACTAAAGGGATCAATACAACAAGAGGATATAACCCTGATAAACATATATGCACCCAATGCAGGAGCACCCACATACATAAGAAAACTTCTGGAAGATATCAGGGGAGAGATCGACAACAATACAATCATAGTAGGGGACTTTAATACACCACTGACATCACTGGATAAATCCGCTAGACAAAAACTCAGCAAAGAAACAGCAATCTAAATGACTCACTAGATCAGATGGACTTAATTGACATCTTCAGAACACTTCATCCCAAAGCCACAAAATATACGTTCTTCTCAAGTGCTCATGGGACATCTTCAAAAATAGACCACATATTGGGTCACAAACAAAGTCTCCCCAAATTCAAGAAGATTGAAATCATACCAAGCATCTTCTCAGACCACAAGGCCATAATATTAGAAATAAACTACAACAAAAACAACTCAAAATACTCAAACACTTGGAAGCTGAATAGCACGTTATTAAATATTGATTGGGTTACCAATGAGATCAAAGAAGAAATTAAAAACATCCTGGAAACTAATGACAATGAAAACACAACAATCCAAAACCTTTGGGACGCAATGAAAGCAGTCCTGAGAGGGAAGTTTATAGCTCTACAGGCCTATCTCAACAAACAAGAAAAAATGGTAGTAAATCATCTAACTCTACAGCTCAAAGAATTAGAAAGAGAGCAACAAGAAAAGCCAGAGTAAGCAGAAGGAAGGAGATAATAAAGATTAGAGCAGAAGTAAATGACATAGAGACCAAAAAAACAATACAGAAAATCAATGAAACCAAGAGCTGGTTCTTTGAAAGGATAAACAAGATTGACAAACCTCTAGCCAGACTCACCCACCAAGAAGCAAAGAGAAAGGACCCAAATCAACAAAATCAGAAATGATAGAGGCGAAATAACAACAGATCCCACAGAAATACAAATGATTGTTAAAAAATACTATGGACAGCTCTACTCCAACAAACTAGACAACATGGAGGAAATGGACAAATTCCTAGAAAAATACAACATTCCAAAACTCAATCAGGAAGAATCTAAAAATCTCAACAGGCCAATAACTATGGAAGAAATTGAAGCAGCCATCAAAAAGCTTCCATCAAACAAAAGCCCAGGACCAGACGGCTTCACAGGGGAGTTTTACCAAACATTCAAGGAAGAACTAAAACCTATCCTCCTTAGACTACTACAAAAAATTCAAGAGGAAGGAACACTTCCAAGCTCATTCTATGAAGCCAGCATCACCCTAATACCAAAACCAGGTAAAGACAACACAATGAAAGAGAATTACAGGCCAATATCCCTCATGAACATAGATGCCAAAATCCTCAACAAAATCTTAGCAAATCGGATCCAGCAGTACATCAGAAAGATCATACACCACGACCAAGTAGTATTTATCCCAGGGATGCAAGGATGGTACAATATCCGCAAATCAATAAATGTGATACATCACATAAACAAATTGAAAGAAAAAAACCACATAGTCATATCAATTGATGCAGAAAAAGCGTTTGACAAAATTCAACACCCATTTTTGATAAAAACTCTCAGCAAGGTGGGAGTAGAAGGATCATACCTCAACATAATAAAAGCCATATATGACAAACCCACAGCCAACATCATACTCAATGGACAAAAACTAACACCATTTCCCCTAAGAACAGGAACAAGACAGGGATGCCCACTCTCACCACTCCTGTTCAACATAGTACTGGAAGTATTAGCCATTGCAATTAGACAAGAAGAAGAAATAAAAGGCATCCAAATTGGAAAAGAAGAAGGAAAACTGTCCTTATTTGCAGATGACATGATATTATACTTAAAAAACCCTAAAGACTCCATCAATAAACTATTAGACTTAATAAAAGAATTCGGCAATATAGCAGGATACAAAATTAACGCCAAGAAATCTATGGCATTTCTATACACCAATAGTGAATGTGCAGAAAGAGAGACTAAAAAATCAATCCCATTTACCATCGCACCAAAAAAATTAAGCTACCTAGGAATAAACTTAACTAAAGAGGTAAAAGACCTCTTCTCAGAAAACTACAGGACGTTGAAAAAAGAGATAGAGGAAGACATAAACAGATGGAAGAACATACCATGTTCTTGGATTGGTAGAATCAACATCATTAAAATGTCCATATTACCCAAAGCAATCTATAAATTCAACGCACTTCCCATTAAAATACCAATGGCATATTTCACAGACCTAGAACGTACTCTCCAAAAATTCATCTGGAATAAAAAATGACCCTGAATAGCTGCAGCGATCCTGAGAAAGAACAAAGCAGGTGGGATCTCAATACCAGATATTAAGCTGTATTACAAAGCCACTGTTCTCAAAACTGCCTGGTACTGGCACAAGAACAGACATATAGATCAATGGAATAGAATAGAGAGCCCAGAAATCAGCCCCAACCAATACGCTCAATTAATATTTGACAAAGGAGGCAAGAACATACAATGGAGTCAAGATAGTCTCTTCAATAAATGGTGTTGGGAAAATTGGACGGATATATGCAAGAAAATGAAACTAGACCACCAACTTACACCATACACAAAAATAAACTCAAAATGGATAAAGGACTTAAATATACGACGGGAAACCATACAAATACTAGAAGAATCCAAAGGCAACAAAATCTCAGACATATGCCGAAGCAATTTCTTCACCGATACAGCTCCTAGGACATTGGAAACTAAAGAGAAAATAAACAAATGGGACTACATCAAAATAAAAAGCTTCTGCACAGCAAAAGAAACCATCAACAAAACAACAAGAAAACCCACTGCGTGGGAAAACATATTTGCCAATGTCATATCTGATAAGGGCCTAATCTCCAAAATTTATAGGGAACTCATACAACTTAACAAAAGGAAGATAAACAATCCAATCAAAAAATGGGCAAAGGACCTAAATAGACACCTTTCAAAAGAGGACATTCAGAAAGCCAAGAGACATATGAAAACATGCTCAAAGTCACTAATCATCCGAGAGATGCAAATCAAAACAACAATGAGGTACCATCTCACACCTGTCAGACTGGCTATCATCAACAAATCAACAAACGACAAGTGCTGGAGAGGATGTGGAGAAAAAGGAACACTTGTGCACTGCTGGTGGGAATGCAGACTGGTGCAGCCACTATGGAAGACAATATGGAGTTTCCTTAAAAAATTGAAAATGGAACTCCCATTTGACCCTGTGATCCCACTTCTAGGAATATATCCCAGGAAACCAGAAACACCAATCAGAAAGGATATATGCACCCCTATGTTCATAGCAGCACAATTCACCATAGCTAAGATCTGGAAACAGCCTAAGTGCCCATCAGTAGATGAATGGATTAGAAAACTGTGGTACATCTACACGATGGAATACTATGCTGCTCTAAAAAGGAAGGAACTCTTACCATTTGCAACGTCATGGATGGAACTGGAGAGCATTATGCTAAGTGAAATAAGCCAGTCAATGAAGGAAAAATACCACATGATGTCACTCATTTCTGGATAATAAAGACCATTATAAACTTATGAACAAAAATAGATACAGAGGCAGAGCTGCCTCGAACAGACTGTCAAACTACAGCAGGAAGGCCGGGGAGGGTGGGAGGGCAGGAGGGGGGTGGGTAAGAGATCAACCAAAGGACTTGTATGCATGCATATAAGCATAACCAATGGACATAAGACACTGGGGGGTAGGGGAGGCCAGGGGATTGTCAAGGGCAGGGGGGGGCGGGGGGGGGGGGAAAGGAGACATATGTAATACTCTTTGTAATACTTTAAGCAATTAAAAAAAAAGTTTGCCCACCCCTGAATTAAACCAATGATTATCGCAAAACTCCAAGGAAATGCTATTCAAATGCATTGTCCTGGTAGATCTATTTATTACTATAACTTTCCAGTAGATGGCAGGAAAGCGTCACGAAGAGCAGGTGCCTTATTGTAATTTGTGGGGCTTATCTGTGAGTCATCAGTGGGCCGAGACCTGGCACATCTGACTTACAGCACTCACTGCTGAGCTGGGGCCACTGCAGGAAGATGACCATGGTAAGCTTGACCTTGAGGCTCTGTGCTCAACCTGGCTGCACCTGAGGGAGCAGGGTGCAGGGTCCTCCCCTCTTGTGCACCAGCAGGAGGGCCTGGCCCTCGGTCCTGCCCTGGTAACTACAGGGACCCTTCCAAGACACACAGTTTAGTCCAGGAGTCCTCACTATGGCTGGCAGGCCAAATCTAGCCACTACCTCTTTTTGTTTGCCCAGCAAAGTGAGAATGGATTTTACATTTTAAAATGGTGGAAAAAATAGAACGAAAATATTTTGTGGCCTGTAAAAATTATATAAAATTAAAATTTTGCCCTGGCTAGTTTGGTTCAGTGGATAGAGCATCAGCCTGGGGACTGAAGGGTCCCGGGTTCGATTCCAGTCAGGGGCATATGCCTGGGTTGCGGGCTCAGTCCCCAGTAGGGGGCGTGTGGGAGGCAGCCGATCAATGATTCTCTCTCATCATTGATTTTTCTATCTCCCTCTCATCCTCTCCCTTCCTCTCTGAAATCAATAAAGATATATTTTTTAAAAAAATAAAATTCAAATTCCAGTGTTCACAAATAAAGCTTTATTGGAACACAACCATGAAAATTTGCTTATTCATTCATATATTGACAATGGCTGCTTCTACCCTCACAGAGCAGAGCTGAGAAGCTGTGAAGGATACAGTGTGATGGCAAAGCCTAAAATATTTACTATCTGGCCCTTTACACAAAAATGTTACCAACCCCTGGTTAGTACTTTGGGGCTTCCACAGGCACCAAACTATCACGATATTTTCTGGGAACATGCAGGATCAAGATGGAGTAGGGAGAGCTGGGGCTGGTGTGCATTGGTCCTTGAGAATCCCAGGAAGTGTGGGTATGGGCTCTCTCCAGCCCATCACACTATATCCAGAAGGTGCAATGCCTTGGTGGGAAGCATCTCCCCTCAGCTCCAGGCCTGGCTGCAGTCTGTGCAGTCTTAATCATGAGGATGTGTTTTTGTTTCAGTATCCCCATCTGTGCATGCACCAGCTATGACCCCTGGACCTAGCAGAATGCTTCCAGATTTTTAAATGCCTTTGTGACAGTTTGACCCATGCTCAGTGGGTCAACACTGAGTGCATAGTATTCAACTCAGTCATGTGAGATTGAGCATCTATCTCAATCCAAGCTGATTTCCACCAGTGTGTAAGGGAAATGCTTCATGATTGTCTGGATAACTGGAGGAGGTTGTGCCTAGACAAGAGTTTGCTATTGGGCTGTAGAAATTGCTTTCATTGAATTGTCTGTCGAAGATGTTTCAATGAAACAGACAATTCAATGAAAGCAATTTCCACAGCCCAATGCTTGACTTCCTGGGCCATATCCTGTTAAAAAGGACATGCTTATGATATTTAGTCAAATATTCACCTCCTTTTAGGATGTCCTGTTATCCCTGCATCTCTACAAAAGCTGTCCAGCTTTTGGTTTTATAAAATGAAGAGTTATGGGGATGGATGGCAGTGATGGTTACACAACAGACTGAATGTACTTAATGCTGCCAAGCTGTACACTTACAGGTGGTTAAGATAGTAAATTTTATGTTATGTGTATTTTACCATGCACACTAATAAAAGAGAAACATGCAAATTGACCGTCCCTCCACTACGCCCACCAGACAATCAGAGCAATATGCAAATTAACCCAACAAAGATGGCGGTTAATTTGCATACACAGGTGCAGAACAAAGACTGAAGACAGCGTAGAAGGAAGCCAAGTGCTGCAGAAGGGAGCCAAGTGGCGGAGAAGGGAATGGAGCCAAGGCAGCGGAGACAGGAGGGAGTGAGGCAGCAGAGATAGGCAGGGGTGAGGCGGCGGAGAAGGGAGGGAGCGAGGCAGTGGAGATGGGAGTGGAGCTGAGGTGGCGGACACGAGAGGGAGCCGAGGCGGTGGAGATGGGAGGGAGCCGAGGCAGCAGAGATGGGAGGGAGCAAGGCAGCGGAGATGGGAGCGGAGCTGTGGTGGCAGACACGGGAGGGAGCGAGGCAGTGGAGACGGGAGGGAATGAGGAAGAGGAGAAGGGAGCGAAGCCCGGCTCTGCTCCCTTCTCTGCTTCGCTCCTGCCTCAGGAAGCCCTATTCTTGCAGGAATAGGCCTGAGGAAGCCCTGTTCTTGAAGTAATCTTCCTGCAATGGGCCTCTAGTCTATAATAATAAAAGTGTATATGCTAATTAGACCGAACAGCTGAATGACCTTCCAGACGTCATTCTGGACATCCTTCTGGATGAAGCCGTGGTGACAGGGGCCAAGGCAGAGGCAGTTAGGAGCGACCAGGTAGGCAGGCGAGCAGTGAGGGGTGATCAGGCAGGCAGGCGGGCAGTTAGGGGCAATCAGGCAGGCAGAAAGGCAAGCGGTTAGGGGCGATCAAGCAGGCAGGCAAGTGGTTAGAGGTGATAAGGCAGGCAGGCAAGCGGTTTGGAGCCAGAGGTGCTGGATTGCAAGAGGGATGTCGGACTGCCAGCTTAGTCACGGCAGTTGGACATCCCCCGAGGGGTCCTGGATTGCGAGAGGGTGCAGGCCGGGCTGAGGGGACTCCCCCCACCCCTATGCATGAATTTCATGCACTGGGCCTCTAGTAATAAAAATAAAAAGAAAGAAGTCCAGAATGTACCTCCTCCTCTGCTGTCATTTGGTGCAAGACACTGCCACCTCCTTCCTCAGGTGATTGTGAGAGCTTCCTAATGGAGCTATTAAATCCTTACTCTATTATAGTCTCCTCACACAGCACCTAGAACGTTCCTTTACAATGTCAGAGCTCATGACCTCTTCTGTGCAAAATTCTGCAATGCCTCTCAACGCACTGCGAGCAGAGGCTGAAGTCCTTGCAATTGTCTGCCAGTCCCTCCAAAGTCTGACCCCCCTCCCTCTGACCTATCCACTTTCTCTTATTCCTATCCATCCCCACGGTCTCCTTGCCATTCCTCTGTTGCATCAGCTGGGTGAGTTCCTGTGTCGATATTCTCCTAGCTTTTGCTCAGCTGTCAGATTCTTTAACAGGTCCAGCTTGACTCTGTAATACTGCAACCTGTCTTCCCCTCCATTTGTGCTGCTCTGTATCATCTCTGACATGCTATGTGATGTTTTTAAATTTAAATTTTATTTTTCGATTATAATTTACACTTAATATTATTTTGTATTGGTGCTTAGATAATCATATACTTTATATAAAGTGTTCCTCTTGATATTTTCAGTACCCACTTGGCACCATACATGGTTATTACAATATTAGAGGCCTGGTGCATGGATTCGTGCACTGGTGAGATCCCTTGGCCTGGCCTGTGGGGATCGGGCTAAAGCCAGCTCTCTGACATCCCCCAAGGGGTCCTAGATTGCGAGAGGGCAGTTCTCAGGTGATGCACCCAGGAATCGGGCTCCCTCCTTTCTGGTTCCCTCCTTTCTGGTTCCGGGTGCGTCACCCGAGAACTGCAGCTGCCAAGTCACCGCAGTTTGGCAGCTCCTGCATTGAGCTTCTGTCCCCTGGTGGTCAGTGCATGTCATAGCTACTGGTCAGACCGTCTGCCCTTTGGCGGTCATTGCACGTCATAGCTACCAGTCAGATGGTCGAACGGTTGGATGATCACTTAGGCTTTTTTTTTTTTATATATATTTTATTGCACTTAGGCTTTTATATATATAGACTAGAGGCCCAGTGCATGAATTCATGCATGGGTAGGGTCGCCCGGCCTGGCTGGTGATTGGGGCCAATTGGGGCCGCAGGAGGTTGGCCTGGGGGAGGGGCTGCGGGAGGTAGGTTGGCTTGCTGGGGGGTGAGGGGTTTCAGGAGGTTGGCTGCCTTGATTGGGACCATTGGGCTGTCTGGCTGGGGGTGGCGAGGGGCCACAGGAGAATTGGCTTCCCTGATTGGGGCCATTGGGGGGGAGGGGCCACGGGAGGTTGGCTGTGTGAGTGCGAGTGCACTGACCACCAGGGGGCAGCTCCTGCATTGAGCGTCTGCCCCCTGGTGGTCAGTAGGCATCATAGCGACTGGTTGTTCGGTCCTTCAGTTGCTTAGGCTTTTATATATGTAGATTACTGTAGTATTTTGTGAGTGTTTTGTAACTACAAATTTTTTAATTCCTTCACCTTTTTCATCCAGTTTCCCCTGTCCCCCCAGCCTTTGGCAACCATCAATCTGTACTCTGTATTATGAGTATGTTTCAATTTTGTTTATTCATTCATTTTGTTCTTTAAATTTCCCACATAAATGAAATCATATGGTATTTGTCTTTGACTGACTTATTTCACTTAGCATAAGACCCTCTATTTTCAGCCCTAACTGGTTTGTCTCAGTGGATAGAGTGTTGGCCTGCAGACTGAAAGGTCCCAGGTTCGATTCCGGTCAAGGGCATGTACCTTGGTTGCGGGCACATCCCCAGTAGGTGTGCAGGAGTCAGCTGATCGATGTTTCTCTCTCATCGATGTTTCTGACTCTCTATCCCTCTCCCTTCCTCTCTGTAAAAAATCAATTATATATATATAAAGACCCTCTATTTTCAGCCATGCTGTCACAAATGGTAAGATTTTTTAAAATATATATTTTTTTATTGATTTCAGAGAGGAAGGGAGAGGGAGGGAGAGAGATGGAAACTTCAGTGATGAGAGAGAATCATTGATCTGCTTCCTCCTGCATGCCCCCCACTGGGCATCAAGCCCACACCCAGGCATGTGACCCTGACCAGAATCGAACCCAGGACCCTTTAGTCTGCAGGCTGATGCTCTATCCACTGAGCCAAACCAGCTAGGGCATAAATGGTAAGATTTTATTCTTATATATGGCCAAGTAATATTCTATTGTATATATGTATGTTCCATCACTTTTTCCCACCATTGAGAGAGAGAGAGAGAGAGAAACATCAATGTGAGAGAGACGCATCGATTGGTTGTCTCCTGCGTGTGACCTGACCACTGCTGGGGATCAAACCTGCAACCCTGGTAAATGCCCTTGACCAGGAATCGAACCTGTGATCCTTCAGTGCGTGGGCCAATGCTTTAGCCACTGAGTGACACTGGCCAGGGCTATACCACCACTTTTTTATCCACTGGTCTATTGATGGGCACTTGGGTTGCTTCCATATCTTAGCTATTGTAAATAATGTTGCAGTGAACATAGGGAGCATATATTCTTTCAGTTTAGTGTTATGAGTTTCTTTGACTATATATCCAGAAGTGAAATTAATGGGTCATAAGGCGGTCCCATTTTTAAGTTCTTATGGTAACCCCATACTGTTTCCATAGTGGCTGTACCAATCTTCATTCCCACCAATAGTGCACTAGGGTTCTCTTTTCTTCATATCCTCATCAGCACTTGTTTGTGAATTTATTGATGACTAGAGGCCCGATGCACAAAATTCTTGCAAAGGGCTCAGCCCTCGCAGACTGGCTGCCTTGGCCCTCGCAGCCTGGCTGCCTTGGCCCTTGCAGCCTGGCTGCCTCATGGCCCCATGGTCCCGCCCACTGGTCATTTCAGAAGGTCGTCTGGAGGGTCATCCCACCGTCCAGTCTAATTAGCATATTAGCTCTTTATTATATAAGAGAGCCATTTTGTCAGGTGTGAGGTGGTATCTCATTATGGTTTAATTATCATTTTCTAATGATTAGTGACATTGAGCATCTTTTCATATGTCTATTGGCCATCTATATGTCCTCTTTGGAGAAGTAACTATTTAGGTCCTTTGCCCATTTTTAAGTTGGATTATTTGTTTTTTGGTGTTCAGTTGTATGAGTTCTTTATACATTTTGGATATTAACTCCTTTCTATGTGATTTGCTTGTTTATTATCCACTACTTAATCTGATGAGGATGTAAACCCCATCAGGTCAGGCATATTTGGCTCATGATGTACCCTAAGTGCTTAGAATAATATCTGGCACAGAGCAGGTGCTCAATACATATTTTTTCATGGGGAATATTTTATTTTTAATTTAAAAAATTTTCAATTAGAGTTGACATTCAATATTACATTAGTTTCAGATGTACAACATAGAAGTTAGATATTTATATAACTTACAAAGTAATCCCCTAGTAAGTCTAGTACCCACCTGGCATCATACTCAACACATTTTTTTGAATGAATATATAAACAAATATTTGAGGGGTGAGCCTTCCCAAGTACTTAAGCCTGTCCTGGAATTATAGGTACTCCTTCTACTAACAAATTACCTCAAAAAGGTTGGGTATTGTTTTAAGAGGGCTCTTGGTCAGGATCTTTTTTTAAGTGAGGTACGTAGTCTTACTATCCTTGTTGAACCGAAGAGAAAACCTAGGCAGCCTTCAGACTTGAACCCAGGGTGGTTGGCGCCAGAGTGCCTGCTCTTGATGCTCCACATCACCACCTTTCCTGCAGTGCACCAGAACCTGAACCTGTCTTCTCTCCAGACAAGGTCATATCTGGCCTCTAGCTCAATTTGGCTTTTTTCTTAGCTACACCGTCTCTGTATCCCCACTTTTCTGGGAGGGAGAACACATAATTTTTCACTTTGTAGGTGTGAAAACTGAGGCCCAGCCATTTTTAGTAACTGGACTCTAACCAAGGAATTCCAGATGCCATGGTTGAATATGCATGCTGTGCTGCCTTCCATTCTGCTCCTCGTTCTCCTCAATAAATCAGATAAAGGTATGGAGTGGGTGCCAATTAGATCAACAACAGTAGAAACTGGGGTGGGAAGTGGGTAAGGAAAGCTCACTAGAAGGTGACTGGGATAAAGTATTCAGAATCGTGGGGGATAGTGGAGGGGCCGAGTGTTTTTAGCTTTGAAAACTCTTTTAATATTTGAATGTCTATGTGGAGGCGTTCAAGGTATCATGGAGTCCCAGAGAGATGCCATTAGAGGGAGGCAGACAAATGTCTCTGAACTTTAGTTTTCTTTTCTTTTCTTTTTTTATTTTTTTATTATTAGTTAAGGTATTACAAATGTGTCCACATCCCCCCCATTAACCCCCAACCTCCCCCCACCCCCCCCACAAACTCATGCTCCCATCCCCCTGTTGTCCATGTCCATTGGTTTGGCTTATATACATGTATACAAGTCCTTCGGTTGATCTCTTCCCCTTACCCCCGCCCTCCCCTACTTTCAATCAGTGCAATAACACCCATTAAGACCCACTCTGCAGAGTTATGCTAGAAAGTCATGTAAGAAAGGCACCCAGCAAAGCTCTTCACACCCCATTAGTGCACGGCACCATGAATGTGGTTGTGAGTGAACTGTGATTACAAGACAAGAAAACTACGTTGGCAACTTGATGAGGATGGTTTAAAGATTAACTGAGAGGAGATGTACCATCATTCCACCCTTAGCTGTTTTCAATATAAGCACGACAGCCATGTCGACTGCACTATTCTGGACAAGTTCATTTACTTTGGTAAATAGAACGTAAATACTATTATTTTACATATGACACCATGTAGCTAGGATAATTGAAGCGGAAATATTCATTGTACATACATTGTGTGTATATTTTCCGGCTTACATATAATCAGTAAACATTCCATGACTTATGTCTCTTCAGAAACATGTGGAAAGATGAACAAAACTAATCACAACATTACAGCATGACGGGGTCAGGGAGTCTCGGAAATGGGGAGGACGTTGGAAATGGGCACAGAATGAAATTCAACGTCTAGAGGGAGGGTTTAGAAGTCTCCCCGGACCCCTTTTCTGGCTGTCTACAGCCGTCTCCCTTCCTGCTAGAGTGTCACATTTGGCACCCACTCCTGGAAATCTAACAAAACCTTTCAGTTAAATTCCATAATGACTCCCTCGTGCCAACCTGATGTTAATTTGCTTCCTATTGTTGCACCTTCAGTGGTTTCCCATTCCCTTTAAGAGAGACTCGGAAGAAATTCATAATCTGGCACCAGGGTACCTAAGGCTGTTACTTCCCTTCACACGCCCTTCCCCCCAGCATTGGCCTCAACATGAGCGTGGGTTTCTGAGTCGGGGTCTGCAGTGCTCTGGCTGCGGAGCCCAGGGCCTGGAGGATCAGCGGGGCCATGGCCTTACCCTCTGTGATCTAGGATTCCGCTCTGATTTGTTTTCACACTGTATTGCAGTGGATGTTGTGATGAGCTGTGAGGGAAAGTCAGTGTTAGGGAACAACCGCAAGCCTCCGTGAATCCAGCCAGACTAGAGCGTCGGTGTGTAGCAGGACTCAGTAACCAGCACGTCCCAATCTTGGACAGTCCTTTTAGTGAGGGAGGCACCCTGTGTTGGTTCCTTTGATCTTCACACGAGAGCCTCCCTCATAGCTAAAACCCAGCTCACAATTCTTCCCACATCACCTGCCCGCCTGTCTGAGCATGCCTGTTGGCATACACCTTTCATCTTCCTCAAAGTTCAGCTGGCACAATGTGCTCCTATAGAATTAAAAAATGTCCAGTAGTAGTTAAAATTAATGTTAAAATATATTTTATTTAACCGAATATATTCAAAATATTACTTCAACACATAATATTAAAAATGATCAGAAATATTTTGCTTTCTTTTTTCTGCCCCAAGTCTTAGAAATCTGGTGTATTTATTTTTCTTTTTTTGTTTTGTTTTGTTTTGTTTTGTTTTGTTTTGTTTTGTGTGTGTGTGTGTTTTCCCCTCAAATCAAATGGGTGTGTGTCAGAAATCTGGTGTCTTTTATACTCAGAGGACACATCTCAGTTCAGGCTTCCTCCATTTCAAGTGTTCAGTTAGTGGCCACTCTATTCACACAGTAGGTCTACAGACAGACAAACAGGTGTTAGCTCTATAGCCGCATGAAGCTGAGTTTGAATCTAGTGCCATGGATAGAATGTCTGGCCTGGGGAAAATACCTTCACTTTGTAAACCACAGTTTTTAGGTAAGTGGTGATATTAGCTGTTACCTCATAAGGCTGTTGTGAAGATAAATGAGATAATATATGTTCTGGCGCAGGGCAAACACTTAAGTACTAATTGCTGTCATTATGTTATAAGTACCACGCGCTAACCGATTGCGCCACTGGAGCTCCTGCTGTCATTATTTTAGCTAGATTTTAAATTTTAGCATTTATGTGCAAGATCAGTGCTGTTATATTTTCTTGCATCAACTTCATTCCATGAGCATCTGTAGGTGATGAAACGTGAACTTGCTTTGAGGGCTTTAGTTGGATGTGTGTTCTTAAAACACACTTCCATGAAGTGAAAGGGCGAGGACTACACCCTCCACCTTGCCCCAGGGTAAGGGCTATGCCCTCCATTTTACCTTGGCCATGTGCTTAGCAAGGCTTCTTCCCGGAAGCCAAGCCGCTGCTGGCCACGCCCAGGATTTCTCTGGACTGGCCAATGATAGTCAAGGGAAGTGCACGCCATCACTATGACCACATCCTGTGTAATGAGACACCGACTCGCGCCTGGCCAATCGGCAGGGCCCACAGTCCTTTCTCCTCCCCTTACCCCAACCCCCTATAAAACCTCTCTCCACACAGAGTTTTCTCTCTCTCTGCCACCTGCTGCTGTGCCAGTAAAGGGGGGCAGGGGAGCCAAACTTAGGTTTGAAATAAATGACTCTTTGCTTTTGCATCGGACTCGCTGGCTCCCTGTGGGTTCTTGGGAATCTTGAAATCTGGGCACAACAGAAGTTGGTTTTAAAATTTTGTTTCTTTTGAGCATTTTATTATGGATATTCAAACAGCAAAGTTGAAAGAATTACAGTGAACACTGCAGACACACCATCTAGAGCAAAATGCACTTTTTAGTCTACTTGCTTTATTAAATGCCTACTCATCTTTCTATCCTTTTATCCATCTATACATAATCTTACTTATTTTTATAATTATTGGGGCCAATATTCATACTGAAAAAGTTAAAACACTAATTAAGATGCATTAATCACGTCTGCTTTTGCACATCTTTCAGAAAATTGCCAGAATAGTGACAAAAAATGTGAAAGGATTTACATGACTCCAATTATTCAACTAATATAATTGATCTATTATAATATTTAGTAAAGAGGGTACATGTTCTATTCCAACACCCATGGAAATTTTATGACCATTATTATAAAAATAAGAAAACATACATGCTATATCTTTTGAAGGCAGTGACTAAAAAAAGAGTCTTTCCAAACCAATCCACTTTGAAAATGAAAAAAAAAAACAAACCCAAAAAACGAAATCCATTCTAAACAAGGCTTAACTATAGAGAATATCAACTAAAAAGTACAGACTCTTTAGAAATGACTACTACCAATAGCGTGATATAGTATGTGTGGACGAAAGGGGCCACACGCTGACCTGACAAGCTCAGGGAAGGCCTGCGTGGCAGCCTAGCAGACTCAGAGACCTAAAATAACCACAAAGGATGGTCTGAAATTAAACTTTAACTAAAAGCAGTTATGGTGGGCAGTTATGTCCTAAGCCAGTATCTTCACTGACAAGATCAACTTTGATCCTTACTGAGCCCATTTGCCTTTTTGCCTCTAAGATAACATTCCCTTGGAGTGTCTGGGTAACTTGTAACTTCCCTTATTCTGGAGCCCCTGGGGTATAACCAAATGTTCTGGGCGCCAGGATAGATACTACAAATTCCTTCATTATCATGTTAATTGATCCTGCACCCACCTAAGTATGTGTCCATCATTTTACTTTTTATCCTATCACAGAGGTTTCCCCCGCTTCGCTTAATCCCACCTCCTTAAATCTGTCACCAATGAATTTCATGTGTAAATATGGATGTAACCCTGCCATTCTCCGGAGCACTATCTCAATTCATTGAGGTTCTGCTTCCTGGCATATGTCGACAGTTTGGCTCAAATAAACTCACAAAAATTCTTTACAGGTTTCAATGGTTTTTTACGTTAACATATGTCTAAGTGCAACTCAGCAGACCGTTCCTGCTTTTAAGTATATTTTAGGAAGTACTTGTTAAAAAACAACAGAAAAGCACAAATTAATGAAGATTGACAAGCGAAGGAAAAAAGATGATTCTTTGAAAATATCAAAATAATTCAACCTTTTGACAGTAGTCAAGAGAAAAATAGAAGACAATATTAGGACTGAGAATAAGAAACTCAGTGTGGTTCGTGAAAGGTAAGACATTTTAGAAAGAAGAAATCCCCTTTAAACGTATTTAAACAATCTAGATAGGAAGAACAAATGCTGGGAAACTATGATCTAATAAGGGTCCACAAAAGTCCCAATAACTATGGAAAAAAATGGAAAAATGGACTAAAATGTACTTCTAAAAGAACCACCATCATGCAAGGAAATGATGTTCCAGACCCAGCAATAGATGAAACAGTCCTGATTTTTTTTCTAAATGGTGAACTTAGCCCTGTTCCCACTTTGGAAAAGAGAATAGCATGACAAGGAAAATGTATAAGTCAATCTCACTCAAAAACAAAGATGAAAAATCTCAGTTAAAATGTTAGCAAATCAAGCAAACTTAGAGTAGCGCATTCTGACCAAGAATGTCTTGTCCAAGCCATGCTAGTATGTATAGTTCAACAAAAGGAACTCTTAACATTATTCACCATGTCCCTAAGGTGGAAGGAAACAAACAAAGAAACCTGTGGCCTCCTGAACGGATGCCACAAAGCACATCTGAGAAGCTGTAAAAGTCTTTCCCCCGGGTCCCCACTGAGTGCAGTACTTGGAAAGGTAAACAGATGTGACACTGGCCCTTCATTGTTCCCAAGAAAGTAAATGCTTATAGGGTTAAATTTTCTCTAAGCCCAGTTTTCTGAGTAATTCTGCCTAAGTCAGTTAAGAAACATCTCACTCTATCTTTAGCTCTTTGTTTATTTATAGCTTGGGGATATTTATATTGTTTTTGTGAATTTTTTGTTAATCCTCAACCAAGGATATTTTTCCCACTGAGATTTTTTTTAGAGAGAGTGGAAGGGATGGGGAGAGACAGAGAGAAACATTGATGTGAGAGAGACAGATACACCGATTGGTTGCCTCTCGCATGCGTCCTGACCGAGGCCAGGGAATGAGCCTGCAACCAGGTACATGCCCTTGACCTGAATCGAACCCAGGACCTTCAGTCCATGGGCCAACACTCTAATCATTGAGTCAAACCGGCTAGGGTTGTTTTTGTAAAATTTAAACAAAAACAGGGCCATAGTTATTATCACTCCAGGCTAGAAGTGGAGCTAAAGGTCCTTCAGATTTTTGGAGGTACATGCTTTTGTGCTGACAGCACGAAGCCTCCAGGTAAAGTTAGGAGAGCTCTCATTCCAAATGGAGGAAAGGGAGCAGGACCCCAAGCCTTACAACACACAGGGCCTTGCTTTGACCTTTCTCATTAGGTGGAGTAACTGAAGGATTCATACAAGTGGTATTTTGATCATTGCATAAGTTATTAATTTAAACCAGACAGAATTCCTTGGAAGATTCTTCATTCAGAGTAGGGGTTTTTATAAATTTCCATGAGTTTTCACCCAATTCTCCTTTGTTTATTTTGTTGAGATATTGCAATATTTTATAAATTAGACTTTTTCACCTTTGGGAATAAACCAGACTTGGAAAAAATGTTTTGTCAGAATTTTGGATGAAGTTAGAGCTGCATAAATTATGAAACCAGGACTGCTGATTTGAGGAAGTAGGATGGATGGAGTGCTGTCTGGCCTGGGTCAGCACCGGCCTCCTGGCCCAGCCTCAGGTGCGTGAGCTCACGCCTTCTAGGCCACATCTCCACCTTGAGCCCAATAGAACAATCAAACCTGGATTTAGTGGTAGTCAGGGCACACTGGTTGAAAGGAACCACATGTGAAGCTGGCTAATCTCTCTGGGCATTAATTAGATTAGCAAATGATTTCTTTTTTTAAAAAATATATTTTATTGATTTTTTACAGAGAGGAAGGGAGAGGGATAGAGAGTTAGAAACATCGATGAGAGAGAAACATCTATCAGCTGCCCTCTGCACACTTCCCACCAGGGTTGTGTCCGCAACCAAGGTTCATGCCCCTTGACCGGAATCGAACCTGGGACCCTTGAGTCCGCAGGCCAACACTCTATCCACTGAGCCAAACTGGTTAGGGCGATTAGCAAATGATTTCTGATGGGATAGTTTACTGACCACCCTTTGGGCAGAACTGGCCCACTTGCATGGGCAAAATTGTCTTAAAGGATGTGTGATGAACACAGTGATTAATACCCAGTGTTTGTGTCCTGAAAAAAAAAACATCAGGGAGCCAGCAGGCCTGATGGTTAGCTATTCAGCACCTATGGTTGCCCACATGATCTCCTGAATTTCCCTTTTTTGTCTTCTACTGCTGGGATGGAGCTGAGCTCCCACTCCAGCACTTGCCGTGGACCGGCAGTGGCTCTGGCCCTGGCTTCACTCTCCATGGCAGGGATGCAGAGTGCATGCTGAGAGAGTGGCCAGAATGAAGAATTGGGTAGTCTGATTTTTACCGGCAGCCAGACTGCAGTCACCAGGAGGAGATGGAGCTGACACTGAGGAGAAAGAGAAGAATGGAGAACTCCATGACACCGAGAGTCCCGGGCCCCCCACTTCTGGAGTTGTCTTGGATCTTGGCTCTCCAGTTACACGTTCTAATTGTTTTTAAGCCAGGCTGATGTTGGGCTTTCTCTCAAAGCTCCTGAACAACACAAAGTGAGGATTAGTCTGTGATTTTCTGAGTGTAAGACTTCTGGAGACTTCCCTTTCTGTGGAGGCCCCCTCACTTACAGCCCAACCCTCTCAAATGAACCATTTCTTTTGACTTGCTTCTTCTTCTTCTTTTTTTTTTTTTAAATATATTTTATTGATTTTTTACAGAGAGGAAGGGAGAGAGATAGAGAGTTAGAAACATCGATGAGAGAGAAACATCGATCAGCTGCCTCCTGCACATCCCTACTGGGGATGTGCCCGCAGCCCAGGTACATGCCCTTGACCAGAATTGAACCTGGGACCTTTCAGTCCGCAAGCCGACGCTCTATCCACTGAGCCAAACTGGTTTCGGCTTGACTTGCTTATTTTTAATAGTGTTTTAAGCTCCATATCATGGAGTAATAATAATTATAATTGCTAATATTTACTGTGCATTTACTCCATTAGGCACTCACTCCCACAAGCATTTTTTATGTATGCATATCTTGTAATCCTCACTATAATGCTCTGAGGCCAGGACTGTCATTTCCCCATTTTGGAGAAAAAGAAGACTAAGTTAGAAAGAGGTGCCTGAGGTCACACTGTGAGTGACGGGCCTGGACCCAGGTGTAATCAGGTCCATTACAGACAGTAATCAGTTCACTGCCTCCCTGTGCAGATTTCACAGGACACAACGGACTGTGGCTGTGAGTTTCTCCAGGAGATGTCCCGGGCAGGGTGACAGAGAGGTGAGCTTTATGATAAAGATTTAGAATTAATGTTTCACTTCTCTTTGTAATTGAAAACATGATTAATTGTTGTAAGTCACCCTCAAGCACTATCCTGACATAGACAGCAAAAAGTAATGAGAATGCGTCTGAACCAAGGACTGATTATATATTATTTAGATTCTTTATATCTTTTAATTTTTTATGTACTTGGTCTGTTAAAAATGTTTATCAAAGTAGAAACATGAAAACCTTCCAGGACACTGGTTTATTCTAAGCTTATATTAGGAGTTTTGGAAATAGTTGTCTACTTTACAATTTAGATTGACTGTAAGCACTGTTTTCCAGACTACTCTTGATCCACACAGGCAATCCAAGCCAAGTGGTGAGTAGAAATGGAGGTAGAAGAAGTGAGCATTTCCCAACTCTGCCACCGTGTGGTATTAAATACTATGACCTTTGCTTTACTTTGATTTATATTTGTCCTCCCTGTGACTAGGTTTTCTGAGACTTCATTTTAGGGATCTCTTTTACAGTTGAACTTAGTTTTTTGTTTTTTTCCCAAGTATTCATGTTTCTTTGGTTCCAAATGATAATCCCTGGCATATCAAAATATGTTCTTGTAAGTTGCTGTTTTTGTTTAAAGCCATGGTAACGCAGTTGAATGACTGTTGGAGGTAGCCATTTCACAGAACGTTTAAAATAGTGAGCCAAGTCTGTTTGACATAGCACCTCACAGCACATGAGTTAAACCCTCTTTGACAAATGTTTTGATCTGTAAGATGCAGTGAGAGGAGGCTTCTGGAGGAGTTGTGGCTGGTATCCCCGCACCTTCTGCCAGGTGTGCCTGTGGCTGTGAAGAGCTCTGGTCAGCGGGAGCTGTTTGGCCACAATAGCTCCAGCTTCACAAATCTTTGTGCCCCTCTGACCACTCCTGCCTGCTGGGCATGGCTGGCCTCACAGAGGCTCCACTGCCAGAGTCGGGTCAGCATGAATTGAATGAGCTCTTGGTGGGAGAGTGCAGAGCATGTGACAGGATCCCTCCCCCCCTTCTTCTTCAGCATACACGTCCCCTACACAGCTGATCTGTTTCCTACTCAGATTCCTTCATTACGCATGCATTTAGTCCAGAATAAGTCCTTCTGGACTGATTCGAAGTTGTTTTACTTTATTTTAAAAATTGATGTACAGTAAGTGTGATTTTTGGGGGAGTGTACAGTCCGACGAGTTTTTAAACATGTATATATTCACCAGGATGAGGACACAGAACTGTTCCATCACTCTGGAAACTCCTCTATAGTCACCCTGCCCCTTCACCATCTGAACTGGCACCTACTGAACTGTTCTCCATCACTATAATTTGGTCACTTTGAGAATGTCATATGATGGATCAAAGTGTATGTAACCTTTGCCCGGCTGGTGTGGCTCACTGGTTGACCATCAACCCATGAGCAAGGAGGTCACGGTTAGAGTCCCAGTCAGGGCACATGCCTGGGTTTCGGGTTTGATCCCCACCAGGGGGCTTGCTGGAGGCAGCAGATTGATGATTCTCTCTCATCATTGATGTTTCTATCTCTCCCTCTCCCTTCCTCTCTGAAATCAATAAAAATATTAAAAAAGAAGATTTAACCTTTGAAACTGGCTTTTCCCCCCACACAGTATAATACCTTTGAGATTCATCCAAGTTACTGTATCAATAATGTGTTTTATTGCTGAGAAGTGTTCCATCATCTGGGTGTATTACAGTGTGTTTACCCATTCAACCACCAAAGGACAATTGGATTATTTTCTGTTGTTGGTGACTATGAATAGAGCAGCTATAAGCATTCATGTATATAAAATTGTTTTTAAAAAAAGTTCCTTTAAAAAAAGTTCCTTTTTAAGAGATTTTAAAAATGAGTTTCCTTTTTGAGTATTGTTACTGTGGAGATTTTAAAACACCTGCAGATTCTCTGACACTCTTTCTCTTGAGAGGTGGTGTCTATGTTCCTATTGGCTGAATCTGAGTGAGTTGCTACGAACATTAATATGCAGCCAAAGCGATGCTGTGTGACTCTGAGGGCAGGTCATACAAGGCTATGCAGCCCTGGCCGGGTGGCTCAGTTGACTGGAGCATCGTGTCGTGCACTGGAAGGTCAGGAGGTTTGATTCCAGTTCAGGGCACATACTTAGGTTGTGGGTTCCGTCCCTGGTCAGGGCAGGTATGGGAGGCAACCAATGTCTCTCACATCTCTCTCTCTCTCTCTCTCTCTCTCTCTCTCTCTCTCTCTCTCTCTCTCTCTCTCTCCCCCCCCCCCTCTTCTCACCCTTCCTCCATCTCTAAAATCAATTTTAAAAAAGGCTCTGCAGTTTCTGCCTTGTTTGCCAGAGCACCTGCCCTTGGACTCTGGAGGCACCATTGGAGAGGTCCGCTTGGTCTCTGAGACCACCGTGCATGTGTAGGAGCTCCCAGGTGAGCCAAATCCCCATCTCTTCCAAGTTGCTAGACGTGTGAGTGAAACCAACTTGGTCCCTCCTAAAGAGTCCACCTGACAGCTGAATAATCCCAAGTGACCTCGGCAGTGCCACGTGGAACGGAAAAATCACCCAGCCAAACTGCCAAATTTCCTGAGCCAAGAAGTTGTGAGATGTAAGAAAGTTGTTTTTACTTACTGAATCTGGGCTTGTTTGTCTGCAGCTGTGCATAACTGGAACACTCTCCAATGAGCATTTCGACGGGTCCCTCGACAAACGTACGACTCTGGATGCAGCAGTGCTCGGTAAGCATCATCTTCATTTTTATCTGTGATTCCCACACCATGCTGGGCATGGCGCCTTATAAATACAGTGGGGCCTTGACTTACGAGTTTAATTTGTTCTGACACCGAGCTCGTTAAGGAGCTCGCTAACTCAAATTACTCTATCAACTCAATGCAAAAGATTGGCCGAGAGACAGCGGGTATCTCAAAAAACTCGTTAGTCGGGACACTCGTAAGTCAAGGCCCCACTGTATTGTGTCATGTGATGCTGAGGAGGTGGAATTACCTCGATAATTACCTTGGTAATCAGTTACCCATGGCTATCACATGCTGCCACGTATGTTACTCGTGGACTTACCACCTGCAGGATCTGCAAAGGAGGTTAAAAGACCACCTGTTTCACCCCTGCCTCAGGCAGGTGGGCAGTGGGGCCAGAGTGGGGAAGCGAGGACTTGGAGCGCCAGGCCTGATTTCTGGCTCCAGGTGGGTTAATCAATGCCTCTGTTCCCAGATGTGGTTGGGCCACAGAGAATCAGTGGGTGGCTCTGTGAGCCAGCAGTGCACACAGCGGGTAGGCGAGCCAGGCAATCAAAGGACCCTGATCCAGACAGTGAATGTGGAGGACAGAAGCGTCTTTACCTAATTCTGGTCTGCAGCCTCAGTAGGCATTGGGAGCTGGTGCTTTGATGAAACACAAGTGTAGGTAATTATGAACAAGGAGCAGTAGGAAACCAGAAAGTGTTCTTGGAAATAAAAAAAAAAAAAGTCTACAACGGCCCAAATGAAAACAAAACTCACTAGAGGCAATGAGTGACAAATGGATTCACATCTGAGGCAGAGAAAGAATACAACTTGGGGGAGCCCCTCAGATCAAAGAGAAAATAAAAAATGATAGAAATTAGAGGGAAGAAGGTATAAAGAAGGAGAGAACGGGAGGAGAGACATGACTTACCCATGCATTTACTGAACAAGTATCTATTGCGACATTCCTCTTGGCCTTGGCAGTGGGCATTAAGCAATGAAAAACCAGAAAAAGATCCTGGCTTGCTGGGAGCTTATGTTTAGTGAGGGGTGGAGCAGGAAGGGGGAAAGAAAATAAGCAAATAACCTAGGTACAATAGATCAGATGAGAAAGTGATCAGTGCTCTAGAAACACACCGAGCAGGGAAGCGGGTGGTGAGGAGGCAGACTACTGGCAATTGTGAGTAAAGTGGTCAGGAAAAGCCCGCTGGGAAGGTGGCTCAGGAGATATTTGAAGAGTTAAGGGAGCAAGCCAGGAGGAGACCTGGGGAGCACATCCCAAGTCCAGGGCGCAGCCTGTGAAGACCCCGAGGCAGGAGCCTGAGACCAGAGTGGGCAGAGCCAGGGTAAGTGCTGGGCAGAGGAGCCATGGGGAGGGACTTCAAGCCCTGGCAAGTATTTGGGTCAATTTAAGGACTTTGAGAGGGATTTTGAACAAGGAATTATGTGATTTCACTTAAGCTTTTTAAAAAGATGATTCTGCTGTTGTGTTCTGACTAGATTGAGGGGTTGGTCATGCAAGGGCAGAGTGGGGAGAAGAGGGAGGAGGCTCAGGTAATGATCTGGGGAGAGATGATGATGGTTTGTAGTGGTTGGGACTGGCATTACAGTGATGGAGGTGATAAGAAGTGGCTACATTCTCAGTTTATTTAAAAAAATTATTTATTTTTAAATTTTTTAAAAAAATTTTCTTTATTGATTAAGGTATTCCATATGTGTCCTTATCACCCCATTGCCCCCCCAACCCCTACTCATGCCCTCACCCCCCTGGTGTCTGTGTCCATTGGTTAGTTTTATATGCATGCATACAAGTCCTTTGGTTGATCTCTCCTCCTTACCCCCACCCTCCCCTACCTTCCCTCTGAGGTTTGACAGTCTGATTGATGCTTCTCTGTCTCTGCATCTGTTTTTGTTCATCAGTTTATGTTGTTCATTATATTCCACAAATGATTGAGATCATGTGATATTTATCTTTCTCTGACTGGCTTATTTTGCTTAGCATAATGCTCTCCAGTTCCATCCATGCTGTTGCAAATGGTAAGAATTCCTTCTTTTTTACCATAGCGTAGTATTCCATTGTGTAGATGTACCACAGTTTTTAATTTTTTTATTTTTTAATTTCTTTATTGGTTAAGGTATTACAAGTGTGTCCTCATCCCCCCATTAACCCCCAATCTCCACCCCGCCCCCCCCGCACTCATGCTCTCATCCCCCTGTTGTCCGTGTCCATTGGTTTGGCTTAGATGCATGCATACAAGTCCTTGGTTGATCTCTTCCCCTTACCCCCACCCTTCCCTACTTTCCCTCTGGGGATTGATAGTCTGATCGCTGTTTCTCTGTCTTTGGATCTGTCCTTGTTCATGAGTCTATGTTGTTTTCTATATTCCACAAATGAGTGAGACCATGTGGTATTTATCTTTCTCTGATTGGCTTATTTCACTTAGCAAAATGCTCTTCAGTTCCATCCATGCTGTTGCAAATGTCAAGAATTCCTTCTTTTTTACCGCAGCATAGTATTCCATTGTGTAGATGTAGCACAGTTTTTTAATCCACTCATCTGCTGATGGGCACTTAGTCTGTTTCCAAATCTTAGCTATGGTGAATTGTGCTGCTATCAACATAGGGGTGCATCCGTCCTTTCTGATTGGTGTTTCTGGCTTCTTGGGATATATTCCTAGAAGTGGGATCACTGGGTCAAATGGGAGTTCCACTTTTAGTTTTCTGAGGAAACTCCATACTGTTCTCCACAGTGGCTGCACCAGTCTGCATTCCCACCAGCAGTGCATGAAGGTTCCTTTTTCTTTGCATCCTTGCCAGCACTTGTTGTTTGTTGATGATAGCCATTCTGACAGGTGTGAGATGGTACCACATTGTCGTTTTGATTTGCATCTCTCAGATGATTAGTGACTTTAAACATGTTTTCATATGTCTTTTGGCCTTATGTCTTCTTTCAAAAAGTATCTATTTAGGTCCGTTGCCCATTTTTTTTTATTGGGTTGTTTATCTTCCTTTTGTTAACTTGTATGAGTTTAATTCTTACTTTCAAACTAGTGGCCCAGTGCACAAATTCGTGTACATAGAAAGAAAATTAATTAGAAGAAATATTTTAATATCGCTATTTGCCCTTTCTCTATAATAGAAGTGTCAATCAAATTCACGATCGACAATGACAGATCGAAACACATGCGTGCGATTGGTGCCAGTGAGCGCTTTATATGTATTGCACATGTGTGAGTCAACTTAGCCTTTTATATATATAGAATAAGCTTGCTTTATTAGACCTGCTTTCTGATTTAGCTAAACTTTTTCCAGCCCAGTGAAGCACCCCCAACTTCTCTTTCAGGTAATTGTCAGCAACACAGCAGTAAATATCAACATGAAGCAGATCCTTATTGTAGATCATATAGGTAGAACAAAGGGTAAAATATTAAACTGTAGCAATGTTTGACTATATTCTGCACAGTGAGAAAACCTGAAGTCATTTTCAAGGTCCACCATTTCTTACTTCTTTTCAGTAGGGTCAAGTTTCTAAACTTTCTAAATCTTCATTTTCCAGCTAATGAAAAGAAAATAGGATTCCACTGAGTCTCCTATGTACCTAACTCCAGGACTTCTGTGAGGATCAAATGAGATGAGGCACAGGAAAACGCTTCACAGACATTTGGTTAAAGTGTAAAATGTTTGCACTTGGCTATAAAGCAAGTGCAAGGAGGCTAGTTGCTAGGGAGAGGAATCCAGGCATTGCTTCATGACGTCATTACCCAGTGCCCACAGCCACGGTTTCCAAGGTGGGTTGGACTGTGGGCCACATTTTGTGCAATGAGATCTTGGCAGCGTTGGCTGTGATTTTGTGGGGTGTTGCTCTGGGGTGGGGGTGGGGCCTGTGTTCCACTTGGGGGAAGCTGAGTGTTGGTTTGTTGGTGCCAGGTCCATAGTGCTGGCCAGTGCATGTCATGGCAGCTTCTGCATTGAGCATCTGCCCCCTGATGGTCAGTGTGCATCATAGCGACCGGTTGGACAGTAGGAGGGACACTTAGCATATATATATATTAGAGGCCCAGTTCACGAAATTCATGCATTGGGGTGTGTGTGTGTGTGTGTGTGTTCCTCAGCCCAGCCTGCACCCTCTCCAATATGGGACCCCTTGAGGATGTTCAACTGCCCATTTAAGCCCGATCCTGGTGGGATCGGGCCAAAATGGGAAGTTGGATATCTCTCTCACAATCCAGGACTGCAGGCTCCCAACTGCTTGCCTGCCTGCCTGCTGATTGTCCTTAACCACTTCTGCCTGACAGCCTGATCACCCCCCCTGCCAGCCTGATTGATGCCTAACTGCCCTCCCCTGCTGGCCCAATTGCTCCTAATTGCCCTCCCCTGCTGGCCTGGTAACCCCTAACTTCCCTCCCCTGCCAGCCTGGTTGCCCCTAACTGTCCTCCCTTACAGGCCTGGTCGTCCCCAACTGCCCTCCTCTGCTGGCCCAGTAACCCCTAGCTTCCCTACCTTGCCAGCCTGGTTGCCCCTAACTGCCCTCCCCAGCTGACCTGGTTGCCCCCAAATGCCTTCCCCTGCAGGCCTGGTCCCCCCAAACTGCCCTCCCCTGTTGGCTCGGTTGCCCCTAACTGCCCTCCCCTGCCAGCCTGGTTTTCCCCAACTGCCCTCCGCTGCAGGCCTGGTCCCCCCCAACTACCCTTCCCTGCAGGCCTGGTCCCCCCCAACTGCCCTCCCCTGCAGGCCTGATCACCCCCTACTGCCTTCCCTTGCAGGCCTGGTCCCCCCCAACTGCCCTCCCCTACAGGCCTGATCGCCCTCAACTGCCCTCCCTTGCAGGCCTGGTCCCTCCCAAGTGCCCCCCCCTCCTGGCCTGATGGTCCAAAACTCCCCTCCCCTGCTGGCCATCTTGTAGCGGCCATCTTGTGTCCACATGGGGGCGGCCATCTTTGACCACATGAAGGTGGCCATCTTGTATGTTGGAGTGATGGTCAATTTGCATATTACTCTTTTATTAGATAGGACTAGAGGCTCAGTGAATGAAAATTCATGTACTGGACGGGGGTCCCTCAGCCCGGCCTGTCCCCTCTCACAGACTGGGAGCCCTCAGGGGTGGGAGGTGACCCGGTGATCAGGGGAAGGCGATGCCCCCATTACACCTCTGCTGCTGCCACTGCTGGCAGCGCAAGCCTCGCCTGGCCCTGGTTACCTGAGTCTCGGACTAGCCCTGGGTGGCTTGGCAGTCGCCATCTGAGGCTTGCCTGCACCTCGGGCCGGCTGTGAGAGGCTTGGCAGCTGCCATCCGAGGCTTGCCTGTGCCTTGGCTGGCCCTGTTTGCCTGAGCCTCAGTCAGTGGGGGGTGCAGGAGGACACAGGGGCCCCGGTAGGGCTGAGGGGACTCCAGTGGCAGGCATGCGGAGCAGCTGGCCCCACCCCCGCTGTGGGCGCTGCCATCTTGTGAGGGCATGATGGTCAATTTGCATATTACCTCTTTATTATATAGGATAGATCTTTATTGTTGAGAGTATTATAGATGTCCCAATTTTCCCCCTCATTGCCCCCCTCCACCCAGTTCCCACCCCACCCCATGCCTTCACCATTTATGTCTGCATCCATAGGTAAGATCTTTGGTTAATCTCTTCCCACCCCTACCCCCACTCTCCTCCCCTCTGAGATTTGTCAGTCCGTTCCATGCCTCCATGCCTCTGATTCTGTTTCAGTCACTAGTTTATTTTGTTCATTAGATTTATTATTTCTTAATTTTGATTTTTAGATTCAATTGTTGATAGATATATATTTGTTGCCATTATATAGTTCATATTTTTAATCTCTTCTTCTTAAATAATACCCTTCAACATTTCATATAATACTGGATTGGTGGTGATGAACTCCTTTAGCTTTTTTTGTTTGTGAAGCTCTTTATGTGACCTTCTAATTGAGAGTTTTTAGTCAATATAGTCAATATAGTCAATTCTAAATGAGAGTTTTACTGGGTAGAGTAATCTTGGTTGTAGGTCCTTATCATTCATCACTTTGAATATTTCTTGCCATTCCCTTCTGTCCTGCAAAGTTTCTGTTGAGAAATCAGCTGACAGTTGTATGGGCACTCCCTTGTAGGTAACTAACTGCTTTTCTCGTACTGCTTTTAAGATTCTCTCTTTGGCTCTAACCAGTTTCGTTCAGTGAATAAGGGCATCAGCCTGTGAACTGAAGCGTCCCGGGTTCGATTCTGGTCAAGGGCATGTATCTTGGTTGCAGGCTCAGTAGGGGGCATGCAGGAGGCAGCTGATCATTGTTTCTGTCTCATCAATGTTTCTAACTCTCTATCCCTCTCCCTTTCTCTCTGTAAAAACAAATAAAATATATTAAAAAAAGATTCTCTCTTTGTCTTTAGCACTTGGCATTTTAATTATGATGTGTCTTGGTGTGGGCCTCTTTGGGTTCCTCTTTTTTGGGACTCTGTGCTTCTTGGACTTGTAAGTCTATTTCTTTCACCAGGTAGGGGAAGTTTTCTGTCATTATTTCTTCAAATAGGTTTTCAGTACCTTGGTCTTTCTCATCTCCTTCTGGCACCCCCATAATGCGAATGTTGGTATGCTTGAAGTTGTCCCATGGGGCTCCTTACACTAACTTCATATTTGGACTCTTTTTTATTTTTTCTCTTCTGATTGGGTGTTTTTTGCTTCACATATTCCAAATTGTTTACTTGATTCTCAGAATCCTCTACTCTACTATTGAATCCTTATAAATTGCTCTTTATTTCAGTTAGTGTATGCTTAATTTCTGATTGGTTCTTTTTCATGATGTTGACATTTTCACTAAGATCCTTGAAGTCTCACTAAGTTCCTTGAAGCTCTCATGAAGATCCTTGAGTAACCTCATAACCATGGTTTTGAACTCTGTATCCAGTAGTTTGCTTATGTTTCTTTCATTTGTGATATGTTTCTCTGTCTCCACATTTTGGTTGCTTCTCTGAGTTTGTTTCTATGTATTAGATAGAGCTACTATGCCTCCAGGAATTGGTAGAGTGGCCTTGTGTAGTAGGTATCCTGTAGGGTCCAGTGGCTCAGCCTCTGCAGTCACCTGAGCTGGGCACTCTAGGTGTGCTCCTTTGTGGGCTGTGTGCACAGTCTTGTAGTTGAGCCTTGATTGCTGTTGGCATCACTGGGAGGAGTTGACCTCCAGGCCAATTGGCTGTGAGGACCAGCTGTGGCTATGTGGGAATGCTGCTATGGTGGAGGTGAGGCCCAGCTATGAAGCAAGGCAGCCTGGTGCTAGTACTGGGTCTTGAGCCTTTTACTGATAGGTTTGGGGCATGCTGTTACCAGCTATAGCTTGTTTGAGAGATTTTAGCAAATCAGAAGCCTGAGCCAGGACAGGTCATTAATATGGAAAAGCTGCTGCAAACAGTTTGGGTGGGGCTGCAAATTGGATGGGTCAGGGTCTCAGGGAATCTCCAGGGTGGAGCTAAAAGTGTGCTCCAGGCTGACTGAGACTCTGCTATGGCTGCCAATCAGTCCTGCAACAGGGGAGGTTCCAGCTCTTGCAAGCACCTTTGCCTGGGAGAAAGCTGCCCCCAAGTTCCTGCCCCGATGCCAGACAATCCAGTTTCTCCCTGTATGTGCCTGGGCCCAGTGCTGGAGCTCAGAGGTATCGAGTCTGAGTGTGTTCATGTGCCAGCCCTTTAAAAGGAACACCAGGGTTTCCAGCAGCCTCCGTGTCACTCAGCCACAATCCCTGCTGGTTTTTACAGCCTCTAGTGATGGGGACTTCTCTTCACAGCTCTAGACCCTGGGCTGGGGGTCTGGTGTGGAGCTGGGACCCCTTGTTCCTTCTGGGCGGCCAAACCAGCTGGGTGCCAGACCAGCTCGTTCTGGGCCCCTTCTCCTCCTACCAGTCTCAATGTACTTTATTTTTTACTTCTCTAGTTGTAAAAAGCATTCAGCCATCTTTCAGGTGGTTCTGAATGATAGTTGTTCTGTATTTTAGTTGTAATTTTGATGTGGTTGTGGGAGGTGGCGAGTACAGGCATTTATCTACACTGCCATCTTGTGCAGACTCCTCAGTTTACTTTAAAGGCAGGTCCTACAGAATTTGCTGAGAAATCAGTTTGGAGTGGAGGAGAGGCAGGGTCATCAAAGATAACTGAGATTTGGGGCTAAGCAATGGAAAGAAGTTGTCATTTACTGAGGAATAGAAGATCCAGAGGGAGCTATTTCTTCCCGGGGTGGGAATCAGGGGTTTGCGCTCTGATTTTCCAGTTTAAGATTCAGCATCTGGAGCTGTCTGATAGATAGAGTGCTGGCAATGCAAGACTGGAGCTGAGGTGGGAAGTCTGACCTAGAGGCACACATCTGTGGGTCATTGGTTTCCAGGGCATTTAAGATGCAAGGGCGAATGGAATCCTCAAGGACAAGTGTAGACAGCAACAGTTTAGGCAGAGACCAAGGACTGAATATTTTAACCATTTTAAAAATCATACCCCTCAGTGGTATTAAGTACATTCACATTCTGCAGTCATCACCACCATTCAGCTCCACAACGTGTATCTTGTAAAACTGAAACTCTGAACCCATTAAATGGTAACTTTCTGTTCTCCCCTCCTCTCAGCCTCTGGAAACCACCGTTCTACTTCGTCTCTATGGATATGAATTCTCTGTGCTGTGGAATGGATGTTTGTGCTCCCCCAAATGCATATGTTGAAACCTGATCCCCAATGTGATGGATGGTGTTCGGAGGTGGGCCCTTTGGGAGATGTTCAGGCCATGAGGGTGAAGCCCTCATCAATGGGATTCTTTCTAAATGAGAACTCTTCTAAACGAGGCCCAGAGAGCTCTCTTGCTTCTTCACTGCGTGAGGACACAGTGAGGAGACCACAGTCTGTGAACCAGGAACTGGGCTCTCACCAGACACCAAGTGTGCTGGCATCTTGATTTTGGACTTGTCCACCTCCAGATGTTTCTGTTATTTGTGAGCCACCCAGGCTGTGTTATTGTTGTTACAGCAGCCCAAATAGATTGAGACATCTCAGTACCTCATATCAGTGAAATCATACCATATTTGTCTTTTTTGTGACTGGCTTATTTCATTTAGCATAATGTCTTCCAGATTCATCCATGCTGTAGTATTTATCTACTATGTGTTGAAAGAGAGATGGGGGCATGAATTAGGCAGCCTTTAAATAAGCTTTAAGGGGGTATGAGTTATAAAACCTTTTAAATAAAGCTTTACCTCGACATTATTCAAAATTGAACACTTATATGCCTAGTAATATAAAGTTCTTGCCAATTCCCACTACAACACCCATTGCAACATATCTCTCTTCTCATAAATGTCCTCTCAAGGTCACTCTGGCCCTGTGTGATCCCTCTCCCCCTTGACCAATGGCCAGTGCTCAGCTGTAAACCAGGAGAGCCATTTGCTTCCTCCTTCTTGCTGGTCAGGGAGACAGGAGCATCAGCCCAATGGTTCAAGGACCAGTGTGTGGTCTTGACACTCTGCTTCACACAGGCCTCTGCCTGGCTGCCTGTTCTTTTTCACAGAATGACCATTCCACCAGTTACCACTCTCCTCCAGTCCCCCGTCCGCCCCTCCCCCCATCTCAGCGCTGCTCTCACCTCCTCCTCTATGTTACATGAGGGCCCTTCAGCATCCTGCTCCCAACCCACAAATGCCATCCCCTCCCCCCGCTGTTCTCCTGATCTCAGGACTGAGCACAAGTGCCATCTCTCAGCCAGTATAATTCCTCCTCCCTGTATCATGAAAGTGCAGAAGCTTAAAATACCATCAGCAGCAAAAAAGGGTAAAACCACAAAAGTGGCCTCATCTCTGTTGTCGAGCTCCTGGCAAGAGAACGTGGCATCCACTGCTCTCCTTCCATCTCCCTTAGTCACCCAGTCCAGCTCCTACTTCTCAATCACACGCAGTTATCAAAGGAGAGGGGAGGTTTTCAGCCTGGCTCTCACCTGCCCTCCTCAGAGCTGAAGGTGTGACCGCCCACTCTGACAGTCCGGGGCGCTGCCTGGTATCTGGAAGGACGTGCTGTGTCATCAGCCTGAGCACAGCGCTGCCAGGTCATAGCGGTGTGATTGTGGCTAGTCGCTCACCAGCGCTGAGACTCACTCTTCTCACCTATGAGATAGGGAACAAACAATGACGGACTGAGTCTTTGGGGAGACCGCCGAGGCATTGGGAAGCGCCGGGCACCCAGGAAGTGCCCACTGTGATGCCTACTACTGCGCTCTTCCCCTTCTTTGCAGACCCGGGGCCGCCTGCCCTTCCGCAGCCTCTCCCCGCGGATCTTCGCCCTCTGTACGAGGACGTATATTCCTTCCACAGACGCCAAAGGAAACAATGAGCTCCACGTAGCCTGCTCTCCGCTAATTTATCAGATGCTCTCGCGGCGTGACTCACACTCCTGGCTTTTCCCCCCCACAGACCCCACTCCCGGCCTCCAGAGGAGCAAAGCTAGAGACTGCACTGGGCTGTCCCCTGGCGTGGTCAAGACTGAACTCTTTTCCTCCCCTGAAGTCTGCTCTTCGGCTTCCAGTCCAACCAGAGGCACTGCCTCTGGCTGCGCTCCTCCGCCGCAGCACACCCGTTATCAAAGGAGGTGGGACCTTTTCAGCCCGGCTCTCACCTGTCCTCCTTCCGTTGTGTACATTCTCAGGCTACCCTGCCCCACACACGGGGTCCCCTCTCCCCTGATCTGCTGGGCCTGCATGCCCCTGAGGCCCCGCTCTTCCCCAGCAGCTTTCCACCGGGAGGCTTCGTTAAGGAGAGCGAGAGCGAGAGCATTGGTTTGGGAGCGGTCTGCCCCATGGCGAGGAGCTGCGGGCCGGACAGGAGGGGCAGCATGCAGGGCTGACCCTGACCTGGGACGGACACTCCTTGGCCCCGAGGACTGCGTCTTCGCCCCTTCTCTCAGCCACTCTGGTTACCCCTTGGTGCCCACTGCTCCTCCTCAGCCCCTGTAAACAGCATGGACGCCCTGCCAGGGGGTTATTTAAATAAATGGTGTAACGAAGACCTGGCTACGCTTCCACTGAGCTGCCTCATTCCTCAAAGGCAATCCTTTGATCACAACATGAGCACACGGTCGCCTCTCAGGACGGAGGAGCTCCAGGGAGGTCAGCGTGGCAGTAGGCTTGTGTATGAACTCCCAACGATTAAAACCCAAGCCTGAAGCAAGGAGAACACTAGCAAACGGTTAGTGTAAGTGAAGGCACGGCCCTACCAAAGCAGAACCACCCTATGTGAAAAAGAGTTAAAACAGGTATTGGGTTGTCCACACACAGGCATGCTCTCAGAACTGGTCCGCATGCGTGTTGGGGGTGCCCAGCAGGCCTTCTTCCTCACTTTGGCCTTAATGCCACCCCCCGCCCCTTAATGGTTCTTCAGCTGAGAATTCGGAGGCAATAAAGGAGCATTACGGTGCCCCGCCCCCACCTTTTTAATGCCAGTAGAACTTTCCCATCAGCATAATTCTTTTTCTCTCCAGAGCTAGTTCTAAGAGATACCAAGGCTCTTGTTCTGTCTTTTTACTTCTGTAAGTGGCATCGTCTTGGCAGTTTTTTCCACTTCTCCTTGCACTCCCTCTGTCAGTCTGAGAGAGACCCCGGTCGTGTCCACCAACCTCACCTTTCCAGCTCAGCGGCTTCAACCACATCCCCGATGACTCCAGTCTCACTCACTCAGCCCACTTCCCACGCACCACCGGACTGTCCTCAGAGAGAGGCGTTCCTGAGGGTGTCACTCTGCCCTCGCGTCCTTTACCGACTGGCTTGCGCCTGTGAAACAGCATTCAAACTTCTGAGCGTGGAGCTCAAGGACATGCCACCCTCTGCTTATAAACTAACTCAGTCCCTGCCTCTGAGGCTGTTCTTATTCTTCCCTCTCATCATGTAAGTCCTCTCAACTCACTTCCTCTGTAAAGTGCTCTGCCCTCCTCAGCCTGGTCTGTTCTACAATTATCTCTGGGTGTGCTTTAGCAATTCCCAGTAGGTGCTGTTATTAATTTCTAATTTCCCAGTGGCAGCTAGCACGGGGCAGTGTGTGTGTGTGTGTGAGTGTGAGTGTGTGTGAGTAGGAGTGTGTGTGAGAGAGTGTGTGTGAGTGTGTGTGTGAGTGTGAGTGTGTGTGTGAATGTGGGTGCGAGTGTGTGAGTGTGTGTGAGTGTGTGTGAGTATGGGTGTGTGAGTGTGTACGAGTGTGAATGTGGGTGTGAGTGTGTGTGATTATGGGTGTGTGGGTGTGGGTGTGTGGGTGTGGGTGTGCAGTCATTGATTCTCTAGGCTCAGTCTTTAAAATTCTGAACAATATTAATTCTGACTCATCAGGTTATTGAAGATAAATTCAAAGAATCTCAACATGTTGTTCTTTAATCCAGCAAATATTTAAAAAATATTCACACTTGCTCTTTCCATTTATAATAAAGATTTCCTACAAAGTTTAATGATAATTGATTTGAAGAAAACAATCTATGTATTGATGAAATTACATTAAGCTGAAAAAATTTTGTTTTGATTTTATTATTTATTTTTAAAAAATATTTTTATTTTTTTAATAATATATTCTTATTGATTTCAGAGAGGAAGGAGAGGGAGAGAGAGATAGAAACATCAATGATGAGAGAAAATCATTGATCAGCTGCCTCCTGCATGCCTCCTACTGGGGATCAATCCCACAACTTGGGCATGTGCCTGGACCAGGAATTCATAGTTGATACTCAACCACTGAGCCAAGCTGGCCAGGCTATATTGATTTTACACATCTATAAATAAAGATCTAAAAAAATTTCATGCTCATTCTGCATTATGGGGTGAGTATCTTCCATGATTTTATTGATCTACTAGGTGCTCAGTCCATGAATTTGTGCACCTTGAAAGGAACTGTGGCCCGCTAGGCTGTGGTGGGTACAGGGGTGGGTCTCGGCCCATCCTCCATGCCCCTGCCCAGCCCCTCCCGCTGTGGCCTCCTGTCCCCTCTCTGCCAGCAGCTCTGCTCCCTCCGCTGCCACTCCCACCCACTGATGGCGCCGGCCCCACTCGCACCCACTGATAGTGCAGAGCAATTGGGGCTGGCTCCAGTAGCAGGTGCAAGCGGGGCCGGTGCCTTCAGTGGGTGTGAGTGGTGGCTGCTGCTCTGATCGCCCTTCAGGAGCAGGCAGAGGTGGAGAAGCTCTCAGGGGAAATTGGGGCTGGTAGCTGCCACTTGCACCCGCTGACGGCGCTGAGCGATTGGGACCGGCGCCGGGCACCAGCAGCAGGTGCGAGTGGCAGCTCCAGCACTGGCAGTGGGTATGAGTGGGGCAGTCACCAGCAGTGGGTGCTAGTGGCAGCTCCAGTGTCCCACCTTGGTCTGGTGCCCCTGCTCACCTGCTCCACCATCCCGCTGTGGCCGATGCCTGCCATGTTCCGTGCTCTGCTGCCTGCTGCCAACGCCTGCTATGTTCCATGCATGCCCCCTGGTGGTCAGCACAAGTCATAGCAACCAGTTGTTTGGTTATTCTGCTGTTTGGTCTATTTGCATATTAGGGTTTTATATATAGACTAGAGGCCCGGTGCACAAAAATTTGTGCACTTGGGGGGGGAGGGGGGTCCCTCAGCCCGGCCTGTGCCCTCTCGCAGTCTGGGACCCCTCAGGGGATGACCACCTGCTGGCTTAGGCCCGCTCCCCGGGGGATTGGGCCTAAGATGGCAATCAGACATCCCTCTAGCAGCCCGGCAGCCCTCGGGGGATGTCCACTTGCCAGCGGGGAGCAGGCCTAAACTGCAGTCGGACATCCTTAGCGCTGCTGAGGAGGCGGGAGAAGCTCCCACCACCACCACTGTACTGGCAGCCATCAGCCTGGCTTGTGGCTGAGCAGAGCTCCTCCCATGTGAGAGTGCCCTGACCACCAGAGGGCAGCTCCTGCATTGAGCGTCTGTCCCCTGGTGGTCAGTGTGTGTCATAGTGACCAGTCATTCCCAGTCCTTCTGCTGTTAGGGTCAGTTTAAATATTACCCTTTTACTATATAGGATAGAGGCCTGGTGCACGGGTGGGGGCCGGCTGGTTTGCCCTGAAGGGTGTCCCAGATCAGGGTGGGGATCCCGCTTGAGTGCCTGGCCAGACTGGATGAGGGGATGATGGCTATTTGCAGCTGGTCACACCCCCTTCAGGGTGGTGGTCTCCACTGGGGTGCCTGGCCAGTCTGGGTGAGGGGCTGAGGGCCGTTTTCAGGCTGGCGGGTGACTGAAACTCCCAACCTCTCCTTTTTTTCTTTTTCTTTTTTTTTTTTTATTCTGGGATTTATTTACCTTCTATGGCTGTCACTGGAGCTGAGAGCTGGCTTTAGCTCTGAGGCTTGGCTCCAGCTCTGAGACCTTGGTTTGTTTGGCTTCTATAATTGAAACACTGTTGCAACTCCAGCTCTGAGATCCCAGCTGGCTGAAAGCAGGTTTCTGGGGATTGTTTAGCTTCTATAATTGCAACATAATTGCTTAGAGTGCAGCTCAGAGGCCGGCAGCGGCAGGCGGGGAACCTTGGCTTCCTCCATCACTGGATCAAGTAAGCCTCCTGTTCGCTTCAGCTGCCTGGCTGCCAGCCGCCATCTTGGTTGGCAGTTAATTTGCATATCGCCCTGATTAGCCAATGGGAAGCCTGTTGGAGGTATGGTTAATTACCATGTTTGTCTATTATTAGATAGGATTATTATTTAGTTAAAAACACCCTTTAGAATGTGAATCTTACATGTCATATTCTAAGACAGAAAGAAATGTTCCCACAAATCCCCCATAAGCCGAGTGGGAGGCTCCCTGGCCTGCCCCTGCAGGGGGCCTGGGTACCCCTTTCTCTAGAGGCTTGGTGGCTGCAGTGTGACCTGGCCGATGTGACCAGCCAATGTCCGCAGGGACTGTCACTCTTGAGGAGAACCACATTGATTCTGTTTCATAGCTCCCAGGCAACAGCCCACTTTGAGCACCTGCCCTTTTGCCTTCATTGTGTTGGTTTCTCTGGTCAGAAGAATTTCTCCAATGCCTGAAAGTCCCCAATTTCACACCCAGGGTACATACCTGCTGCTCCCTGAGAGGTCTCAATGTTCTGTGAAGTGTGATAATAATATTGAGTTGAATAGAATTATCCCTAGATGTGACTTATCTGTGTAAATCTGAGCTCAATTTCAGCTAGCTGACCTCAGGACTGCTTCAAAATTGGCCACCTGCCCCCCCTCAGGTTCACGCCCATGCCCCTCTCTGTGCTCACTCCCTCCTGGAGATGAGGACAGGAGAGAAGGTGCAGATGAGAGCTTCTGTCACTCATCATCCACATGAGCAAATCTAGAGAAAGAGAGAGTTCCTGTTACCCCAGTCCCAGCACAAAGCCCCAAGGCAGGAGCCAATTGGCCAGGCTGTGCCTGGTGCTCACCTGGAATGCAGGGGTCCTTGACAGGGAGAGAGCAGGGCTGTGTGTGTGTGTATGTGGGAGAGAGAGAGAGAGAAAGAGAGAGAGAGAACAAATGCACACCATACCAGCTACATCCTATAAAATGTATTTATTTCTCAAAGTCATAATATTCAATTTAAAAAATGACAATTTTGTAAAATTATTTACTACAGTTTTTTTGGGGGGGCATTGGAAGTTACTAAACAATATCTCCTTTCTCCACTTGAGCAGGGTTGGACTACCGCTGGCTCACTCTGAATACTTTCTTGACAGGTGCTTCTTAAGGGAAGGACTGGATGTCCCCTTCCTCCCAGGGCTCTGAGTTAGTGCTGGTACCATTGGATCCAGCCTCCTTCAGAGCTGTGTGGGAAGGAGCGGAGGAAGCCCACCAGCCTTGTTTCCAGGGGGACTCACCAGCTCTCTAGGTGCTATTATTGAACCCTTTCAGGCTGGGGCTTATGTAAAAGACTCCTCTACCCGGAAAGGTCTCCATGAGATTTTGCTGAGACTCTGACCCTCCTTCCTACCCTATGCCTCTCACAGGGTCTGCAAGGCCATAGCACCTGAGATGACCACTAAAATCAATGGCAAAACACAGGCGTACTTGCTTCCCAATGCGTGGCATACATTGTTTTTGTGGTGTGTCCATGTGTGCAAAAATGTGCATTTTGTGTGTCTCATGTGTTGGCATGTGATAGTATACAAGTGTCTGTGTGTGTTTTTGTGGAGCTTGTGTGTATGGATGAGTAAGTGTGTGAGCTGAATTAGGTTTCTGATTAGACTGTGTTGTGGGTGTGCCAGGATGGACCAGCAGACCCTGAGTGAGGGATGAATGATTACTCTGACACACGTTTCTGTGAAAGAGAGGCTAAGGGGCTGCTTGGCTATAGGGACCAAATGGTCCCGTTCACCTGCCTTCTTAGGCTTTTATTTTAACAAAAGCTTGAACTAAAGTTAACTATTCGATACTATCAGCAGGGTAAGCATCCTTGAGAAGACACATGTATCTGTAGTGTCCTTTAAGTGAGGACGTTTTGAAGTCTAAACATAAAGATTTCAGTAAAACACTCGGGGGCTCAGACTTGTTTGGAAAAGTCAAGGCAGGGTCTGCTGCCTTCGGCAAGGTCCCCCGACCTTTCAGAGAATCCTCCTTACAGACATTCCAACCAAGTCCTGCGCTTCCCTACATGGGTGTATGCAAGTAACAGAAGGAACAGCATCCCTTTGCTTGCATTTACTAATTTTGTCCCTGCTGTGCTTGATTTGTAAAGCTGCCTCCTGGGGCCTTCCTGCTCTCCGCCCCAGCCGAGCAGAAGCAGTTTGGCCCAGCTGTCTTGCTGGAATGCGCTCTGCTCTTTATGAGCATACTTTATTATTCATATTTTTAAAGCTTTTGGAAGGCCTTGTGAGAGAGGTGCCAGGAGTTCATCGCAGATTATTTTTAATACAGAATTCTGGAGGGAAATGGAGAGCTGTGTTTTATTGGCAAGCTGTCCGCTCCATCTTTAAAGTAAACAAGACTCCATTTTCTACATTATTTAACTTGTCATCCTTCCCTCTCCTTTTAAATCATCCCCCAGATGGCCTCAGGAGGTCCCAGCTCCCAGGCCCGAGCCCTCTTGGTGTGCACGCGCTGCAGCCCAGGCCGGGGAGGGCCGCGCAGGGGAGTGCCAAGGACCCGAGCCCACTGAGAAGGCTGGCCCTGCACTGGTGATTGCAGCACCCTGCTCCAAACTGCCATGTGTCATTGCACCTCAGCTCAGTGTGAGGCAAATAAACACATGGAGGACCTGCTTGGTCTGAGGTGTGTGCTAAGCCTGTGTGTATGTGTGTATCTGCGTGTGTGTGTGTGTGTGTGTGTGTGTGTAAAAAATGAAAGCTGAGACCCCTCACCCCCCTTTGAGAATGTTTAAATGTTGATGTAATTAGCCCAAAGCCCAACTCCTCAGACCACCATAGAGACCCCTCCACATGTGTGAGCGTGGGCCTCGCTGCAGCCACGGTCCTGTGTCTGCACAGCTTTCCGCTCAGCCATGGCCGTGGGCAGGGAAGCCCCGTGACACTGGTGTCTGCAGGTCCACATAGAGCAAGCACCTCGTGATTTCTTTGCTCTTGTACTGAGGGTGTGGAGCCACTGGCCCAATACCTGTGCCCCAACCTGTTTGCTCCCCTCCCTCCGCCTCTCTCACGCCTCCCCTGCACAGCCAGCGCTTGTGTCCACGCAGGACCGTCCCTTCCACCCTCGGAAGCCTCCCCTGCAGACACTCAGCTTGACCCTCCGTGGGTAAGAAGTTTTTTTCTGAACAAATAGGAATTTTGAGTGACACATTGTTCTGCCTAACTACACAGAAGCTCACAGCCAGGTGGGAGTCTGTTTTCAAACTATTTTTGTAGAATATCCAACTCTGAAGAGAATGCTTATTGTCAATCCTTTCAGGAAACGTCACCCAATATTTTCAGGATTCCAGGAGCCACCACTCAATACATATCTTTCTCCAAAGCCTCTCTTCCCATCCCTCCCTTCCTCTTCTTTCCTTTTCTCTTCTCTCCTCATACAAATGTTAAAGCGTGTTCCTCATGCCATGAAAAATTGATGAGACCAAATCTCACTGTTCGTTGAAGAGCTTGCACATCGCTCATGCCTCCCTCGCCCTGAAGCTGCTGTGTGTCCGGGTGCCAGGAGCAGCGCAGGTGCCGAGGGTCTGCAGTGCCCTTAAGGGACCCAGTCTCCTCGGGAGGGACCACATCCGCACGGATGGCCAGGAGGGAAAGTATGGAATGTGCCGGGAAGTCAGAGTTTGGAGGAGTTTCCTTCTGCTTGAGGCCCAGGCACAGTTCTGTAGAGAAGATGAAATGTAAGCTGCCCTTGAGGGCTGAGTGGTTTGACAGAGCCCCTGGGGGAGGAAAGGGCAGCTGGTGGCGGAGCAGTGTTGATGAGGGGCACACAGAGGTGACTTGGACAGGTAGGATGGAGATGAGGAAAAGGGGCTGAACCACATCCAGAGGATGGGAGGGCAAGAAGCAGGGCTTGGGACATTGACATTGAAATATCTTGAGCAGGCAGGGAGGAAGGCTGAAGTTTGTGCTCCTGGGAAAAGTAACACACCTTGTTATGCAGCCATTAGAGGGTGCTAGGGAGAAGATCATGAACATAGCGCTGAAACATTGCTGCATTTACCAAGCCTGGGGTCGGGCCCAGGTGTCCGCTCAGTTCCGTGACTTAACATTAGAATGAACATTTTTGATAACATTTTCAGGGACATTTAGTTCATACTTTCTGCTTCTCTCCCCTGTTTATTTCTATCGCAGAAATACTTTTGCTAAGTGGGACAAGTCTATGCTGTTTCAAAAGTAAGATGAAAGTTTTTTCTTTCTTTAACATGGGGTTGAGCGTGTCTTGGGGCTCCTGCAGCCTCTTAGTGCAGGACGTTTCAATGTTTGTCTAATGCAGATGGGTGTTGCCCATGTGAGAGGGCCAGAGAGGAGCGGAACAGAGACACTGTGTGTATCTATAGGCCAATGGGTCCTTCCCTCGCCACCCGCCCTTATCGTCACCTTCAGCATCTTTTTGAGAGAGGCCACCGGGAGCCGCTGATTGTCAGAGCTCCCAGAAGTCTCGTTCGCTGCTTCAGGTGCCTGTACCGTCCTGAATGCCCACGGCAACGCCCTGTAGGGTAACCTGTTGCAGCGGGAAATGCCCGAGAGATTTATTCTTCTCTGGAGGTAGCACCCTCCATCCTGACAGCTGAAGAGTGAGCGGGGCAGTGTGGGAACCCTCTGACACGGTCCCTTGTGGGCTGGGTCCTGCAGGGCTGGAGGCCTGCCAGGGGACATGCTTGCTCATACTCTCCAGGAGCAGAACGCTGCAGGCTGACTTTCTGCCACGGCCTCGTTCTCAGGGCGGAGGCAGCAGGACAGAGTGACTCCCTGTGTGGGCAGCGCTGGGGGTGGCGGATGTCCCCGAGCGCTTTGATGGCATTCTCGCTTTCCCATGCTTCATCGGCTCTCCTTTCTTGTTTTCCCCAATGACCTGGGCAAGGGTAGTAGGGAACCTGGTTCTAGTGCTTGTCTGGATGGCCTGCCCACAGGCAAGGCTCAGTGCATCCTCTCCCTGCCCAGCTGATCCAGGCCCAGCCTTGGCTCCCACCCCTCTCCCCTTGCTCAGTAAATACCCGAAGGCTGACCCTGGGCATGGGCGGCTAGCTGCCACATGTGTGTAGACAGGGGGCCCAGAGAAGGGCGTCTTAGCGGTCCTGGTACCCGCTTGCGGTGTTAGAAGGAGCAGTCTCGGGGAGAGCCAGGGGCAGCTGGGGTGGAAGCAAGACTCTTGGTCTCTGAGGATGGAGCCTTGGATGGTGGCGATGGATCTCCCACTGGTGCAGCCTCAAGCAGCAGGGCCTGGGCTTGGCCACAGAGTCATGTCTCAGGTTCCGCAGCCTGAGGCGCCCCCTGCAGCTCAGCGGCACCTCCATGGTCAGCATTACCTGCGTGCCCTGCAGGAGGACGGAGCTCAGCGTCCCCAATGGCCCCCCAGCCGCTGCGCCCTGGCTGCAATCTCAGCGGACTCCTAACAGGCTGCAGCCCCCTCGGCTGTCTGGGCCCTGGGTCTGTGCCTCCAGCTGGCGTCTGATCACTTCTCCTCTCTGGGACCCATTGCATTCCAGTCCCTGCCTGAGAGCTCGGCCTGGTCCAGATCAGCGTCTGGTCCCAAACATCTCAGCCCAAACTCGGAACTGTTTGTACTTTCCTCGCTGAGAGCCCACTGCTCCCCCCGCCCCCGGCGGCCCCCCTCCCCCCCATGTCTGGGCTCCGTGTTAGGGGGAGTCAAAGAGAATGAGGCTGGCGGTGACCTGAGGCTTTTTAGCTCTGAGTAATCTCTCTACCAATGTGTCCTTAAAATACACATGGAAGTACAGAAAGTGAGCAAAAACCACACGAAAATCTCACAGGAACATGTCAACAATTGGGAGGGATTTCCATAATCTGTAACAATGAGACAGAGTTAGCAGCACAATGGATGACAGTCTCATTGTTAGTTGCTCAGTGGAACAGAGGTAGGTGAGAAGAGGTCCCCTCCCCCCAGGTCTAAAGAAGTGGTTGAACCATCAGAGTATTGAATAGCACCCTCCCTCCTCCCTGCCCATTGCCAGTGGGGAGGTGAAGGGGTCATTATCACAATGACTCCTGGCAGGGCTGAGGGAGGCAGGGCACTGAGCCTGGTGGATGAAAACTAACCCCTCCCTCTACTTAGGAGGGCACACTCTGCCTGTAGGTGTGTCAGAGGACCTGGCCGTCCTCAGCCCAGCAAATGGCACCACATAAGTGGTGACCAGGGGACAGGGGCAAGGAACGGCTCTGCTCTCTGGTGTTAGCTCTCCAGAGGGCATTCTTCTGTGAACAAGATCTTTGCGGAGGATGAATATGCAGAGAAGCCACAGCACTAGACAACCAGTGGAAAGGTTCTGAACTGAACACCCTTGAAGAAGGAACTTTAGAAAAAGCTGTTTTCAGCAGGAAAGAAGAAATAATTTAAAGATCAATATTTCATGTTCTTAATGAGCATAAGAATAGGTGAAATTCATAGAAGAGATCAGGATAATGAAAAAGCAATGGGCAGGGCGTGAGCTCAGATGAAAAGGACAACACTGCTACCCTAGCTGGCTTGGCTCAGTGGGTAGAGTGTTGGCCTGTGAATTGAAGGGTCCCGGATTCCATTCTGGTCAAGGGCACATGCCCACGTTGCAGGTTCTATCCCTTGTAGGGGGCAAGCAAGAGGCAACCAATCAATGATTCTCTCTCATCATTGTTGTTTCCATCTCTCTCTCCCTCTCCCTTCCTCTCTGAAATCAATAAAAAAATATTAAAAAAGGTCAACATTGCTATCAGTGAAAGGGCGAGGGCTATGCCCTCCATCTTGCCCCGAGTCCTCCATGTTGGGGCAGCAGCCATGTGCTTAGCAAGCACCTTCTTCCCGGAAGCCCAAGCCTCTGCTAGCCACGCCCAGGATTTCTTTAAACTAACCAATGACAATCAAGGGACGTGCGCGTCATAGATATGACCACATCCTGTGTAACAAGACCCGACTTGCACCTGGCCAATCGGCAGGGCCCACAGTCATCTCCCCTCCCCTCACTCCACCCCCCTATTAAAACCCCTTTTTTCTCACGGGGCTGGCACTCTCGTCTCTCCGTTTTGTCGGTGGAGGCTGGGAGCCAGACCCGGGTCTATAATAATAAAACTCTCTGCTTTTGCATCGGATTTGGCTGGCTCCCTGTTGGTCTATCGGGAATCTTGAAATCTGGGCATAACAATCAGGAAAACTTCAGAGCAATAGCCATGCAAAACTGAGTTCTAGTCCGTCAGGGGCAGTGAGGGGAGACCGGAAACAGCAGAAAAATGCTACAATGTGGAGAGCTCTCCTGAAATTCCTTGAAAAAGGACAAAGGATGAAAATAATAATAAAGAGTAATAGAATAGTTCCAGGGCCTAATAAAAGGAGACTCAGTCTTTGAATAATATGGCTATTGTGAGGAAGGAAGAAAACAAGTGGCAAAATGCAATAATAAAAAGTGTAATGTTTGAACTCTGAGCTGGAGGAAAAAAAAAACTTAGTTCAATAATGAACAAATGTAAATATATCCTACTGTTTTAACCAGTGATTTAAAAATCCATAAAAAAGCATTCAATCTGACAGTACATGCCACTCAGAAAGGAGCAAAACACCAGGCAGGTTAATGTTAGGTTATTCATTCACAGCTGTAAGACACTGGGGCAATTCTAAGTTTTCACAGAAATTGTGTTTTTTTACCCCCAATTTGACTTTTATATGTCAAGAGAACAAAAACATTTTTATATGCAAGGGCTCTAAAGGTATGCTAAACCTTATCTATAATAATAAAAGCATAATATGCTAATTAGACTGGACATCCTTCCGGACGTCCTTCCAGATGAAGCTGGGGCTGCGAGGGAAGCCCAGGTCCCGGGTGATTGCCAGTGGCCAGAAGGAAGCCTGGGTCCTGGGTGCCAGAGGGAAGCCAGTGCTGGAAGCCAGGGGAAGGAAGACCTACTTTTGCACAAATTTCGTGCATCGGGTCTCTAGTTCTATTATAACTGAGATGGGGGAGTGGGGAAATCAAACATAAGAACATGGGGTGAGGAGGTTGATAAATTGATAAATTGATAAATATCTGTACATTGTCTATTTGGATGAAAAAGTCAGTGATCAGAATGAAGGCTAAAGACATAATAAACAATAACTGGTACTTAAAAACAATGGCCCAGCTTTCAAATTCCTGATGCATGCAACAGGAAAGTGGTCTCTTAGCCAGCACAGTTTAGAAGTGAGGCATAATGCCCAGCCGGTGTGGCTCAGTGGTTGAACATTGACCCATGAACCAAGAGGTCACTGGTTCAATTCCCGGTCAGGGCACATGCTCTAGTTGTGGGCTAAGTCCTCAGTGGGGCGTGTGATCGATGTCTCTCTCATTGATGTTTCTCTCTCTCTCCCTTCCTCTCTCTCTAAAAATCAATAAAAACATGTTTAAAAAAATAAAAAATAGAAGTGGGGCATAAAGACAAACAGAATTCCCATTTTGTGAGTCCATATCCTGAAGAATACACTAGAATGCAAAGACACTGATAAGACACTTTTCAGATACTGATGAGGTTACAAAGAAAATAACACAAGGTGACTGATGGGAGGAGTGGCGCACGTGGAAGGCTCCTTGGACATGACTTCAGGGAGGAGATACTTACACTACAGTGTGAGAGTTGAGGCACCACTCCTGTCATGGTCTGGGGATGGCAAGTATAAAGGCCCTGCATGTGGAGCGAGTCCAGCGTGTCCATGGCGAGGAAGCACTGGGCTGGATGACCGTAGTGTGAGAAAGAGCATAGAGCCCTGACACGCAGCCAAGGGTGTGGATTGTATTCTTAGGGCCACAAGACGCCACGGAAGGTCTGAGTAGAGAGGTGGCCCTCTGCCGCCACACACAGGGCAGGCTGCAAGGGCTGCACGGACACAGGAGCCCAGGGCGGGGAGCAGCGGTAATGGTGGACGGGATGGGAAGATGTGGGCTGATGGGCTTTGGAGCAATAGATCTTGCTGGTGGCTTGAGGGAGAGAAAGCTATCCAGGAAGGTTTTTAGCTTTTTGGCCTGAGCAAGCACTGGAGTCTGTTCTGAGATGCGGGGAGGGAGTGGGGAAAGAAACAGGTTTGTGAGGAGTGAGGAATACTGAGGCTCTCCTTTGGACACACTAATTTGGAGATGCCAACTGGGCAACTGGATGTGAATTTGCAGCTCGGGGAGAGGCCTGAGCTACTAACATCACTTGGGTATTATTAGCTTGTAGAAGGTATTTTAAGCGGTGGGATGTGAAGAGGGACCAGGCCTGACCCCTACATCAATTCAGTGCTTAGAGAGGGAAGGACCAGGGCCTGGAAGAGGAGACTGAAAAAGGGCAGGCAATTTGGGAGGAGCAAAATCAAGAGATGGTCATATCACCAAAAGTTTTCAGGTGAAAATGCATTTGGCTTCCAGGAACAAAGAGCAAACATAACAATACCTGGTGTCATATGGGAGGGTGTTTCCTTCTTGCCACATAAAAGTGAGATGTGTGTATTGCATGTGTGTGTGTGTGTGCGCGCGCGCGCGCGTACACCCAGAGACAACAGGGAGGCCCCGCAGGTATCAGAGACACAGACATCTTCTATCTAGATTTTGCCACTGTTAGCCTACAACTTCATCCACGAGGTCAACTCAGAGTTCCAGCCATCACATCTCTATCCTCACACCTAGAAAGAGGAAGGACAGGAGAACAAGAAAGTCTCACGCCAATTGCCAGTCTCCTTTCTAACCTGCTTTCCTGGAACTTCCACTCACAACCTCCATTTATATCTCCTTGGCTACTTCTGTCTCAAGGGGGGCTGCATGATACAGTCTTCCTGGCTCTTAATATCTTCATCTTAAAAACAGGGGGCTCTTCACTCATTTGTGCTTTGCTGTTCATGCATGCATTCATTTATTCATGAACTATGTCAAGCATCAGGGCTGAACCAAGGGCTGAATGCACTGGACTTGGTAATGGGGTGGGGGATGCTAAATGCTCACCACTATTCCCTGGGCTGATTAGGTCCCCATTTGCTGCATGAAGACAGCGGGCTTGCAGGGGGTGAGCGGCGGTGGGGCACGGCATTGACTGGCGGTGTGCACCACGGTGCCATCCACACCTGTGGGATTGGTGTAGTGAACCTGCCCCTGCCAGCAGGCTCTGCTGTGGGCCCTGCAGACTTGCAGGCGAAAGGGACAGCACTGTGCCTGTTGCAGGAAGTGTCAGAACAATGAATCCCCATAGCCGGGAGGTCTGGGCACGCCCACAGAGATATCCCCTGTGTGTTCTGGAATGTTTAGTGTGGTTGGCCTTGCCAATGATTTATGAAATACATTAAAAATAGTTTTTACCTAGAGATAAAGTATGGCCCTGATTCTTGGCGTACAATGACCATTGTACTTGCTGATGACTTCAGCTATAGTTGCTTGAAATCAGTATTATATTCGCCCAGAATACCTAATAAAATAGTTTCCCCAGCAAGCACTGGGTGTCTGGGAAGAATTTCCTCTGGTGGTACAAGGAAACATTCGTGTCTTACCTTAAGAGGCAATGGATAAAATTATCCTGATTACGAAGAGATTACTTGTGCAGTGACTAAAGCCTGCTGACTCCATTGTGTAGGCAGCTACAGCTTTCAGAGTCTGACCTCACTCACTCTGCAGCCGGCCCGGATCACTGGTCCACCTGCTCCCATACGCCTGATGGGGCCCCTGTGGGCATTTCCCCGGCAGTCAGGCTGGGCAGCTCTGGCCCAGACCTTAATCTCCCTAACTCAATTCCTCAGTGTATACAAGCCGCCTCATTTATGGTGTTTCAATTTCTGTTTCTTATTCATTAGAATGTCCTTTTAAGTGTCCCAAATGTCTTCAAGCCTTGTGTTATCAGCAGAGAGAAAGGAGGCAGACTGTAATGCCAGTCCATTCTGTGTGTGGGTTCCTTCCCCTATCAGATGGGCCGTAATGCCAGTCCATTCTGTGTGTGGGTTCCTTCCCCTATCAGATGGGCACTCTGCGGGCCGCCCGCTGAGAGATGGCCTTGCTTTCTGCACAGAATCAGCCCAGAGACGGGGAAGGAGAAACCGCTGGTGGCATGGGAGGCCACGCAAGGGCAACACTCACAGGCGAAGCTCAGTCAGGGACCATGTTGGTCTCATGGACTCATTAGAAAGCTCCCGGGCTGGAGCCACAGGAGCCTGGACTCCGAATTCCAGCTGGCATGTAACTTTGGGCACATTACCTAACTTCTCCAACTGCCACTTTATTTTTTCTTTTAAAAAGTATGAATTTTATTTTTTTAGAGCAGTTTGAGGTTCACAGCAGAATTGAGAAGGAGTTAGAGACTTCTCATATATCCCTTGCTTCTCAAGCACACACAGCTTCTCCCGTGATCAGCATGCCCCACCAGAGTGGTACATTTGTTAAAACTGATGAACCTACACCGACATATCATAGTCACTAAAAGGCCACACTTGACTGGAGGGCTCCTTTCATTGATGTGCATTCCATGGGTTGGGACAAATGTATACTGATGGGAATTCACTAGGATAGTGTCACACACAGAGTGTCTTTGCTGCTTTAAACGTCCTCTGTGCTCTGCCTATTCTTCCCCCTTCTCCCCAACTGCTGGCAACCACTGAAGTTTTACCATCTCTGTAGTTTTACCTTTTCCAGAATGTTTATAGTTGGAATCATATAGCATTCAGACTTTTCAGTTTAGCTCTTTTTTCACTAATATACATTTAAAGTTCCCCCATGGCTTTTAACAGCTTAATAGTTCATTTCTTTTAATTTTTTTATTTTGAAATTAAAAAATTATTTTACAATTATGGTTGACATACAATATTATAATAATTTCAGGTGTATGACATAGTGATGACTCACAACCAACTGAGCCACACTAGCAAGGGCCCGTCTTTTTAAAAAATATTATATGTTTTTATTGATTTCAGAGTGGAAGGGAGAGGGAGAAACAGAAACATCAATGATGGGAGAGAATCATTGATCGGCTGCCTCCTGCATGCCCCCAATTGAGGATTAAGCCCACAACCTGGGCATGTGCCAGGACTGGGAATAGAATCATGACCTCCATGTTCATAGTTTGATGCTCAACCACTTGGCCATGCCAGTCCGGCTCTTGCTACTTTTAAGATATTCTCTTTTTCTTTAACTTTTGGTACTTAAATTATAATATGCTTTGGTGTGGGCCTTTTGGGTTCAACTTGTTTGAGACTCTCTGAAGTTATTGGACTTGTATGTGCATTTCCTTCATCAGGTCAGAGAAGTTTTCAGCCATTATTTCTTCAAAGAGGTTTTTAATCACTTTTTCTCTCTTCTCTCCTTTTGGTACCTTTATGATGCAAATATTGGTATTCTTGATTTTGTAACTATTTTGGTTAATTTTTTAACAGTTATTTTCTCCTAACTTGTGTTCAGACTATGGGTTTGATCTTCTGCTTCATCTAATCTGTATTGATTCCCTCTAGTTCATTCTTCATTTTTTTATTCTTTATTTTTGTTTTCTATTAGTTTGTTGAAGTTCTGACTCAGCTAATTAATTCTTCTGCTAAGTTTGTTGAGCATCCCTAATACCAGTGTTATGAATTCTGTATCTCATAGGTTGCTTGTCTCCATTTTTTTCCTTTAAAAATATTTTTTATTGTTGACAATACTAGTATTACAGATATCTCCCATTTCCCCACCTACCCCCAATCCAGGTCTTCACTACCCTATTGCCCGTGTCCATAGGCTGTGAACATCTATATATATAAAAGGCTAAGTGACCGGCTGACCGGCCAGTAGGTATGATGCACACTGACCACCAGGGGGCAGACACTCAACCCAGGAGCTGCCGAGCCACAGCAACTTTGCAGAGTGCCCTCTCGCACTCCAGGACCCCTTGGGGGATGTCGGACTGCCAGTTTCGACTGGATCCCCGCAGGCCAGGCTGAGGGACCCCATCTGCTGAAGGGACCCCACTCACTCTGCAGATGTCCTTCGAGCTTCAGTGCTGCCCCAGGTGTGGCCGGCCAGGGAGGGACTGTGGGAGGTTGGCTCCAGGGTCAGTCCAGCCTGTCTCACCCAATCCTACCCCACCGGCCACCTTCTAACTAATTTCCTTTCAATGTGCACGAATCCGTGCACCAGGCCTCTAGTAAGTATTTAAGTTCTTTGGCTTATCTCTTTTTGTACCCCCAACCCCACATCAAGGTATGTGAGTCTGTTCCATGCCTCCCTGCTTTGGATCTTATTTTGTTGGTCAATTCATTTTGTTCATTAGATTCCACAAAAATAAGTGAGATCATGTGATATTTGTCTTTCTCAGTTTGGCTTATTTCACTTAACATAATATTTACCAGGTCTATCCATGCTGTCCCAAAGAGTAAGAGATCCATCTTTTTTACAGCTGCATAGTATTCCATTGTGTAAATGTCCCACAGCTTTTTTTATCCATTCATCTACTGATGGGCACTTGGGCTGTTTCCAAATCTTAGCTATTGTAAATTATGCTGCTTTTAATACAGGGGTGAATACATTCTTTCTGATGGCTTTTTTGGGTTTCTTAGGATATATTCCCAGAAGCGGGATTGCTGGGTCAAACGGAAGTTCCATATTAATTTTTTTGAGGAAACTCCATACTGTTTTCCATAGTGGCTGTACCAATCTGTATTCCCACCAGCAGTGAATTAGTGTTCCCTTTTCTTCACATCCTCACCAGCACTTGTTGTTTATTGATATTTTTATGATAGCCATTCTGACAGGTGTGAGTTGATATCTCATTGTGGTTTTAATTTGCATTTCTCTGATTATTAGTGACTTTAAGAAGTTTTTCATGTCTCTCTTGGCCATTTGTATGTCTTTTATGGAGAAACGTCTATTCAGGTTTTCTGCCCATTTTTTTTTTCCATTAGTTTTTAGAGAGAGTGGAAGAGAGAGGGAAAGACAGAGAGAAATGTTGGTGTGAGAGAAACACATTGATTGGTTGCCTCCTGCAAGTGCCCCCACCAGGGCCCAGGCCTGGGAGGAACCTGCAACCAAGGTATGTTCCCTTGACTGGAATTGAACCTGGGATCATTAGGTTCGCAGGCTGACACTCTATCCACTGAACCAAACTGGCTAGGTCATCTTCTGCCCATTTTTTAATTGGATTGTTTGTCTTCTTTTTGAGTAATTTATATATTTTGTATATTAACCCCTTATCAGATGTATCATTGCCAAATATGTTCTCCCATGCAGTGGGTTCCCTTTTCAATTTGTTGATGGTTTCTTTTGCTGTGCAGAGTGTTTTATTTTGATGTAGTTTCATTTGTTTATTTTCTCCTTAGTTTCCTTTGTCCTAGGAGGCTTATCTGTAAACATATTACTGCATAAGATGTCTGGGATATTACTGCCTATGTTTTCTTCTAAGATTTTTATGGTTTCATGCCTTACATTAAAGTCTTTTATCCACCTTGAGTTTATTTTTGTATATGGTATAAGGAGGTGGTCTAGTTTCATCTTTTTGCATGTGTCTGTCCATCCAGTTTTCCTAGCACCATTTGTTGAAGAGGCTGTTTTTACTCCATTATATGTTTTTGCCTCCTTTGGCAAATATTAAAAGACTGTAATGGTGTGGGTCAATTTCTGGGGTCTCTGTTCTGATCCATTGGTCTACATGCCTATTCTTATGTCATTATCAGGCTGTTTTGGTTATAATGGCTTTGTAGTATGGTTTGATATCCGGTATTGTGAGCCCTCTTACTTCGTTCTTTTTTCTCATGATTGCTGCAGCAATTCGGGGTCTTTTTTCTCTCTGGAACTTCTGCTGCCTGTGGCAGCCGGGCCAGCCCTTTCATGCTTTCACTCTTCCTACCAGTCTCTCTGCTGTCTTCGCTTTCTGTCCTTGATTATCAGGGTTCTCTCCAGCTAGTCCTCAGTTGGTTTTTCAGGGTGGTTCTTCTGTATTTTAATTGTAATTCCAGTTTGGTCCTGGGAATGTGTTTGTGAGCTTCCACTTACTCTGCCACCATTTTTAATCCCCCGCTTGTCTCCATTTAGTTTAGTTTTTTTGTTGTTTTTTCCCCCCTTGTTCTTTCACTTTTTGTCTTGTAATATTTCCTTGTCTTGTAATTTTGACTGATTCCCTGTGTTTTTTTCTATGACTTAGATAGATTTTCTGATTCTTGTGGTTTTGTTAAAATGGTCTTATATAGAAGGTGTCCTGGGAGACCCAGTGGTTGATTTGTATCTGAAAGACATTTTTAAAAAATAATTTTTTATTTTACAATTATTGTTAATGTATAAAATTATATGAGTTTTAAGTGTACAACCAAGTGAGTAAATATTTATATAACAGCTTAAATGGTCACCCCAATAAATCTAGTACCTATATCACACTGTAGTTTTTACAATATTACTAATTTTTTATGCTATATCTTACATACCCATGACTATACTGTAACTACCAATGTGTACTTCTTAATCCCTTCACGTTTTTTATCCATGCTCTCAACCCCCCGCCATCTGGCAGCCATCAAAATATTCTCTGTATCCATGAATCTGTTTCTGTTCTGCTTGTTTGTTTATTTTGTTCTTTAGATTCCACATATAAGTGAGATAATATGGTATTTGTCTTTCTCTATCTCACTTATTTCATTTAGCACAGTACCCGTTAGGTCCATCCATGTTGTTGCAGATTCATTCTTTTTATGGCTGAGTCATAGTCCATTTTATATATGCGCCACTTTTCCTTTATCCAGTCATCTATTGCTTCCATATATTGACTATTGTAAATAATGCTGCAGTGAACATATGGATGCATGTGTCTTTTTGAATGAATGGTTTGGGTTTCTTTGAATAAATACCCACAATTAGAATTTCTGGGCCCTTTGTTGTCTCTTGTTATAGCTTTTGTTTTAAAGTCTATTTTGTCTGGTATAAGTTGCTACCCCAACCTTTTTTTATTTGATTTTCATAAAATGTCTTTTTCCATCCCATTACTTGCATCTCCTTGTGTATCTTTTGATCTGAAGTGAGTCTCTTGTAGACAGCATATATAAGGGCCTTGTTTTGTTATCAATTCAGCCATTGTATGTCTTTTGTTCAAAGCATTTAAAGTAATTGTTATTAGATATGTATTTATTGACTTCTTTTTCTCCTCCTCCTCCTCCTTCTCCTCCTCCTTCTTCAAAAAGACCTTTTAATGTTTCTTGTAATACTGGTTTGGTGGTGATTAATTCCTTTAGCTTTTTCTTATCTGGGAAGCTCTTTATCTGTCCTTGGATTCTAAATGATAACTTTGCTAGATAGAGTAATATTGGTTGTAGGTTCTTGCTTTTTATTACTTTGAATATTTTCTGCCAATTCCTTCTGCCTTGCAAAGTTTCTGTTGAGAAATCAGCTGACAGTTTTATGGTAGCTCCCTTATAGGTAACAAACTGCTTTTCTTTTGCTGCTTTTAGTACTTTTTTGTAACCTTTGGCATATTAATTATGATGTTTCTTGGTGTGAGTCTCTTTGGGTTCGTCTTTTTTGGCACTCTCTACACTTTCTGTGTATTTCCTTCAGGCCAGAGAAGTTTTTGGTCATTATTTTTTCAAATAAGTGTTCAATTCTTTTCTCTCTCTCTCTTCTCTTTTTGGAAAAGACAGTACTGCTGGGAAAATAGAAGGCAGTAGAAAAAGAGGAAGATCAAATATGAGATGGATTGACACCATGAAAGAAGCCACAAGTCTGAGTCTACAGGACCTGAGCAGGGCTGTTGAAGACAGGGCATTGTGGTCATCATTCATTCCTAGAGTAGTCAGAAGACAGAGCTGACTCACCAGCACATAAAACACACTCACCACCGCCATCACATTGGATAGCAAAGCTCCAAACTGTCTTTAAGTCCTTTGGCCATTTTTAAAATTGGACTGGTTTTCTTTGCTTATTGATTTCTAAGAACTTAGGGTACATTTTAGTCCTTTGCTTTTCATATGTATAGAAATTATTTTTTTTTCAATTTTACTTTCACTTTTGATCTTGTTTACTGTAGTTTAGTTGTAATTTTGAAGTGGTCGTGGGGGAATTCCAGTACAGTGTGTCCCTACTCTGCCATCTTGACCAAAATTGTCTTTTATTTTTATATTTCACTTAGTTCCCCTCTGACTTTTATTATTATTTTCTTGTACTTAATTTTGGTTTTGTTTATTTCTCTTTTTCTTGTTTTCTAAACAACTGTTGGTTGTTTAAAAGCATGTTTAATCTCCTTGTATTTTCCCAAGGTTTTTTTTTTTTTTTTTTTTTTTTTTAGTTGATTTCCAGTTTTATGCCATGTGGCCAGAAAATATGCTTGATATAATTTCAATTTTCTTGAATTAATTGAGGCTTGTTTTGAAGCCTATTAATGTGATCTATCTTGGAAAATGTTTCATGTGCATGTGAGAAAAATATGTACTCTACAGTTTTTGGATGAAGTTGCTCTATAAATGTTTATCAAGTCAAACTCATCTAATTTGGAATTTAAGGCCATTATTTTAAAAATTAATTTTTTGTCTAAGTTACCTATTTATTGAAGTAATGGAGTATTAAAGTCCCCAACTATTATGGTATTATTGTTAATTTTTGCCTTTATGTCCACTAACATTTGCTTCACATATCTGGGTGCTCCTGTGTTGGCTGTCTCGATATTTACAATTGTTATATCTTCTTTTTTGGATAGATCGCTTTATAATTACGTAATGCCCTCCTTTCTAAAAAATTATTTGTTTTGAAGTCTATTTTGTCTGATATTAGCATGCAATGTCTTTCTCCCTCCTTTTAAGTCTCTTATAAGCAGTATATTAATGGGTCATTTTTTAAAAAACCATTCTGCCACCCTATGTTTTTTGATTGGAACATTTGGTCCATTTATATTTAGGGTAATTATTAATAAGTATGTGCTTACTATCATTTTGTTAATTGTTGTTGTTCACTGTTTCTTCTTCTCTTGATCTCTTTCTTGTTCTTCTCCTGGTATGCTGATTATTCTTATATTTCTCTTTCTAACAGAGTTAGATAGTTCTTTCATTTAAAAAAAACTCTAAGTTTTTCTCTTCTTCCACCTGAATCATTTCTAGATTTGTATCTTTGAACTCACTGAATCTCATGTTTATCGGGTCTGTTCTATTTTTTAATGTTCTCTAATGCAATCCTTATATCATTTATTGAGTTCTCCAGATCCATCTCACTATTGTTTCTTTTTTATAGTTTCAATCTTTTTGGGAAAGTGCTCCTTGTGTTGATTTTAATCCTGAGCTCATTGAACTGCCTTTATGAGTTTTCTTGGAGCTCATTGAGTTTATACAACTGCAATCTTGAATTTTCTGTAATTTAAATTAGAGTCTTTTCTGCCTTTAAGTTTGGTTTCTGGGGACTTTTAACTTTCTTTTTGAGATATCTTGTTACCTCAGTTATTCTAATTGGTGAATTGTTTCTCTCCTTAGGCATTTGAGGTAGTGAACTTTAAAAAAGAAGTACTTTGTTTTTTAAATTTTTTTTTATTTAGAGAATACTTTATTAGTTTCTGTGATCAAACCCATGGAGAAGTACTTTGTTAAGTACATCTTAATAATTCAGAGTTGATAAGTAGAGGTTTTTCTTTTGCTTTCCAGTAGATGTTGCTATAGTGCAAGTTTTTATTTTCTCATACCTGCACTACTGGCACCTCTTGGATCTCAGTGTGTCAACCTTACCTCATTAGTGGAAAATGTCTTGTATGCCCTGAGGTGGTGAGTGTCCCCTTTATGTCGGGGTTGCCTTGGGACTAGGCTTTGGGTCTGCAAGTTCCCAGCATTGCTTCGTTGTACCTAAAGGCTATCAGCTGTCCAAGGAGTGTCTGCTGCCTCTATTGTGTTCTGCCTCTACCAGCTTTGCTGTAATGGGTGGGCAAGTTGTAGGTGAGGAGAGGTGGGTTCATGATTATGTGGCTTTGCCTTCTTGGTAGTAATGGTGGCTGCTAGTTTGTGTCTGCCACACTGCTGTGCTGTCTCTCTGCCCCTGTCACTGGGTTTAACAATGGTGCTGGTTAGAACGCTGCGTGTGCATCTCCTACCCATCAGGCTGCGATGTGAGAGCTGCAGCCAAACTCCTTCACCACTACCACTGCTATCACATCAGCTGTTTCTGTGGTGGGCACAAGACCACATACAAGATCCCCATCTCTGTCCTTCCCTTCATCCCATTTCCTCCGCTCATTCTGACATGCCCACCTTCAGGTGTCTTGGTAAGAAGGGTGGAGATGCAGAAACGTCTGGCCCCTGCACCCAAGTGGGGAAGTTGAGAGCTAGAGTAATATCTTGGCTACAAAAGTTCCCCTTGAGGAGTGTAGGGTCTCAACCCTCGCCAGGGAACCCCCAAACCAGAGCATCAGATCTGGAAAGAGGAGCCTGCATAGTATCTGGCAGCAAAAACCAGTGAGGACTCTGTCCACTGGGAAAAGGAGGGAGTCTATTAGAATTCCAGGTGCTCTCCTAAACTTGCTCTTGGCCACTCCCCTGGGGCTCTGGTAGAGGGAAAATGACTCAGGGCATACAAGAGTCCTAAAGAAAAGATCTGGCTAGTTGTGGCTCTGGAGACAGATCTGGAGGGTTGGCTACTGAGGTCCTGGTTCTGAGTCAACATCCTGCACCACCCTCATGCACCATCTTCCAAGGTTGGGCAGGCTATCTTATAGCACCAGCTGGGGGAGTATAATAACCATGTTCCCCAAATACAGGTGATACCACACTGCCAAGATTGAGTCTGGCAGAAAGGACTGTTGGCTGCTCCCAAAAGGGATCTGTGGCACACTCTTTTTCTGTACAAACTATAAGCAGACTCTCAGACAGTCATTGATTGGTGTAGCTTTGAAATGGGGGCTAATCTTTATCCCCTCCCACTGGTTCAGCAGGCACCATCCAAATGGAAGACTTCCTTGTCAGGGCCTCTAGTGGTGCATCTGTGGAGGTAAGGGAGGTGGGCAGCTCACTACCCCTTTGCCAGGCTGGCACCAACCTCAACAAAAAATGACCTTGATCTGTTTTTACTAGTCCCACTGGCCCCATCCTGCTAGGCTCAGTGCTGCAAGGGGGAGGGAACAAGGTTGGAGCTGAGATCTCTGGAGTGTGACTCCACTGGGGTCTCTGATGGCATGGCTGTGGAGCTAGAGAAGGACGTGCAGCTTGCTCACCTCCTAAGGACCAGCACCATGCCCAACAGAGAACTGTCTTGCTCCTGCTGGGCTCAGTTCTGCAGGGGAAAGGGAGCACAGCTTGGAGCTGGAACCTTTGGAGTGAAGCTCAATCAAGGTCTCTGATGGCATAGCTGTAGAGCTAGGGGGAGACATGCAGCTTAGTCTCTTCCTGTGGCCCAGCCACTGCCACTCCCCCACCCCCCAAAGACTTTCTTGATCTGTTCGCCCAAGTCCTTCTGAGCTTGGTCCTGCAGTGGGAACAGCTGGCTCACCTACCTGAACCTGTGGTGTGCTCCTCCTCAGGGGGAGCTAGAGACTCTAGCAGAGACTGAATGGTATGGCTCTGGAATAGGGGTCACATTCTCTACATTGAGTGCCTGACCATGCTGCTCCCACTAGCCCTGTCTTCCCAACCTGGTCACCCCACCCTACCAAGCTTGAGTTGTGTGGAACAGTCAGTGGAGCATGACCAGCTTGGGCCCACTCTACAGCCTTTCTTCATAAGATGTTGGAACAAGTCCAGGCAATCTTGGGGAGGTGGTGGTGGTGGAACAGGTGGATGCTGACCTTGTGGAGCCTTAGACTTTCATTGATCTGTCCCCAGCTCAAAGTTTTAGGAAGCCAATCCTGGTATAAAGCCTGGCCCCTTCTTCTTCTTCTTCTTCTTCTTCTTCTTCTTCTTCTTCTTCTTCTTCTTCTTCTTCTTCTTCTTCTTCTTCTTCCTCCTCCTCCTCCTCCTCCTCCTCCTCCTCCTCCTCCTCCTCCTTCTTCAAAATAGATTTTTATTGATTTCAGAGAGGAAGGGAGAGGGAGATAGAAACATCAATGATGAGAGAGAAACATTGATTGGCTGCCTCCCACATGCCCTCTACTGGGGATTGAGCCTGCAACCTGGCATGTGCTCTTGACTGGAATCAAACCCAGGACCCTTCAGTCTTCAGGCTGACACTCTATTCATTGACCCTAACCACCTACGGCAAGCCTGGCCCCTTCTACACACACTTAGGCCCAGTAGACACAGCCACAAAGAGTGAATTGCATGGTAGCTCCAGACAGGTAGCCCAAGGCCTATTACACACAACATCTGACATCCACCTGCACTGAAGCCCTGGATATGGGGACCCAAAACCAAGACAACCAGTGGTGAACTTCAAAATAAATAAGAGCTTGATACAACTAGTCACACAAATGACACAGCCAAAGGGAGACTTTGGCAAATATCAGACCCTTCCAGGAAAACCTCTATCTTGGGTGTGCAGCCCCTGAACAGCTACTCATACATGGTGAGCGAGGTCCATCCTTATGGTCAGCCTGCCTGGAGGTTAACTCTAACCATAAATGGGCCAAGAGCATTCAATACTCAACTACAATAGGAGAGGGCACATAACCCACACAAAAATAATTTCTGAAGCACCTGGTCAGCTGATCTAGAATATTGTGCCACCGCTACCCACAAGGCACCTATACAAGAAAGCCCTCATAACAAGATTGGGCGTCATAGCAGATCTACTTAATACACAGAGGCAAACACAAAAAGGCAGACAAAATGGGAAGATGCTGGGGTCCAACCCCAGCAGGTCCAGGGGTCCCCAAAGGTGTGGACAGAGTCGGCAAAGAAGGAATGACACAGAGACAGCGTTCAGTTGATCAGCAGCCTAGCCTGGATCTCTAGCCAGGATCTCCAACCAAGTTCTGGTCTGGATCTCCAGCGAAGTTCTGGTTAGGATCTCCAGCCAGGTTCTGTGTCCATGTTCTCTTGCTAGGTTCTCCAGCCAGGTTCTCTGGGTTCTCCAGCCAGGTTCAGTCACCAGGTTCTAGTCAGGTTCTCTTGCTTGTTCTATCCAGGTTCTGTAGCCAGGTTCTGTCTCTAGGTTCTGTCTCTAGGTTCTGTGGCCAGTTTCTGTCCAGGATCTTTTGCCATGTTCTCTCGCTAGGTTCTGTCTCTAGGTTCTGTCTCCAGTTTCTGTCCAGGATCTTTTGCCATGTTCTCTCCAGCGAAGTTCTTCTGTCTCTAGGTTCTGTGTCTAGGTTCTGTGTCTAGGTTCTGTGTCCTGTTGTCTTGTTACATCTGTATTTATACCAGTTGATTCCAATCCTATCAATCTCTATTCCAAAGGTTAGGGTGTTTCTTATCTTCATTCCAGGGAGTAAAGATTATGTAGCTTACGCATGATTGTTCGTAGTTAAAGTGATTAATTACCCGCCTGGCACTTAGTTAAGGGGTTTTATTCCCTCCCTAACTTCAGGGGAAAATCCCTACCTGGGGAAACAACCTTTCTCAGAGAGGTGACCTTGGTTAAAACATATAGTGCCAAGAAGGTGAGCAAACATATTAAGAACAGTATGCCATATATGCCAGGTCCCTTGAAACAGCAAGGATGGACTGGCTCCCGGCAGGAAGACAAAGAAATATGCCCCAAATGAGAGTTTAAAACAATGGTGATAAGGACCTTAGGAAAATAATTTCAGTGAGAATTTAAACAGAGATAGTAAGCATTAACAAGGATATAGAAACAATTAAAAAGAACCAGTCAGGTATGAAGAATACAATATTTGAAATAAAAATACATTAGAAGGAAACAACAGCAGGTTAGATAAAGCAGAATCAGCAATTTAGAGGACAAGAAAAGTGTAACCACACAAACATTGCAACAAAAATAAAACAGAATTTAGCCTGGCCAGTGTAGCTCGGTATTTGAGCATCAACTCTGAACTGGAAGGTTACAGTTAGATTCCTGGTTAGGGCATGTACCCAGGTTGAAGGCTTGATCCCCAGTAGGTGGGGTGAAGGAGGTGCATAAGGTGGCCAAACAATGATTTTTCTCTAATCATTGATGTTTTTTATCTCTCTCTCCCTCACCCTTCCTCTCTGAAATCAATAAAAATGTTTTAAAAAATAAGAAAGAATTAAAAAAAATGAAGAAAGTCTGAGGAACGTCTGAGGCAAAATCAAGCATAACAGCATCCACATCATAGGGGTACCAGGAGAACAGAGTGAGCAAGGAATTGAGAACCTGTTTGAAGAAATAATGGCTTAACACTTCTCTAGCCTGGTGAAGGAAAAAGTCACACAAGTTCAACAAGCACAGAAAGTTCCAATTAAGATGATCTCAAAAAGGCCAATTACATACAACATCTGACATCTACCTGCACATCATAATTAAAAAGGCAAAGGTTAAAGACAAAGAAAGAATTTTAAAAGCAGCATGGGAAAGGCAATTACTTACCCTAAGAGGGAGCTCCCTAAAGGCTCCCAGCTGATTTATCAATAGTAACACTTCAGGCCAGAAGGATTGGCAAGAAATATTTAAAGTGATGAAAAGTAAAGGTCTACAACCAAGACTACTCTATCTAGCAAGCTTATCATTTCAAATTGAAGGTGAAATAAAAATCTTCCCAGACCAGAAAAAAGCTGAAGAGTTCATTACTATTAAACCAGTATTGCAAAAAATGTTAAATGGCCTCCTTTAAAAAGAATAATAAAAAAGGGAGAGAGACACATAGGTATAAAGAATAAAATTGCAATAAATAAGTAGCTGTTAATAATAACTTTAAATGTAAATGAATTTAATGGTACAATCAAAAGACATAGGGTAGCTGAATACATAAGAAAACATGATTCATATATATGCTGTCTACAAGGGACACATTTTAAAAAATTTTTTCTTTAAAAATCTTTATTGTTCAGATTATTACAGTTATTCCTCTTTTTTCTCCCCATAGCTCCCCTCCACCTGGTTCCCACCCCACCCTCTGCCCTTATCCCCCCCTCCCCACTGTCCTCATCTGTAGGTGTACGATTTTTGTCCAGTCTCTTCCCGCACCCCCACACCCCTTTCCCCCCAAGAATTGTCAGTCCACTCCCTTTCTATGCCCCTGATTCTATTATATTCACCAGTTTATTCTGTTCATCAGATTTTTTATTCACTTAATTTTTAGATTCACTTGTTGACGTATATGTATTTGTTATTCATAATTTTTATCTTTACCTTTTTCTTCTCCATCCTCTTCTTAAAGAATACCTTTCAACATTTCATATAATCCTGGTTTGGTGGTGATGAACTCCTTTAGCTTTTACTTATCTGTGAAGCTCTTATCTGACCTTCAATTCTGAATGATAGCTTTGCTGGGTAGACTAATCTTGGTTGTAGGTTCTTGCTATTCATCACTTTGATATTTCTTGCCACTCCCTTCTGGACTGCATAGTTTCTGTTGAGAAATCAACTGAGAATCGTATGGGTACTCCCTTATAGGTAACTTCCTTATAGCTGTTTTTCTCTTGCTGCTTTTAAGATTCTCTCTTTGTCTTTAGCCCTTGGCATTTTAACACATTGTATGCGGGAAACGTATTTATATGTTTTACGTTGAATGGTAGTAGAGCGCGGGATACGTATTAATACGTTTTTTATAGACTAGTGGTAGAATGCGGGTAACGTATAAATACGTTTATTTTTATACTTTTTTATTGCTCTAAAGGGATGCTAACATGCAGATATACGAATTCCAAAGGACAAAATTTGGGTCTCTAACACATACAATGGTGAATTATGTATGTACTTCCAGGTATAACGGTAATCTATTCAACTGAGTAGACGGTCATCCCTTCACACAATTCTCTGCCTCACCACGCATTCAGTGTGATTCTAACAATCAGGGGAAATGTTTTAACGATTATCACACAAAAAAACACTACTAAAACTTCTTTCTTTCTTTTTTTACATTCTTTTTTTACATATTGTACTTTTTTTCAAAAAATTTTCAATAAATCAGAATTTTTACATATTTTATTACTTTTAGTTCAATTTCCAGTGAGTTTTCCAGTATTTGTCTGTTTAAAATTTAAAAAAATAATTCAGCATACATTTTATAGTAAATCACAAAAAGTTTCATTGAAAAAAAATATGTAAAACTAAAGTTATCGTAATTTTACTGAACGTTGCCATTTGCGCAAAAAATTAGCAAAAATGGCCCATGCCACCTGTTAGCGTGTGATAAAAACTACCCGCAAACAATGTGTTAATTATGATGTGTCTTGGTGTGGTCCTCTTTGGATTCCTCTTGTTTGGGGTTCTCTGCGCTTCCTGGACTTGTAAGTCTATTTCTTTCACTAGGTAGGGGAAGTTTTCTGTCATGATTTCTTCTAATAGGCTTTCAGTATCTTGCTCTCTCTCTTCTTCTGGCACCCTGATAATTCGGATGTTTGTACATTTGAAGTTGCCCCAGAGGCTCCTTACACTATCTTCATGTTTTTGGATTCTTTTTTTGTTTTGCTTTTACAGCTGGGTGTTTTTTTGCTTCTTCATATTTCAAATCTTTGACTTGATTCTTGCGATCCTCTAGTCTGCTGTTGGACCTCTGTATATTATTATTATTATTATTATTATTATTATTATTTTAATATATTTTATTGATTTTTTGCAGAGAGGAAGGGAGAGGGATAAAGAGTTAGAAACATTGACGAGAGAGAAACATCGACCAGCTGTCTGCTGCACACCCCCCACTGGGGATGTGCCTACAACCAAGGTACATGCCCTTGACTGGAATCAAACCCGGGACCCTTCAGGCCACAGGCCGACGTTCTATCCACTGAGCCAAACTGATCAGGGCATCTGTATATTATTTTTAATTTCAGTCAGTATATGTTTAATTTCTGACTGGTCCTTTTCCATTTTTTTGGCATTCTCATTAAGATCCTTGAAGGTCTCACTAAGTTCCTCAGAGGTTTGTAGAAGATTCTTGAGTAACCTTATAACTGTGGTTTTGAACTCTATGTCCTCCATTAGTTTGCTTTCCTACATTTCTTTCATTTGTGACATGTTTCTTTGTCTCCACATTTTTGGCTGACTGCGAGGACCCGCTGTGTCTATAGTAGAAGAACTGCTGTGCTGGAGACACCCTTAGGGGGCAGGACTTGCTTCAGTGGGGCTTTGGTGCTTACTGAGTCTGCCTCTTGAGTGTGTCCCTTATGGATGCGAGGAGTTGAAATCTGGTATCTGAACAGGGGTACCCTGACTCCTGGATCTCCAAGTCAACCACTGTGTGAGTCCCCCAGCAGGAGCTACAGCGATATTAGCAGATTTCTCCTCTTTGTTTGGGATTTGGAAGTTTTGGAGCTCTTTGACCCAGCTGCAGTTTGTTAGATTAGGCTGCAAAAGTGCAGGTGATTCTTTTGCACCACTGCTCACAGCTTGGGTGGGGATGTAAATTGAGTGGGGTGGGGTCTCAGAGACTCACCACGGTGGAGCAAACAGCAATGGCTGTCTTCAGCATCTCTGCGACTCCGAGTCTCTGTCCCTGAGTCCCATGCCCCCACAGCAACAATGATCCCTGCAAGCAGCTCTGTGAGAAAGCCACCCTCGCTTTCCGACCTGCTGCAAGACAGTCCAGTTTCTCCCCGTAGGAGTCTGGGAACACAGAATCTCACCTTAAATGAGCTCAGTGCATTCGAGAGCTTGTATCTCCTTCCAATTGAAAAAAATCGCGCATCCAGGTGCAGCCCGCCTCGTGTGCGCCTCTGTACCTCTGTTCTTGGCACCTCTGCACCTCCTACCCAGTCTCAATGTGCTTCTTTCTTTCCTTCTAGTTGTAGAGCTTCCACTCGGCCAGCTTTCCCGTGGTTCTGGATGATAGCTGTTTTGTCTTATAGTTGTAATTTCAATGTTGTTGTGGGGGGCAGCACGCATAGGTTTATACCTTATGCTGCCATTTTGGTTCTCCAAGAGACACATTTTAGAACAAAAGATGCATGCAGGCCGTATCCAATTTGGCTCAGTGGATAGAGCATTGGCCCATGGACTGAGGGGTCCTGGTTTCAATTCCAGTCAAGGGCACATACCTCGGTTCCAGGCTTTATCCCTGACCCTGGTTGGAGCACATGTGGGAGGCAACCAAAGGATGTCTCTCTCTCACATTGATGTTTCTCTCCCTCTGTCTCTCCCCTCCCCTTCCAGTGAAAAAAATCAATGACAAAATATCCTCAAGTGAAGATTAACAACAACAACAAAAAAAGATGCACACGTACTGAAATTGAAGAAATGGGAAAAAATTTAGTGGAAATGGAAACAAACAAAAAAAGTTGGGATAGCAATACTTATATCAGACAAAATAAATAAAAATAAAGGTTATAGAAAGAGACAAAGGACACTACATAATAATAAAGGGAGAAGTCCATCAAGAGGATAGAACCCTTATAAACATTTATGCACCCAACATAGGAGCACCTAAATATATAAAGCACACCCTGAGGGACATAAAGGGAGATAGACAGTTACACACTCAAAGTAGGGGTACATTTACACAATGGATACTACTTACCTGCAAAAAGTATAAAATCTTACCTTTTGTGACAGCATGATGAATCTGGAATGTATTATACTACGTGAAATGTGCCTTTCAGAGAAAGACAAATACCATCTTATTTCACTTATATGGAATCTAATGAACAAAATAAACAAACAAATAGAAACAGACATAGATACAGAAAAACGGGGGGGGGCGGGGCTTGGTGAACAAGAAGGTATAAGGATTAAACAAAAGAAATATATGACACAAAGAAATGGACAATAATATGTTGATAGTAAGAGGGAAATGGGATAAGGGGATGTTGATATTGACAAAGGTGGGATAAACCTTTCTGGTTTCAATGTCACTGCAATATATTCAATAAAAAATAAAGTATTTTTTTTTCTGGTATAAGTATTGCTACCCAAGTATTTTTTTTTTTTGGAGGGGGGTTCCATTTTATAGAAATATTTTTTTCCATCTCTCAGTTTGTGTGTGTCTTTTGATCTGAAGTGGGTCTTTTGTAGGCAACATATGTGAAAGTCTTGTTTTGTTATTTTTCAGCCACCCTATGTCTTTTGATTGTAGTATTTATTCCATTTACATTTAAAGTAGTTGTTAATAGATATGTAATTACTGCCATTTTATTGTTCATAAAATTTTTTCCTTCTTCTTCAAGAAGTCCCTTTGATATTTCTTGTAATACTGGTTTGGTGGTGATGAATTCCTTTAGCTTTTTTTCTTGCCTAGGAAGCTCTTTATCTGTCTTTTAATTCTAAATCTTAACTCTGCTGGGTAGAGTAATTTTGGTTGTAGGTCATTGCTTTTCACCACTTTGAATATTTCATATCACTCCCTTCTGGCCTGCAAAGTTTCTGTAGAGAAATCAGCTCACAGTCTTATAGGAGTTCCTTTTGGATATCTAACTGCTTTTGTCTTGCTGCTTTTAAGATTCTCTCTTTTTATTTTATCTTGGGTATTTTAATTATAACATGTCTTGATGTGAGCCTCTTTGGGTTCATCTTTTTTTGGGACTCTCTGTGCTTCTTGGATTTGTATGACTATTTCTTCTTCAGGTTAGGAAAGTTTTCCATCGTTATTTCTTCAAATAGGTTTTCATTTCCTTGCGCTCTCTCTTCTCTTTGTGATTTCCTTGTGATGAAGATGTTGCTATGCTTGATGTTGTCCCAGAGGCCCATTAAAACTATCCTCATTTTTTGGATTCTTTTTTATTTTTAATGTTTTAATTGTTGTTGTGTGTGTGTGTGGGTTTTTTTTTTTTTTTTTTTTTTTTTTTGTAATCTTATCTCCCAAAGTCCCAATTTGATCCTCTGCTTTATCTAATATACTGTTGATTCCCGGTAAAGTATTTTTTATTTCAGTTATTGTATTCTTCATTTCTGACATTTAAAAAAATGTTTTCTATCTCCTTTTTATGTTTTCTATATTTTTGTTGAAGTTCTCACTGCGATAACTGAGCAACTTATAACTAATGTTTTGACCTTTGCATCTGGCAGATTGCTTGCCCCTATTTTGGTTAGTTATTTTCTGAGTGTTTTATTTTCTTTTGGGATATGTTTATTTGTCTTCTCATTTTGGCTGCCTCCCTGCTTTCTTTCTTTCCTTTTTTTTTTTACAATGTATTGGTAGATTTGCTACATCTCCAAGTGTTGGAAATCTCCTGGTCTTCATAGAGTGGTCTTATGTAGTAGATGTGCTGTGGGGCCCAGTGGTGCACTTTTCCTGGTCACCTTCAGGTGTGTTCTTTGTGTGAGTAGTGCATGACCTCATGGTTCAGTGGAGCCTTAATTGCTGTTGGCACATGATTGGAGGATTTGATCACCAGGCTACCCAGCAGCCATGGTTGTAGTTGAAAGGGACAGTGCAGAGTTGAAAAATATTTATGAAAAAAGAGAATAATATATGTAATTAATAAGAGAAGTGTGGTCTATGAACTGCCACATTCCATGGTGGGGACTTAGATACCTTTCTTGCCCTTTCTGTGTCTCTCTTTCCTTATCTGTAATGTGTAAATTGTCATTCCAACTACCTCATAGTTCCTGGCACATAAAAATACTAAATAAATATTGGATATTATTATCAACCTTGCCTGTGGGCAGATAAATAAGAATAGGGCACACACAAGTTTATGTACAATCTGGTTTCATAACAAGAGTGACCTGGTTGGTTAATTTTGGTGGTGTTTTTGGGGGCTTGTCTAGATTGTTCAGATTGTCTAGCAAAGGCTGTATAAACTCATGTGGTCAGAAAATGTGATTGCCAGAAAGAGAAAAGAAGGCAAAGAATCCTGGGTAGAAAGAGTTTCTCAGCATTAAATATAAAAACTATTAAATATATAACTATTTATATAAATACTAGAGGCCCGGTGCACAAAAATTTGTGCACTCGGGGGGGGGGGGTTCCTCAGCCTGGCCTGTGCCCTCTCGCAGTCTAGGACCCCTCAGGGGATGACCACCTGCTGGCTTAGGCCTGCTCCCCGGGGGATTGGGCCTAAGCTGGCAATCAGACATCCCTCTGGCAGCCTGGGAGCCCTCGGAGGATGTCCACTTGCCAGCAGGGAGCAGGCCTAAGCTGCAGTCGGACATCTTTAGCGCTGCTGAGGAGGCGGAAGAGGCTCCCACCACCACCGCTGTATTGGCAGTCGTCAACCTGGCTTGTGGCTGAGCAGAGCTCCCCCTGTGGAAGCGCACTGACCACCAGGGGGAAGCTCCTGCATTGAGCGTCTGCCCCCTGGTGGTCAGTGTGTGTCATAGGGACCAGCCATTCCCAGTCATTCTGCTGTTAGGGTCAATTTGCATATTGCCCTTTTATTATATAGGATAGAGGCCTGGTGCATGGGTGGGGGCCGGCTGGTTTGCCCTGAAGGGTGTCCTGGATCAGGGTCGGGTCCCTCTGGGGTGCCTGGCCAGCCTGGGTGAGGGGCTAATGGGTGTTTTCAGGCTGGTCACACCCCCTTCAGGGTGGGGGTCCCCACTGGGGTTCCTGGCCAGCCTGGGTGAGGGGCTGATGGCTGTTTGCAGGCTGGTCACACCCCCTTCAGGGTGGGGGTCCCCACTGGGGTGCCTGGCCAGCCTGAGTGAGGGGCTTATGGCTGTTTTCAGGCTGGTCAAGCCCCCGCCCCCTAGTGGGGACCCTCACCCCATGGAGGTTTGGCCAGCCTGAGTGAGGGGCTGATGGCTGTTTTCAGGCTGGCCCCTTTAGGGTGGGGGGTTCACTGGGGTGCCTGGCCAGTCTGGGTGAAGGGCTGAGGGCTGTTTTCAGGCTGGCCAAGCCCCCCTGGTGACAGAAGCTCCCAGCCTCTCCTTTTTTTTTTCTTCTTTTTTCTTCTTCTGGGATTTATTTACCTTCTATAATTGAAACTTTGTAGCCTTGAGAGGAGCTGTGTTCCGGCCAGGGCGGGCAGGAGGGAAGCCTTCTGCTCGCTCCAGCTTCGTGGCTATGGATGGCTGAGAGCAGGTATCTGGGGTTTATTTACCTTCTATAATTGAGTGGAGCTCAGAGCCAGCCGCAGCAGGCGGGAAGTTGGCTTCCTCCATCATTGGGGCAACTAAGCCTCCTGCTTGCTCCAGCTCTGGGGCTGCCGGCCGCCATCTTGGTTGGGTTAATTTGCATATAGTTGCTCTGATTGGCTGATGGGCGTGGCTTAAGGCATAGCGAAGGTATGGTCAATTTGCATGTTTGTCTTTTATTAGTGTAGATAAAAAACTATTACTTTATTCCTCCCCCCCCAAGCCTGTTACTTTCACCTTTAACCCACCAGTACTGTCTCCTGGCCCAGTTACCTGCTCTAGAGCATAAATATCTTGCCTCTTACTGGGTGTGGGAGGAGCATTTACATTCTTTGAGCAAAATAAGAGATCTAATGGGAGAAGGACGATTAACCTCCATTTAAACAGACTTTTAGTCAGTTCTTTTTTTTTTTTTTTTTTTTTTTTTTAGCTCATCATCACCTCACTCTACCATCTTTTCTGGTGCTTTAGGTCCTAAGTTTTGTGGGAATTTCATGATGTAAATCCCATTGTGGTTTACATCATTTTATTTTAAGATTTAGTAAGTTACTTCCTACTAAGTATATATTTCCAGCTGCCAAAATAGTTTTGTTTTTTTCATCTCTATTATTCTTGTCTTCTTGGGTTTATGACATTAAAACATGTTTACAGCTTTTGCACAAAGATTTCAAGAGGGATTTTAGAAAAAAATATGTTAGATTGTCTACCTTTATGCTCTGTGTTTTATTTTATTGTTTTTTAAAGTCATGGTAGAAAGAAAATTTATTTAAAGAGCTCCCACACATACTTCATCATTCTTATAAAAATTATCTTAAAAATAATCTGAAGTGACTTAAGTCATGCACATTTTTGCAAGCAGTGAAAACTTAAATATCTTTTCTGCTTGCACTAAGGTTTTTCTGTGCTGCATGTTTTATAACCAGATGTAGTTGATGTAAGTGTAAATCTAGTTTGTATAGTAATATAGCCACTCCAGCTATCTTTTGATTAATGTTAACACATGATCTATCTTTTTCCCTTTTTTTAAAAAAATATATTTTATTGATTTTTTTACAGAGAGGAAGGGAGAGAGATAGAGAGTTAGAAACATCGATGAGAGAGAAACATCGATCAGCTGCCTCCTGCACATCTCCTACTGGGGATGTGCCCGCAACCCAGGTACATGCCCTTGACCGGAATTGAACCTGGGACCTTTCAGTCCACAGGCCGACGCTCTATCCACTGAGCCAAACCAGGTTCGGCTATCTTTTTCTCTTTTAATATATTTGTGTATTTTTCAAAAAATTTTACTGAATTTACAGAGGTAACATTGGTTAATAAAATTATATAGATATAGACAAAGAAACAACCCCCAACTGAAAGAAAAGGAGGAATTTTCAGAAAAGGAACTAAATGAAATGGAGGCAAGCAAATTGTCAGGTAATGAATTCAGAGTAATAATTTTAAGGGTGCTCAAACAACTTAGTGAGAACTACAAGTAACTTAATGAGAACATTATGGAACTTAATGAGAATGATAGAAACTTAATGAGAAATACAACAGCATGAAATAAGAGGTATAAACCATGAATAACAATAAGTCAGAAATGAAGAATGACATAGCTGAAATAACAAATACCTTACAAGGAATCAACAGTAGACTAGAAGAAGCCAAGACCAAATCAGTGAATTAAAAGACAAGGTTGAAAACACACACACAATCAGAGAAACAATTGCAAAAACAATTAAAAAATGAAGAGTTTAAAGGAGCTTTGGGACAATAGGAAACGTAACAACATTCACATTATAGGGGTGCCACAAGGAAAAGAATCTGAGCAAGGAATAAAGAACCCGTTTGAAGAAATAATGACAGAAAACTTCCTGACCTGGTGAAAAAAAGTCACATAAGTCCAGGAAACACAGAGTCCCAATCAAGATGAACCCCAAAATATCCACAACAAGACACATCATAATTAAAATGGCAAATGATAAAGACAATGAATGAATCTTAAAGTCAGCAGTAGAGAGACAGAAAGTTACCTACAAGGGAGCTCCCATTAGACTGACAACTAATTTCTCAACAGAAACACTTCAGGCTAGAAGAGAATGGCATGAGGTATACAAAGTAACGAAAAGCAAGAGACTGAATCCAAGACTACTTTCTCTAGATGTTATATGGATGCCTTTTCCTGGCTCTGGTGCTCTGGGATTAGAAGCCTTGCATAGGGTTGAGACCCAGTAATCCTCAGGAGGAAACTTGTAGCTGAGATATCCCTCTGTATTCTCATCTGCCTGTGGGAGTGGGGCTGACCCTTCTCACATACCCTCTCTTCCTACCAATCTTGATATGGCTTCTTCTATAAATCCTTGGTTATAAGACTTTTGTTCAGCTCCATGTTAGATGGTTACTCTATATTTTAGTTGTAATTCTACTTTGGTATCTTCCACCTACTCTGTCACCATATTAGTATTTGTGTCTTTATATTTAAAGTTCACTTCTTGTTATATTTAAAGTGCACTTCTAGTGGGCAGGGCATAGCTGGGTCTTTTAAAAAGCCAATTTAAAAATCTCTTCCTCTTAATTGGGTTAATTAGACCATTTACATTTAATGTGATAATTGGTGTGCTTAGATTTGAGTATGTGATCTTGCCATTTGTTTTCTATTTGTTCCAACTCTTTCATATCCCCCTGTTCTTTCTTTGCATTTTTTAAGATTTTACTATTATTTTTTAAATACTCCATTTTATCTCTTTCTCTTTTTAAAAAAGATCTTTATTGTTGAGAGTGTTAGATATGTTTCCCCTGCTCCCCCATTGCTTTTTTCCCACCAGGTTTCCACCCATCCCAGGCCTTCACCACCCTACTGTCTGTGTCCATAGGTAAGATCTTTGGTTAATCTCTCCTCCTCACTTTCCTCTGAGATTCATCAGTCTGTTCCATGCTTCCATGCTCTGATTCTATTTTATTCACCAGTTTATTTTGTTCATTAGATTTCTTGTTTATTTTTAGATTCAATTGTTGATAGATATGTATTTGTTGCCATTTTATTATTCATTTCTCCTCCTTCTTCTTCTTCTTCTTCTTCTTCTTCTTCTTCTTCTTCTTCTTCTTCTTCTTCTTCTTCTTCTTCTTCTTCTTCTTCCATACTTAAAAAATATCCTTCAACATTTCATGTAATACTGGTTTGGTGGTGATGAAATCCTTCAATTTTTCCTTGTTTGTGAAATTCTTTATCTGACCTTCAGTTCTAAATGAGAGCTTTGCTGAGTAGAGTAATCTGGTTGTAGGTCCTTATTATTTATCACTTTCAATATTTCTTGCCACTCCCTCTGGTTTGCAAAGTTTCTGTTGAGAAATCAGCTGACAGTCATATGGGCTCTCCCTTATAGGTAACTAACTGCTTTTCTCTTGCTGTTTTTAAGATTCTTTCTTTGTTTTTAACTGTTGGCATTTTAATTATGATGTGTCTTGGTGTGGTTCTATTTGGGATCCTCTTATTTGGGACTCTGTGCTTCCTGGAATTGTAAGTCTATTTCTTTCATGAGGTAGGGGAAGTTTTCTGTCATTATTTCTTCAAATAGGTTTTCAATATCTTGCTCTTTCCCTTCTCCTTCTGGAACACCCATAATGAGAATGTTGGTATGCTTGAAGTTGTCACAGAGGCTCTTTACACTATCTTCATATTTTTGGATGCTTTTTTCTTTTGGCTATTCTGATTGGGTCTTTTTTGTTCTTAATAGCCTTATAGTTGAACCTTGATTGCTGTTGGTGTCATTGGGAGGAGTTGACCTCCAGGCCAATTGGCTGTGAGTACAAGCTGTGACTACAGTGGGAGAGCTGCTGTGGAGGAAACACCCTATGGAGCAGGACTTTCTTCAGTGGGTTTTTGGTTCTCACTGAGTCTGCCTGTTGAGTGTGTTGCTTGTGGATGTGTAGAGTTGTAATCTGCTTTGGTCTGAAGCTTTCCACCAAGTGCACTGCCTCTAGGGATCCCAGGGAAGTGCAAAGTCAGATACTGCCTGGGGCCACTTGGCAGGAACCACAGAGGGACCTGCAGATGGCTTCTAGTTGCTATTTTTATTGGGCTTGGAGGTGCCCAGGTGAGGCCCAGCTGTGAAGAAATGTCTTGGGCCTTTTATCGATAGTTTTGGGGCATGCTGACACCAGCTATGGCATATTTGAGAGATTTTAGCAAAGCCTAAAGCCTGAGCCAGGACAGGCCAGGCTCAGTGTGCCCCTCCTACCAGTCTCAATGTGCTTTATTTTTTACTTCTCTAGGTGTAGGACTTCCATTCAGCAAGCTTTCAGGCAGTTCTGAATGATGGTTGTTCTGCTTTTAGTTGTAATTTTGATGTGGTTGTGGGAGGCCGTGAGTATAGGCATTTATCTATGCTGCTGTCCTGGTTCTCCATTTTATCTATTTATTGGTCTATTCACTATGTTTTTTTTGTTTCATTATTTTAATGATTGATTTAGAGGTTATCATATATATTTAACTATATTCACATGTTATCATACCATTTCACATATAGTATTAGAACTTATAATAATATACCTCCATTTCTCTCCTACTAGATTTTTTATGTCATTGTCATCACACATTTGACTTCTACATATGTTACTAACCTCATACAACATTGTTATTATTTTTATTAATAAGAACAAAATTGTATATACTTACTTATGTAGTTATAATTTCTGATCTTCTTCATTCCTTTGGGTAGATCCAGATATCCATATGGTGTCAAATTCCTTCTGGACTTTCCTTAAATTTCTTGTAGTTCAGGGCTGGTGGCGAATTATTTTAGCTTTTTTCTTCTGAAAAGTCTTTATTTTAAAAAATATTTTTGTGCCCTGGATGGTATGGTTCAGTTGGTTGGGCATTGTCCTGGGAACCAAAAGGTTGCTGGTTTGTATACCTGGTTTGGCTCAGTGGATAGAGTGTTGGCCTGGGTATTGAAGGATCCTGGGTATGATTTCAGTCAGAGGCACATGCTCGGGTTGTGGGCCCTATCCCGAGGAGGGGGAGTGCAGGAGGCAGCTGATCAATGATTCTCATCATTGATGTTTCTATCTTTCTCTCCTCCCCTTCCTCTCTGAAGTCAATAAAAAGTATATTAAAAAAAAAAGATTGCTGCTTTGATTCCTGGTCAGGGCCCATGACCAGGCTTCATTCCCAGTAGGGGGGGCAATGCAAGAGGTAGCCAATCAATGCTTTGCTCTGACATTGATGTTTCTCTCTCTCTCTCTCTCTCTCTCTCTCTCTCTCTCTCTCTCTCTCTCCCCCTCTCTGCCTTCCTCTCTCTAGAAATCAATAAAAAAATATTAAAAAAAGGAAGAAACCAAGATGGTGGCATAGGTAAACAGCTGAAATTGCTGCCTCACACAACCACTTCAAAAATACAACTAAAAGACAAAATGGACATCATCCAGAACCACAGGAAGGCTGGCTGAGTGGAAAGTCTACAACTAGAAGAGAAAAGAACACGGAGACTCAGAGGAGGTGCGGAAGTAAAGTGCAGAGGTACGGAGGCGCACACAGAAAGGGCTGGCATCTGAGGACGCGGTTGTTTTTTCCAATTGGGAGGGAGACACAAGCTCCTGACGGCCCTGACTCCAGTTCCGGGCGAGTCTCTGGGGACCCAGACTCATACGGGGAGAAACTGGACTGTCTGTCAGCAGGTAGAACTCGAGGGCGGCTTTCTCTCAGAGGGAATTGCAGCAATTACTGTCGGCCACGGAGACCCAGGACCTCTTAAGGCAGGGCTGCGGATCAGCCATAGCTGTTTGCTTTGCCCTGTTGATTCCCTGAGACCCCGTCCCACCCAAGCTGTGCGCAGAGGCTTTTGCATATGAATGACCTGGCCCTTTGCAATCTAAAATTACCTAACAAACTGCAGCTGGGTCAGAAAGACCCAGATCATCCAAAAGAAGGCCTAAGGCCCAACAGCAGCTTGCATTGCTTCACAGCTGGGCCTCATTTGGGCACCTCCAAATCCCAAACAAAGAAGAGGAATCTGAAGATCTCTCCATACCTCCTGCTAGGTAGCCTCATGCAGAGGCTAAATTAGCACCTCCTTAGAGATCCAAGTGTCAGTGTACCCAGTAGTCAGAGTGGGAACATCCAGATTACAACTCCTCAGATCCATAAGGGACACACTTAAGGGGCAGACTCAGTGAGCACCAAAGCCCCACTGAAACAAGTCTTGCCCCATAAGGCTGTTCTCAGAACAGAAGTTCTCCCACTGTAGACACAGCTGAATCTCACAGCCAATTGACCTGGAGGTCAATTCCTCCCAGTGATACCAACTACAATCAAGGCTTAACTACAACAAGACTGAGCACACAGCCCACAAAGGGGTGCACCAAGAGTGTCCACCTCAGGTAATTGGAGAGGCTGAGCCACTGGGCCCTATGGGACACCTAGCACACAAAGCCACAGGGAAGCAGCCAAAATGCGGAGACAAAGAAACAGGTCACAAATGACAGAAATGGAGGAAAGCAAACTACTGGATATAGAGTTCAAAACCATGGTTATAAGGTTTTTCAAGAATTTTCTAGAAACCGCCAATAAATTTAGTAAGACCCTCAATAAGTCTAGTGAGATCCTCGAGGATATGAAAAAGGACCAACTAGAAGTTAAGCATACACTGACTAAAATAAAGAATATTATACAGAGATCCAACAGCAGACAAGAGGATCGCAAGAATCAAGTCAAAGACTTCAAGTATGAAGAAGTAAAAAACACCCAACCAGAAAAGCAAAAAGAAAAAAGATTCCAAAAATATCAAGATAGTGTAAGGAGCCTCTGGGACAGCTTCAAGCGTACCAACATCCAAATTATGGGGGTGCCAGAATAAGAGAGAAAGCAAGATATTGAAAATCTATTTGGAGAAATAGTGACAGAAAACTTCCCCTACCTGGTGAAAGAAATAGACTTACAAGTCCAGGAAGCACAGAGAACCCCAAACAAAAGGAACCCAAAGAGGACCACACCAAGACACATCATAATTAAAATGCCAAGAGCAAAAGACTAAGAGATAATCTTAAAAGCAGCAAGAGAAAAACAGCTAGTTACCTATAAGGGAGTACCCGCACGATTCTCAGCTGATTTCTCAACAGAAATATGCAGTCCAGAAGGGAGTGGTAAGAAATATTCAAAGTGATGAATAGCAAGAACCTACAACCAAGATTAGTCTACCCAGCAAAGCTATCATTCAGAACTGAAGGTCAGATAAAGAGCTTCACAGATAAGAAAAAGCTAAAGGAGTTCATCACCACCAAACCAGTATTATATGAAATGCTGAAAGGTATTCTTTAAGAAGAGGAAGAAGAAGAAAAAGGTAAAGATAAAAATTATGAACAACAAATACATATACGTCAACAAGTGAATCTAAAAATTAAGTGAATAAAAAATCTGATGAACAGAATAAACTGGTGAATATAATAGAATCAGGGGCATAGAAAGGGAGTGGACTGACAATTCTTGGGGGGAAAGGGGGTGGGTGCGGGAAGAGACTGGACAAAAATCGTACACATATGTATGAGGACATTGGGGGTGGGGTGATAAGGGCAGAGGGTGGGGTGGGAACTGGGCGGAGGGGAGCTATGGGTGGAAAAAAGAGGAACAACTGTAATAATCTGAACAATAAAGATTTTTTTTTAAAAAAAAGAAGAAAAAAATATTTTTAGCTTGGTATAAAACTCTAGTTTGACCTTTTTATCTTTCACATAACTGAAATTTATATTTATGTATGATGTTGACTAAATTCATTTTTGGAGTAACTTTAAACCTACAATTAAATATCCAGGTTTCCTAAAATTGATGGAACTCTGCCTTAGTTGGATTTTCTATTGGTTTCTTTTTGTTGCAAATCTTTTTTTCTAATGTCTCTTTCAGTATTTTAAAGATGTTGCATTGTCTCAGACAAGAAAGCTTCTGTAATCCTAATAATGTCTTGTTACTATATTTTTAAAAAAGATTGTCTTTTTATCACTGGTTTTTAGCAATTTAATTATGATGTGCCTTGGTGTAGTTTTTCTTGTTTATCAAACTTGTTGGGGTTTGTTGAGCTTCTTCGATCTGTGGGTTTATAGTTTTGATCCAATTTGGAAAATTTTGTGCCATTCATTTTTACTTTTACTTCTCTAAAACTTTTAAAAAATTAAATTTATTGGGGTGACATTGGTTAATAAAATTATATAGTTTTCAGGCATACAATTCTACAATCCATCACCTGTATATTGTATTGTGTTTACCACCCCAAATCAGATCTCCTTCCATCACCATTTATGCCCCTTTACCTTCTTCTACCTCTCCCCAACCCCCATCTTTCTGGCAATCACCATCCTTTTCTGTGTCCCCGAATCTTTCATTTTTTTCCTTGCTTAATCCCTTCACCCTTCTGACCCAGTTCCCAACCCTCTCCCCTCTGACAGTTGTCAGTCTGTTCTCTGATTCCATGAATCTGTCTCCAGTTTTTTTTGTTAGTTTATTTTGTTCATTAGATTCCGAATATAAGTGAAATCACATAGTACTTGTCTTTCTCTGACTGGCTTATTTTACTTAGCATAATACTCTCCAGGTCTAACCATGTTGATACAAAAGGTAAGATTTCCTTTTTTACAGCTGAGTAATATTCCATTGTGTAAATATACCACAGCTTTTCTTTTATGCATTTACTTCACTCATCTACATGGGATGCTTCCAAATCTTGGCCATTAGATACACCCCTATGTTCCTTGCATCATTATTTAAGTATGCTTTCTTTAGTCATTTCATTTTTTGTATCATTTTCTTTCTCTCATTTATTTTCAATAGTTTCTATATTTCAGGTTCACTAATATTTTCATCTGCAGTGTCTTATTTGTTGTTAATCCCATTTACTATATATTTTTTAATGCCACACTTTGTAGTTTTGTCTAAGTTTAGTTTGCCTCTATGTTATGTGACTAATTTTTAAAAATATATGATACTTTTATAATAACTGTTTAGTGTTCTTACTTACTTATTCTAACATCTTTGTCATTTCTGAGTCAGCATTGCTTGCCTATTTTTCCTTTAGTTATGGGTTCTGCTCCTTTACCCAGTGGTAAATTTGATTGACAGCATTGTAATTTTTGCTGTCGGGTGCTGGGTATGATTGTATTTCTATAAGTATTCTTGAGCTTTGTTGTGGGATGCATTTAAGCTTTCTTGGAAACGGTCTTATACTTTTGGGTCTTGATAGTAAGATTTGTTAGGTGGGCCTGGAACAGTAATCTCGGACTAAGCATTCCTCTCTATCAAGGCAAGAACCTGTTAGTAATCTACCCAATTGTTCTTGCATTGCAGGATTTTTGAGTGTGTCTGGTGGGAAAAGGCACTATACCTGGCCCTTCAGTGGTTCGCAACCTGTGGGTCACGAACAATGAAAATACATCCTGCATATCAGATATTTACATTACGATTTATAACAGTAGCAAAATTACAGTTATGAAGTAGCAACAAAAATAATTTTATGGTTGGGGTTCATCACAACATGAGGAACTGCATTAAAGGGTCATGGCATTAGGAAGGTTGAGAACCACAGCATGTGAACACCAGATACTAGTTTCTCTAATCATTTCTCTAGCCTTGGGTTAGTTTCCATACATGTGTGTGCGGAATATTGAAGGGAGATTCTCTGTAGTTGGCAGATCTCTATAGTTCTCTGTGAAGCTCTTACCTATCTAGTGCGCTATCTTGCAAAGTCTAAGTGGCTTAATGCACTCAACTTTGTCATCTCAACTTAAGGAGTCCTGGATTACTCAGATATTTCTCTCCCTGCCCTGTGACTGAAGAGGCTACCAGTAAGCTGAAGCATTAACAGGAGTCACCTCATTTGTTTTATGTCTTTCAGAGATCACTCATTTATTGCATGTTCAAAGTATCGTGAAAACCATTGTTTCATTATTTTTTCCATGTAAAAATATTTTTATTCATTTTTAGAGAGAGAGGAAGGGAGAAGAACACACAGAGAAAAACATCAATGTGAGAGCAGAACATCAACTGGCTCCCTCTTGCACACAACCCACTGGGAGATCAAACCCACAACCTGGGCATGCGCCCCAAGTTGGAATCGAACTGGCAAACTTTTGGTGTATGGGATGATGCTCAACCACCTGAACCACACTGGCCAGGGCATATTTTCCCCATTTCTTGTTGGTAAAACAAGAGGGTAACCAGGACCATTGTTACTCTGTCTTTGTAAAATGTAGAAGTCCACCTGCAACATCCTATCTAATAAAAGAGAAACATGGTAATTAGCTGTACGCCCGCTACCCTTCCCATCGGCTAATCAGGGCAATATGCAAATTAACTGCCAGCCAAGATGGCGGCCGGGAGCCAGGCAGCTTGAAGCGAACATGAGGCTTACTTGCTTCAGTGACAGAGGACTCCAACGTTCCCCGCCTGCCACTGCCGGCCTCTGAGCTTGCAGTTTGAAACATTGTTACAAATATAGAAGCTAAACAAAACCCCAGAAACGTGCTTTCAGCCAGCCGGGATCTCAGAGCTGGAGTTGAAACAGTGTTTCGATTATAGAATCCAAACAAACCAGATACCTGCTTTCAGCAGCTGAGGCCTCAGAGCTGGAGCCAAGCCTCAGAGCTAAAGCTGACCCAGAATAAAAAAAGAAAAAAGAAAAAAAGGAGCGGTTGGGAGCTTCAGTCACCCGCCAGCCTGAAAACAGCCCTTAGCCCCTCACCCAGACTGGCCAGGCACCCCAGTGGAGACCCCCACCCTGATCCAGGACACTCTTCAGGGCAAACCAGCTGGCCCCCACCCATGCATCAGGCCTCTATCCTATATAGTAAAAAGGTAATATGCCTCCCAGCACCGGGATCAGTGGAGCCGTGAGGCCTCCCGGCACCGGGATCAGCGTGACAGGGGCAGCATCCAAACATTGCCCTGTGGCTCTGTGTGTAACAGGGGATGGGGCCACAACCTCCCTATCTTCCCTGCTCTGTTCGTGACAGGGGAAGGTGCCCCAACCCCCTGATCAGCCCTGCTTTGTGCCTGATAGGGGGGAGCTCCCCAACCCCCTGATTGCCCTGCAGCTGTGTGTGTGACAGGCTGTGGTGCCCCAACCCCCTGATCGGCCCTGCTCTGTGTGTGACAGGGTGTGACCCCCCCCCCCCCCACGGGCCCTGCTCTGTGTGTGACGGGGTAGAGCCATAACCTCCCCATCGGCCCTGCCCTGAGTGTGACAGGGTGCGGCGCCCCAACCCCCTGATTGGCCCTGCTGTGGGTGATAGAGGGCGATGCCCCAACCGCCCCACATGGGCCCTGCTCTGTGTGTGACGGGGTAGAGCCAAAACCTCCCCATCGGCCCTGCCCTGAGTGTGACAGGGTGCGGCGCCCCAAGCCCCTGATTCGCCCTGCTCTGTGTGTGACAGGGGGCGGTGCCCCAACTCCCCTATCGTCCCTACTCTATGAGTGACAGGGGGCAGCGCCCCAACCCCCTGATTGGCCCTGCTCTGTGCGTGATAGGGAGTGGCACCGCAACCTCCCCATCGACCCTGCCTTGAGTGTGACAGGGGGCGGTGCCCCAACCCCCTAATCCGCCCTACCCTAAGCGTGACTGAGGGTGGCATCGCAACCTCATCTGCCCTGCTCTGTGCATGACAGGGGGCGGCGCCCCAACTCCCCAATCAGCCCTGCTCTGAGCCCAACCAGGGGCTGCACCTAGGGATTGGGCCTGCCCTCTGCCACCCAGGAGCAGGCCTAAGCCAGCTGGTCGTTATCTCCCGAAGAGTCCCAGACTGTGAGAGGGCACAGGCCAGGCTGAGGGATCCCCTCCCCCCCGAGTGCACAAATTTTTGTGCACCGGGCCTTTAGTGTAGATAATAATAGCAATGTGGTACTTAATGTAAAGTGCCTGGCAATTAGTAATCATCAATTAATATCACATCCTCCTCCTCCAGTTGCTGCTGTACTATTACTACTGTAACTGTTATTATTACTACAATTTAACTAACAACATTGGCATTAGAATTTTTTCTTACCAGGTTATAACAGAACTGGAACAACCTCTACTGAGAGGTTATATTTCAGGGCTTATCTGAGAGGTAGAATGAATCTTTTAATCTGAGCCAAAGTGAACTGATTCAGGAGAAATCACTGCACCATACAGCCATGATTCCTGCATTGGTCTGAGAGATCACTTAAAAAGTTAGCTCCCAGTTATATGGTTTCCTCAGCAAAGTTTGTACCTTATTTCTTTCTCCCATTATCTTATCCCAATGTCTTAAAGTTGAGGGAAGTGGAATAGAAAGGGAGCCAACATCTACCGAGGGCTTATAGTATACCAGAAAGTCTGCTAGATGCTAAAATGGCTATTTCATTTAATTTTTAAATGTTAATTTCATCAACTATAAAATGGAGATAATAGCATTAATCTTGCAGTGTTCTTATGAAAATACATTCTAGAAATGTATAAGGTATCTTGGATAGTATTTGGCATCATTGGTGTTTAATACATTTTCTCTGTTATTATGTTAATAAAAATCCTACAATGTAGCTAGTGCTATTGTTTCCTTTTTACTCATAGATAACCGTTATTTATGTATGACAACACATGGAGCCAATATCAGACCCACAGTGAATGATGACTATTTCTAAATGCCATTTACTCACTCATTCATCAGGATTTAAGGTCTTCCCATATTCTAGGCCTGTAATAAGCACAAAATACAGACAGGTAAATTTATAAGCACAGTTAAATATCATAGGAACATTGACAAAAATGTGTGTGGAGGGGACTGACTTTACATGGTTTTGGGAGAGGGTATTGTCACTAAACACTTCAGTTGAAATTTGAGACATGTTAGTGTTTGTCCAAAGAAAAGTGCATTCTGAGTAGAGGGAATAGCATAAATAAAAGCCAAGAAACACAAAATTGCCACATCATTAGTATATATGGAATGTAAAGTTCTAGTAGGGCTCGATGAGAAAATGATCTGGAGTAGGAGGTTTTTGGTGCCAAGAAAGGAGTCAAAATTTTATCTCATAGGCCATGGGGAGCCATTGAAGGATGGAAAATACCAAAGCCAATTTCACAGCAATATTTCACAGCAATATATTAATCTTAAAAATGAACATATTGCCGTGGTAACAAGTCAAATAGTACATATTTAGGAATGAGGGACTTAGTTGCATGGTGTTGGTAGTTGATAGAGATTTTCATACTGCTGTCAATGTAGGTGGAATTTTCTCTTGATGAGGATAATATGAATGGATGTTCTTATTTTGTAACAGGAGATTGTCAGTGAGCAAGTTTCACTTCAAGGTCGGAGAGTAGGAAACCAGAAACTTGGCATAGATTCCCCAGATCCCTGAATAAGAAGAGGTTGAATCTGCAGCCTCAGTGCCACTGCAGTGGTCTCAAGTTCAATTTCTATCAATAAACGCCCTATCAACTCTTGTCAAAAGATTCAAATCCAAAGCTTCTCTGGGGGTTGTGCAATGGGGTGTTTTTCATTCTGATTGATCTGTTAACCAACTCTCTAAAAATTGTTGAGAGATGCCAAAATGGCGGTGGAGTAAGTGGAAGCTACACAGACACACTCCCAGGATCAAACTGGAAATATAACAAAAATACAGAAAAACCACCCTGAAAAATCAACTGAAGACTAGCTGGAGAGAAAACCTTGATAACAAAGGAAGGAAAAAGGGGACTGCATAGAGACTAGTAAGAAGGGCAGAAGCACGAAAGGGCTGGCCGACTCGCACAGAGAGCAGCTGAAGTTCTGGAGGGATATCTCAGCTGTGCGGGGTTCCCACTGAGAATTCTGGGGTCGAATCCCCAAGCTGTGCTCTCCAGCTCAGAGCAGCAAAACTGAGAAAGGTTCCCACATGATATCTGGCTGCAAAAGGCAGCAGTGTTGCTGTCTTCCAGCAAGAGATGGCTGGAAATGCAGGAACCCTCTTAAAGGGCTGACACAAAATTTTGTGTATAGCCACTCACCTGGGGCTCTGGCAGAGGGAGGGCAGCGTGGACTTGAACTGTGTGAGCAGAAGCCAGATGTGGGGGCTCTGGGGTTAGAGATTAGAGGGCAGCCATCCTGGTTTCCTGTGCTGAGTCATGCCTCACTCTACAGAGGACATCTTTCTCTGGTGAATCTTTGCTGTCCAGGCAGTTTTTGCCTGGGGGAAGGCAGTTGCCTCACCCTGTTGGAAGATCTCTTGCCCTACTCAGTGGTCAATAGCCTGAGGCTAATCAAAACTAAGTGTCAGTGGGACTGCAGGCAGAGGCTGGTCTCTGGAGGCTTTGAGTCTACCTGGTCTAATTTGGGGCCTAGGGCTAGGAAAAGAAGACCCTGGTGCCTATCTTGGTCCTTTCCAAAGGCACCCAGCCCAAGCAGAGGGAGCCACAAGCTGTGGATTGCTGATAGCTTCAAACAGGGTGCCAGTCACAAACAGCATTTAACATTGCCCTGCACTAGAGATTGGACTTGTAGCAGACCTACCTAATACACACACACAAACCCAAACAGGCAGCTAAAATGAGGAGACAAAAAACAAGCGAATTGAAATGAAAGAACAAGCGAATTCTCCAGAAGAAGAACTAAATGAAATGGAGATAAGAAGTTTATCAAACATAGAGTTCAGAATAATGATGACAAAGATGCGCACAGCATGAGAAAAGGCATAGTAACTATGAAGAATGAAATAGCACAGCAGATTAGGGAAAGCTGAGGATCGGATTAGTGAATTAGAAGACAGGGTAGAAAAAATCACTCAATCAGAGAACCAAAAACAAAAAAATAAATAAAAAACTAGAGGACAGCTTAAGGGAGCTGTGGACAACATGAAATGTAACAATATTCACATAATAGGAGAGCCAGAGGGGAAGAAAGTGGGCAAGGGGTAGAGAATATGTTTGAAGAAATAATGTCAGAAAACCCTGACCTGGTGAAGGAAAAAGTCATACAGGTTCAAGAGGCGCACAGAGTCACAAACAAGAACCCAAACAGACTCACGTTCTGAGACATCATAATTAAAATGCCAAAAATTAAAGACAAAGAATCTTAAAGGCAGCAAGAGAAAAGCAATTTGTTACCTACAAAGATGCTCCCATAAGGCTGACACCTATATCTCATCAGAAACTCTACAGATAAGAAGGGAATGGCATGAAGTATTCAAAGTAATGAAAAGCAAGGATCTGAAACCAAGATTAGAAAGGCTATCATTCAAAATAGATGGTAAAATAATAACCTTCCCAGATAGAAAAGGCTAAAAGAGTTTATCACCACCAAACCAGCATTATAAGAAATGCTAAAGGGACTGCTGTAATGAGAAGAAGAAATAGAGAGAAACCTAGGCATAAAGAATTAAAATGGCAATAAATAAGTACCTATCAATAATAACCTTAAATGCAAATGGATTAAATACTCCAAAAGATATAGGGTAGCTGAATGGATACAAACACATGACCCCACTATGTGCTGTCTACAAGAGACCCACCTCAGAACAAAAGACTCACACAGCATGAGAATGAAGAAATGGGAATAAAATGTCCATGCAAATGGAAACAAACAAAAAAAAAGCTGGGTTAGCAATAGTCATATGTGACAAAATAGACTTCAAAATGAAGGCCATCACAAGAGACAACAAAGGTCACTACATAACACTAAAGGGATAGATTCAACAAGAGGATATAACCCTGGTAAACAAATATGCACTCAATACAGGACCACCAAAATATATAAAAATACTTCTAGAGGATTTTAAGGGAGAGATCAACAGCAATACAGTCATAGTAGGGGACTTTAATACCCATCTGATTTCACTGGATAGATCTTCCAGACAAAACTTAGCAAGGAAACAGAAACTCTAAAAGACACATTGGGTCAGATGGATTTAATTGACATTTTTAGAACATTTCACACCAAACCTGTGCACAGGGGTCATTCTCAAAGACAGACCACATGTTAGGACACAAAACAAGTCTCTACAAGTTCAAGAAAATTGAAATAATATCCAGCATCTTCTCATATCATAATGGAAGAAATTAGAAATCAACTACAGTAAAAACACTTAAAAACATTCAAACAAGTGGAGGCTAAATAGCATGTTATTAAACAATGAATGGGTTACCAAAGAGATCAAGGAGGTAATAAAAAACATCCTGGAGAAAAATGAAAACAAACACACAACAACCCAAAATCTATGGGACACAACAAAAGCAGTCCTGATAAGGAAGTTCATAACACTACAGGCCTACCTCAAAAAAACAAGGAAAATCCTATATAATAAAGAGCTAATATGTTAATTAGACCAGACAGCAGAACAACCTGCTGGAAGACCAGTGGGCGAGGGCAGAGCCAGTGAGCCTGCACCGCCAGGCCAGTCATGGAGGTCCCAGTGCCCCCCCTTCCACAGAGGTGGTGGTGTGGGTCTGGTCCCAGCACCCCTCCTTCCACAGAGATGGTTGGAGAGGCAGTGGCGTGGGCTGGTCCAAGTCCGGGCATTGTGCCTTCTGCAGAGGTGGCTGCAGGGGAGTGGGCCTAAGCTGGCAGGTGGACATCCCCTAAGGGGTCCTGAACTGCAAGAGGGCGCAGGCCAAGCTGAGGGACCCCTTGAGTGCACAAATTTTCATGCACTGGGCCTCTAGTTAATAATAAGCTATTTACCCCTACAACTTAAAAAATTAGAAAGAGAACAAGAAAAGCACAGAGTAAGTAGAAGGATGCAAATAAGAAAGATTAGAGCAGAAATAAATGACATGGAAGCTAAAAAAATACAAAAAAATAAATGAAACCAAGAGCTGTTTCTAAAAAAAAATAAACAAGATTGATTAACTGTTAGCCTGACTCATCAAGAAACAAAGAGAGAGGGCCCAAATAAAATCAGAAACAAAAGTGGTGAAGAAACAACTGACACCACAGAAATACAAAGGATTGTAAGAAAATACTATGAACAACTAAATGCGAACAAACTGGACAATCTGGGTGAAGTGGACAAATTCTTAAAAAATATACAATCTTCCAAAACTGAATCAGAAAGAATCAGAAAACCTGAAAAGGCCAATAACAACTGATGAAATTGAAATACAAAAATTCCCAGCAAACAAAAACCCTGGTCCAGATGACTTCAGAGGGGAGATTTACCAAACCTTCAAAGAAGAACTAATACCTGTCCTCTCAAACTATTCCAAAAAATCCAAGAGGAAGGAACACTTCCAAGCTCTTTTTATGAGGCCAGCATTATCCTAATTCCAAAACCAGATAAAAACACTACAAAGAAAGAGAATTACAGGTCAATATCCCTGATAAACATAGATGCTAAAATTCTCAACAAAATATTAGCAAATCGCATCCAGCAATATATTAAAAAGATCATACACCATGACCAAATGGGATTTATTACAGGGATGCAAGGCTGGTACAATATTCTCAAATCAATAAACATGATCCATCACATAAACAAATTGAAAGACATAAAAAAATCACATAATCATATCAATAGATGCAGAAAAAGTATTTGACAAAATCCAATACCCTTTTTTGATAAAAACTCTCAGCAAAATGGTAATAGAGGGATCATATCTCAACATAATAGAGGCCATATATGACAAACCTACAGCAACATCACACTCAATGGGCAAAAACTAAAACCATTTTCCCAAGAACAGGAACAAGACAGGGATGTTTTCACCACTCTATTCAACATAGTACTGGAAGTGCTAGCCACAGCAATCAGATAAGCTGAGAACATACGAGGTGTACAGGTTAATAATGTGGATTTTGTAATCAAAGAAAACTTGATAATTTCAAGAGAAACATCAAAAGTGCTTTATTCAAAGTAATGTTCATTGCTAGCTACACATTTCCCCCATCTTTCAGGTAATTTGTGGATACCGTCCCAATAGAACTTTTCTTGTTTTGAAGCAAACCATTCAGAGACCCAATTTTCCACTTCTTCGTATGTTTTGAAGTGCTGCTCAGAAAGTGCGTGTGCCATTGATCGGAACAAGTGGTAATCTGAAGGAGCAAGGTCTGGTGAATACGGTGGGTGGGTTAATACTTCCCAGGCAAGATCTTTTAACGTGTCTTTAACTGGTTTTGAAGTGTGTGATGGTGCATCATCATGAAGCAAAATTATTTTGTGGTGTCTTCTGGCACATTCTGGTCATTTTACGGTCAAAGCGTGGTTCAAATTGATTATTTGTTGTCAGTAGCAATCAGTATGAACGGTTTCACTTGGTTTTAAAAGCTCATAATACACCACACCTTCCTGATCCTACCAAACGCAGAGCATTGTCTTCTGTCCGAAGTGATCTGGCCTTGCAGTCTATGTTGATATTAACCTGGATCAACCCATGATTTTGTGCGTTTGGAATTCTCAAAATAAATCGACTTTTCATCGCCAGTCACAATTTGATGCAAAAAAAGACTTTCTTTTGTGCCGTTGAAGCAACATTTTACTAATGACTTTTTGGTTTTCCATTTGTTGTTCGTTCAGTTGATGTGGCACCCATTTCCCTTCCTTTAAAATCTTTCCCATTGCTTGTAAACGATTGGACATTGTTTGCCGAGCAACGTTTAATCTTTCTGCAAGTTGTTTTTGAGTTTGACATGCATCTTCATCCAATAAAGCTTGTAATTGTACTTGGAAAAGTATGGGATGTTGGAAAAAGAGATAGAGGAAGATATAAACAAGTGGAAGAATATATTGTGTTCATGGATTGATATAATTAACATAATTAAAATGTCCAAAGCAATCTACAGATTCAAGGCAATCCTTATTTCAAGTACCAAAGGCATATTTCACAGATCTAGAGCAAATACTCCAAAATTTTGTGTGGAACCAAAAAGAGACCCAGAATAGTAGCAACAATCTGTTTTTTTAAAAAACAATATTTTTATTGATTTCAGAGAGGAAGGTAGAGGGAGAGAGAGATAGAAACATCAATGATGAGAGAAAGTCATTGATTAGCTGCATCCTGAACACCCCAAACTGGGGATCAAGCCTGCAACCCCAGCATATGCCCTGACTGGGAATCAAACCCTGACCTCCTGGTTCATAGGTCGATGCTCAACCACTGAGCCATGTCGTCTGGGCAATCTTGAGAAAGAAAAACAAAATTGGAGGGATCAAATATCAGATATCAAGTTATACTACAAAGCCACTGTAATCAAAACAGCCTGGCCCTGGCACAAGAACAGGCAAATAGATCAATGGAACACAACAGAACCCCCCAAAAATCAACCCAAGCCATTATGCTCAATTAATTTTTGATGAAGAAGGCAAAAATATACAATGGAGTCAAGATAGTCTCTTCAATAAATGGTGTTGGGAGAATTGGACAGATACATGCAAAAAATGAAACTAGATCACTAACTGACAGAATAAACTCAAGAATACACAAGAATAAACTCAAAATGGACAAAAGACTTAAATGTAGGTTGTGAAACCATAAAAATCTTAGAAGAAACCATAGGCAGCAAAATCTCAGACATCTCTCGTAGTAATATGTTTACGGATACATCTCTTAGGGCAAAGGAAACTAAGGAGAAAATAAATGGGACTACATCAAAATAAAATGCTTCTGCACAGCAAAAGAAACCATCAACAGAATGAAAATGGAGCCCACTGTATGGGAGAACATATTTGGCAATGATACATCTGATAAAGGGTTAATGATATCAAAAAATATATAAGGAACTCATACAACTTTACAAAAGGAAGATAAACAATCCAATTAAAAAATGGGCAAAGGACCTAAAAAGACACTTCTCCAAGTGGACAGACAGATGGCCAACAGACATGAAAAAATGCTCAAAGTCACTGATCATCAGAGAGATGCACATTAAAAGGACAATGAGATATCACCTCACACCTGTCAGAATGGCTACCATCAACAAATCAATAGATGACAAGTGCTGGGGAGGATGTGTAGAAAGGGGAACCCTAGGACACTGCTGGTGGGAATGCAGAGTGGTGCAGCCATTATAGAAAACAGTATGGAGTTTCCTCAAAAAATATATATGGAATTTCCATTTGACCCAGTGACCCAACTTCTAGGAATATACCCTAGGGGGCCCGAAACACCAATCAGAAAGAATGTATGCACCCTTATGTTCATAGCAGCACAATTTATAATAGCTAAGATCTAGAAACAGTCTAAGTGCCTATCAGTAGATGAGTGGATAAAAAACTGTGGTATATTTGCACAGTGGAATACTATGCAGCAGTAAAAGTGAAGGATCTCTTACCCTTTGAGACAGCATGGAGGGACCTGGAGAGTATTATGCTAAGCGAAATAAGCCAGTCAGAGACAGACAAGTATTACATAATCTCATATGTGGAATCTAATGAACAGAATAAACTGATGAACAAAATAAAAGAAAATTGTTAAAATATCACAAATGGTCTTTCTCTTTACTATTATAGATTCACTAGAAGCCCAGTTAATGAATTCATGCACGGATGGCCTGCCCTGATAGGGGTTCATTGGGCCAGGCAGGCGGAGGGAGGGGCTGTGGGCAGTTGGCCAGCCAGCCCTGCCTCTGATCGGGGTGTTGGGGGCCGATCAGGGGCCAGGATGGGGAGTGATTGGGTCCCAGATCAGGCTGGTTGGCTGCTGGAGAGCATGCCATAGCCAACAGTCATTCTGGTTGTTCTGGTCATTCTGCCATTCTGGTTGCTGGGCTTTTATATATAGAGATACTATTTGTATACCTATCATACCTTAATATTTGTTTCATCCTCCTTAACTGGAATCCTGGTTTTCCACTTTGAAAATATTCAGTTTGTCTGTCGTGGGGATAACTGGAAGCATGTGGCCTGGGTGGAGGGGGACCCATCCAGAGAGATGAAACGGTGGTGGCCTGCATCAAGGGCAGCGGAGGCAGGGAAAACAGGAAAGGATCTGGAGATGTCAGTGAGCAGCTCTCACGGCTTAGGCCTGGAGATGAGAGAGAAGCCGGAGTGTAAGATAGCTGCCAGATTCTAGACATGGCTGACTGGGTGTGTGGCAAAGCATGAGGATAAATGAGTTTGGAGCAGAATACAAGGAGATAAATTTTGGATAATTTAAATTTGTAGCACTATTGAGACATCTGGTTATAATATCTCTGTAGAAGTGGTGCTCAGGAGGGATATACAGAAAAAATATGGATTCGTGAATCATTAGCATATGACTTTTGAGGGCTTGGTGATTTGAGTTGGGCATCCCCAAGACCACCCTCAGGCTTAATGATTCACTAGAGGGATTCAGAACTCAGAAAGCTGTTATACTCGTGGTTATGGATTATTATAATGAAAGGAGACAAAAGCCAGCAGAGGCAAACTGCGAGGGCAGAGTCCAACCACAGCTTCCAGTTGTCTCCTCCAGTGTGTTTGTGCAGGTGGCACTCACTTATCCCCACTTGCTGCCCAGGGAATTTTTGGGGGTTTGTTCACATCGGCATGGGATGCCCACATGACTGACCTTAGCTAGTCAGCCTCCGGCCTCTCCAGAGGTCAAACTGAGACTGCGTGGCTCAAGACCCCCACACATCACGTTGTTAGCACAGACTATGTGACACAGCTCAAGGTCCCAGAAAAGTAGACACTCATATCAGGTAGGGTATTCCCAGGGCTTAGAGATGATCTTCCAGGAGGCAGGCAAGGGCTAGGCCTTCCTTTGGAATGTGCAGGGTTTGGAGATCCCACACCTGCTGGATCAAGTCTTTTCTGCACACACGGGTTTGAATGAAATCACTGGGACGGCTATGTGGGATGAACAGAGAAGATGGCCGTGGGCAGGGCTGGGGAGCACTCCAACCTCTCCAGCATAAACAGAGAAAGTGACTTTGACAAAGGAGCCTTGGTGGAATATCAGGGAGGTAGAAGCAGTAACGTCCCGGAAGCCAAGGGAGCAAGAAATACCCAGGAGAGAGTAACAAATGTGCCTGGGAATTCAGGGAAGAGGGTGACTGGCAAACGGATCCATTGGATTTAGAAGCAGGAGGCCCGTGCCATTTTTCACGGAATGTTTTCATTACAGTGGCTGGGGCTGGAAGCCTGACTGTAGTAGTCTGGAAATGCTAGGAAGTGGAGGCGAGGAATGCAGACAAGTATTTTGAGCTGCTTGATTGTGAAGGGAAAGAGAGTGATAAGGTGGCAGCTAGAAGGGAACAGCAGGTTGAGACATGTATTTATGTCACCATGGGAAACATGGGAAGACTTGAGTATGTTACTAGATTGTGGGAAAGAAGATGAAAATGAGAGCGAGTGTGGAAGAAAGAGTGAGCGAGAGATGACTTGGGAATACAGGAAAAAAAGACATGCCATGTGGAGAGGAGGTGCCTGGGGTATTGAGGACAGTGTAAGGAGAAGCCACTTTAGGGAGCAAGAGGGAAAACGGACTGTCAGGCATAACCGAGGCACTTGGGAAGTTATTAACTGATCTATTACATCATGACGTTTAGGCTGGAAAGCGGAGTCCAGAGTTTACGACCATAGAGTGGGATGAGTGAGTGAGAAGAGCATAAGGATAGCAGATTATAAAAAAGGGGCTGTTGACAGTTTAGCTAAGCTTCCTCATGGCGTTGCTGCCTTGACATCCCTTTTGGTTGGCCGAGTGGCCTGCTGGGATTTAAAACTGAGTCTGGCCCCTTGTGCAAGTACACTCTCTAACAGCAGCCTGCAGGCACCAGCGAATGTAAGTCTCTGATGTGGCGTCCTGAACAGCCCTGTGAGCAACTGTCTCCTTTCCTCCCAGGGCCTTTATGCCTTATGTGCTCTTAGATAAGACCCCTATGGACTGTCCCCAAACCTCACCCTTTTGGTTTGAGTTGACCGGTCCAGCTCTGGTCTGGGAACCCAAAGCACTCTACCTGTGGACACCAATAAATGCACGTGTTTCAGGTCCTGCTGTCTGCTGCCTGCTGCCTGCTGCCTGCATCCTGCCTTCACCTTTCTGTGTGGCCCCTCAGGTATACAGGTACTTCTTCCAGGATCTGAGTGATCTGTTTCTCGTTTTAAATTTCCCTGTGGTCTGCTCTTGCACTGTGGCTCACCATCTGACACCTTGTGCTCCACTTAACAAACATTAAGACTCAAAGCCACAGCAGGAGCAGAGCATACTATAGTTGAGGGGTGGTCCTGACCTGTTCGATGACGTTCAGTGAGTCAGAGGTTAAGATATTGAAGGTTGGGGGTTGCAATGTGTCATCCACAGGACGATCTCTCATTTTAATGACTACATTGCCTCACATGACAGAGAGAATGCCTTGCCTGGGAGCTCCCCTGGATTGGTTTTCTGGAAGCTAACGCTAATGTGCTCTTTCGTACAAGACAGCAGTAGGGACAACTCAGTTCATTAGGATCAGAAAGCTAAAGCAAACAGACTTAAACACCATGGACATTTGTGAGATGACAGCTTCAGGGCCAGCTTGATCAAGAGACTCCAGGTCTATTTCTCTGCTGTTCTCTCAGCTTGGTCCTATGTGGGATTAGTTATTTTTAAATTAAAAAATTTTAAAAATATGTAAAGTACCCATAACATAAAATCTACCATCTTAAACATTTTTGAGTGCAGAATTCAGTGGCATTGGGTACATTCACATTGTTGCTCAGCCGTCACCACCATCCATCTCTAGAACTCTTCTCATCTTGCAAAACCGAAACTCTGTACCACTAACCAATAACTTCCCATTTCTCCCTCCCCACTGTCCCTGGCAAACACCATTCTACTTCTGTTTCCATAGCCTACTATAGGAACCTCATATAAGTGGAGCCATACAGTACTTGCCTTTTAATGACTGCCTTATTTCACTTACCATAATGTTCTCAAGGTTCACCCATGTTGAAATATGTATCAGAAATTCCTTCCTACTTAAAGCTGAGTACTGTTCCATTATATGTTTACACCACATTTTGTTTACTCACTCATCCACTGATGGACATGGGGTTGGTTTTGTCTCTTGGTTATTATGAATAATGCTGCTATGAACATGGGTGTGCATATATCTGTTTGAGTCTCTGCTGTCATTTCCTTTGCACATATACCCAGAGGTGGAGTTGCTGGCTCATGTTTAATTTTTTGAGGGACTGCCAGACTTTTCCATAGCAGCAACACTGTTTTGCATTCCCACCAATGTAGGCTTAATTCCTAAGCTGCTTTCCACCTGGTGGCAAAAGTTCCAGGCTTTCTCTCCCCACATTGTGATGTCAGAAGATGAGTGGAGATGCTGACCAGAGTTCTGAGCAGTCGTTATGACACAGACCCTGCCGAGAACCACGGCTAACCCTGAGCCAATGCTGATAAAGGGAGTGGGGTGAACTGGTGGGCTTTAGACAACCTGGTCGACTCTTGTGCTGAAGTGGGTCAACATCTTGTAAGTATATCACTTGCTGCATGAAGCTTCAAAGGGCATCACTGTGTAGAGAGGTCGAGCCCTAGCCATTTCAGATAAAAAGGTATTTTTATGTACATACTAGAGCAGTGGTTCTCAACCTTCCTAATGCTGAGACCCTTTAATACAGTTCCTCATGTTGTGGTGACCCCCAACCATAAAATTATTTTCGTTGCTACTTCATAACTGTACTTTTGCTACTGTTATGAATCGTAATGTAAATATCTGATATGCAGGATGGTCTTAGGCGACCCCTGTGAAAGGGTCGTTCAACCCCCCAAGAGGTCGCGACCCACAGGTTGAGAACCGCTGTACTAGAGGCCCAGTGCACAAAATATGTGCATGTGCACTGGTAGGGTCCCTAGTGGCTGCCAGCTGGGTACTCACTCCCTTCCCCCAGCCGGCCCCACCCCCTGGTCGAACTCCCAGTCGAGGGGACAATTTGCATACTATGCTTTTATTATATAGGATGTGCCGGGGGACCATTCCCCTGGATCTGCATTCTGTTCAGCCTGCTATACTTATCTCCTTGCTTAGCTGAAGCTTTGATATGTCTCTGACCTTTGGAACAGTGGCCCAGTGATGCAGGATTGTTAGGAAAAAGGCTGGCTTGTTTTTAACACATGTTTTTGTTGTTTTGTTTTTCATTACTGTTACCGTGAAAGGTAATCGTCAAGACTTTTGCCAAAAGTCAAGCCTTTTCTTCTGCAGGGGGAGAAGGCACGTTGGCCGGGTTCCACGGGTCTCAGAAGACAGAGCTGCATGTGGGTCCTTGCTGATCACTGGGGTATAGCACCTGCCAGCCTCCAGGCCAGAAAGCTGTGCCTTTGGTGAGAGGCCCAGGCTGGCGGCACAGGCACCTTCCCACAGTCACGCAAATGAACGTAAGATTGTGTTAGGAAGGAGTTGCCCGTTCCCAGCCCCACAGTCACACAGAGATCCAGAGGGAAAGGCCTTGGAAACCAATATGCCTGGCTTGCTCAGAAGCCAAATGTCAGCTGGTTGCAGCCAAGCTCCGAGCCCATATGGGAGGTCCCACTGCTATCAGGCCTGGCTCTGTGGAAAGGAATTTCCCTGTGAAAACTCAGGTGCTGTAGCCACTCCCCAAGGAAGGGAGCATGGAGCCCAAATGCGGAAAGAAGAGTGTTTCTCACCTAGAGACTCGGCTGCCTTGGGAACTTGGGACCAGCTTGGCCTTTCCCGCCCAGAGGCCTGGGCCAGCTCAGGACGTGCTGGCCTAGGAGCCACTCCCAGCAGTGTGTGCACAGTGGGTCCTTCTCAGACCTGGGCCGGGCAGGCCGGCCTGCTCAGCGCCTCCCATGGTGGGGGGCACCCATTTTTACCTGTAAGAATGAGATGTGTTGGCCCCAAAGCGGTCAGGCGCCTCATCAGCACCTTCCTGCCCGTAAGGGTCCTCTACCCAGTCGCCGGAGTCTGAGAGGGGCCTCGACAGACCCTGCCATGAGGTTTCGTCAGTTCCATGTTCCCAGGCTTCCTGGTTGCCAGCTCAAATAGTGGTGGACCAGTGGCAGGCCTTCCCCAGCCCCCAGGAAGGCTCTGCACAAGGCCCTGATGGGGCTGGGGCTTGGAGTAGAGCTGTGTGGGCCGCCCAGCAGCCTTGGTTTTGTGTGGCTCCGGGAAGACGGGCCTTTCTTCATCGGGGCCTCCCAGGGCCACAGAGAAAATGCCCCGGTCCTGTTTCCCACCCGCTAAAAATGGGGACTTGGACTTCCCTGGGTGTTCCAGGCTCTTCGTGTTTCAGCAGGAGGATCCTGTGTGTTTGATCTAAATCTGGTCTCCTGCTGGAGAGACCCAAACAATCTAAGTCAAAACAGTATTAACAGGAAACCTGTCTCTTAAAGCCAAGAATGCAACCAAAATAGCTGCAAGCCTCATTCTCATAGCAGCACCATTTGGGGGAGGCCTTTACCTGAGAGAAACAGTAAGTGCAAATGGTCTGGCCTGCAGGGCTTTGCGGTGCAGAGTGCACGGGCTGCCTGTGGGGGCTGCCCAGCTTTGTGGTGCAGAGGTGGCGGGACTGCCTACAGGCACCTGGGCACAGGGAATTGGGCATTCCAGCTCCAACCCAACTGGCCACCCAGAGATCCATGCAAGCAAAAGATGTGTTTTCATGAATGAAAAAACCAGGTATTTTTGTTTGGTGGAGATAGTTGAGAATTTTAGAAGGGAAAAAAATCCTGTTGTTTTTTTTTTTTTTTTAAATAAAAGCACTTTATTTAACTGTGGAATATTTGTGAACTCAAAACACTACTAAGAATAGAAAAATCACCTATAATCTTACAATTCAGAAAGAACTGCAGCAAATGCTTTGTAGGAACTTTTAATGTTTTTTTCTTTATATACATGTGCATGCACATGCACATACACACACATGCACACACACACACACACACACACATGCTTTCTAATGGTTTGCATGCCTCCTGTTTCAGTCTTTTTTCACCTTCTTTCCTCCCCTCACACGCAGTCATGGCTGCCAGCTTCCCGACATGTTCGCTACACATACAAGAAAACATATATTTATTTATTCATGTTTTATATGCAAGAGGCAGTGGAGGACCTTCTGGACCTTCATATTTTGAACCTGACAATGTATCAGTACGCACAGATCTGCTTCGTTCTTTTATAAAGTTGCATAATATTCCCCAGTATGATTGTGCCATAATTTATCCAGCTGCATATTATGAACATTTAGATTGTTTTCAGATTTTTGATGTTAAAAAATACACTTCCTAGACGTGGCATTATTGGGTCACATTCCACATGTTGAGAGCGATGAGCCAACGGCTCTCCCCAGAGCAGGCGCCTATCTGCACTCCCGCCTGCCATGGATGGGAAGGTGTTTATTTCCCTTCACTGTCACTCACCCAGCTTGCTATCACAATTTTGGAATTTTGTTGATTACACAAGTGGAAAGTATCCCTATGTTGCTTGCTTTGCATTCTTTTTCAGAGTGAGATGGAACTATTTCCCATATTTGAAGCATTTGCACTTTTGTATCTGTGAAACTCCAAGTTATTTTCTCACCTTCCTCCTGGGCTGAAGGTATCTCTCTTTCTCTTCTGCTGTTTTCAGAACAATGTTTTTATGTTTTGGCCATTGCTCCTTTCCTTCTTCCTAGCCCAACATGAATGGAAGCTAATGGCTGCTCACAGCACAGAATTTCTTTTCCACTTCTCCCCGGCCTCACAGACTGCTTCCTGCAATAGGACTTCCCAATGTGGCTCCTCACGCATCCTTGTCTCTAATGCCCCTTCCTGGTGACCCAACCACGCCCGGGCAGCTCCTGTCACCAGCCATGCTCCCAGCTCCCACCGTCACGAGATAATGGGCTTGCACCTCAATTTTGATCCCTCAGCAGGGGAGGTCTGCTCCTGCCGAGTTTTATTTTTGAAGATTTAAAGCTGCAGGCACTTTATTTTTCTTTATCTTGTGTTTGACCGAAATGCTTCCAGAACACCTTCCTATTTTGTGATTCAGAACTCTAGAATTTTCACTACTTTTTCAAGAATGGAGTTCATAATGCTTTTTGCTTCACCTTCTTGCTTTTGTGGAATTTTTTTTAAAGATGTAAGGGGAAATGCTATTATTTTTTTTTTTACCTCTTTACACTCACACTTTATATTTTTGTGTTACATATCTCTGATTTACAACTAGATTAAAGCTTTACGACAAAAGTATCTTCCTTTGAGATGAATATTGTTTCTTCTCTTCTCTTACAGATAATAAGAAACAGTAATACATTTCTCCTCTGTATAAAGTATTTTTTTCCTTTTTATTATAGATAGAAACTATATATATATATAGTCCCACTCCCACTATACACAAAAAGAAAACAATAGATAACAAATCAAGTGATATGTGTCTATTCTAAGAGTGAATGTGTGTGATAAATAAACAGCAAAGAGCTGTATGTACAAAGCAAACATACAAACCAATTCTAAACTTGGGGAATCCCAACGACACACAAAAACCGATTTTTATCAATTGTTCAAGTTTTGCTAGTCTGTAATTATATTTCATGAAAAAGGTATAAAACACAATCCAGTATAGGTCTCCCAACTTTCCATTTCCTCCCCAATCATACATTTTCTAGGCATTATTTCCTTTGCTAAGGACTGGTTGATATATTTTATACTCAAAGATCTTTAAATAACATTCTTTAGAGGATAATTTTGTTTCATTGAGAAACTTCTAGCAATGTACCACAAGCTGGCATGTCCAGGTGGTAAAAATAATGTTGGAAATGTTTGCACTCTATAAAATTCTTTTCTGTGGTAGTTGGTGGAGGGCCAAAAATGCTTTAGAATTTAATATCGTTGATTCCAATGCTCACTGTATTCTGGAAAAATCAGTAATTGCAAAAAGTTTTACTTTATTGAGAGCTTTTCCTCACCTTACTCAAAGATGTAAAATTCTAAAGAGAAAGATATTTATTGGAAAAGATTTCCTTGCCCTCAAGTCTGAATGAGGCTGGGCCAGCTCAGCTTTCTTCTATGATGTTTAAATCCTTTACATTTATGTCTAGGCACTGACCTTTTACTTATATTTGTTAATTTTAGGAATAGCTACAGGGAAAGGATTGTAGTCTAGTGCAGGAGACATACAGACAACAACTTGTAGTGCTGGGGTCGGACCCCAGCAAGTCCAGGGGTCCCCAAAGGTGTGGACGGAGTCAGCGAAGAAGGAATGACACGGAGACAGTGTTCAGTTGATCAGCAGCCTAGCCAGGATCTCTAGCCAAGTTCTGGTGTTTATTGTTTTGTTACATCTGTATATATACCAGTTGATTTTAATCCTGTCAATTTCTATTGTAAAGGTCAGGGCGTTTCTTATCTCCATTCCAGGGAGTAAAGATTATGTAGCTTAAGCGTGATTGTTTGTAGTTAAAGTGATTAACTACCCGCCTGGCACTTAGTTAAGGGGTTTTATCCCCTCCCTGACTTCAGGGAAAAATCCCTACCTGGGGAAACAATCTTTCTCGGAGAGGTGACCTTGGTTAAAACACACAGCGCTAAGGGGAGCAAACATATTAAGAACAGTATGCTATATATGCCAGGTCCCTTGAAACATATGCTGTGCAGATGTTTCTTTCCTGCAGCGACTGTGTCAAGCAGCAAGGATGGACCAGCTTCCGGCATTATAGAAATGTTAGGCCTTTGTGCCGACTCCAGCCCTCACCTGCCTAGTTACCAGTGAGATTTTAGGGTTCACTCAGTCTTTTTCTGTTTCTTTTCACTCGGTTCCTGCACGTTGAGATATCAGGCTCCGAGAGAGTGTCAGACGGGAGGCTCTTCCTTTCACATCCTAATTTTAATTGATTTTATTAACGTGCTTAAGGTAGAGACTCCTTGGCTTCTGAATTAGCTGGCCGGGCCTTTGCCACCTGTCAGAGCCTGGTCTGTCCCTTTGGGGCAATAAATGATGGTCAGACCTGGCTGACAGGGTCGGGGGAGCCTGGGTAGATTGATTACTGCTAAAGAAAAGGTTTTTTTTAATTGATCAGACTAACATATTTTTAACTGACACGTTTCTAAGACACAAGGGAAATGTTGGGTGAAAGTCACAAATGTTCCAGTCTCAGAAACAACAGTCCATCACCCCTGCCCAAGCACACAGGCCTCTGTCGAACTTTCCTCTCAGGTTGTAGCTCTGTGCTGTGGAAAGTGATTTTCTTTCTTTTCCCACTTCAAACATTATTAAACAATTTATCATGTATTATTTACTAGACTGGCAAGTTTTTTCTCCCCCCCCCCCCAAAGGGGAAGTGTTATCTCAGAATTTAGGCAATGGGCCAGCATTTCTGATCCATGAATACAGAATATATTTAGATTCATTGTTATCTTGGTATTTGCTAGGCTAGAGAGGAACAATGGTAATAATAATGATAGAAACAGTAGTTAGCAATTAGTATGTGTGTATGTCAGACACACTTCGAAGTGTTATGTTTGAGGCTGACTGGGGCAGCTGGGGAGCATGTCCACTGTGGTCCAGAGTAGGCTTATGAGAATTTTAAGTGACTGCAAGTAAGCCCACCTGTGATTGTCAGTGGATCATCATCTGAAAAGCAACTTCATGCATGGAATAGTTATATTTGGACCTGAAGAGAATCCTTTTAAAGATGGTATTTTTTAATAAGCTTTTCTGAAGAATATCCAAATAAACTTCTCACTGTTAGTTTTTTATCCAAAGTGTTTCATCCAAATGTGTATGCTGATGTTACTGTATGTTTACTAGCAGAAAACCTTCCGAATCCATGGAGTCCAACACCTGATGTATCTTTTATTTGAGCATCAATGCAGTCTCTGCTGCGTGAACCGGATCCAAATGGTCCAGCCGAAAGCCAGGCAGCCAACTATATCAGGAAGACAAAGGAGAAAAGAGTTTCGGCCATTGATAGACAACTGGTCTGATAATCTTTCCCATCATTGTTGTGTATAATTCACCTCTCAGTAGAAAGGCTAACCCATTTTAAGCACCACAGGTTTTAAGGATTCTGCAGAAATAAAAAAGCCCTTCAGTTTAAACCTATAAAAGCTTGTGTGTCTTGATCAGTGTACTTTTTATTGCATGGTGTGAACCAAGTTACTGCTTACATCAATTTGTAATATATGCTGCTTGTATTCTTCCAAATGTATAATGATGGTGTGGGGTTTTCGTGACAGAATATACACATCATGTAAATCTATTAAAAACATTTTATTTTTGTTAAATCATTAAATCCCCCAAACAATGGAAAAACAACGGTTACTCTCACTTTACAGATGAGGAGACTGTTGCCCAGAGAGGTTAAGAAACTTGTCTGAGGAGAACCAAGATGGCGGCATAGGTTAACGCAGGAGTTTGCTGCTCTGAACAACTACTTCAAAAGTGAAACTAAAAGACAGAACGGACATCACCCAGAACCACAGGAACGCTGGCTGAGTGGAAGTCCTACAACTAGGAGGAAAGAGAAACGCATACGGACACTCAGAGGAGGCGCAGTGCTGAAGTCAAATTCTGAGGTGCTGAGTGCGCGGAGCGGGCTGGCAGCGGAGGGCGCGGTTGGCATTTTCAATCGGGAGGGAGTCGCAGACTCTGAGCTCCAGATCCGGGCGAGTCTCTAGGGACCCTGACTCAAACGGGAGAAGCGGGACTGTCTGGCTTCGGTCAGAGCGAGTGCAGCTTTCTCTCTGAGCTTTGCAGCGGGTGCTGGGACCCAGAGAGGCAGAGCCCCTGGGGACAGGACTGAGAGCCGCCATAACTGCTCTCTCAGGCCCACCCTGTTGATCCTGTGCGACCCGCCCCGCCCAAGCCCTGCACAGAGGCATTTGCCGGATAGCCTCAGGCAAAGGCTAGATTAGCACCTCCCTAGAGGACAGAAGTTCTCTCACTGCTGACACAGCTGATTCTCATAGCCACTTGGCCTGGAGGTATTAGCTCCCTGGTATTAGCTACAACAAGGTTTAACTATAAGACTGCGAACAAAGACCACTAGGGGGTGGACCAAGGAAGCATAACAAAATGCGGAGACAAAGAAACAGGACAAAATTGTCAATGGAAGATATAGAGTTCAGAACCACACTTTTAAGGTCTCTCAAGAACTGTTTAGAAGCCGCCGATAAACTTAATGAGATCTACAAGAAAACTAATGAGACCCTCGATGTTATATTGGGGAACCAACTAGAAATTAAGCATACACTGACTGAAATAAAGAATATTATACAGACTCCCGACAGCAGACCAGAGGAGCACAAGAATCAAGTCAATGATTTGAAATGCGAGGAAGCAAAAAACACCCAACCGGAAAAGCAAAATGAAAAAAGAATCCAAAAATGCGAGAATAGTGTAAAGAGCCTCTGGGACAGCTTCAAGCGTACCAACATCAGAATTATAGGGGTGCCAGAAGATGAGAGAGAGCAAGATATTGGAAACCTATTTGAAGAAATAATGACAGAAAACTTCCCCCACCTGGTGAAAGAAATGGACTTACAGGTCCAAGAAGCACGGAGAACCCCAAACAAAAGGAATCCAAAGAGGACCACACCAAGACACATCATAATTAAAATGCCAAGAGCAAAAGATAAAGAGAGAATCTTAAAAACAGCAAGAGAAAGAAACTCAGTTACCTACAAGGGAATACCCATACGACTGTCAGCTGATTTCTCAACAGAAACTTTGCAGGCCAGAAGGGAGTGGCAAGAAATATTCAAAGTGATGAATACCAAGAACCTACAACCAAGATTACTTTATCCAGCAAAGCTATCATTCAGAATTGAAGGTCAGATAAAGAGCTTCACAGATAAGGAAAGCTAAAGGAGTTCATCACCACCAAACCAGGATTATATGAAATGCTGAAAGGTATCCTTTAAGAAGAGGAAGAGGAAGAAAAAGGTAAAGATACAAATTATGAACAACAAATATGCATCTATCAACAAGTGAATCTAAGAATCAAGTGAATAAATAATCTGATGAACAGAATGAACCGGTGATTATAATAGAATCAGGGACATAGAAAGGGAATGGACTGACTATTCTTGGGGGGGGGAAGGGGTGTGGGAGATGCGGGAAGAGACTGGACAAAAATCATGCACCTATGGATGAGGACAGTGGGTGGGGAGTGAGGGCGGAGGGTGGGGCGGGAACTGGGAGGAGGGGAGTTATGGGGGGGAAAAAAGAGGAACAAATGTAATAATCTGAACAATAAAGATTTAATTAAAATTTAAAAAAAAAAAAATGAGGAGACTGTTGCCCAGAGAGGTTAAGAAACTTGTCTGAGGGTACACAGCCAGGAAATGGTAGAGCAAGGCTGAGATGGAGGTCATCCAGCTTCAGCGGCTGTGAAGAATGCTGTGTGTGTGTGTGTGTGTGTGTGTGTGTGTGTGTGTGCTTGCTCACGTGCGTGCATGCCCACGTGTGCACACACATGCATGATTGTGCATATGCTCAGGGCATTTACTCCCATACAATGTAATGAGATAACTTATTGGGTCAGGAAATTGAGCTAATAAGAAATTCATCAGCCGAGAATTACATTTGAATGGGCATCACAGTTGAGATTGGCTCTCTGATTCTTGAAAGTATTGTAGGCGATTGAGGCCAATCTGGAGCTGGGCCTAGGAATATTGGAATTTTTAATTTAGCTTAGCTTTTGTTTCCTTTTTTTGTCCTGACAAATTCTTAAGGCTGTTCCTTGAGGGAATTTATAATGAATGGAATTTGGAAGATGTTATTATTAATAATAATAAGTTTACCATTCCATTATGATTATTCATAAAGCAAGCAATTATCTGCCTCCACACTGTAGCCCTCAGTATGTGACTGAGCTGCGGCCTTGGCAGAATTGCCCGGGACTATATGACGCTACTGCTGCCTAGGGCACCTAGTCCTCCCTTCACAGATCCTAAACATCTACCCAAATAAAAGACATAAGACATAACTTTTAGCTACTTGGTATCATTTTGTTATAGTTTCCCTGAATGCATTTTCTTAAAGAATTCCTATGTTACTGCCAAACCAAGTCTTCAAGAAGCTAATCAAAGGCATTTGAAGGGCCTGGTGGATAGTATGGATTGACTTGTTATTCCCTTTCCAATGTCCTGCTAGTGCAGTCTGTGTGCAGAATATAGAAAGCTAATGCTGCATTTCCCCGCCGCCATTGCACCTGAGGTCTCAGATGGGCGTCTGCTTCACCAATCAGATGCACCCATGTGAGATTTAAATTTTGAATGAAGACGAGAGGCAAGACAGGTGTGGCAGGGGGTCCATTTGCTGATGTGCATTGCAAAGGGGAAAGCATGTTTTGGAACCAGAAAGTCAAAAGAATGCTCTAGTCACTGTAAGTACCTCCTTATGCAGCTGTTACCAACTGTCTAGGTAACTAGGCTTCTTTCTTTCAGCTTGTTTTAGGATTGCTTTTTAATTTCCCTTTTTTACTATGTAAAACATGTTATGTTCCTCAAGTCAACACTCTGTAACGAGGTGCAGTCTAAGACAAGAACCAGATGCTAATCAGTCAATTCCTCCCGCCTGGGATCCAGGTGGTGGTGGTGGGGCAGCAGAGGTCATTGCCCCAGGACATGTGCAACACGTCAGAATTCAACGCCCTCCTTCTCTCAGCCAAGCATTAGGCTTCGTTTCCTACCTGCACCAAGGGGTCAATAGATGTCACAGCTGGTCGACTCAGTCCCCGAATCTGCCATGTGAGCTGTGGAGACCACGTTGACTGCTTTATATTCAACATTCCCACCAGACGGCCTTGACTGAGCACTTAGGCATGCGGGCCCTGGGACAGGTGTGAGCACGTGGCCTCTGCCTCACGGTGCTGACCTTCCTCTAAGGACACTGTGGTCTGTTCCTCATTTGTTTATTTCTAGGGGCCCAACCTATCTTCACCCCACCCTACCTATAACCAAAGGGACACATCCATTCACACACATAGTCTGGGTTTCCTCAGAGGGCAAAGGACCTGAAATTGAATTCTGTTTCCAACTTACCAAATGTTCAGCTTATCATGATGGTGTGGTTGACCCCCTCCTGGGTGGGTGGAGGTGCTGCTGACTGCGTCGTCCTGATGTTCACCAATGGCTAGAAAAGATGAAAGGATTAGGAAACACAAATTAGAAGTTACAAAAACAGTTATGAGGATGTAAAGAACAGTTTAGGGAATATAATCAATAATCCTATAAAATAAAAGCCTAATATGCTAAGTGTCCGGTTGTCCCATTGGCCATTCAACCAATCAAAGCATAATATCCTAATGATAGGCTAAGACCACTCAACCGCTTGCTATGATGTGCACTGACCACCAGGGGGCAGATGCTCCAGCTGGTAGGTTAGCTTACTGTTGGGATCCGGCCAATCGTGACTGAGCGAGACAGGCCAGACACGCCCTGGAGCCCTCTGGCGGTCCCTCCTCAGGTGACCCTCCCCGACCCTGATCGTGCACCAGTGGGGTCCCTCGGCTTGGCCTGCACCCTCTCACAATCTGGGACCCCTCGGGGGATGTCGGAGAGCCGGTTTCAGCCTGATCCTGCAGGCCAGGCCTCTAGTCTTGTAATAAGAATCATTGTTCTCTTCCAGCCTGAAACAGAGCAAGTGCCTGCCCAGTTCCCAGGAAATTCCTTCCGCTCTTCAGGAGTGGCCCCGCTCAGAAACCCAGGCTGTGATGAAGCCTGTCATGTCCTCCAAGGAAGTTACTCCTTGACCAGAGAACCACCGCCCTCCGCATTCACTGACCTCTTTCTTGTGTCTCATTCTCCCACAAACTCTCTCTTTCTAGATCCATTCAAGGAAACAAATTACAACAGCTGCAGACCAAAGTGGGGAACAATAATAGGTAGTAGCACTTGGTCCCCCAATTTTTCCTTTGCCCTCCAGGCCCTCCATTACAGTTAAGTCTCCAGGCAGTAGCTACAGTGATTCTTCTACAATGTAAGCTGAGCCCTAGCCAGTTTTGCTCAGTGGATAGAGCATTGACCTACGGACTAAAGGGTCCCAGGTTTGACTCTGGTCAAGGGCACATGCCCGGGTTGTGGGCTCGATCCCCAGTGGGGGGTGTGCAGGAGGCATCCAACCAATGATTCTCTCTCATCATTGATGTTTCGATCTCTCTCTCCCTTCCTCTCTGAAATCAATAAAAAATATATATTTAAAAAAATGTAAGCCCAGCCCTGGCCAGTGTTGCTAAGTGGTTAGAGTGTCAGCCTGCACACCGAAGAGTCACAGGTTCTATTCCCAATCAAGGGCACATACCTGGGTTGCAGGTTCGATCCCTGGCCCCAGTTGGAGAATGTGTGGGAGGCAAACAATTGATGTGTCTCTCTCACATTGATGTTTCTCTCTCTCTCTCTCTCTCTTTCTCTCTCTCTCTCTCTCTTTCTCTCTCTCTCTCTCTCTTTCTCTCTCTCTCTCTTTCTCTCTCTCTCTCTCTCTTCCTCTCTCTCTCTCTCTCTCTCTCTCTCTCTCTCTCTCTCTCTCTCTCCCTCCCTTGCTTCCACTCTCTCTAAACATCAATGGAAAAAATAATCTCTGGTGAAGATTAACAAAAACTAATAAAAATAAGAAATAAATGTAAGTTGGGTCACGCTGCTTCTCTGCTGGAGCACCCCACCTGCTTTCCATCTCAGAGTAGAAGCCTTTGCCCCACTCACTCCGCTCCTGACACTGACAGCCTCCATCTTCCTCAATACACCAGAGAATGTCCATTCTCTTCTGTGTTCTTATTAATAGAACCCTGGCATTTGATAATACAGATGCCCTAACCCTTATGGGTGCACATGTGATCTAATTATGGCTGCTTAGGTAGAAACAAGCTGCAACGTGAAGCTTAAAGCAGAACAAAATTATTTCTGATGAAGCAACAGGCTGAGTTGTGCCTCTGGCCCTCTGGCCTTCACCTCACCACCCATCATCCTTTTTCCATCTTGGAACGTGCACAGTGCCTGGGAACGCAGCCGCCGCCCCGTCGCTATGGTACAGAAGCCTTAAACTAAGGATGGCGGGTCAGGGACAACAGGTAGGGTTTGGACCCTTGTGACACCGCGAGCTTTATAATAGCTGTGGGCTGCTTCCTATGCACCACTTGTTACTGCAAACAGACACGCCAGCCCTGTTGGCATTTCTGTTACTGGCAGACAAATCCAATAAAAATGCAAACAACATACTTTTTTTTTTTTACTATATAGAATAAAGTATCACATAGTATCATGATTCTAAGCTTTTGGGAAATGTTTACAAAAATTGTTGAATTATACTCATTTTCTTCCAGGTAGTTAAATGGTATATAATAAATGCCCTTAATTTTTTGTCCACAACCCAGTGGGTCTTGTATTTTGTACCTGCTTTCTCCCTGGACTGGTAGCTTTTAGGAGCAAGACATTGTTCTAATGCATCGTTGATGGCACCCAGTGTTTGACACACAGCGCATGGACCTAGGAGCTTCATGTGCGCGTGATTCTGACTTTCTCCGCTGTGTGGTTGGCACTCTCTCTGTCCCATGGCTAAGTGGATTGGTTTGGGATCTCTGAGTGGTCGTTGGCTCCTGCAGAATTCTGAGTGGAGAGACCCTTGGCTATGAGGAGAGATGGAGGAGGACCAACTTCTAATGTTCTTTGCCAAAGGTCAGGGCATTGCTTCTTCTCTGAATTGCTCTAATGTGAAATAAAAACTTCCCTTAATTTGGGACAGATAAGAATAATTTTGGGCAGATAAGATAAGAGCTCGGGGGAGCTGGGACTGCCCACTGGCTTGGCAGTGATGTTGCTACAAAATGATTATCTAAGACATTTTTCCTGTCTAGTTGAGTTATTTTTGAAAACCTAGAATGACCTGATTTAAAAACAATAGATGGAGGAGTCCTGGCCCTGCTGAGCCTCCGAGCCCGCAACGGGAGCCTCAGCTGTCACTTGCGAAGTTATCCAGACAGCCCCGCATCTGGTAGCTACAATGGCTCACCATCTCTTTGTGTGCTTTTGGGATTAATTGATTATATGATGGAAATTTTAGAAAGAAGGAAGTTGTGCAGGGGGATGAAGACTTTGTGGGGGGGACCAAAGAGCAAAGCGTTACATGCCAGATTAGTGTTTCTCACGGGGGGATGTATCTTAAGCAAAAAATTGGTGAAATTAATTAGGCTAATATCTGACAACCCAAAATAAGCTGCAATACATTCTCGAGAGGCACAAGTTCCCCTTGCCTCCTCCTGGTCCTCAGTGGGGACTGGGGAGCACAGCGCACCCCAACCCTTTCCTCTGCTCTGAGATGCTCGTTACAAAGCTGGACAAGGAAACGCATCGCCACAGACTCCGCCTCTTCTTGTGTGGGGCACTCAGCCCCCACTTCGGGGAGTCAGCACCCTTGACCATGTGGCGTTCATTCTGCTCACAGGCAGAGGACAGGCATTCTGCTCAGAGTCTCAGGGTCACCAGACTTGACCTACCAGCCAGAGGTGAAGGGTGGGGCATCAAATGACTTGGTTGGGAGGGCAGGGTCGACAGGAAGGGAGGAAAGAGGAGGGAGAGCACCCTTACCCGATGACCACGGGGTCCAACAGGCTTCCCAAAGGGCCCTGCGCCCTTCTCCCACCAAGCACCATTTTCAAATATTCAAAATATATTTAAGAATTTTATGTGATGTTGAAAAACTGCAGACATTTATGCAACAAAACCTAGAAAAATGAAAACTGTAGATGGAGCGGTAATCTCAATTAACCCTAGTGTGATAGAAGAGGAAAATTTTGGTGCCACATTTTCTCCCTTTCATGTTGTTGGACTTAAATTGATTGAAATGTATTTCTTTACCACAATTGAAGTATCAATAAATCTTGCTCCAATAAAAATGTATTCAAGAGCTCGTTTACTCTACCGTGGGAAGAGAGCCGTATCTCTGACTGGTGCCCGTATGGGAAGCACTCGGAACCCCACACATCCATGGTTGCTGGTTGCTCAGTCGCCATGGACACTTCCCACCTCGCTTCTGAGACAACACTCAGAGGGAGGAATGATCTGAGGTGAGGCACTGGTGGTGGTGGGGGAGACAGGGGCACCCCAGGTGGAAACCCAGAGGGTGGTCATGGTCTGTAGAACCCAGGTCCAGGTGAGTGGGCGCTGACTTCTTTGCAACACAAGATGCAGCGGTGCTAAAGCAACCCTCACTCCATCGATTACGTGTGTTTGTACCTGTCCCGCGAGCAGGTTCCAGGCTGGGCACCCATGAGAGCATCTGTTTAGGATTAGAGAAGGGCCAGATTTTCATATGCTATTGACACATGTCAGTGCTGAAGCCCGATGTGGAAGGAGCATTCATGAAGTTCCCACACAACCTGGAAAGCTGTTTCGGGTTCTTCCCAGGTTCCACCTCTTCCTCCATGACATCGGAGTTCTGCCTCCAAGGCTCGCCCTCCCAGCAGGGACCGGAAGTGGAGCTGATGCCAAATTTGTGCCTGCAGCAGGGGCATGTCCCTGCATCAGTGATGGCATTGCTGCCGTTTCCCTTTGGAAAGGGTCTCTCCGGAGGAGGCTTACCTTTCCTTTTTGAAAAGAAGCAGCAGAGAGGGACACAGGCTTCGCCCCCCCCCAGCTCGGTGACAGAGTAGATTGCTCCAGGAGCGCCCCACGGGCAGGCAGCGGCACTGACGGCTGGGGCTCAGGCCCTGGGCCGCAGGTCTGCAAAGGGCAGCACCAGGAGGGGGATGGAATTCCAGTCTCCTGAGCATCCTCTCTGTAGATGAGAGAAAAATCCCTGCAAAATAGAACAAATGACCTCAATGAAGCTGCTAAAATAATGAATATTTTTCACACCCCCTTAGCTTATTGTATCATGCAAAACGTTGTTTCTTTTTATTTCGAATCTCTAATAGCACTAGTATAATATTCTGTACAATAATTCTGATGAATGGACTTATTTTTGCCAAAAATCATTGGCCCATGAGAGCATCTGTTTAGGATTAGAGAAGGGCCAGATTTTCATATGCTATTGACACATGTCAGTGATGAAGCCCGATGTGGAAGGAGCATTCATGAAGTTCCCACACAACCTGGAAAGCTGTTTCGGGTTCTTCCCAGGTTCCACCTCTTCCTCCATGACATCGGAGTTCTGTGTAGGTTTCTGTACCCATAATTGCATGTATGTATGTATGTATCTCCATACAACATGTTTAGATTTTGCAGATACTGCCTTTCTTCAGGAGCATGCACACAGCGGCTAGAAATAATCGTTTTGGAATCAAAATGATCGTGTTGAACTCTCAGGTGAACCATTTGCCAGCCATGTGGACTTAGACACATTCCTTGCCCTCTCTGAACATCAGTTTCTTCACCAAAAATGGGGGTGATCCTCCCACATCTCCTTCTAAAGCTGCCCTGAGGCTTTCGTGGAAGGAGAAATGTCAAAGACCTGGTATAGTCCTGGCCTGTGATCAGTGCTCACAGTTTCCTCTTCCCATCCTTCTGCCTCCGATGTCCCTGGGAACTCCCGCAAAGCTCTCTCACACTTCACCCCGCACTACTGGCACCTTCTCCAGGTCATCGGGCCTTAAAACAACAGAGACCGGGAAACCCGTGGACTGACAGGAGCGCCAGGCTGTATCCACAGCTCTTAATCTCTCCACACAGGGAAGACAAACGAGCCGGGCAGCGGACAGTTGGTGCCATTACCAGATCGTTAATTACCAGCTTGCCCAGCCTTGGCAGGAGACCGTCCATCACTGTCAGACGAGTGGAGAACGGCAGAACCTCCTAACCGCCTCCTAACCGCTCTCCCGCTTTCGGCACCAGTGTGGCAGCTGTGAGCGGCCCCGGCAGAGCTTTCTCTCCCACGGTGCCTTATCAAGATAAGTGACCCGGGAAGTTGCTGCCATGTGATCTGCTAAATGCAAGAGCCCTGAACTTGAAGGGGTCTGGGGCCAAAGGCTTTCTGGGCCGGAGAGCAGGACTGGAAACCCAGAAAGATAAACGAAGACCTCTGGAACAAGATGAGATGAGTCAACTCTTTGCTTTGCGCACAGACATGATGCTCTAGGACAATCAGCTTCAGCTGCCAAAGTAGCCCTTTTGCAGTTCACAGAGAACCTTTCCAGGGCTCCCAGGGTGAGCTCAGCGCTCAGGGCTGTGGGTTTCACAGCAAAGCAGTGGAGCAGCTGCTGAGAGCCTTGCACAGAGGGGGAAACAGAGGCCCGGAAAGCAATAGTTATTGTCCAAAGTAAGATATCCAGTAAGAGGACGATTTGGATTCCAAACCAACATGCGTTGGATTCCAAAGCTCAGGCCTGCTCTATGACAGCACCCTGTGTCCCGCAGTGGGGCACAGCTCGCCGTGAGCAGGACAGCACTGGCCGCTAGGTCTCAATCGCTGATCACTCACTGCCTTTGACACCGAGGGCTGCGTGTGCAGCGTTGTCTCTAAGAAGCCCATTCATTCTCTCTGGTTGCAATGATTTCAGATTGGCCAAGGCTAACAAGCAATGGCACCTCTGTCGCTAGAGGTGAGAGGGGAGGCCACGTGTTCCCCCGTGCCAGGAAGGCAGAGAGACTGTCTCAGGCTATTCCTTGAGGCAGGAGACTTTCAGGAAAAGGACAGCTAAGAGTTCTAACAGGAGTGGGAAGGAGGCTTAGCAGAAAGGAGCAGGGAAAGGCGTTTACATGGAATCTCCAGTTTAATTTGATAAATGTGGGTCATACGATGTCAAGAAAACACTCAGAAACCATTGCTTTGAGCCATCAAGACTTGGCTGGATGTAAAGGAGACTCTACATGGAGATGAGTGATAGGGCGAGTGGGTTTCCATGCCCCGAAGAGCAGCCCATGAAAACTGCAACACCAGGCCTGGGTGGGGTTGGAGGCAGCATGGTCACCAAGGCTACAGTTGAGGTGTTTCCCCACCAGGAGACCTAGGGTTGGAGGGCACTCTTGGTTTTGCCAATCATTGTGCTGAAGACGAGGGGCACATAAACAATATTTAGAAAATATCTTAAATAACCTAAACTTAAAACTAAAATTATTGCCACACAACCATATGTGATTGTTATTCTCTGATAGAATTAATAACACATTTATAAATATCTGTGAAGAGTAGACATTTTGATTAGGGAAACCGAAGTTAAGCATTAAGCTACAGCTTTTTTTCTTGTTTCACTTATACCCCTGCCCTCTATCCCTGCTTTAATGTCCCCCAAAGTTATCTAAAAGAAAATCCAAATATTACACCATTTCATTAATAAATGCTTAACTATGTATATCTAAGAGAAATGAACTATTTAAAAAACATAAGCATTTTATCATTATCACACTAGAGATATGAAAAATAATTACTTAATGTTACCTAATATCCAGTCAATGCTTACATCTCCCTGTTTCTTTTTACAGTTAAAAAAGGAAATAAAACAATGTGCGCCGTATCTGTACCTGCTTTTTTTCTCAGCTAAAAGTTCCCCCTCTTTCCCCCACTCCCCTTGTTATTTATTTGATGAGACATTTGTCCTGTAGAATTTTCCACATTCTGGAGTGGCTGACTCTGTGATGTTGTTTCTCTATTATATTTTGTTGATAATTAGACCAGATCAGAATTGGATTTTTTTGCAAAACTATCCACCAGTTGGTGCCATATTTTCTGTTGCATCTACCAGGAGCATGGAAGGCTGGAGTCTTTCCTTTTGGGATCTGAAGTTACATCAGTGAGCTCAGGTGATGTCAATTTGAACCAGTCAGTAAGACATTTCTTTCTATTTTTAAATATGGAATGCTTCATGAATTTTCTGTCAATCTTGCGCAGGGGCCAAGCTAATCTTCTCTGTATCGTTCCAATTTTAGTATATGTGCTGCCGAAGCAAGCACAGTAAGACATTTCTTGTCAACCTTTACCCAATGGATTTGGAAACTATTGATGATCATTGTTAGGGTTACTATTTTATTAGGGTTGCAAAATGGTATTCTGGTACAATAATTCTGTCTGTATTTATTGGTTGGAATTATTCTATAAATAAGGACTTTAGGTCATCAATGAGTTGGTCTCCCCAAAAAAACAGGTTGTACAGGAAAGTAAATGCCATTCTTCCAGTTTATGTACCAGTTTTCAGAATAATACTAATTTGGTGTTCTAGCAATTTCCAACATGACCAATGCAGTTGTCATTATAGATTCATGCATTTTAACTTCTTTGATATAGTTTAACTTATTGTAAGCATTGTTCTTTTAAAAAATTATTTAAAATAAATTTTTATTGATTTCAGAGGAAGGAAGAGATAGAAAAATCAATGATGAGAGAGAAGCTTTGATCGGCTGCCTCCTGCATGCCCGCCCCCCCTCCCCCCACTGGTGATCAAGCCCGAAACCCAGGCATGTGCCCTTGACAAGAATCGAACCTGGGATCCTTGAGTCCACAGGCCGATGCTCTAACCACTGAGCAAAAACGGCCAGGGCAAGTATTGTTCTTTTTGATGCTTACATCCCATCCTTGGCAAATGAAAATTCTTTTATGTTGGTTCTTAGAAAATTTTGACATTTTCTTGGTAGTTTTGGTTAGCTTCCTTGTTTTCTGGTATAATAAGATAGTCTATCATTTCACATCTTCTGCTAACAACTGGATATTAAAGTTTGCACACCAGTGGTGATTATTACTACTTCATTGTTTATAGATATTTTTGGTGGAAATACATATTTACATGGATCTAGGAAATACATATTTCTTTTTATTTGAAAAAGAAAAATACATTATTATTTTATAACTTGTATTTCTAAGTTGAATGTAAGATTATAGGAATTTTATTTAACATATTTGATTTGATTTTAATTTTCTTTTACAGTAAAAGTTCTTGAATCCTAATAACATTGTGGGTGCCTGTGTATGTTTGTGTATCATTTAAAAATAGTAACAATATCAGTAGCACCACTAATATGACTCTTGTTTAATTTCTTTGTATTATTTTTGTCCTTAAGATATATCCCAGTAGAGATGAATAATTTCATTACTGTGTTTTGAATTTACTTGAAACAATTTTTCTGTATGTGGTAAAACTCCAACTTGGGTCATTGCTCCACCTGCTCTTGTGGCTCCCAGGGCACACTTGCTGCCTCATAAACTACCTGTGGGGTTTCCCTGACAAATGGCTCATAACAGAAAAACGAGGTTAGGATTTGGAGTCACTCAGGGATGGCCTCAGTTGTCACTCTAGATCAGTGTCCCATGGGCCCCCTGGGTTGTGAGCTGGAGAGAGATATTGAATGTGAGGAAACTACATATAGCTGGCTCACTTGTGTTCTGTGTTAGTTACTACTGTTGCTACTGTGGCTGTGGTTTACCTAAGAGAGCTGGGAGGGGAGAGAGTAGTGAGTGGGAAGGTGGCAGATTGTACCTTGTCTTGATATTGCAGGCCTCTCTTGCCTTTTTACACAGATAATCATGCCTCTCTATTGCTCATTTTCTTTGCTCTGTCCTCTGCCCCCACTCTGGAGCAGTCAGCACTGGAGAAAAACCAACCTCTTCCCAAGGAACATTTCTCATGATGGTAGTTATTAGTATAATGCTATTAATAACCAGAAGTCAATCTTTTTCATTTTAATTGTCATCATTATTGTTAGTGGTTGTGATGTGTGATTATTATTTATACTAGAGGCCTGGTGCACAAAAATTTGTGCACTTGAGGGGGTCCTTCAGCCGGGCCTGTGCCCTCTCAAGGTGTGGGACCCCTCGGGGGATGACCACCTGCTGGCTTAGGCCTTCTCCCCGGGGGATTGGGCCTAAGCTGGTAGTCAGACATCCCTCTGGCAGCCCAGGAGCCCTCGGGGGATGTCCACTTGCCAGCGGGGAGCAGGCCTAAGCTGCAGTTGGACACCCTTAGTGCTGCTGACGAGGCAGGAGAGGCTCCCACCACCACCACCACTGTACTGGAAGCCATAAGCCTGGATTGTGGCTGAGCAGAGCTCCCCCTGTGGTAGCGCACTGACCACCAGGGGGCAGCTCCTGCATTGAGCATCTGCCCCCTGGTGGTCAGTGTGTGTCATAGTGACCAGTCATTCCCAGTCGTTCTGCTGTTAGGGTCAATTTGCATATTACCCTTTTATTATATAGGATAGAAGCCTGGTGCATGGGTAGGGGCTGGCTGGTTTGCCCTGAGGGTGTCCTGGATCAGGGTGGGGGTCCCACTGGAGTGCCTGGCCAGCCTGAGTGAGGGGCTGATGGCTGTTTGTAGGCTGGCCATAGCCCCTTCAAAGGTAGGGGTCCCCACTGGGGTGCCTGGCCAGCCTGGATGAGGGGCTGATGGCTGTTTGTAGGCTGGCCACAGCTCCCAGCTACCCAAGCTCCCAGTGGAGGCTGGCTGGAAGCAGGTATCTGGGATTTATTTATCTTCTATAATTGAAACTTTGTTGCCTTGAGCGGAGGCCACAGCCATCCAGGGCAGGTGGGAAGCTTGGCTTTCTCCATCACCGGGGCAACCAGGCCTCCTGCTTGCTCCAGCTCCCTGGTTGTGGGCCGCCATCTTGGTTGGGTTAATTTGCATATAGTTTCTCTGATTGGCTGTTGGGCGTGGCTTGGGATTTAAGAGGAAAATGAAAAAATGAAAATGGCACAGAAGCAATGATGAGCAGATTGGGTGTTGCAGGAACTTGCATGAGCAAATAATTGGTTGCTCATTTCCAGTGTCTATTAAAGCACAACATAAAAGTCCTCCCACAGCACAAGGACAGTTGTCCAGGTATAAAGCTGATGAACAAAGAGATGAGAAGCGAAGTGAGGCCCAGGGAATCCTGTGCCCGGGAAGGGTAGCAGGGGAGCCACAGATGATGTGATTGTGGCACACAAGGGTTGAGAAATGTACACAAGGGTCACGTGGTCACTTGGAAAGTTCAAGAGTTCCCATATAGAACAAAAATAGAAATAAGTACAGATGGTTAATCAGGTACAAGTTGGAAGCTCAAAAATGCTTTTTAAAAACAACTCTTTATGTCACAGAGAAAATCAGAATGGCAATTACAGACTATTTAGAGAATAATCATAACTTAGAGTATGTGGCTGAAACTTAAAGAACACATAATTATTTTACTGAAACTGCTCCAGAAATTGCTGCAAAAAGAAATAAAATTGCCAAGCCCCTTTAATGGATAGGGCAGAAGCCTGATAACATAATAAAGACCACGTTTAAAGCTTAAAACTGCATAGAAAGCTCAGGATTAATGTTCAGCCTTCTATAGAGGCCAATTCTTTCCATTAATATGCAGACTTAGTATAACTCGAGTCAGTATCCCAATATTATTGTTTTTCATAAACTTAGTCAAAAGATTCTAATGTTTATCTGTAAGTGAAACATAAAAGGGAAGCCAAAAAAATTCTGGAAAAGAAGAGAGTAATTGCCTGGTAATTGCTGAATAGAATTTGCTGTATTAAAGAATACAACAGTGTTTCAGTGATCTGAATAGCCTCAAACTGATTTCAGAGGAGCTGGATCAATGGGGGAAAATGGAGCCGAAACCTACATCCAGAAATAAATGTATACATGCAGGAAAGCTTCTGAAACAGTGAAAGTGGTTTTTAAGTCAGTGCATTGATTTAATCTTCAGTAAAATGTGTTGGCACAACTACATACTTATTTGGCAAAATACTAAGAATCAAAATTGCAACAGTAATAAATTTAGATTCCTACCAGATTAATTATATACAAAAGAAATCTGGGAGAATAATTTTGTAATCTTGGGATGGGAATGGTTTCTTGAATCAAGATCTTAGAGTCAGAAGCCTTAAAGGAAAACTCGATCAAATTGACCTAAAAATAACAACACAAAGAAGCAATGTTGTTTGGGAATATAATGAACACAACATTTCTGAATGGGAATTCAGCAGTATGTGTCAACATTTAGAACGTACATATGCTTTTGCCTGGCAGTCTCTCTAACCTATGAATTTATCTCAAGGAGATAATTGTGCAAATGTATAGACATTTTAGTCAAGGTTTTTCAGAGAAACAGAATAAATAAAATATCCTTTCTTCCTTCCCTTTCCTTCTCCTTCCTTCCTTCCTTCCTTCCTTCCTTCCTTCCTTCCTTCCTTCCTTCCTTCCTTCCTTCCTAGCTTTCTTTCTTTCTTTCTTTCTTTCTTGTTGTTTTCTTTTCTCAGAAGCAGACTCTTTGTCTGAGACTACTTGGCAGGATGCTTGTCCATCTGCAGGCTAGGCCTGCCTACTGATTGGGCACAAAGCCCCACCCTCTGCATAGCCTGGGGCCTCCTGTGGCTTGGGTCGCAGTAGGGAGGCTTTTACAGAGAATATAGAAAGTGCCACAATAAAAAGTTTATTCCCAAACTTTCTGAAGTTCAGACAGCTCCTAATGTGAGTCTGAGAGTGCCTCAAATTGAGAGGACAAGAGAAGGCTAAGGTACACTCTGAGTGCAGAGAGGAGCATCTAGGAGCCGGAGGGATAAGGTAAGAGTGGGTGGGTTGAGATCAGCAGGAAGAAGTAAAGAGGCCCCAGAACAGTTTACTTTTGTGGCTTACTTATAAATTCCAGTCAGGGATTAGGCAAAGTTAAAGGGCCAGGAATAGAAGGGTCACCTTCTCTGTGCAAAACAGGGTTTTCCCTGCAAAGCTCTGACATGCTCCGTGCTCTCCGAGCTGCGATTTTAGGTTCTGAGTGCTGCCTGTGATCTGAGCGAACATAGCCCTTTATGATGCTCCATTACGATGTGTGGGCATATCTGTTGTGGGAATTAATTTTATGTGCTGACTTGCATGGCCCGGTATTTGCTCCCATGTTATTCTAGTGTCCGTGGGAGTGTTTCTGGAGATGACCGAGTGAAGCAGGCAGTCCTCCTTCATGTGTGGGGGTCCCATCCATTCAGCTGAAGACCTGCCCACAACAAACGACTGAGTAGGCGGGATGCCTCCTGACTCCCCGGAGCTGGGACACTGGTCCTTTCCTACCTTTGCATCCAGACCGGAGCCACGAGTGCCTCTCCTGGGCCCCCAGCTTGCTGACTGCAGAGGTTGGGACTTCCCGGCTTCTGTAATCATGTGAGCCAATTCCTTAGGAAAAGGTGATAGATGCACATTTTTGAAGACCTGGAGGAAGATCTAACTTAATTGCTTTGAAGTTAGTTCTTCACAAACAAACCCTGGGTTAACGTGCTGAATTAGAAATCTTCAATGTCTTTAAAAGTGTAATCTCGAAAGCAAAGGAAACATCTTCATATGGGGAGGAAAAATACCATAATAGAGAGAACAAATTCCATAACATCCAACAAAATACCGCACCACCTGGGCGTGTGTCTGCCCATGCGCTCAAGCAGGTGCACCCCTGCTGCCCCTCTGCTCACACAGGCAGGTAACCGCCTCTCCTCTCCATGTTATATCTGGCTGCGTCTACCCAGCAAACCTGCAAATGTTCCTAAGTGCTTTGTTACTGGTTGGCTTTTTAGTCATTTCAGAATAATGTCTAATTGGCAAGAGGTTTTAAAGCACCAGAAAATTCAAGGTTTGATGGATTTTCCATCCCCTTCATTATGTAAAGGCTTCCAGTAAGGAGTTCTGCTACAATTGGCTGCCAGTTTATTTAAGGTCCAATGAAAGATGAAAATAAACAAGGATTAATCCTGAGAACTTTTTGGTGGAATTATGAAAACAGTCTGTTATAAAACACATCCAGATGTCAGCCAGGATCCAGTCAATTAAAATAATAGCTTCAAGTAAAATCAACAAGGTTGGCCAGTCCAGCTGAGGGGTAAAATCTCCAGAATACCCAGCTCAAAGGGGCAGGGGCGGGGGCTGTTATGCTCCGGCCTTTAGCGGTGTCCATGAAACACACTGTGTAAATGATTTGTAAAAAAGAACTTATGGGTCCCATGAATCAATATAACTGAAAAAGAGATTAATTTTGTCACAGCTTAGGAAAGGTTTATAGAAGACCAAAACAAAAAAAAGTGTCATTTGAGAAGAAACTTTAAAAGAGCAAAAATAAAATAATTCCTTTATGTTTGACAATTATTACATTTTTATATCAGTAAAGATTTTTACTTTTATAAAGACCTAAGAAAACAATTTCCTATTGATACACTAATCCAATTTTTCAAAGATACATGTAAGGGTATTTATTGGAAAATTTAATATGAAAATCTCTGAACTAATCTAAATATCTGTATATGGAATATTGATTAAATAAATGATGGTACATCTCTACATAGGAACAAAATGCAAATGTTGAAAAGGGCGGTAAACCTGTTTGTGAACTGGTAGGAAAACATTTCTAACATGCATTAAGTATGAAAAAGCAAGTAAGAGAGCATTAAGTATATTATTATCCAGCCATCTTCTTATTAATTAATTAATCTATGTTTCCCTGGTCTATGAAGGGGAATTCTAGAAGGAGACCAATGCTTGTGTTGCTAACTCTGGGAGTTCCGGGGCTGCGGGCAGAGGATCTTTTTCTTTTTGTGCTATACTTTTTCATACTGTTTGAATTATTTGCTTTGAGCATGTATTGCTTTTATAAAAATTTTTAAGAGGCTAGTTAAAAGGAGCCAGAGAGAGAAAGAGAGAAAAAAGAAAGGAATGAAGGATTTATTGAAGTGGAAACCTAACTAATGGGATGTTGACAACCTTGGTGTGTGTGTGTGTGTGTGTGTGTGTGCAGAGACTGTGGCTGCAGGCTCTCTGACATGGCTCCATATCTAGACCCTCACCCCCACCCCACCGATGACTGAGCCAGAGAGTGGGCAGGGCCATATGTCCTCATTGCATTTATCCATTTGTAGCCCAAATGAATTGCAGAGCTCCATGTGGCCCAGTCCAAATGCACACACAATCTAGTCCCCTGAAGTAAAAGCCATTGCAATCAGTGTATTGCCTAAGAGCACCGAAAGCACTCCCAACTCTGCCTCTGGCCAACACCCTGATATCTTTTTTCCCTTCTTCTTTGCCTTTCACTTGCCTTACAGCTGTCAAACCTCTCTCCTCATGGCTTACTTTTGGTGCTTACCCAAAACTCTCTCCAGTGCCCTCAGCATTGTCTTCCTTTTCCTCCACCTTGCTCTTCTTTCCATCTTGCTACCCTCTTTGTTTGCATGCAAGGAAGTCTCCATCCTCTTCAAGTAAATGCCCCACCCCTGCTTCCTGACTTTTCCCATCACTTCTTATTCCTAGCTGCACAGCCATGTCCAGAAGCTGGAGGAGACATGGGGAAGGTGGTGAGTGACAAGCAAGCAATTCCAGAAATGGCCTGGGCTGAAGGGGAGACATATTCATGCACTGGCAGTTTTGGTTCCCTTGCATTGCTCATTCATTCACTCAAAGGGAATTTCCTGAGGTTCTGCTCTGTGTGGCTTGACCAGATGCTGTGTGGAGGACAGAAATGTCCACTTCATGGTCTCTGTCCTCAGAGAGCTTCCTATGTAGTAGAAAGATAAGCTGGCACTTGAGTTACAAAATGACAGGCCTTGACTAAAGGCCGCCCGAGGATTGCCCATACTGTCCACACTGAGGGATCAGGCCTGGCTTCATAGGGAGCAAGCTCTGAACACAGCTCTTGTTTACACATATCTTCTGGGGCCTGAGTGGCCCCAGATGGCAGAACAAAGGCCTGAGTGTTGATGGCATGGGGAAGGTTCAATATAAAGGAAGATGTTCCCTTTTAAGTCTTTTTAATAATTGAATTTATTGGGGTGACATTGGTGACAATCTTGCTCGTAAGAGGAAACAGGACACCTGTGAAAACATTGACAACCTCTGATTGTAATGTTAGGAGTTAAACAGTTACTACAAGAGACATAGTTTTGCTCATTATGTTTTATTCAGTGAATGAGTAATTGCCTAAAAATAAAACATGTTGTTATATCAGTTCAGTAATTATTGAGGGTTCTGGTGCCCAACAGCATCTCATGTGCCTGATGCCAACTCTAGTTTGAAATATACGTGTTCTTAAAAAATAGATGACTGATCATCTCTGTAGATGGAAGAATTCTGAAGCATTAAATTCCCTGTTATTTATGTAGAGGGCATATGAGCTTTAGTTGAACAACTTTGGCTGTCAAAGATCTTAAGAGTTCTAAATGGAACATGACTCTGATGGCTCACTTATCCCAGAAACCATTTCAGCCATTGAAGAAGCCTCTCTCTCTCTCTCTCTCTCTCTCTCTCTCTCTCTCTCTCTCCTCTGCTCCAGCTCAGGATGGCCCACACTCAGAGTTTTTCTGCCAAGCAAAGCCATTAGTTGATTATCTAAAAGGGGTCAGTCTATTGATCACTGTGGGTACATACAGTCAAATTAAATATCTGATGGGCTATTTCACATACTTCAGCTCTGCACAAAGCCAGAACATCCTTGGATTTAAAGGAACGTAATGGTCACAGTACTGGGGCTCAGAGCACAAAACATGGCACTACAATGCATTTCCCACTTAACTTGGCTTTTGCTGAGAAGCTCCTTATCACAATGACTAAATCTGTGAAGATTAAAATATTTTCTAATTGACATCTATATGACAATAGTCTTTGAAAACAAATATACAGCAAGAAAAATTTTCATCAGATAGGAGTGTGTGCAGCCATGTGTGTGTGTGTGTATGTTAATATGGGGATACTCATGCTTTCATGTATGCGACTTTGAATGGGGACAAAGGATAAGAAATGAAAGGGAATGAAATGAAAGCTTTGTTTTATTTCGGAATTTAAAAAAGATACCCATGACAAAGAATTTCCTTTTTTTGTTCTTCCTCAGACTGCTGGATAAAAGCAAAGCAAAGCGAAAGACCATAAACTTTGAGCACTCAAGTTCCTGTGTTAAGGGGAAGATTCAAATATTGTTCAAATCCTATAAAGCTGCAAGGCTTCTACATCTTATTTAAGGTGGTACAATATTAGCTCTCAGTCGGTTGTAAAAGTTAAGGAGGTGTATAGTAATTTCTAGAGCAATCACTAAAAGTATTACAGTGAGGCATTGCTAAGAGGTCAATAGATGAATTGAAATGGAATTCCAAGCACATTAAATAAACAGCAATAAAAGTTGAGGATAATGTATTTAAACCCTTTGGAGACAACACACACACACACACACACACACCCCAGACTTGAGTTGAATGCTGAAAGAAAATTCAGTAGAAGATAAAAGAAAAATGAAAACAAAATGGGAATATCTGGTGAGACATCTTCAGTGTTTCAGCTCCAGTCCGTGAAACACGGTTTTCAGTGGGAAAGTGCGTGCCCTGAGCCAGAAGGGAGCTGACTTATAGAACAACAACAACAATAAAATCATTAGAGTATCACTTATCAGCCCAACACAGAGCAAATGGTCTCATTAGCCGTGGTAGGAGGAGGGAAGGGCCCGCACACACTCTGGCAGGAGCGTATATTTGAGCATTGCTTTTGCAGAGCCACTGAGCAGTTTCTTACAAATGAACAAAGCACAGATCCTAAGACCTTATAACTGCTCTCCTAAGAATTATCCCATAGACACGATTCTTCCATAAAATAAAATATGGGGTCTTGAAAGAGAGTGATTTGGTCTGTAGGTGCTGAAATGTACTGTTACAATGAAGAAAAGCTAGATGCAAATGATACTTGCACTGGACACTCTCATTTGATAGAAAAAGAATCTGACAACACACAAATGAACCCAGGGCTTTTGTATGCAAGGACATTCTTGGAGGCACATAACACCGTTAATGAAGATTACGTTGTGCAGGAGTTTGGGGGTCTGGTGTGTGAGGAAAATAAGCTTTTCATTTTTAACCTTTACGTAGTATTTGGATTTTCCCCAACACATATCTTACTTTAAAAGAAAAGCTTTATTGATTACAGAGAAAGGAAGGGAGAGGGAGAGAGAGATAGAAACATCTATGATGAGAGAGAATCATTGATCGGCTGCCTGCTACAAGCCCCCCACAGAGGATCGGGCTCGCAACCCAGGCATGTGCCCTGACTGGGAATTGAACTGTGACCTCCTGGTTCATGAGCCCATGCTCAGTCACTGAACCATACAGGCCAGGCTTGTCTTACTTAAAAAAAATTAGGTAAAAACTAAAGGATGAATCTGTGTTATGGCTCATCAATATTCAGCAAACAAATAGTACACACTATCTCTCTCAGAAATCAATATTAATTTGCAAAGTTGGCCAAGTTATGAGTTCCCAAGTTCTGTAAAAATGGGAATTCAACCCCATTATGGCTTTAGAGTTTGAGAGCAGGTGGTTTGAAACCCAGCTGCGAAGGGCAGTGCATGCCAGGGATCACTTTCGATTAGAAAAAAAGAGAGACTTAGGTAGATTAACCTGGTGAGGTTACCCTTCACAGAGAAGGTAAGAATGACTGGGGTGGGAAGGGCAAGAGAGACAGTGATTGGAGGCGGGGTTGGGGGGGGGTGAGGGGTGGGGGTCTCGGTGTTACTGTCCTGCAGGAGAAACTTGCTCAGCATTTGCTTTCTTGGCTTCAAGCTCTTAGGGATATGCATTTTAAAACAATTTTCTGTTCCTGAGTAATACTTTTGTTTCAACCCTCTTTGTCATGAGAATTTTAATTATTTCCCCAGCCTTTGGTTTGACTAAGGTTAGAGTCAGTTTCTTCTTTTCCCGGATCTTTCCAGAATCCTGGCTGTAAGGTTTTCTGTGGAGTCATACGAAAATAGGCTGCAATCTATTAACTGAACAATTGCTCATACCCTTTGCGGGCTCTGAGAGTGCTGAGAGCTTGTTAGAATAGTCTGGAGATAATTCCATGGCCTCATCTATGCTCATTTTTGAGAAAGCATATGTGAGGTGATTTGTTGTTGGCTCCATGTCTGAGTAATTTTTCCCCTGAGAAAATGCACGAGGCTGACGCATTCCCCTCCAGTAGCAGGAGGAGTGCCATGGAGGACGTGCCCGAGATGTGCGGGCATAGGGGGAGGGCTCAGTGAGGAGGGTGCCTCATCCTAAGGGGAAGATGGTCCCGGCAGAACCAGAGAAGGCAGGCAGGTGAGGAACTGGCAATCAGCCCTTACGTCAACAGGCCCAACTAGGTTCCAAACTCAGGTGTAAGATGCTGCTGGGCCTGCACTGTCAGGGCTCTAGATGGGAGAGCCACGGGGATGTGTCCCACTCCTTCCTCTGCTACATCCTGCCCTTTGGAGGCAGACCTGGCAACCAGGTACAACTCCCCACACCAGATGTATGTTAACCTGTAAATTATCCTCCCAGAGCTTCCATTTCCTCCGGGAAATGTAAATATTTAGTACCAGCTTCCCACAACCCTGTGCCTGGCACATAGCAGTTTCTCAGTAAATACATGTTCTCTTTCTCCCTCATGGATTCCCTCAGTTCAAGTATTTCCTGCGAACCAGCTTAACATTCCGTCTCCCCTGTTTGAATTACTCATTGAACAGATGTGACTTTCTAACACCTCTGAAGGTTAGATCTTGACTTTAATAATAGAAACAAATAATGTTACTTTAGCAAGTTACTCTTTGCACAGGCTTCTAGATCCTTTTATCATATGCACCCAGTGATGAAGCTGGGCTAGGATTAATATGGTCCTATAGATGGATGCAGACCTGGAAGCTGAGGCATAAGTGACAGGCAAGGCATAGCCAAGTGTCAACCAACATCCTATGGTGCTCTGGCCTAGGGTGGTCGTGGCCCCTTATGTAGGTTCTTAAATATCAAAATCATGTGGTTCTTTCTTTTTCAAATGTTTTTTGTTTCTTCCCATGGAAGCCTATTCATTTTCAGGATTCATCTTAAGGCTTTCATATTCCAGGAATTCTAACACTAATGCGAGGTATGTGTGCGTGTGTCCCTGTTGTAATTGAAATCTGCTGGCGTTTTTATAGGAGACCCGTAGGAGACTCTGAAATGCCTGAATAACCCTTTTTTCTTGCATAGGAAGAAAGTGTGGGTAACAGGCAGTGACCACGCTTTCTGTTCTTAAGCAAGGAAGAGTGAGCAGCTGCGTGCCATAGAAGATGGACTGGGCAGACTCTAAAAAAGGAAAGCAAAGGGATGCGTGATGTTTGCAGGTTCCCTAGGAGAGGTCCCTTTCTGCCTAGAGATTATCTATGCTTCTCTTTTAATGCTTCTGGGAGCACAGAAAGAAAAGCCTACTTCCTGCATGAGATAAGATATTAAAAAAACTTCACCTAAGGACATGTTTTTATTGATTTGAGAGAGAGAGGAAAGCGAAGAGAGAGAGAGAGAGAGAGAGAGAGAGAGAGAGAGAGAGAGAGAGAGAGAGAGAGGCTGATGTGATAGAAACATCAGTCAGTTGTGCCCAGATTGGGGATTGAACCCTAACCCCAAGTGGAATCAAACCCACCACCTCTTGGTAAACAAGGTGACGCTCCAACCAACTGAGCCACATGGGTCAGGGTGAGATAAGAAATTTTTGGTTGGGTATCTCTATTGAACCAACCCCAAATGATACAAGAATTGTGCTTGAATGTCACTTTTTGACCCTTCAGTTTAATACTTACAATGGTCATTAAAGGCATCAGAACCCCTCCCCACATTTGGAATGGTTGCTGGCTTGCCCTTCTGAGGCTTGGCTTTGGTTAGCAGGCACCTCTTCCTCTTCTGTTATTTGCCCTTGTAGACTGTCAGCTGGTTCTGGGTGACCAACAACTTTGTGGTGCTTAAAAGGATATTAAAGCCCCTTTGTCCGACATTTCATTTCCTTGTGAGAAAAGGAATCAAAGCAAATTGTGGCCATAGCGGAGACTACCCACATTGGAAGTTCCTGGACTACTGTACGTGTGCCTTCTTGGAGCCAGAAGACCTGGATGCCCCTGCATTCCTGGGAAAGTGCTCTAACTCCCTGGTGTTAGGGCTGTGTCTGGTGACATGGTGAATAAGGGAGGCAGAGATGGCCTAGAGTCTAGTCTAGGCCCTAGGCTAAAGGTGTGTGCCAGGTAGGATGTGAGCATAAAATCAACAGTCCAGATGCTAAATGACAGAGTTGAGAGTAAGAGGCTGGGTTGAAGGAGGCCCTATCGTACTGGTGGGGGCACAGTAGGAGAGGTTTCAGAGGGATGGCTAGATCACAGCAGGGATCATTTCCCAGAATGCAGAAGGAAAACACTGCCTGTGCTAAGGTTTCAAACAGCATTTATCGGAGGATCTATAAGGGATTAAAGCCACAACACTTGGGAGAGAGTGGGTCTAGGGAAGATGTAGGGCAGTACCCTGATTGGACAGATAAGTAAAGTTAGGCTTAAAGAGCAATATCAGAAAGCCCCTCCTCCGGCCACCACCAGGCCACTGGGTGGGTCAGCCTCCAGATTACAGGATCCTGTCTAGTCAGCAGCCATGGCTGGGAAGTGGCTAAGGTGGTCCCAGGTGAATCAGCTCTGCTGGGGCCCTATTCTCTGGAGCTGGTCACCCCTGGCTATCTGTGACATCAGGGCCCCAGAAAGAGGGTGTGGCTGAAGTACTGCAGAGGGCCATTATGGGAACTGCTCCCTCTGTTGGTATCCATAAAGATGTGGAGGAGGCCAAAGTAAGGCCATTTGCAAAAGGCACCTTGAAATTTAAAGCAATTTTATAGAAGCTGTAAGTATTTATAAGCAGGGAAAGCGAGTTGGAGAAGTCACTGATGAGTAGATCAATGATTCTATTATCAAACATCTTAAGTTTACCTATCTGGAAATTAGTGTTCTTCTCTTTAAAAAACAACAGCTGGTCTTTTCTGTAAACACTAGAGGCCCAGTGCACAAATTCGTGCATGGGTGGGGTTTGGCCGGCCGGCCCGATTGGGCAAATTGGGCTGATTGGGCTGGACCAGCTGAGGGGAGAAGCCACAGGAGGTTGGCCAGCTGGCCCCGCCCCCAATGGGTCCAGTTGGGTGGCTGCAGTACGCATCATGGTGACTGGTCATTCCAGTCATTCTGGGAGTTAGTTGTGTAAGGTGTATGGAGGAACTACCAGAAATAGACATTTTTTCCCCATTGGCTGAGCCATTCCACAACTAAGGACCTAGTGGACCCTTTAATGCTCTAAGTTTTTCTAAAACTAGACTCTGGAGGATGCCCCCAAATGAGCTAGGAGGTAGATTTTGACTTTTTAGACTTCATGAGGCTTCACAAAAAGAAACTGTGTTTGTCTGGGTCATGCACCACAGCTATCAGACACTCCCAGAGCATCCTCAGTGTGAAGAATGAGTTGGAAGTGGTGAACCTGGGCAAGCAGAGAAAGAACTGTTTATTCTTCCTGGGAGCTGTGACATCTTGAAGGCCTTCAGTTAACCAACCAGTCAATCTATTAGATATGGTGGTCTGATTGTTTTTATGTATCAGTTTTTAATGAAATTCCATCACTTGCAGGAGAGAGCTTTGGGTGATAATGGACTAAATCCTTGATTTCAAGGATCTCACCATCTAATTGAGGGTCTGAGGTGTGCAGACAAATGACTTGGGAAAACACAAACCACCAGGTGTGTATCTGTGTGCTCTGGCTCTGAATGGAATTTGAGTGGAGAGACAGTTGACATTCCTTTGGTCAGGAGTCACTAGGGAAAAATATTGGACATAGTTGGACTCAAGTCAGACTTTGAAGATCATGTTAATTTCAGCTAGACCAAGAGAAAAAAAAATCATTTTCTGTGAAAAATGGTGTGTTCCAAGGACACCCTAGGTCACTTTTGTCCCCACTTCCCAGCCTCTTCACCCCAGGGAACACCAGAACTATGGAGGGGGGGGGCTGCTACTGACCGATGCCAGTGACAGGGATGTCCCACAGTGCCCTGCCAGAGCTACCGCAAAGCCTACGAGTCCGATCAAGGGATGAAGTGACACCACCAAGCGCAGCTTGTCGTTTTCTGCAGCACTGTGCTGGACGACTCACCAAGAACCCAGAACTTTCTGCTGTAAAGAAGTTGTGGACTTTCTGAGGTTTATGGTCTTTTTGATTATTACTGGTGTGCAAGGGGAACTTACAGTTCTCATTTATGCTGACTAGGAGCTAGGAGCTAGACTTTCTAAGGTTTTTTTTTTTTCCCCACTTCCTTATCCGATCACTTAGAATTTTACAATTACATAGTAAAATCAGCCAAACTTCCTAGGAGACTTGCTCTCTTTCAAACCACAAACATAGTAGAGAAAAGCAAAAAAAGCTAGAAAACTTCTCAAACCGAGAAAACTAGAGGATATATTTTTCTTCTCAGACAATTTTCTCAAGAAAACAAAGAAAAGCAAGCAACCTGGAGACTGTGGGTCTGTAATCAGGCAGGAAGAGGAATGGCTGAGGCATCCTGCAGTCTGAGTTTATAGATACTGCAAGTAAAGGGTTGTAGGTAAAAGAAAGTGTGGGGTTTGTAAAGACTTGTAAGAATAAGATTAATACCAGCGTAAGTATGATAGTAAGGTGACATCTCAGTGATGTCAGCTGAGATCATCACCACCAATTCACCAACAACTGGAGTCCCCAGTTTGGGGTGCAGTGAGGGGACAGACTTTATTCAGTGATAATAGCTCAATTTTAAAACATAGCTTTGGAACAGCATGGTTGCGACAGCTCAGTCACAGAAGAGCATGGCTGTGAGGCAGCCTGGGTGAGGCAGCGGGCAGGGTGGCCTTGGTGTCATGGCTCTGGTGTTACAGCTAAGCTCTGGTACCGCAGCTCATGTCCAGTATTGTTGCTCCGCTTTGATGTTGGAATTCCAGCCAAGAAATGCAGTCTTCAATGAAAAGTGGAAGTGTGTTCCATGGAGACACAGGTTAATCTGGTGTATATTAATCTGCCTCCTGATTGGTCCATTCTCATGCAAATGAGGACTCATATCCTCATAGTTTGATTGGTCCAAAATGCATCATTCTGATTGGTCAGAATGGAGCCACTCTGGTCAGTAAAAATGCAAATGAGAACATAAACTTTGCAGCCCTGATTGGCCAGGGGAGGTCTTCAGCCAATTGGTTGATTTATGAGCCTAGGAACTCCTTTGTAAGGGTCAGCTCAGATAGCAGAAACAGAGTTAAGGAGGGAGGCAGCCCAGTCTGTGTTTTTTTTCCTGAAATGCAGCCTGCATGAGGGGCCTCTGTAAACAATGACTGTTAGATTCTGGTTATGCAATTTGGCCCTGTTAACTATAGGCATCCATTTACTTATTTAAAATATATTTTATTAATTTTTTACAGAGAGGAAAGGAGAGGGATAGAGAGCTAGAAACATCGATGAGAGAGAAACATGGATCTGCCCACAACCAAAGTACATGCCCTTGACCAAAATCGAACCTGGGACCCTTCAGTTCGCAGGCCGAGGCTCTATCCACTGAGCCAAACTGGTTAGGGCAGGAGTCCTTTTTTGACAGTTACATTCCTTCCTGGGGTCAACAGGTGCAGCAGCCCTACAACAGATACATGTTCCTTTAGTGTGGAAAGGAAGCCAGGTGCCAGGCACATGAACCTTTACCACTCTTCTAACTCTGAGGGGGGCTGCAGGGTTAGCTAACCCTTTCTTCCTCCCACCCTGATGGCCATGCACTGTGTATGAAGGAGGAAAAAGCCCAGCTTCTGAGAGGCTGGGTCTGGAGAGGGGCTGAGCCTGGCCTCAGACCAGCTCAGGGAGCAGGATATATAGCAGTTGTTTTCAACCTGTGGGTCGCCTAAGACCATCCTGCATATCATATATTTATATTACTATTCATACAGTAGCAACATTACAGTTATGAAGTAGCAACAAATATAATTTTATGGTTGGGTCACAACATGAGGAACTGTATTTAAAGGGCTAGAAGGTTGAGAACCACTGATATACAGTGTCGGGGTGGGGTGGGGTGGGATCTGGCAGCCATAGCAGTCTCAGAGGTGAGCAGTGTTGACAAGGACAGTGCCTCTTGTGGCAGCTTTCAAACCTGGCCTCCAGTTCTGTGATACTTCTCTCAGGAGGTGGGATCTGTGGGCCCTCGCCTTGATCCGAGTGGAGTCTCCACCAATAGTATATCGCACAAGGGTAGTCAAGTCAGTCTCGAGGCCGGATCATAAAGGGCCTCCATCCAGGTCTTTTGGGATGCTGGCTCATGGGACATGTCCTCTGGGAGCAAAGCTCCCTGCCATCAGAAGGCACACAGGCAGGCCACAGGCAGGTTGACAGACCTTGTTGAGCCCCATCTTCGGGTGATCCAGACCAGACTCCAGGCATGTAAATAGGGAAGCCTGTGTGGGGACAAGCTGTTCCCTCTGTGCCCTGTCTGAGCTTCTGGGCCACAGAATCTGAGACCATCATAAAATAGTTGTTTTATGTGGCTGAGTGCGGGGACATTTGTCATGTGGCTGCAGATAGCTCGTGCACAAACAACCCAGGCGTTTTGGTTGCTCTCTACCTGGGCCATGGACCTCATCTGCTTGCAGGTGACACACTGGACTAGGGCCATGCTCACTCAAAGACCAGCAAAGGGAAACAGGAAGTGCGCTGTGCGTCCTGGGAGGAGATTCTGCACATGACAGCTTGAAGCATTGTCCTGATAATTAGAGGATGGCTTATTGATTAGATCAGAAAAGAAAAAAATTTAGATAAAAACTTGGTTATCTTTAGGAAAACACAGGACACCATGGATAAAATGCATAAAAAATAAATCCTCTGAACATCCTGGCATTAAAACAGATAAAATTTCCTACAAAACCTGGGCTAACTTTAGCCCTTTCTCTGCCAAGAAACTATTTTCACATACACACGAGCCCAGAATGTGTTTCCGCTACAAACCCTCCCTGAGGGTTACGCGGCTCCCTGAGGGTAAGTCAAGGAATCATCCGTGAGCAGCTGTGGCAGAACAGGCTCAGCGACACCGGGAGCAATGGTCTTCCTGGCGCCCTCTCTCCTTCCCTCCTCCGCAGGCTGCTCATTGTGTCTTCTCAGCACTTCTTAGAGCCACCTCTCCCTGCCTTCCCCTGGACGCCCTGCCAAGCTGACCCACCCCTCTTCTCCAGTTGGGGAAAGAGTCACAGAGAAGCGTAGCCACATCACTCTGCAGCGTAGCGTGTCTCCCAGGCTCCCTTTCCAGCCCGTGGCACACTCCCCGTTGTGCTCGCCTGGGCGGGTTCTGCTGAGTTCGGCCCTCTCTCATCTCCTGTCCTCTTCCTGGGGGCTGGTCACTTCCCCAGGGACATCACTCCATCCATGCGCGGTCCATGCCAGCCCCCACCTTCCCAGCAGCTGGCACTGGGGGCAGATGGTCCTGCATCTGAAGTCCTGGCTGAGCCCCTCACTTACCCCTGAGCAAGAGAAGGCAGCCACTCCCAGGCCTGCCAGGCCCTAGCCTTCCTATCAGCCTTCTGCCAGGTAAGCAGTGCTTGGTGAGTGTTTGCTGAAGGGGAACAAAATTTAGGGGAGGTTGAGAGGAAAATAATGATAAATCCAGGCAAAAAGCCTGTATATAAAGTTAAACATGACAAATAATGCCTGGCTGGTTAAAACAGTACTGTTTCTGGCAGAAGCATTATTTTCTTTTTTCACAATAACAGTTTATTGATTTTTAGAGAGAGAAGAAGGGAGAGAGATGAACATCCATGTGAGAGTATAACATTGATCAGCTGCCTCCTGCAGGCCCCCTACTGAGGATCAAGCCTGCAACCCAGGCATGTGCCCTGACCGGGAATCAGACCAGCAACCTCTTGGTGCACGGGACGATGCCCAAACAAATGAGCCACACCGGCCAGGCCGAAGCAGTATTTCCTATTGTAAATACTATGGTTATTATGTTCTTGTGTGATTTTGGCATCTTTTCATTTTCTTGGAGGATATTTTCAATGGTTTGGTTTCCATCTGACTACCCCCTTACATGACTCATAATGCTATTTGGGGGAAATTATGGGACCGTTGAGGCTTTAACGGAGAATATTAAATGCATAATCTCAGAGTGCTTTACCAATGTTGTCATTTGTGTTTTTGGAATGCTGTTTCTGGTGTGTGTGCGTGTGTGTTTCCCACTTATACAAGTTGTGGCATTTTCTGAGAAATATTTTAGAACGTTATAAAGTAAAAGCCACAGACTTGGATTCTATTACAAAAATATTGACATTACATGATAGTTTGTGTTTTCTTTTTTTCCATTTTTTTTTTTTAAAAATTCTCACCCAAGGATATTTTTCCCCTATTTATTTATTTATTTATTTATTTATTTATTTATTTATTTATTTATTTTTAGAGAAAGTGGAAGGGAGGGAGGCGGTGGGGAGGGGAGAAAAACAACAACCTTCCTAATGCCGCGACCCTTTCATACAGTTCCTCATGTTGTGGTGACCCCCAACCATAAAACTATTTTCGTTGCTACTTCATAATTGTAATTTTGCTACTGTTATGAATCGTAATGTAAATATCTGATATACAGGAAGTATTTTCATTGTTCGTGAGTCACAGGTTGAGAACTGCTGTTAGAGAGAGACACATTGACTGGTTGCCTCCTGAATGCACCTCCCGACTGTGGCCGGGGATTGAAACCTGCAATCCAGGAACATGCCCTTGATTGGGAATCAAACCCGTGACCCTGTAACCAATGAGCAGCACTGGCCAGGGTGATAGTTTGTATTTTCTACTTGTAATTTTATTTGGTAACTCTGTCGTTCATGACAAAGGAGTTTTAGCAGACAAGAAAAATACCTCATAATTTTAGAACTGCTGAGAGTAACCGTGACATGAGCACAGAGAATTACTTCTATGGCTCTATTTACAAAGCTCTTCTCTAATACTACTCTGGATGCTCTCATTTGACTGAAAATTAAGGTTAACGTGATAGACTGAAAATCCACCACTTTATGAAATGTGGCTATGTTTACCTGCTTTTAATAATAAACTCTAATGAAACAGGTACATGATTCCAGATATGTAGAGAATTGACATTATGCATGCAAAAGTGAGTTTTTTTAACTGGATTACATCACTTTACTCATGTGTTTGGAACTGTGTGGACATGTCTGTGGTGCACATTTATCCATTAGCAATTTTAAAGGACAATAAAAACAATTCTCACACAAGCACTATCTTGAAAGTTTTGTTTCAAATGATGTTGTATATCTATGTACACCAATCTGTTCTGTTCATTTGCTTCAAAAGAAACATTTTAATTTGTTTCAATTCTTAAAAAAATATTTTTATTGATTTCAGAGAGAAAGGGAGAGGGAGAGAGAGATAGAAACATCAACAATGATGAAAGAATCATTGATCGGCTGCCTCCTGCACATCTCCTACTGGGGATCGAGCCCTCAACCCGGGCATGTGCCCTGACCAGGAATCCAACCTGGGACCCTTCAGTCTGCAGGCCTCTGAGCCAAACCAGCTAGGGCTGTTTCAATTTTTTGATGGCTTTCTACTGGCCAAAATAGTTCTGTAGTACACTTTCCCATGGTGGGCTCTGACATAAATCAGAGTAAATTGTTGGTCAACACTCATTTCATCCTGCTGACTTGAGAGGCAGCTCCAGGGCACAGTGAGTGAGCTTGAGTCATCTAGACTTCGCCTGGGATGTTGTCCAGGAGATTATGGGAAGAATTTGTTTTGAAGCTGATTTAACATCTCGTGGGCTCCCTATTATTATGTAACATTTACAAAGAACTGGGTCCCATGAGGTTCAGTCCCAGGGCAGTGTTGTGGGCAAATGAACACAGTGCAGCTACCAACAGTTATTTCAAAATAAGGATAAGGAGAAGAAGGGGGAAGAGAGTTATGAGGAAAAAGAGGAAGAGGAAGTGGAGGATGACTATTGATAAAGTCTTTCATTTCCAGGAAGATATATTTTAGGCTGAGGCTTGACTAATAAATCACCATTGAACAGATCATATTTTGAGTCTACAGTGCAATTAAACTAGAAATCAAAACCCAAAAGTTATTTAGTAAAGTCATCATCTATTTGGTAGTTTAAAAACATATTTCCAAATAACTCATGGGACAAATAAGAATTCATAATAAGAATTCTTTTTCAAATGAAATTTATTGGAGTAACATTGGTAAACCAAATTCTATGAGTTTCCAGTGTACAATCCTATAATACGTCATCTGTATATGGCATGGTGTGTTCACCACCATATATTTGACACTCTTTACCCTCTCCATCATTCTCTTCTCCCCCTTCCCTTTTGGTAAACACCATACTATTGTCTGTATCTATGAGTTTGTTTGTTTATTTTGTTTGTTCATGTGTTGCTTTCTGTTTTATATCTCATATATGAGTGAAATCATAGGGTTCTTGTCCTTTTCTGTTTGACTTATTTCACTTAACATGATACTCTCAAGATCCATTCATGTTGTCACAAATGGCAATATTTCATTCTTTTTAGGGCTGAGTAGTATTCCATTGTATATATGTACCACATCTTCTTTATCCTATTATCTATTGAAAGACACTTTGGTTGTTTCCATGTCTTGGCCACCATGAATAATGCTGCAATGAACATAGGGGTACATATGTCTTTATGAATAAATATTTTCAATTCTTTTGGATAGATACCCAGAAAAGAGATTGTTGGCTCATACAGTTAACCCTATTCTTAAATTTTCCACAGTGGCTATACCAGTTTACATTCCAGCAGTGTATGAAGGTTCTCTTTTCTCCACATCCTCTTCAACTCTTGTTATTTCTTGTCTTACTGATAACAGCTATTATAACAGGTGTGAGATGGTATCTCATTGTGATCTTTTTTTAACATTTTAATTCTTTATTGTTTAAAGTATTATGTAAGTCTTCTTCCCCCCCCCCCATTGACCTCTCCCCAGGTGCTCACCCCCCCAGCACATGTCCTTACCCCCCTACTGTCTGTGTCTGTTGGTTATGCTCATATGCATGCATACAAGTCCTTTGGTTGATCTCTTACCTGCCCCCCTTCCCCTGCCTTCCCTCCTAGTTTGGATGGTCTGTTCGATGCTTCTATGACTATGGCTCTATTTTTATTCATCAATTTATGTTGTTCATTATATTTCACAAATGGGTGAGATCATGTGTTATTTATCTTTCTCCGACTGGCTTATTTCACTTAGCATAATGCTCTTCAGATCCATCCATGCTGTTGCAAATGGTAAGAGTTCCTTCTTTTTACAGCAGTGCAGTATTCCATTGTGTAGATGTACCATGGTTTTTTAATCCACTCATCTGCTGATGGGCTGGCTCCCCTATTATGTAGATGTTGTTTTGTTTTGTGTTGTCCCAATGCTCCCTTAGGCTCTCCTGCTTTTTCCTTTCCAGTTGCTTCTGTGCTTGGGTATTTTTTCTATCTTGTTTTCTAACTTGCTGATGTGATCCTCAGCTTCTTATAGTCTACTGTTGAAACTTTCCATTGTGTTTTTTATTGCAGCTATGTCATTCTTCATTTACTCTTGATTCTTACACATGTTGAATTTGTCTTCCATCCTTTTCACCATCCTTATAACCATTGCTCTGAATTTTTTCTCTGAAAAATTCTTTGTCTCCCCATTTATTGTTTTCCTTTGTTATTGTTTCTATGTATTATATTAAACTGCTATGCCACCCAGATATTTTGAGTTTGTCTTATATAGTTGATATTTTGTAGGACCCAGTGGTGCAATCTCTCTAGTCTTATGGGCTGGGTAATCTAGGGATGCCCCCTACCTGGGATATTTGGGTTCTCTTGATGTAGTTGGGTTTTGAGTGTTATTGTCCTGTTTGTGGATGCAGGGTGTCTGGTTATGTGGCTCGCTCTCTGCCATGTTGACCGAACAGCACAAAACACAAGTCAACAAGACATGACACAAAGGGAACAAAACACGAATGTACTCACAACACTGATAACCACAATATAAGTAACCAGCAGAGAAAACAGAATTAGGAGAGATAAAAGAGAGCAAAAATGATTTCTAGAAAAGAAAAAAAGGTAAAAGAGAAAAAAAAAGAAGAAGAGAAGAACAAAATATATGGGGAGAAAACACCACCGAGCACACAGATAAATTAAAAAATGCAAACAACAAACACCAAGATTAAAGGGGTGGGGGAAGAAATCTGTAGAGGCAGAGCTTATAAACAGATAATAAGGTTAAGGAATTGAATTAATAAGCAGAGGCCTTAGTTCAGTATAGAGGAGGTAGAAAAAATGAGTAGATAAGAAGAAAAAAAAAGATAGAATAAAATAACATTAAAAAATAAAAATAGAATGAATAAAAAATAATGTGAAAAAAACAAAGAAACAAAGAAAATAACATAACATTTTTTAAATAAAAGATAAAAAAAAAAAGTGGTGTCATTCATTTCAGCCAAGTTTTAATGGGGGCTGGTTTAAGATCCCATTCTCCTGTTCTGTCTGCCACTTCTCAGTTTCCTGTTAGGTAGACAGTACCATGTTGAAATTCTAAGCAATCCACTGGTCCTCTGTGTCTGTCTCCACAGCCTTGACTGCAAGTAGGTGGGACCAATCTGCCTACTTTGCCTGTCTGCCTGCTATCAGTCTTAATCTCTCAAGCAGCTGTTTCTGACAGGGCTATAGGGCAGGAGGGTGCTGTATCGCTTTCTGGGACTGAATGGCCTCTCTTCAACGCAATCCCTGAGGGCTCTTCAGGGCTATTAAGAGTTTTTGTGTCCTTTGTACAGTCCCTGGTGTAGGCTGGGTATAGCTGTATTAGCTGTCTTGAGGCTGTTGGGAGGGTCTGGTTCTTCAGGAGAAAAATGGCTGCTTAGGTCCGGAGGGTCAGGAATGTCCCAGTGCCAGACCCCTGGTCACCTCTCCCCGACCCGCTATCCTCCACAGCCTCTTCCCAGACTCCACAAGTCCGCTCCTCCACCTGCACCTCAGCCACGGGTGAGTGTTTGTATTTGAAAGGTCCTTTGAACTGGGTTTAGTGAATAAAAGCGAAGACCAAACAGAGGCAAAACAACCACACGACTGCTAGTTTCTCACCCCTCTGCACCCTCCCCCCCAACTGGCACGGCACAGCTTGGGCAGTTCTTCAGGATGCCCCTTCTGGACTCAGCCTCTCGCGACTATCCACCTAGATCTAGAACCTCCTGCCGCCAGCAGCCCTGTGGACTTCCTTTCCACAGTTGGATGTTATTCATGTCCCCAAGGGACACGGACTTGGTGCCGTGCCGCTTCCTTCTGACCCTCTCGGCTCAGTGGTCTCATGACTCTTTCCAGCCCAGATGACTGATCCTACCATTCTCCAGGAGGCCTCTGCCCTTCCTGGCTGTGAATTGTCTCACCAGCTGAGTCTGCTTTGCCAATTTTGATGGCTGTTATTCGATTTAGATGCTCTTTTTATCTGCTCTGGGATAAGGCTCGGGACAAGTCTGCCTATTTGGCTGCCATTATTTTCAGTCTATAGTTAGATTTTAATATAGATTTTCATTAGACACAGGTCAGAGCTCAGGTGGCTTACGGCTGAGGTGCTGATGTCTCTTCTGGGAAGGAGCAGGCTGGAGCCACTCTCGCTGCTCTGAGTGTACGCTGCCTGCTGCCTCTGTAATGGCTCCCTCAGTGTCCCCAACTCATTCTAGCAAAATGAACTGGCACCAAACCTGGCACCAACTCTGAAGTGTGTCCTCATTGTGATCTTATTTGCATTTCCCTTCTAGCTAGTGAAATTGAGCATCTTTTTATATCTCCATTAGCCATTTGTATGTCTTCTTGGGAAAAGTGTTCAGTTTCCCCCTCTCCACCCTGCCCTAGCGAGCCTTTCTGGATGTACCTGATGTGCTGTGAAATTTTTATGCTCAATAGCAAGGAGGTAACTCCGCTTTCATTTTAAGAAAGTGGAGGCCGAGGGCATTGTTTCAGTACAGCTTTAACTCCAAGGATTTTTCCTCACAGAATCTAAGAGAAGATCTTGTTCCTGATTAACCATTCTCTCATCCCTAGCTACTCACATAGCCATGCTCTCTGTGTCTCGTGGCTGGAAATTTTTGTATTTGTTTATTTGACTAATGTATAATTTTTGTTTCTATATTAATAAACCTGTAACATTAAAATATATTTTATTAAATTTGGACTGGATGTATATCTCTTGCAATATGAGGCACTTTCTAAACTATTAAGGAAGGGTGGTATCCCCATGTTGAGATAAGATAATGGTTGTTTAGATTTTGCAATTTTTTTTTTTTTGGCCTGCAGAGATATGTTGTGTTCATGTGTTCAAAAAAAGAAAAAATTGGCACTGTTGTGCCAAATGTTGTTTTTCTTGTTAACAACAACAAAAAAGAGCATCTGTTTGGGTCCTTTGACCATTTCAAATTGGATTTTTTTGTTGTTGTTGCATTGTGTGAGTTCTTTAAGTATTTTGGATATTAGACCGTTATTGAAAGTATGGCTCACAAATATCTTCTACCATTTAGTTGGTTGTCTTTTTGTTTTGTTGATTGTTTCTTTTGCTGTGCAGAAACTTTTTAGTTTGATGTAGTCCCATTCATTTATTTTTGCTTACACTTCCATGGCCTTTGGGGTCAAGGTCACAAAAACCTCTCTGAGATCAAAGTCCATAAGTTTGGTATCTATTTTGTATTTTATTGGTTCTAGTCTTATATTCAAGTACTTAATCCATTTTGAGCTAATTTTTGTCTATGGAGTCAGATAGCCTCATTTCATGCTTTTGAATGTGGCTTTCCAATCTTCCTACAACCATTTATTGAAGAGGCTTTCTTTTCTCCATTTTATGTTTTTGGCTTCTTTGTTGAAAATTAGTTGCCCAAATATGTGTGGGTTTATTTCTGGGCTCTCAATTCTGTTCCATTGGTCTGTGTCTCTGTTTTTCTGCCAATGCCATGATGTTTTGATTATTGTAGTTTGAAGTCAGTGAGTGTGATACCTCTGGCTTTTTATTCTTCAGGATTTCTTTGGCTTTTTGGGGTCTTTTAAAGCTCCTGTAAATTTGTTAGGGCTAAAAAATAGGTAGTACATATTAAAACTTGTATTTACAACTTTTTGTAACCGGAGACGCAGGCCTGTGGAGGAGTGGGCGATGAAAGGTCAGTACCTGTGGGAGAGAAGGGCAGAAGAACAGCAGCCATAGGTCCTCCCTCTGTATCAGGCACTGTTCTAGGCTCTGAGCACATAGCAGAGGACAGATTCCAGGAGGGTAAAGTCCAGAAAATAAAAAAGAAATAAAGAAATATTCAGAAGTGTCTGTAGTTTGGAACCTCAGATAAACACTACCAGAAAAGGAAAAAGAGAAGCACTGTATATTTGCCACCAGGTACAATTAAACTGTGCCCTTGTCTCATTTCATTTCATCAGCTGCCATACTTCCTAGTGTGAGAAGGATGCCATGCACAATGCCTGACTTGTGGCCTCCAGGAGTCAAGACAGCCCCTGCCTGACAGTCTACAAGGAAAGGAGGACCTAGGTCCTACAACAAGGAACCACTGATAACCCGAATGAGCCTTGAAGCAGACCCTTCCCAGAGCCTCCAAATAAGAGCTCCGCCCTTGGTTTTGGCCTTGTGAAATTCCAAGTAAAGAGCCACGCCAAGCCTGCCTGGATCTCTGTCCTACAGAAAAGAGGTAATAAATGGCTGATGTTTAAGCCTCTAAAAACTTGTATGTTACAGCTAAACGAATATTTAGAAGGAGTTTAGAGCTTTGAATGATTTGGTTTTCAGGTTGGTTAGCTGTTGGAAAACTTCCGTTTAATCTCACTCCACTTCAGAGTCTATCCAAAATGTCCTTTTCTTTCTTCCTTTTTTTTTTTTTTTTTTTTTTTTTTACATTTTAAGAAGGCTTTTAATTAAAATGAAGCTCTGAAGCACACCTCAGAGACCTAAATGTCTTTTTCATTTGACACTGTTCTATCAAGAGCTTTAGTCCGTGCTGATGAGACAATGGGTTTTGCAAGGTTGATGCTGAACATTTTTTCATATGTCTCTTGGCCATCTGTATGTCCTCTTTGGAGAAGTGCCTATTCAGGTCCTGTGCCCATTTTTTACTTGGGTTATTTCTTCTTCTTCTTTTTTTGAGCTATATGAGTTTTTAACATATTTTGGAAACTAACCCCTTATCAGTTGTTTCATTGGCAAATATCTTCTCCCATACAATGGACTCTCTTTTCATTTTTTTTGATGGTTTCTTTTGCTGTGCAGAAGCTTTTTAGTTTGATGTAGTCCTATTGGTTTATTTTTTCCCATTGTTTCCCTTGCCCTAAGAGATGTACCAGTGAAAATACTGCTACATGAGATATCTGAGATTTTACTGCCTATATTTTCTTCTAGGATTTTTATCGTTTCATGACTTACATTTACATCTTTTATACATTTTGAGTTTATTCTTGTGTATGGTGTAAGTTGGTGGTCTAGTTTCATTTTTTTGCATGCACCTGTCCAATTTTCCCAACACCATTTGTTGAAGACTGTCTTTACTCCATTGTATATTCTTGCCTCTTTTGTCAAATATTAATTAAACATAATGGTTTGGTTCGATTTCAGGGGTCTCTGTTCCATTCCATTGATCTATATGCCTGTTCCTGTGTCAGTATCAAGCTGTTTTTATTACAATGGCTTTGTAGTATGGTTTGATATGTGGTATTGTGATCCTTCCAACTTTGTTTTTCTTTCTCAAAATTTCTGTGGCTACTTGGAGTTATTTTTGGTTACATATAATTTTTTGCAACATATGTTCTAGATCTGTGAAATATGCCATTGGGGTTTTAATAGGGATTGCATTGCATCTATTGATTGCTTTGTGTAGTGTGGACATTTTAATGATGTTAATTCTTCCAATTCATGAACAGAGTATATACTTCCACCTGTTTGTATCTTCCTCTATTCCTTTTTTCAATGTCCTATAGTTTTCCAAATGCAGGTCTTTTACCTCCTTGATTAAGTTAATTTTTTTAATATATTTTTTTGTTGTTGCAATAGTAAATGGGATTATTTTTTAGTTTCTCTTTATGAGAGTTCATTATCTATATATATAAGACCCTAATATGCAAATAGACTGAACGGCTGAACAACCGAACAACTGAACAACCGAACAATCAGACAACCAGTCACTATGATGTGCACTGACTACCAGGGAGCATGCGCGGAACATGGCGGGCATTGGCTGCGGCAGGATGGTGGAGCAGATGAGTGGGGGTGCCAGACCAATGTGGGGTGCCAGTTGCTGTCATCGGGGCGAGCCTCTGATGGTTACTGAAAATTCTTTGCTCCTGCATGTTGTAGCCCTGCTGGGTGCTCACACCCGCTGCTGGCACCAGAGCTGCCACTTGTACCCACTGCTGGCGCTGGCCCTGCTCGCACTGGTGTCAGCCCCAATTGCTCCGTGCCAACAGTGGGTGCGAGGAGGGCCGATGCTGTCAGCATGTGGGAATGGCAGCAGTGGGGGGCTGCTGGCAGACAGGGGACTGGGGCCGTGGTAGGAGGGGTCAGGCGGGGGCACGGAGGATGGGCCGAGACCCGACCCTGTGCCCACTGCAGCCTTGCGGCCCACAATTCCTTTTAAGGTGCACAAATTCAGGCATTGGGCCCTAGTTGGTGTGTAAAGATATCTCTGATTTCAGGATGTTAATTTTGTATCCTGCTACATTGCCAAATTCATTTATTAAATCTAGTAGGTTTTTGGTAGAGTCTTTAGGGTTTTCTATTTACATGTACAATATCATGCTATCTACAAATAATGACAGTTTTAATTCCTCCTTTCTAATTTGTATGCCTTTTATTTCTTCTTGTCTGATCACTGTGGCTAGGACTTCCAGTACTATGTTGAATGAGGGTGGTGAAAGCGAACATCTCTGTCTTGTTCCTGTTCTTAAGGGAAACACTTTTAGTTTTTGCTCATTGAGAATATTATTGGCTATAGGTCTGCCATATATGGCCTTTATTATCTTGAAGTATGATCCCTATATTCTCACTTTGCTGATAGTTTTTATCAAAAAAGGTTGCTGGATTTTGTCGAATGCTTTTTCTGCATCTATTGATATTGTCATGTGATTTTTATCCCTCATTTTGTTTATATAATGTATCAGATTTATTGATTTGCAAATATTGTACCAGCCTTGCATCCCACATGGTCATAATTTATGATCTTTTAAATGTATTGCTAGATCTGATTTGCCAATATTTTGTTGAGGATTTTAGCATCTATTTTCATCAATTGGCCTGTAATTTTCTTTCTTTGTAGTGTCTTTATCTGGGTTTGGAATAAGGATAATGCTTGTTTCATAAAAAGAGGTTGGAAATGTTCCTTCCTCTTGAAATTTTTTGGAATAGTTTGAGGTATTAGTTCTTTTCTGAGTGTTTGGTAATGGTCATCTGTGAAAGCCATCTGGTCCAGGACTTTTGTTTGCTGGGAGTTTCTTGATTGCTGTTTCAATTTCATTACTTGTTATCATTCTATCCAGGTTTTCTGATTCTTTATGATTGAGTTTTGGAATATTGTATGTTTCTAGGAATTTGTTCATGTCTCCCAGATTGTCTAATTGTTGGCATATAATGGTAGTTTTTCATACTATTGTTTTACATTTGTATTTCTGTGATTCAAGTTGTTATTCTTCTCTCTTGTTTCTGATTTTATTTATTTGGGTCCTCTCTTTCTGGTTCTTGGTGAGTCTGGCTAATGCTTTATCATTTCAAAGAACCAGCTCTTGGTTTCATTGATATTTTATATATATACTAAAAGCCTGGGTAATGAAATTCATGATGGGGGGGGGGTCTCCTCAGCCCAGCCTGCGCCCTCTCCAATTCAGGACCCCTTGGATCGGCCCTAAACCCGCATTCGGACATCCCCCTCACAATCTGGGACTGCTGGCTCCTAACTGCTCACCTGCCTGCCTGCCTGATCATCCTACTGGTCCCCCTGCCAGCCTGATTACCCCTAACCGCCTCTGCCTGCTGGCCTGGTTGCCCCTTACTGCCTCCCCGCTGGTTTGGTTGCCCCCAACTGCCCCCCTGCCAGCCTGGTTGCCCCTCACTGCCCCCCTCTGCCGGCCTGGACACCTCTCACTGTCCACACCCCCCCTGCCCCCCTGCCGCCAGCCTGGTTGCCCCATGCAGCCTGCTGCTCAGTCGTTTGGACATCCCTCACTAACCCCCCTGCCGGCCTGGTTGCCCCAATCCATTCAGTTGCAATGGCCCCTGGTTCTCTCTCTCTCTCTCTCTCTCTCTCTCTCTCTCTCTCTCTCTATATATATATATATCTATGCCATTTATTTCCATTTGATCTTTATTACTATCTTCTTCCTTATAATTACTCTGGGCTTTTCTTGTTTTTATCTTACTAATCTTTCTAGTCATTTTAGTTGTAGGGTTAGATAGTTAGAATTTTTTGTTGTTGTTTATTTATTTATTTATTTATTTATTTATTTATTTATTTATTTATTTATTTATTTTTGTTTAAGCCTATAGTGCTATGAACTTCCTCTCAGGACTGCTTTCACTGTGTCTTATAGATTTAGAGTTGTTCTGTGTTCATTTTCATTTGTTCCCAGGAATTCTTTGATTCCTTAATTGATCTCATTGGTAACCTATTCATTGTTTACTAACATGCTATTTAGCCTCCATGTGTTTGAATGTTTTGGGGGTTTTTATTTGTAGTTGATTTCTAGTTTCATGCCATCGTGATCTGAGAAGATGTGTGATATGATCTCAATCTTCTTGAACTTGTAAAGATTTATTTTGTGTTCTAATATGTGGTCTATCTTTGAGAATGTTACATATGCAGTTGAAAAGAATGTATATTCTGCAGCTCTGGGATGAAATGTTCTGTAAATACCAATTAAATCTATATTATATAATGTGTTGTTTAAGGTCACTGTTTGCTTGCTGATTTTTTGTCTGGAAGATTTATCCAGTGAAGTCAGTGCAGTGTTAAAGTCCCCTACTCTGACTGTGTTGCTGTCGATCTCTCCCTGTACGTCCTCCAAGAGTTCTTTTTAATAGATTTGGATGCTCCTATATTGGGTGCATATATGTTAACCAAGGTTATATCCTCTTGTTGTCTTTTAAGTTACTGATTCAATCCTCTGTTTCTTCTAAGCTACTGTTATTTTTTTTCAGTGTATTTTTTATTTCTGCTATGTCATTCTTCATTTTTGACTGGTTGTTTTTCATGGTTCCTAAGTCCTTTTTCATGCTGTTGGACATTCTAAAAACCAATACTTTATACTCTGTTTCTGTTAAATTACTTGCATCCATTTTATTTAGCTATTTCTCTGGAGATTTCCCCTGGTTTTTTGTTTTGTTTTGTTTTCATTTCAGGCTTGTTTCCTTTTTTGGTCTGTTCAGATTTTCTGTTGATTCTTGATTAAGTTTTGGAAGATTGTATGATTCTATAAGTTAATCTAGTTCTTCCAGATTGTCCAATTTGTTGGCATATAGTTGTTCATAATATTTTCTTATAATTCTTTGTATTTCTGCGGTGTTAGTTGTTACTTCTCTTTCATTTTTGAGTTTATTTATTTGGGTTTTATCTCTTTGTTTGCTGATAAGTCTGGTTAAAGATTTGTCAATCTTATTTATCTTTTCAATAGTCTGCTCTTGGTTTCATGGATCTTTTGTATTTTTTTATGCTCTATTTTGTTTACTTCTGCTCTCATCTTTATTATTTTCTTTCATCTATTAACTTTGAGCTGTGTTTGTTGTTCTTTTTATAGTTCCTTTAAGTGTAGGGCTAGATTGTTTGAGATTCTTTTTGTTTCTTGAGGTAGGTATTTATTACTATGAATGTTCCTCTTTGGATTGCTTCTGCTGTGTCCCATAGAATTTGCATTGTTGTGTTTTTACTTTTATTTCTCTCAAGGCATCTTTTCATTTCTTCCTTGTTCTCATTATTAACCCATTCATTGTTGAGTAACATGTTATTTAGCCTCCATGTCTCTGTGTGTTTTTTAGTTTTCTTTCTTGCAATTGATTTCTAGTTTCATATGACTGTGGTCAGAAAAGATGCTTGATATGATTTCACTCTTTTTAAATTTATTAAGACTTGTTATGTGTTCAAACATGTGGCTTATACCAGAAAATGTTTCATATGCACTTGAAAAGAATGTATATTGGGCTGCTTTGGGGTGAAATGCTCTGTAGATATCAATGAAATCCATCTAATATAGTGTATCACTTAAGTCCACTGTTTTTTTGTTAATTTTCTGTCTGGAAGATTTATCCGTTGATGTCAGTGTGGTGTTAAAACACCATACTACGATTGTATTACTGTCAATCTCACACTTTATGTCCATCAAGATTTATTTTATATATTGAGGTGTGCCTATGTTGGGTACATACATGATACAAAGATTATATTCTCTTGTTAGATTTATTTTATGATTATTATTTATTACTCTTCTTTGTCTGTTATGATCGACTTTGTTTTAAAGTCTAGTAAGTCTGCCAGAAGTATTGCTACCCAACCTTTTTTTTTTCATTTCCATTTGCATGACATATCTTTCCCCATCTCTTTACTTTTAATCTGTGTGTGTCTTTCATTCTCAGGTGGGTCTCTTATAGACAGCATATATATGGGTCTTGTTTTCTTATTCATTCAGCTACTCTATGTCTTTTGATTGGCATATTTAAGTCATTTTCACTTAAAGTGATTATTGATAGGTGTGTATATATTGCCATTTTATTACTTATGTTTATCTTTTTTTTAAAAAGGGCCCTTTAACCTTTCTTGCAATACTGATTTGGTAGTAATGAAATCCTTTTGCTTTTTTTTTTTTTTTGGTCTGAAAAGCCCTTTATTTCTTTTTTAACTTTAAATGCTAACTTTGCTTGGTAAAATAGTCTTGGTTGTAGGTTCTTGATTTTTATCACTTTAAATATTTTGCGCCAATGTTTGTTGAGAAATCATCTGACAGTCTTATGGGAGGTCCATTGTAAGTAACTAACTCTCTCTTACTGCTTTTAAGAGAGTCTCTTTGTCTTTAACTTGTGGCATTTTAAGTATGATGAATCCTTGATGTGGGCCTTTTTGGGTTCATGTTGTTAGGGACTCTCTGTACTTCTTGGATTTGTGTGTCTTTTTCTTCACCACATTATGGAAGTCATTATTCCTTAAAGTAATTTCTCAATTTGTTGCTCTTTTTCTTCTTTTTCCACTACTGCTATGATGCAGATGTTGTTACACTTTATGTTGTCCCAAAGATCCCTTAAACTCTTCTTATTTTTAAAAATTCTTTTATTGAGTGAGCACCAAAGCCCCATTGAAGCAAGTCTTGCCCCGGAGGGATGTCTCCAGCACAGAAGTTCTCCCACTGCAGACACAGCTGATTCTCACAGCCAATTGGCCTGGAGGTCAATTCCTCCCACTGATACCTACAACAATCAAGGCTTAACTACAACAAGATTGTGCACAAAGACCACAAGGGGGTGCATCAAGAGTATCCTCCTCAGATAATTCATGAGGCTGAACCACTGGGCCCTACAGAACACTTAGCACAGAAAACCACTTTATCAACACAGGGAAGCATAAAAAATGCAGAGACAAAGAAAAAGGACACAAATGACAGAAATGGAGGAAAGCAAACTACTGGATTAAGAGTTCAAAACCACACTTTTAAGGTTTTTCAAGAATTTTCTAGAAACTGCCGATAAACTTAATGAGACCTACAAGAAATCTAATGATACCCTTGAGGTTGTGATAAAGGACCAACTAGAAATTAAGCATACACTGACTGAAATAAAGAATATTATACAGACTCCCAACAGCAGACTAGAGGATCGCAAGAATCAAGTCAATGATTTGAAATACGTAGAAGCAAAACACACCCAACCGGAAAAGCAAAATGAAAAAAAGAATCCAAAAATATGAAGATAGTGTAAGGAGCCTCTGGGACAGCTTCAAGCATACCAACATCCGAATTATAGGGGTGCCAGAAGAAGAGAGAGAGCAAGATATTGAAAACCTATTTGAAGAAATAATGGCAGAAAACTTCCCCTACCTGGTGAAAGAAATAGACTTACAAGTCTAGGAAGCACAGAGAACCCCAAACAAAAGGAATCCAAAGAGGAACACACCAAGACACATCATAATTAAAATGCCAAAAGCAAAAGAGAAAGAGAGAATCTTAAAAGCAGCAAGAGAAAGACAGCCAGTTACCTACAAGGGAGTACCCATATGACTGTCAGCTGATTTCTCAACAGAAACTTTGCAGGCCAGAATGGAGTGGCAAGAAATATTCAAAGTGATGAATGCCAAGAACCTACAACCAAGATTACTTTATCCAGCAAAGCTATCATTCAGAATTGAAGGTCAGATAAAGAGCTTCACAGATAAGAAAAAGCTAAAGGAGTTCACACCAAACTAGTATTATATGAAATGCTGAAAGGTATCCTTTAAGAAGAGGAAGAAGAAGAAAAAGGTAAAGATACAAATTATGAACAACAAATACACATCTATCAACAAGCGAATCTGAAAATCAAGTGAATAATCTGATGAACAGAATGAACTGGTGATTATAATAGAATCAGGGGCATAGAAAGGGAGTGGACTGGCTATTCTTGGGGGGGCAAAGGGTGAGAGGGATGCGGGAAGAGACTGGACAAAAATCGTGCACCTATGGATGAGGATAGTGGGTGGGGAGTGAGGGAGGAGGGTGGGATGGGAACTGGGTGGAAGGAAGTTATGGGGGGGAAAAAGAGGAACAAATGTAATAATCTGAACAATAAAGATTTAATTAATAAAAAAATAAAAATTTACTTATTTATTTATTTATTTATTTATTTAGCTGCCCTGATTTTGGGTGTTTTCTGCTACCTTGTCTTCCAAATTACAAATTTGATTCTTTGCTTTATCCTACTTGCTATTTATTTCTTTAATGTATTTTTCATTTCAGATATTGTATTCTTTACTTATGACAGTTCTTATGGTTTCTATGTCCTTTTTCATGCTGTTGATTCTCACTAAGTTTCTTGAGTATCCTTACAACTATTGTTTTGGATGCTATATCTGGTAGATTCCATTTTATTTAGTTCTTTTTCTAGAGATTTATCCTGTTCTTTTATTTGGGACATGCTTTTTAATCTCTCTGTTTTGGCTGCTTCTCTGTGTTTGTGGGTATTAGGTAGATTTGCTATGTCTGCCAGTCTTGGTAGGGTGGCCTTATGTAGATGTCCTGTAGGTCTCAGTGGTACAGTCTCTCTGATCACCTGAGCTGGGTCTTTCAGGAATCTTGTGTGGTTTATATGAGTCCTCCTGTTGTAGTTGAGTCTTGATTGCAGCTGGGCTGTCTGTTCATGGGGTTAACCCTCAGGCTTGCTCACTCTGAGGATTGACCCTGACCACAGTATACAAATTGTGTGGGTGCTGACCACACAAAGCAGAATTTGCCTCAGCAAGATCTGGTACATGTCGAGATCTCCCTTTGGTTGTGGCTCTTGTGGAGCTAATGGCATCCTCCTCTGATATTGTCTGAAACTTGCCACTTGGTGTATTTGCTTTGGGACCTCTTGGGAGGGACTGTAGTGCTGGTCAATGTCAAATGCTACATGTGACTGGTCCTGGACAACCTGTTTGGAGCTACCGAATGAAACACACTTTGTGGCAGCCTCTGGTGGGCCTGGATGTGTGTGGGAAGTACCAAGCTATGCACCAAGGTTGGCTTCTACCATCATGGAACCCAGGGGCAGGTTAACAAAAGGCCAAAGGCACCCTGAGACCCACCTTTGCCTGCCTCTGATTTCAAGCTGCCTCTTAGGCTCAGTCACTGAAAGAGCTTTTGGCAGAACGTAAGTTGTGTAAGGTAGGTTCTCAGTGAGTCACCAGGTAGGTGCGAATGGTGCTCACCAAACTGATACAGACTCAAACTTGGCACCAGTACTGGGACTGAGGCCACTCAACAAAATTTCCAGCATATACCAAGCCTAGCTGTCACCTACTGGTGCCCACAGACCTTTGTGCTTGAGCAGGGCCTCAGGGAGTTTTCAAAGGAAGGCCAGCAGGTTTATCAGTCCCAAACAGATCAAAATTTGGCCAGGAGAAGAGAAGTCTCTACATCAGTCAAACTAGTGAGGAAAAAATGACCCTCATCCTAGAACCACACAACTCAGTCTGTCCTGGATTCTGCTTGGACCTCCAGGAGAGCCTGAGCTTGGCAGGGAGGGCCTCAGGAATTGGAAGTATGGGACTAGTGGATTTCCTATGGGGGTGGCATTGGTCAGCCATGCGGGGAAGGTAAGATAATGACCACAGAAGAGCCACACAACTCATTCTCAGACACCTGCTGAGTCTGCCCAGAACACTGCATCTTGGGCCCAGGAAGCTGACTGCTCTACAGGATGTGAGCTCCACAGGATGGGAGAACAGGGAGTTGGGAGGTTGGGGCTATTGCATTCCCCTAGGCCAGTGTTTGGCAAACTGTGACTCGCGAGCCACATGCGGTTATTTGGCCCCTTGAATGTGGCTCTTCCACAAAATATCAACTTCTGCACATGGGCCACTAAGTTTCAATTGCGTTGTACGTGCACGCCCACATGTGGTATTTTGCCTAGGCTGATGGCATATAGAGGGAGGTGCTTAAATCAAGAAAGATTGTGTCTGTGGGTAATGTGAGAGAGGGAATCAGCACAGGGACCCTGGAGGCTGTCCTTTCAGCTCTCTCCCCAGAGCCACATGACCCAGTCTCTCCTCACACAACTCTAGTCTGCTTTGAGCTCTCTTCCCTGGACTGGAGTTTATGGTAAGTGGCTTCAAATGAGATTTTGTGTATTGGCCCTTTAAGAGGGCATGTGGGTTTCTAGGCATGCCCTGTTTCTTCCTGGTGTACAGAGTCCCCACTAATTTTCACAGTCAGATGTTATATGGTCTCCTCTCTCTGGGTTTGAGCCCCGTGTGAGGTAGAGACTCTGTGCTCTTTAGGGGGGATCTTAGCAGCTGAAATATCCCTCTGGATCCTTGGTCATTGCTCATTGGTGTGGGGCTAGAGACTGTTTTGTGTCATTGCCCATCCTACCAGTCTCAATGTGACTTCTTCTGTAAGTCCTTAGTTATCAGTCTTCTGTTAAGCTTGTCTTCAGTTGGTTATTCAGGTGGATTGTTCTACATTTTAGTTGTAATTCCATTTTCAGGCCTTGGAAGAGTGAGTGTAACTTCCACTTATGACCTTTTGGATCCTCACAATAGGAAATCTTATCCACTATTGATGGAGGCATAATGTAATCATTTTGGGGGAGAGATGGCATAACTTACTAAAGCAGAAGTTGTGACTACCTAGTCACCTGGCAATTTGTCTCCTGGGTATAAACCTTATAGAATGGCTTGCTCTTAATTTTCCAGTTATAGTTTTCTAATCCTATATAATAAAAGCCTAATATGAGAAGTGTCCAGTCATCCAGTTGGCCATTCAACCAATCAAAGTGTAATATGCTAATGATATGCTAAGGCCACCCAACCGTTCACTATGATGTGCACTGACCACCAGAGGGCAGACAGTCGACCCGTAGGTTAGCTTGCTGCTGGGTTCCAGCCAATCGGGACTGAGTGAGACAGGCCAGACATGCCCTGGAGCCCTCCCGTGGTCCCTCTCCGACTGGCCAACCTCCCACATCCCTCCCCAGCCCTAATCATGCAGTGGTGGGGTCCTTTGGCCTGGCCTGCGCCCTCTTACAATCCAGGCTGAGTGACTCCCCCCACCCCCCAAGTGCATGAATTTCGTGCACCAGGGCCTCTAGTTAATAACATAAAATATTTAAAAACCTAGTGTGTGTATGTATGCATGTATATATGTAGGTTGGTCATCTGTCTATGCCTGTTTATTTAGCTATCTATATCTAGTCAGCCAAATGGTAAAGCCAAATGTTTTAAAAAAATCTATATTTTTGTTAATTCTAGTAATCTATCTTTTCTCAGGAAAGCTTTTTGATTTTATCTAAGTTTTCTCATTTATTACCAGATAATTGAAAAAAATATTACCTTACAATTGCTTTATTGTCTTTTGTGTTTGGAATATATTTTCCTTTCTCATTTTCAATTTGGGGATTTCCCCGCCTCCTCATTTTGTTATTGATTAATTGATTTATTCAATAAATATATTGAGTGCTTAGTATTGTAATAAGAATTGTGTGAAATTTATTGTCTAGTGAGGGAAAATTGATAATAAATAGGTAAACATAAGTAATATAATTTTGTGTCCTGATAAGTATTAATAACAAAACCTACACAGTTTAAGAGCATAGACAGTTATCCAGAGGGGAACATTTTTTTCTTTCTTATTAAGGTATAATTAACATATAACATTACCTTAGTTTCGAGTGTACAACACAATGATTTGATATTGAATATATTGTAAAATGACCACCACAACAAGTCCAGTTAACAGCTGTGACCATATGTAGTTACAAAAGTTTTTTTTTCTGTGATGAGAATTTTTCACTCTCTTAGGAACTTTCAAATATACATTATAGTGTTATTAACTGTTGTCATCGTGCTGTATATTACATTCCCAGGACTTAGTTATTTTATAACTGGAAGTTTGTACTTTTTTGTTGTTGTTGTTTGTTAATCTTCACCCGAGGATATTTTTCCATTGATTTCTAGAGAAAGGAGGCACAGAGAGAGAATCATCAATGTGAGAGAGACAGATGGATTGGTTCCCTGGAGCATGCGCCCTGACTGGGGCCAGGATTTAGCCTGCAACTGAGTTACGTGCCCCTGTCCGGAATCAAACCCAGGACTCTCCAGTCCTTGGCAAATGCTCTATCCATTGAGCCAAAATGGCTAGGGATGGAAGTTTGTACCTTTATCCATTTCCCCAATCCCCATCTCCCTGCCTGTGGCAATCACCTATCTGTTCTGTGTATCTTTGAGCTTCACTTTTTTTTAAAAAAGAATTCCACATATAAGTGTCTTTCTCTGACTAATTTCACTTAGCATATCGCCCTCAAGGAATGCAAATGACAAAATTTTATTCTTGTTTATAGCTGAATAATATTACATCTCTCTCTATTCCACACCTTTATCCATTCATCCATCAGTGAACACTTAGATTGTTTCGATTTCTCGGCTATTGTGATAATGCTCCAATAACATTTTCTCAAGTTAGTGCTTTCATTTTTTTGGATAAATACCCAGAAGTGGAAATGCTGGGCATATGGTTGTTCCATTTTTAATGTTTTGAGGAACCTCTATTCCGTTTTCCAGTGGCTGCACCCATTTGCATTCCTACCAAACAGTGCACACGTGTTTCCAAACAGTGCACACGTGTTTCCTTTTTTCCACATCCTTGTTGTTTGTTGTCTTTTTGAAAATGGCCAATCTAACAGGTGAGAGGCAATATCTCGTTGTGGTTTTGATTTGCATTTCCTTGATGACTAGTGAGGTTGACCGTCTTTTCATGTACATGTTGGCCACCTGTATGTCTTCTTTGGAAAAATGTCTTTTCCGATCCTCTGCCCAGTTTTTACTCAGAATTTTTGTTTGTTTTCTTATTGAGTTGTATTGAGTTCTTTATGTATTTTCTCTCCTTCAGTAGGTTGTCTTTTCGTTCGGTTGATGGTCCCCTTTGCCGTGCAGGAAGGGAAGCTCTTTTTGATGAGGAGTGCATCAATAAGGTGTCCCATTCTATTTATAGCAGGTTTTGCTTGATATTTATGAGATATTATTTGACACATAAAGGATTAGGATAGTCAAAATGTTTTCTGGATTATATATTTCATTATTATAATGTGGTTTTAATGTAATTTTAATGCTGTTTTAAACTTCAAATTCAACTAATTTTGTGATATTAATGTGGAAGCCCTTTCTTTGCTTTTATGTTTGTTCTGTCTCTCATTCAACCTTCCCGAGATGCTTCGCTGAGTATGTCCTCATTTGTAGTAGCATGTAGTAATTTTTACTCCAATCGAATGCATGTCATTTATATACACTATCATTACAGATACACTTGCTTTTACTTCCATCCTCTCATTCTCTGTTCTGTGTTTCTTTGAATGGTTGTTTGTGTTTTCTGTAATTTGTTAAATGTTCTATGTTTTATTTTTCTTCTCCTGGTAATCAGAAAAGCTCACAATCTCTTTTTTGTTCAATGTGAAGCAGCATTTAGGACTAAAGGGCTACAGTGTATGTGGGAGGGGCTGCAGAGCCTCCTGCTCAGAGGCTAGTGCTTCACAGGTTGGTCAGAGAGGATGGGCACCAGGTTGCAGGGTGGCCTGCACTGAGGCTGCAGGGGACACACCACTCAGCCAATCTAGCCCCATTCAGATTGATCTCCCCACTCAGGAAAGGTGGTTCCATGTGGTTCCCATTGAAATGTCCAGAGCACAAGAGCCTTTCAAAGAGGTTTCAGTGGCTGGTGCTTCCCTGGTGAGGGAAGTCTCAGACTAATGAGACAGCTGTGCTCACCGAGCCGCCTGGCTCCATTGCTCCAGCCTTGGCTACTGAGACGTGGTATGAGAACAGGCCAAAAGCTCCCGATCTTTGAGGGATCTGCCCTTCTGGGAACTGAACCCCAGTGGCTGCCAAAGGGTGGAGGTGCCAGAGGCTGCTTCCAGGGGACAATGCTGAGGGAAGCAAATAAAAAAAGAATGAATGATGAAATAAAAAGAAAGAATGGAAGAAACAGAGATGAGGAAACAGAGGTGTCATGAGGGTAGCTAATGGTGGAGCCAAGAATCCAACTCTGGCAGTTGGATTCATGCCTCTCAGCTCTGCTGCCTATAAATGGATGAATGAATAGAGAGAGTGGGGGTATGGAATAAGATGTATAACATAAGTAACTTATTTACTGAAGATATAATATAAGGTAATTATGATCAGAATAGTCTGTGGTGGACCCATCTATGCTGTTATAAGTCAGGACAATAGCTACTCTTGGCAATGCTGGGCCTGGGAGGTAACACAGGAGGCTTCTGTGGTATTTGTCATTCCATGGTTTGATCTGGGTGCTGGTTACCCTGGCCTGAGACATGGGGAAGCCAAGACTATTTAAATCTGAGGTCTTACTGACAGGCATGGTATCTTTGGGCAGCCGAGACTGATACAATTAGTAGAACAATAGAATGTGTCATTGAGTTAATGGATGCAGTGTGCCTGAAATGATAGCACAATAAAAGCCCAGCCGTAGGTCTATGGCCATGGATGAGGGAATCTGTTAGAACTTTCCAAGCTTCATGGGGCTAGAACACTCTAATGCTGAAGCAAGGCAGGTTGTTGCTTCGGTTCTCTGAGGCACAGCTGCCAAGAGCCAGGCTGCCTTGGCCAGCTGGCTTTGTGCACATGGGGATCAGAGAACTCCATGCACAACAACTTCTGGACAAAGATGCCTTGGCTTCAGTCTTTGGTTCAAACAAAAAGCATTTTTGTAAGCCTCTGTCTTCTTGACGAACTTTGAGTAAGTTCAGCTCAAACTCTGTTGCCTTTGGCTCTGGCCAAATTCTGCTGCTTGGAGATTTGTTTTGTTTCTTTTTGATGCTCTACAAGTCAACAATTGCAAAATATACCAAGAAGTGAGCATGTTGTGAAGACAATGAGAAACAGACCCCTGCCTGCCAAATAAGGAAGTGAAAAGACAAAACCTTCCAGTTACATAAGCAGCCAAGTGCAGGGTGCGCCACTCCAAGAGAGAATACACTCGGCCTGGCGCTGGAATTCCTCCTGAGCCAGTGCCGCTGTTTATATCTGGGTTCAATAAAGATAATTCACTCCATCTAGTGTAATCTTTAATCATATTATGGCTTCTTTCCTAAGATCTTTCACCTACTTTTAGATGCAACTCTGTGCATTTAGAGATGGGCCGGAGGAAATAATGAAAAGTTGGCCATTTTGGGTTCCATGTTTCAAAAGCCGCCTGCATCTCGGCGTTGCAAGGCAGGCTTCTGAAATCCTTTCTTGTCCTAAAAAACTTGTGCAACTGCATGAACAAAAGGAGACACAAAGCACCACCTCACACAGAACCTGCTCCACCAGGCGGACAGATGTTGGCATTCCTGTGACTTGAAAGTGTTACCAATCTGTAAGGCTGATTCGTGTCCACAAAGAGGAGGGCGTTCTTTAGTTTGCCACTCAGTCTCATAGTCATCAATGAAAAATTTGAATACAATTGCCTTTGACACTACAAGAAAGGGCAGAAATATGTATTTCAGACTTCTTGAAATCTGGCCGATAGTTATGGTGGAGCAAGTGAGAATACCAAGAAATAATTTATCTTCATAAGAGTGGATGACACACTTTTATGTTAATACTAAACTCCCAAAACAAAATCAATCCCCTAAGCCTGGTGGGGTGGAAATGGCAGAATCTCCTTATAATATTCTTTTAAAAATATTTTTATTGATTTCAGAGAGGAAGGGAGAGGGAGAGAGAGAGAGAAACATCAATGATGAGAGAGAATCACGGATCTGCTGCCTCCTGCAGGCCTCACACTGGGGATTGAGCCCACAACCCGGGCATGTGCCCTGACTGGGAATCGAACTGTGACCTCCTGGTTCATAGGTCGATACTCAACTACTGAGCTGGCCAGGCCTTATAATATTTTAACTGTTTTAAATTATACACTGGGGTGTAGGGGAGGCCAGGGGATTGTCAAGGGCAGGGGAAAAAAGGAGACATATGTAATACCCTTTGTAATACTTTAAGCAATAAAAAAAATAAATTATATACTGTATATGTAAATTATATGTATAAATTATATATCCATATGTATATGTGTTAGCTCATTTTTTCATCCTCTTTTTTCTTTTTATTTCTATTTCCCAGTTCTAATAGAATGCTTATGAAATTGTTGCTTTATAATTTATATAGTCATTTATTTATTTGACCAAGATTTATTGAGTGCCTACTCTGTATTGGACACTGTTTTGAAGGATTTCATAGTGAACAGAAGGGACAAAAATTCCTGTCCTCCCAACCTTATATTTGAAAAGGATAAGAAAAGCACTCTCCAACTCCACTCTTTCCCCAACCTCTCCCCCCAAAAAAGGAAGAAAAAGATGAAAGAAGAACAGGAAAAATAATAGGGCTGGGAAGAAATTGTGTGAGTATATGTATTTGATGGGTGGGGAGACTGTGGGGAGGTGTTAGAATTATCTGAAGCAGTCCAGGAGGGCCTTCATGGAGAAGGTCCCACTTGTATGAGGTTATCAAGGAGTTGTAGGTTTATGGGGAAAAGCATTCTAGCTGTAAGAAGCTACAAGTGCAGCCGAAAGTGGTTTGGCTCAGTGGATAGAGCGTCGGCCTGCGGACTGAAAGGTCCCAGGTTCGATTCCGGTCAAGGGCATGTACCTGGGTTGCGGGCACATCCCTGGTGGGGGATGATGTGCAGGAGGCAACTGATTGATGGTTCTCTTTCATCAATGTTTCTGACTCTCTATCTCTCTCCTTTCCTCTCTGTAAAAAATCAATAATACATATATATATATATATATATATATATATATATATATATATATATATGCTACAAGTGCAAAGAACCTTTGGTGGAACATGCCCCAAATTTAGAGACCAGTGCAGAGGTCCATGTGCTAGAGCAGAAGGAGCAAGGGATGGGGGAGGAAATGGGAGATGAGATCAGAGAAGAAATGGGACCAGATTGGGTCCTTTGACATCACTGGCTTTTATTTGGAATGAAATGGAGAGCCATGGGATGATATTGAGCTGAGGAGTGATTTGATCTAACATCAGTTTTAATAGGACCACTTTGACTGATACCCTGAAAATACATTAAAAAAAGCCCTAGCTGCTTTTGCTCAGTGGTTAGAGCATCAGCCCGTGGGCTGAAGGGTTGCATATTTGATTCCGGAAAGGGCAGGTACCTAGGTTGCTGGCTTGCATTCCTGGCCCTCGTTGGGGTGTATGCAGGAGTCAACCAATCGATGTGTCTTTCTCACATCAATGTTTTTCTCTCTCTGCCTCTCCCCTCCCTTTCACTATTTCTAAAAAAGAGGATTAACAAAATCAATCAATCAATCAATCAATCAATCAATCAAAGTAAAAAAGAGGCTAGAGTGGAAGCAGACAGACCAGTAAGGGGCTATTGTGATGGTCTAGAAAAGAAATGATGGGAGCTTGGTCCTGAGGGTATGGTAAGAAGACATGGTAGGATTCTGGATATATTTTGACATAAAGCCAATAGGTTTTCTGAGGTATCAGATGTGGTATGAGAGAAAGGGGATTCAAGGATGGCTCCAAGACTTTTGATCTAAGCAACTGGAAAAATGGAGTTACCATTCCTGGAAATGGGGAGCCTATGTGAGAAACTGATTATGTAGGCAGGGTTCTGATTATGTATTGGATTCTGGGATATGCTAAGCTTTACATTTACTGGATAGTGCCAAATTTCTCTTCTAAGTTTCAGTTCCACCAGCAGGATATGAGCATCCTCATTACTTACTCTCCAAGGATTGCTAGACTAATGGGTATGACGAAATATTGTGTAGCTGTTACAAGTTGTATTTCCCTGATTTTCAGTAAGTTGGAAGTCAAAGGACTATACATTTATAGACCTTTTGGATTTACTCTTTTTTGAACTGCCTATTCATATTCTTTGTCCACATTTCCTGTTGAATTATTTGTCTTTTTCTTATTTGTTGGAGCTCTTCATATACTCTGTATACTGCTTGCTATGCTTGTTGCAAATGCCTCCTCTCAGTTTGGGCTGATTTTAGATGCTAGTCATGTTAATCTTGTAGAGATTTGTAAGCTTTCATGTAGTCAAATGACTTTATCTTTTATCTTTATCTTTATCTAAATTCATGATTTTTGCACCTAGTTTAAAAAATTCTCACTTTTTCTGTCATAAAGATATGTGCATATATTTTCATCCAGAAGTTTTCAGTTTTGTTCTTAACATTTACTTTAATTAATTCATTTAAAAAACATTTCAATGTCCCAGGTGCTATTCTAAGTGCTTTACTAAAGTCACCTCATTTAATCTTCATGACAACCCTAGGAGCTATGTACTATTTTAATTCCCATTTACTAGATGAGAAAGCTGGGGATGGGGCAGTTAAACAACCTTCTATAGAGCGCAATTCTAGTAAATGGTAGAGTCTTTAAGTTTATTTTATTTCAGGGAAAACCGAGACCTACAGATTACGTGTTTATAGCTATGACTATGGTGCCCAGGCCAGCTTTTCAGTTCTTTTTACATGTCTTTCAAATAAAAGCTCACAAAATTTCTCCATAATGGTTTTGCATCTCTTCTGTTGGATTTCCCACCAGATTTCATATAGGCTCTTGCTATTGTCAATGCAATCCTCTTTATTAAAATATGTTTTTTAGTTGGTTGTCCACTGTGAATATTTATTTTTTTTGCATATTTGTCTTATGTATGACAACTTTTCTCTTATTGGTCCTTATACTTTGGGGGAGTTGCTCTTGCATTATACCATTATCTCTTCTTCCATGGGCTCTTTGCACTTGTTGTTCCCTTTGCTACCACACCTGGCTCACAAACCCCTTACCTTCCCTTGGTTCTAAGATCAACATTTATTTGCTAAGAAATATTTCCCAACCTTCCTGATATGTTCACTTTTATTCGCATTGAAGAGTATATCATAGAGCAAGCATGTCAAACTTGCAGCTTGTGGGCCACATGTGGCCCACAACGAATATTTTTGCGGCCCAGCCAATATAACGGTATGTAAGAAACGTTTTAATAAAAATTTCATTACTTAATTTTTATGATATCCTGTTATACATAATTATTAATAACAAACTACAATGTTCGTTAATGACTGATCACTATAATCATGTTGCATTTATTTCCCTTATGCACCTTACGCGCAGGTGCACCATTTCTCTCCACTAATACTAGCAGCGAATATTTTAGCAGCCGATTGCCATGTCATTAGTCTTGTATTGACTTGTTTGGTGTGCGCTACAGGAAATATTTCACTTTGGATAACAAGAAAAATAGGTTTATTTGTATTACACTTATTAATTTGTGCAGTTATTCAGTGTCTGGTAAGTTAATGTTCAAGAAAAAATATTAATTTTTATTAAAATGTTCTATTATTTTATGTTAATGATTACTCATTTATTTCAGCCCTTTGTATTCAGCATGTCTCTATCAAAATAAACCTACATTTCTATGAGAATTGAAGCTTTTGTTTTTTTTGCAGCCCACATAAACTTAACCTTGTTTATTTGGCCCGTGTTAGCCTTTGAGTTTGACATGCTTGTCATAGAGGCTTGAAGAAAGTGATGTGTTAGTATAAATGAGACAAATAAATCAGCCCTAACCTAAACAAGACACAGCTAGAACAAAACAAAACTTAATAATGTGGCTTCTTCAAACAACAGAGCAGTAAGTGGCAATGATTTCAGGAAATATTTCATAAATGAATTTAAGAAATGGTAGTTGGTAAGCCACAACAAAATGAAGCAGTTGCCTTTGACCATAAGACTGGGTTATAGTAAACAAATCAGTTTATTCATTGAAGATTGGGTTTTAAGATATCAACAAGGACTCTTGATGTTTCTATGCACTGCTTCATCTGTCTAATTCACCTTCATGGTTACCAGTGCCAACACCTAGCCCACATTTCGCCTGGTTGACACTTGTTAAGTGATAAACTAGAACAGTGGTTCTCAACCTTGGCTGCACATTAGAATCACCTGGGAACCTTTTAAAATCCTGATTTCTGGGCCTCATCCTCCAGAAATTCTGTTTCTTTGTTACTAATGTTGTGGCCACACCCCATAAGAAAGAAACAGAATTTCCAGAGGATGAGGCCCAGAAATCAGGATTTTAGAAAGATTCCCAGGTGATTCTAATGTGCAGCCAAGGTTGAGAACCACTGAACTAGAAGATAGGTTTATGTGCACCTAAATGAGTGAACTTATCCAAGAACTGATATCATGCGGGAGGAAAATTCTCAGAGGTGTTTTAGGTAGACGGTTGATGGCTTGCTGCCCTAATGTGAGGTTGATAAAAAATTGACAGAAACAAGAACTACCTTAGATCACAGTCTAGGACTGAGAAAGGATGGCTGTGGCTGTTGGCATGTGGAAGAGATTAACTGCATCTTATCTAAACAGAGGCCACCATGTAGAAGGAACAACCACTCATTTATTAGACCAGACATACTGTGACTAAGTTGCCTTGTAAAGCTGTGCATTCATGGTGGAGGGGCGATCAGGAGGAGGCCCAACAGAGCATCACTGGGTAGATAAGGTAGGTGATATCTACTGTCCCTTTCAGCCATCAAGTTCCATTCATTAGGAGATCATGCCAAAGAAACCCACATGAAAATAAGTCTTGCCCCACATCCAGCCTTGTTTTCACAGGCACATAAACTGCTGTAGCACTTGTTGTCTGCTAGGTAATAAATACTCCCGGTGAACACATTTTTACTCAGTGTGCACTAAGCACATTTGTTCATACAATGGGGCCAGCAGCAAGGAGACCTGGCTGCCGGGACCTGTGATCCGGGTGCATTGATCCTCAGTTTCCATGCATATAAGAAATGAATAATAATGGCACCTGTCGGGTTATTGAGAGGATACAGTGAGGTTACGGACACAAAACCTATGGTGGTAACAATTACCATGGCCATGAGATGCCAGGAATATTCTCATTGGCTTTTTTTATCTAATAGTTAATGATTTGTACAAATTTTCAGAACTCCCAACAGCTACAGAGATATAAAAATGATCAAATAAGGTATTTTCAAAGACAAGATAGATGTCTCTTAAGTAGCTTGTGTGGCTAAAAGGGGAAGAGGCCCAATGATTCTAAAACATTATCGCACATATAAATATTAAATAGCTATGAACATGGAAATGCTGATGTTTCAGTGGCCTGTGAGTAATTCATGGTCCTGAAATTCATGACTATTCCGACTGTCCCTTGGGCTTTAGAATAGTCCTCGATAGGAGCGACGAACATCCCCAGACCCCTAAGGTGTCCACACAGCCTCATCCTCACCCTGAGCAGACACCGATGCATTTGCACCATTGCAGGCTTTGCATGTGGCGAGGTGGAAAATGTTACAACTGTTACCAAGTGAGAGGAAGGGCGGCAATACCTACTCTTCTATTCACAGCCATCTTCACACACACTGCAGGTCCTCGCGGAGATTACCAGAGCATTAGTCTCTCCGCAGGCTAATTTCCATGTTCAGGTGCTCATTATTTGAGCTATTCTTCTGTTTCCAGAACTGGAAATGATAAAGTAGAGGCTTAATTTAATTCACAGGCAAACATTTATGGAGGGTATGTCATACTCTAGGTTCTGTGCTGAGCTTGGATATAAATACAAGACTTCTACCCATCAGAATTTAGTGAACGGGCACGTACACACACACACACACACACACACACACACACACACACAGTGTGAGAATAAGGCAGTTCAATAAGGCTAAGTCAGTGTGATAGTTGTTGAGGCCCTAGACCCGTGGTTGGCAAACTGTGGCTCCTGAGCCACATGCGGCTTTTTGGCCCCTTGAGTGTGGCTCTTTCTAAGCTTTAGGAGTACCCTAATTAAGTTAATAACAATGTACCTACCTATATAGTTTAAGTTTAAAAAATCTGGCTCTCAAAAGAAATTTCAGTCGTTGTACTGTTGATATTTGGCTCTGTTGACTAATGAGTTTGCCGACCAATGCCCTAGACTAAAGGTAGTGGAGCTGGAGGGATGGCCAATAATGATTACAAGTTATAATTATACCATGGGCATAATCACACTCAATAAGAGACCAAAAGTCACCTGCACAGGTGTAAAAGCAAACCATGGGCATTGTGGGTATGAGTGAGAATTGTTCAGACAAGGAGCTGGTAATGGTCTCGGACTAGGAAGTAGTGTTAAGTACAAAATGATGAACAGTTTCACAACTGCTGCCAGCCTGCTCTTGGCCTTCAATCTAAGCATTATTCTTGGTGGGCCAAGCTTTTATTCCTCAGATCCACCCTGAGCTCATTCTCACTCATCTCAGTTCCTGGACTCAAGATGAGTCAATACAAATGATCGCAGCTATTTAACCATTATGATTGCACATGGGGCTGTGATGAGAAAAGGCACAGCAGCCAAGGGGAGAGATGCCAGAGCTCTATGTAACTAGGGAAAGGAAGTTTATCTGAAAGTTGTTTTCTTCCAGAGCAGAAAATAACTTTAGAAGATAAAGAGCTCAGAGGAGAACATGGCCTCCCTCAAGTTGACGAAGGGAGAATCAGAAAGAGAATTCTCACGTGCAGGTAGAGGTGCCTACGAGTGGCTGTAAGTAACAAGGACCATGTGTGGGGAAGTTGGCATTGGCCATGTCTACTCAGAATGACCACCCTGCAGGCCACGGTGACAAGGAGGTACACGTGGTCTTATCCCTCTCCCCAGCTGCCAGCACAGGCCCAGGAACAGAATGAAAGACCAGTGAAAGGAAATGCTTGGAGGGATGCAGCCTGCCACTCTGACTCTCAGCTGATGGGTAGTGGTTGGGGGACAGGATGCCCCACTCTAATCTCATGCCTCCCCCACTGTTGGCATTTATTCCTCTATCCAAATCCCAGTGTAAAATTTCCATCTTCCTTGAACCAGTGATTAGTTCCACTCAGTCCCTTGACCTCCTTGCTGAATGCCTTAAGGCACCTCTCACTTTTCTGACAGCCCCATCCCCAAGTTCTCCACAGTGGCTGGGTCAAGATTTGAACTCATGTCTGTCTTTCCTTTGGGCCATCACCTTTCTGGAGTGAAGAATCAAGATGCATTTGAGCCACAGTCATCCCAGCTTTGGTAGAAAATGTGGTTTCACACACCCTGACCATGGACCCACCTTCTCCTCTTCTTGGAGCTCAAAGGTTTCTCCTGAATATTTCAGCTAAATGCTAAGGAAATGGGACCACGGATTATGTGAAAGAATCTGTGGGCATTTTCTCTTGTTAGAACTCCAATTTGGGGCTCAGCTTTTCTATTAAAATTTTTTTAATTGATTTCAGAGAAGAAGGAGAGGGAAGGAGAGACAGAAACATCAATGATGAGAGAGAATCATTGATTGGCTGCCTCCTGCATGGCCCACACTCAAGTCTGCAACCTGGGCATGTGCCCTGACTGGGAACCAACCGTGACCTCCTGGTTCATAGGTCGATGCTCAACCACCGAGCCACACTTTTTTTGTTTGTTTGTTCTTTTTTACTTGTTTTCTTAGCTTTTCTATTTTTGATGATTGCACCTCCCAGTTACCTCTCCTGTCATAACCTGCAATGTAGGCAGTGACTAAAAGAGGAGCTGCTTTATAACACACTCCACTTCCCTTTTTAAAAAACCCTCCTTGGCATTCTCTGCACAGCCCTTCCTTGAAATAATTTTTTATTTTATTTTAGTGGCTGTAAGTCTTTGTTTTAGGTTTGTATTCGTCTTACCACTTGTCTTCAAAGGAGAATTGGCAGGCAGGACCCTGCAGTTATTTCCTGGTGGAGTAGCCACAATTCAGAAGATATCCTTGTTCTTTATTTTTTCAAACTTAATAGCAGACCTTTTAAAAATATTAAATGGGAAAATTTAGGTCAATTTCAAAGTTTATCTTTTTAAATGTCAATTATTTTATTTTTCAATTGCAGTTTACATTTCATACTGTTTTGTGTTAGTTTCATGTGCACATCATAATAGTTAGAGAATCATATACTTTGCAAAGGGTTTCCCCATTATTTGCGGTACCCACCTGGCACCATACATAGTCATTACAATATTATTGACTATATTTCCTAAGCTGTACTTGATATCCCTGTGACTATTTTGTAACTATCAAATTATATTTCTTAATTTCTTCACCCTTTTTATCCAGTTCCCACCATCCCTCCCCTCTGGCAACCATCAGTCAGTTCTCTGCATCTGAGTCTGTTTCTATTTCATTTGTTCTTTAATTTTGTTATTTAGATTCCACACATAAGTGAAATAAAGGGGCATTTATCTTTTTCTGACTGACTTATTTACTTAGCATATGACCCTCTCGGTCCGTCCATGCTGTTGCCAATGGTAAGATTTCATTTTTTATGGCAGAGTAATGTTCTATTATATATATGCACCACGGCTCTTTTATCCACTCATCTGCTATTGAAATTTTAAAAAAGTTCCCACCCCAGGATATGTTTTTCTTGATTTTAGAAAGAGAGGAAGGGGGAGAGAGAGAAAGTTAGAGGAAGAGAGAGAGAGAGAGAGAGTGAGGGTGAGAGAGAGAGAGAGACATTGATGGGTTGCCTCCCTGTACACTCCCTGACTGGGGATCAAACCCACAACCAAATTATGTGCCCTGACTGAGAATCCAGTCTGCAACCTTTTGATATACAAGGTGATGCTCCAATCAACTCACCCACCTGACCAGGGCTATCCACTCTTCTACTAATGGGCACTTTGGTTATTCCTTATCTTGGCTACTGTAAACAACACTGCAATGAACATGGGATGCATATATTCTTTCAAATGAGTGTTTTGGGTTTCTTTGGATATATTCCCAGAAGTTTAACTGCTGGGTCATAAGGCAGTTCCATTTTAACATTTTTGAGGAATCTCCATTCTGTTTTCTATAGTGGCTGTACTAATGGGCATTTGTACCATTAGCGCACAAGGGTTTTCTTTTCTCCACATCCTCACCAACGCTTGTTGTTTGCTGATTTGTTGATTTATTGATGATAGCCATTCTGACAGGACTGAGGTGATATCTCACTGTGGTTTTAATTTGTATCACTCTGATGATTAGTGACATTAAGCATCTTTTCATGTCTATTGACCATCTGTATGTCCTGTTTGAGAAGTGTCTATTCAGGTTCTTTGTCTATTTCTTAATTGAATTGTTAGTTACTTTGGTATTGAATTTTGTAAGTTCTTTATAAATGTTGGACATTAACCCCTTATCAGATGTATTGACAACTATGCTCTCCCATTTAGTGGGTTGTCTTTTTATTTTGTTGATGGTTTCCTTTGATGTGCAAAACCTTTTTGGTTTGGTGTAGTCACATTTGTTTATTTTTTCTTAGGTTTCCTTTGTCCAAGGAGATATACAAAAAAATATATTGCTAGAGATATCTCAGAGAGTTTACTGCCTATGTTTTTGTAGGAGTTTTCTGATTTTGAGTCTTAAATTTAAGTCTTTAATCTATTTTGAGTTTATTCTTGTGTGTGATATAAGAAGGTGGTTTATTTTCTTGCATGTATCTGTCCTATTTTCCCAGCACCCTGTATTGAATAACGTGCCTTTACTCCATTGTATATTCCTGCATCCTTTTTCAAGTACTAATTGACCATATAGGCATGGGTTACTTCTGGGCTTTCTATTCTGTTCCATTGATATATGGGTCTTGTTTTTAGTGCCAGTGCCATCCTGTTTTGATCACTATGCTCACTTAGTATAGTTTGATGTCAGGTTTGATTTCCCCCCACCCCATAGGATGTAAGCTCAGCCAGCTAAGTAAATGGAAGAGTGGGTGCATTTATGGATCAATAGGCACTTCTCTTATGCTGTTATACAACTAAATCTAAATGACTATCTCTTCATGTCTATGTCTTGTTAGAATGTGAGGGAGAGAGACCATATCCAGGTTAACAGAGAAGAATCATTTCAGCCAATGATACCAAGAAAATAAGGTGGGAAATGGGGCGAGGGGAAAGGGGGTGGTGAAAAGGGAGCTGCATTTCAGAGTGATTAGGGAAATTCTCTCAGAGGACAGGAGAGATAAGCTGATACTGAAGGATGACAAGGGTCAAGCCAGGTACAGACCTGGGGCAGAACCTCCTGGGTAGAGAGAACTGACAAAGCAAAAACCCTGAAGTACGATGGTCTTTGGGTGTTCAAAGATCAAGAGGAAGGCAGCGTGGCTGGACCTCAGTGGCTGGGGTGAATGATGTGAGTGGCCAGGGAGGGGCTGCCTGAAACCTGGAGCCCTTGCTCCTCACAGAGCCTGTGGTGAGTTGGGTCTTGAGGGATTCAAAACTTCATTTGAGTCAAATGGATTTGCAATGATGTGAGGATCATGAGAGGCTCAGGTTGGAGGCAAGGAGAGGTAATAGAGGTGATTTTACTTTTAATAGTAATACAGATTGCTAATGTTTACTTACTGCTAATCATGCTCCAGGCACAGTGCTGCATGCTGATCCCATTCAAACCTTCTAATCTCTTTATTATATTAGAAGGGTCTTCCCTGGGGAGGGGCGTTGATGGAGGCCAAACAACAAGAGGAGTCAGTTCTACAGAAAGCTGGGGGACCGTCCTCCAGGCAGAGGGGACAGCACTTGCTATCACTTGGACCTCTGCACTAGCAATGTCAATGCTTCAGTTTTCTTTTTGTCAGTGCTTACATGATACATGTTTACCCAAACAATCATATAGTCCATACAATTATCAATATTTTAACATAATTTTTATTGATCTTATAAACAAAATAATCTTGGATTCTCTCACCTCCACCCTGCCCCAATCTGTAAATTTCTTATTTGTAGTACAGAATTTAGTCCTTTTCCATTTGTAATAATGTGTGATATTTTGATCTCATTCACATCCTTTTCTGGATGTTTTTAGGTGCTATCCTTTCGTTTTCAACACTGCTTGGCCTTCCTGCTGAGTTTTCTACCAGGGAGTTACTTATTTTTTGTCCACTGTCAGCTCTGACAGGAAACAGCCTGGTTTCTGTGTTAATCCATTGGTTACCTTTGAACCCCTCTGGGGACACTAACTGAATTATCCCCCCTCGCAACTATATAAAATTGTATATAGTTAAGGTGTACAACGCGGTGTTTAAATATACACACACATTGTGAGATGTTCACCACAATCAAGATAATTTACCACACCTATCCCCTCACAGTTACCATTTTAATTCTTTTTGTGTGTGAGAACAATTAAGATCTACTCTCAGCAAATTTCTGGTATACAACACAGGGTTACTAACCACAGTCACCATGCTGTGCATTAGATTCCCAGAACTTGCCCATCTTGCATAACTGAAACCTGGCACACGTTGACCAACACGTTTTCAAGTTCTGTTTCCAGCAGTATCTGTTTCTTCCAGTGCACTGGTCCTCTTGTGTGTTTCCTTAGGCAGGTGGCTTTCCTCAAATTGGGGCAACCATTCAGCATTCACACTTAGAAAGAAAGTTCTAGATGGGCGATAATGATAGTAGTTGCACATTAGTGCCCCGGTTGTGACATTTCCCCTGCCCCACTTTCTAGCCTGGGTGCCTCACCTGGGGGTTCTGTCTTCCCTGGTGGGAGGGTGATATGCAAGGCAGCAGGTGAGCTGGGGACCCCTTCCCATTGGACTGAAGGTGAGTGCATTAAGAGATGTTAATACTATGTCAGGTAGATAGTTCTTTTCCATTTTTTCCCATATCCATGAGGGCAGGGGGATGTTCCCAGGGTAGTTCAGGTGACTCTGCTTGGCCCAGTGCCCTAATGGTACTTCCCTCATGGTACTTCCCCTTGACCCAGAGTCAAAATTCCTTGCAGTTTCTGGTTCTCTGATGGGAATCTCTTCTGTTTGATGCTTTTAAACATTTGCATTATTTTTACAGTTTTTCAATTATTTCAATGAGGTCTGAGAGGAGAAGAGATTAATATGTGACCCATTTTGACATTAGGGTCAGATATCTGTGTGTAGGTAGACTTTATTGGGGGATTCTGTTTTACACTTTTCCCCTTTCCACTTTTCTGGCCACAACAGGAGGGCTAAGGCAAAGATTCTTGAGCCAGAATTTAAACAATAAAGTTTAAAGAATGTAGCTTTAAGAGTTTGCTGGGTTTTAACTGTCACATGGGACATTTCAGGATTCTTACTCAAACAAAACTCATGAAAAGTTTTCTCCCTCTTCCACCTCCCCCCCCATCCCCCCAAAATCACCACACTGGCATAGAAGGATAAATGGTAGTGGAAAAAATAAAAGAAAAGAAAAAGTTCTCTCTTTTCTAAGCGTGGCATCAAGTCAATCCTGCTGACTCACAGTGGTGTCTCCTGTGGGCCAGTGTTTAACCAGGGATTTGGGGGGCTGGAGGAGATAGTGGGAGACAGTTGCTTATAGGCACATAAGGATAAGAGCTAATGCAGTTAAAACCCCAGTTCTGTGGAAATATAGCAAAGGGGAGAGCGAATTGGGACGTTATGAAGGTGTCAGCGTGTGTGACAAATGGCATGAGGCAAGGAAGTGCAGGCTCATTTGAGGAAAACAGAGTCTTATGTGACTGGAGCAGACAGAGGTGTTGTGGGATGTTGTTAAGCTGAGTGAGTAGATCCAGGTGTTTAAGGGCCTTGCTTGCTGAAATAGTTGGATTGACTTTAACAGGCAATGGAGAATCACACAAGCTTTTAGGAAGGCAATGGCATGATTGGAGAGGTGAATTAGGTGCCAGTGGGTGCCATGGAGAATAGACACTGGCTATTTGGGACAAATGTACAAGTGTACCTCAGGAGCAAGGGCAGTGAGGAGGCCTGTGCTGCTCCAACAAGTTGACTGACAGGAAGGATCCTATGAGTTGCCAGGGGTCTCAGAGCTGGGCCTAGGTTGACAGATGACTGTAGGGCAAGATGGGCTGTGTCATGGATGAGACAGGCCAGGATCCCAGTGAAAGGAGCCCACCTGTGCAGGTGCGATGTGTGCTGAATGAGGGGAGAGGCCAGGAGGAAGAACCTCATGGGGGAGACAGGGACACTGCTGGGAGGATGGTCAGTGTTGGGAGCATCGCAGCTCTGGTGCTGCAGTGATTCAGGGTCCAGCATAATGGCAATAGTTAAATTCTCTGTCTTGGGTCACAGATGGAATTGACCAGAAGGGTCACACTTAAAGGGAAAGAATGTGAATTGAGAAGAAGGGTCACACTTAAGGGAAAGAATATGAATTGAGTTTGGGGTATGTGGAATTTGAGGTGCCTGTGGCATACCCATGAGAACTGTTCAGTAGACAAGTGGGAGCATCCAGTTCAGCACTGGAAAAGGGGCTCTGGAGAAGCCAGGAATTGGGTCATTGTCTGCGACATGGTTATGGCAGTGGAGGAATCAGTAAGATTGCTCAGACTGAAACAAAGAAAGCAAGTGAAGGAAAATCCTGGTCAAGGAGAGTACAGTAAAGGTGTACTGCATCCTTGAAGTATTTCTTTACCTCCAAAGGGCATTCTATTTCATGTGCAATGAGAATTCCAGCATTTTATTATTATTGGTGTTTAGAATAAGTGACTCAGAGGAATTTGGCCCAGCATGAGAGTTGTCAAATGGGCCAGCCTTGTTGCCTGCCTTTTTGAATCACCCATGGTGCAATTGGGCCATTCACTTTATGCGTTTCTTCCTTTCTAGATGAGACCTACTTTCGAAGGGAAAACAATCCAGTTATCAGGTTTTCAGTTTTATGTATCAATGATCTATTACTTTATTTCTCTAATATTTTCCACACAGCCCAGGTTTTTACTACCTGGAACTAAAAACAACCTACAGGACACCAGAGCTCCAGTTAGAGAAAATCATCCCTGATTTCAGGGGCGGGGGGGGGGGGGGGAGGGGGGGGAAGGAGCAAGTAGTTCACCTATTTGCTTGGAAGGACATGTGTCCTAAACAGCTATTTGACTTTGTAATCACTTCTTGACTGGGTGTATGGGACTTATGTTTCTTATTACCCTGCAAATCTCTTTACCATGTTGAAAATTGAGGAACACATTTCTTCTCCTTGGCTCCGTGCATCTGAAAACCATGCGTGGATAAGTGTACAGTGCCAGTGGAAAATGGCTTTTCTGGAATATCAGCTTTGGCCCTCAGAGATTAAGGGTACTCCATGTGGTGAGCAATAAATCTGGACTCTGCTGTCTTTAATTAAGATAATTTTCCTACTTAGCTCCAGATGTGGAGATGAGATTCAATTTTATTGTGCCTAAAAGAACACATCCTTCCAAATATGCATGTCACAGACGTGGAATGTGACCACAGTTTTGCCTGTGATGAGCCTCCGTCTCCCAGAAGGAGAAGAACTTTGGCAGGAACAACTTCTAGCCCTGTCTTCTGCTTCTACAGAGTTTGCCACTGAATGGGATGACTTGGGAGGTGAGGAGTCCCACTGCATAGGTGCCAGATGGCAAAGGAAGAGGGAGAAAGGCAAGGAGTTGAGATGGTAGAGGGAAAGATGCTGGGTAGCATTTCTTGTGAGGTACAGCATCAATAAATAAAGACTTTGACCACCCAGAAAGACCAAATTTTTGTTCTCCTGTTCTGTTTTTGCAAATTAATTGACAAATGTTAAGAGAATCATCTGATATCTCTTTACCAGTCCTTGAAAATACTTTGAAAAGAGCAATATCATCACAAAATGAACATTGAGAATCCTAGGATAAAAGAGAGCAGATGGCCTTGTCATTCACTTTTGAATTTCCTCCACAGGTTTCTTATAATGAGGTAGCCCAATCTATGCTTGACCACATCCCGAAAAGGTAAATACATTCCGTCAAAGGGAAGCCCATCTCCCCTTTGAAGAATTCAGGTGATTGAAAGCGTCTTAATCATATTATTGTGACAAATTCCTTTTCTCTGAGTCTTTCTCCCTTTTGTTTTATTGTTTTTAACTTTATTTATTTTACAGAGCCTGCCTCAGGTTCATTTGTACAAATAGCACAAGAGGACACTAGCTCTATGGTGACAGCAGTCCAGTCACACCAGTTCTTCTGTCCTCACATCGGCAGACAGAGGTCTCTATTCTGGAGCCTGGGTGGGGGTCTGGGTACCTTTGGGAGCCTGAGCCTGAGCTGGAGCTGCAGCCACGGACTGGGGCTTGGTTTGAGCCCTGGCCTTGGACTTTGGCTGGTGGAGCCTGAGACCCTTGGTGATGTGGACATGAGCACATTTCCCAGGCTTGGGATGGGCAATGTAGGTAAGTTGACTGAACTTGCAGCTGCCGCTCTTTGGGATCTTGGGCTTGACTTCCTTGGGCTTAACAAGAGCTTTGATAGCCTTGGCATGTGCATTCATGACCTTGGCATGGTTGACTTGTATCTTCTTTAGGTCCTTGTTGTTGTGCTTCTTGGCAAAGTGATGTTCCTCAGGAATTTGGAGTCTACCCCCTTAAGAGATTCATATCTTTGTGACTGGGGTTTCTTGATGCCATTTCTGTGGTTCCTGGACTTGGCCATATGTGCACAGAAGCCCACAGCTCCCCAAGTGCCTGGGACCAGACTTTTAGTTCATTATTTTAAAGGAACACAAAATAACTGAGTGTCCCTTATTATGGCTATCTATCTCTTAGGCTCCAGGCATCCAAAATGATAAATACACATCCTTGTTTTCAAGAAGATTATAATTGAGTGGACAAAGGGAGAAAACCACAAACTCCCCAAGGTTAGGGTCGCATCTTATTCATCTGTAGTTTTAGTGAGTGGTAGAACAGCTGGCACAAAGTAGGCACTCAGATATTTTTGATCAAAAGAATAATTACGTTGCTTTCCTCTGATTATGTCCCATGTCAAACTCTGGGACTTTCTGGTCACCTTGGGTGATGACTAGAATCCTAACTCCCACTTCTTGCTCTCTAACCTGACTCACAACATCTAAGTTTTGTAAGGTATTAGCACTCCATCCTGATTGGTCCAGTCTGCACATGTGTCTGTGTAGTGTCTGCCCGAGGTCCTCATTCTCCATGGCCTGATTCCAGTGAGTCTGGCCTAGACAGAGACTCTAGGGAGCATTTGAAAACTTGAGCATCTTTGTAAGACATCCCCTCACTTTGGAGTTAACACTTTTGGATGTTTACACCACTAGGGAAAACGGGAAGTAATTTTTGCTGAGCTCAGTCTGGCCAGAGAGATAACATAGATATGCAAAGAACCCAGGACAGCTGTGGTGCCAGAGAAGGGATGCACATTGGCCCTGGAGTTGAAAGAAAGAGTAAAGTGCAGTATTAGTGGCCTGTCCATGAGTCTTTGACAAGGCCAGAGGCAGTGCACACCTAGAAGGGGAAATGGTAAAACCACTGGCACATTGCTCTCTAGGCAACCTGTGTCAGAGACTCATTATTGTGCAAAGCTCTCCCTGGAGGATACATTCACTCATTCATACAGTTGCTGACAGGAAGTCAAGTATGTGCACTGTTATAGATGGGAGCTGCCTCAGTGCCCAGGACAGTCCACATCCCTGCTTTCTAATGGGGTGGGATTGAGGATAAACAAATAAAATACATGTAGTTAGGCCTTAGAGATGTTAACATCAGAAAGCATTCAAACCTGTAAAGAATTTTTGTGAGTTTATTTGAGCCAAACTGTCGACAATTGCCGAGAAGCAGAAACTCAACATATTGGGATAATGCTCTGGAGAATGGTGTTGTGTGTGTGTGTGTTTTTTTAAACCTGTTCTTATAAATTATCATCAATGGAGGAGACATAAGTGGGTTACATGAAATCCACTGGTGACAGATTAGGGAGGTGAGAGAAAGCAAAGTAGGGAAACCTCTGGGATTGGATAAAAAGTAAAATGATAGCTCGACCAGTGTGACTTGGTGGTTGAGTGTTGACCTATGAACCAGGAGGTCACAGGTTAGGACACATGCCCAGATTGCAGGCTTGATCCCCAGTGGGGGTGTGTGTGTGGGGGGTGTGGCATACATGAGGTAGCCAGTCAATGATTCTCTCTCATCACTGATGTTTCTATCTCTCTCTCCTTCTCCCTTCTTCTCTGAAATAAATAAAAATATATTTTAAAAATGTAAAATGAGAGACATATGTTTCTTTTACATAGGTGGGCATAGGATAGTTAACAGTCAACAGTCAACACCATAACAGTAGCAATGAAGGAATTTGTGGTCTGTTCCCTGGTGCCATTTGTTGTGCCCCGAGGGCTCCAGAAAAAGGGAAGTTACAAGTTACCCTGACATTGCACAGATATATTATCTTAGATGCAAGAAGACAATAGGCTCAGTAAAGATAGAAGTTGATCCTTGTCTGGAAAGATACCAGCCTAGTACTTGACTACCCACTATACACTGCTTTTTAATGAAAAGGTTTTTAATTTCAGATCATTTTAGGTCTATGAGTTTGCAAGGCTGCCAGGCAGGCCTTTCCTGAGTTAGTTCCTTTTCATCCACAGAGACCATAAACAAGGATGATATAAAGTAGGCAAGACAGGGCTGTTTGGGGAAAGCCTCACAAAGAGGTGACATTTGAGTTGGGACTGAATGACAGCAGGGGAACCAGTACAATCTGGGGTCATATAAGCAGGTTGATGAGCTGGACATGATGCTAGACTCCAAGAAAAAGTGCACCAGAGAGAAGAGAAAAAACTACAGCCTCTAGACCAGCAGTTCTCAACCTGTGGGTCGCAACCCCTTTGGTGGTTGAACGACCCTTTCACAGGGGTCACCTAAGACCATCCTGCATATCAGATATTTACATTATGATTCATAACAGTGCAACATTACCGTTATGAAGTAGCAACGAAAATAATTTTATGGTTGGGTCACAACATGAGGAACTGTATTTAAAGTCCCGAAGGTTGAGAACCACTGCTCTAGACCTACCCCTTTCCCCAATATTTAAGAAATTAAATAGCATTGGATGGTTAGCATCTAGTTAGAAAGATTAGAGTTAACAAATAAAAGTATAGGACACCAAGCCCTGCTGGTGTGCTCAGTGGTTGAGTGTCAATCCATGAACCAGGTAGGTCATGGTTCAATTCTCTGTCAGGGCACATGACTGGGTTTTGGGCTCGATCCCCAGTAGGAAGCAACTAATCCATGATTCTCTTATCACTGATGGTTTTATCTCTCTCTCCCTTTCTTTGAAATCAATAAAAAACCTCTTAAAAAATACAGGACACACAATTAAATTTGAATTTCAGAGAAACAACAAATTATTTTTTTTTAGCATAAGTGTGTCCTAAAGAAAAGAAAAGATTAAAATTCTCTGTTGTGGAAGCAAATACAAAAATGGATAGAAGAACGGAAGGAGAGAAACAGGCATCATCTCTCATTAGGGACTAACCTCGGGGGGGGGGGGGGTTTGACCTCCCCTCAGCTTTGCAGAGACTAGTCAATCCCATGGTCAGTGATGGACCCAGGCCAAGGTGCAGAGGAGGGTGGGTGAGAGAGAATGTGGGTGGCCAAGCTGGCTCTTCCCCCTTCCAGGACCCACTATAGAAATGAACAGTAGGGGATCCCAACCCTTCTCCTGGAACCAGCATGGTGGGGGCAGTGGATCAGAACAGCTGTTCAGAGCCAGGGCTCTGGGGCCAACTGAGTTGTGTACCTGCTGGGGTGCCTTGGACACATTGCTGAAGATAGCAGTCCCTCATCTAAGGCAGTAAGAGAAGACTTTAGCCCCCAGGGATGTTGGAGGATTAAATGAATGAATGCAGGGATAGGCAATGGTAAAATTCCAGGTCCACAGTAACTACTTTAGAAAAAAGAATTCTAAGAAAATAGAGTATCTGTTGCTTCTTGATCACACTGTGCTGCAGATGACTTAAGACCAGGCAGCAAGTTTGAGGTGGAGCCCTGGTTATCAAAATGGCCGCCCAGACCACAAAGCTGAGTTATCTCAATTACAGCAGCAAATTCCTGTTGTGGTAACGAATCACAGGGTGCATGCACACAGATGCAGGCTCTGGGCTGTGCTACCCGGGTAACGAAAAGCAGACACTGCCATAGCCTAATGATGTGACGTGTGTAGCAACCGGGCCTGTAGCCTGGTTATACAGCACAGGCCATAATGAAATCCAGCTTCTTTGTGGAATATTTTCCCTAAATGATAAGGCTTTGCATATGGCTCTTGCCCCCATTGTAGCAATGTCTTCCAAAGCAAACAGTATAAAGGTTTTAACTGAGGCTGGAAAACGAAAGCTTGTCTCAGTCTAAGAATGGCAAGCCATCTGCGAGGAAAGCAGCTTTGCGATATAAAACACACAGAACTGTGTTGCTCAAAATAATTTAATCATAAAGTACCACTTCCTGGGTCTGAAGAGAAACATTTCTTCTTGGCCGCTGGAGCTTTCTGGAGAAAGGCGCTACATATCTGCAGTGTGGTCATAGTGATGTTGAATTTCAAAGAGGAAAAAAACAATGGATTTTGGCAAACAAACACTGAAGAGATAATCTTTTCAATTATTTGCAGATGATTTTGAAAGTTTTTGTTAAAACAACTTTGATGAAACAGAAACATGGCCATCAGTTTGCAGGTAAAGAATCAGATTTTGCTGCTTGTATTTTATTTTGAACACATTTAATAAATGAGGACATTTCTGCTCCGTGAGAGCAAAGCTCAAAAGTGGCCGTGTGACGGGGAGAGCTAGCATTGAATCAGGCTGCACACAAGCACGTGTCTGTGTGACTAGGCCCACATTCCCTGGGGAGAGTCTGTGTGTAGGTCTTTAACAAACACTCATTCACACATACTTCCCCTGTCGAGTCTCTGTCAGAACCACTGTCTAGTTAGTTCTGGAAAATGGATTCCAATATTGCTCCAGCCATTGGCTATAAGGTCGATCTTATGCCATTCTAATATTAATTGATGCTTTTTTTTTTTTTTTAGCTTTTCTTTTTACACAAAGTAGTGCTCAGTGAACACACAGGGTTTTAACATGCCATATTCCATGTTTGAAGAACACTTTATGCCATCCATATGACTGTCCTTTAGCCATTATGAACTTAAATTCAAACTTTTAGCTCTTTTAAATATAGATCCACACGCGTATTAACAAAATCAGTTCTGTGCATTAACCAATAGTAACATATTTTTAAATGGGTCTCTGAAGGGAATAAAAAACACCTTCAACATTGTATTTGGCATTTATTAACCTGAAGAAGGATAATCCATATGGGCAAAGGTAATCCTGCCCTTTTCCTCCCTCCTCTCCCCTCCCTCCCCGCTCTCTTCCTTCCTTCAGTTTGCACACTCATACACCCGGACATTCTGTTACACATACCACATTTTCATGCTTTTGGAAAAAGTCCACATGATTTTGAGGACATTTTATAATATTTCCCCCTAATTTTTCATTTCATAAAGCAATATGCATTCAGATCTCCAGTTAGCCCTCGTGTGTTCTGTGTTCGGGCTGGTGCCTGGTTCAATAACTCACTCAGTGGGCATGGACGGAGGATGATTTCCGCACCATAACTATTGCATCGTGCTTCCGAATTTTCAGAGTGCTTTCACATAGATCGTCCTACCTCACCTGGTGAAAGTTATGTGAGCTACTACTTGTCAATATACCCAGGAGGAAATGAAGAATAGAGAAATTGCATATCCAACAGCCCAACCTCTGATCCCATTCATCTGGCTGTCACAACGGACAGTGGTCCTCAGCCCAGGCTGCCCAGCAGAATCACCTGGAGTATTAAAAAGCCCAATTCCCACACTGCCCTAATGATCATTCCCACCAGGCCTAATGATCAGAATTCCTGGGGCGGGCTGGGGGTGGGTCGGGGGTTTGAGGGGGGAGGGTGAAGACCAGGATCAGGAATTCCAATGTGCAACCCAGGTTGAGATTCAACTCTCTAGATCAGTGGTTCCCAACCTTTTTTATGGCCATGCCTCACCTAAGCATCTCTAAAATCCTGATGCCCCCCCCGTGACATATAATTCTTATTATTTAAAGAGTGAACTCCTATTCACATGGAGGAAGCCTAAAAGGCCATTAAGTTGGTCTAAACAAGTTTCTAAAGAACATGGCATCCATGAAAGAGAAAAATAAAAGAACGAAAGGACAGTTGAAGTACTGAGGAAGAAATCACTAAGAAACTGTTAAACTGGAGAGCATTATGCTAAGTGAAATAAGCCAGTCAGTGAAAGCAAAATACCACATGATCTCACTCATTTATGGATAATAAAGACCATTATAAACTGATGAACAAAAATAGATACAGAGGCAGAGCAGCATTAAACAGACTGTCAAACTACAGTAGGAAGGCTGGGGAGGATTGGGAGGGGTGGGTAAGAGATCAACCAAAGGACTTGTATGCATGCATATAAGTATAACCAATGGACACAAGACACTGGGGGGTAGGGGAGGCTGGGGGAAGGTCAAGGGGGAAAAAAGGAGACAAATGTACTACTCGTAATATTTTAAGCAATAAAAAAAGAAACTGTTAAAAAATAATAACAATATTAAGTGATATGAAAGTTTCAAAATATATAATAGAGAACTGAAATGCATAAATATGTCACAGTATATATTTATATGCTATACATGAGGCCCCGAGAACCATAAGAAATGCAAAAAATTCACTGTTAATAATTCATTCCTGAATCGCCCCCCTTAAAAATCAAATTGTCCCCCTGTGGGTGTGCTCCCCACATTTGGAACCACTGCTCAGGATCAAATGCCTCCTTTTCCCAAGTATTCATTGACCTGTTAATACATCCCTGATTCCACTCTCTGAGCTGAATTGGAAATGTACCCTGAGGACTAGGACCCAGAACTCCATCTGAGATTTTATTGACAAAGTATTTTCTCTAGCTGTCATCCGCCATTTCTTCTTTGGTTTGCCTTTTATTTCAATGCCAGATTTTCTAGGCGCCATTCTAAGAAAGGAGGGTGGGGTAGGGGTAGCAATCTCTCTTCCTGTCATAAAAGTTAACATCAGTCTTTCCTCTCCGGGGGATGAATCAATGCCTCATGTTTCTGGAAATATTACAGCATTCTATTCAGATTTTAATCTGGATAAGTCACAGTTTTCCTCAAAATTCACTGTTGAGATCAGCTCACAGACTCATTAATTTTGTTTACCACTGCTCTTCCATAACCTACTTCACACATGTACCTTTGGCTCTGTCAGGGGGGCAGCCCCGTCTGCTGCTCTGTCTGCGGAGCTCTCTCTCCAGGGACCAGCGGCTCCAGGTCTTCAGGCTGTGGTTTCCATGGAGGCGTGGGGCTGGTCTTCTTTGCACTGTAGCAGGCCTTTCACTGCACTCAGAACTCCAGCACTCTGGAGTCTGGAAGACTTGGGCAACTGCCTCCCACATAGACTCACTCTCCTCGGGGGAAATGCAGGTGGAAGCAAACTGAGCAGTTGCCCCTCAACTCATGGGTTCTCAACCAGTTAACCCATCAGATCAATACTGCAGCAACCTACGGCTTGAGAAAACCAATCTTCTGGAAAATTCCAAGAATACATTTTAGGGAATCTGGCTCTACCTTCATGTTGTTAAAAATGATTAAAGAAGGCAATGTAGATGATACAAACCAACTTTACTTAACACTTCATGAAGTGAACAGCCTCTATTTGGAGAACTGCAAAATGGGGCTGAAGGCAAGAAAATTTTATAGGATAAAAATATAAAGAACAAGGAAGATAAAAACAAGAACTATCTTATTGGCTGGGGCCATAGCCCACCTTGTTTGGGGGGAGAAGGAATAATGAAATAAATACAGAGCCCAGAGTTGCCTTGGTGTTTGGGGACTGGCTGACCGGATATACTGTGTTTCTGGTCAGCTGGAACATTTCAGAGACACAAAAGTAATCTAAGTCTTGGTTTGCAGGATGGGCTCCATCTTGGGCCTAGAAATTTATTTCAACAATGTCCTGGATCATACATGGGTACATTTTCCATTGCAAACTGGAGCTCGAGTATTGACCAATGGGCATGCTTTCTAGTTTTACAGATTAAGATTCTGAGACTCAAGAGTGATATGACTGAAGAAAACCATTTTTATTACTTTCTTAGTTTTATGCACAAAATGGTGTCCAATGAATAAGTAGGTTTTTAATAGGTGATTTGTACATATCAGCAAAAAGAAACACTTGGTCCTCTAGATCCGTTCCAGTTTGTCAGTAGCTCTGGACTTCAGCACGTGGGATACAAAGAAAGCCAAGCCATGGGAGTGGGGTCAGCACTAGGATTCAAGCCTCTGGCCACTGCTGAAAGCTCTGCGTCCTGCCCTAGTAGTGCCTGAGAAAGCTGTCTGTACCTAACAGCCTCTTTCTGACATTTTCTCCCCCAATGGATCCCCCCCTTTTATTTATTTATTTATTTATTTATTTATTTATTTTCCACACCATGGAATACTATGCAGCTGTAAAAAGAAGGATCTCTTACCCTTTATGAACAGCAGGTATGGACCTGTAGAGCATTATGCTAAGCGAAATGAGCCAGTAAGAAAAGAGAAATATCACATGATCTTACTTAAAGGTGGAACCCAATGAACAAACCAGATAAACAAAATAGGTCCCGAGGCATGGATAAATGGAACAGACTGACAGATTTCAGAGGAGAGCAGGGTGGGAGGGACAGGAAGAGATTAACCAAAGAACATAATGCATATATGCATAGCCCATGGGCACAGAAAACAATGGGTGAAGGCCTGGAGTGGCATGGAGGCTGGGTGGAGGGAGGCAAATGGGGGGAAATGGAGGACATCATAATACTGTCAATAAATGTCCCACAACTTTTTTTATCCACTCATCTATGGATGGGCACTTGGGCTGTTTCCAAATCTTAGCTATTGTAAATAATGCTGTTATGAACATAGGGGTGCATGTTTTCTTTCTGATTGGTGTTGTGGGGTTCTTAGGATACATTCCCAGAAATGTATCACTGGGTCATAGGGCAGGTCCATTTTTAAAGTTTTGAGGAAACTCCGTACTGTTTTCACAGTTGCCATACCAGAATAACTACCTTCAGGAGGAATTGCTGGGACGGGCATTCATGCAGCTTTTCCTTCATGTAAATAGGAAGGGGGAACCCATTTCCGGCCCCACCGGCTGAAGGCAAAGACAGTCTCGATGAGCTATTGTCTACACAGGGACTATCAGATGTTGTTCAATATGCTGTTTTCATCAATAACGTGTAGACTTTGGTGTGCGTTTTAAACATTCACTGCTTTTATTGCCAGTGAGCCTGGCTCCTGTTTCGCCCTCATACAGATTGACCATCTGGACACCTTTTCCCCTTTTCCCTCAAACTTTCTGCTCATATCTTTTGCTCATTTGGGCAGAGTATTATTTTTTCTTATAGATTTACAAGAAATTTTAAATTTAATGATAAGGCTAAGCTTTTTATGACATGTACTTTGCAAAAATTTTCCCATTTCATCACATGCTTTTAAATGTTTTTCTAATAACTTAAAAATATATATTATTTCTTAAATGTGCTTGGTTATATCTTTTAATCATTTCCCATTTGGCTTCTGTGGTATAATCCTGGGGAGCACCTCACTGTGTTAATAACCAAGGGGTTTTTCTAAGTTGGTAACTTTATCTCCTGTAATGGGAAGGCTTTTTAAAGAAAAATCTCGACTATTTCCACATTGAGCATGGTACTGCTTTGGGATTAAAAATTCTATACCTCAACATCATCACTTCTTTTCAGGTTTAACTTTATTATGAAAATATGAAACATACAGAGAAATAGAACAAACTGCGTACTGAACCTCACTTATTCATCTCCTAGCTGCAATAATTATCAACACTCAGTCATTCTTATTTCATCTACTTCTTACTCTTGTTTGCTTTGAAGCAAATTCTAGATACCATACCATTTGATGCATAAATTCTTCAGTATCTAGCTCTAACAGGAAATGTTTTTGAAATAACACCATTATTCTGTTATTTTCACACTCAATACAATACCAATTAATAGTTTAATAGGTATTTACATAAAAATTTACATCAAAACTATTTTTTTTACAGGTATTTTTCTGGATTCAGGATCCAGATAAGGTTTCACATTGCACTTGGGTGATGTGTCTCTTAGGTCTCTTTTAATCTGTAGTAGTTCTTCCTCGCGCTTTTGTGAATTTGTTGAAGCCACTGGAGCATTGTCCTACTGAGTGAGTTCTGTTTGGATTTAGCTGACTGCCCTCTCAATGAACAAGTCTTTTATCTTCCCTGTTTCCTGTAAACTGGTGTTTATGTCTAAGGTTCAATTAAACTCAGGTTTGTTTTTTTTTTAAAGTTTTGTGGCAAGAATATTTTATGTGAGTGCTATGTACTTCCTATTGCCTAATAGTGGGAAGCAATAATGTCTTTCCATGTCAACTTTTAATGGTATTAAGACTGATTGGTGAATTCAGGTGCTGTGGACCTAGGAATCACCAGTTGTCTACATTTCTATTGATAATTTGCTCCAGGAGTTAGAGCTGGTGGCGAGTGGAATGGTTGGGAACAATAGGTTGAAGTCAGAGACACTTAGGGGTGTAGGGCCAAGTGTAGGTTCTGTCAGCCACATGTACTACTTTGGCTATTTCTCGGTCTCTCAGAGTCTCTAAGGCTTGCTCAGCTGTGAGGAGCAATGCTGCGTGTGACCATTGCTGGAGTCGGGTGAGTTCTTTGGCAAGGCCGTGGCATGGTGCAGAGGAGTAGTAGCTGTAATTGCTGCCACTGGTTTAAGCAGATGGAATTGTTTAGATGGCCTTTCTGAAGCTGAGGCCCAGGATGAATTGCCAGGCAGCTCCAATAGCTGGGTTACCTGTGGATTCAGAAGAAATCTGTGGACAGAAGAGTTCATCTGGTCCAGTTGTAACAGCTCAATGGTGATACCAATTCTGCCAGATTTGGGTCCTGTGGACAGAGCTGAGAAGTCTATAAATTTGCATTTACTTTGCAAGTCCTGGTTTATAATGCTTGTCAATGTGCCACCAAGGTGAAGACAGATTGATGACTACATTTTGGTAATTTTCTTACTTTCCTGAAATCATTGCTCAATCCTGTTACAGGCAAGATAAATATCACATGATCTCACTCATTTATGGAATATAATGAACAACATAAACTGATGAACAAAAACAGATTCAGAGACAGAGAAGCATCGATCAGACTGTCAAACCTCATAGGGAAGGTAGGGGAGGGTGGGGGTAAGGGGAGAGATCAACCAAAGGACTTGTATGCATGCATATAAGCCTAACCAATGGACACAGACAACAGGGGGGTGAGGGCATGAGTGGGGGGGGGTGGGGTTGGGGGGTAATGAGGGGATGGGGACACATATGTAATACCTTAATCAATCATGAATTTTTAAAAAAAGACTCCAACTGGTTCTAATCAATGGCAGAGGGAGCACCGTGTCTGTCCAGGAGGGCTGAGTCTGTGTCTATGCAGGCAAAGCTGCATGGAGAGCTTCTCCTAAACAATTGCCCAACAGATAATGGTGTGCATGGTGTGCACCACCAGCAGGGACAGGTCAGCAAGGTGGGAAACGCTATAGCTGCTACTCATTCATAAATATTGTGAACACTTTTGTGTGGCAAGTACTGTTTTAGGTTCTGGGGTAGTTCAGGGAGCACGATAAGTTCCCTGTACTCCTGTGGCTGATGCATATTGTAATTGTGTGTGTGTGTGTGTGTGTGTGTGTGTGTGTGTGTGTGGCGTGGGGGCAGCCAACAAAATACTGATGCAACCCCACAATAATAGAGCAACTCAGAAAGTGATACAAACCATGGCAAAGAAAGTAGAGCAGACTAAGGAGGCTTAGAGTGACCTGGGAATAGTGTGGGTTAGAGTTGAGGTGGGATAGTCAGGGCAGGTAGGCCTGACTCTCAAGAACAAGAAGGGCAATGATGGCTTCTCCGAACCCCACACAATCAGTAACCTATTTGCTCAGCACTGATCTTGGCCCTGAGTGAAATTGCCATGCTCAAAAGATCCACTGCACCCTACATTGCTGCCCTGCATGTCCGAATCACAGTTCCACCCATTCATCCCCTTAAAGGTGCCTTCCCTACTCCCCAGCCCAAGAGAGACCTAGGAAGCCTCCTGACCCCCACTTTGCCAGGACAATATTGCTTCCCAAGAAGACTCTGCACTGGTAGGATTTGCACATTTTTGAAAGAACACTATGTCATCATCACTACCATCATCACCATCACCATCACCATCACCATCACCATCACCATCACCATCACCATCACCATCATCTTACCTTCCTCAAAAGTTTGATCAGGGACAGTCACATGTCAGCCACACGTGGGCTTGGTGAATGAGCTCTTTTGAGCCTGGCCTGACGGGTTGAGCCAGCCAAACCTTTTGTTTGTCATAGGAAGACAACTTTTCCCTCTTTAGAAGTAGACGTTTCACTGGATGAATCATGCCTAACTCACTCACTGGAGCCAGAGACAGTTGGCTTCTCAGGCTGTTTACTGCAGCACAGACTTTTCTCCTAGGAGTTCTTAGGAAATGACAGAGACAGAAAATTGTCATTGTTTTTGCTTAAAAAAACCTGGAGGCCTGGAAATAAGCCAACCTTTAGTTGAAAAGAGTTCTTATCTGCCAGCCTATTTTATGCAGTGTCATGCAGAACAACTTCGGGGCCACTGTAGTGACCTGCCTTTAGCACAGGTGAGGCCTGCTAGCAGCAGCAGTGACAACTTCTTCTCTTTCACCTCCTTGTCTGGGACGTCCTAATCACTCCTAGCCACTGCCTGGCTGGCGCTGCTGTCACTTACTAATGGGCAAGTACTTACTCTAACATTTTACTCTTGAGCAACTGAGAGTCTAAGTACACTTGTATTAGTCGCATAAGTGATGCCACCTACAACTTACTTTCCCCTGACAACTTGAATTCAGGGCCTGTAGAGCCAGAGAGGGCTAAAAAGCTCATTCCTATCACCCTTTCCTGCCCCAGTGTATGAAGAAGGAGAGTGAGGCCAGGGAGTTTGAGGAAGCTCCCCTGAAAAGCCTGGCTGGTGGAAGGCCTTCCACCCAGACAGGCTCTCAACTGTGTCTGTCTTGCCCACCCATACTTGCTCTGAGGACTGTATGCCCATGGCGTGCTCTGGCCACCCAAGGACAGAGTCTATTACTGACACACAAGGCAATGCCCAGTATGTGTTATGCCTGATGGAACAAGGGGACAACTTGTGTCACAACCGTGCCGGGTGGGCACCTCTTCCTCACTCAACTGACTTCTTCCCACCACCTCCAGGCCTTGGGATGGGAAGGGGTGCTGACAAACTCAGGGAAGAAGGAGAGGGGTGAATGGGCCTGGGTTTGGGTTCTGATGACCTGGGTCAACTCCTGATTTTGCCACTTGCCAGTTGTGCGTTAGGTGCTAACTTTCTGTGCTTGCTTTGCTTTGATTCTGCACCTTGATTATGGTCCCCTTGGCCTCTTTCCTTTTGTGACATTTGAGATCATCTTCAATGCATCATGGTGTGGCCACTGAACTTGTCCTCTGCCCAGTGTAGAAAGCAGGTCCTGATATAGCTTCTTGGAGCCCTGGGGGCCCTTCAGAGGTCTGTGCAGCAGCCTGCTGTGCAAACACAACCGCAGCCAAGGTGGAGGGAACACCCTCTGTGGGGGGAGCCAGAAGACCGGGAAGTCCCCGGGGCCCAGAGGACTCATCCAGGTGTCCTGAGATGAGGGCTAGGAGCTCTCATGCCACAATGGAGATGGAGCAAAGAAAAACAACTGTCCTGTGACATTTGACCCTGTTTTTAATTCCAAATGGTATGTCTGGGGAAACAGGTTTTATTCCTTACTTTAAGGGAAGGAAATTTTTTATTGTTTAATTAGCATGTTGGCTTACTACTGTGATGATTTTCTCCCCATATATTTATTAGCTATTTATATATATATTCCTTATCCGAGGACATGCTTTTATTTTCATTGATTTGAGAGTGAGAGGAAGAGAGAGAGGAAGAAGCATCGATGTGAGAGAGAAACACCAATCAATTGCCTCTCATATGCACCCGACCGGGGATTGAACCTGCAACCTGGGTATGTGCCCTGACAGGGAATTGAACCTGCCACCTTTTGGTGCGCAAGATGACCCTCCAGCCAACTGAACAACACTGGCCAGGGCAGATATTTCTATTTCTTTACACCCAAGTCTTTTAAGATTTTTTTTGTTTTGTTTTGTTAATCTTCACCTGAGTATATTTTTTTTCATTGATTTTTAGAGAGAGTGGAAGCAAGGAGGGGGGGGGGGGGGGGGGGAGAGAGAGAGAGAGAGAGAAACATTGATGTGAGCGAGACACATTGATTGGTTGCCCCCCATGTGTACCTTGACTGGCACAGAGATTGAATCTGCAACCTAGGTACATGCCCTTGACTTGGAATTTAACCTGCAACCCTTCAGTGCTCAGGCCGATGTTCTAACCACTGAGTCCCAGGGCACACCCAAGTCTTCTTTTTAAAAACATACTACAGGACAAAACAAGACAACTGCAAAATTTCTTCCCTGGACTCCACTGAGCTGTCAAGCTACGTACCTTCCCACAGCCTTTCAGCTCCATTGCCTTCAAGCAGTCAGTCTGGGTTATGTACCAGCTGCTTCTCCTCTGACCTTCCTCTTCTGTCTCCAGCCCTTCCCATCTGGCTTCTACTCTTACCCATGTGCCCTACCACTCAGAGAACTCTGCACCCTGACACTTGCATTCCCCACCTCCCTCAGTCTCAGTGAGGCTGGCCACCCTTCTCTGCAGGACACTCGCGAACCTCATCTGTCCCTCTCAACTCCCCTCATCTTCCTCTCCTCCAACGTTCTGTCTTCTTTAGTTCCTACTGGTAACTCCACATCTACTTGCCCTGACCCTCCTGCGTGCCAGTTCTGCAAGTCACAATGCCTGGCAAACATCTCCATGTAACATTTTGGGACTAAAATGACAGCAGCCGACGACAGTGTTGAGCACAGAATTGCTAGCTGTCCTCAGTCCGACCTGCAGCCTCTCTCCTGCACCAGAGCCAGGGCCCAGTCCAGCCGTGGGCAAACTACGGCCCGTGGGCCAGATCCGGCCCGTTTGAAATGAATAAAACTAAAAAAAAAAAAGGACCGTACCCTTTTATGTAATGATGTTTACTTTGAATTTATATTAGTTCACACAAACACTCCATCCATGCTTTTGTTCCGGCCCTCCGGTCCAGTTTAAGAACCCATTGTGGCCCTTGAGTCAAAAAGTTTGCCCACCCCTGGCCCAGACCTTATCTGCTCCCTGTACTAGCAATCCTTTCCCTACATGCGTCTGGCCAGCGTGGTCTCATTCAAAGCTTCATTATGCCACATCCCTGCCTAAGCTCTTCAGTGGCACCACATTCTTTTTCTTCTTTTCTTTTATTCAGAACAAAGAGCGGAACACTCACCTGGGCTTCGCTGCCTCTCTCTGGAGGCTGCTCACACATGACAACCCGTGCTTCAGCCCAGCCACTCTGCCCTGGGGCTTCTGGATGTTACTCTGCTTCCTCCCTGAGCTTCAGCCCCATCTGTGGCCCCTTCATGCACACTTGCCCTCCTGATCCCAGTCTTTGTGGTGCTTGAAGGGGCAGGGCCTGTAGCCTCACCCACACCGATGCGTCTTCCCCACCTCCCACCGCTGCCGATAGAACACCTACTTGTGTGATGACTGGATGAATGGAGGTCTTTCCAGTGCTTTGAGAATCATGCCTCATTCTCCTAAACCACTAGTGTGAGTATCAAATATTCTTTTCTCAGCACAGCTTTGGTGTCACCATTCAGCGGCCCTGTGCACAAGCCACTGTGGCTTTGGCAAGCACCCTTCACATGAGGAAGATGAGGCTTGATGATTTAAGAATCATATTAGGGTAGAAAATCTGGGGACTTTGGGTCCCAAGCCAGCAGGGTCATACCTTTAGGTCATTGCAGTGCTCTAATTTGGCGACATTTTAATCTGAGCAAAGTCCACCGGAGGAAAAGGCCAGGCCAGGGTGAGGGTGACTCATTCTTCTTCTCCTTTGTGCCCATTTCATCTGGGTGAAGCCCCGCTAAACAGGGTCATCCTCTGGATGTGAGCTCCGTCAGGAATGGAAGCAGAGCCCCTGCATTTGTAGTCAGCGAGTCTCTGGCTCCTTCGGGCCCTGTTTGCCGCCTTCTGTCTGTCCCTGCGGCCTCTTAATTTTCTGATCTCTCAGGCTTGAGTAGACCCACCCATACCTGTCTTCTTCCCAGTGGTCCCTTCTGCCCTGCTCTGTGGCCCTCCTGTGCATGCGCCTGCCCTCCTCCCCCAGGGGGAGTTCCTCCCCTGACCCTTCGGGCCTCCCCTCTGAAGGCAATTATTGCCTGGTCCAAGAACATAGCTACGGAGACTTGAAGAGCTATCATGTTACATCCTTCATATTTTACCAGCAGTAAATCCAGCCCTGTGCTCTTGAGTGGACTCTCAACTCCACAAATTACGAGTCTATTTCCAAGAAGGAAGATGTCATCGTCCACGAGACTCCCTACAGCCCGCTCTTGTGTCAAGTGCTTCCCCAGAGTTGGGCTAAGAAACCAATGTCTTCCAGAAGGAAAGGAACTTGAGCTCCAGGAGCTGAGTCCACACACTTCTTGCTTCTTCCTCCCTCCCTGCCAGCTGGGACCGCCCGTTTCTCAGATTCTACACTGCGCTCTGGCTTTGGTCACCTGGCCTCAGGCCACCTTTGGGTTCTGCTCTTGGTAATCGTGTCTCAGACCTTTCCTCAGAACATGTGTCCATGGCCAGCAGGGCTCTATACAATGTAGCTTCTCTATGCTGAAGCAGTCTGTGCAGCAGGGACCCTGAAATCTATACGTTCATTTCTCTTCTACATGTTAAGCTTTTGGGATCCAGGCTCCATTTCCCCAAACCGGGCCTGCGCTTGCTTCTTATTTCAAACTCAAGGCCTGTAGGTGTTGACCCAGGAACACTCTAGAAAACAGTTTTCAAAGCAGCCGGAGAGAAGCCCTCCATCCCTCTTCATCCTGTAAACTCCCCCCAGAGATCTGGGCTCCTGGCTGCAAGGAGCCTGAGGGGGTGGGGGGATGGCCCTGCAACAGCCCCTAGGAGGCTTTGTGTTGCCAGGGAGAAATTTTCTAAGACAGTTCATAAACAAGTGCTGGCAAACAGAGAACTAGATACTGTTTGCAAGGGCAGCTCAAGTCTTGAAGATAAAAGATGGGATGGCATCTAAGCAAAGTGAAGCTGCAGGGGAAGGGGCAGAGACGGGAATCCAGCAGAGGGAAGGAGAGGTAGGCCAAGGGCGGTAGCGTGGAATGGATGGTGCAGTGGAGCAAGTGACGTCCAAGCAAAGAGTGGCCCCTGATGAGGGTCTGGGTTGGGCATCTGGGCAAGGCTGGCTCCTCAGTGGGCCCGTGCACACCTGTCCCTTCCCATGGCCTCCATCCTGGAACTCAGGCTGGAAAGAGGAATGACTATATGAGGTGCTGGGAAGGACTGCCTGCTATATTTGAGATAGGCTAGGTGGCCATGGTTCCACAGCATAACTTTCCTGTCCTCGGCTCATTCAGCCAGGGGAACTGCTGCTGAGAAAGATGCCTTCACGCAGGCCGGCCCAAGACTCCAGTCTCCTTCCTTTCTCCAGCTAACCAGCCATTCCCGTTCTCTCCTTGGCCTTTGCTAGCCTCAGAGCCCTAGGCAGGCTTTGGACAGAAGCTTGGTTTTCTGGGCGGCAGCTCCATTGGTGAGCCCCTCTCCTCATACTGACAGAGATGGGGTGGTGGCCCTGGTGGGGAAGTGCCAACACAAGTGATTCTTGTTGGGGACCTTCTTGTTTCATCACATAGATTCACCCTATGTTGTTTGTTTCACGTGCAGAGGGGCTGGAGACCCAGCGTTCCATGAGCATTTGGGGCACAGGCCTTCAGCTGTGAAATAGGCAGTGTCCCCGAGTTGGTAGGGAGAGAGGATAGAAGCATGTCCCAGGTCCACAGTGATTAAGGACACTGCTTTCTGCTCAGGAATACTTATCCAGAGTGGATTCTGGAGTGTCGGGGACGGGGAGACCAAGGAGGGAGCTTCAACTCAGCTTAGATCCATAGGAGGGACAACTGACTTATAGCTAACACTGCTATTACACATTCAACAAGGAGTGTCCCCACGACCGGTGAGGTGAATGAGAAGTTGTGTTTGCCCACAAGCCCTGTCCTATGCTTAGGAAAGACTATCAGTGAGTGTGGAAGTCTGGTGGGCATCAGAATAACTGGGAGCTTTGTGAAACCCCAATGCCCACATCCTGGTCTTTTCCATGGGGCCTGGGCTCTGTGGTTCTATGATCCTCTGTGTAATTCAGACACATGTCCAAGTCTGCGAATCACTGACCTGTGACATGTCTGTAGGACAGAAAAACACCTGTGTGGATAGAATTGCACCCAGCTAGTGGGAAGAGCAACAGACTGCAGCTGAAATGTCTCTTGAGGCCTGATCCAGAGTTTTCTGGCTGTCTATGAAAATCAGCTGGGGAGTTAAACAAATAAAGGTGTCTGACTCCTCCCCTAGAGACCACTTTCCTTGGTCTGGGCGGGGCCCAGGCTGCTGTATGCGGAACCTCTCAGGTCTCCAATGTGCAATCGTGGCTGGAGAGAGCCTAACCCATGTGGCTGCTGCCCTTTTCATCTTTGCTTTGTTTACAGGTAAGGCCTGGGAGAGCTACTCCATAGATTACAACCTTACATGTGTAGAGTGAGAACTAGATATTGGGAGCTGTAACCATGATCTACCCATAGGCATTCTGAGGATGACTTCATTACGATAGAAACGAGGTATTTGTTAAAAGTTGGATTTTGCTTTCCACATAGTGTCCCTTGTGCCTCCCCACCACCTAATACATGATAGGAAGAGGGTGAATTTTGCAAATGGACAAACTTCCAAAGAGATTTGTCAAAGGGCTGAACACATAAAAAATTGTCACAGAGAGGGTAGTGGGTGGTGATGTCAGTTTAGCTGACTCGTTTTGTCTGCATGGCCCTTTTACTGGAGGGTGACTATTGATCTATGTGTCTAGACCTTGTGCAGATGCCACTGGGGACACAGCTCACACAGAGAACTGCTGTTGACAAAAGCAATCTTTAGGACTTGCAACCTATTATTGTGTGTTTTCGTTCCCAGAGGCTAAGCTCCTTGGAGAGCTGAGAGAACACAGGAAGCAGTGTTTGCCATGTGAGGCGGACCATGCTTCGTGATCACAAAGGATGAGGGCTTGGCCAGTGCAGCCTGGAGCCTGCCAACTGCCTGATGGCCCCACCAGAGACGTGTTGCTCAGTGTACTTGGGTGACCTCCCCTGACTTCCCCAAGGGCCACACCCACAGCATTTTCAATGAAGTGGACTCCCTTCCTTTACCGGCCTCAGAGTTCAGAGAGGTTCAAGGTTGACCCATTAGCAGGATGAGAACACCACATGGTTACTCAGTGCCATGGAGGGTTGTACCACAGGGCAATGTGGACACGGGGTCCCCTGTTCTCCAAGATGGCAGGGGTTTGCTCACAGGTAACATCTGGCTTAAGTGGCCCAATCTCTTCACACATAGGTCCTATGGGAACATTGTGGTTCCCATAGATGACCAGTCAAGAAGACAGGAGAGGGGAATGTGGCTTTAACTTATCTTAGATGAACAGCCCAAACACAATACACAAAAACGTGCATTTTTCCAGGGCAGTTCTTCTTTCTGAGATGTTCTTGGACCATTCAGGCTGCCCAGTGGCATGTGAGGCAGTGGCCAGGGAAGCGTTGGGAAACCAAGCAATGCCAGCTTCCCCTGGAGCCTGATATTACAGTTTATTTTCCCAGGACAGTGGCTGGAGACCAGGAGTGACAAAGGCAGCCTATTTCCCTCTTTGCCCTGTGGTGTCTACATTCAGAGCCTCTGCAGAGAGAGCTCTGTCTCCAGCCCCATTCTGCCCCCTCCCTGGAGAGTGCTGTGGTTCAGACAACTAGTGCTGTGTGTTCCCACTTCCCTCATTTTCCAGGCCACCAGTGGGAAGGGGACCAAAACAGGATTCCAAAGAAACTTTATGCTGCTCCTATTTGAACAACAACTAATAAGAATAGAAAAGCTAAAGGTTAGGACTGGGTCCAAGAACTAGAAATGATTGTGAAGTAGATTTGGAATCAATCTCGAAGTTTTAATGATTGTGGGGCTCACACAGTACACTTGGCCGTGTGAGGAATGCACTGCCCTAGGCCACAAGTACTTTGTTCAGAGGTAGGTACCATCATTAAATAGTCCTTCAAATATTGAGTATCTACTTTGTGCCAATGCACTGTGCTGGGCCCTGGGGAGGTGACAGTGATGGAGAACATGGCATCCCTCTCATCTTGGAGCTGAGTGTGATGTGGAACGAGGATGTAAACATGAAGCTAATGTGTCAGTGTGGGAAGAGTGCCCAATGGAAACAAATAGAGGCAGTGTCAGAGGACGAGATGGGAACATTTAGATGAGGTTGTCAAAGACCACCTCATTGAGGAGGTAGAAATGGCACTGATTGTTACTATAAATCCTGATTGTGAAATCCCAGAGCTAAAACTGACCGTGAGAATAATGTAGTGAGAATGAGTATGATTACAGATGCAGAATCACATGGGGGTTAGAGGCAGAGGATGGCCCGGACCCTGAGTTCTGGGATCCCAGTGTGGTCCTGACTTTCCCACTGGAACTCACCAATGAGTTCCCCTATAAAAGTTGGATTCTGAGACCTTCCGGCTCTTTCCAATCCCTTGATACTAGAATTCAAAGTTATGAGGGCTTGCATAGCACCTGGTTGTTGAGACAATAAAGTCAAACCCACCAATCCTATTGAGAATTGATTTTTCTGGATTGAAAATTACATTAATTTGAATCAGATGGATACCAAACCATCTTGAGTTGCTATTGCATAGCCTCTGATATGAAGTTAGCTCATCTTCTGATTTGAAAGACAAACATGGGTGGTGGATGCCTGTGAGAGGCTTACAGAAACTGTTGGAAGAGCTGGTGGCTTCTGCTAAGAGTAAGCTCAGTGCTCTTTGCTTCACTCAGGCCTTCCCTCTGAAGAGCACATTCCTAGAGATAAGCTGCTAGTGCCCGACTCTCAGGAGTGTCTTACCCTCTACAATAAGGCCGTGCATGGAGGCCCAGGCCAGTGTTGGAACTGCCTAGAAGTGGAGGATCTGCCTGGAGCTGCACACAGGGCTCGTACCATCCAGAAGCCCCCACCTACCTCCTTCTGGTGATGCCCCAGAGTGAAGGGCAAGAGGCAAAGGCAGAGACTGTAGCTTTCTGTGTGGAGCACACTGAGGTCTTCTGCTGGAATAGCCTACTTTTGCTGATCTCTGGCCCTTTTCATGTGTCTAAGGTTCTCCCTGGAATCACTCCATCCTTTATGGGCAAGTTCAGGGCTGTGCCCAGAGCTGGGCTCTGTGGTGATGGGGAGACTTAGGGCAGAGTGACAGGAGTCTAGAACAGTGTTGTGGCCAGTGTCAAGTACTACTGACAGACTGGCACTGAGCAAATTTCATCTGGAGGGGAGATGCTCCAGAAGGGAGGAGCCTGGGACTGTCATATGGAGCATTCAAGAAATTTGGTGGAGGATCTTTGCGCTGCTTTTTCCAGGCCCAGTCCAGGTCCAGAGCCATGGTCTAGGCAGACAAGGCTTTGCTCTCAGAGCTCGGACATCCAATGGAAGCAGTGGTTTGAGACAGTAGCAGAGAGGATGGTCATACTGGGGAGTGACAAGTGTGATGAGGACACTAAAACAAGACAATGGGGTAGATGATCAAATTGTGGGGTTTCCAGACTATCAGTGCCTCTGTGAGAAAACTTCCCATGAAAACTCAGTGGCATGGAGAGTTAGCCACGAGAACACAGACAGGAAAAATGAACAGGACAAAGGTGCAGGGCAGGAGTCCTCAGTTGAGGACTATAGCCAGTGAAGTACAGTAAGTGAAGCTCCACTTACGTTGAATCATCAAATATAAAGCCTGAATGTGTAGGGTGTTGTATGTGCTTCAGTAGAGGGTACTGTAGTCACACTAAGGAATTTGAACTATTCTCAGAGGTCAGGGAAAGCACCAGGAAGTGTTAAGTGGGGGAGTTCTAGGGTTTCATTTGTGTTGAGGAATTAGTGAGTGCTGGGAGGACAATGACTTATTGAGAACAGAGGGAAGGCTGGATGTCTGAGACACCAGAGCACTTGTGGACCCAGCAGGCATTGCAGGTGAAGAAAAGGGGGCTTTTGAGGATATATTTCCATATGTATGGATTAGACCAGGGGTGGGCAAACTTTTTGACTCGAGGGCCACAATGGGTTCTTAAACTGGACCTGAGGGCCGGAACAAAAGCATGGATGGAGTGTTTGTGTGAACTAATATAAATTCAAAGTAAACATCATTACATAAAAGGGTACGGTCTTTTTTTTAAAAGACCCCGAATAGCTGCAGCAATCCTGAAAAAGAACAAAGTAGGTGGGATCTCAATACCAGATATCAAGTTGTATTACAAAGCCACTGTTCTCAAAACTGCCTGGTACTGGCACAAGAATAGGCATATAGATCAATGGAATAGAATAGAGAGCCCAGAAATTGGCCCGAACTAATATGCTCAATTAATATTTGACAAAGGAGGCAAGAACATACAATGGAGCCAAGATAGTCTCTTCAATAAATGGTGTTGGGAAAATTGGACAGATATATGCAAGAAAATGAAACTAGACCACCAACTTACACCATACACAAAAATAAACTCAAAATGGATAAAGGACTTAAATGTACGACAGGAAACCATAAAAATTCTAGAAGAATCCAAAGGCAACAAAATCTCAGACATATGCCGAAGCAATTTCTTCACTGATACAGCTCCTAGGGCACTTGAAACTAAAGAGAAAATGAACAAATGGGACTACATCAAAATAAAAAGCTTCTGCACAGCAAAAGAAACCATCAACAAAACAACGAGAAAACCCACTGTGTGGGAAAACATATTTGCCAAGGTCATATCTGATAAGGGCCTAATCTCCAAAATTTATAGGGAACTCATATAACTTAACAAAAGGAAGATAAACAATCCAATCAAAAAATGGGCAAAGGACCTAAATAGACACCTTTCAAAAGAGGACATTCAGAAAGCCAAGAGACGTATGAAAACATGCTCAAAGTCACTAATCATCTGAGAGATGCAAATCAAAACAACAATGAGGTACCATCTCACACCTGTCAGACTGGCTATCATCAACAAATCAACAAATGACAAGTGCTGGAGGGGATGTGGAGAAAAAGGAACACTTGTGCACTGCTGGTGGGAATGCAGACTGGTGCAGCCACTATGGAAGACAGTATGGAGTTTCCTTAAAAAACTGAAAATGGAACTCCCATTTGACCCTGTGATCCCACTTCTAGGAATATATCCCAAGAAACCAGAAACACCAATCAGAAAGGATATATGCACCCCTATGTTCATAGCAGCACAATTCACCATAGCTAAGATCTGGAAACAGCCTAAGTGCCCATCAGTAGATGAATGGATTAGAAAACTGTGGTACATCTACACGATGGAATACTATGCTGCTCTAAAAAGGAAGGAACTCTTACCATTTGCAACGTCATGGATGGAACTGGAGAGCATTATGCTAAGTGAAATAAGCCAGTCAATGAAGGAAAAATACCACATGATCTCACTCATTCATGGATAATAGAGACCATTATAAACTTTTGAACAATAATAGATACAGAGGCAGAGCTGCCTCAAACAGATTGTCAAACTGCAGCGGGAAGGCCGGGGAGGGTTGGGGGGCAGGAGGTAGGGGGGGTAAGAGATCAACTAAAGGACTTGTATGCATGCATATAAGCATAACCAATGGACATAAGACACTGGGGTATAGGGGAGGCTAGGGGACTGTCTAGGGTTGGGGGGATAAAATGGACACATATGTAATACCCTTTGTAATACTTTAAGCAATAAATAAAAAAAATAATAATGAAATAAAAAAATAAAAAAGGGTATGGTCTTTTTTTTCAACAGTTTTATTCATTTCAAACAGGCCGGATCCAGCCTGCGGGCCGTAGTTTGCCCGCGGCTGGATTAGACACATGGATTTACATATACTGTGAATTAGACACACAACGAAAGTTAGAGCTAATGGCGGATCCAGATGGAAGGCATATTTATTTTTTATTAATAGACTAGAGGCCCAGTGCATAAAATTCGTGCATGGGTAGGGTCCCTAGGCCGGGCTGACAATCAGGGCCAATCTGTGCGGTGACCAGAGGGGTGATCTGGGGGCCCCCGCTGGCACCTGCCTTGGCTGGCCTGGGGCCTGCGGGCTGGGGGCAGCTCCTGTGTGGTCAGTGCGCATCATAGTGACCAGTCGTTCCATCGGGCATTTTGCCATTTGGTCAATTAACATGTTAGGCTTTTATTATATAGGACTAGAGGCCCAGTGCACAAATTCATGCACCTTGAAAGGAACTGTGGGCCGTGAGGCTGCAGTAGGCATAGGGGCGGGAATCGGCCCATCCTTTGTGCCCCTGCCCAGCCCCTCCTTCTGCAGCCCCTGGTACCCTGTCTGTCGGCAGTTCTGCTCCTGCTGCTGCCACTCCCATGCACTGACATCGCCAGTCCCGCTCACACCTGCTGAAGACATGAAGTGATTGGGGCCGGTGCCAGCAGTGGATGTGACCAGGGCTGGCTCAGTGAGTGGGCGCGAGTGGCAGCTGCTGCCCTGATCACCCCTCAGGAACAGGGGGAGGTGGAGAAGCCCTCAGGGGTGATCAGGACTGGCAGTCACTGCTCACAGCCACTGATGGCACTGAGCAATTGGGACTGGTGCCAGGCTCCAAAAGTGGGTGCAAGTAGGGCTGTCACCGGCAGCGGGTGCAAGAGGCAGCTGCTGGACCCAATCTCCTCTCAGGAGCTGGGGGAGGTGGAGAAGCCCTCAGAGGCAATCAGGGCCAGCAGCCATCGCTTGCACCTGCTGACAGCACTGAGTGATCCAGGCCGGCACCCTGCCTTGGTCTGGCGCCTCCGCTCACCTGCTCCACCATCCTGCTGTGGCCAACACCTGCTATGTTCTGTGCACGCCCCCTGGTGGTCAGCGCACATCATAGCGACTGGTTGTTCAGTTGTTCGGTTGTTTCGGTTGTTCCGGTTGTTCTGCCATTTGGTCTATTTGCATTATAGCCTTTTATTATATGTGATTTTTATTGTTTTCAGAGAGGAAGGGAGAGGGAAAGAGAGATAGAAACATCAATGATGAGAGAGAATCTCATCATTGGCTGCCCACTGCACGCCTCCTACTGGGGATCAAGCCCACAACTGGGCATGTGACCTGACCAGAGATTGAACTGTAACCTCCTGGTTCATAGGTCAACGCTCAACCACTGAGTCAAACCAGTGGGCAGAAGGCATATTTTAATTTTACACAATTCTATTCTAGAAGCAGTATGGTAGAAAGAGCACAGGATTTGGTGTCTCAAACCTGGGCCCCACTTCAACCCTTTTATACAAAAGCGGTACAGGCAGCTCACTCGAATGTCTGTGAAATGGACAGAATCACAGTTCCCAGCAGTCACTGTGCTGAATAACCAGGCCACGCGCTGGCACACACTTTGGAAGGGCTCAACACCAAGTAGTTCCCTTCCCTTCTATCCCACCAGGGGGCCTGCCTGCCTGCCGGGCTGCAGAATGGAGGGGTGGCGGGGAGGTTCCAATTCTAGGCAGGAGTTTGGACTTTACATTTAAAGGTCCTTGCCATTTTAGGGCGACACGTTTCTGCTCATTGTTACATCTGCGATTAACTGCTGATAAATGCAGGAGAAAGAGAGTTAAGTACCATAGGCAGTGCCGGGTCGGCGCTGGGCGCTGCCTTGCTGCACGCATACGGCTGGTGCAGTGGATTGCAGGCTCACCGAGGGCCATCACCTGTCCCAGAGAGGGCTTCCCAGGTGCTGGGCTTTATTAGATCACAAATAATGCCCGATAGAGGAGTGTCTTCACGTTTTAAAAACCTGTTACCAGTTTTTTATGTCCTTAAGACAACGTGGCCTTTAGAGATAAGGGTATTAAATGTGGTATTGTCTTCTGAAAGTGGTGGAGCCAGTGGTGATTCAACGGCTGAGCTGACCTCCATGGCATCCGTGGCCGGGAGTCACTGATAGAGGAAGGCTCAACTTCTATTGAGGGAGAGGTTCTGGCATGGACATATTTTTTGAAGCTGTGTATAAGTTGGCCCTTAGAAGTTTGCCATTCGTGCAAACATATTATCAACAGGAGTAGAGATGAGGTTGCACCAAAAATCAGAATACTTAACTCCAGATTAACAAGTGACCGAAGAATTCCTTAAAATTGATCCACAAGCACTTTATTTATGCTTCCCCTGGGTGCTACAGCTGTGAGGGAGATTGTAGCTTCTCAAATGAGATTTTTCCAAACTCCCGGCTTGGCTCACATGCACGCAGAGCACATATTTAACGTGTGGAATCCCAATTCTCCACATAGAAAGCTGTCCTACATTTTTACATTTTAATGAAGTAGACCCTACTCCTTGGGAATTCTGAAGTTTAACCCTGATCCTTATCTAAGACCTAGGCTCTCTGTGACTCACTTTCTCCCTCTGTGAAGCTGGGGCAGCAGCACTTGCTCCTTTTAAAATTCTCAAGGTTGGGGAGGTTTTCAAAGTAGTAAAATCATTTGTTATTCTTATGTCAAATGTGCTCTCCAATTGTGTTTCTACCCATGGAAACGAAAATAGACCACTTAGTTGTAATGGTCACTGGGAGATTAAGTTGAAATAAAAGAGTTTAAAAATAGTGCTGTTCAAGGGCATTCTAATTAGATCGTTAGTTTCATTGTCTCTGATTCCCACAAGGTGGAGGCAACGTCTGTTGTGTCCTGGTGGAAGGTCACACATAGCATTCCTGTGTCTCAGGTAATTGCACAACTAGTCATTAGGAATGCTGCGATGTGGCCTCGCCAGGAAGTCCAGACGGCACACATTTAAGGTTAATGAGCATCGATAGGGGTGTGTTTTCTCTGCCTTTAATGAAAATGGTGTTCCTTTTTTGTTCCAAGATTTTAGTTAAATTACACCTTGACCAACTAAGTGTGTGTGTGTTTTGCTTTCTTAGATCCAGTATCTTTGCAAATTGCAGAGAAATGTGAGAAGGTAGCAAAATTCTCTGCAAATTGTGTAGCATAGGCTCCAGTTTTGTCCCCCACTAGTGTGGATGAAAAGGGGGCCTACACCTGGAGCTCAGGGGAGGCCTGCAGGGTGGCCTGACAAACTCGGCAAGGCTTTTACTTTAGGTTAAAGTAACCACATATGATGGTGAAATTAAAATTCTTAACTAAAAGTGAGCCATAGTGGATACTCATGTAAGGTTGGTATCTTTCTTGACAAAGGTCAATCTTTACCTTAACTGAGCCTTTAAAAAATTTTTTTACCCTCAACTGAGGATATGTTTTATTGATTTTAGAAAGAGAGGGAGAGAGGAGAGGAACGTTGATGTAAGAGCGAGACATCAATCTGTATCAATTGATTGCCTCCCATATGCACCCCAACCAGGGATCGAAACTGAAACCCTAGATAGGTTACCTGGCCAGGAATCGAGCCTGCAACATTTTGGTGTATGGGCCGATGCTCCAATCAACTGAGCCACCCAGCCAAGCTGTCTATTGTCTTTTCGAATCTAAGATAACATAACTTTGGATTGTCAGATTAATCCCCTTTTTTCAGATCCCTCAGGGCACAATTTCCTACCAGACACGAGAGCACAGAACCCCTCGTTGTTATCTTATTCTTCCACATACCATCTCTATGTGCTATAACTGTTCATTGTTAACTATCCTATAGCCACAAATGTAAAAGGAGTATGTGTCTATCCATTTAATTTTTTTATCCTGTCTGACAGAGGTCCCTGTTTTGCTTTCTCCCACCTCCATAATTTATCACCAGTGGATTCAATGTAACCCCCTTATGTTTTCCCCTTTGAATCTTATGTATAAAATAAGTGGTAAAACTGCCATTTTTCAGAGAATTTTCTCAGTCTGTTGAGATTTTGCTTCCTGGCAATTGTCATCAATTTGGCTCAAATAAATGCATAAATATTCTCTACATGTTTGGATGTTTCTTATGTTGACTCTAGCAGCCCTCTAATAAACCGAAATAAAAGCTAGAGAATGGACCCTTCTCTCTCCCTTCATGCCCCTGACTGCCATGAGGTCATATTTTACAGCTATAGAGCATGGCACCGGAAGACATCTTTACGGAGCTGAGAAAACAGAAGCATGAGTCTCCTCACTCTGAGTTTGCCCAACTTCCTTCCGGATTAACGGTAGGACTCTTTATCACCACCTATTCCTAAGCAGCTGGTTGTTGGGAACCAAGGAGTGTATGTACTAAGAACACAAGTCAATGGCCACAAACTATTTGGGCTGTTAAATGCTATGGGAGGACAATTTCTAAGTCTTCGGTAAGACATGGTTCCTCCAGATTTAGTCCTTAGTAACAAGGCTTCTATGAATGGAAGAAGATAAGCTGGTCAGTCACTGTGATTGACACTTTTGCCTCAGGTAGCATTCTGCCATCACCCAGATGCTGCTGGACACTGGTGTACTCCTGCTCTGGAGGCAGAGAGCTTGGACTTAGTGAACGAGGTCTTCACCTTTGTGTCTACTTGTTTTCTCGCCTGTTTGCCTGCCCTCCCTTCCTTCTCCTTCATCTCTCGGTAAGTGCCAATCATGTGCTGGCCTTGATTAGATGCTGAAGATCCTGAGATAAATGGCACTGCTCCTGGGAGAAGCACTCATTTTGAAACTCCTTAAAGAGTATTAAGAGGCCCTGGATGGGTGGCTCAGTTGGTCAGTGCATCGTCCCAATATGCTAGGTAGTGGGTTTAAGCCCTGGTCAGGGCACATACAAGAATCAACCAATGAATGCATAAAGGAGTGGAACAACAAATATCTCTCTCTCTCTCTCTCTCTCTCTCTCTCTCTTTCTCTTTCTCTCTCTCTCATCAATAAATTAAAAAATAAAAAAAAATTAAAAAAAGAGTGTTAGAAGGACTGAGCTTAGACTACTGCAGAAATTTTACAAATCAAGAAGTTCAGTTACAGTGAGTTGATCCCCTGTGATTTGAAAGGCCCCGCATCCCAGCTCTGGGGGCTGTGTAGTGCAAAGGTTAGTGAAGGCCATTTCTATAGATTCTCACTGAGTTGAAACACATACATGAAACATTTAGTAGTAGTCTAGTACGTCATCATGCAGTTTTGCTCTGTGTTTGTGGCAGGATTTCTCTACAGGTTTCTGACATTAGAACCCTTCCACTGTCCCAAGCTGGAGCAGGAACAGAGAAACCAAGAGGCCAGGGTCAGTCTGAGGCTGTGCACCAGCAACACGACAGCTTGGCTCGCAGCTGACTTCCTGCCGCCCGGCTGCCTGGCGCTGAGGCCGGCAGAGGCTGCCGGCCTGGCTGAAGCTGCTGATTATGGAGCCACAGCTCCTAGGCTCATACTGTTGTCTGATTGCCATCAAGGCCAGGAGTGCCGGTCACAGAAAATGTAGGATATTTTAAGAGATAAAGAGCAATTGACAACAAAATCTATTCTGGGATGTTTTGAACAAAACAATCAGAAATTCAGCACCTCCCGGGGGTGAGAACCAAAGTGAAACATGACCAGCGTCCCGCGTTACCTCTGATCTCGCACGTCGGTTTTGAGCATGAGGAATGGTCTAAAAATAATACCTGGATCTCACAATACTGGCGTTTTTATTATTTACCCTTTTATGCTTTGTCTTTTGAAAGACAAAACATCTTATATGTGCTGAGAGTTTCCTATCATTTGTGTTTATAGAAGCCTTTATTCTGAAGACCTCAAAGTACCTCCTTTATTTCTGAGAGCTAAGGGGCAGGTCTTCCCTGGGCAAAGTGACTTACGACAGGTTATACAGAAGGCGGTGGAAGAATGAGATGAGAATGCGGCTCGGTAACTCAGGTTTGGCTTGCACAGTTGCTCGGACCCTTCCTAAGAAAGGAGAATACTGTCCTTGCTTTTGCCTCTGCCATGGTCCCCACCTGAGTCCTCCCACCTCCCCTCCTGTCTACACCACACCTTTCCTTAAAGGCTGGACCCACCTTTTGCCCCCAATGATTGCTGTCCTCTCTGATTTCTGAGGGTGCTCAAGTCACACTTCACATGCATCTGTCTCTCCAACAAGGTCTTCGGTCCCTGGGGGGCAGGAACCCTAATCGTGTCCCGCAGTCCTGATGGGACAGTCAGCTCTTCCCACAGCCCATCCCCTGGGCTGCCTCGGCAGGTGGAGGGTGTGCAGCCTGTCATGCAGGCATCTTGTGATCTGGTCTTGCTTTCTGCTGTGATCCTGACATGCCCCACAGCCTGCCCCTGACCCAGCTCTGGAATGTTCACAAGGAAATAGGAACGAATATTTCTTACCAAAGAAGGAAATAGCAACAGGAGGGGATTTTGGGAAAAGGTGGAGACAGAGGTGTGAGCAGGTGGAGAGGCAGAGCCAGTCTAGATAAAAAGCACAGGGAGCCGGTGGTCCGGGTGCAGTCGTGTGCGGAGGGGACAGAGTGAAGAGACCAGGTGTGAGGCTCCCAGCACCGACAGGCCTCGGAAAAGCCATTGCCAAGTGCTGTGGAAACAGCACGGAATCACGAAACAGCTGGTTTGGAGCCAGAGGTGGTTCTCACCGGCTTTCCGCTCCTACTCTCCCACCTGATTGCTTAGGAAATGTGAGCATTGATTAACCTCCCTCAGCCCTAGTTTTCTCCTACATACAATGGTGGTGAAAAATACGTACCTCTCTAGCAATAAGCAAGTGTAGTGAGGACAATACTTAAGGAATAACAACAAATATCATAACATACTTCGGAGTATTTTTAAGGAAAGTTAATGTGATCACAATGAAGAAAATCACAAATCTTTATTGACATATAAAATGTACACATAAAATAACAGACACATTTGAACAAAAAACATGTTCCTGGATAAGAAAATGATTATTGTGAAAATATTAATCATTCCCAAATAAAGGCATAAATTTAGTAGAAATCGTTTCAACATCCTCATGGCTATTTTAGAAACAGAAGAATTCTGCGGCTACTAATATGAATGTTTAAAATAAAGCTTTAAATAGAAATACAAAAGTGATTAGTATTTAATTATTAGGTTATGTTATGAAGATGCAATACTCAAAACAATTTGTATTTTGTTCATCAATAGACAAATTAATGAAATAGAAAATAATTCAAAGATCTTGATATACATATATACACACAAATATATGAATGAATAACTATATGGTACATAAAGCAACACAAATAAGTAAATAAATAAATATATTATTGCAGAAATCACATAGAAATAACCTGTTAAAAATTGAAGACAAAAAGTAACCTAGTCTTAAAACAAACATAGCAAAGTTCAAATTAAAATACAGGTCAAAATACAGAAAAATCACAGGCAGATGCAAGAAAAAATTTCATCATATAGAAAAGATCTCTCTTCATCCTATGCGCTCAGAAATTCATTAAAAAAATTGTCTTGCCCAGCCGGCATGGCTCAGTGGTTGAGCATTAACCTTTGAACCAGGAAGTCATGGTTCAGTTCCCGGTCAAGGCACATCCCCAGGTTGCGGTGTGTAGGAGACAGCCAATCAATGATTCTCTTTCATCATTGATGTTTATATCTCTCTCTTCCTCTCCTTTCTTCTCTGAAATCAACAAAAATATATTAAAAAAAAACTTAAAAAATTGCCTCAGGGTTTATCAAACCTTGGAAAGCAGATTTGAGCTGTCCAAACTCATAAAACCGGTGTAGAAGACCTAGGGACTATTTATCAATTTACTAGACACCTGGTGCACAAAATTTGTGCATGGGTAGGGTCCCTAGACCTGGCCAGTGATCAGGGCAGATCAGGGTCTTCTGGCTGCCAGCCGGGACTTCCCTTCCCCAGCTGCCAGCCGCTCGCTGGGGCCTTCTTTTGTTCTGTGCCTCCCCCTGGTGGTCAGTGCACGTGATAGTGAGCGATCGAACTCCTGGTCTCCCCGTCGAACTCCTGAGGGGACAGTTTTCATATTAGGCTTTTATATATATAGATAGTGATGGATATGTCAATGTTGGCCTTGTCTCACAGGGCATTAAAGGTGAGTGTGGAATCAGAGCATGGAGAGCAGGACCCTGGTCCAGCATTTAATTTACAACCTGCTGGACAATCTGGAGGTTAAAAATTTGCTCCACACACTGGATGGCATCACATCCCTAGATGCCACTAGACAGGTTGAGCCCTCCTCCCAGCATTGGCAGGAAGGCCACTGCAGTATCGGCTCACCCTGGAGATCTTTGGGCCACGCAAAAAGCCCAGGAAGCACTTTGGTAAGCCCTCCCTTTGCCCAGGTGGAAGGATCCAGGCTTTTACCTCACAGGTGCCATAAGCACAGGCACAGCCCAACAAGGGGTGCTGCGGGGTGCTCCCACTTCTTCTAGCTCAGGTGGTCTCAGAGTCCCTCCCACCAGCTCCTGTGGGTGGCACAGTGTCCAAGTTTGCAGCTCACTTTGTAGTCAGGCCTTCTGCGGCCCTGTCCCCTCAGAGCATCTTCATTGCTGGAGGGACCAGTAGCCTTCATCCTTGCCTCAGGTTCATCTTTCTCCTTCCCAACTCTTGAGATGGGAAAGGGACTATCCCAACTTTTTTAGGCAAATTAGGGCTCATTGTTTAGCTGTAGTAGAAGAGAGAGACACGGTCATTGTCAAATCAACTGTAGGAGGGTAACCATGTAATTTCTTTTACAAAATAAGACAGCTTTGAGAGTAAAATGGAGGTGAGCTGGAGGTATTAATAACAATGCTGAAAAAAACAGGAGTAAACAAGACTATCCAGCTCCCCCCCAACATTCTTACTTGTCTAGTCACTTTTCTGGGCGTCTCTGACCAGCCCACCCCTACCTCTGATGGTCACATTCTTTAGGGACATTGATGCCTTGAACACTGTTGCATTCTTTTCTGCCTCTGTCCCTTCAGGCTAACACCTCAAATTTCTTTACTCACCAATTACGTGTCTGTTATTATAGCAGAACCCGCAAAGGAAATCTTAATTGTAAGTTCCTGAGGGCATCCGGATGGTTGGTCACCTACTTGCTCTCTCCTTCCCTGTCTCCCTCCCTGTCCTTTGTGGGGAGGGAATTTATCTTAATAAAACAATCTGAAATTGCAGTATTATTTAAAATAATGCCTCCCTCAAACCCCTGGAGCAATGCAAATGTTCCACAATTAGGGAATGTCCTAGCAAACCTGACGGTATTGAGACGATTGGGTAATATTTAGGAAGGTGATGATTTTGAAAAATTTGGGGACATGGAAAATACAGGTGCTATAATTGTTAGTGAAACATTAAGCATAAGGCTATAAAGTTGTACCACTTGGACTATAATTGTATGAACATAATAACAAATTGTTAAAATGTCAGGATGTAAAAAAAAGCCACAATGGTAACAATAGCTTTGTTTCAATGATGGGATGAGAGGCCCTTTCCCCTTCTTTCGCTGTCCCCCAGCCTGGCCGGAATGTGGCTCATATAATGGAAACAATGCGCTCGCCCTCCTCTTGGCGGAGTGAAATGAGGTAATGATTCTGAAGTGCTTTCCTTTGTTTTCCCCCTGCTGTCACCCCATTGTGTCCCCAGGGCCTTGTCCTCCAACGGGGAGAATGGGGGGGTGGGCTTTCTTGTTTGTGGGGGGTGTTCCCAGGGCAAGGCTTTCTCCAGTTTGCTCTCTTGTCCTCCAACGATGTCAACCCAGAACCACACATGAAATGCTCTCAACACCCCATCGCACTTATCTTGGGGCCCACTTGCACCTGCAAAGCCCGGCTTCCATGTTACTTCCATAGAAGCTTCAACCCTGTCAGAAACAGCTCTGCGATGTAGGTTTTATTGGCAAAGGAAATGTCCTGAGAGTTTTCTGCAGTTCAGCGTGTTACCAAGTTCACCCCTCCTCCCCGACACTCACTCAGGTTTCTGGCCACGCTGGCGGTCCGGGCCCTCCGTGTGCTGGGCTGGGATTCCTTGTTCAGGTCCTAAAGTTGTTCTGAATGTAGCCTCATCTTGATGAATGTCTTCCACGTCTCCCATTTTATTTTATTTATTTGTTAAACCGTTTGTGAAAAGGCAAGGGGCTCTTTCCCCACCAGTGAATGAAGGCTAGCGGGTCCTCCCCAGACAGTCTCAGAGCAACGAGAGTTCCGACAGCGCGGAGCGAGGGCAGGAGCCCAGAGGCCAAGGCCCCGCTGTCAGGGCAATCGTGCATCTTTCCTCGGATTTCCTCCCGGGAGCCAAGTCAGAAAACGCCCCTGCAGTGGGTCTCCTCTGTCCTGGGCCTTTCCTGATGTCACTATCGCCGAGGAGTCTTTGCAGGACATCCCAGCCTGGATGTCAGCAGGGCTGATGCAAACTCCTGGAAGCATTTCCAGGTTCATCAGGAGGGGCCCGTTCAACAATCACGCTTCACCCAACAACAATTCTAACTAACAATCACGCTTCACCCAACAACAACAATTCTAACTAACAAAGCGAGGCGGTGTGTGCTGCGAGGCGGGATTTGTATTGCGATACACTTAGGTATGTAAATATTTAGATATGCATAGGATATTTCGGCGAAGCTAGAGATGAAATCAGTAACATATCCTTCTCCGGGGAGGAGAGCTGGAGGCTGAAAGACAGACCAGAAAGATGGATTTTTACGGTTTAATTTTGTTTTCTTTGGTCCCTTTTAATTTCTTTTTTAACCAACTGATATATTTTGTATAAAATAGCATTTCTGTCAGTTATACATTTAAAAAGTTTTTTTTAGTAAATATGTATGAACTAGGAAAAAATTAAAAATGTACATTTAGTGGGCATGCTAAGAGCCTTCCACGTGGGCGAGTTACAATCTTCTTTTCACCCGTCTGGTCTGCGCTAACAAAGGGAAACCACCTCCATGCCGGGGCTCCTGCAAGCCCTCTGACCCTAGCTGCTTAAATTGGTTCAGGCTGCTGCACACGCATTGCAGGTTGGCTCCCTTTGATTTTCAGGTCCTCACTCTCTTGGGAGCCACTTAAAATTTCTGGTTAAGAATTCACCCTCCCTTTCCCTGCTCTCCCCTCAGATGGTGCAAGAAATCTAAAACATAAATGCTGGAGAATTGATTTGTGATAAGAACTTAAGACATAATATTTATATAAACCTTAGCTCTTGCAAGCGTGCCTTGGGTATCTGGCTGTGGGACAGTGTGGAGGACACGGCGGTCGGGGCAAAGTCGGGGTGATGGGAGCCGTTTACATGTGGGTAGAGGAATTCAGGGGCGGGTGCAAGTTGTGAATCGCTCCTCCACATTCAGGCGCCAAAAGCATCACATTTCTTTATTTTTCTGAATCAGATTACACCTGGCTCCAAGCATCTGCTCCCCTTGCTAACAGGGTTAGCAAGAAACATAATAACGGCCATTCCTGGGGCTCCCCCACTTTAGTTGGATCACACAGGGTCCCGGGGCTCCCGAGTCCAGAGAAGAAGGCAAGAGCTGCCTCCTGACCCACGTGGTTGGACCATGTCACTGCCGTGTTCTCTTTGCTGCCTGGTTCCTGTTACCTGCAGGGCACACGCTTCGGCTGGGCTCAGAAGCAGCAGAGTGACTCCAGCGGACCCCCCAAGCCCCAAAGCCCTGGCTCAGTGAGGGATGGGCACAGTTCCCAGGCGCATCTGCTCTGGCTGCCCAGGCATCTTCCCAGTCTTGGAAACCCCATCTCCTCTCTTATACATGAAGCGCAACTTCTCTTGAAGGTCTAGCCTTCCAGAACGAAGCTGCACTTCAAGCCTGCCTCCTGCCTCCCGAAGTTTGGGACTGCGTTCAGGTCTCAGGAAATCAGGGCCTGCTTCTATGGGCAGCGGGTGGAGACCTCACCTGGTGAGACTAAAGCAACAGCCCCCTCTTGCAAATGGCAATGCTGGTTTCCTCACCGCCTCCCTTACCCCCCCTCCCCCCAAAAAACAAAATGAAACAGCCCCTGTGCTCTGCCCAGACTGCGGCCTTGGGATCCTCTCCTGTCTGCTGGAGAGGGAAGCTGGGCATCTCCCCACCAGTGCCTGAGCTCCCCTGTACCTCTGGTCTCCAAGTTCAGGCACTCTGTACCATGCAGGACACCTGGTCTCAAGGCTCCTGGCTCCTGCCAGCCACTGGGAGCAGCAGGTTTAACGGCTCACCCTTGGGCAGCGACTGCCCTCTAGCCTTATCCGGGGCTGGATCCTCTGCCCTGGGAATGGGGTGCCTGCCAGATTTTTGAAAGCTTTATTTAGTGCTTTGTATTATTTGACTCCATCTGAAAAGTGGTTCTCAACCTTCTGGGCCAACAAATGGAGATGTGCAGCACCACATTCCGGGGTACATGCATTCTACCTAATCTCACCTTCTGGGGTACATGCATCCTTACCTATCCTCGCTCCTAACTATTGGAGGTACATGTATTACATTAGTTTTGGTGTACAACTAAATGCCACTAGACATTTATACACCTTGCATTGCGGTCACCATGGTAAGTCTGGTAGCCATCTTCATTGTACAAAGTTATTACAGTATTCCCTGTGCTGTACTTCACACCATCAGGACTTTATTTTATTTTATGACTGGAAGTTTGTACCTCTTATTTCCCTTCACCTTTTTCACACATCCACCATCTCCCTCCCCCACCACCACTTGCAACCATCAGTTTGTTTTCTGTGTCTATTAGTTTCCTTTTGTTTTGTTTTTTCCCCCTTAGTTTCTATATACAAGTAAAATCATGTGGTATTTGTCTTTCTCTGTCTGACTTATTTCACTTAGAGTAATGCCCTCTAGGTTCATCCATGTTGTTGCAAATGGTAAGATTCCATTCTTTTTTATGGCTGAGTAATATTTCATTGTATATATGCACCACATCTTTATCTAATTGTCTTTTGATGGATACTGCGATTATTTCCATATCTTGGTTATCATAAATAATGCTGCAACAAACATAGGGGTGGTCTCTTTCAAATTAGTGTTTTTGTTTTCTTTGGATAAATACCCAGAACTGGAATTTCTGGGTCATCAGGTGGTTCTATTTTTATTTTTTTTGAGGAAACTCCATACTGTTTTCCACAGTGGCTACACCAATTTACAATCCCACCAACAGTGCAAGGGTTTCCTTTTCTCCATATCCTCGCCAACACTTGTTTATTGATTTATTGATGATAGCCATTCTAACAGGTGTGAGGTGATATCTTATTGTTGTTTTGATTTACATTTTCCTGAGGATTAGTAATTGTGTGTATCTCTTCATATATCTGTTGGCCACTGATATGTGCTCTTTGGAGAAATGTCTATTCAGGTCTGCTGATCATTACTGATTCAGATTATTTGTATTTTTCATGTTGAGTTATATGACTTCAATACATATTTTGGATATTAACCACTTATCAGATATATCATTTGCAAATATCTTCTCTCATTCAGTAGGTTGTCTTTTCATTTTTTGATGGTTTTATTCGCTGTGCAAAAGCTTTTTAGTTTGATGTGGTCCCATTTGTTTATTTTTGCTGTTGTTGCTGTTGTATGAGACAATACTTCTGAAAGAAAAATATTGGTAAGACAGATGTCCATGTTTCCTTCTGGGAGTTTTATGGTTTCAGGTCTTACATTTGAACCATTGGGTTTTTAATTTTATTTTTACAGATTAAAATAATTAAATTGAAACTATAAAAGTATTTACTTTTCTTAAAAATGTGAACTTAATGTTGAAAAAACTGAGTTGTTGGAATTATTTAATTTTATGGATCTTATGTTTTATTGATTTTCCTTTGGTTTCTATTTTTGCAATGTGGTCTGTGGTTTTTTAAAATTTGCAAGTTATATTGTCTTTTTAGTTCTATATTTATAATGGCAATACCTTTAATCTACCTTTAAAATCTTAAAGTTCTTAAGCATCTTGTTCAGTTTTAGAAAGAAATTTCTGTATATTGTCATCCAAGATGAGAAAATAAGCACAAATAATTTTTACTTACTGCTTATCACTCCCAAATTTCTATTCAACATTCTGAGTGTTGCTTTATTGTACAATTGTAAATGATTAAGTATTTTTATATTGTAGGTAATTCCTTTTAAGAATGATAAATCCCCTCCCTAGTTGATTTGGCTTAGTAGATAAAGCGTTGACCTGCAGACTGATGGGTCGCAGGTTCGATTACGGTCAAGGGTGCATGTACCTTGGCTGCAAGCTCCATACCCGGCCCCTGGTGCATGCGTGAGGCAACCAATCAATGTGCCTCTCTCATATCGATGCTTCCCTCTCTCTCTGTCTCTCCTCCTCCCTTCCTCTCTCTCTAAAAATCAGTGGAAAAATATCCTTAGGTGAGGATTAATGACCACCACAAAAAATATTGATAAATTCCCTATTGTATTTTGGAACTATAATCACCCAAATTATTTACATGTAACTAGAGGCCTGGTGCATGAAAATTCATGCACACGGGGGGTGGGCGTCCCTCAGCCCAGCCTGGGACCCTTGGGGGATGCCCACCTGCTGGCTTAGGCCTGCTCCCTGAGAACAGATGATCTAAAAGAAATAACCATATCCTTGGGTAAGGATTTTTTAAAAAGGTAATGGTTGCATGAAAATTCACTGCTGGGATGCTGAGGGGACTGGGTGCTGCCATCTTGTGGCTGTGGGTGCTGCCATCTTGTGAGGGTGTGACAGCAATTAGCATATTACCTCTTTATTAGATAGGATTATGTTTACCAATTTTCTTTATTAAGGTACACTTGAACAAATAAACTGCCCATATCTAAAGTGTACACTTTTGAAAGTTTTGACATCTGTCTGTGAAACTATCCCCACTTCAAGATAGTGAGCATATCCATCACCCCTAAAAGTTTCCTCATGCCCCTTTGAAATTCCCCCTTCTTGCTCCTCCCTGACCCCCTTCCTCAGGTGAGTACTGATCTCTTTCTATCACTATAGCCTAGTTTGCATTTTCCTGATGGTATATAAATGGACCCATTCAGTATGTGCACTTTTTGTCTGGCTTCTTTCATGGAAAAATACTTTGTGATTTATTTGCATATCAATAGCTAATTTCCATTTATTTCTGAGTATTTTGAATCATATAGATATATTGCAATTTGTTTATTCATCCTCTTGTTGATGGGCATTTGGGTCTTTCTCAGTATTGAGCTATTACAAATAAAGCTGTTATGACCAAATTTAGCCAATTCTTTGTATGGAAACATGCTTTTATTTTTTAAAAATATGTTTTTATTGCCTTAGCTGGTTTGGCTCAGTGGATAGAGCATCAGCTTGCAGACTGAAGGGTCCTGGGTTTGATTCTGGTCAAGGGCACATGCCCTGGTTGCAGGCTCAATCTCTAGTAGGGGTTGTGCAGGAGGCAGCCAATCAATGATTCTCTCTCACCTTCGATGTTTCTATCTCTCTCTCTCTTTCTCCCTTCCTCTCTGAAATCAATAAAAAATTATTTAAAAAATTTTTAAAAATATATGTTTTTATTGATTTTTAGAGAGAGAGGAAGAGAGAGGGATAGAGAGATAGAAACATGGATGAGAGAGAAACACCACTGATTGGCTGCCTCCAGAAGGGGTTGAGCCCTCAACCTGGGCATGTGCCCTGACCGGAATCAAGCCAGCACCCTCTTGGTTCATGGGTTGACACTCAATCTCTGAGCCCCACTGGCTGTGCTATTTTTCTTGAATAAATACTTAGGAGTGGTATGGGTGCATCATGTCTTAGATATATGTTTAACATTTTAAGAAACTGCATAATTATTTTTCAGAGTAGTACCATTTTATAATACCAACAGTAGTGTATGAGAATTATAGTTGCTTAGCATACTTGCTAAAATTTGGTGTCTTTTTAATTTCTGAAATTCTAATATATATATATAGTGGTTTCATTGTAATTTTATTTTACATTTTCCAAATGATTAATAATGTTGAACATTTTTTATGTACTTGTTTGCCATCCATATCTTCTTTGGTAAGATATATGTGAAATATTTTACCCTTTTTTATTGGGTGTTTGTTTTGTTAATATGTTTCAAGACTTCTTTATGTATTTTGGGTACAAGTACTTTATTAATATGCAAATATTTCCCTTATGATTTGCCTTTTAATTCTCTTAATAGTTTATTTGGAATTCTTAATTTTGAGGAAGTACAGTTTATCAATTTTTTAAATGGATCAATTTTTGCTATTAAATGAATATTTGCCTACTTCAGTGTCACTGAGGTTTTCTCTAGAAGTAGTTTGACATTTTATATTTAGGTCTATCATTCATTTTAAGTTAATTTTTATGAATGAGAAAGGTATGGATTAAAAGTCATTTTAAAATATAGATTGTAATTTCCCCACCATTTATTGAAAAGATTTTTCTTCCTCCACTGAATTTTCTTTGCACCTTTGTTGAAATTGTTCTTAAATGTGTAGCACTACTTTTTAAACTAGATTCTGTTGCATTAATCAATTTATCTATCTTGATGCCAATACTACCCTGTCTTGATAACTGTACCTTGCAAGTTTGAAATCAGGTAATATTAGACCTGCAAACCTGCTGCTTTGCAAATTGTTTAGGCTCTTCTAGGTCCTGTGCATTTCCATAGGAATTTTAAAACCAGTTTTTTAACTTCTACAGAAAATCTACTGGGATTTTGATTAGGATTTCATTGGATGTGTAGATCAACTTGGAGAAAATTCTCTTAATATTAAATCTTCTACGCTGCTGCCTGTGTTCAGCTTAGGCCACCTGGGAGGAGCTAGAAGTGATTTGTGGTTGGTAGCTGCCTGTGCTGGGCTTGGAGTTGCCTAGAAGTGGTTATGCTGTGAACATAGGCTGGCTACCACTAGTGCTGGGCTTGGGGCCACTTAGCAAAAGGTACCAGGCTTGCCAAGGCCAGCCTCTGCTTGCTTGTGGACCTGTGAAAATTTTAGGAAAGTCCACAGCCACTTGTGTGGGTTAGCCTCTGAAAGAGGATGGGCCGGTGCTTGAATTGGGTGAGGTTTCAGAGATCACCAGAGTGGGTGAGAGCAGTGTTCACCATATTAAAGCAGACGCAGATTTGGAATCCCCTGCCCTGCTGGCGGTGTGTGTGTGTGTGTGTGTGTGTGTGTGTGTGTGTGTGTGTGTATGTGTGTGTGTGTGGTCTCAGCAAATATCAATGGCGTCTGCCAGTACTCCAGAGAACAGCTCCTCCAGCCCTCCTGCTGAAGCCAGGCAATTCAGTGTCTCCCTGTATGTCCCTGGTGCTGTTTGAGCAGCAGTCCCTTCGCTGGAGCGTAGGGTGAGTGTTTATGAGTGAGTGAATCAGTGCTCAGGCCCTTTAAGAGGACACCTCGGTCCACAGCAGCCCTCCCTCTCACCCAGATTGAGTGCCTGCTGATTCTCACTGCCAGCAGTTGGGGGATTCCTCTTCCTGGCACTGGTGCTCTGGGCTGGGGAGCCTGATGTGGGGGTAGGGCCCCTCGCTCCTCAGGGGGTCCTTCAAAGCGGGGATTAGCCTCCTGATTCTTAAATGTCACACACGTGAGTGGACCAGCCTGCTTCGTGTCCCTGCTCCTCCTGCCAGTCTTAGCCTGGTTTCTCCTTTATCCCTTCAGTTATAGGAGTTCTTCTCAGCCAGTCTTCCGGCGATTCTCAAGGTGGTTGCTCTATAATTTAGTTGTAATTTTGAAGTGGTCATGGGAGGAGGCAGGTGCAGTGTTTACCTACTCCACAATCTTGACTGGAAATTCTGTATTTCTTATTGTTAATTTTATTTTCTTCGTTATTTCCCTGGAGTAAATCTCCTACAGTGATTTTTTAAATGACCTGTTGCACACTGCATGCTTTCCTTCCCCCGTTCTCTCCTCTTTCTCCTCCTTTCCCCCTTACTGATCCTATATCTGCTTCTCTTCCTCTTTACTCTTCTTCCTCTTGTTAAACATTTATTTAATATTGGATGCTGTGTTTTTCATATATATATTTGTCTTTGCATAGGTCAGTCCTATTTGACTTTGATACCCAAAATAACATGGGTAGGATTTTCTGGACTCTTTTTTTTTTATAACCTAGGTGACATTTTTATTATCACCTTAGGATGAGTTAAAGAAGGTATTAGCCTTCATTTATGCCATAGAACATGCTGGTCTAGGCTTGAACCTATAGTCATGGTTCTGTTTCACCTAAGAACCTGAGACAAATGCTTCCAAAATGTTTGTTCACTGAGTGGATGAACCACTGAGAGCCCGCTTTATGTGTCTCATAGAAAAGTGAAAAGTTACATCAAAGGGTTAGAGCCACCTGGAATACTGCGGAGCACTTCACAAATCCCGGGCTGAGTTTTTCAGCGTTAGCCAAGGCGGTAGTTGCAGGGCAATGCATTTTGGTAAAACATTTAACTTTCTCTGAGACACCACAGTGTTTATTCCAAAAAATGTTGTACCATGTGCACTTGGGCGTGGGTGCCTGACCACAGAACAATGACAGTTATTAATAATGAGAAGTCTGTGGTTGTGACCAAATTCCTGGGATGAGTGACTCCAGTGGCCCAGGCAGTGCAGACTGGGGAGGGAAGTCCCCAGGCAATGCTGCCAATGATGCAGCACATCTGTGCAAGGCAGTACAAAGCTCTCCTTTTCCAAACATTTACTGTACTGCTCCATGGGGGCCAATCACACGAAGTGCATTAAATCCATGACTCCCGGCATCCTTCAGGGATGGGCAGCATGTGTGATTTGGGGAGGTCACCGTGTGCCCTCTTACTCTTGTTCCCTCTTCACTGTGACATGTTCTGAAGGGTTCACTCTCAGGCGTGCCGTAGGTAAAATTTGCAGGCTAATTTGGTGTTGCTGTTTCTTTATTGCTGTAGATATGTGAGGGGCATCAGACGCCCAGTGTCCCAGGTCTGTCCCTTGCCATGATAGCCTGTTCTTCCCATAATCTCCTGTCAGAGCAAAGTCTTTGCCTTCATCCTGTTTCCCATCTCTGCCTCTCAGACAGAGTGAATCTAGAATTTTCATGTTCACTTGCTACTGCTTGTCTGGCCCATGATCTGGTGTTTTTGAGGACTAAATACATTGAGAGAGGAAGGACCCACAAATTGTTTGCATATACAGTTGACCCTTGAACAACATGGGTTTGAACTGCATGGGTCCACTTAAATGCAAATTCTTTTCAATAAATATTTTCTTTCTTATGATTTTAAATGATATTTTATTATTTCTAATGTATTTTTTTGTAATAATACAGTATACAATCATACATAAAATATGTGTTAATTGACTGCTTATATTATCAGTAAGTCTCCCAGTCAACAGTAGTAAGTTGTTAGTAGTTAATTTTGGGGGAATAAAAATTTATGTGGATTTTTGACTGTGTGGTGGGTCAGTGTCCCTAACTCTCCTTGTTCAAGAGTCAACTTCAATAAATGTCAGAATTGCATCGCTGAAATTAGTCTTTAATTGGTTAAGCAAGTCTCAATTAAAACTTAAAAAAAAACCCCACCAACTTCTGGGATGCACAGAATATAGAAAGTAGGCATTATCTAGCTCACAATTTATGCAGGGCATGAGCAGTGATTTATTCAAGAGAGAGGAGCATGATCCAAGACAATTACATCCTCTTAAGATTATGAAAGCCTGAAAGGAGATAGACAAACCAGAAAGTATTGGAGCACTGTTATTTTTAGGACAGAAATCTAGACCTAAGGTTCACTGCCCCTGTATCTGAGGTACCTGTTCTCTCCTTCAAGGTCTTCTAACTTCTTCCATATTCATTTGCTGTCCCTCCTTCCCATCTAGGCCTCTGGACTTGAGTCTGAAGATTGCCACAGCAAGCCCCCTGCCTCTAGCCTTGCTTGTTAGATATGCCCCCACATCTTATTTATGACTTAACTTAGCCAAGCATCCCAGAATCCAGGCAACTACATTCACCATTTCAGGGTGCTCTGGCCCCACCTTCACCCCTTGTTAGTCACAGAGCCCCAGTTATGGAAATAAAATAAAGACAAAGGTATGTGGGCTATCTGCTTTTCTAGAGCTTGACAATCGTCCTCTGGTCCACTGGGGTAAAATATTACCCAGGGTGTTCAAAAAATATATCTAAAAGCTTTAGAATTAGTACGTGGAACTGAGATGCATGCATTCATTTAATGAATTTAATAATGATTATCATTTCAAGTTGTACTTGGTGTTATGATGGGAAGTAAACAAAATATGGAAATTGAGCCAGTCACAATGAGTTTAAAATAGATAACACCAATTTACTTGTTAATTGATCAGGTAATTCTTTAATTTATGTAATGGCCATCCATCCAGCTGACAGAACTTTATAGAGAACAATCTCATGGCAGTGCATGTGTTGTGGGAGGCCAACAGATGCCTGTTCCCAGGGAGCTCAAGGGTTGAGAGTCAGTCTTGAAAACATATATCAATATGTGTTGATAGGCATGAAAAAAGACGCATGGGAATGAGCCTGGAGAAGTAAATTAAATTTAATATCAGTATAACTGAAGGCAAGTAGACTAGCTAGACATTTCTTGCAATCTTGCAGTTGAGTGATCATGATCTAGATTACAATAATGGTGATGGGTATGAAGAGAAATGGATAATTCCCAGAGATAGTTAAGAAGTAAGAACCATGAAATTAACTAATTGAAAGGGTGAGGGTGCCCTTTTTTTTTCAGTGAGGGTGGGGAGAGGGTGTCCTCTGCTGCTGAATTGGAGTACTTGGTAGATGGTGATAAAGATAGAGATAAAGAAGAAATCTTATGTGGGGAGTTTGTTTCTGTTTCTCATGTGGGCTTGTTAAGATCTACTTGGAAATGTTGAGTAAGTCGGAACTTAGGAGCAAGATGTAGGTTGATAATTGGAGTATCATTTTATAAAGAGGTAATAATGGAAAGTGTGTAATTGGAAGAGATTATGAGAGAGTGATTCAGGATAGAATTAAATATTTTAAGGATTGCCAATATTTAAAAGAAAGTTTGGGAAAGGAATACAGGAGATACAAAAAATAGGAGACAGCCCTGGCCAGTTTGGCTCAGTGGATAGAGCGTCAGCCTGCGGACTCAAGGATCGCGGGTTCGATTCCGGTCAGGGGCATGTGCCTTGGTTGTGGGCACATCCCCAGTGGGGGTGTGCAGGAGGCAGCTGATCGATGTTTCTCTCTCATTGATGTTTCTAGCTCTCTGTCACTCTCCCTTCCTCTCTGTAAAAATCAATAAAATATATTAAAAAAAATAGGAGACAAATAGGTAGAGGAAAAACTAGCAGGGTGTGGTGTTCATGAAGCCAAAGAGAGAGTGTGATTAGAAGGGAGGAATGGTTTCTATCGAATGCTACTGAACTGTGAAGGCTGATGTGCATCAGGTTCTTAATTGATGACTTCTACTTTCTCTGAGCAGTAGGAGAGAAAGTGTTCTGATGAGAGTGAATTTCAGAGGACTGAGAACAGAGTTTCTGGGCAACTTTCCAGCCCAATTTAGGAAGCAGGATGAGATAATTTATGTAATGTGCTTTGAAAAGTGCCTGGCAAAGATCAAGCTTTCAATACATTTTGGCAGCTATTATAATGGCACCAAATTGTTCAGCTTTGTGGTTTTTCTTTACTAGCAATTAGCACCTGGGATATAAGCACAAAAAAATTGGACAGATGCATTAATTCTGAGGGGGATTTTTCAAGAAGGGAGATGGGAGAGTAAGTAAATTGGCAAGTATGAGAGAAATATTGTGCTATGGAATCTTAACTGGATTAAAAAACAAAAACAAACAGAAGACAAAGGAAGGCTGTTAGATAGTGAGAAAACAGACAGTTCCTGGGCCAGACAATCTTGATGATGATAACATGGTGCAGAGATTGTAACTGAATGAAAGACACGGAAGGGTGGAAGCTTAAGGAAGAGAGTGGAATGTCTAAATATTGGACTTATGAATACAGACATGACCAGTTAATGACAGGGGGATGTTCTGAGAAATGTGCCATTAGGCAATTTTGTCATTGTGCGAACACCATACACAAACCTAGATGGTATAGCTACAACTGTAATTGTATTTGCTATACTTTCATACAACTGGCAACACAGTAGGCTGCTTGCACCATCATCACAAACAGGTGAATAATGTGTTGTGCTACATTATGATGATAAGGACATCATTATATGATAGAACTTCTTCAGCTTCATTATAATCTTACTAGTGGCCCAGTGCATGAAATTCGTGCACATTAAAAGGGAATTAATTAGAGGAAATATTTTAATATTGCTATTTGCCCTTTCTCTATAATAGAAGTGTCAGAGATGAAAGAAAATTAGTAAAGTGTATATGAAAATCTCCCTCCTGTCAGAGTCTGGGGCATGCTGCAGGACCCAGAGTCAAGTCCCCGCCCACCCGCGTGTGCCTTGAAATTGTGCGAGTCCCAGACCCTGCAGGCCCCAACCCCGTCAAGCCCCGCAGGGCAGGGGGTGCAGCCACAGGTCCCCCGTCAAGCCCCACTGGGCAGGGGGTGCAGCCACAGGTCCCCCATCAAGCCCCACTGGGCAGGGGGTGCAGCCACAGGTCCCCCATCAAGCCCCGCTGGGTGGGGGTCATGGCCTCAGGTCCCCCTGTGCAGCCTCAGGTTGGCGTGGTCTTAGGTCCCCCAGCCCAGAGCTGGGGTGGCAGGCGTGGCCTCAGGTCCTCTGGCCCGGCCTCAGGTCCCATGGCCCCGGCGCCGGGTGCGAGGGCACGAGGGCGCAAGGGCGTGATGATCATTTAGCTCTTTACTATATAGGATGGGACCTTTATTGTATATGTGATCCGTCATTTCCTGGAACATCAACATGTAGTGCATAACTGTGCAATGGTAATTGGTGATGACAATATTTTGGGGAGGCAATGGAAGCAAGTTGACAAAGTGGAGTGGAGGCAAAGGTCACTGGAAATGGGCTTATCAGAGGACTGAGAACTCAAGGCAGGGACTTGAAGGTTAAGGTCACCCATAATGGTGTAGGACTTGGAGGTGAGGGAGAGACCAGGAGGCTGGCAGATGACAAAGGCGGTAGCTAGAAATGGGTGATGTATCTTAGCCTATTTTTTTGTAATGTTCTCTTCCTTTTGGGTCTGCATAGTCCAGATCTTGAACGTACCACTCCTTTGTACAAAGGCTTGCTACTATGCCCACCCGAATTCATGACACATCAGACATCTGGTTGCATCCAGTCCTAGTTGCATGGGAACTTGCCCTCCCCTGGCTAGGAGCTTGTTTTTATCAGGCCCAGGGTCATGCCTAGAGCTGCTTTTCAAGTAGTGAGCAGCTTTCTGCCACAGAAAGGGCAGTCCTGTTCCATCCCCCCAAAGGTCTGTGACCCAGCTCTATGCTCTGTCCAGAATCCACAAGGCCTAGTGAACAACATGTGCGTTCTTACGGCAGGAGGTACCAGGTGCAACAATATGCCCTTCACTTGAGAGGAAATGTCCCAGCACATCCCAGACACTGGACTTGACTGACTTCACTGTGGTCAAAACCTCACGGGATTTCGCTCCCATCTTTTGGTCCACATGAGTCCTATGATTCATATTGAGAGCACATTCTTGCCTTTGAATCAGTACTTCATGCCTCCAAAAGGCCAAGTTATGATTTACAGCATTAAGTTTCTCAAGGGCCAATGTATTTATTTTCACCAGAAAAATGAGACTATTAATTTCTACCCTATATTTCTCACAGTGTGAAATTGAGGGCCATGTAATATACATGAAACACTTTAAACTGTAAAACATTACTCAAATATTAAATGCTTGATATTAACCTGTTACAGACGTCACAGTGCCTTTTTTTTTTCTGTGAGGGGAGAGAGGAATGAATTAGAGTTGCCACCAAAAGAGCTCAGGGCAGTGGCGTTCAGGAAAATCTTTGGAAATAAGCAAACAGGGGACTGCTCTTGGCTCAGGAATCTTGTTCTCGGCTCAGGATTCCTAGGAGTCCCACCTGGGATTGGTAACTGAAGGCGGAAGTGAAGCATTTCCAAGTCTGAATGTTAATTTATACCTCTCTTGTATGGGAATAAAACTAAGTTGTAACCAAACTCATCTTGAATAGAAAGTTCACTAAGTACTTCTGAGCTCTATATACCACATGCATAGCTGATCATCCCATGGAGAGGCTGTGAGTGTGCAGGCCCTTGGCCAGGCCTTTGAGAGGACGAGGTCCAGACGCTCTCAGCACCAGCACACTGTTTCGGCCCTGGAGCTTGTCTGGGATGGATAGAATTTTCCCAGGGTTTCATTTCTTCTTGAGTAGCAGGCATCCCCCAGAGTTAGCAATTTTACTTGGGAGGGAAAGGTCGGGTGCATGGATTTCTGGGAATAATGACTGGGGCACCATGACAGGTTGATGACAATGATGCAGGAAGAGGCTCTATGAGCAAGCCATGGGGATTTAGCTGTAGGAATGGGGCTTTAGCTGACCTCTTTGCACGGTTGCACCGAGGCTTGAAGAGGGCAGGGGGCCAAGCTGCACCCCTGCAGGTCAGCTTTCTGGGAGCAGTCGTGTGCTGGCAACCCAAGCCTTACTCTGTGTGCAATTAGAGAAGGTAACTAAACATACAGCGTCACTGTGGACAATGAACAAGTGTGATGTGCAAAATGCACTTTCAAAGCAATTTTTGTCATCAGTGTGCTAATATTTATTTGTTCCTTGTCCCTGGATAAAAAGTCAGCAGTCCAAGGGCCGGAGTTATGTAGTAAGATGCAAAATGGAAAATTAGAAAAAAATGGGGTCCTGAAGAACAGCACTGGGGTGATGTGGGAATCTGAAAGGCCTCAGCTACGCTCACGCAGGTACATGACATTAACTGTCCAGTGAGAGGACTGGGAGCAAACGTCAAAATGCCCTTCTTCCCACAGCTGGGCTCCATGGCTTCTGGCTGCTGACATCCAGTTTCACTTGAATCAAAAATTCTCTTTGGAGAGCCGTGCAAGTCCTCATGAGCTTCACTGTCTGCCAGGTTAGTGTAGAATATGTACCCATTGCCCCCACTTTAGAGTTCAGACTTTTGGAGAAAATCATACGTTTATAATAGTGAGGAAAAGTAAAATTGTAAAAGGCTAGGAACACATTTCATGGAGCTTTATAGCTTTTTTTTCATTGACAGTAATTCTGAAGCTCATATGACAAATGGAGTTTATTTAAGTAAATCCAATAATATTGTCAATATCTTAAGAAAAACAGTTTTCTTTGTATCATAGTATAGTCTTAGTTTGCACAGCTCTATGGTGCTAGGACAAATAGTACTAAGGACTTTTGCTAATGTTTCAGTGGAAGTAGTATTTTATTGCACCATAAGAAAAGAGAACTTCAAATGCTTCTCTAAATTTTTGGGATGACAATCTGAACAAGAAAACTCTTAGGAACTGTTTCACTATGAGCCTGTAGATAGCTCCCCCCTCACCTTCTCATGCTGGCATTTCCTCAGAGACTGGCTGGTGTGAAGGCCAACCCCGAGGGCTTGCTCAGATGAGCTGGCTGAGGGCCCCAAGGCCTCCCTTGATTGCTTTTGGCTGTGGGAAGTTATATCACCTTTATAAACCTTTATCTTCTTTTGTGAAATGATGATAACAATAGCACCAATTTCATAAGCCAATTGTGAAAACTAAGTGAAATAATAAATGTGAAGTGCTTACTAGCATAGAACCTAAAACTTCGAGGAGAGTTGATAAGGGACACCTTTTTCTATTTTTATTATTATGAAGAGTTGTTCATCAGAAACTGATGAGTTGTATTAAAATGCAATTATAAAGCACCTACTTTGTGCAAGACTCTGTGGGAGGCTGGGCCATCACAAGTTCTCAGAGGGACAGAGGGTGTGCAGAAGCTGTGCTCGGATGCTGCAGGGATAGAAAAGGCTCAGGTGCACCTACAGACACTACACTAGTAGCCTATAAACCTTCCCCCACACACACAGACACACAAACACACACTAGAGCAGAGCCTTGCTCATCAGTATTTCCTGTGCTCCCCACATTTCTCAGTCTTTCCTGCAGTGGGTCAAATGTTCTGGACGATGGACTATGAGCAGAAGTGAGGGTTACTTCCAGGACGAGCAGGTGAGAGTCAGCACCATCAGCACGCCTCCTCTTGCTCTGCTGCGACCTGGAGGCCATTGTCCTAAACCACACAGCACAGGTGGGGGGCTGTCTGACCCACATCAAACATTCTGTGAGAACTAAACCTTGGTGTCTGAAGTGACTGGGATATTGGAGTTAGTCATAGGAGCATAGAGACATCTACCTATCACCTAAGAGGGCTCAGCTTTAGAATGGACTGTAAGAGGCAAAACCAATATCCAATGGTTGCTCTTATTAGACAGCTCCAAGGTAGTTGCCTTTCAATAAACAATTTACCAATTAAGATGGAACGACCATGAAAATGAACTGTGGCCACATCTATCCAGCCTATATTTAGAGACACGATTTTCACCCGTTTATGCTGGGTTTGAAATTTCTGAGAACTGGACTGTTTCCTCATCTCTTTCTGGCCCTCCTGATGATCTGGGCCAGTGCCCCTCCCTAATCTAGAATCCAGAGCCTGGGATGGGGCTTCTTAGAAGAGAGGAAGGGACCTGCAAAGAACCGAAGGCGTCCTGGCCACAGGTCAAGAGTATGAGAAGAGAACTGGAGCTGGGTAGGGCCACCTATGGGGCACTCCTGGAAAACAGCAGCCCATGTGATTCAGGCTGTGGATGGCATCCAATGGCTCCTAGTGGCGACCGAGAAAGGAGAGGAGGAAAGAGGCTGGTGGTTGCTATGTGGGCAAAGTGCTAGCTTAGTGGTACCAGCAGTGAGCATGGGCTGCGTGTCTGTTATGCGCAAAATAGCTCACAAACACTATCGTGTCTGATTCTGACAACCTTATAAAATTGATTGCATTTTAATGGTGGAAAACACTGAGGCTCAAAGATGTTAAGTAATTTGTCTGCGTCACTGAATTATTAAATCTTGGAACCAAGATTCAGAACCTCTCCTCACTTTAGCTGATTCCCTCCTAACAAGAAAGAAGGAACGGCTATTATCTGTGTCGCTTGGCGGGGCCGTGCACTGGGGGCTTCAGCCAGGAGGAAGAGGAAGCTGGGAATAGACACTGATTCAATGCAGCACCCTAGCCAGTTTCTCAGTGGTTAGAGCCTCAGCCTGTGGACTGAAGGGTCACAGGTTTGATTCTGGTCAAGGGCGTGCACCTCAGTTGCAGGCTCAATCCCTGGAGCCAGTCAGGGCGCATGCTCGAGGGAATCAATCAATGAGCCTCTCACATCGATGTTTTTCTCTCTCTGTCTCTCCCACTCCCTTCCACTCTTTCTAAAACTCAATGGAAAAAATATTCGTGGGTGAGGTTTAACAAACAAACCAAACCAAACAAACAAACAAGATTCAAGGCAGCATTGCTTTCTAAGGGGAAATCTGCTCCAGGAGGTGGGCAATAACAGAAGTTTCCAGCAAATGCTAGTAGGATAGAAAGGAAATAATACTGTTCCACTGGATCCAGTTAGCACCTTGCTGGAAGGGCGGGGCAGAGCCTAACGTCTTCAGAAGAGGTCTGGCCGGGACTCTGTCCAGGCCGCCTCAGCCGCGGGTCCTGGCGGGATCTGCTCTCCTAAGACTCCAAACGCTTGGGCTGTGGCGTGCCTACGGCTTTGGGCTGTGGTGAAAGTCAGCGACTGACATAGGTTCCGAGGTAGCCAGCTGCCAAGTGACTCCTAGTTGCATGTTACATTTCACTCCACTCGAGAGACCAGCTCTGAATGGACTTTAGGGCCAGGAGAAGTGAGGCCTGAAACCGGTCAGGCCAGGAGGTTGGCGGTGGGGTCAGTGATGTGGTTGAAATGCCCGAAGATGAAGATGATCCAGGCTCCAAAAACGTAGAGCCAGGCGGCCGATAGCTGATCCCCAGGAGGGGAGAGGAGACACAGCGGCGGCTCTTTAGGGAAGCACAAAGGCTGGAGCAGGGTGGACTGAGTTAGAACCGAGAGGGTGATTGTCCCTTGCTGTCCAGCCGGCCCCATCTCAGTGCTGGCTCATGGGTATTGAGCCCGAGAAGTGTGGCCAGTCCGAAGGGAGACATCCTGTGAGTGAGTGTAAAATACACGCCAGATTCCCAAGATCTATCTTATTAGTAAGATTTATATATTCTCTGTGTTGGAAAGTTAATATTTTGGGTTTATTAGATTAAATAAGTTAGGTTCTTAAATCATTTTCAAATTTATTTTTACCTTTCTAATGTGGCTACTAGAAAAATTACATATGTGGCTTGTCTAACTTCTATTGGGCAACATTGGTCTGTAATCTTGTTAAAGATCCAGGAGCAAAATATAAGAACACACACACACACACACACACACACACACACACACACTCACTGTTGAGGGTTCCGGGCAGCGCCAGCATCTGGAAGAGCAGTCTGCTGACCTTTCTCCTGAAACTGATAAATTCTCCTCGGCCTGGTGGGCCCCTGCTGGTCAGTCTCCCTTATCCTGGGCCCTCTTGTCCCCATCTCTGCCCCGTTCCACCCTGGCTCTCACCCAGCCACGGCGACAATCCACATTGAAAAAGGCCACCATAGACTCAGGGTGTGTGATAGGCATGAGAAAAGCTAACAAGTACTTGCATTTTGGGAAAAAGAAATCATTTTCCCAGACTTTGGAAGTGAACATAATGGGGCTTTGCTGCATTCCAGCTGCAAACAGTCTGGCAGGCGGGCTGCTCTCTGATAGAATGTGAAACATAACTCAGCGGTCACTTCAATTTCAATGTGTAAAAAGTTCAACGGTATTGTTGGAACTATCATCATAAATCAGCAGCCACTTTCTTTAGGGACTCTATTGCCACTTGATTTAGTATTTCCTGGCAATTTGCCTATCGTGGAATGAGGCCACGATTGCTTCCTACACAGAATGTTATCTGCAAGACATTCTGCCAGAAACCTATAGAAAGAATGCTGCTCGTAGTGCAGGTTTGGTAATCTATGGCTGCTCTTTGTATTGAGAATAAATTTGACAATGGGACTCATTGTTGAATTGGACAATACAGGGAGGGGCGAAAGTAGGTTTACAGTTCGGTTGGAAAATAGCACAATAATTAATTAATAATGCCAGAATAGCCCTAGCCAGTTTGGCTCAGTGGATAGAGCATCAGCCTGCGGACTGAAGGGTCCCGGGTTTGAATCTGATCAAGGGCACATGCCTGGGTTGTGGGCTCAGTTCCTAGTGGGGAGCGTGTGGGAGGCGGCCGATCAATGCTCTCTCATCATTGATGTTTCTATCTCTCTCCCTCTCCCTTCCTCTCTGAAATCAATAAAAATATTACCAAAAATAATAATGCCAGAATAAACTGTTTCACATATTCACAACTGTACACCTACGTTTGCCCCACACTGTATATCTCATGGGACAGCTTACAAATTAAAATAAGTTTACACAGTGTCTTACATACCATTTGTTCTAAGGAAAGAAAAGTAGACCCTTTCAGTCCAGGAAGAAAATTCAGCATCATTGATGCACTGTGGATGATGGCGAATTTCACGCGAACATGTTCAGCTATTACAAAACCGGGGAATGGGGGTCAGCTGTGGAGAGCAGGGGAGCGCGCAGACTCATGGCTAAATGCCGAGGAGTTTCCTTTAGATGAGGAGCACTGTGAGGATGCACACTTCTGGGCAGTCCTCCCAGGAAAGGTCAGAAAATCTCTGCAGGACCCGGAGTTTTGCCTCGCAGCGTGCTGTGGGGACAGGCCGGGGAGCTAGGGATGCAGCAGATGGAAACAACACACTGAGTTCACAAACCCACCGTGGCACCAACCCCCGGTGACACTTGCTGGGGGCCACAAGCCCAAGTCAAGGGCAGGAGTGAACCTTGGCCAGTGCTTGGCAAAGAGCAAGGACGTTTCCCCAGAAGACATGGGATGCCCTCCAGACCTTGCAGAAGGAGAGCAGAGAGGCAGCGCTGGTTTGCTCCCTTCCCCCTGATGTGGAATCAGCAAAGTAACCTGAGTGAATCTGAACCTATCTTTCCTTCCTCCTCCCTCCCCTCGGGTCAGAGTGATTCAGACTGGGGTTCGCTCACTTTGTAATGATGAGCACACAGAGAAGTTGCCAGGCAAACGAAAGGACAGCACATTTCAAAAGAAGGGACCACGCCGAGGAATCAGAAAATGTTTTCCTAGGAAACAGAGTTCGTGCCAGAGGTGGGACATTTTGAGAACACTCCTGATTTGTGTTTCCAACGAACTTCAAAAGGACATTTGTTCTGTGCAATTTGAGCGGAGAAACATAAAGAGAAAAACAAACAGTTTGGGGAAGCCAAAATGGAGATTCAAAAGATGTTCATTTCAAATTGAAATGGAGGAAGTGAACAGCAAAACGAATCCGATAGAAGACAGGCTTGGTAGCGCAGAAATCAACTTTGACATCACAAAACTCAGAGGAAAAGGACAAAGAGCTGTAAATACGGAACATGTATGTAAAAACACCTGTAAGAGATACATTTAACATATAAGTAGTAGGAATTTCAGCAAAAGAACCAATAAAAATGGAGTTATCATTAAAAAGCTATTTGGGGGAAATTTTCCCGCTGAAAAATTTTTGTCCTGCAGTTTTATTTGCTAAACCACCTGCGACCTCAGCTCCTGCAGCTGGACAGCCGATGTTCGGAGCCCAGCACAGAGGAGTGGGATTTTCCTGTACATACAGGCCCCAAAGTGCACGCCCATGTATCTGTGTCTGGAAAAAACAAAGACAACTTACTGAATTATTTTTAAGCCAATGGAGTGAGGAATCAAAATACCCAATTCAAGAAGGGCGAGAACTCTGCCCTGGTAGGTTGCTCAATGGTTAGAACATTGGCCCATGGACCAAAGAGTTGTGGGTTTGATTCCCGGGCAAGAGCATGTACCTTGATTGTGGGTTCCATCCCAGGCCCGGGGCGGGGCACATGCAGGAGGCAACCAATCGACATGTCTCTCTCATGTCAATGTTTTTTGCTCTCTCCCCTCCACCTTCTCCCTCCCTTTCACTCTGTCTGAAAATCAATGGGAAAAATATCCTCTAGTGAGGGTTAAACACAAAACATAATGGAGAGAACTCATGACATAAAAGACTGATGGAGAAAATAGTCAGACAAAAATCCCCCCCCCCAAACACACAGATATAAAACAAGATTAATGTAGTTCTCAATATAATATTAACACATGATGAAAACGCCAAACACAATTTTCTAAAGAGAACATGTGATTTAAAATGTTACTTTAGTAATAATGATCTAGTTCAAATTACCACTACCATCACTACAAACCGGGACTTCGGGGGCCAGAAGAAAAGAAATAAAAGCAGAGTAAATTTCTCACATTACATAGGGAAGTAAGGTTAGATTCCAATATATATTTATTAAATGTCACTACTAATAGAATAAACATAGTAGACAGCGTTTCCAAATCACAAGGGAAGTCAAGTTAAAAAGATAACTGCAATCCATATTAAAAGGTATATTAGAAATAAAAGTAAGCCTGTAAATCATGTTAATGAAATGATTGGAATAAACTGTCATTTTGAACCGCATATTCTTATATTGGATTAAAAATAAATCTAAATATTGCATTAGTGTACCCCATCAATTAAAAAATAACAAAGATAAGGCCGTGGATAAAGATAGAGTGGAGAATACAAACTAAAGGAGGGCAGGAGTGGGATCATGAGGTAGAACCCAAGGCTGAAACAGTCATTATGAAAAATAGCGTTAACTTATTCCATTAAAAGAGAAAGTCCACAATGAAGAAATGACAGGTTTGCACTTTCTATGATTAATATGGAAGTATCAAGTGTAGTAAAGGAAAGTATTTATCAACACAACGAGAAAAAGAGACAAGTGCTATTATAGCCGGCAATATTAACATACTTCCAGTTGGGACAGGAATGAGTAAGTCTGTATGTCTAACAGCGTAACCTTTGTACTCCAAAATGGAGAATGCAAAACTTTCCAAACATGCTTGCAGCATTTCTATAAATTGATCACAAAGAATATCTTATTAGATTCTCCAACTAGCAATTAAAGTCCCCCCTGTGGCCCTGGCAGGTGGTTCAGTGGTTAGAGCATTGGACCGCTTACTGAAGGATTGAGGGTTCAATTCCTGGTCAAGGGCATTGACTGGGTTGTAGGTTCTATCCCTGGCCCCAGTCTGGAAGCCTGTTGGAGGCAACCAATTGGATTGATCTCTCTCTCTCTCTCTCTCTCTGTCTCTCTCCCTCTGTCCCTTCCACTGTCTCTAAAAAATCAATGCAAAAAACATCCTCAGGTGAGGATTAACAACAACAACAAGACTCCCACCAGTGGGCCTGAGTGCCTGCTGGTGTCCTAGACCACCCAGTGCTGTTGAAAGAGCCTCACAATGAGGGCTCTTGCATCAGGAAATGTTGATGTCCCCTGCAGTGTGCTGGGGTTGGAGACGTTAGGAGAGGCCACCACCACACTTTCAAAAGATAAGAAAAGATACTAGACTTTGGTCGGCTGTGACTTTGTCCAGATGATAACTGTTGACGGTTTAGCCAATGATGGGCCTGAAATCTAGCTAGTGTCTTGGGAGTAAACAGTTTCCATTTCCAACGACCCTCGCGTTGGATTGCAGACTTGCGCACCTCAGAGGGCTGCTGCCATGGAGCGGGAATGACTCACCAGCCTTGGGAGGGGCGCTCTGATGGCAGAGCCTGAGCTGCTCTGGAGATGCCGCTGTGTAACTGGGGAGGGCATGGCTCATGCTGAGAAACGCTGCAGGAGCACGTGCGGTACTTTATGGAGTGATTACAGTGTGATTTATAAAGTGATTCCTCACTGCAGAAACTAGCTCAAGGGATCCTGAACGCCGAACACTGTTAGTGAATTGCAAATCAGATCAGGTTTCCTGGAGCACAGTACACACGGCACAGCCCATGTGCACCTCGAAGTCAGGAGGCTCTGCATGGCCGTTGGGGGGTAAACAAAGACCCTGTGTCAGGAGAGACATGCGCTTAAATGAAGTCACGTGGTGCAGAGTGAGAAGACGGTTCTTAGTAAGTAGCCGATGAAGGAAAATCAGAGCAATGGTTCCTGCAGCATGCTGCACGCTCCTCTAAGCGCACCCTCGCAGCGCGTTTCTAAGGAGCTGAACCCCCTGGCCATCCGGGTCCCGGTGAGGCAGCTCTGACTCAGAACCCCGGTGCTGAAAGGCTCCTGAGCTTGGGGTACCTGGAGGCTGCCGAGCCCCACTGGCCGGGGCACCCTGCCCGTCAGAGAAGGGAGTTGGGGTGCTGCACTCCCTGCCTGAGACGGGCATGCCTTGTACATACATACGCCATCTCACTGAGAGCTCCTTTGAATTTAAACACTTACATCAGCTCTTTACAACGGCATGATTTCATTCCACATATTTTTTCTCCAAATATGGACTCATTAGATGTAATAAATACAGAAGCCTGGGCATAGGAAATGGAGCATTCTTCCCCGGGGGTTATTTCAGGGAAGCGGGCGGAAGCGGCCTTGCTATTTCAGGAAAGCTGGGCAGGCTGAGCTGCGCCTGAAGCAGCTGTCCTCAATCTCACAGCTTCAACAGAGCAGCGCTGCCAGATTTATATTGTTTAAACACTTAACTAAATTAGCTCTGAAAAGAAGGATGGGAGGATCCCTGCTTAGCAGGGGAACTCAGGGTTCTGGCTTTACACACTTCACACACACACACACACACACACACACACACACACACACACAGATTTTTTTCCCTAGCATCTGCCTAAAGGAACTGGAAAGATTGTGTACCCCTTATAGTGAGATTGAAAACACTGTCTGTTTTAGAGAGTGGTGCCTGGCAGGAGGTGGTCAGGGCCCTGGGCTCTGGGCTGCAGACTGGGCTGGGTCAGCACGGTGGGGACTGGTGGGGGGCAGTGGATCTGAAGGGCTGAGGATGAGAAGACAGGGGCCCCAGTGCTGGGGACGGGACACACTGGGATGCAGGCGGGCTGTAGGTCTGCCTCATGGAGGCTCTTTGGACGCCTCCCTGGCTGACTGGATTGTTAGTTTAGCTATCGCTGGGGCCTATTCCATCCAGGAACGTTAAATCCTCGTATTGTCAAGCTGGAGTTGTCTCTAGTCAGTGGCCACAGAGCTCGGTCCCTGAACTTATCCTCACTAACATTCAACCAGTGGGTGGAATGACACCACGGAAGACACATATCTAACATTCTAATAACCTAAATATGGAAGCATGTATAAACTGGAAAACAGAATTGTGATTTGAAATAAATTTGAAAAAATTGGTAAATGGAGCCAAGGTGCAGGTTCTTAGGAATAAATGGGAGGGTCTAAAATTAGATCCCAGAAATCCACTTCGCAAATGCGATACAGGAGAACCATGGCAGAGCTCCCGAGAGCCAGGCCGCCCTGTGGCCAAGGGAGACGCGGCCCAGGCGGCACTGCAGACCCTGCTCCGGCTCTGCTCTGAGGACCCGGAGGCCCAGGAACAGCAGGAACAGAGGCCTTGCAGGTGAGGCATCTGTAAAGGAGGCTGGGCTGTTCATCTTGGAAGAGGAAAGACTTTGCAAAGACATGGCCTCCATCTCTGAAGAAGCTCATGGAAGGCTGGAAACGACTGCTCAGAGAAACGAGAGGGCAGAAAGCACAGGGAGGAAGATTTAGGCAAAAAATACTCAAGGTTTTCAGAAAGGGGTGCCTGCTTTGCAAAGTGAATGCCGAGTGTCTGAGCAGAGAAAAGAAGGCCTGTGTTGGGAAGATGCCCGGGACCGTTGCTAGGGCGCTCCTGGCACCAGGATTCTCCGGGGTGCAAGTGGGCATCGCTTAGTCCTCTTTCAGGAAGAGAACCCACCTCTTCTCTAGACATGGCAGGAAACGTCTAGAATGAGTGGGACTTCCCAAAGTGGCCTTGGAGGCCGAGCTGTTCAGAAAAGGATCCAATCTTTCAGCCAAGAAAAGTGTTCTAGGCTGAGGAGGCCCGGCTGAGACCAAGGCATGCCTGGGTCTGGCTGGACCTCCGGGTCCCCCAGGCTGGGGTTTGCCTCCCTGGGGACCCACCCTCTGAGCTGGTGCACAAGGACTGAGGCACGGGTACCTGATTAGCCTCACTGTGTGTTCATATCCCTGGACTACGGCCAGATTGCAGTTCTTCTCCTGCCAATCTTGGGAGACGGTGAGGGAACTGGTGTCTGTATTTCTGGGGGTTGGAAGCCTTTGGTAAAAGCTGCGTGGGCCCCAGAAACACAGACCCCAGTCTGTAATGTCATTCCTGAGCGGGAAGCAGAAGGTTTTCCTGATCGCCTCTGCTCTGCTCCGGGCCCCTGGCAAACCTCCCTCCCAGCGCGCAGTGCCTGGGCTTGCGGCTGACCCTGCAGACGGCCAGTGTCCTCGTCCATACAGTGGGGAGAACAGAGCCTGACTTGGTGGTTACTGTGAGGTTTAAAGTCCAAGTGCACATGCAGGACACGGTGGGACAGTCTTGAGCCCACACTCCTTGGGAACAGGCACGCTTCGAGGCCCCAGGTTACTAACTGTTGCTGTTCTCATTCTTTTAGGGAACCCTGTGCTTTCACTTTCTGTTCTAGGTTGCCAGCTCTTTGAAGATAGGACTCAGTCTGGTACATTTTTCTATAACCTAGGACTAGTTCTGAGATTGGAACATAATAGTTGTCTAAGAAATATTTATTTCATGAATGAATAGTTTATATTTTAATATAATGTACCACTAATTATGGAAAGGCTATCAACATAATGAAGTAACTTTGAGGTAAAAATAAAAGTAACAAGCAATTATTAATTATTTCCTTTGGGCCAGACACTCTACTAAATTCTCACACTAACCCTCAGAGGACGGAACTACTAACTCCATTTTACAGATGGAAACATGAAGGCTCAGAGGGCAGATAATTTGCCTAAAAGCCTATACCTGCATATGACCCCCCCACCCTCCCCGCCCTCCCCCAGGTGTCTCACGCCAAAGCCTGTGCTCTCCCCCATCAGGCGCTGGGACAGTGGAGCAGTTCCCATTTCCTCCCAGTATTGTGTCCAGTGGGAATGACCCCCTACCTCAAAGCACTTCCTGATTCCATGGCAGCACCCCTTTTAGGCCTTACATGGAGCCCCAGAAAGGCCATGTTCTTGAACCCAGGTTCGAGCAAATAGCCTCACGCTTCCTGTCCACATCCTTGCTGAGCATGACTGCGGGGGGACACCTGTTCTAGAGATGGGCCACCCCACGGCTCCTGCGCTGGCTGTCCCTCAGGCCACTAACTTATGACCCACACAGGCTGCATGCCTTGCGACCGTCGTCATCATCATCACCATTCTTGCTATTCTTTTGCGTCAAGAACATTCTGAAAGTAAAGATGAAGTCTTCCTCCATGAACCTCATTGTGCAGTTCTGAGGGTCACCCTTTGAAAAAACCAATCACGTGACTTTAATACCTGTACTATGACTCACTTAGTGTCACCTCTCCCAGAAATATATGAAAAAATAAAAACTGGATGCGTTGGGAAGACATCTGGAGCACCAGTAACTTAGATGTGTTTAGATGAGCTAGCCTGGCTGGTAAACCGAAGAATGACAGGTGAGTTCCACACTGCAGATCCGTGGCATCTTCCTGAATAGCAGCAGGTTCCTCTATCTCTGTTGCTTTCAGAGAGTTCAACACCAGCGCTGCCGGGGATCCCTGCACACAGCGCTGCCAACTCACTGGATGCAGGTCCTGACGCCCCTGTTATTTGTGCTGTTTTAGTTAGTTCTGTGGGAGGAGCCAGGGGCAAAAAAAAGAGGAAAACTCCTCCAGAAAATTTATTTACAAAACATTCTTCTTTGATATTTCATAGAAAACTAATTTTGCACGTAGAGCTCCCACTTTACATTTTCTTCTATTTTTATACAAAGCTTTTTTTTTTTCTTTTTTCCTTCAGAGGAACAGATACTGACATCTTTGTTCAGCTGGTTGACTGGCGAGGAGGTGAGCAGAGTCTGCAGCAGGGTTGGCCACTTATTTATAAAAGGCACAGCATGTTCCGTGGCGCAGGCATATGCAGCCACTGGCGTCTGCGCTGCAGTGCAAGAGCAGCCACAGGGAGCTCATGACAAGTAGGCCTGGCGCATCCCGGTAGCACTTCATTCTCCAAATAGGCCCGTGGGTGCTCAGCTGAAGTCAGCCAGCCCCTGCTCTGGAGAGTCGAGCAGACCTTGTTCCTGCCATAGCCTGCCAGTGACTGCAGGCCCCGAACCCCAGTTTCCTTACCTGTAGAGGTCATGATAACACATGCAAAGAACTGCTGGGGGTGAGGTGGAGTGCTGTGCCCCTGGAGCAGTGGTTAAATGTGTGCTCCTCAGGGAGAAGAGAAGGGCTCCCCACCCTGAGCCTGAGGTCAGTGCAGTTTCTGGTGATGGGACCTTAATTAGAAAGAATTCCTGCCCCAGGGCTGTTCTTTGGCCTTTTGACTTTATTTATTTGAAAGGATTAAAGAAGAAATCATTGCATGGGATTTATGAATGTTAAGACATTTTCTCCTATAGTGGGCGGTGAGGCCACAATGATGTGGCAAAACAAGTCTGCAGACGATCTTGTCTTGCCCTGAAAGGTTTTTATATTTTCACTTCCTGGGTAACAGTTCATATTATTTTCCTGTTTTGTGATGGCCACCAGGAAGCTCCAAATGAAATCCGTGGTTTAATGATCAAAATCAAGCAGTTCCAACTTTGTAATAGTAATGAAAATAATGGCGAGTCCTTTTTATTGAGCACCTACTATGTGCTAGCCAGCCGTGGGCAAACTACGGCCCGTGGGCCGGATCCGCCCATTTGAGATGAATAAAACTAAAAAAAAGAAAGACCGTACCCTTTTATGTAATGATGTTTACTTTGAATTTATATTAGTTCATACAAACACTCCATCCATGCTTTTGTTCCGGCCCTCCGGTCCAGTTTAAGAACCCATTGTGGCCCTCGAGTCAAAAAGTTTGCCCACCCCTGTGCTAGGCACTGCTCTAGGCACATAGTGGCCACAGCTCACGTGCTCCTGATCTCTTGGAGCATACCTCTTCGTGAGGGAGTTGGGTGATACACAAGGAAGCAGAAACAGTAAATGAATTCAGAGTGACAGTGCTGTGATGGAGACAAAGCATCGGTACGTGAAGGAGCAATAGAGGAAGGGTGCACTTTAGGGTGATCAGGGAAGGCCTCCGGGGAGCCCTGTGATGGGCAGGAGGCAGGGGCACGCGGGCCTGAATGCAGAACACGTGGGGCAGGTGTATGGAAGCCCCACAGACGGGCTGATGGGCCCAGCAGAGTGGCTGGGAGAACGGCTGAGTGAGGCGTGCCAAGGCCTTGCCCCATCTCAGCTCAATGTGCACCTTCAGGGAGCGTCCAGCTGGGAGCCTGGGAGCCTGAATTTCCAACCGCAAGCTCGCTTCGCCACGGAAATGACATCTCTCTTCCTTCCTGTCACTTGAAGCTGCGCCTCTTGGGACAAATCTAGAGGTTCTTTTTTTTTTTTTTTTTTTTTAATAAAAACTACTTAAAAATGTACATATGGCACTACCAGTCCTCCTGTGCCAGCTGTGAGGGTCCAGGAGCCTGGAGTCCCCTGACCACCCACCCAGCCGGGCTCGTTCTCGTCCTGATCTCTTATGCTTAGGAGCGTGGACACCGCGGCCCTTCTCTCTCCTGACCCTTCCTGCCTCCCTGGCTACGGACTCTTGGTGTCCTTTAGCCTTTTCCCCGAAACAGTGTGTTTCTCAGTTTCACCCTCAGTCCTTTTCTCCTCACACTCTGTGTGTGTTTTCCCAGAGGATGGTCCCCCCTTCCTCCCGCCCTGGTTCCAGCTGCAGCCTCCCCCCCAGATGTCTGAGGGATCAGGGGCCCTCACCTTCCTCCAGGCTACTCAGACGTCAGTTCTCAGTGACCATCCAGCTTCCCTAGCATTTCCAGTCCCGCTTTCTCCGCGTGTCCCTTCACAGCCACCCCCACCCCCCCATGCCCTGCTGTGCAGTTTACTAATGGATTTGCTTAGTGTCTCTATCCCCACTAAGTACAAGCCCCGGGAGGGGGTGGGGTGGGGTGTTAGATCTCATTACACTTACAGCATCTGGACCCGCACTTGGCGCGCAATAAGGGTTTACTAGCATTTGTTGGATGATTGACGGGTAGGATAATATTAATGGCCTGGTGCTTGTTTGGACATCTTACTTTGAGGGTCCTGGTTCCTCAAAGGCCACCGCCAGCGCGGTTCTCAAGTGTCACTTCCCCGGGGCAAGGAGGAGCCTGCTCTCGGGGGAAGGGCCGGGACTTGAAACAGGATGTTCCACCAGGACTGCCTGCCTCCTGCGTCCTGAAGTGAGAGGCCAGCTTGTCTTCCCAGGAACAGCAGGGTTTGGGGAGATCATGCCTTAGTCCTTTGGTGACTGTCCTGTGGCTTTGGGTCACTGAGACCACAGTCTCTACAGCAGTGATGGCGAACCTATGACACGCGTGTCAGAGGTGACATGCGAACTCATTTTTTTGGTTGATTTTTCTTTGTTAAATGGCATTTAAATATATAAAATAAATATCAAAACTATAAATCTTTGTTTTACTATGGTTGTAAACATCAAAAAATTTCTATATGTGACACGGCACCAGAGTTAAGTTAGGGTTTTTCAAAATGCTGACACGCCGAGCTCAAAAGTTTCGCCACCACTGGTCTACAGCCACTTACAAGGCGGCTGGAAGACACGGTGACGGTGACGGGATCTATCCTGCTGCAGCTCCTAGGACTTATTACCAGGAAGCAGTTCTCACTGGCAGAAAACAGAACATAGACCTTTGTTCTCCATGACCTTGGGCTCCTCTTGCCTCAAAGAATACTCCTTACTCCATCCAGGGCCCCGAGAAGCCACACTCCCACCTGAGCCAGACCTGGGCGGGTACGTGGGTACTATAGCCAAATCTTACATATTCTCATTCGAGACCCATCAGAGGTTCTGCCTGTGGCCCTTTGAGAATAGATAACCGGGTCCAGCTCCTGAGCAGCACAGGTTTCCGAGAACCTCTGCCTACTGAGGCTTTCCCCTGCTCTCTTGTCCTCTCAGTCCTTGAGGGGGTTGTGGTTGGGGAGGGGGGCATGGTTAGGGGAAGAGGGGAAGCAAGGACAGTGAACTCCCACTGAATTAGAAAGCAGGATGCTAAGAAGCCACCTACCTGCCTCTTCTGAGAGCTTATGGTACAGCCCCCAGTTATCAGGCCCAATTTCTCATTTAACTCCTCCACGTTCATGCCAGCATGTGGCACACTCTGGGTCTTACTTGGTTCACCTTAGTTTACAAACATTCTGTGGTTCTTCATAATATCTGATTGTTTTAAAAAATAACAATCTTTATTCGATCCTGATGATGTGTAAGCTGCTGTCCTCTGCCGGGGATGTATGGCTGCCAGAAGAGCATGAAGCCCAGGGGGGAAGATGATCATCTAAAGGTCAGCACAGGCTGTTTTGGAGGACGGAGTGCAGGATACACGGGAGGAGACAGCAATTGTACCCAGGCTGCCTGGGCATTTGGGAGTAGGGGTTAAAGTGAGTCTCAAAGATGAGTAGAATTAGGCACATGAACATGGGCCATAGCCAAGCGCTCCTGTTGGAGCAGCATTTGTTGAGGATTAGAGGGGGCACTTCTGAGAAAGTCCATGTGGCTCAAGCATGGGGATTGCTGGGAACACAGGTGAATATTATCCTGAAATGATGTACAGAGACTGCATCCTGGGGAGGTGGTCCAAGCTAGGTTTGATACTTGGGGTCATATCTGGAGAGAGAAGACATTGAAGGGCTACCCAATGGCTCCATCCAATCCCTACCTTGGCTACAGAGTGGAGAGGGCATTCCACATCGGGAGGGGGTGAGGGAATGGAGGAAGACCAGGAAAAGCAGATGCCTGGGTTTCATAAAATTGAAATTTACAATTTGCCTAATAAGGTGGCTTGATCCAGGGTGGTGGCAGGAAAGTGATGGGTGACACTCCACATAGGTTTAGAACTAGAACTTAGAGACTGAGATGAGGTCAGGGGTGAGAGCAGGGGGTGAGGAATAATATCTGCTTAAGGGACTGCATGGCAAGCCTACTCATCCGAGATAACATGCCTCCAGGAGAAGTGGGCTTGCAGGGAGGGGAAGGAGAATGAGTCCCACTTTGAAAAGGCTGAGTGTCGGGTCCTCTGGGACATCTATGAAGCATCCCACAGGTAGCTTGTGAGCTCAGAGACAGATCTGAGGTGTGGGAGCATCAACAGCCAGGTGTACACAATGCCAGAGATAATGAGGCGTCTGCCCAGGGAGAGTGTGGGCATGAGAAGAAGAAGGTCAGTCAGAACCCAAAGGAATCCTGACACTACGGGTGGGTGATAGAAGAGAGAAAGTTTCTGGACACGGTGTAAGCTTCACACAAGCTTTCATTTCACCCTTTTCTGAGATATCAGTGCATGTCTCTTTGGACTTTTGCATCTGCTTGCCTGGGCCTATTTGTCTCCAATGTCTAATCCCAATGCCTTCTGGAAAGTGGAGACACCGAACCTAATGGCAAGAGGAGAAGTCCTCTTAACCCATGATTTCCCCCCAATACCATGGTTTCTGGCAACAATCATGAGCAAAGTTTATTAGTCAAGATTGCTGCACTTATAACTAGAAGGATGCTTAACACATAGTAGTCATTCAATAAATATTTGTTAAAAAAGTGAGTTCATGCTTAGAAATTTCAGATATTTTCAGGACAAAACTGACTCATCCTCAACTATGCTCTGGGATTCAGTTCCTTCCTCAGGGACTGAGAGGAGCTGGTATGGTTCTGGTCCTCAGCGCTCCCAGGGCTTAAGTCACTCAGAGGGACTCTGTAGTTGCCACTTGCCTGTGGGTAATAAACAGGGCTCTGTGGGACAGATATGGCTGCTTTTAAAAATAAATTAATTAAATGTAATATAAAATTGTAATCATCCTTCCCAATATATTGAGGTATGATTGACAAATAAAATTGTACACATTTAGGTTATACAATGTGTTTTAAGGAGTACAAGTGATGATTTAATATACATATATATTGTGAAATGATTACTTCAATCAAGTTAATTTATTTCTCCATTACCTCACATAGTTACCATGTTTTGTATGTGATGAGAACACTTAAGATTTATTCTCTTGGCAAATGTGAAGTATGTAAAGGAAAGAAGAACAGACCATACCTATGTTCCTGAGTGACCAATGCTGTGCCTGGGCCACTGCCCTGAGTTCCAGTGTGTAGGGTTGAGCCAAGAGATATAACTGAGTCAAACAGACATATCTGAAGAAAGTGTCTTTACTCCTATCCCACTGCAATTAAACCATGGTCAAAAAAGAAATCTAAAGTGATATTACATAGTATTTTTAACTGAATTATTTTTCATTTACTACATATCAACATTTGTAGGAAGCCACTAAAGCAGTCCTAGATTATAGTACTATAGGTTTACTACAGAAAAAGGTTTCAGGTTAATAGTATCAGCTTCTACCTTGAGAAATTAGAGAAAAAAGAATAAATTAAACCCAAATCAAGTAAAAGACAGGAAATAATAAAGATCAGAGCAAAATAAATGAAATGTAAGTAGAAATAAAATAGAAATCATTATTGAAACAAAAAACTGTTTTTAAGAATATGAATAAAATTAATAAATCCTATTTCAGACCTATTAGAACAGAAAGAAGACACACATTACTAATACCAGGAATGAGAGAGGTGACATCACTACAGATTCTTCAGGCATTGACAATTCAACATAGAAATATTTTGAACAACAGTATGCCAATAAATCAATGACTTATATGAAATAAATTCCTTGAAAGGCACAAACTACCAAAATTCACTCAAATGAAAATAATTTGTTGCTAAAATATTCCCACAAATAAAACTCAAGGTCCACTTCACTGGTGCTTCTTCCAAATATTTAAGGAAGAAGTAATATCAATTCTACAGACATTATTTCAGAAAATTAAAGTGAGATAGATACCTCTACTTTTTCTATTTGGCCAACTTTATCCTGATACCAAAATTTTACTGGAAAAAAAGATTACAGACCACTCCTCCTTGTGAACATAGATGCAAAAATTCTTAACAAAATTTTAGCAAGTTGAGGTAACAATATATAAAATGGATGATGACCGAATGGACTTATTCCAGAAATGTAAAGTTGATTTAATATTGACTTTGGATGGTCAACACACAATAAAATATACAGATGATATATTATAGAATTGTACACCTGAAACCTATATAATTTTATTAACCCATGTCACCTCAATAAATTCAATAAAAACCATTTGAAAGTCAATCAATGTAATTAATCATTTTAACAAACTACAATAGAAAAAATATGACCATCTCAATAAACATAGAAAAAGTATTTGACAAAACCCAACATCTCTTCTTGATAAAAATTCTCAGAAAACTAGGAATAGAGAGGAACTTTCCTGACTTGACAAAGAGTATCTGGGAAAAAAAGATCCCTGCAGTTAATATTCATACTTACTGTTGAAAGACTGAATGCTTTCCTCTCATGATCCAAAACAAAACAAGGTGTCTGCCTTTACCACATTGATTCAACACTGTATTGAAGCAATTAGGCAAGAAACAAAAACCAAAACAAACAAACAAACACCCCCCCCTCCCCATAAAACACAAAATAAAACAAAACCCAACAAAACACAAACATACACACAAAATTAAAAAACATAAAAGTTACCCAGATTTGGAAAGAAAGAAAACTGTTTTTATTAACAGACTAGAGGCCCGGTGCACAAATTCTTGTATAGGTGGGGTCCATCGGCCTGGCCAGCAATTGGGCCGATTGGGCTGGCTGGCTGCGGGGAGAGACCGTGGGAGGTTCTCTGGCCAGAGGGATGGACTGCGGGAGGTTGGCCAGCCACAGGAGGTTGGCTGTGGGGGCACATTGACCACCAGTGGGCAGCTCCTGCATTGAGTGTCTGCCCCCTGGTGGTCAGTGTGCATCATAGTGATCTCAACTGGTCATTTGGTCATTCCGTTGTTAGGTCACATAGGCTTTTATATATATACTAGAGGCCCGGTGCAAAAAAATTTGTGCACTCAGGGGTAGGGGGTCCCTCAGCCTGGCCCGTGCCCTCTCACAGTCTGGGACCCCTCAGGGGATGACCACCCGCTAGCTTAGGCCTGCTCCCAGGGGGTTGGGCCTAAGCTGGCAATCAGACATCCCTCTGGCAGCCCGGCAGCCCTCGGGGGATGTCCACTTGCCAGTGGGGAGCAGGCCTAAGCTGCAGTCGGACATCCTTAGTGCTGCTGACGAGGCAGGAGAGGTTCCCACCACCACTGCTGTACTGGCAGCCATCAGCCTGGCTTGTAGCTGAGCAGAGCTCCTCCATGTGGGAGCGCACTGACCACCAGAGGGCAGCTCCTGCATTGAGCGTCTGCCCCCTGGTGGTCAGTGTGTGTCATAGTGGCCAGTCATTCTCAGTCTTTCTGCTGTTAGGGTCAGTTTGCATATTACCCTTTTCCTATATAGGATAGAGGCCTGGTACACGGGTGGGGGCCAGCTGGTTTGCCCTGAAGGGTGATCCGGATCAGGGTGGGGGTCCCGCTTGGGTGCCTGGCCAGCCTGGATGAGGGGATGATAGCTGTTTGCAGCTGGTCACACCCCCTTCAGGGTGGGGTCCCCACTGGGGTGCCTGGCCAGTCTGGGTGAGGGGCTGAGGGCCGTTTTCAGGCTGGCGGGCGACTGAAGCTCCCAGTCTCTTTTTTTTTTTCCTCTTTTTTTTTTTATTCTGGGATTTATTTACCTTCTATAGCTGTCACTGGAGCTGAGAGCCGGCTCCACCTCTGAGGCTGTGGCTGGCTGAAAGCAGGTGTCTGGGTTTGTTTAGCTTCTATAATTGCAACATTGTTGCATCTGGAGCTCAGAGCTGGGCTGCAGCAGGTGGGAACCTTGGCTTCCTCCATCACTGGAGCAAGCAAACCTCATGTTCGCTTCAGCTGCGTGGCTGCCAGCCGCCATCTTGGTTGGTAGTTAATTTGCATATCACCCTGATTAGCCAATGGGACGGGTAGCAAAGTTACGGTTAATTACCATGTTTGTCTAATATTAGATAGGACTAGTGGCACGGGGGGAGGGGTTCCCTCAGCCAGCCTGCACCCTCTCCAATCGGGAACCCCTTGGGGGATGTCCGACTGTAGGTTTAGGCCTGATACCACAGGGACCAGGCCTAAACCGGCAGTTGGATATTCCTCTCGCAATCTGGGACTGCTGGCTCCTAACTGCTCACCTGCCTGCCTGCCTGATTACCCCTAACCCCTCTGCCTGCCTGCCTGATCGCCCCTAACTGCCCTCCCTTGCCAGCCTGATCTCGCCTCCAACAGCCCTCCCCTGTTGGCCTGATATCACCTCCAACTGCCCTCCCCTGCCAGCCTGATCACCCCTAACTGCCTCTGCCTGCCTGATCACCCCCAACTGCCCTCCCCTGCTGGCCAATTTGGTTCTGATTGGTCAGTTTCTATGCCAGTCAGTGTCAAAGCTCCACCTCCTAGGCAGCCATTGGTTCCTCACAGTTCACCCAGATTTATTTTGATTGGTCATTTTCTATGCCAGTCAGTGTCTCTGGGCTTATCTCTGGGCCTGATCAGAGAGGTGGGCTGATCAGCAGTTCTGACAGAGGCCGGGGGAGAAACAGAAGCGCAGCTGCTGGTGAAGCCCGGAGATAAAGAGAGAGGCCACGGCTGATCAACAACTGCCATGGAGGCTGCGGATCAGACACTGCCTCTCTCTTCAGGCTTCTCTCCAGGCCTGATCTGAAGCCCCCTCAGCAGTCAGTGCTGGGTCACCACAGCAACTCAGCACTGACCGCAGACTGACTTCTGGCGTTTGGTTGAGCCTTCGGTTGGTCCTTACCAATCCGGGTTTTTATATATTAGGATAGATTACATGATATCCCATGTAGAAGATTTGATACATTCTACAAAACCTAATGAAAAAATTTAAAAAATATAGTTCAGCAAGAATAAAGTTTTAAAATCAGAAGGAAAGTCCCTTAATAAAATAACATTTTAAAAAGTGCATTTGTCAGCAATTTTTAAAAATGACTTAGATTAGAGATTTAAAAAAAATCAGATAGAACTATTACAGTAACTTGGCAGATGGGAAAGCAAGATATTTTGGGACAAAAACATTCTGAAATTCTTATATTGTCTAGAAGGAAGTTAAAATTTTAACTTTATATGTTGTAATATCTAGTATGCATGTTAAAATATAATGGTAGCTAATAAAGTAATAGAAATATTATGTGTAATCCTAAACTCTGAGAGAACAAGTATGTAGGATGAATTAAGCCTGGAAAAATATAAGTGCAATTAGGAGATGATACATAGATAAATAAATAAATAAATAAATAAATAACAATGTAAGTCATGCATATCAAAAGCTATATAATTGCATTATATAGCTAAATCGATATTTAATGATATAATGGCAATTTGTGCTATATTGTCATTTTAAAAGGCTAACAAAAATTGAATTGTCCAAAAGTATGAAAAAAAGAGGAAGTTAATAAGGTAGGATATAAAAACACGCACATAATGATTTTTAAAAATCCAAGAATTTATTTTTCAAAAGACATGTTGTAGAATGTCTATTTTACTCACAAGATGATTAAGCAGGAGAGAGGCACAAATGGCAACTTTTAGGAAGGATAGAAGGAGGAGGGATGTTAAGTTGAGATTGGGATAGTGGCCAGAGGAAGGTCAGATTTTGATTAACTTGCAAAGTATCTCCAAGATTTCAGCTCAATGGGAAACCTCTGGAAGTTTTTAAGTAGGTAGTAAATATGTATGTTTTGAGGAGGGGAAAATGGGTTGGGGAGAAGTCAGTTAGCCTAGTTAGGAGAGACCAATTACAGAAGTTCAAACAAGAAGTAATGGTGGCTTTAATAAGGGAGGAAACAGAACATGAAGAGCAGAGGGATTCAACAAAAATTTGGGTGCTAATAGAAACAAGATTTGGTGCTTGATAGTGTATCAGTTGGGGCTTAACAGGAAACAGAAGTCACATAGTAATTTAGACTAGGAAAATGGAATATAAAGAATTCTTCATTATAACAAGGGAATAACTATAAAGGATTACATATAAGTAAAGGATACCCTGGGGTTGAAGGTACCCAGAAAGTTACCCAAGAAGGTAGAAGCTTGGGAGTGGAGACCCTCCCAAGGCCTGGGATTCAGACCTCAGTATCAGAAGGCATCACACCATGTTGATTGCCCTCCCTGCTCACAGCTGGTAAGAGCGCATGTGAAACCACATTGACCGCCAGCGCAGAGTCGCCTGGAAAGAAGGTCAGAGTTGCCTGGACCATCGCTGTCCAGTTGCTAGGCAAGCAGGAAGCATTACCCTGAGGACAGGCAGATGGTCTGGACACTGCAACCAGGACTAGCAAGTGGAAGCACCCCGTTGGGGATCAGGTGGGTTGAGGCTGGTGTGGGTATGTGTAAAGAGTATTGGGAGACTGCAAGCCAGCCAGAGTGGTGTGAGGCCCGGGAGTATGGTATGCCTGCCAGGAAGGTGGTGAGGTGTCCCTGGGCCAGGCCAAGAGAGAACTTGCCAAAAGACTGCATGCAACTAAGGCAGAGCCACTGGAGGCCCCGGCCCTCCACCTAGCACTGAGCCAGCAAACAGCAGCCCCTTCCTTCTGCAGTGTTCCCCCAGCATCCTCCACGGACAGAGTTGAACATGTGGGTGCCAGCTGCAGATGAGAAATGCTTACAGCCATGCTTTCACTGAGCAGGAAACAAGAGAATGGATTTGGAACTGAGAGGCATTAGTCATTAAATTGATGATTGGAATAAAGAGTCAACTATGACTCCCAGGAAACTGACTTGAGTTAGAGTCCACGGTGTCTACTGAAATGAGATCCTTGAGGAAAAAATGTTTGGGCCAAAGTAGATGAATAGCCTTTTGAAAATGCTGAGTTTAACAAACTTGAGAAATGCCCAGTGAAATGACAAGCTAGTTTTTTATGGGTCTGGTGCCTGAAGGGAGAGCTGGACTGGAGACATGGCATCACATATGGGGTTGGTGACCATGTGCAGGGCTGAGACCTATGGAGACAGTGACAGCTAAGAGAGGACCCTGATCAACTCTAACATCCAAAGTTTGGTAGAAGGGGCTGAGCAAATGCAGCCCAGGTGACCAGAGGGAAGGAAAGAACAGAGAATGTGGTGTCGCGGGAGATGGGCAAGTTCAATTAAAGATGTGGCGGACATGGTATCACATAACAGAAAGACTGAAAAGGGGCATTGGTTTCAGATCCAGAGGTCCTTGGTGACTTGTGACTAGAGAAGCATTGGGGTTGGGGGGGAGGAGACAGATATTAATGTGCTTTGAGGAGTGGGTGGGAAGTGAGGGAAAGGCTGGTCAGTCTGACAATCTCTGTGCCTGAATTTGCCTGTGAAGGGGAGGAGAAAGGATGAGAGCAAGCCCAGAGACGTGGGATTGAGACAGGTTTTATATTTACTGGAGAGAAGGAGCAATTTTATGTTAATGTAGAAGGTGCAAAGGGGTGGGGTGGGGAGGCATTTGCAGCTGTCCCTTGAGTGGAGGGAAAAGCAGGCCTGCGATTGTCCCAGAGCTGGCAGTCAAGGTGGCTTCACACGCGCTCTTACCAGTTGTGAGCTGGGACGGCCGTAAATTTCATGCAATGTCTTCCAGAAAGGAGCTGAGGAACCCAGATGGATTTGGGAAGGATGATAGAAGATACTTCTGTTGTTGAGCAGGGACATACGGAAGGCACAGTGTGTGTGTGTGTGTATGTGTGTGTGTGTGTGTGTGTGTGTGTGTGCGCGCACGTGCATGCAATAGTTGCCAGAGCTAAGATTTCAAAGTGAAGTCACTTGCAAAGGGTGAGTGTTGGGGAGGGAGAAGGAGAAAGTGAAAGAAAGACAAACATTTATCATGATCCTTTACTCTGGCCTGTGACCAATAAGAAGGTCTCATCAGTGTCCTGTCACTTTCTTCTTTATTTCCGTCTGTGGTAACTCCCCACGTGGCTTCCCACAGGCCGCAGGGAGTCAGCGCTGGTCACCAGCACTCACATAGAAAGTGCGAACCTCCTCGTGCTCCCAGTGCTCATTGGCTAGAGCAGTGGTCGGCAAACTGCGGCTCACGAGCCACATGCGGCTCTTTGGCCCCTTGAGTGTGGCTCTTCCTAAGCCTTAGGAGTACCCTAATTAAGTTAATAACAATGTACCTACCTACATAGTTTAAGTTTAAAAAATTTGGCTCTCAAAAGAAATTTCAATCGTTGTACTGTTGATATTTGGCTGACTAATGAGTTTGCCGGCCACTGGGCTAGAGGTTTTCTTGTGCTTTTGCAGTTTTGTCAGTACTTTGGTTGACGTACCTTTCACTCAATCCATCTATGAATGTTTTCCTTCCCCTCAACTGCTCTGATGTGACCAAGCCCAGTTCTCTATCAGGAAGGGAAGTGGCATTTCTCATGGCTGCCAGGACATTTGGAAGGTTGTGGGACTTGCTTCATGGGGCGCTCATGTCCCCCTGCAGCATGGGGCACCTGGATAGCGGCTTCCCTCCCTCTAGGAATCTCTCCACAGGAGGCAGTGGAGGAAGCGATGATATTCTGCTTATGAAGCGCTCCGCATGCCTCCCTTAAAGATGCTGCCTACATAGAAGTGTTAATAGTTCAGAATTAACAAGGCGCTGGGGACTCCATGTAAAGACGACAGCTGGTAGTTTGCATTGTAATGTACAAAAATTGCTGTCAGAGCCAACTTGGGGCTCGTCCATTGCATTTTATTTTGTAGAAACGTGTGTGGGCCTGAGCGTGGTGTCCCTGTGGGCAGACCACACCGCTGGGCTTCCAGATGTCGGGCTAAGATTGCCCAGTGATTGCTCAGCCTGCGCCACCATTGCAGGGATTTTCTTAACATTTTGTTTTTAAAAGAGGCCAAAAGGAGCCTCATGCTAGGAGTCCACAGCCCTGCTGCCTGCCCCTCTTGGCCTCAGAACACTGCTCTGTCACTTACTGTACATGCTTCCCCCACTTGTTCAACAATGCTCAGGATGCTGTCCTTCTTCAGGCCCAGCAGTTAGCCAAACCTCAAGTATTTGAATTCCCCGATGAGGTTTGGGGGAATCTGCTTAGAAGTTGGGCCCAAGATGATGACCAATTTGGGGCTGGGCAGTCGCCTTTATGCTCCTTAAATTCCCTTGTCAGCTAAGGTTTCGCAGTGTGTGTGTGGGGGTGTGATGACCGCATCTGCTGGGTGAGTGCTCTGTGGGTGAGGGCATCGCACAGCATGCCCTGCCCTCCTGCTGCAGGAGCGCGTGCTTGGCAATCAAGCACAGCAAGAGGGGCAAACAACTCACCAGGGACATGAAGACACCTTTGGAACCAAAACTTGTGATGCTGCCTCACTCTGAGGCGAAAATGATTTTGGTTGAGGTTTAATGCCATCTCCTTTGTCCTCAGCGAGGACAGACAGTGTGTGGCCACTTCTCAGAGAAACCATGCTCATCATGAGCCACGTCAGGCCTCAGTCTTGCCTCCTTTGCAGAAATCGCTCAGAGCATGTCGCCCATGCTGCTTCCAGGCACACACGCTCACTTCTCCAGTCATCACAGCTTGGTTTTTTTCTTTGAGATAAGCACAAGGAACCTGGAGAGACACATAAATTATCTGGCTGTTTTATTACCCTGGTTCTCATAATAGGCTACACTGTGTGTGACCCACCACCTCTTTTTCAGGAAATTTATGTCGTGGCAATAATAATTCTTTCTAACAGAAACAGCCCGTAACAGGGTGGTTTATTAAGAGAGTATTTATGGCTAATTAGGCTGCAAAGCGCTCTTCCTTCACTCTTGGGATGCCAGGGCGCAGCTGCACGTGGGGAGATGGCGGGGGCATGTCTGGGAGTAGATGGGCTTGAAGTCTGTCTGTGTCCTTGACACCAACTACATCATCTCTACGGGCAAGATGACGCTCCCCTCCTCTTGACTGCAGTCCTGCCAACTGGAAGGCGAAGGGGTTGAATTGGACAGCCGCCATGCCCTGTGATTTGTGGGTCTGCGAGGAGAGAGCTGTGTATTAGCACAGGGAGGTGATAGGAGTGAAAGGTCACAGTTTGGTTGACCCTCACTCCCATTCAGGCTCAGCCTCATACCCACCAGTTGTAAAGGTGACAAATGGTTTGAACTGATCCAGAAGCCACATCCTAATGTAGAACAAGTTAGATAACCTGAGGAATCGGGTCGTGTGTGTGTGTGTGTGTGTGTGTGTGTGTGTGTGTGTGTGTGAGAGCTCCGAGTCCATCTCGGACCCACACTGAGAACACCACCGAGTGAAAGCACACAGAGCTAACAGGAGGCCATCTGTTAGCAAGAAAATGCCCCCACTTATCACCTCCCTTAAGAGTGTTTGCCTCCACACAGGGGAGACTAACAATGGTATTACTGCTCAGGAATCCTCCCTGTCTCCCAGTCTCAAATGCCCAGACAAATACAGCTGGGAAGAAATTACTCTCATGGTCAGAAATGACATCCTTCCTGCAAGACTTTTTAGCACCTAAAAGCATGGTTACACTCTCCTCCTTGCTGAGCGGCTGGATTAATCTCGACCCCAGATAATCAACCTCAGTCGGCGTAACCGCCTCCACAAGCATTTACCTGGCGAGGTAACTGCATCAGGATGTTCTCAGCAAGCCTCCCATGTCCAGTGCTTGTCTGACTCCCCAGTGCTGCCCAAAGGCTCATACTATCCCTTCAGTTAAAAGCAGAGAGAGGCAAGTGTATGGCTGTTTCAACCAAACACACAAAGATATAAGGTCATGACCACCTCTGGTCCAAGAGGGCTTCATGTCCATCACCTCAAAAGTGCCGTCTAAGTGCCACCGTGGGTGGCTTGTCCTCAGTAATGGTAGAATTGTGTAAGACTCGGGCCTGGACCTGAGAGGTTTGTGGATAAAGAAGCTTCCTCTTAGCAGGAAAGATATTAACAGCTACTAATTTCTGTCCATTCTAGGAGGCTTTCCCCTTGACCATGCTGAGAATAAGAATAAGGGAGTCTGCCTTGCGAGATTAATGGCAGAACACTGTGTGGTATGGTTCAAATCCCTAAATCTCTCTCCATTCCTATTTCCCAATGGGAAAACAGCAAACCCCTTACCCCAATATTCAAAGATCAGACAACCATTTGGAAAAGTTGCATTGACTCTATCAACTACCAGAACCCAACTGCTAATTTTAACTGGATTCACAGCTTGACTTTGGCTACCATGATGCTCTGTTGATGACAAGACCACAAGTAAATCTCAAATGTGTTCCTCATAGTTTTCTTTTTTTTTTTTTTTAAATATATTTTATTGATTTTTTATAGAGAGAAAGGGAGAGGGATAGAGAGTCAGAAACATTGATGAGAGAGAAACATCGATCAGCTGCCTCCTGCACGTCCCCTACTGGGGATGTGCCCGCAACCAAGGTACATGCCCTTGACCGGAATCGAACCCGGGACCCTTGAGTCCGCAGGCTGATGCTCTATCCACTGAGCCAAACCGGTTAGGGCTCCTCATAGTTTTCTAATAATGCTTTGAGGACTGTGCTATTGATGACAAGCTGGTGCTCACTGCCAGCTGCCCAACTTCATGAGGCTTCTCAGAGCTTGCCTCAAGCTCAACCATTCTATGAAATAGACACTAGTTCCTTAGAGAGGCTCAGGGAAGTTATTTACTTAAGGGAAAATGGGGCAAGCCTCAGAACTGAGGTTTGAACCAGGATACTTGAGCCCACAGCTGTGCTGCTTTGTGCTCCAGAACCATCCATCCAGTCTTTCTGTTTCCTGGGGAAGGATGCTCTATAAAACCAAATTTCTAAAAAAAACAGAGAATGAATCTGTCTTTTTTTGTCCATAGCAGTCTTTTTAAAAAATAATTTTTATTTTTCAATTACAGTTGAAGTACAATATATTAGTTTCAGGTGTACAACCCAGTTATTAGACATTTATATAATTTACTAAGTGATTACCCCGATACATCTAGTACTCATCTGACACCATTCATAGTTATTATAATACTAGAGGCCCAGTGCACGAAAATTCATGCACTGGATGGAGGGGTGGGGGCAGTCCCTCAGTCCAGCCTGTCCCCTCTTACAGTCTTGGAGCCCTCAGTGGTGGGAGGCGACCCAGCGGTCAGGGGAAAGTGATGCCCCCATCACACCTCTGCTGCTGCCACTGCTGGCAGCGCAAGCCTTGGCCAGCCTGGATACCTGAGCCTTAGGCAGCTCTGGGCGGCTGGGCAGCCACCATCTGAGACTTGCCTGCACCTCGGGCTGGCCCTGGGTGGCTGGGAGGCTGAGGGCAGGTCCGGCCACACCGTGCACCTGCTGCCCCCCCGGCAGGGATGAAAGGGCTGGGGGACTCTGGCGGGGCTGAGGGGACTGGGTGCCACCATCTTGTGGCTATGGGTGCCACCATCTTTGTGATGGCATGACAGTCAATTTTTCATATTCCCCTCTTTATTAGATAGGATTATTGACTATATTTTCTATGCTTGATGTAGCTTCTTTTTTGTATCCTTAGTTATAGCACTTCTGTTCATGTACATTTCAGGCAGACCTCAATGATGGTTGTTCTGTAGTAATTTTGATGTGGTTGTGGGAGGAACTAGTATCACATTTACCTACTCAATTATCTTGACAAGCAAGAACTAACCCTTCGTTACCTTTTCAGTTTAAATCTTTTTAAAACGTAATACACACCTCCACACCTTTGCTTTTTTAAGAGCTTTATTGAGATATAAACCACATGGTATGAAAGTCACCCATTTAAAGTATATACTTAATAATTTAATATGTTAACAGAATTATGCAACCATCATCACAATCTAATTTTGGACAATTTCCAGAAGAAATTCTATCTATTAGCAGTCACTTCCAATCTTCTCTAACCCCTAAGTACTGTATACTAGTAATCAACTTTCTGTCTCCATAGATTTGTCTCTTCTGAGCAATTTATATAAAAGAAACATAGATTTATGTGGTCTTTTGTTACTGGCTTCTTTCACTTAGCATAATGTTCTTAAGGCTCATTGATTTTGTACCATCTATCACTACTACTTCATTCCTGTTTATTGCTAAATAATATTACATTGTACATATGTGTGAGATATTTTATTTATCCATTCAACAGTTGATGGGCATTGGAGTTATTTTCACATTTAAACTATTATAAATAGTGCTGCTCTTAACATACATATATACATTTGGTATAGATATATGTTTAATATCTATAAATAGTATTGCTAGATTATATGTTAACTATGTTTAACTATTTGAGTAACTGCAAAAATGTTTTTCAAAGCAGCTGCATTAGCAGGTGTACCAGTTACTAACGCAGATTTTTTTCAATAGATGGAGTTACACATATGTTGATATATATGCGATTTGATATGTATGCTATGTTGTTGTATTGACAGCAAGCTACAAAACTTCATATGTCAAATTTTCTGAAGGTGTTAACATCATAGATATTTTTACGCTTAAAAATGTTGAATTTCGTGCCAAAAAAAGAGCATTTGCAGGAAGTTTTAATTCATTACTTTATTTTGAAGAAAAGTGCTGCTGAAAGTTATCATATACTTCAGAAAGCTTATGGTGAACGTGCTTCATCTCAAGATACTTGTGAACTCTGGTTTAAACACTTTAAAAGTGATGATTTCGATGTAAAAGACAAAGAACTTCCAGGTCAACCGAAAAAGTTTGAAGACCAACAATTACAAGCATTATTGGATGAAGATGTGTGTCAAACTCAAAAACAACTTGCGGAAAGATTAAACATTGCTCAGCAAACAATTTCTGATTGTTTACAAGCAATGGGAAAGATTTTAAAGGAAGGAAAACGGGTGCCACATCAACTGAATGAAAGACAAATGGAAAACCAAAAAGTCATCAGTAAAATGTTGCTTCAACGGTGTAAGAAAGTCTTTTATGCATTGAATTGTGGCTGGCAATGAAAAGTGAATTTATTTTAAGAATCCCAAACGCACAAAATCATGGGTTGATCCAGGTCAACCATCAACATCAACTGCAAGGCCAAATCACTTCGGAAAGAAGACAATGCTCTACGTTTGGTGGGAGCAGGAAAGTGTAGTGTATTATGAGCTTCTAAAACCAGGTGAAATATTAATACTGATCACTACCAACAACAAATAATCAATTTGAACCATGCTTTGATCATGAAACAACCAGAATGTTCCAGAAGACATGGCAACATAATTTTGCTTCATGATGATGCACCATCACATACTTCAAAACCAGTTGAAGACGCATTAAAACAGTGGTTCTCAACCTTGGCTGCACATTAGAATCACCTGGGAATCTTTTTAAAATCCTGATTTCTGGGCCTCATCCTCTGGAAATTCTGTTTCTTTGTTATGGGGTGAGGCCACAACATTAGTAACAAAGAAACAGAATTTCCGGAGGATGAGGCCCAGAAATCAGGATTTTAAAAAGATTCCCAGGTGATTCTAATGTGCAGCCAAGGTTGAGAACCACTGCGTTAAAAGATGTTGCCTGGGAAGTATTAACCCACCCTCTGTATTCACCAGGCCTTGCTCCTTCAGATGATTACCACTTGTTCTGATCGATATACACGCACTTTCTGAGCAGCACTTCAAAACATATGAAGAAGTAGAAAATTGGGTCTCTGAATAGTTTGCCTCAAAACAAAAAAAGTTCTATTGGGACGGTATCCACAAACTACCTGAAAGATGGAGGAAATGTGTAGCTTGCGATGGACATTACTTTGAATAAAGCACTTTTGATGTTTCTCTTGAAATTATTGTGTTTTCTTGGATTACAAAATCTCCATTATTAACCAGTACACCTGGTATTTTACATTTCCACCAACTTGATCATTCCAGTTTCTACACTTTCTTGCCAACACTTGTTATTGACTATCTTTTTTATTACAGCTGTTATATTTGTTTTAGGGTTATAAACTCACTGTAGTTTTGATTTGTATTTTCCTCATAATTAATTATGTTGAGTAGAATTTCATGTGCTTATTGGTCATTTGTACATCTTCACTGGAGAAATGTCTAGATCACTGATGGCGAACCTTTTGAGCTTGGTGTGTCAGCATTTTGAAAAACTCTAACTTAACTCTGGTGCTGTGTCACATATAGAAATTTTTTGATATTTGCAACCATAGTAAAACAAAGACTTATATTTTTGATATTTATTTTATAAATTTAAATGCCATTTAACAAAGAAAAATCAACCAAAAAATGAGTTCGCGTGTCACCTCTGACATGCGTGTCATAGGTTCGCCATCACTGATTTAGATACTTTGCCCATTTTAAATTGGTTTATTTGTTTTCTCTTAATGATTTGTAAGCACATTTATATTCTGGATATAAGTCTCTTATTAAAGATATAGTTGCAAACATTTTCTCTCATTCTGGGGTTGTCTTTTCAAGTTGTGGTCATGTCTGTTGAAGCACAGAGGTTTTTAATGTTGATGAAGTTCACTCTATTTTATTTTTTATTACTTGCACTTTTGGTGTCATATCTAAGATACAATTGCCTAACCCAAAAGTTTTCTTCCAAGAGTTTTATAATTTCAGTTCTTACATTTAAGTTTATGACCATGTATGTTTATTTTAAAAATATATTAAGTAGAGTTTTAGTTTCTTTCTTTTGCAATAGATATTTAATTGTCCAAGCACCATGTTTGAAAAGACTTTTCTTTCTTTCATTGAAATGTCTTGTTGAAATTCAATTGACCATAAATGTAAAGGTGTATTTCTTGACTCTCAGTTCTATTCTATTAACATATATCCTTATGCCACTACCATAGCGACTCAAATGCTGTTGCTTTGTAGTAAGCCTTGAAATGAGGAATTGTGAGTCCTTTGTTTTTTAGTTTTCAAGATTATTTTGGCTTTTATGGTTCACTTGCATTTCCATACAAATTTTAGGATCAGCTTGTCATTTTCTGCAAAAGAGCCAACTGATATTTTCATAGAGATTGCCTTGATGGTTTACATAACTTGGGCACTATTGACATATTATCAAAAGAAATTCTATTCATTAGTAGTCACTTCCAATCTTATAACCCATGAACATGGGATTTTTTTCAATTTATTTAGGGCAGGGGTGGGCAACCCCTGGTACACGTGCCAAACATGGCACGCCAGTAACTTTTGCTGGCACGTGAAACCCTCTCTTATAATCTTCCATTTACAATTTTTTTCTTAATATCGACTTTTTTATTTTTCAAATAAATTCAGTGTAGGTGCATCTTAGATAAATAAATACTTTTACATAACATGTATACATTAAAAAATAAATGTATTTTTCATCATCATCATATACTGTGTTTTTGTCGCTTGAATGAATTTTATTATTTCTTCAAGGTTCTTCACATATGTACACCGTAAGAGATATCAAGTAGGTATAACATGTTCTCAAAAAATTAGGGTTGGCACGCAGAAGAATTTTGAGTCAGAGATTTTGCTGATTTTGGCACGCACTCACAAAAAGGTTGCCCACCCCTGATTTAGGGCTTTTTCTATTTCCTTAAATAATGTTATGTAGCTTTTAGTGGATAAGACATATTTCTTTTGTTAAATTTATTACTATTATTTTATTTCTTTTCATAATATTATAAATACATTGTTTTGAAATTTAATTTTTCTATTGCTTGTGTATATTGTATCCTGCAACCCTGATCAACTTGTCTATCCTATCTAATAATAGACAAACATGGTAATTAACCATACCTCCAACACGCTTCCGATGGGCTAATCAGGGTGATATGCAAATTAACTGCCAACCAAGATGGCGGCTGGCAGCCAGGCAGCTGAAGCGAATAGGAGGCTTGCTTGCTCCAGTGATGGAGGAAGCCAGGTTCCCCGCCTGCTGCAGCCTGGCTTTGAGCTGCACTCTAAGAAACAATGTTGCAATTATAGAAGCTAAACAAAACCCAGATACCTGCTTTCAGCCAGCCCGCCTCGGAGCTGGAGCCGCAACAAAGTTTCAATTATAGAAGGTAAATAAATCCCAGAATAAAAAAGAAAAGAAAAAAAGGAGAGACTGGGAGCTTCAGTTGCAGGCTTAGCCCACCTGAAAACAGCCCTCAGCCCCTCATCCAGGCTGGCCAGGCACCCAAGCGGGACCCCCACCCTGATCCGGATCACCCTTCAGGGCAAACCAGCTGGCCCCCACCCGTGCACCAGGCCTCTATCCTATATAGTAAAAGGGTAATATGCAAACTGACCCTAACAGCAGAAAGACTTGGAATGACTGGTCACTATGACACACACTGACCACCAGGGGGCAGACGCTCAATGCAGGAGCTGCCCTCTAGTGGTCAGTGCGCTCCCACATGGGGGAGCTCTGCTCAGCCACAAGCCAGGCTGATGGCTGCCAGTACAGTGGTGGTGGTGGGAGCCTCTCCTGCCTCCTCAGCAGCACTAAGGATGTCCGACTGCAGTTTAGGTCTGCTCCCTGCTGGCGAGTGGACATTCCCCGATGGCTGCCGGGCTGCCAGAGGGATGTCTGATTGCCAGCTTAGGCCCAATCCCCTGGGGAGCAGGCCTCAGCCAGAAGATGGTCATCCCCTGAGGGGTCCCAGACTGTGAGAGGGCACAGGCCGGGCTGAGGGACCTTTCCCCTGCCCTGAGTGCACAAATTTTTGTGCACCGGGCCTATAGTCCTATATAATAAAAGCTTAGTATGCTAAGTGTCCGGTTGTCCAGTTGGCCATTCAACCAATCAAAGTATAATATGCTAATGATATGCTAAGGACACTCAACCACTTGCTATGATGTGCACTGACCACCAGGGTACAGACAGTCAACTGGCCGACCAGTCTCTATGACGTGCACTCACTATCAGGGGGCAGACGCTTAATGTAGGAGCTGCCCCCTGGTGGTCAGTGTTCTCCTGTAGGGGGAGCACCACTCAGCCAGAAGCCGGGCTGACAGCTGGCAAGTGCAGCAGTGGTGGTGGGAGCCTCTACTGCCTCTGCGGCAATGCTAAGGATGTCTGACTGCTGGCTTAGGGCCGCTCCTTGGCAGTCGGACATCCTCCAAGGGTTCCTGGACTGTGAGAGGGCACAGACTGGGCTAAGGACAGCCCTCCTCCTTGAGTGCATGAATGTTGTGCACTGGGCCTTTAGTTACATATAATAGCTCTTAAGTATATTCTTCAGAAATTTGCATATGTAAGATACTGGAGGCCTAGTGCATGAAATTTGTGCACAGGTAGGGTCCCTAGCGGCTGCCAGCTGGGGGTGCCTCCCTTCCCCCGGCCGCCTGCTGCTGCTGCCGGCCCTGCCCCCTGATCGAGCTCCTGGTTAAACTTTCAGTTGAGGGGAAAATTTGCATATTAGGCTTTTATTATATAGGATGTCATCTGCAAATGGAGATAGTTTTATTTCTTCCATTCCAATCTGGGCATCTTTTATTTTTTTTTCTTGTCTAATTGCTTTGGCAAGAATCTAGTACAATGTTTAATAGAAATGATGAGAGTACATATACCAATCTTATTTTTGGAACTTAAGGAAAAATCATTCACCATTAATGGTTTTTCATCATTAACTGTGATGCTAGGTGTGAGTGTTTCATAATGACCTTTATGAGGTTGAGGAAGTTCCTTTTGTGTTTAATTTATATTTTCTCATAAAAGGTGTTGGATTTTCAAGTGCTTCTTTGTATCTACTAAGATAACCATGTGTTTTATGTCTTTATTCTATTAATGTTATATGAATTGCTTTTCAGAATTTAAACCAACCTTTCATTATTGGAATATATCCACTTGATCATGGTGAGTATCTTTTTATATATTTGCTGGACTTGATTTATTACTATTTTGTTGAGAATTTTTGCATTTATATTCGTAAGTATTATTTGTCTGTAGTTTCCTTTCTTGTGAATGTCTTTATTTGGTTTTGGTTTCAGGGGAATACTGCATTCATAAAATATGCTGAAAAGTGTTTCCTCCTTTTCTATTTGGAAGAATTTATGAAAGATTGGTGTTGATTCTTCTTTAGATGTTTGACAGAATTCAAGCCATCTGTGCCTGGGCTTTTCTTTGTAAATAATTTAAAGACACTAATTTAATTTCCTTATTTGAGTCAGTAGGTTGTGTGTTTCTAGGTATTTATCTAGTATCTAGTATGTTGCCATACACTTGTACATAGAATTCCCATCTGATTCTTTTCATTACTGTAAGACCAGTAGTGATGTTTTCTCTGTTACTGTTGACTTTAGTAATCTGAGTCTTCTCTCTTTATTCTCTTGGTCATTCTAGCTAAAAGTTTGTCAATTTTGTTGATGTTTTCAAGGAACCAAGTTTTGGCATTGATTTTCTTTTTTGTTCTTCTCTATTTTTATCAGTTTTCTCTCCAATCAGTTTTTATCAGTTTTTTTAATCTCCAATTTTCTTTTGGGTTTGGTTTCTCTTAGTTTTCTAGTTTTTTAAGATGAATGTCAGTTTATTGATTTGATTTTTTTTTTTACTTTTTCAATTAATAGGCATTTAAAGCTATAAATTTTCCCCCAAGCACCGACTCAGCTGTATTTCATAATTATTTTTTAATGTTTTGTCTTTATTTTCATTCATCTCAATTATTTTCTAATTTCCCTTGTGACTTGTTTGATCCACTGGCTATTTAATAGTATGTTATATAATTTCCACATATTTATGAATGTCTCAAATTTCCTTATGTTATTGACTTATACTTTTATTTCACTGTGGTCAGAGAAATACTTTGTAAGATTTCAATCCCTTTAAGTATTGAGACTTGTTTTATAGTGTTGTAGATCCTGAAGAATGTTGTATGTAAACTTGAGAAGAATGTGATTTCTGTTATTGTTATGTGAAAAATTTTTTAATCCTCACCTGAGGATATGTTTTTATTTATTTTTTAGAGAGAGGAAGGGGGAGGGAGAGAGAGAGAAACATCCATGTGAGAGAGAAACATTGATCAGTTGCCTCCTTTATGCTTCCTGACTGGGGATTGAACCCACAACCTAGGTATGTGCCCTGACTGGGAGTCGATGCCAGAACCTTTCAGTGTATGGGATGACATTCCAACCAATTGTGCCACCCAGCCAGGGTTGGGTGAAGTGTTTTATAGATGTCTCTTATGTCTAGCTGATTTGTAGTGTTTTCTAATCTGTATGTTCTTTTATCTTTTGCCTAGTTGTCCTAGTCTTTATTGAAGATTCCAGCTGTTATTATCAAATAGTTAATTTTTCCTTTCAGTTTTATCAGTTTTTGATTAATCTATATTTAGGCTCTGCTGTATCTATGTTTCTAATTGTTAGAGTATTGATGGATTGACTCTTCTATTATTACAAATTTTCTTGCTTTATCTCTAGTAACATTTTTTGCCTTAAAGTATATATTGCCTGATATTAGCCACTCTAGATCACTTATTGTCACTGTTTACTTGGCATGTCGTTTTATATCCTTTCACCTTTAACCTATTTGTATCCTTGAATCTAAAGTATCTCTTGTGTCAACATGCAGGTGTGTCTTGTCTTTCGTTCAGTCTTATACGTTCTGCCTTTCAGTTGGATTATTTAATATATTCTCATTTGATATTGTTATCATTGATATGATTGAATGAATAACTGTCATTTCACTTTTTGTTTTCTATATGTTTCATTTATTATCTTCTTCTGTTCCTCCTTTGCTGCTTTCTTTTGCATTAAGTGAATATTTTCTATTGCACTATTTTGATTCCTTTAATGAATTTTAAAATAATTTTGGAGTAACTTTTTTAATGATTGCTTCCATGATCACAGTATACATCTTAACTTACCAGAATCAAACTCAGATTTAAAGTAACTTAATTTAGTGTTAATATAGCTTTTCCCCTTCCTCCTCTATTTCTTCTATTATTGCTGTACACGTTGCATATCTATGTAAGCAGAATTATATATTTATTACTTTACATGATTTTATGTCCTTTAAAAAAGAGAGAAGAGATTAAGTATATATGCTTTTTGGCCACACCACCTGGAGTACAGCTGCCATTGCACTGAGCTGAGGGTGAGGATGGGAGCTGGGCCTGGCTCAAATGCCACAAATTCCCAGTCATTACGGAGACTTAGTAGATTTCTATGAACAAATATTTTTCCCTCTGATGCCCTTAGGACAATGCCTTAGAACTTTAAATGTTGTTTTAGACAATCTTTTGCAGTTAAATGGTTATTTTGCTGGGGTAGGGACTACTGAGCTCCTCGTGCCACCATTTTGCATATCCTCTATCTTTTTCACATTTTATACACTGAAATGGATCACAATCTTCCCTTGTCATGATCTGTCAAAAATCATTATAACACAGTTCCACTATTGAATGTTATGAAAATTTCACTCTCCTAGAACATTTTTAGCTTAAATTTTAGTTTTTCAATTTCTTCCCTTAATTGACAAGTTAGACATTTATTTTGGTGGCCTGTGTGCCTCTAGTTACCCTCTTATACACCTTTTAATTTCCTGATTCAAAACTGATTGGTAGCTTGTCAGAACTGTCAGCAATTAAAATAAAAACATTTGGATTGAGGGACTAGAGGAATCTCCAGTGAATCAAGTGTTTGTGTTCTAAACCCTGTCACTCCACTGGCCTATTCAGAGCCTTTGTTTAGTCTGTTAACCTCCTGGACTTTCAAGGCAGGGCAGCGACTGAAGACCAGCAAGGGCCTCACACTCTCCCCCTGCAGGGCGATGGCTGGAGCAGGCAGTGGAGAGGTGTGTACAAACACTGACAGCGTAAAGGGCTAATATTTTAGGGCGGGAAACCAACACCTTGCTGCAAGCTCATAGGGCCTGACAGCCAGTCCTGAGACAAGGCACAAAGGCCGTGGGAAGTTCTGCCCACACAAAGGGCAACAGCACTGGCTCTGCTGCTAGTCCCGCCCAAGACAAGAAGGCCCGATTCCAGTCACCCCACTGCTGCATTTTTCTCTGCATCTGGATATTGCCATGGAAGACTGCTGCTCCTCAGACCACCTATGCTCTCGGGTATAGTCTGCCTTTCCCAGTGTCCTTGCTAGAGATTTGCATAAACAGCCTCCTCCAGGAAGGACCCTGCTGCCGATGACAAGCCGATGCTCGCTGCCAGCTTTCCAGCTTCATGAGGCCTCTCAGACCGGGGCCTGGCGGTCTGTCTGCTGGATCGCTCTGCCTGTGTACCACCAGCTCGCTGGGACCATTGCCTGTGGTCTTGCACATGTCCCTTCTTACAGCTGGTCGGCTGGTCAGTGAATGTCTAAGCTCCTCCTGCCCACCCCTCCCACATGCAGTCCAGCTGCAATGAATGGGGCCCTGGCAGAAAAGTCGCACACTTCCCCCCATTTAACATGTGACACAATCACTGGGAGGAATCGTCTTCCACACACAGGTGGCAGAGCTCCATCCTGAGTTTCTGATCCCGTGGTCTGAGGTGGGGCCCAACAGCCGCAGTTCTAACCATGTGCTAAGTGTGCGGACGCTGCTGGCCCAGGGACCACACTTTGGGAACCACTGATCTGTAAGGTAACACCCCAAAATGGTCCTAGCTGTCCCCCCTGGGATCACTGAAACTGCTTTTAAAATTTTTCCTGTAGTTTTCCATTTGTATTTCTAATTTTTGTAATTAAAAATAATGAAAAGTAACAAAATAACACATATCCTTCCAAATGCATGCCCTCGGATTCTCTCCTCAGCTTCTCTTCTCTGGCTCACGGGTCTTCCTTCTCTTCCTGAGGAGAATATGCCTGCTCTTCCCCCAGGGCCCTGGCAGAAGCTGCTCTCTGCCCCAGAGGACCTGCCAGATGCCCCTGCCTTTCAGATCCAAGGTTCAAGGTCGCCTCCTCAGAGAGCACTCTCCTGGAACACGCCACTCTCTATCAACAAGGACTTTATTTAATGAAATTATCTTGTAATTTTACTTGTTTATGTGTTTTCTGTTTCGCACCTTGTCCCTCCTCCTCCCACCTCCCCCAAACTCACCAGTCACTGGAACATAAACGCCACAAGTCTTTCTTGTTCATGCTAAATCCCAGGGGCCTGAAACAGCGTCTGTCATGTAGCAGGTTCTCAATAAATATTTACTGAGGGATTAAATAATGATTAGGGCAAAAGTATTATGAAAAAGTGAAGCCAGACCCCCACTGGGCTCTCAGCTATGCCAGGGTGTGTACGTGAATTAGGCTAGCGCAGACCTCTGGGGAGAGGCTGCATCTGACCCGGACAGGGAGCAGGAGGAGGAATAAGGTGGAGAAGATGCTGGGGAGGTGGGGAGAAAACTAGACAGAGTCCTTCCTCAAGGGTAGGGGAGTGTAAGCAGGGCTGGCTCAGTTGGTCAAACAGCAGGGAGCCTGAGCTTGGAGAGGCAGAACATTCTGTGTGTTTCTAGGAGGCTGAGTTAATTTCCTAGGGCTGCTGTAACAATGGCCTGCCATGTGAATGGCTTGAAACCATGTAAATTGGTTCTGTCATGGCTCTGGAGGCCAGAGGCGAAATTAAGGTGTTTACAGGAGTAGATCTCTAGGGGAAGATCCATCCTTGCTCTGCCAGCTCCTGATGGTCCCAGGTGTTCCCTGGCTTGTGTCAGCGTAACCTCAATCTCTGCCTCTGTTGTCACTTGGTGTTCCCTCCCTGTTTGTGTCTGTGTCTTTTCTTCTCTTATAAAGGACACAAGTCAATGGATTAGGGCCCATCCTGTGGATGAAAGGGGCCACATGCTGACCTGACAAGCTCAGGGAAGGCCTGCATGGCAGTCTTGCAAACTCAGAGACCTAAAGTAACCACAAAGGATGGTCTGCAATTAAACTTTAACTAAAAGCAGTTGTGGTGGGTAGTTACGTCCTTGACCAGTATCTTCACTGACAAGGTCAACCTTTACCTTAACTGAGCCTGTCTTTTTGCATCTATGACAACATACCCTTGAAATGTCTGGGTAACTTGTAACTTCCCTTTTTCTGGAGCCCCTGGGACACCACCAAATGTGCTGGGCACCAGGATAGATACCACAAATTCCTTCATTATCATGTTAATTGTTTCTGCACCCACCTAAGTATGTGTTGATCATTTTACTTTTTATTCAATCCCAGGGGTTTCCCTGCTTTGCTTTATCTCTCCTCCTTAACCTATCACCAATGAATTTCATGTAACCCACCTATGTCCCTCCTTTGATTGCAATGTATAAATACAAATGTAACCCCGCCATTCTCCGGAGCATTAGCTCAATTCGTTGAGGTTCTGCTTCCTGGCATATGTCGACAGTTTGGCTCAAATAAACTCACAAAAATTCTTTACAGGTTTCAATGTTTTTTTATGTTAACAATCCTAATACTCTCATCTTAATTTGATCACATCTGTAAAGATCCTGTTTCCAAATAAGATGATGTCCACAGCGACTGGAGGCGGGACTTCAACATGTCTTTTTTGTGGACACAATTCAACCTATAACAGTTGCCTTGGTGGGGCAGTTTCCTTGAGGTGGTGCTTCCCCTGAAAGTCAGCTGACAATGAGCTGCATCTCCCCAGCTGGAGGACATTCACACCAGCCCCTGGAGGAACAGTGATTCACTGAGTTCCCCAGGAAACCTGCCTCAGTCCAGGAATGGAGCGTCCCTGCCCCCAGGCCCCTGAGAAGTGCCACAGTCCAGGATCCTTCAAAAAAGCACAGTTCTTCCATTGAATACTCTAAAACATCATGATCATGGCCCCATTAGGGACCATTGTGGGATAGACCGGGAGGGCTGCCATATTCTAAGTTCAGCTGTGTGAACCAACCAAGCTTGACCTGCATCTTTGCCCAGGTTTAGACCCCGAAAGGGGAGGCTTTAGTGCTGGTTGATGTGGAGCATCTTGGGCAGAGTCCATTCTTCCTAGGTGTGTGCCAGGCAATAATGGAGGAGGGGACAGAGGCTCAGTGAGGTCCTGTGACTTGCCTGAGTAGTAAAACACGTCTTTTGGTGCCATTCAAGTGCTCTTTGCACTGCACCATGATTCTATTTTGCTAGGCGGTGGTTGCCATCAGTGAATGTTTTGTCCACACCTGGACTCTTAATATACTAGAGGGTATTTGATAGAGGCTGTGGGAAACCCCTGGAATGTGGACAGTGGAGCCAGGGCTGAGTCCCTTAGTATCGCTATAGGCCACTCTTTCATCCATTCATTGATCTTTAATGTCAGCTAAATGCAATGCATACAAAGCATGGCAAGGAAGCTGTTCCCAAGGAGCTTGCAGTCTTACAAGCACAGGCCTTTATATCCAGCATTGTGAATGGAGGAATGCTGGGAGCAGCCACCTTACCCAGATCGAAGGGATGTTCCTTGAGGATGTGATGACTGAGCAAGCACAGAAGGATTCTAGGAATCAGGCACATCCTGTAGAAAATCCTGGAGGAGGCAAAAGAATGGTCTCCTTGGGCTTGAACCATAGGAACCAACGAGTCCTAGAGATGAGCCTGGTGGTAATCAGGGTGTGGCCACGAGGAATCTAGATGCCATGTAAAGGAATTTGACACTCTTCACTCTTCATTTAAGTCCTCAGAGGGTTGGAAGTCATCTAGGGAGTAACAAAGACAGGTTTCAGATTTCCACATGCCCCCACATTGTGCAAGACAGAATCCTATTCACTGTGTCTGTGTTGCTGAGCCTGGCATTGCATAGGGTCAGCTCTTCCACCCTGACTGGAAAGGAAGCAGCAACTGTACTTTGGCTGTGCCCTGTCAGAGAGGGGGTCAGAATTTTGGGGGGCCACGATTGCTGTGGGATCTTGGCCCCTTTCCTCAGCCTGTGATCAGAGACATGCCTTCCATGGAGGGTGTGGGAAGAAGCCTTGTTACCTCAGCACCTGATGCTTGCTGAGTCCCTGAAATTGTGCTTTTCCACATGGCTATGAACAAATGGTCTTGGGACTTGTATGGCAGAACAGCTGAATCTTCCAGACAGGCTGGGACTTAACAGGACCCTGAATTTAGGCAGCTATTCCATCGTTCACTCAAGCATCAAATATTTACCAAGACTCTACCATGTCCATAGTCACCTGCTTACTACAGACATGGAGGTGGGGGAAGGATATTCCCTGACTCTGAGTTGTCCACGTTGCAATGAAGCAGCTACCCAGAAAGAGTTCCAGTGATGCAGCTGCTACGATAGAGGCAGGTGTAAATCCAGATCTAGGAGTGCGGAGCAGAGAGTAGTTAACCTGGAGGCAGAGACCTCAGTCCATGGATAAAGACACAAACCCCAGAAGTTTTTGGCTCCATGTCTGTCTGAAGTTGTTTGCATTGCCACTTTTACAGAATCCTATCATGAAGAAGATCTTGCTCCCAATTCCTTAAAAGACTATTTCAGACCTTTTCCAGACCCTTAGCTTTAATCCTCTTAGTTCATGATTAGTCAATAGCCAAGGAGACAAAGCCTGCCCTTAGATGCCAAAGCTCCCCAACAACCATCCTTAACCACCTTCAGCCTTGGGGTCCAAGGTTCTAAGGACCATCGCCAAGATGATGACTCTCAGAGGATAACCTTAGCCCTGCCTCTCACCTGAGCTCTAGACCTGCCCCCTCACATAGCCCAATGATACTTCAAGCTCAGCTTGTCTCAGACTCAATATTCACTGTCTATAGCTCCTTACACCAAAGAAACATGCTCATCTTTTTGAATTCCATAACTTTGTTGACGATGCAGGTTCTCACCCAGCTTCTTGACCCAGAATTTTAGGGATTGTCCTTGAATTCCCCCAGGTGGTCCTTTGGATGTAGGAAGTATCCAACTATTTATCCATTCTCTCTCCTGCTCACATCCAATGTTACTATCACATCATCTTTCACCTTAATTATTGTCATAGCTTGGCTGTGATTCCTTGCCTATAATCTGCCTTTTGCTAATATATTTCCCAAAATGTCCCTAAGGGTGAGTTTTCTAAAAATGTAAAACTTATTATAAATTCCACCATGATATTCCATAACTTACAAAACAGAGAGCCTTCAGAATTTGCTTCCTGCCTACCTCTACTCACATGTCCTCCAACTTTCTCTATTACCTTTCTCTCTACTTTAATCTTCATCAGTTTGGAGGTTCCCTTTCTATGGGCCCTGTTGACTGCCTACCCCACAGCCATTGCTCCCTCTCTCTTTCCTCATAGAACTGCATCAGATTACCACCTTGCCAGCTCCTAGGCCGCTAGCCTTCAAACCATTGTACCATGACATTTCCCTGATTCATAATTGGTCTATAGTGGACTGACAAACAGATTAAATGTGACTTTGGGGAGAAATTCCTCTTGCTCTCTATCTTGCGTGGTGTGAATATTGAAGCCCGTTGCTCCATTATTCTGGTCACTATTTTGAGGCCACTGATGGGACAGCCCTGGGATGAAACTAATGGTGAGGACACAGGAAAAGTACCTGGGTCCTTGGTGGAGGTATTAAGCTGCTGAATGGCACTTCACCTGAAGGTGTACTTGAACTCTAGGTGTGTGAATTTGCTAGGGTTTTCTGTTACTCAAAGTCTAAATCCGATAGATGTCGATTCAAGCCTTCATGCCTATATGCACTCTTCCTAAATGTAGGATGTATATGTGTTCCAGATGGCCCAAGGCAGCACTGGGTTATGTCTATCAGTAGAGCATGATTATTAACACCATCCCCTTTCGCTCTCCAAGGTCTCCAGGTCTGGAAAAGACAGTGTGTTTACTCTGCTGGAATGGCTCTGCACGGACGTTCTGTCTGAGAACTCCTACTCAGATGGCTAGAGCCTGTTTATGCAGCACCTCCATGGGGAGCTTATTCAGTCTCCCTCCATAATTCCCTGTTTTCCTGAAGGGAATCTCTGCCCTTTGTGACAACCCCTGCTGAGGGTTGTTACAGTGGATAGGGTCCCTGGGCCCCCATATCCCATCCCAAAGTGAGATGCCCTTTGTTGTTAGGCAGACTTCAGGCATCTTAGAACTGAGCCCCGTCTGTATTTCTCTGTTGTTCTTTGTCCCTGTGCAGAGGGGCTGCCGCTGCCACCAGTCATTTCTCTATTGGAAAGATTGGAGTAAAAGAGGAAAAATAACCAGGTCTTCGTTCTGCATCTCTGGACAGTCTACTTTGTTTGTGAGGCTCTGAAGAAGGTGCCGCGCACTCTGCCCTGTGTTTCCTCTTCTGCTGCCCTGGAAACCTAGCTTATTAGGGCGTTCCATCATCCTAGGGTTGTGAGGGGGTCAGGGAAGCCAGGCAAGGAGTTTACACCTAACAAAGATCACTGGGGACATTGACAAGGAGAGTCAGGCTTGATCGGTTAGCCAGGGGGGCTTTTAGGAAACACTTTGCAGTCATAAGACTAAGAAAGAACAACTGAAGTTACCCCAACATTCTTCTAAAGCTGGCACTACCAGTGAGGGTGGCATAACCACGGCCACTGAGAAGCATGAGTGTGGCTGGTGGCCAGGCAGCTCAGTGTTCAGGGCCACACCTGCCCTGCTGTGTCCATGGCTCCCTACAGGGTCTAATGCCCAGGAGTGCAGGGGCAGGAGTTTTACAGAGAGCTGTCGGAGGTGAAGCACGCTTGTCAGAATCAACTCCTAATTGTAGCATGGCACTTGGGACACTTCCCAGCATTCTCTCTGTACCGCAGCTGCTATCTCTGGGACACAAATGTTCACAGTGTCTCCCCATCGCCAGGGGCCCACGGGGTTCTCAGCCTGTGTCTTTCGTGGCCATTTAACTTGGCCTGTGATGTTTCTCTGTCTCTTCTACCCAGCGAGACTGTAAACTGACTTGAAAACCCAGTTGAAGCAATTTCTCCTAAGCTGGTGTTCTATGAGCTTCCAAGACCAAAGACATTGCTGTCCTTTTCTTTTTTGTTCCTAAAACTTTGGGCATAATTTGCTTTCACACGTCAGGGTCCTAGAGTCACTATTTAAATGTGTGTGTGTGTGTCCCGTTCACATCTGAGACCCTTTAGGAAGGAGGCACTGTCTTGTGGAGGCTTCCAGAATGTTCTCTATCTTATAGTTGATGCTCTGAAACATTGAATTAGTTGATCATGTGCTTGTGAGTGCTGTGAGAAAACTGCTATTTTCAGGAAGATAAATGTTAAAACTATGAGAAATTGTCTTCTCCCCTTCTGGTTTGGCAAATAACTTTCATTCTCTGATGAAAAACTTTGACTTGAACCTTGACTCTGTAGTTGGAGGTAATGGCTTTACTAGAAACGGATTAGAGTAGTTCATAAACTCTCTCTAAATGCAATATTACAGGGCTTACAAAGGTTACTTGGCTTGGCAAGAAAATTCACATTAAAAGTCAAAATAATAATTTCCTGAATTCTTGTTCAGGCTTCTAACTTGTCTTAGTATCTTTGTCCACGAGTAAACAGCTGTGACATAATCAGTAACTGCTGGAAAGCAACATGAATCCAAAGCTCTTTGCAGTTCTCTGGCAAGCAGGATGCAGGGAGAAATGGGACAGAATGGACATGAAGGAGCAATTACCGACCACAGCCAACTGCCAGAGCGCACACTGCGTGCCAGCCTCTTCTAAGTGCTCCGCCTCAGCAGTCTTTGTAATTCCTATGGGTGAGGTGGTGCCATGGTCCCCACCTGGAATGTGACTCACCCGAGATGCAGAGTGGTTGGTTATGTGAGTCATACAGTTGAGACCCTAACTGATTGCTTTTAATTTTAAAGTCTTGGTTTCAACCACTCTGATATGCTTTTTCCCTGATCAGATGAGTGTCTACTTTGAGGTTCAAGTTCAGAAGGATCAGCTGAAGTGGACAGACAGAGACATGCTCTGAAGGTTCTGACCTCATGTCCTTCACTCCAGGACAGGGGCCAGCATGCCTTGGCCATAGCAGGGCTGGATTTTGACATAGACCTGGAATGGGGTCTGAATCGAGCTCTGTGAGAAGCAGGGTGTCTTTGGCATGCTATTCATACCCTTGATACACTGTTTTTCTCATATGTAAAAATGGATTTTTGAGGGTTAAATAAGATGCTCTAGGTAGAGAGCTCAGCACAGTATCTGGGATATGAAGAGATCGAAAAGGGGTATGGGGAGGAGGAGGATGGAAGGCAGCAGGGGACAGACTCCATCCTCTTAAAATTGACCTGTTTCTGTGGTCACGAGACAATCCTAAAGAAATATTCCCAGAAAGGCTCTCAGGGATCTCTTTGATCCCTCATGTTTTTCTTCTCTTGGACTTGGCAACCAACTGCCACCTCTCTGTGCCTGGCTGAGCAATATCCCCACAAATCATGTACCTTGTGGGGCAGGACCAACTGGAGACACTCACCTGAGTATGTCCTGCTTGCTGTGTCAGATTGAGTCCAGCAGGAGGTTTCCCTCGCCGAGGAGGGGCCAGAAAAGCGAGGTCCACCTTCAAGAAAAGTCATGAAGATTTTTCCTGCGAGTGAGAGGAAGTTGGGGGCTATTTCACTCAGACATCACATTGATCTTAAAAACCAGATGCAGAAATTTGTGGGTTTCAGGAAAGTCTCAATGTTAAAACCACTCAAGCACCAGGGCCTGGGCTCTGGCGGTAGGCATGGCCCTTCGGCTCAGCTATCCACAGCTCTGCCCCTTCACAGCATGAGCCAAGGTGACTGAATTCCTCACACAACCATAAAACTCATTAATCATGTGTGTTTATAGCAACTGACACACTTCAAGGCCATTGACAAAAAGCAGCCTGCTGATGGCCGAGGGTCTCAATGGTCACGCAGTGGGAAAGGACATTGGCCAAGCCTTGACATCTGGGTAATATGTGACTTATCTCAGGAATGCCTGACTTTGAAAAATATACACAGAATGACCCACATGGAACCTTAAAACTATTTTGTGGCCATACACATTTTCTGCCTCATTAAAAATGTTGGTTGTTTAAAATTGCTGAGGGGTAATTAAACAGGCCGGCCGTTGATTTATGGGAGACAAGCAGAGATATGAATGAACACAAATATTGTGCTGCGAGGGAGGTAATTTATAAAGCTAAAGCTAAATGCTGATGGCGGAAGCCTAGCTCAAGGTTGGGTGTAAGAAGTGGTGGATCCCTCCCAAACCAGGGGGGCTGGAAACATCCAGGTGAGCATCACATCTTGACATCCTGGCTCACATCTTGAGTTTAGTAGCTTTTTAATGTTATCTCAAGACCTGAGAAAAGAATGAAATGAAAGATTGCACCCCACACCCACCCCCACACACACACACACGCACCCTCTTCCCCCCCCCCCCCCACATAACTCGTAATTACGAAACTACTCTAAGTATGAAATTAGAAGTGATATCAAGGGGGATGGTTTAGATAATTGGGTCTGATGAGTGGCCTTCTCTTTCGCAACATCCAGTGTTTCCAAGAAATGTGGCTAATCCTCACCGTAAGGCTGTTTTTACAACACATAAATTGGAGGGGGTTGGTGCAGCTTGAGTGTGTCTGGGCCTTCAGTCTGAGAGTGCTTTGGGGTGGGGTGGAGGTTTGGTTGATCTCTCCTCTTGGTGAAGCTCATAGTAAGAGAATGTACCAAGGCTGACCTCCAAGGGGAAGAGTGTGTTGGAAGACAGAGGTCATCTAAGACTTTCAAGACCTTGAGTTTCCCATCTGGCTGAGCCCAGTGCTGATCTGGAGCAATCTGGGCCAGCAGGTGGGCGTCCTGATGGAGGCCTTGCATCCCTGTTGCTCCTGGCGATGGTGGCAGCTACCAACATCTGCACTTGGGCCATAGATTTGTCCTGTCCTTTGTCCCATCACTCTGGTCCCTCAGTGGTCAATCAGGGACACTGGCTTCTGGCTGCTTTGAAAGACAGACTCTCCTCTGCCTCAGAGTATAGCTGTCTTCACCCTGAGAGCTAGTCCCGGGGAAGCCAGCATGGGTCAGGTCCCACCTGGACACACCTGTGCACTTACGCATCACTCACTTCTGGCCATCTTTTCTGGCTCCAGTTCTGCCCTGGGCATGTTCTAATTGTTCACATCTTTGACATAGTGGCTCACCCCAGAACCACTTGTAGGGTTAGTTACCTGATCTGGGTGTGCTCCGGCCCGAAGTCCAGCTCCACTTCCTCTGCCTTTGTTGTCCCAGATATGCACCCCATGTCCCATAAATTCCAGGGGAAAATAAAATTGAGCTCCAGGAATGGCCACAGATCAAAATAGCTCATTAAATATTTTCCTTACGTGGTTCCTTTTTTGAAGGTGCTCCTAACAAAATCAGGGTGATTTTAAGGAAAGGACCTGATCCCAACTTTCTTCTCATTTCATCTCTTCCTTCCCTCCTGTACTATCACCAAGTAGGAAATCCCACCCTTCTCTGAACGTACCCACATTTCTTCTCTCCCTCCCAAAAGTCACTGTCCTCTGCCGGCATGGCCTTCCTGTTGCTCCCAGTCCCACTTAATTACAATGTCAGCTCCAGCTCCAGCATTACAGTCTCTCTCTCTCTCTCTCTCTCTCTCTCTCTCTCTCTCTCTCTCTCTCTCTCTCTCTCTCAGAAACCACCTCAGAATCTGAGCAACCTTTCCCTGCCCCAAACACCAAAGCTGTCTACAAATCACCACTAAAGATCTCTTTGTTCTAAAGATGGAAACATTTTCCAACCTGGTTTGAATTACTGTGTGAACTTGGAAATACTTAAAATGCTTAAAATACTTTTTAATGTGAAATTTAAGTTGTTTTAAACTGTCCGTGTCCTCAATTTGTCTGAATTGGTAAATTTACTGCCTGGAAAATCAAAATCAATGACTGTATTTTGCACCACCTTCCAACTAAACACAAATCTTAAAAAATAGCAAATGTTACTTTATTACATTGAAATATCCTGGAGACTGAAGGCGATCACATACTTGAGATGGTAATGTTTCCGCTGTATTTATCAGTAATTTTAACCTAAGCTCATTAAAAAAGTAGAACTTGTTTAGATTGGAAGTGAAAGTGTTTCTCTTCTGTGAATCATCCAGGCGACTCCCCTTCCAGCCGGGGGCGTCCTGAGTTTTACAACCAGAACCGGGAAGACGGGGTTTCCGTTCCCATAAGGGGGAGCTGTCCTCCCCTGCACTGTGTATTACACTCTAACCTGTAAAAATGTCCTTTTTCTCTCCTATAACTTAAAGTATTTTGACGATCAACACCAACACACCTGTGAGCGCTCACGTGGAGTCAATATTATCAGTAAATAAACACACACTGTTGTTTCAGGGAAAAGTGATCTGCAAGAATGTCAGGAGTGGTGGTATCAAAGCTGAAGCTCCATGTTGGGGCTGTCGCCCGCGTGGTCTCGCTGGCGCTGGAGGGGGATGTGTTGGGCATGTGTGCGGGTGAGGGAGTGTGTGTGTGGTGGGGTATTGGTGGCATTTTTTTAAATAAAAAAACCACATTGTTATCTGAAAGAAGATAAATAGAAATTATTAGTCCTAGGCCTCCAGGGACTAACTACTTCTCTGCTGTATTTCAGGGATTTCACCAGTGACTTAACATTGACTCAACATGTCAAATGTCGGTCTGGGTTATGAAATAAAAGACATGTTATTTTAATGTGAACAATGCAGAAATGTTCTCAAATGTCCCAAGTTATTAGTCACATCGGGCACATTTCATGCTCTATGCCTGGAGGTCACGTGAAGTGTGAAAGGAAGAGGAGCGGAATTCAGAGCAGACCGCAGCTAAAATCCAGGTAGGCACCTCCTTCCCCTGAGGGCTGAGGAGCATCTGAGCAGCCATCCGGGAAACCAAGGCGTTAACAGCACATTCAGGTGTTGCATTCATAAGCCAGGAGTGATCCCAAATGCCATTCCCCAACTTTCCTGCCCACATTCTGCTTTGGTTTCATGCAGGTTGTCCTACGAGGCTGGGGGAAGGCTGGAGGGGCCCGTGCCTGGTGGGGTCTGAGTCAGCAGTGCGGGTGGGTGGTGAAGAGCATGGGCTCCCTACAACCCCCCTGGCTTCCCTGCACTGTACCCACCAGCCAACTGCCTGCTTTTCACAGGGTGTTGTGCACCTCAAATACTACATGTGTTTAAGGCAGGGGAGCTGGTACACAGAGAGCAAGCAGGGAGCTCCAGCCCCATTCCAATAGCCTTTCAGGGACAACCACTCACTGAAGTTTACTCTGTGCAAAGCTCGGAGCCAAGCTCTGAGCCAGGGCGAAGAGGGGCAAACCTGCATTCAGGAGAATGGACCCCGTTCCCGCTGCTTCATCTCTGTCTTCTAGTTTAAGGTCTAACAAATAACAGAACCCCCAAACCACTGGCTGAAATAAAGACAGGTCTTTACCTCCACACTTCCAGAGTTTAGAAACAAATCCCATTAATCATCTGAGGTCCAATCCTGGAAAAGGAGGCCACTGTAATTATTTATAACAGAGGACACCGGTTACCCGGGTGATGGGAGGACTGTGAGGTCAGACCACGGAAACCTTGGAATCCAGACTGCGTTAGAGGGGCCAAGGAGGCCAGTGGTCCCACAGGGGCCCAACGCGAAGGTTGTCCCCTGGAAGCTGGGAACCAGGCTTGCCTTGAAGGAGGGGGAGGCCCAGGGAAGCTGCCAGAGACACCACCTGGGTCAGATGGAGAAATACGCTGGCTTCACCTGTTCTCGAACTCTCTCTACTAGCGTGTGTCTCTGGGCGAATCCTGTCAGAAACCAGCTGGCACAGGAGCAGAAACCAGCCTGAAAGGGTGGACTCCTTCTCTCCTGAAGTTCCACCCCATAACGAGGAGGCGGGGAGGGTCTGGAATGGCTCTGAAGGCAGACAAGCCTTTGGATTTGGATAGTCTCCACAGCCCAGGAATTAATATCCTTAGTGTACCTCAGCATATAAATCTCAGAAAATCTCTGTCAATGGTGTATTCTCACCTCATTTAATGTGTGAAAACACTGTCTCAGGGGCTTCAGGTAAATGGCCCTCAGCCACCCAGCTAGTGCATGGCCCTCACAGCTCAAGGTTAGATTTCCTGATCCCCGTCAAGCACTCCTCCTGCCCTATCACTTGTAAAGTGTTATTCTTCTCTAAGGACTTGCAAGAGGTTCCTTTCACTCACAGAGGTTTTGAGTTTTATAGTGCTCAAATCCTGTATTTCTTTGTTGATCTTTTATATAATTTTTCTATTTATTATTAAAAGTGGGATATTGAAGTGTCCATCTATTATGGTTGAATTGTCAATTTCTTCCTTCATATCAGCTTTGCTTTATGTGATTTGGGGCCACTATTATGTGTTTATATGCTAATGGTTTTTATGTCTTCTAGATAAAATGTCCCTCTTTTTTTCTAATAGCATCTTTTTATTTTCTTTACACTAGTAATAAACTATCAGAAAGAAAACTTAAGAAAACAACGTCATTTACAATTGCATCAAAATAATAAAATATCAAGGAATAAATTTAACCACGGAGGTTAATGAAAACTATATTAATAAAATAAATTAAAGAAGACACAAATGAGTGCTTATAGATTGGAAGAATTAATATCGTTAAAATGTCTGCACAATATACAAATTCAATGCAATCCATATCAAAATTTATATCAAAATATCTAAATTTGTATTTTTTCCACAAGAAATAGAACTAAGAATATACAGAAGAAGCCACATGGCGACTCACTCTGAGCTCCAGTACAGCCATATCAGCTCAAAAGGCAAAAGTGCCAGGGACATCCAGGGAGGAGCCGGGTGTCTGGTTTCAGAGCAAGGACTGGAGGGGCAGCTTTCTTCCAGACAGGAGTGCAGGCAGGGCAGAGGCCATTGTTTCTTTGCTGAGCCTCCTCCTTCTCCAGAGCTGGAAGGCAGGTGCTATATCTGAGTCTCCATTAACCCAGTTAACACCTTTCCATCCCTCCTCCCCCTGGTTGTTCACTGAGAGCCCAGTGCACCCAACTTGTGGGCCTACCCAAGCCACTCAAGTGATGTTTCCATACAAACTGCCTGTCTTGGCTCATGCTGAGGCCTCTCCTAAAACCTCTCAAAGGTCACAAACCACAGACAAGCAGCACCTGGCCTCAGGACTGATAAATGAACTCAATAAAGTAGCAGGAGACAAATTAAATAGCTTTTCTATCCCTTTACTCTCATCCCATGTGCATCTTTGAATCTAAATTGTGTCTTTTATAGAAAGCATATAATCGGGTCTTTTTAAAACCCAATATGGCAATCTCTGCCTTTTGATTGATATGTCTATTCCATTCATATTTAATATTATTGATATAGTTGGATTTATATCTGCCATTTTACTTTTTGTTTTATATATATATATATATATATCATGTTTTTCTTGTTCCAGGTTTAGCATGATAAAAGGGCATATGATAAATTTGGGTCTTAGGTACACAATTTAATAATAAAATATTTTGCTTTCCTCCCTCTTCCTGACGAGGAAGACATAAACCTCGGCTTTACTTTGCGGGTCCTGGTGAGTTGCTCTGGGGGTGAGGCAGAGTGTGAGAGAGCGTGTGACAGGTCTCTGGTGGAGGGATGAACTGTGACTGGGAAAGTGCCCGGCAGCACTCACTCTCCACACTCCCTGCCCTGGACCCCTTTAGAGAAAACTTCTCAAGTCTGATACCTAAATGGCAAAGGAATTCTCCTGTTTGGACTATCACTGCCCACAAGGGTGGCTCTCTGTGCATCATGGTCCGGCTAAAACCCTTCCCACAAAGCTCTCCATACTGAGGCACCAGCCGAGGCTTTCTCATCACCTAGACAGGCCTTAGTCTACTTCCTGAAAACTGCAGGCTTCTTGTAAATTATATCAGGGAAGCAAATTTGGTAAAGTGAAAACTATCTTTGTCATATTATCAAGTGAATAAAGCAAAGTACAAATTATACTCCTTGCTGACACCACCAGGTATAATTAAGGGTGCCTGTGGACCAGGCCTAGGGAGGAGGCCGGCTCAGAGTGCAGTTATTTTGTCAGAGTCTAATGGCAATGTGCCTGATGCTTTTCTTTGGTTATATGTCCTTTATTATCGTTATGTTTTTGTGTGTAAGATACAATAAAAAATGAAAAACTAAGAAAGGACTGGTGAAAGGAGGAGGGAGAGAAGATAAAGGGGGAGGAGCCACCTTCTTTTAGCTGTAGGCCGAAGGTAATCCCCTGAGGTTTGAAGCCAGCTATGGCTGATGAACAATGGAAGGAGATCTGAGCCTTACTTATATTTTAATATTTACTTAGAATAATAAAAGTCAGAGAAAAAATAAAGCAAAGTATCACGGGCAGTTCAGGACCTAAAATGGACCATCTGAAATGTGATCTTAAAAAAGATACTGTGATTCCCATCTGAAGACTTGACTTTCACACGAGGGAGTGGGAAACTTCATGCCTGTAAAACATGTTTTATGTAAAGTTATTTGCCCTGGGAAGGAAGCAGAGGCTCATCTCTGCATCCTGGGGAAGGCTGCCTCTGCCTACGCCTGGTCCCTGTTCGGTGTGGCTTCCGGGGGCGCTGCGTAGGAGCTTGTCCACTGGGCCAGCTGCCTCTGAGCCCATGTCTAAGACACTAACTTATTTCCCAAACCACCTCAGATGCTACCACCTCCGTGGGGTTCTCCTGACCCCAGCACCTCTTCTTAAAAGGATACTTGAATTCCCCATAGTTGGGTTCCCAGAGCTCCTGGCCTCTGTCTTCCGAGGAGAAATGATCACTTCTCAGGTGTGTCATGGTTCCTGTGGATTTATATTTTGTTAACTTAGTTGAGCTGAAACATTATTGACCAGAATTCTCTGCTCTTAACTGTTCCAAGAAAGCAAGGACCACACCTTGATGACATGTGGAAGCCTGTTGTAAAGGAGCAGTCTACCTTCTATGGGATCAGATCTGTGTTGCTGGCTGGCCAGCTGTGGGATGAGTGTGTGTCACGGCTGGCCGAGCTCTCAGGGTCCACAGTATATCCCGCTCCAGTCTCTTCAACTAGAGATCAAAGCTGTTCTAGTTGGTCCTTGTGGTCCCAGTGCACCGCTGCTGCTGCTGGTGGTGGGGGGTGTCCTATTAGTCTTCGCTACCCGCACTCATGCCCATCATCCCTCCCCAACTGCCTGCCCTGCAGGCTCTGGGCTCAGGCACTCTTCCCAGAAGCAGCAACCTCACATGGACTGTGCCTGGCCACATCGCTGCTATATATGTGGATGACATAGGCCCAGATGGTTCTGCTTTGGTGGAACCCTGACTGAAGCCCACCTCATGCCTCCTCTCTCCCTTTCAGGCTGGCCCAGGGGTCAGATCTGATTTGTCTTCTCAAGTTCAAGCACACAGTAGGTGCCCACAGAGCACAGGCTGGTAGGAGGGCTTCATCATCTTCCAGCTGAGATGCCACTGCAGACCCCTGGTGGGCGAGCCTGAGCACAGCCAGTTTGGCTGCATCCCAAAGCTGGGAGATGCTCCATTCTGGGGACTACTGCACAGGGCAGGTCCTCAGGAGAGGGTTCCCTCTGATGGCTATGTCTCCCCAGAGGCCTTCCTCTGACCAGGTGGCGTGGAGCTGGGGTGTCCCCCAGGACAGGGTGGGTGCTCCAATGCAGTCCTGACCATGTATACTCACTGTGCTGCTACCTCTCTGGGAAGCCCCACAGTGGGTGCAGCCTTTGCTCTGTTTGGCACAGCTGTCTTTGCCTTGTATTTAGCCCCAGAGTCTTCTGCAACAGGATAGCCTGTATCTGCCGCCCTGGTTTGTGGACCCTAATTATTACGTTCCTACCATGCTCGGGTCCTACTGGCATATGTTGCCTAACTCTGGCTCAGTGCAGCCACCATGCTTCCCACTCTGAGCGTCTTCCCTACCCCAGAGCATTTCTCTGTCTTGAACCAGGATGACTCAATCCGGTATCTAATTAAGGGACAGGGGAGGGGGAGGCAAATCATCCTTTCCACTTCTCCTCCCTGAGTTGGAAATCCTTTGCACAGTCACTACTGAGAGTTGACAAATGACTTCTACCTGCCAGCAGGCACAGGCCAGCAGCTTCTGTTGATGGGCTCAGTTCTCAGGACCTGAGGGCAGAGTCGGAACCCCAGGTCACAGACACCGGGCTACAGCAGAAAGCTCCACTCACAGCCTGGCTCCCCAGCCAGTTGGCTAAATGATGGCCTCCATCTCATTCTTTCCACTCCGAGGTCCACCCATGAGTTCCACTAAGTGGGCAGAGTGCCACACTGGGTGTTCTAGCAAGTAGATCTCCAGGCTTTCTTCTCCTATTGTTCCATCCATGAAGTTCTGTGATGCACACGTTACCATGGCTATAAGCCCAGACTCTAGGACAGTGGTTCTCAACCTTCTGGCCCTTTAAATACAGTTGCTCATGTTGTGACCCAACCATAAAATTATTTTCGTTGCTACTTCATAACTGTAATGTTTCTACTGTTATGAATCGTAATGTAAATATCTGATATGCAGGATGGTCTTAGGCGACCCCTGTGAAAGGGTCGTTCGACCGCCAAAGGTTGAGAACCGTTGCTCTAGAAGCATCAGGTCCAGTGACTGCAGACATCCTACCCAGCAGCTCCTGTCACTTTGGAAGGGCACTGGATGTCAGTGAAGGACAAACTTGCCCATATGTGGGGTGATCTGCTGACTGGTGTTGTGCTTCTGAGTACGATGATCCCAGGCCTGGGGTGGTCCTATTGGCTGAATTGTGTTCTACCCAAATTCATATGTAGTATTTCTAACCTCAGCACCTCAGCATATGACTGTATTGGAGATGGGGTTTTTAAAGGTGTAATTAAGGTAAAATGAGGATGCTGGAGAGGGTCCTTATAAGAGGAGGAGACCAGGACACAGACACACAGAGGGAACACCATGTGAGGACAAAGGGAGAAGATGACCATCTACAAGCCAGGGAAAGAAGCCTCAGAGAAACCAACTCTGCTGACACTTGATCTCAGACTTCCAGCCTCGGGACTGAGAAGTAAATTTCTGATGTCTGAGCTCCCCATCTGAGGCAGACCCTGAAAAGGAAAGCAGGTGGTGACTTAATTCTTCTGGTTTCCTCTAGTTGCCTTCACATATGATTTCAGTGTATTTAGTGCCCACTCAGTGAGTATTCATTCATCAGAGCGACACTGAACACACATGGCTTTTCACCTCTGCTGTTTTGTTTGTTTGCTTATTTTGCAGTTTCCAGCTGCTGGTTTTAGGATTTGGAGCCCATGCCTGAATGCAATCTTTGGGGTTCCCACTGTGGCCCCTGGCCTGCACTGGCTGCCTGGTTTCAGCAGGCACAGCTGTGGGGAGCATTTTTTCTTGGAGAATACAAAGCAGGGACAGGGAGGGAGGCACTGGGCTCGGGACCCAGGCCTGCAGGCCCTGCTCCAGTGGGGTCCCTTCCCTGCTCCCTCGTGCCCATGCGTTTTGCTCCAGTTGCTTAACCTCTGTGACTCCCTCCTTCCTTGTCTCCACCTCACCCAAGGAATTCCAAGGGAACAGCCATGGAATGAAGATGGACAGAGGGCCACGTCATAAATGTGGGGGCAACTGTGCCTTGAATGTGGGTTTCATTGACTCAGGATCCCCCCATGTCTGACTTGTCTTAATTTCTAGAGACAGCGAATTGTACATGCCAACCTTCCTTATTTTGGCATGGGACATGGAAAAAACCTACAAAAACATACGTCAGCCTACTTTCAGTTTAGTCATGTGAGTAACATAGAAATTCAGGGCAATTTATCTTCATGTAAAGCAAAAGTATATTTACTGAAGCTGCCTATTGCTAAAAGGTTATTATAATAACAGTCATGCCTTCACTATGTGATGGCTTAGTTTCCTGACCACTTTTACAATCATTTTTGTTTTAATACATGTATTATTGTCTCTATTTTATAAATATGAAATGAAGATCTAGGGAAATGATCTTTTCCCAAAGTTCACCCAGTTGTACTGATTCCTAACCCGGTACAGGCATCCCTTTGTCCATCTCTGTCATCCCAGCTCCTCAGTGTCTCTGTGCAGCTGGCCCAGCACACCATTCTCTATAAGGACGACGGGAAAGAAGGCTCCCCAAAATCTGTGAGATCAAGAGAATTCTTCTTCAGAGGAGCCTGTTTCTGATCTCACCTGCTTTCCCCGTTCCCAGGATCTGAGTCAATGAGGAGCCGACCCGGTCCTCTGCCACCTGCAGGCCCAGCCATCCTGCACCTGAGCCTCTTCCGATGGGTGCATGGAATGTCAGCAGCTGTCATTCTCAACCTGGGTCAGAAAACGCCACTCTTTCTAAAAGTCCAGGACACACTAACTGGGCAGTAGAGAGAAGCAGTCATTTATGAGAATTATGGTACCTTCTCCCAACTACACCATTGAGAAATTAGCCTTCCTTTCAGAGAAGGTTTGGTGACTTAGGTGTCAAATTCTGGCTTGGCTCACAATCTACACATGCTCTGCTAGCTCCTGGCCTCCTAGGCTCCCAAGCAGCTGTTGGTGTCTGCTATCCACCCGCTTAGGTCTGTGGAGTATCCGAGTTTAGTTTAATGCAGAATTAGGCTCTGACTTGTTTTCCTTTTTTTGCCTTCTCCTGTAGAGTTCGCCTGCTGTCCTGTCCTGAACTCCAGCCAGCACTGGGCCTGGCATTTCAAGCCCTTCTTCTAGGGCAGCGGTTCTCAACCTGTGGGTCGAGACCCCTTTGGCCGTCAAATTACCCTTTCACAGGGGTCGCCTAAGACCATCCTGCATATCAGATATTTACATTAGGATTCATAACAGTAGCAACATTACAGTTATGAAGTAGCAATAAAAATAATTTTATGGTTGGGTCACAACATGAGCAACTGTATTTAAAGGGCCAGAAGGTTGAGAACCACTGTTCTAGGGTCTTATACTGTAGTGGGTAGAATTCCAAGGACCACCCCCCTGCCCCTACCACCAAGATTTCCACCATCTGGTGTACATGATCTGAATAATCCCCTCCCTTTGGGGTGGGGGGGGCTAGACTGTGAATATGATGTATTTAACTTCCCTGATTAGGTTTCAAAGGTGAAGGTCAATTTGTAAATGAAATTGAGGTCCCTAATCAGTTGATACTGAGTAATGAAAAGGGAAGTCATCTGAGCCCTTAAAAGGATTTGGCCATTCAAACTTGAGAGAGCTCCTCCTGCCGGCCTCGACAAAGCAAGTGCCCACATTGTGAGGCCTGAGTGGGCCTCAGGTAGGGAGGTTAGTGAGGCCTCTAGGAACTGAGAGCAACCTGTGGCCAACAACCTTTTGCTGGCAAGAAAGCTGGGACCACAGTCCTACAGTTGTAAGGAACTGAATTTGACCACCAACCATGTGAGCCTGGAAGTGGCCTCTGAGCCCCAGAAGGGAATGTGGGCCAACACCTTGATTTAAGCCTATGAGAGACACTGCCCAGACGTCTGACCTACGGAAACTGTGAGGTGATAAACATGCTGTTTCAAGCTGCTGTGTTTGTGGGAATTGGTTATACAGCGGTTAAAAGCTAACGCAGTGTCCCTAGTTCTATCTCCCCCACCATGTAGCTCAGGATTTTATCAGTGTTAGGGCTGCTTTGTTCTCTCTGCCATTGCCTCACTTCTTGATTGGCCAACATTCCGGATCCCATCCTGAGCCCATCGTATGGATGATAAACCCTGGGCTCCGGGCTATCACACGTCTGCCCCAGTGGCAGTCCCTCTGGCCCCATGCACCTGAATGAGTGAGGCAGGAGAGGTTTGGGCCCCAGGGTCCTTCTCCCATGGGCCACACTTTACATAGCTATGTTCCTAGTTCCCATCATATTATTTCCAGGAATTTACAGGAACCACAAAACCCAGCCACTTGAGATCAGGAATGATCTCTCAAGCTTTTCCTAAAGGTCAGGAAAATGTCACAATTTCTCCAGGCCCAGACCACAGTAACTTGAGACTGGTGAGGAGTGAACATTTTCTTTAGATTATAGTGGCTTCTCTCATCTGCAGGATTGAGAAATGTCAACCAGCATTTCTTAGGAGACTTGGTGATTTATTTGTGAAATTTTTAGAAGGGTTTGCAATGAGAAGAGAAATCTCAACAAAGTCTCAAAGCTGCTGACCAGCTTATTTAAAAATATGCTATACACTTAGGGTAAACCACAGAAAAAACGCAGAAGAAACTTCATTCCCTGTCAAAAATACTTGAAAATGTAAAACCCCAAAAATGTGTCAGTGAAGATGAAAAATGGAATAAAACCCTCACTTGATCTGTTTATCAAGTAAAATTATTTTAAAAACTTCTTTTGGTGTAATTATAGACTCAAAGAAAGTTGCAAAAATTATACAGTGTCCCATGTCCCTTCCCTCAGCTGATATTTTTTGTAACTTTAGTACAATATTGAAAATGGAATTTGCATGGTACATGCTGTATATGTTGGACTCCTAACTGTCAGTTGGAAATATGGTTATTGCAGATATAGTAAGTTAAGATACAGTAATGTTGGATTAGGATGGCTTCTACTCCAATATGATTGTCTCCTTACAAGAAGATGGCCATGTGGAGACAGAGACATATAAGAAGAATTCCAGGTGATGAGAAAGGCAGGTTCGCTCACCCAGTTGCAAGCCAAGGAAATCTAAGGATTGCCAGCAACCCAAAAGCCAAGAGGAGATGAGGAAGGATTCTCTCCTGCAGGTTTCTGAGGTAGCACTGCCCTGTTGGTGTCTTGATTGGAGACTTCTAGCCTCCGGATCTGTGAGACTACGCATTTCTCATGTTTTAAATGACCCAATTTGTGGTACTTTGTTACTGTACCTGGGAAATTAATAGAGTGCAATATTAGACTAGACCACTGACTCACTCAGTTTTCAACACTTCTTACATGCATTATTTGTGATGTATATGTGTGTGTACTATACAATTTTATGTTATATATAGATTTGCATAACCACACAAATATGAAATGTAAAGAGAATGAAAATATAAGGTACAAATTGGGAAAAATGTTGATAATCATATATTTTGAAAGAATGTGTATCATACTGCTTCTGGTTGGAGTGTTCCAAGGATGTCTATTAGAATCTCTTGGTTGATGATGCTATCCCAAGTGAAAAATACCACTCAGGAATGAAGAGAAAAATAGATACATTCTCAGAGGAAAGAAACCAAGAGCATTTGTCATTTGTAGACCTTCTTTTAAAGAGTTTTAGTTCTAATTTTCTCCAACCAGAAGGAAAATTAGAACAGAAAGAAACTTGAGGCAAAGAATAATAAAGTGGGTAAATGGGAGTATATAAAATAGACTATCCTCCTCATGATGTTTTAAAATTATATTTGATGATTTCAGAAAAAAATTATAATAGCATCTTATGTGTGTTTAATTTATGCAGAGAAAATATAATAATTAGATTTAAAAAGTGTGTGTGTGTGTGTGTGTGTGTGGCGGGCGGGGGGGGGGCGGATAAAGGAGTGAAGTAGAAGGAGGGTTTCTATATGTCACTTAAAGTGACAAAATGGTTGATACCAAAGTACAAAACATGTCAGTTTAGCTGTCCAGTCAGCCATGTCTAAATTGTGGTGGGAGTTGAGGGATCAGAGTGTTTTCCACTGGTATTTTGTTAGAGTAAACAGTTATTGTCAAAAGACTTTCTGATGATTTTTTGGTTTTATTTCTTTAAAAATGTCATTGGGATTTTGATGGGGATTGCATGAAATTTGTATATTGCTTTGGGTAATATATTGCTTTGGATATTTTTAACTATGTTAAAAATACACAGACATATTTTCATTTTATTGTGTCTTTTTAATTCTCTTTTAATAATACTTTGTAGTTGTAAGTATATAGGTCCTTAACACTCTTTGTTAAGCTTATTCCTAGATATTTTATCCTTTTTCATACATTTGCAAAAGGAATTGCTTTTTCCCTGAAATTTCATTGTTAGTATAAAGGAATTCAGATTTTTGTACAATGATTTTTGTATCCGCAACTTTACTGTATTTGTTTATTGTTTCTAAGAGTTTTTGGTGAAGTGTTTAGGGTTTTCTATATAAAGAATCATCTGCAAAAAGTTACAATTTTACTTTTTCATTTTCAAATTGGATAAGTTTTATCTATTTCTCTTGCCTGATTGCTCTGGCTAGGACTTCCAGAACTATGTTGAATAAGAGTGGTGAGCGTGGACATTCTTGTCTTGTTCCTGATCTTAGAGAAAAAGCTTTCAGTTTTTCACCATTGGATGCGATATCAGCTGAGGGTTTGTCATATATGGCCTTTATTGTGTTGAGATACTTTTCCTTCTATATCCATTTTATTGAGTATTTTAATCATAAGTGGATGTTGTAACTTGTCAAATGATTTTTCTGCAAATATTGATATGATCATATGATTTTTATCCTTTATGTGGTGTATCACTTTGATTTATTTGCTTATGTTGAAGATTTGACTTTGGGTGGTGGGCACACAATGCAATATACAGATGGTGTATCATAGAAATGTATAGTTGAAACCTATATGATCATCTTAACTGTCACTCCAACACATTTAGTTAAAAATAAAGTAAAATAAAGAATGCCTGTTGAAAAAAATAAATAAAAACTATTATCCTAAAAAAAGACTTTCTGTTCTGTTTGATTGACATTTCCCAGTACCATAGACCCATGGATCAGGCATTGCTTGGGTTTCTTTGTCTGTACCTGTTGGTAGTTCCAGGTTGCAGGTTTCGTAGTTCCAGGTTGCAGTGCTGTGTCTGAGTCACACAGAGGCAGAAAGAAACCCAGGACCCTCACTGCTGTGTTGCTCCTCAAGTTCCAAGGTCCCTAAGAAGTTGCCTTGTTCTTTTCACCTTCCAGCATCTTCCTGTGTTTGATTTTCTCTTATTGTGGTAAAATATACATACCATAAAATTGACCATTTTAAGTTACAATTCTGTGGAATTAAGTATATTCACATTGATGTGCAACCCAATACCACCATCTATATCCAGATCTTTTCATCTTTCCAAACTAAAACTCAGTGCCCATTATACAATAACTCACCATTCCCTCCCCTGGGCCCTGGCAAACACCATTCTACTTTTTGTCTCTATAATTTTTACTATTCTAGGTATCTCATATAAGTGGAATCATAATGTGTATCTTTATGTGACTGGCTTATTTCATTTGGCATAATATTTCAAGGTTCATCCATGTTGTATGTACCACATTTTTTAAATCCATGTATCTGTTGATGGACATGAGTTTCTTTCACCTTTTGGCATGGTGAATAATGCTGCTATGTACATGGGTGTATAAGTACTTTTTGAGACCCTGTTTTGAATTCTTTTGGTTATACACCAGAAAGAGGAATTGCTGGATCATGAATAGTTCTGTTTAATTTTTTATGACTGAGTTGTTGTGTTATGTCCAACATTTTTTAAAAAGAGGGATAACTGGGGAGGAAATGAGAATATTCCATCTTGACTGGAACTGGAAAGTGAAATCAATTTAAAAAATATTTTTCTGAGAGCATAAGGCAAGGCAAGGAGTTTGTGTCACTCTCATGGAAATACTTGCCTGTTTCTGACACTGAGGGAATTTCCCTGAAGAATGACTGGGTTCCAGACCCTCAGGTTCATGGAATATGAATCCAGTGAGGCAAATTATTTTCTTACTTCTTCAGAATGTTCTTTTTTTCTCTATTGGAACTGCAAACACATAGGTAACACATAGGTGTTACAATAAGGGTCATAATAAACCTTTTAATTTTTCAAGAAACTTTCGTTTTTGTGATCTCACTGATCCCTACAGCATCACGGTGAAGAAAGCAATCAAGGCTGATATATATATATATTTTTTAATATATTTTATTGATTTTTTACAGAGAGGAAGGGAGAGAGACAGAGAGTCAGAAACATCGATGAGAGAGAAACATCGACCAGCCGCGTCCTGCACATCCCCCACCGGGGACGTGCCCGCAACCCAGGTACATGCCCTTGACCGGAATCGAACCCGGGACCCCTCAGTCCGCAGGCCGACGCTCTATCCACTGAGCCAAACCGGTTTCGGCAAGGCTGATATTATTTATCTCTATTTTATAGACAAGGAAATGGACTCCCAGAAACAGATCTGCTGTTGTGTATATGTCATTTGATTGTCAATAATACCCATGTCATTTGATTGAATTAACGATAGTAAGGCCACTTCGGCATTTTAGATGATCAAACCCATCTTTATAAACAGAGAATGTTCTGTTAATGGGCTTTCACCTTGTTTCCTAGCCTGGGAACTGTGGGAAAGGGATGGAGGGACCATGCTGGTGGATTGCGAACATCTGGCTTGCATTTGTCATTGGAAGGGATAATAATGTTGTTACCCAAGCCTGCAGTTTCTCTTTCTGATTTATCATCAGGGGCAGCAGTGGTCTACCAGGAGCAGGACATGAGCGTTAGTACAGACAGAGGCACTTTTGTTGTGAGTAGGAGAAATTTAAGGTCACCACAGAGGAGGACTCTGCACAGAGGGCTTAGTGGTGGAACAGCTCACATCAGACGAAGCCACCAAAGACAAAGGCCGCAGGAGGCTGGCAGAAGAGATCACTGGAGACACCTTCATTCATAGATGCATTTGAGTCTCCGAGTCGTTTGCTCTGCCTGGGCCTGGTATGTCTGGTCAGCTGCTTAGCAGCAACATCCACCTCCACTGAGTGTGGTTGAGCTCCTGAGCAAATGCTGCCAATGTCCATGTTAGATCACATATTGAGCTTCTTCCATGTGACAAGTTCTCAACTGCCGGGGTCCAACCCCAGCAGGTCCAGGGGTCCCCAAAGGTGTAGACGGAGTCGGCGAAGAAGGAAGGACACGGAGACAGTGTTCAGTTGATCAGCAGCCTAGCCAGGATCTCTAGCCAGGATCTCCAGCCAAGTTCTGGTCTGGATCTCCAGCGAAGTTCTGCTTCGGATCTCCAGCCAGGTTCTGTGTCCATGTTGTCTTGCTAGGTTCTCCAGCCAGGTTCTGTAGCCATGTTCCCTCGCTAGGTTCTCCAGCCAGGTTCTGTCCAGGTTCTCCAGCCAGGTTCAGTCACCAGGTTCTAGTCAGGTTCTCTTGCCAATTTCTGTAGTCAGGTTCAGTCCAGGATCTTTTGCCATGTTCTCTCCAGCGAAGTTCTTCTGTCTGTAGGTTCTGTGTAGGTTCTGTCTTCTTAGTTCTGTGTTCTAAGCTCTGTATTCTAAGTTCTGTGTCTTGCTGTCTTGTTACGTCTGTATTTATACCAGTTGATTCACTCCTATCAATCTCTATTACAAAGGTTAGGGCGTTTCTTATCTCCATTCCAGGGAGTAAAGATTATGTAGTTTAAGCATGATTGTTCATAGTTAAAGTGATTAATTACCCGCCTGGCACCTAGTTAAGAGGTTTTATTCCCTCCCTAACTTCAGGGGAAAATCCATACTTGGGGAAACAACCTTTCTCAGAGACCTTGGTTAAAACACATAGTGCCAAGAAGGTGAGCAAACATTTTAAGAACAGTATGCCATATATGCCAGGTCCCTTGAAACAGCAAGGATGGACCGGCTCCCGGCACTCAACCCGTGCTCATTGGTGAGAGAACAGATGTAGTGCCTGTCCCGTGTCCCTGTCAATTTATTGAAGAAGCACAGTAAACTAGCAAACAATCAAATCCATGTTTAATCACAAAAGGGGAAACTGAAGACCAGGAAGCCACGCCCCTTTTGCAAGGCCACTTAGCTAAGTATGAATGACGACTCTGGGCTGGGGCTAAAACCGGGCTGAGCAGGTTGGTTAAAATTCGTGCACTTGGGGTAGTGGGGGCGGGGGGTTCCTCAGCCTGTCCTGCACCCTCTCTCAATTGGTTTTGGCCCAATCCTGCTCAACAAAGGAGCTTCCCCCTGGTGGTCAGTCAGACATCCTTAGCTCTTCTGCGGAGGCAGGAGAGGCTTCTGCCATCACTGCTGTGTTTGCCAACCATGAGCCCGGCTTCTGGTTGAGTGGCGCTCCCCCTGTGGGAGCACACTGACCACCAGGGGGAAGCTCCTGTGTTGAGCAGGATTGGGCCAAAACCAGCTCTTCGACCCCCCAAGGGGTCCTGAATTGCAAAAGGGTGCCAGCCAGGCAGACGGACCCCACTGGTGCATGATCAGGGCCGGGGAAGGACGCGGGAGGTTGGCCATCCAGGGAGGGACCACAGGAGGGCTCCAGGGTGTTTCTGGTCTGTCTTGCTCAGTCCCAATTGGCCGGACCCCAGCAGCAAGCTAACCTACCAGTCGGAGCATCTGCCCCTGGTGGTCAGTGCATGTCATAGTAACTAGTTGACTGGACATCTGTCTGCCCTCTGATGGTCAGTGCACATCATAGTGAGCGGTTGAGCAGCCTTAGCATATCATTAGCACATTACACTTTGGTTGAACGGACGACTGGACTACCAGACACTTAGCATATTAGGCTTTTATTATATAGGATTGGCTATCTGTATGTCATCTTTAGAGAAGTGTCTATTCAGGTCCTTTGCCTATTTTTTAATTGCATTGTTTGCTTGTTTCAGTGTTGGTTGTGTAAGTTCTTTATAAAATTTGGATATTAACCCCTTATCAGATGTATCATTGGTGAACATGTTCTTTCATTTACTAGATTGTCTTTTCATTTTGTTGATGGTTTCCTTTGCTGTGCAAAAACTTTTTAGTTTCATGTGGTCCCATTTGTTTATTTCTTTTTGTTTCCCTTGCCCAAGGAGATCTATCAGAAAACATATTGCCACAAGAAATGTGTGAGATTTTACTGCCTGTTTTCTCCTGGGATTTTTAAGGTTTCGAGTTAAACATTTAAGTCTTAAATCCAATTTGAGTTTATTCTTCTGTATGCGGTAGAAGGTGGTCCAGTTTTATTTTTTGCACATATCTATCCAATTTTCCCAACACCATTTATGGAATACACCCATCTTTACCTCACTGTATGTGTTTGCCCTCTTTGTCAAATATTAGTTGATGATAAAGATGTGGGTTTATTTATGGGCCCTCAATTCTGCTCCATTAATCTATATTCTGTCCTTGTGCCAATACCATGCTATTTTGATTACTATGGTCTTGTAGTATAGTTGGATATTATGTAGCATAATACCTCCAACTTTGTTCTTTCTCAAGATTGCTGTGGCTCTTTGGGGTCTTTTGTGGTTCCTATAAATTTTTTGAATATTTGTTTTAGTTCTATGAAATACACCATTGGTATCTTGATGGGAATTGCATTGAATCTATAGATTGCCTGGGTAGTATGGACATTTTAATGATGTTAATTCTTCCTAACCATGAACATAATATATGCTTCCACTTATTTGTAGCTTCTTCAATTTCCTTCTTCAGTGTCTTATCATTTTCTGAGTACAGGTCTTCTACATCTTTGGTTAAATTTATTCCTAGGTATTTTATTTTATAATGCAATTTTAAATGGGTTTTTTTCTTAGTTAACCTTTCTGATAATTCATTATTGGTATATAAAAATTCAATTGATTTATGGATATTTGTTTTGTATTATGTTACTTTACTGAACTCGTTTATCTATTCTAGTAATTTTTGTGTGGAATCTTTAGAGTTTTCTATATACAATATCATATCATCTGCAAATAATGACAGATATATTTCTTCTTTTCCAGTTTGGATGCCTTTTATTCATTTATTTTGTCTGATTGCTGTGACTAGGACTTCCAGTACTATGCTGAATAAGAGTGGTGAAAGTGCATATTCTTGTCTTGTCCCTGATCTTAAGGGAAATGTGTTTAGTTTTTGCCTGTTGAGTATGATGTTGGCTGTGGGCTTGTCATGTATGGCCTTTATTATGTTGAGGTATGTCTCCTTTATTTCCACTTAGTTGAGAGTTTTTATCATAAACTAGGGTCCCAGTGCATGAGTTCAAGCATCTTGAAAGGAACTGTGAGCTGCGAGGCTGTGGTGGGCACCCCACCAGGCCCCTCCTGCTGCAGCCCCCGGTTCCCTGTCTGCCAGCAGCCTGCTCCTGCTGCCACCACTCCCACTGCTCCCACACACTGACAGTGCTAGCCCCATTCACACCTGCTGATGGTGCAGAGCAATTGGGGCTGGCGCCAGCAGTGGGTGTGAGTGGGGCCACCACCATCAGCAGGTGCGAGCAGTGGATTTTGCCCCAATTGCCCCTCAGGAGCAGGGGGAGGTGGAGAAGCCCTCAGGGGTGAGTAAGGCCGGCAGCCTCCGCTCACACCCACTGACTGCTGAGTGGTTGGGACTGGTGCTGGGTGCTGGCAGCGGCTGTGAGCAGCGGCTCTGGTGCCGACTGCAGATGTGAGCAGGGCCAACACTGGCAGCAGGTACAAGCACCAGGCAGGACTGCGATGAGTAGGAGCAAAGAATTTTCAGTAATCACCAGAGGCTGGCCCTGATGCCAGCCACCAGTGCCCTGCCTTGGTCTGGCGCCCCCACTCACCTGCTTCACCATCCTGCCTTGGCCAACGCCCACCATGTTCCATGCTCTGCTGCCTGCTGCCGGTGCCCACCATATTCCACTTGCACCCCCTGGTGATCAGCATAGTGACTGGTTGTTTGGTTGTTCAGTTGTTCTGCCATTTGATCTATTTGCATATTAGGATTTTATATAGAGAGATGGGTGTTGAATTTTAGCAAATGCTTTTCATACATTTATTGATTTGCAGATATTGTACCAATCTCGCATCCCTGGAGTAAATCTAACTTGGTGTCTGATCTTTTTAATGTATTGCTGGATCCAGTTTGCAAAAATTTTGTTGAGCGTTTTCGCATATATGTTTATCAGGAATATCGGCCTATAGTTTTCTTTCTTTGTAGTGTCCTAATCTAGTTTTGAAATCAGAATAATACTATTGTTCTTGTATAAGGAGCTTGAAATTCTTTCCTCCTCTTGAATTTTTTTAGAATAGTTTGAGAAGTATAGCTGTTAGTTCTTCTTTGGTAAAATTTTCCTGTGAAGCCATCCAGTCCAGGACCTTCCTTTGTTGGGAGTTTTTGATTATTGCTTCAATTTCACTAGTTGTAACTGGTCTATTCAGATATTCTGATTCGTCCTAATTCAGTTTAGAAAGGTTGTATGTTTTTAGAAATTTATCTATTACTTCCAGATTGTCTTATTTTAGTTGTTCTTATAATCCTTTGTATTTCTTTGGTGTTCATTGTTACTTCTCCTCTTACCTTTCTGATTTAATTTATTTTGGTCTTCTCTCTCTCTCTCTCTCTCTCTTATTTGGGTTGGTTAAAGGTTTGTCAAACTTCCTTATCTCTTCAGAAAACCATCTCTTAGTTTTATTGATCTTTTGTATTATTTTTTAGACTCTATTTCATTTATTTTTCCTCTATTTTTTATTTTATTTTTTTAATAATCACTATAACCAAATATTTTATTAGAGAATATTTGTAGGTGGTCTATTTCTTCCTAATTCAATAAGATTCATGCTTAATATACGAATGAGGTTAGTTAATGTTACATTTAATTTATCCATATATTTGCTCAAGCAATATTTTGAACAAATACTGCATGCTTGTCATTGCTATAACCTGCCATTCACTTTCACTAAAAAACACACTGATTCTTAATTTTTGCTCTAATTTTTAATATTTCCTTTTTCTAATCATTTTGGGTTACATTTGTTTTCTTTTTCCAATACCTTTAAGTGTAAAGTTAAATTGTTTATTTGAGATTTCTCTTGTTTCCTGAGGTAGACCTGTAATGCTATTAATTTCTATCTTAAGACTTTTTTCACTAAGTCCCATTTTGGGTTAATGTGTTCTTATTTTCATTTATTTCAAGGAATATTTTGATTTTTTTCCCTTGATCATATTGTTAATTCATTCATTGTTTAGTAACATGTTATTTAGTCTCCATGTCATTGTGTGTTTTTTAGTTATTTTTCTAATTAATTTCTAGTTTTATACCTTTATCGTCAGAGAAGATGCTTTATATGACTTCAACCATTTAAAATTTATTGACACTTGTTTTGTGTCCTAACATGTGGTCTATCCCAGTAAATGACCCATGTACGCTTGAAAAGAATGTGTATTCTGATGCTTTTGGGTAAAGTGCTCTGAAGATCTCAATTAAATCTATCTGATCTAGCATGTGATGTAAGGCTGCTGTTTCTTGTTGATGTTCTGTCTGGAAGATCTATCCATTAATGTCAACGGGGTGTTAAAATTCCCTACTATGACTGTATTATTATTGATCTTTTCCTTTATGTTCATCAAAATTTACTCTCCATAATTAGGTTCTCCCATGTTTGTTGTATAAATGTTTTCAAGGGTTCTATCGTCTCGTTTCATTGCTCCTCTCATTACTATGTAGTTCCTTCCTTCGTCTCTTACTATAGTCTTTGTTTTAAAGTCTATTTTGTCTGATATAACTATAGCTAGCCCAGCTTTTTTTTGTATTTCCATTTGCATATAATCTCTTTTTCGATCTCCTTACTTTTAATCTGTGTGTATCTTTCATTCTGAGATGAGTCTCTTGTAGACATCATGTACATAGGTCTTGTTCTCTTATCCATTCAGCTACCTTTTGTCTTTTGACTGGAGCATTTAAGCCATTTATATTTAAAGTGATTATTGATAGGTATGTATTTACTGCCATATTATTCTTTTAAAAAAAAATCTTTATTGTTGAAAGTATTACATGTCCCATTTTTTTCCCATTGACCCCCTCCAACCTGCCCCTGCCCCCTGCCCCCACCCTAGGCCTTCAGCACCCTATTATCTGTGTCTATGGGTTATGCATATATGCATACAAGGTATTTGGTTGATTACTGCCAAATACCTTCCCTCTGATATTCTGCACTCACCATATTATTCTTTATAACTATATTCCCCTGTTTTATTTATTTTTTCTTCTTCTTTGAGAATCCTTTTAACATTTCTTATAATACTGGTTTGGTGGTAATAAACTTCTTCAGCTTTTTAATTTCAGGGAAGAGCTTTATTTCCCCTTCAATTTTAAATAATAGCTTTTCTGGGTAAAGTAGTCTTGGTTGTAGGTGCTTGCTCATCAGAACTTGGTGAAGGAAAAAGACACAAGTCCAGGAAGCACAGAGATTCAAAAAAGATGAACCCAAAAGAGGTTCACACCAAGACACATCATAACTAAAATGGTAGAAGTTAGAGACAAAAAGAGAATTTTAAAAGCAGCAAGAGAAAGATAGTTATCTACAAGGAAGATCTCATAAGATTGTCAGCTGATTTCCCAACAGAAACATTTCAGGCCAGATGGGATTGGCATGAAATATTCAAAGTTCTTCATTATATCTTCAAATAGGTTCTTTCACCCTTGCTCTCTCTTTGTCTTCTGGTACTGTTATAATGCAGGTGTTGATATGCTTCATGTTATCCCAAAGGTCCCATAAAGTTTCCTAATTTTTTTTAACTTTTTCTTTTTTTTCTCTCTAAAAACTTGGGTGCTTACTGTTACCTTATCCAAGATTTAGTTGGCATATTTTTTTCTGCCCTCTATGAAAAGCATCAATGCTCAGAACAAAACAAAACAAAACAAACAAAAAACCACACAAAAAACCCAAAACTAAAAAATCTGGTTAAGGACATGGGGTCAGCCAGGCCCTTTGATAGCAGCAGGTGACTACATGAATCTTGGGAGGGCTTTATTAGGAAAATGAGGGTGAGGGGAGAACAGAGGGAGGGAGCTGACAGGAAGTACAAGAAGGAGAAGGTTGGGAGGAAGTATCTTGGATCCTCTGGGAGTCTCAGGTTCCTGGGAGCAGGCCAGGCCTTGTTCTACCTGCCACCCCTGTGCAGCCTGGGCTGCAGAGCCATCAGCTGGGGCTCGGGACATCTATGATCCCTGGCTGCAGTCTGGAAAGCATTTTTAAGACTAGGAGAGATGTGATGGGAGAGTCACAAAGGAGGCGTGTAGATGGCCAAGCAGCATTTTATGTAGAGGATTCTACAGCCCCGGAGAAGACAGGGCCGGCAATGAAGGCGGAGAAGCCTCCCTGGTCATTCTCAGCCCTGGTCTCCCTACTGAACACTCTCCATGGAGAGGGATAGAGATCTCCCAAGCTGTCCTCAGAGATAAGTTTAACCCCAGAAGAATCACAGATATCTGAATCTCAGAGCACGAATCTCTTTATGGAGCACCCCATGGCCACCCAGCCTGTGTTTGTTTTATTTATTTATTTATTTATTTATATTTTTAAAAATATATTTTTATTGATTTCAGAGAGGAAGGGAGAGGGAGAGAGAGAAACATCAATGATGGACAGAATCATTGATCGGCTGCCCCCTGCCCACTGGGGATCGAGCCCATAACCCAGGCATGTACCCTTGACCAGAATTGAGCCTGGGACCCTTCAGTCCTTAGGCCGATGCTCTATCCACTGAGCAAAACCAGCTAGGGCCACCTAGCTGTATTTAAACACCTCCCATGCCAGGGAATTCACTCATGTTTGAGGTATTTCTGGGTGGGTCTTGAAGAGAAGTGCTACTCAAAGTGGAATCTGTAGGCCATAGGATATATATCATTTTTTTAGAAATGCAAAGCTTCAGGCCCACGCTGGACCCACTGCGTGAGATTCTGCACGATCCAGGAGTTCTGCAGAGACATTCAATTGGAAGAAGCACTGTCCTGGAGTGGGCTTCTGTGGACGGGTAACATCAGCTTACCTCCAACTTTCCCCCACCCGTCTTGGCTTTGCTTTGGGGAATCACATAAAATGATGTTACGCCCTTTCCTGCGTGGCATGGGTAACAGTGATGGGGAACATCTGCCAAAGCCATCAGCCTGGCATTGGCTTTGGGTTTCTAGGCCAGAGGAGTCTCTGTTCAGAGAGAGGAGCTTACGGTTTAGGTGGGCAGAGATGGGGAAGGAGCAGCGCATTTGGGAGATAATGTGAAGGGCTTTGTGCTTATAATAGAAGCTTTGTGATGAAGAATGGCCCTGGTCAAGGGCCTTGAGTGTCAGTATGAGAACTTTACTTTGCAAACAGCAGGACTTTATTCTGGGACTTTCTTTTTAGAAAGAGGCATTTGGAGACAATGCAAAGGTACCTGAATGATACAATGGTTTCAAGATTATTTATCCATCGTAGATAACTTATTTTCATACAATAAATTGTCATTCTGATTGTAAATTTTTTTAAAATTTTCAATTTATAGAATTAAGGCTAATTATGTGGTCAAACACTGGCTCCAGTTAGCACTAGACTTTAATGGCATTATTTATAATTCAACTGTGCCAGTTATTCCCTAGGTGTGAAGGTTATTTAACTTCTTCACTTTACAGTTTCTGTATTTCTACAATAGACAATGGTATTATTTAATAGAAGTTCAGCACATAACAAAGAAAATTATAGCTGTCTTCCTTTTCAGTCTCGCCCTTCATCTAAAGGGTTTTCATTAGGTTACAACAGTGCTGAGTGTTGCAAAATGAGTAGATTAGTCAGGAGGAATTTGGGGGAAGGTAAAAGATCTAACCAAAAAGAGTCCTGTACTCAAAGCACGAAGACGAGAGAGTCTTGGGGAGCCATGGTTAGGTTAGCACGGCTGGCCTTCAGACAGGAAGGAGAAGCATGAGTGGAAGAGGGTGATGACATGCACAGAAGCCAGCGTAGTGAAGTTCTTAGGGTTGACACTATGGATTTAAGATTTTTGTCCCAAAGGCTAATAGACAAAAAAAAAAAAAAAAAAAAGCCATAGTTCGCGCTACCACTATTTTATAATTTCAAGTTTTCTTCTAAAATTTTCAAGCTTGTGCTTCTCTTTGGGTTGGAATTAAAATGCCTGAGGTGAGGCAGTGCCAGTGGAGGGCACCCCCATTCGATAGACTACAGGAGCAGGTAGCTAAAGGAGACTGGTGTTGAGTGACAGGCTGGGGTCCATGTATAACCAACATGCACACTGAGGTAAGTGAAGATGATGGTAAGGACCACTGGCGGGGTGAGGGAATAAGAGAAAGGCAATGACGCAGTATAATCTTCAATAAAATAATGAAGGGAACGAACACAAGGGTGATGGCAGCCAATGAGGGACATATGGTGCAAAGAAGAAAGAAGAATGGGCATAAGAATGTCAGAGAGAATGCCAGCGCCCCGTCTGTTAAGGTCAGTGGGGGAATCTGCACTTGAGAAGACCATGGGGAGGAGGAGGGGTCCGCAGTGCAGTGTTACGTTTCAGTCCAGGTGGGAGAGCTGATCTGTCCTGTGAAGAGGCTGAGGGCATAGCTGATAGTGTCTATCATGAAGAGACTTGGCCAGGTAGCTCAGTTAGCGCCTCATCCCTGATATGCCAAGGTTGCGGGTTCAATCTCTGGTTAGGCCATATAGAGGAAGCAGTCAGTGAGTGCATGGGTGGGTGGAGTGGAGAATCAATGTTTCTCTCTCAATTTGTCTCCTCCTCCTCCCCTCCTCCCTCTCTCTCAAGTCAATAAATTTAAAAATTTTTTTAAAAAGGAAAGAAGGAATGTGGTGGTGTGGTAGGGCCATGCAGCAGAGGGAGGGGCAGAGTGATATGGCTGGAGAACATCTGACTAGTAGAGAGCAAGGGAGGGGCCTGTATCACAGACTGGGATCCAGGGAGACAAGAATGTGGGGTGTCATGGGATTATTGGCCTTGAGAAGCTGACGCTGGCTGAGCCCTGCATGCTTCTGGGTTGCTATGTAGCCAAAGAAAGCTTACCCTGAGCAAGTGGGATGTGGATCCTTCTGTTCCAAATGCATTGACTTCCTGCTGAAACCCGCAGTCCCAGGTGAGGGGGAGAGAAGGTGAGATCCTTCCAGAGCCCAGGACCTCACGTTAAAGGCAGCAGCTGCAGCAGACCCAGAGGACTTCTGGAGGTGAGATGTGACTCGGGGAGTCATTCCTCGTGTGGGAAACAGCTCAGAGGGACATGGGCTATTAAAGTGTTGGCAAACTCAGCTTCTGTAATAAAGCAGAAGGTTAAATCCATGTCAGAGGGGGCTGTGTCTAAAAATTGAGATAATATACATGAATGTATTTTAAAGAATATATTACAAAGCTGATAAAATATCACCTAACTTAAAAAGCATACTACATAAATCAACCAATAACTTTGTATTAATTTGAGGAAAAAGGAGCCTTAGAAATAATTGAATTCTTTTTATAATGCCATTTAAAAATTAACTAGAGTTTTTATTGGGAAAATATCTACACAGAGTTGACAATTCAAATACAAGAGAATAAAAAGAAGATAAATCCTCTCTCCCCTCAGAGCATTCATCCCCATCCTTTCAAAAATGTTTTCAAAAATTACATATATTCATCTTTTTTTAAAAATATATTTTATTGATTTTTTACAGAGAGGAAGGGAGAGAGATAGAGAGTCAGAAACATCGATGAGAGAAACATCGATCAGCAGCCTCCTGCACATCTCCCACTGGGGATATGCCCGCAACCCAGGTACACGCCCCTGACCGGAATCGAACCTGGGACCTTTCAGTCCGCAGGCTGACACTCTATCCACTGAGCCAAACCGGTTTCGGCATATTCATCTTTTTGAATTTTATTTTCTAAATATTTGTTGCTTATGTTTAGGAAATATTATGAAATTTTGTAATCTGCCATTTTACTGAAGGATGTTTTACTAAATTCCCTTGATGTTTCTAATGGTTTGATTTGGTTTTCTTGGGTGAAGGCTCTTTATGAAGTCTTGCATAGTGTTTATTCATTCTATTACCACAATCATCATCAGTCGCAGTAGTAGAGCATAGTGACTTGTAACAATAGCAACATTTCAGGCCCTCTATTAATCCTATTGTGGTATGTAAAGAGTCAGAGCAATTCAGGAGCACCCAGAAGAGGTGATCCACAACTGACACTAGGGAACAAATCATTCATTCATTCATTCATTCATTCATTCAAGAAAACATTTATAGATGACCCACTCAATAACAGACATTTAACTGTGGACAAACATACAAAAATAGTCAAGGTATAGGAAGAAACAAAGAAAGTTAACTTTAATTGAGTGTACCAATCACCTGAAGCACCTCATCCCATATAATTCTCCCAAAGCAATTTATTGGATGTATAGTGTTAATCTTGTTTTTATAAATATGAAGCTCACACTCAGAGGCCAATTTCTTTGCCCAGGGTAACACAGGAACAGATCTGAGATTGAATTCCAAACCTGTGCAATTTTACAGTCTCTCTTTTCTTCTACCCTTGATCCCTGTCATTCAGAAAAAGCCCTAAACTTGAATTCTTAGGTTGTCTTCTGAGATCAGCACTGTGAGGGAATCCTACGCAGAGGAATCAAATGCCTCCTGTGCTTGGAAGAGGTACTGAAGAATGACTGGGTGTTGACCAGAAAACCAAGAGGTTGGAGGACAAGGTATTCCAGAAATAAGAAATAGTGTGTACAAACAAAAGGGGCCATGAGAACCCAGCCGGTGTGGCTTGGTGGTTGAGCATTGACCCATGAGCCAGGGGGTCACAGTTTGATTCCCGGTCAGGGCACATGCCTGGGTTGTGGCCTTCATCCCCAGTAAGGGGCTTGCAGGAGGCAGCTGATCAATGATTCTCTCTCATCATTGATGTTTCTATCTCTCTCTCCCTCTCCCTTTTTCTCTGAAATCAAATATATATATATCCATGTGGAAACATCTAATTTAGGGAATGATTTAAAATGTAGTTATGACTTGCTAATGTAGTGAGTTGGGAGAAGTAAGTTAGTGCTAAAACTGTAAATTTTAGCCAGAATGTGGAGGGCTAACATGCCATGTGTGGTAGATCAATACAACAATAGTATATCAGTGGATGACATTTACTTTTTTCTTTTTTTTAACTTTATTGAGATGTAATTCACATATGATGAAATTTATGCACACGAAGCATACAGTTGGGAATATGAATCCAGAGAAAGGGTGTGAGTCTAATGGAGATAGGGATTCAGAAGTCCTCAGAGTGTGTGGGAGGTGGGTGTGTATGGGTCCATCTGGACATAGTGCACAGGAGAGGGAAAGAGCTTTGAGGAGAGAAAAGTTAAGCTTTATTAGGCAAGTGAGGAAGAGAAGCCCACAGGGGACATAAGGAAGGAGAGACCAGAGAGGTGGGAGAGAACTGGAATTTGTCCTTCACAGAAGCACAGGTGAGGACGGTTCAAGGAAGAGGTGGCATCTAATGCCTTGCTGAGAAGGTAAACACAAAGAGGACTGGGCAAGTGCCCAGGAAGTTTTGCAAGAGCATGGTGAATGTGGATACATGGGTAGGGGGCCGATGAGGGTGATGAAGGTCATGAAAGGGAGGTCAGGAAGTGGAGTCAGTGAGGGGAAACTGTCCTTCCTACAGACATCCCAACTCCATGGCAAGATCCACAAATTCTCTCTCAGCCCACAAACTGGAACAAGCTGGAAGCACTAAAAATAGCCGCATCCTACCTGGAGAGTATTATGCTGAATGAAATAAGACAGTCAGAGAAAGACAAGTATCACATGATCTCACTCATACCCAGAGACATAGAAACATGAACAGATTGTTGAACCTCAGAGGGAAGGCAGGGGAGGGTGGGTGGGAAGAGATCAACCAATAAACTTGTATGCATATTTGCATATTCGAGGGACACAGACAATGGGGTGGTGAGGGCCTAAAGGTGGGGATTGAAGCAGGTTGAAAGAGATTAATGGGGGGGGGGGGAGGAAGACCTATGTAATACTTTCAATGACACAGATTTTTTTTAAATAGCCTCATCCTTTCCAGGGTACAGTTTAAGTGGTACATGAAACTTGGGGTTCCCTCAGGTGGACCTTCACATCAGCCATCTCTGTTGTTTTCAGGAACCCAGGGTGAAAATGAGGTATTCTGAGGCTCCACAGCAGATGGCCACAGTTAAAAGAGCTTAAAGGCTCTGGCCGTATCTCAGATTGCTTTTGAGCTATGTTAGCCAGAGAGTTCTGTTGTGACATCTGTAATCTAAACTGTGATGAAGACCCTTGGCTAACCAATTTCAGGACAACCTTCAGATTTACTCAGATGGAGGCTCTTTATTGAGAGTTTGTCAGTACTTTTAGGTCAAGAAGAGCTGAGCTCTGGGACGATGCCTTTTGTCATGGTTTGGGTGATGTGTCTATTTGCTTGGTAATTGTACTTGGAGTCCATAACAATCCCTCTTTCCTTAGCAATGACCCAGAATCAGCACAGTTGGATAAGTCCAATCCTAGAACACTGAATTTTTCTTGCTGCCAGAGTTGAAAGAATGATTCTTTACCCCAGTCTGCATGGAGAGACACCCTGGGAAAACTTGAGTCTTCTGTGGCTCGGGGTGGAAATATCTTACCATGTTATAATGACCAGCACAGGTCAAGTATGTCAAGACTTCTCTACAACTGAGATCTTTGACCAGCAGAACTTCAGTATCCTGGCCAAGCCCCAGTAGTTGAGGTGCTACAGTCAAGAGTGTATATCCCATCTTCTCAGGTCTGGCCTCTCATTTTACAGACAACTGAGGGCACATGAGGCCATCTAGAAATGTGAGCCCAGAAATACTACTAATTTTCTCTAGAGAAAAATTGACATAATGCTGTTCTTTCATTCTATACAGCCTTTCTTCACTCTGACATTGACCAAAATAATATTCTTTCAGACTTTAATGAAAAACCCTATAATCTAATTTGTGCCCTGTCGTGCAAAGTTTCTATACTTTCCAGCAAAAAAACACATTTAATTATATATATATTCTTTTTTTAAAAAATTTTAGGCATTTATTTGAGATAGAGAGAGAGATATTTGTTGTTCCAACTGTTTATGCATTCAGTGGTTGCTTCATGTTCATTGGTTGCTTCTTGTATATGCTCTGACAGGGGCTCAAACCTGTAGCCTTGGCTCTAACCAACTGAGCTACCCAACCAGGGCCAATTATACAAATTGTTTAAACAATTACAATAAATGTTTTCTCATATATACTGGTTCTTTTCAAACCAAAGATAATAAATAATATATTTCAAAAAACTTTGGTTTGGCCAAAAGAATAAGCCCTACTGGTTTAATACAACTTGAAAATTTTGTGGAGTCACTTCATTCTTTTGACTATATTATTTCTTGAATGTAAATAGTTTGACAAGGTCTCATTTATCACAGTTACTTCTCCTTTGGACAATTCCCATTTCCTGCCATTTTAGCCTTGTACTTATACAAAAACATTGAAACAGGGAGCATTAGACAACTGGTTGAAAAAAGCAATCAATTACACATGTAAATAATCTATTGGTAAGTAGGGTTGCTTATGCATGGGATCCAGTGAGGGAATGGATAAAAGAGGTTTGCATAAAATAGCGCTATAAGAATGCACACACTCAATCCTATTTCTATTCAGGTGGTGACTGAAATTCCTGGAAGTGCTGTCTGGTTATGGAGCAAAACCAGGTGCTGATAACTGCTTCACCATGTGGCACTGAGGGGCAAAGGCTTGGGGACCAGCATAAATTAATCACAGGCTTTTAGGTTGTCATCATGTTCCTTGGGTCTGGCTTTAGTGGATTCCAAAGCAAATACTGGGAGAGAAAGGCCATTTTGGTTTCGGTGGGCTCTCTTTGATGTCAGGAGCCTACTGACGCATGGAGCAGGAATCCACTGCACCTGGCAGATGCGCTCTTGTGGGAAAGGAGTTTTAAGTTACAAATCAGCCTGAGATAAGGTCTCAACCACTGAGAGAGCCCAGTGGGCAGAGCTGACAAGTGTGAGGAGCCTCCGGTGTTGAGGAGTGGGCCCAAGATCCTTCTACTGAAGGCATTTGCCTGAAATAGTCCCTGAGTAGAATTCATTTACTATTCTTTGATCAGCCTTTGAAAGAAACACACTTTCTACCTCAGACCAGCACAGCTATGAGAATCATGCATGATCCCCATTTGCCAGTTTGCTGAGTGAACTTGAGAGAGCAAGTTAACAAGAACTCCAAGTTTGATATTCTGTTTCTCGTCAAAACACACCCCAGGAGAGCTGCCCAGGCAAACTAGTCTGTTGACAAGCTCAACAGAAGGCAAACTAAGATAATTCACCTTAATCAAAACATTTAATGTAACTGAACAGCGCTTGTATTATATTAAAATTATAAAGAATAGATATGGTCAAATATTTTGAAAATTGCATTTGACGTTATTAAGCACTGAAGTCTTAGTTTTCTAAGGCCTATTTTTTTAGTTTGAAATATTTTGTTCATTTGTAACATAATTCATTCAAGAAAGTCTTTGATGCAGTTTACAAAATCATGCACCCTACAAGAAGATAAAATTTACACAGTAGAAGATGTCCAGGCTCTGATTGAGAGTTGCTCCCCATGCCTAATTCTATCTGTTCCAACTTCCACTGGAACTCCCAGGAAATGAAGGAGATGGTGCAAAGCCTCCATAACTAGAATCAAGGAGTTTGGTTACTGAGTCCACTGTAGAACTTTCAAAAATGCTTATCTCTAGCCCAGTCAGTGTGGCTCAGTGGTTGAACATTGACCTATGAACAAGGAGGCCACAGTTTAATTCTTTGTTGGGGCGCATACCCAGGTTGCAGGCTCAATCTCCGGGACGGAGGGCCAGCAGGAGGCAGCTGATCTCTCTTCTGCTGTTTCTAGCTCTCTCCCCCTCTCCCTTCATCTCTGAAATCAATAAAAATATATTTTTAAAAATGCTCATCTCTAAAGCTCTGAAACAACATCAGTCTAGAGACTCTAGACTCTAGAGAGAGGGAAGAGAGGAAGCTGTTTGCATTTCCCCTATCTGTGTGGTTCTTCCTCAGAGACCTGGTCCCAGGGGTCAAACAGAAAGCCTGTCCACCAACCCCCAGTAAGAATATTTGCTTTGTGATATGCTCAAGTCTTTCCTTACACAGGCACTCCCCTCTTTTAGCTACTCAATTGGAATTTCCATTTTGCTACATCCACCAAGGACACTGGTACTTGGGTGAAAATGTTCACATGGCAATTCAGTGCATTTTGGGATTCAACTCAACAGCAGAGATGATGGAAATAAGTAGGAGCAATAGAATACCTCCTTCTGAGGACTGCAAATGTGCATGACATATCTCTAGCAAAGATGAGTAGAAGAGCAGTGTGTGCATCCACTTACCCAGGAGCTCATTCTCCTCTTCATGTTCGGCACATGGAGCAGTATCATCCCAATTCACAGAGACATGCAAATTAGATTCCTGATAGGCAAGAGGATTTCAACCAGAGGCAGCACACAACCACCAGGCCTTCAGCTTAAAATCTTGCAGGTGGAAAAAGGGGATTAAATTCTACCCAGCTATTGACAAAGAACCCTGAAAAAATATGTATATATATTCTATGCTCTGGATAAAATGCAAGATATCATGAAGTTCATATGATGGAGATGAACATATAAAAGAAGTTGAAGTGGATTTTGATAAAAGACTGGACAAAAAGTAAAAGAAATGTAAGGAATGCCAAAAACCATCACAGAATTAAAACATGAACCATAAACAGTAAAGAAGAGAGTTGGCAAAAGAAGAAAATTACCTGAAGGCCAAACTCCATGAGCTTTCTAATAAAGTAGAATGAATATACAAAGTAGAATAGGATGAGAGGGAATATAATGAATATCCAGAAAGGAAAATCCAATTTCTGACCAATTAGCATTCTGTGAAATAAAAACTACAAAAAAAAAAAAAAATGGAGCAGGAAAAATGTTATAAAATAGGAGAATATCTTTCTGAGGTTATTAATATATGGAAGAAAACCAAGATGAGAGCATAAACACTGATACTTGCCACCTTATACAATCATATAAAATTACAACTAAAATATAGAACAATCATCATTCAGAACAGCCTTAAATGGAAGTCCTACAAACTAGAGAATTAAAGAAGAAAGAACAATGAGACTGGGAGGAGGGGCAGAGGCGTGAAACAGGCTGTTCCAATACTCACGTGCGGTATGTTTTTAATAGAGGGGATACTCTGCTGCAGAGAGCTCCCATAAGGAGCAAGGGGTCCCAGCCCCACACCATACTCCTCAGCACAGGGTTTTGGTGCTGGGAATAGAAGCCCCTGTAACTTAGGGCTATAAAAACCAGCATGGATTGTGGCTGAGAGACATGGAGGCTGCTGGAGATCCAAGCAGTTCCTCTTAAAGGGCTGGCACTTGGGTTTACTTGGACTCACTCCTTCTGAGTTCCAGTCCTGGGGCAGTGGCTTGAGGTGATCCAGAGACATACCAGGAGGAAATGGACTGCTTGGCACCCAGGCAAGAGCTCAGGGGCGGCTTTCTTCCAGACAAAAGCTGGCAGAGGTCATTGTTCCTATGCTGAGACCTCCCCTGCTGTAGAGGACAGTGGCAGGCACCATAACTGAGTTTTCATCAGCCTGGCTCACACTGCTCCACCTGAGTGATTCCCTAAGACCCCACATCATCCAATTTGCAGCCTCATCCAAGCTGTTTGCAGCATCTTTTCCATATGAATGGCCTGTCCTGGCTCAGGCTTTAGACTTTTCTAAAATCTATCAAACAAGCAGCAGCTGGCATTAGTGTGCCCTATTCTTCACAATAAGAGATCCCAACCTGGGCACTAGCAGCAGCCTGCTTTGTTTCACAGCTTGGCCTCTCCTAGGCACTCCCAAGCCCAATACAAGTAACAGCCAGCTGCAGATCACTCTGTAGCTCCTAAGGGGTGGCCCCAGGCAGGACCTAGGCAGTGGCTGACTTTGAACCTCCAGGGGAACCTAGAGTAAGTGCACTGGTGGACAGTTTCAGACCATTCCAGATTATAACTCTACACAGCCATGAACAACATACTCAAGGGGCAGACTCATTGAGCACCAAAGCCCCATTGAAGCAAGTCATGCTCCATAGGAGTGTCTCCTGCACAGTAGCTCTTCCAATGTAGTCACAGCTGGTCCTCACAGCCAATTGGCTCATGGTCAATTCCTTGCAGTGATGCCAACAGCAATCAAGGCTCAACTACAAGAAGATTGTGCACACAGCCCACACAGGGGTGCACCTAATGTTCCTAGCTCAGGGGACTGGGGAGGCTGAGCCACTGGACTCTACTACACAAGGCAACTCTACCAATTCTAGGAGACATAACAGCCTTATATAATACACAAAAATAAACACAGGGAAGCAGCCAAAATGTGGAGACAAAGAAACATGTCACAAATAAAAGAACAGAAAATAATCTTTAGAAAAAGAATAAATAAAATAGAAACAAGCAAACTACTAGATACATGGTTCAAAACTATGATTATAAGGTTGCTCAACGATCTTAATGAATGAGAACTTCAAGGAACTTAGTGAGAATTTCAAGGATCTTAGTGAGAATTTCAAGGAAATTAATGAATACATCAAAGACAGGAAAACGGACCAGTCAGAATGAAGAATACAGTAACTGAAATACAGCATAATTTATCAACAGTAGAGTAGAGGGTGCTGAGAATCAAATCATCAATTTGGAATAAGGGGAAACAAAAACACTCAATCAGAAGAGCAAAAAGAAAAAAGAAAAAACTGTAGATAGTGTAAGGAGCCTCTGGGACAACTTCAAGCGTACCAACACTCGTATTATGGGGGTGACAGAAGGAGAAGAGATAGAGAGCAAGCTATTGAAAACCTATTTGAAGAAATAATGACAGAAAACTTCCCCTACCTGGTGAAAGAAATAGACTTACAAGTCCAGGAAGCACAGAGAGTCCCAAACAAGATGAACCCAAAGAGGCCCACAACAAGGCACATCATAATTAAAATGCCAAGGGTTAAGGACAAAGAGAGAATCTTAAAAGCATCAAGAGAAAAGCAGTTAGTTACCTACAAGGGACTGTCAGCTGATTTCTCAACAGAAACTTTGCATGCCATGATGAAATGGCAAGAAATATTCAAAGTGATGAATAGCAACCAAGATTACTCTATCCAGAAAAGTCATCATGTAGAATTGAAGGTCAGTTAATGAAGTTCACATACAAGAAAAAGCTAAAGGAGTTCATCACCACCAAACCAGCATTACATGAAATGTTGAAGGGTATTTTTTAAGAAGGAAAAGAAGAAGATAAAAAAGATAAAAATTATGACCAATGAAATGGCAATAAATATATATTTATCAACAATTAAATCTAAAAATTAAAGTAAGCAAGGAATAAAATAAACTGATGAATAAAATAGAATCAGAGGCATGGAAACATGGAACAGACTGACAAATCTCAGAGGAAAGGGGGAGTAGACAGGAAGATACTAAGCAAAGAACATGCATATATGCATTACCTATGGACACAGACAATAGTGTGGTGAAGGCCTGGGAAGGGGCAGGAACCAGGTAAAAGGGGGGCAATAAGAGGAAAAAGGGGGGGGACATCTGTAATACTCTCAACAATAAAGATTTAAAAAAAGAAAATATGGACTTTTTGAATAAAACCATTTTCTGACTAGAAACCAGCAAGTAGGTAATCCAAAATAATCATTCAAGATCACCCTTGCAGGAAAAAAAGGAAACTTACAAAGAAAAATATTTGAAAAATCTTCCAGAGATCTAAAACATCTTTTTCAACACTGAACAATGAAAGCCAAGGCAGGGATCCCTTTGGATTTTCCTGGGAAAGATGCAGACATTCAAAATTTCTATATACAACCTATAAGAAATCACCAGAAAGACATGCTTGATGATCTCAGACTCATGTGCCATTCTTGGAAAACTTACAGGTCGAGTGAAAAATAAACCCAAGGCAAATATTTAGGACTGGGAAAATCATAATATAAAAGGCCTGTGGTTAGCATTATTGCTAAGTATATACTTAGATCTAGATAGTAAGTAGTTTTGTAAATAAAGAGTCAAACTTGTTTACAAAAATTAAAAAATATTAAATTATAAGCTACATGACATTTGAATACGAAGTTAAGAAAAACAATCATACTGGCATAAGCAAATGGATCAAAGCATGCAAAAATTCCTCATTAACAAGGGAGTAAAAAGCTATTAAATCTTCTTGAATTTGACAACTAGAGAAAAAAAAAAGATGTATGTTTTGGAAAATCTTTAAGGATATCAGAAGTAAATTTGAAACAGGACGTATACTTCCAAATCAGTGAGATAAAATAAAAACAAAGGAAGGGTTCTTAGAAAAAGTACAAGGGAAACAGTAAGGGTGTTATGGAGGGGAAAGCATAAAACAAAATGATAGAATTAAGAACAAAATCACACATTTTATAGATAGATACACAGATAGATAGATAATCACTCAATTAGAAATATAATACAATTATAGTCAAAATAAAATATGTAGAAAGATACAGAGACATCCCAAGTGAAAGCTAAGCAAATATACCCCACCTTCTATTACAGTTTTTCAAATGCAACCCCTCTTCAAAAAAGGGTAGAAAGATTGCTTTCATAAAAAGTAGCATTCAGTACAAAATAATTAACCAGCATGGTTAATTACAATTATCAATAAAAAAATAATGGGGGGGTGTGGAGCGGGGACCGGGTGAAAGTGAAGAGATTAGCCAGATAATATATATGCATAACCCATAGACAGACAACAGTGTGGTGATGGCCAGAGGGAAGGGGGGCTGGAGGCTGGGTGGAGGTGGGCAAAGGCACGGGGAGAATGGGGACATTTGCAATAGTACCAATAATAAAAATAAAGTTTAAAAAAGTAGCCTGGCCGTTGTGACTGCGGTTGAGTATAGACCCGTAAACCAGGACATCGAGGTTTGATTTCTGGCCAGGGCATATGCCTGGGTTGTGGGCTTGATCCTCAGCAGGGGGCATGCAGGAGGCAGCCAATTAATAATTCTCTCATCATTGATGTTTCTCTCTCTCCCTCTCCCTTCCTCTCTCTGAAATCAACAACAACAAAAAGAAATAATAGTAATAGATTTATATGTGCCAAATAATAGGAATGGATTTATATATGCCAAATGAAAAATAAAGCAAAAATTCCTAGAAAGCTTCTAAGTAAAGTACATATTTATATAACTCTACTCGTGGAATGCACACAAATTAAAAAAAAAAAAAAGGACTCCAATATAGAGAAAGAATCTTGGTCATTGACGAAACAAACAGCCTTACTTCTATAATGGATGGAAGCATATATGTAAAAAGCAACACGTTTTAGACCACATTAGAGGAGGGTATGTGATCCAGAAGAAGATTTATCTCTTAGATGTTATGAGAGATTATTGAGACCCCTACAACATCCCCCAACCTGGAAAGGGAGTACTGTGTCATGCATGGCGTAGGGTCCATTTCCGAAGCATAAAGAAATCTGGGAAGGCAAAGCTGAAGAGGAAACCATGTGGTCTTGGTGTTTAAATTTTCTCTGATGGGAGGAGTGACTGGAGAGGGAGTGGAGTAGAGCAGGAGAAAAGTGGAAAAAATGACCTTAGAGTCAGCTTTGCCTCTTTGAGCCAAGTCCAATGAGCAGAAATAAATGAGCTCTGATTCCCTCCTCCCCAAACTCGATGTTTGCAGTTTGTCTGAGCTGGCCTTCTGCCAAGGTGACCTGTTTGTTCAAGAGAAGAAATGGCTGAAATTAGAAGGGAGAATTTCCCCCAACACATACACCACTAACCCGCCCAAGGAACCAACTGCTAGGGCGGGCAGAGAACATTGAAAGGGAAGGCTCAGAGGTGGTGTACAGAGAGTATTGATGCTCGTTTGAGGGTCTCCAACAGGCAGGATCTTCACGTATCCCCACTGTCTGTGGGGTCATCCACTGTGACTGCACTGGCAACATCATGCTGCTGCTACACACATTTCAGAAGGAACCACCTACAAGCTGCACTGCTTCTTGGTCCCTCCAATGGCATCTACAGGGAGAAGCTAGGGGAGGTGGATTTCAGCTAAACAAAGAGGGACCTCCAATATTCAGGGATGTTAAAACATGGCCCGTTGTCCCTGGGCGGAACTGAGAGTCCCATGGGTGGGCATTACAAGCAGAGGGGCTTCCCTATGATGGGGCTTTCCATCATTCTGGAAATTGGAGGGTTACTTGTTGCTGGGACTAGGAAGAAGGGGATATAAAAGGTGAATGTGGCAAAAGCACCTTAGGCACCTCTGATTGCAACTTGGATGCACCCCCACGTGTGGTTCCAGAGCTGTGCCGTGCTCCCTCCACTGCAGAGTGAGACTCGTGCTCCCACCTTTCCCAAGCCACCGTGGTGAAGAGCGAGCCTGCACCGCCTGCAGAGCATGGGGGTCCTGCCTCTCCTGGCTCTGGAGGTCTACAGTCCAAGGTACATTGCCATGTGCTGAACCTTGAATCCCATGGTAATGTCTTCACCAGTAACCCTCTCCATGAGCATTTAGGGCTAAGAGGAAAGTGACTGTTTTCTGTTGTTTTTACATGTTTGAGTGAGCTTAATGCTATAATTTCTACTCGTATCTTCACGATTTCCTTCCATCGGCTTGCTTTGCATTTATTTTGCTCTTCTTTCTATAGTTTATTAGGAGGAAGACTGAGTTAACTATTTGAGACTCTCTTACTCCTCAGATAGGTTGTTAAACTTTAACTGCTACTTTGGCAGCATCTCATAAAGTTGAGATTGTTTTTTAAATTTTTATTTATTCATAAAATATTTTATCATGTTTCTTAAGGAAAAAAAAAAAAAGCTCACTGCTATGGAAAAGTAAGATAGAAGGTCCCATAGGTGTGGAGAGCGACTGGTGCATAGACTGAAACATGCCGAGTTTATGACGGGAAACTGAAGGCAGTGGTGCTTCTAAGTGGCCCAGATTCTCCCAGCCCACAAGGTCTTTCTGCATCTGAATCCTGACTTTTTCCTTTTGTTCCATGAAGGCACATGTGAAAGGCAGAGCTATGTTTTATCAAGAAATCATTCCTCCTTTGTTTGTTAACCTTACACCACAACCATTAAAGGGCCATCTACACCTCCTATTTATAGTCTGTCAATCATGAAAGAGGGTTGTATCCACTCTTTCCATTGCTGGTCGTCAGGAAACAGCTGGCATTAGCTGATGCTGTGTCAGTCTGTGCCCTGCCTGGCATGTGTTTTGAATAGCTAGTGCCCAGGGCATAAGGGTCATGAGGTATTTTAAATGCCTCCCCTGCCTGGCACCAGCCCTCACTGCTTCCCCTTCATGTTGCCAGTCTCCCTTCCACAAAATGCTTCCCCCAGCCAGATTGGACAATGCTCCCCAGAGCCCTGGCCCTGGTGTCACCTTGCTTATAAAACTCTGGCCTTTCTCATTTGCCTTCCAAAATTCTTGGTCACTCATGAGCTGTCCTCAATGTACTTTTTCTAGTCTTAGTTCCCATGACTTCTCTATTTGACCCTCTGCTTTCGGCAAACCTGAGTATTCCCAGTTTGCAGTTGACCATCCACTTACCAGTCTACACCTGGCATTGCCATTAGACATACTGACTTGTACATTAAACTGAATTCTGTGGGAGAAAAGAACATCTGCTTCACCCCTAGGCCCTCAGCCCACTCTGGAGGCCCCAGTAAATTGGTTACTCTCCTTGACCCTTTCTCCCCACACATGTTCTCTCTCTGCCTGCAAGGCCAGTGATTCCCAAAGATGACCTTTAGCATAGACCTCCCCTAAACACAGACCTATTGTCTTTCCAAGCATCTCCTGTCAGATGATCCACAGCCAATGAAACTTAACATCTGCACACATAACCTAATTGTTCTGCCCCCATGTGTTTGTTTTTATTTTCCTGCATTTCTTACCCAAGTGGAGGAGTGGATTGAAGCCAGCATCCTGTATCTTCCTTTTATGTTTTGTTTGATTTTTTTTTTTGAATTCTTACCTGAGGATATTTTTTCCATTGATTTTTAGAGAGAGTGAAAGGGAGGGAGAGGGAGAGAGAGAGAGAAACATGGATGTGAGAGAGAAACATCCATTGGTTGCTTCCTGTATGTGCCCTGACCCAGGCCTGGGGATCAAACCTGCAATCCTGTACATGCCCCTGACTAAGAATTGAACCTGTGACCTTTTTGTTCACAGGCCAATGCTCTAACCACTGAGAAACACTGGCTAGGGCTTACATTTATTTTTCAATTACAGTTTACATTCAATATTATTTTATTTTAAGTTTAAGGTATACAGCATAGTGGTTAGGTAATATACTTTACCAAGTGTTCCCCCAATATTTCCAGTACCCATCTGGCACCATTCATAGTTATTACAATATTATTGAATATATTCCCTATGTTGTACTTTACATTCCAGTGAGTATTTTGTAAGTGCCAATCTGTACACTTTTTTTTTTGAATCATATATGAGCACATCTTCCAATACTACTGACAGTGTGGGAGAGCAGCAGGCCATCCACAAAAATCTGCTCTGCAGCCCCCCATAAACCAGCTGCCTAGACAGGGTAGGATAAGGATTGCAGGGGGAAGCAGGGATTACAGGCACGGGGAAGTAGGAGGCTGGGATGGGACTCCATTGTTTGAGCAACAAGGTTGTGTTCCATGATAATAGGCAGTTCTTGAATGAGAATGGGCTGCATTCAAAGGCTGACTCCCAGGTCCCAGGATACACAACTCCCAGCCAGGTTAGAATTTACTTTCTTTTTTTAAAAAAATATATTTTATTGATTGTTTACAGAGAGGAAGGGAGAGGGATAGAGAGTTAGAAACATCAATAAGAGAGAAACATCGATCAGCTGCCTCCTGCACACCCCCTACTGGGGGTGAGCCTGCAACCAAGGTACATGCCCTTGACTGGAATCGAACTTGGGACCCTTCAGTCTGCAGGCCGACACTCTACTGAGCCAAACTGGTTATGGCAGAATGTCCTTTCTTTAACCAACACAAGGCAATCATGGTTAACAGAGCATGATTAATATTTCCCATAATCATAGCTAGTCCCCAACATTCTATTTTTGCCCCTAACATCTCCCCACTGCTATTTCTACCATCTTGTATCCACGAGATTAGTTTTACATGAAAAGTCTCATCCTGTTGGACTGCATCTGCTTCTGCCTTGAAAGCAGTTCCCAGCGATGGAATACACCAAATGCAGGATCTTGGATCATGTTCTATCAATGGAGAATTGTCAGAAAAATTAAAACAGCACATTCCTTTAAATTCCTCACAACCCTGGTTATGCTGCAACAGCAAATAATCTATTGCTTACCTATTTTCTAGAACTATCTCCCTGACCTGGCTCAGCTCTTGATTTACCCCATGTATAGCCCTGGAGGTGGCATTCAGGACTTTTTCCATGCTACAAACCAGCCGGGTCACTTCTGCATTAGGGGGGCCAGCATAACAAAAGTGGTCAAAGCAATATAGGCAGCAGGGCTCCCCAGGTGAAGGTCGTCATTGCAGTCTGGCGCCATGGCCTTGAGAAAGCCTCTTTTGGTTCACACTGATGTTTATGAGGCATTAAGACAGTTAGTCATCCTAAGGAACAGGGCCCCCCAGTGCTGTTAGGACGGATAGTTACCCCACATATCAGAAACCAACCAGCCAGCAGCTTACTATGTCCCTTACTATAAAGGAGGGTGAAATTATTAGAACAATTCTTATCATAGTTATTAGATACTGAAAGACAATAACTAGAACACTCAGTAACAGTCAGACATTTGCCACGGGGAACTACTGCAGTAACCTTTAGAGGAAACATCCTTGCATCCTTTTCCCAGACAGTGGATCCCAACATATAAAGGTCCCTGTATATAACTCCCCCAAAATGAATGGAATAATTCTATATACTATCAATAGCCTTCTCCTACTCAGCAAATATAAAGGTTAGTTCTACATAGTTTCCTCCACTGCCAGCTTCAGAGCCGTTGGAGTGGTGAGAAGCACGCCTCAGGGTCTCGTCCATTTCTTCTCCGGTAGGCCCATTGTCCTTGCTCTGCTTACAGCTGTCTAACTGCCCATCACATCCCCCTACAAGGATCTTGGCTCTGAATTCTTTCAGAAAAAAGGGGTGCAGGGTCTATTCTGTAACTGCTTCATGCTGAGGAGGGACAAAGTTTTTCCTTCAGAGCCAACTGATCCTTGCTCTCTGTCAAAGGGAAGATGAGGCCTGGTCATGAAAGGAGGCGGCAATGGTGTCTAGAGGTGTTATTCCCTGAATGCAAGTAGGGCTTGTAACCTGGTGGAGACAAACTGTGTTATAAAACAGTATTACTGGGCCAAGGTTGTAACAGCAAGAATTATGACAAATAGTCTGGTGGAAGAAAAAAAAATTTTTTAAGTTATAATAATTCCCTATTGAAACACAATTTTTCTCCCTGAAATCACCCTCATTTTTATTAAAGAGCCAAGTTAAGACTAATTTATTTAGTATTAAGTCTAGTTACAGTTTGGCCTGATTGTTTGCATGAACCTAAAAAGAATAACAGTTGGTCACATAGGCTATTTAAAAAAGATATGCTTTGCTGGAATTTCATGATCAAACTTTAATTAACCTTGCAGGGCAAAGAAGCTGAGCCACCTAACTGCCATCAGGTTTGCCTGCAATACCCATAGATATGGGTGAATTCCTCAAGTTGAGGTCCCCAGTGATGTCTTGAGGTTCCTTCTTTGCTATCTCTCAGGAAAGCAGCCTTCGTTCCTTACCTGGAGAGGCTGCCATGAGCCACATGACCAAGCAAGGTACCAGGCTTTCTCCAAGGTGCTCTTATTGGCTTTATTCCTTAAAGCAGCGGTTCTCAACTTGTGGGTCGCGACCCCTTTGGGGGTTGAACGACCTTTTCACAGGGGTCGCCTAAGACCATCGGAAAACACATATATAATTACTTATTGTTTTTGTGATTAATCACTATGCTTTAATTATGTTCAATTTGTATCAATGAAAATACACTCTGCATATCAGATATTTACATTAAGATTCATAAAAGTAGTGAAATTACAGTTATGAAGTAGCAATGAAAATAATTTTATGGTTGGGGGTCACCACAACATGAGGAATTAAAGGGTTGCGGCATTAGGAAGGTTGAGAACCACTGCCTTAAAGCTTTCTGGTGACATCCAACGTCCGGGCATGCCTCTTTCAGGCATGACATTCCAGTCAAAGTCTTGGGTTACTATAGCCACAATTGGAAACAGTTCTTATTGAATTCATGCAAAGAAACGTATTGCCACTTATTAAGAATTGCCAGATTCTGGATGGACAGGTAGGGAAAAATATAATTTACAAAATTGCTTTAAATATGTTTCCTTATATCTGAAAAACAAAAAGTTTAAGAACCAGCAATACTTTCAACAAAAGTTATAAAAACTGTATAATTATTTTCCATTCATTCAGCCCCATAACCAAATTTTTGTTTCTCCCGATTTTTCCTCCCAGCACTTCTATAAATCCAGATACTTTACTATATAGTAATGCAAATGACACGGAATCTTGTTCTTTCTGAAAAACACAATATTCCAGAATAACAATTAAAGCTACAAATGAAACATAATGTAGTTATTATTATTTGACTAAGCTTCCCATGTACCTTAAGCAGAAAGTTTTCCTTCATGAGAGCGAAAACAAACACTTGAGGCATTCCAGAGACTATAGGAATGATCTAAAGTCAATTTTAGGTCAAGAAAAAGTTTCTTAAAATTCAAACCCTGGAAGGATTATCAAACTTATTTTACCAAAAGATCATATATCAAAGTGTATTGGACACAAACATAGGCTAGCAAACCTTAGTTCCCATGATTAAAATGATGACTTTTTATAAAAATACCTGATTAATATAACATATAACCATTTTAATAATTTATAGAACTTTTGCTCCCTGGGTAGAAAAACAGGAAAGATCCTTTCCCTTTTAACAGACTAGAAAATGACTAACCAAAATAAGGTTTATTCTCTAACTTCATTTGTCCTTGGGTGTGGTCAGCAAATGACACTAATTGGATTTCTGCTTTGTGTCTCCCTGAGTAGGTTGATATAAGCTATTTACCTTCTGGTTAGGGAGGCAAAATGCAAATCATTTACTCTTAAGTGTCCTTGGTTTAGGGAATTTAGGACTTACTAGATGGATCCAAATTGCTGTTTAACCATCTCAATTTCCCTATTCTACTACTCCTGACTTACTGGTCTGTTTCATTTATACAACTTCCTTTCAACATTTCTCTTTACAAGCATTCTACAACTTTCACAAAACTTTCTTTAGAATCTTACAACTTTCAGAAATAACTAGCTTTAGAATCCACTTTTTTTCCCCCTTCAAAGTGCATCTCCATGCCTCATGCCTTCTATTAAACCAAACCATAATTTCTTTCCAATTAGTTAGACTTCTTAACCCTTAGAAAACTTAATTTTTAGGTGACTTGTAAGTAATTAACATTCCTCATGTTAGCAATACATTCACATTTTAAGAGATATTTCAAATAAAATACAAAACTTATTCATTAACAGATTCAAATGCATCGTCTATATTCTCCATACAAGGCAAACTCAGATTAATATTTTAGTATCCTGTTATTTCAAAATACCTAGATATTTTATCATTTTTATTATTTAATCCAGCAAACTCCAGAGTTTCAAGTTACTAAAGACTGAAAAACTATGTTTAGGCATATATAATTACCATTGAAAAAGCTTTATCCTATATCCTTCATTTTAGTTATATTTATTTTGCCTTGACAACTTTTGAGATTTTAAAGCCAATTATTATTAACCAAGGCATTTTCTTGGCAAATTTTGTAACAGGGATAATTCACCAGTCTCCAATGGCTTTAATGTGAACGTACTACTTTCTTTTTTTTTCCTTATAAAGATGGGGTTCCCCCCCCCCCCCTCAACACACACACACTGCTATTTCTGCAGCCTGCTGGAGGGAACTTCTGTAGATCGGATTTGCCTAGGAAAAAGACTTGGGGGTTTAGAAGGTTTTATTTCCCATATTTTTTCTTTCTGAGTAGACTAACAATATAAAATCTTGCATATAAGAACATATCTTAAAAAAAGAAACAGAAAAACCCTACAGTAAATGAATAAGTACTCACAGAAGGATGGACTGGGAAATTAGCCTTAGAATCTTATCTCACCCTAACCCAGCACAGCAAATGGGTTCTGAGTGGCACACAGCCCAAACAGCAGAGAGAGGATTCCTTATGTTCATAAGATGGCGAAGAGCAAAAACTAAGTCCCCCAAAGATAAGAAAGCCAGCAAAAACATCAGTAACCAAGTTATATCACAGACAGACAAGAACTTTCACTAGCTAAAAGTTTCCAGCAGCTGATGCCTTGAGAGGGAGAGCAGGAAGGGTCCCCAAGATTAAGAATTCTTTGGCAGCTGCTGGGAAGTTCCTGCAATCCCTGCCATGGGTTCAGCCTGCCACAAGCAGCTGGGACCCCTAGCAAAGTGGGATGTACCCTGTCTTTAAACAAATTAAACAAAACAACAAAGAGACACAAAACAACAATCAACAGAGATACTCTATGTACAATATTTACAGGTGGGTACAACCCACAGACAAGAGCTTCACACATTGATTGATTATTTTCCATACACCCCCAAACAGGAGATAGAAGCCACAACTTTGCTGTGTGTTCTGCCTGGGAATCGAATCCACAACTTTTTTTGGTGCATGGCGATGCTCTAATCAACTGAGCCACTCGGTCATGGCTGTGTATGCCTCTTGTAGTGTGAAACCAGCCACCAGATGTGTTTGTTCTGGTGCCTCTTGGGAAGGACTTTGGTCCAGGTCAATGCAGACATTGCCTGTGACCAGCTCTGGGTTACCTGTTAGGAGCTACAAAGAGATCCAAGGTTCATAGCTGCCTATGCTGGCTCTGGGTGTGTGTGAGAGAGGCCAAGGTGCATACCAAGCTGGCTGCCTCCAGTACTAGGCTTGGGGCAAGTCAGCAAAAGGTCCATGGCACCTGAGATACACTGCCATCTGCCTGCTGCCCATTAGGCTCACCCACTGAAAAAGCCTCAGGTGGTATGTGAGTTGCAATGAGTCACACGGTAGGGCAAGTTGTGTTTACCAGGTTCACAGAGATTCAAAGTTGGTGCCAGTACTGGCACTGAGGAAACTCAGGAAAAGTCTCAGGGTACGGCAAAGCCAGCCACCACCTGCCTGGGGCTTGGGGAGCTTTGTGATGGGGTGGGGTCTCAGGGACTTATCAGTGTGGAGCCACTAGAGTTCATTAGGCTAATACAGATTGAGATTTTCCCAAATAGAGGGAGGAGTCTGCAGAGGGATGGTGGCACCTGTCAGGTATGTGGGGAAAATGTCCCTCACCTTACAGCCTCTCCCTATGTGTCTCTGGAACCCCCTGGACTTGCCTGAAATTCCTCAAGTGTTTTTCAAAAATGACCAGATCAGGGGCCCAGGCTTAGCAGGATGGGGCTAATCAACTCCCCAGGCTGATGCCATGGGGAGAGCCCAGCACAGTAATAGTGTAAGTGTTGTGCCTTCAGGGAAAGTTCCCTCACTAAAGCCTCACCACTCAGTCTCTCTCTGTGTGACTCTGACACCTCTCAAGGTGGTCTGGTAACCCCAAAAGTTTTCGAAGGAAACTGCATTGAGGGTCTTGGCTGGTTGCCACTAGCAGAGCCCACAGCTGAGTGCAAACTTCTCAGGGCTGGGCCTCAGGAAGTTGGCAGGGTGGGGCTAGTATAGCTCTCCAGGCTGATGCTGAATGGAGGGGAGTGTTCGACCCAGTAAAGATGGCATCTGGGGGTGGTGTGGCAGAGGGACTCAACCAGGAAACATTGCGGCTGTCCCTCCAGCTCTCTCCCTGAAGCTACACAACCCAGTCTCTCCCTGCATGACTCCATCTGTGCTCCCATTCCTCTGCTGGAGCTCAGGGTGAGAGCTTGTGAGTGAGATTTTGTGTGTGGTCCCTTTAAGAGGGTGCCTGGGTTTCAGCAGCCGCCCATCTCACTCAGGTGGACAGAATCCCTGTTCATTTTCACAGCCAGGTGGTATGTGGTCTCTTCTTCCTGCACTAGTGCTCCAGGATGAGGGCCCTGGCATGGGGCTGAGACCCCTGGTTCCTCAGGGGGGACGTCTGCAGCTGAGATTCCCTCTGGGTTCTCAACCACAGCACATGGCTGTGGGGGCAGCTTGTTTTGCATCTCTACCCCTTCTACCAGTCTTGGTGTGGCTTCTGTATGTCCTTGGTTATAAGGCTTTTTAAAAAAAATATATTTTTATTGATTTCAGAGAGGAAGGGAGAGGGACAGAGATCAAAACATCTTGCACTCTCCCTACTGGGGATCGGGCCCACAACTGGGACATGTACCCTGATCGGGAATTCAACAGTGACCTCCTGATTCATAGGTTGACACTCAACCACTGAGCCACACCAGCCAGGCTATAAGACTTCTTCTTTTCAGCTAGTCTTGATATGTTTATCCAGGTTGATTGTTCTATAGTTCAGTTGTAATTTTCATGTGGTCCTTGAGGGAGGTGCCCATAACTTCACCCACGCTGTGATTTTGGACTCGTCCCCCATCCTATATCTTTTCATTCACCCACTATTCTTCTTCACTCCTATTTTCCACCAGCCACCACATCCAAACAGAGTTTCCACCTTGACTTCTTTTATATTTTCCCACACCTCACCAACTCCAAATCTTATAATCTAAGCTGTTTCTCAGTTTTCTAAAATTATTCCATTTTTTAAAAATGCTTTTAAAACTTCCAGTGAAATATAACTCTCCTCAAACTGAGTTGCATAGATCCTGGGGGCACTTCTCTGGGTTCCAGGGCACTTGAAGCCTCATGGGAGATGTGGTATATTATTCTGGAGTATCCATTTTACTCGATGATAAGAACTATTTTTGAACATTAAAACAAGTGTCAATCTAGTACAGAATAGAAGAAAAATTGGAATAGTTTAAATACTCTCATGCACTGGGTTTCCCTTCATCATGGCCTAAGACCCTTGGGGGGTATAAGATTTTTCTCCTTATCATTCTGAAAGAGACCATTCTATCTAACAGTATAAACTTCCTGGTATATCCTCTAAGGCCCTGATAGATCTGGCCTTCTCCATTTTCCCAATCGTATTTGTTACCATGTCTTTCCTCAGAGCCCATGCGTTGGCCACACTTCATCCCATTATGTTTTTGTTTTTGGTCACAGCGGTTTCTCTGCCAAGATTGCCCTTACCCCATCCCTTTCTACGTGATAATGCGTATTTATTCTTCTAGCTTTAGCTCCCCATTTACCTTCTCTCCAAAACATCTATTCTTTCCTCCCCAAGTGGAGTCACACTGGCCCCTTTCCCCTAAGTTTTCTAATACATTAATCTTGGTAAAGTGACGTTACAGCTTTGGTGTCACAAACACTAGTAAGAAATTCTTTTCTACCTGAGAGTGTTTTTAGTGGAATTGGAAAGCAGTTTCCAGCTAAGGAACCTCCCTGCCTAGACAGCTTCTCAATGACAACTCTTTATGTAGAAATGTCACTTAAGTGGCCTTGATTCTCCCTCTTGAGTCATATCACTGGATTACATTCCGGGTAAAATCCCATGATCATTTCCCGGCAGTATTCCCAGGACTGCCACTGGGGGGACCCTGCCACGGGCTGCGTGGAAGGGCCTGCTCTCCTGCCATCACCTATGAACACCCAGCTTTGCCACCGAGGGTCCTCTCCTTCCCATCCCGTCTCACTTGCTTTTGCCATTCTTTCCTCCTTGGCTATGAGAAAAATTCTCGACATGACCTCTTTTATGTTCCTTTAGAAGATTGCAAGCTCCAAGACTTCGAGAACTTGCAATTTATTCCTAAATGTATAGCAGGTGCTCGGTAAAGGCTAGTTGGCTGATTGGATGAAGAGACCACTGCCATGCATATTTTTAAAGTCAGCATCAGAAAACCTGCCTCTCAGTACAGTGTTTTCCTCAGAAAGGAGGAAGCCCCTCATGGCCACAGTCTTTCCCTTCGACAGGACTGTGCAGACATCGCTGAAGAGCACCAAACTGGCATTAGCTCCTGCGCACACCTGCCTGGTGACGCAGGAATGAATATGACTCCAAGCACCTAAGAGTCCTACGGGCATACCCCAAAGCCAGTAGGACTTCTGCCCTTTCGTTCCCATCACTGAATGTGCTTTCTTGCGAAAGACTTATTCACCCACTGCCTTGGCCAACCCACACCATGACTAACCCACTTTCCCAGCCTCTGGAGCTTTCTCTGTCATGTGGTCTCCAGGCTCCATTTTCTTTCTGGGACCAGCAGCTTCCTATGACATCAGCATTATAGGTGTTCATGAAGGGCTGAGTGACCCCAGGAGTGTGGATTATGCAGATAATTAGAGGATAATCAATGCTGTAGTGGTGGCAAATAAACAAGCAATGCAGCCATTGATAGAGAATGAATAATCCTTCTTGGGAGGAAAGGAGAGTAGGGAGCATATTCACCAAAGGGGTGGTATTTGACCAGAAAGATGGGTAGGTAGCTGAAAAAAGCAGAAAGAGAATATGAAGAATTCTTTAAGTAGAAAGGAGAAGAGTCCACAGAGGAACAAAGGTATCCCTGGCCAAAAATTATCCTTCAGTCCACAAATTATCCAGGATGTGTTTATTTACATGCATTAATGTTTTCTCTCTTTCCAGGGGTAATTTTATACCTATGGAAACTACTTAAAAGCCCTTTTATTTATGAGAATTAAAAAGTCTATAAGAAAAAGATAAAAACAGTGTGACTAATGTTATCTCAGACAATTCAGAACAATTTAAATTGACATCTGGAAAGCCCATCAGCAGACATCCTCCTGTTGCTCTCTTCTCTTCCTTCTCTTCCAGCACAGTTTCCTCCATCACTCAGACCCATGTGTGTGCATGCTGGGAGCAGCGGGGAGCGGCGGGGAGCCTCAGCCCCTTGGCTGGCTGGACACTGGCTCGAGATTGGCTCTGGCTTCCAATGGAGACATGGAGTCTGACTTGGAATTCCCCTGCACAGTCCTGGTGGGGTGACCTCATGCGCATTCTATCTTGCGATGTGTTTAGAGTGTGTGAGTGTGAACTTTCTTTATGTACAGGAAGCAAAGGAAGGAAAGTGAGTTTAAGACAACAATGGCAATCTTTAAAAATGGGTCACATTTTAAACAAAAGTATCCTAACCTGTTCCATATTTCTGCTTATTTGGAAAGAGTGCTGTGAAGCCGTCTTGACTGGCTCCTTAGAGTGAGCAGAGGCTCATTTCATGCTTTAATGCGGAGCTTGTGGTGAAGTTTGGTGAAATGAACCCCTTGGAGTTCATAGGCTGACACAGCCCTGAAAAGCCAGAGACAAAACTCTTAGCTATTAAAGAGCTCTTGTGATTAGGTTAGTCTCTCTCAGATCATCTCATTAATCTTATGAACTATATTATTCAATCCTCACTGGAGGGTTTTATATAGAGGCCTGGTGCATGAAATTTGTGCACTCAGGGGGGGGTCCCTCAGCCCGGCCTGCGCCCTCTCATAGTCTGGGAGCCCTCGGGGGGATGTCTGACTGCCGGCTTAGCAGGCTTAAGCTGGCAGTCAGACATCCTTAGCGCTGCCATGGAGGTGCCACCGTTGCTGCGCTCGCCAGCCATGAGCCCACCTTCTGGCTGAGGAGCGCTACCCCTGTGGGGGCGCACTAACTACCAGGGGGAAGCTCCTGCATTGAGCATCTGCTCCCTGGTGGTCAGTGAGCATCATAGCAACCGGTCGTTCTGCCATTTGGTCGATTTGCATATTAGCCTTTTATTATATAGGATGAGAAAACAAGCTCAGAAAGTTGTTCCTTGTCTAAATTCTCAGTACTAGTGAAGTGGGGCAGAATCTTGGGTTGGTTCATTGGATGCCAAACACCATCACACAGTGAGGACATAGAAAGAGAACGGGGGGTGGGGTGGGCGGGGGAGGACCAGTGAGTGCTGGCCTGGCATCCAAGCCTGTGATTGTCTCTGTTGCGGTACATTAACATGTTTGACCAACAGTTGATCCCAATAAGGGGACTTGGAAAGACAAAGAGAGTAATAGCAGTCATATGGTAAAAGTGTTAGGGTTTGTAGATGTAATGAATCAATTGAAGAAGAAAATAGTGAGGTTGAGAGGAGAGAAATAGCTTCCCAAACATCCACGCTGAACAAATTTGTTTTTGATTCAGCCTTCCACTTTTTAGTCCAAGTACTACATCATGTCAGAACGTTCCTGTCTTGAAATAGTAATCTAATAATCTCCAAAACCTTCAGGGACATGGAGCATCATTTGTTCCCTTCACCTTCTGCCCTTATAAAACACAGTTTTTGGACAATTTTCTTTGGCTCCTTGGATTTCAGCACCTGGGGGATGGCATCCTGGTGTGGTTCAGAACAGGCACATGCTCTCCTTAGGCCTACACAGCTCCGGCTCCAGGGAGCCACCCTTGGCCTCAAGTTCTTAATCTTGGTGGGGTAAGCTGGACCCTTCACCTACTTTACAATTCATGACGGCTTTGAGAACGGAAGGCGGGCCCCTATGAGCTAGAAATAATGTTCTTGGCTGCCACTTCCTTCTCTTTCTATTTTAACCCTCAGGGACATGGTTTTTTATTTTTTTTTACTTCTATGAGATTTAGGAATCTTGAGGTTTTATTGCAAAAAGAATAATTCTGTGTGGTTTTAGAAGGCAAGTCACTTTGAGTAATTCAAACCCTCACTTATCCAAACACAAAGACTAAAGGACCGTTAAACAAACTGGGCCTCATGTGACAAAGCTTTTGGCACAGAGTTGATATCTGCTTTGTGCACTGCCCATATGTTTACCAAGCAAGTCCCATAGTCATCTTACCAGTCAGCCTGGCCCTACTCGGTTGTCTTCATGGGTGTGCGTGTCATGCACATGTATGCAGATGCCTGTGCTCAGGAGCACGTGTGTGCATAGCGTCATGTGGAAAGAGGAGAGTTTCCGGCTGTTTACTAAGCTTGTAACAAATGAGGTTCAGGGATAATTAAGAGTAATTCCCCTTGGCAAAAACGTGCCTGTTTGGGTCTGCTTCTCATTTTGGACAATTGGAAAAGGCAATCACTCAAGTTTTATTGATGCCAAAGAGGTTTTCACCGTCATCAATATGGGTTACAAAAGTGCAGTTGTTGACATCTTATTTCTGGAGGGTTTTCCTTTAGATGATTGTGAGCCCTCAAGCATCATATATTCTGAAATAAGGCGGTTCCACTCCATAGTGAGCGTTCCCAATGCATTGCATGAAGTTGATCTCTATGAGAGTTAGGAATCTTGAGGTTTTATTGCAAAAAGAATAATTCACACACACATTGCCAAACCCCGGGCAGCTACATCTATATCCATCAAGCCCATTCAAAATTTCTCCCTTGGCTCTAAGACTGCTTTCTTTGGTCTTACTTTTACCCAAAGGTGCATGAGATAAGGTTTAAATCACATGTGAACGTTTTTAGCCATCTTTTTCACATTATGTATCCTATATAATAAAGAGCTAATATGCTAATTAGACTGGACAAAGATAGGGCTGCAAGGGCGGAGCCCCTTGCACGAATTTCGTGCATCCGACCTCTAGTGTATATATAAATAAATATATATTTATTAAACACTTTTTTTCAATTAGAGTTTACATTCAATATTATTTGTATTAGTTTCAGGTGTACAGCATAGTGGATCTAATCTCATTATGTTTATACAGGGTGGGGCAAAAGTAGGTTTACAGTTGTTTATATGGAGAACAATACAGTAATTCCTAAATAACAATACAAGAGTAAACAGTGGTTCAGGGATCACACACCTCCTTTTCCCCCACCCTGTGTTATTGGTAGGAATGCCTAGGTTGTGGTAAGTGGACGTTGGCCTGCTCCCTGGGCCCCACTTTGGTTGGGTCTCCTGGACTATTTGGTTTCTCTCTTGGAGTGATCCAATGATGAGCTCCTGCAGGTCCTCAGCACTCAGAAGCCCACCAAGGTCCCCCACAAGCGCTCACCTGCCCTGATGGGGCTGGGAGGAGACAGAGGGAGAGCAGCTGGCCTGGTGCTGTCCCTGGCAGCCTTTGTCCCTGGGGTGAGAGGGCCAGGCTGTGGGACAAGGACAGCCAAGAGGAGAGTGGGACGCTGGCTCGGCTGGTCCAGAGCTGCCCTCTGGGAGCCTGTTCCTCAAGGTGGGGGCCAGGCTGACCTCATGAAGGGGGTGCTATTTCCCTCAGGCCACCTCCCTCCGGGTTCAAACCAGGTGCACAGGAAGCTGAGTCATGGTGGCTGCCCTGCTGCTCTCAGCCCAGAGGGACATGGGGAAGCTCCTGACAAGCTGTGAAGTCCACACCATAAAAGTAAAGGTAGCACTACCCCAGGCAGGAAATGGGTGACCCGACAACAATATGAGACACTGAGTAACTCCATGGAAGTCAGAAGGTCAGCTGTACCTTGCTTGAAATGGAGAGTTAAGTGGAATGATGGGATACATGGAAAGGACTTGTCAGACTGTAGTGACGATTTCACTTGCTTTCAATCATTACTGAAGTCAACTTCAGGAACCGAAGTTTTTTCTTGCCAAGCGACCCTCCTCAGGTGGCTTTATTTATCGATCTCCACTGAAGCCCATGTACCCTCTACATCTCCTTTCATGTACAGGGAGCTGAAAGTTAGGCAAGATTCTCAAGGCCACAGAAGATTTTAACAAGACCCGAATATTTTTCTCGAACCACCTCTCCATCACTCACCTAAATATGTGTTTCTCCCTTGGGACGAGTGTGACAATGCAATCAGTGGCCATGGGGGTGAGTAGAGATCGTGAAGCATCTTTGAGGCTTGAACTGCAGACACACGGTGAGCACAGGGCCAGCCAGCGCCTGGAGAGTCTGCGGGCGCCCAGGGAACCTGTGGGGTCTGGCACATCCCTGCTGCACGTTTAAATGCTGACTTCACATGAGGGGCTGCCCTGGCCCTTGGGGTAGAGAAATGCCTTCTGTGAACTGCTGATGAGAAAGGACATTTAAAAAGGAACCCTTTGTAAGTGGTGAATAACATTCTTTGCTCCCCTGCTCACAGGTCTGAATTTGTGAGGTACAAATGGCCCTGAAAGAGCTTTAATGTTCCCACAACTCGCCGAACTCTGCTCATGGCATAGTTGTTGTTTGCCTTGCCCCTGTCTTTCTGACATCACTTACAATGTGTTACTTATAACTAATTACCGGTTCCTTACAAATGCAGATGAAGTCATACAGCATGCGAAAAATCTGAAGTTTCAACGATATGAATATATCGACTACTAAAGGTCTATAAAGATTTGCTATTTTTAGATCTTGCCACCGATGAGGGGACTGGGGTCTGAGCCTGCCCCAAAGCAGCTGTCTCTTTTCTGCCTGTCGCAACCGCCCCGCCCAGCAAGGCTGCTCCATATGGCACCATGGCAACCCAGCTAAATCCTGTTTCTTCTGAATTTTGAAAATGAGACACACAGAGGGATACCAACATTGGAATAGCACATGCCAGATAAGAGAGAGGGGGAGGAGAAGAGAGAGAGAGAGAGAGAGAGAGAGAGAGAGAGAGAGAGAGAGAGGAGAGAGGAGAGAGGAGAGAGAGAGGAGAGAGGGGAGAGAGAGGAGAGAGAGAGAGAGTTAATGAGCAGAAGCCTCCAGACAGTGGAGCCAGTGGGAGCAGACGTATATTTAACAGCAAAACAGCAACAAAAGAAGACACAGAGACAAGAAAAGCTCAATTTCCATGTGAAGGACGCATGGGCAGGGCAGTGGGCACCGTGTAGAGGGCTGCCTATCAGACATTTTGGTCAGTGATGTTGGTTTCTCCTCTCACTTTCCCGTTAGGATGAGCTGACGGGGTGGGCATCCTGCAGCTGTCTGCCCACTCATGCCTGGGACCCTGCCTGCCACAGCTTCAGGAAGCGCTCTGATGGAAGTGAAACCACAAACATCACAGGGTCAGACTAACCCAGCAGCATCTGGGGACCCATCAGGTGGAATAATGGCACGCCGAAAAGGGGAACCCTGGTGCCCAGCCTCTGCTTGGCCACGGCCACAGGACCAGGAGTGGGAGGCAGGACAGAGGCAGGTCTGAACATGCAGTTTACCTCAGAGTGAACACGACACCATTTAAAGTCTTTTACTAGTAAGCATTTTCCACTTCCTGATTTTCTCCCCTTTTCCTCCTCTTTGTTCCCTCCTGCGTGGAGTCACCTCCATTCAACTTTTCATCAGCTTCCCCGGTGTTGACTCCAGGCCTCCGGGCCCACTCCTCTGAGGAAACTGGTGTTATCACATCCTGGCTGCGGGCGAGGAGCAGTCAGGGTAATTAGCTGGCGACTCCTTGGAGTGGAAAAGTTCTGCCAGAAATGCTTTGAGTTCAGGGTGAGTGCCTGAGTCATTTTTGAATTCTGATCTACAAGCTTGAGGGCAAGAGATCAGGGAAATTAATAGCTGGCATCTTTTCTGAAGTCCATTTCTCTCTGGAGGTCAGGAGTGAGAAAGTGTGCGTGGGAGTAGAGTTTCGTAAACCGATATGAGCAGCTACACCATAGTGTATAGTGCCAGGCTCTGTCCTGAGCACTTACATGTGCTAATCTATTTGCTTTTCACAACAACCGCCGAAAAAGGTACTTTATTATCCCATTTTCTGGATGTGGAAACTGAAGCCAAAGAGAGGTTATTTAAGTTGCACAGAGACTGTGTGAGTAAATGATGTGCCACACACCGTGGCTCTGAGAATGATATCCAGGTTATATCACTCAGCCTTCCCAAGAGTCTCTGCACCTTTCTTCATTCTTCATCCAGTGAACCCTAGGCTTGGCTATGTCTAGAGCTCTCTCCATACTAGAGTCAATTCTATTTGAAGCCAACACCTAGAATAGCCTTCAACATTTTTTGGGGAAAAAAGAAGTCTTCCTATAGACTTCGCCAATAGGAGGAATCCGTCCAGTGGAGTGTCTTGTCGGGACTTGGACTCTCATGAGGTTGCCCAGGTTCCCTGCTCAGCCTGCTGCTCCTTCCCTTGATCGCAGGGAGCGTGGTGCTTCAGAATTATGCTGATGAGGAGGCGAAGGTGACAGGGAGAACTAAGGATCCTCCAAGACCCAGAACTGCCTTCAAAGACACACTTGACTCTGACCTGGATTCTTTTAGTTTCCAGTGTATTTTATTAAACCTAATTGTTTGAAAATCATAAATGATGCTCTCCTCCTGGGATCGTTTAGGACAGCATGGGGTTGGCTATTTGACAGAGTGAAGAAATGACTGACCTTGACCCTTCTTTCCAGGACCTTAAGCTCAGCTGGAGGTGCTGCCATGCCCCTTCCATTGACAGGAGATAGCCGGCTGAGACAGGGCTGCTGCAGGTGCCTGAGAGCCCTCTGATCTGCACAGGAGTGCAGTGAGCAGGACCCAGGAGGGCGGTGGGGAGGCTGTGGAATCACATCCTGGTCTTGATCAAGCCTTTGTATTTGGGAAAGATTCAACTTGAACCCCACCTTAGCCTACAGCTCTTCATCTTTAAAATGGGGGTCATAGTAAGCCACCTAGAACTGTGCCTCACACAATAACACAGAACAAGTACTCTGGCCATCCATGAGAAGTCATCCCTAAGTGATGAAAGTGACTTGGGACACATGGGCACAGATGAATAAACACAGATGTGTAAACTACCTCATCCTCTGCCTTTCATTCTAGTCATTACAGTACATGTGTCCTTCAACTCTACATGCCCCATACAACTCATGGAACTACAAGTGCTCGACACCAGCCTGCTAAGTGAGGATTGAGCTCAAGTCTGCCTTAAATCCCTCAGGTCCTGGGATAACGGCAAAATGCAAGGTGTCTTTGCTCATCACAGGCTCTATAGGTGCATGCAGCCCTTTGCAGACCCTCACATTCATTCCAGCTTCATCTCTGAGCTTTTTTGCACTTCAATGAAACTTGAGCTCCTGCAAGTTTATCTTGCTGCCTGAGTGCCTAGAATTTGGTGCCTTGAGCTGTTTCTGATCCAGCAACCATGAGCCCAGGCATTGACATTTTGTTTGTTAAATAGAGCAGCTCTATAACTCAATCCTGCTTTTTAACACAGACAAAATAAAACACTTAGTTATTATCTTTTTTTAGTTGATGTTCCCCCTCCAGGATGTCTTTAATCTTCCAAACTCTACTGATTCTTTAAAGCCCCTGTCCCAGGCTTGTACCCCGCCCTCCCCCCCATTCATACCTAGTAACTAAGAACAAAGTACACAATGGCTTAGATTCTCCAGGAAAAAGAGAGCTCCCAGTAGAGTTGGAAGCTTGTCCTGAGGCTTTCTTTCTTTATTCAACTTATTGGGGGGCATTGGTTAATACAGTTATAAAGGTTTCAAGTGTACAATTCAATGCTGTGTCATCGGTATGTTGCATTATGTGCCCATCACCCAAAGTCAAATCTTATTGCATCACTGTATATTTGACCCCCTTAACCCTTTACTACCACTTCACCTGGGTCTTTCACTTCTAAATTTTCCTGAGCCATTGCTCCATCTGGGAACAACATGATCCCAAAGGGGCTTCTCCCCTCCTCAGAGCTCAGCTACCCCATGTGGGGAATTGGGTTCAGTATTTTTGCCATAGCGTCTTTGCTGTAGCATCTTTGCTTCAAGTATTTTTGCTGCAAACACATTTACCCCATAACTAATTGGCCATAAGTTAATTTTGCCATAAAAGGATGAAACAACTGGTTGACACTTTGATTTTTGTTTGTTTGGTTTCATTTCTCCATTGATGCAGTGGTGGTAGTCTTAAAATAGAGAGCATTTCTTCCAGATGACAAGGAGTTACCCAAAAGCTGGTTTTTTATTTATTTTTGTTTCTTATTTTTAAATACACTTCAGTGGGAGGAGAGAGTGCGACACCAAGGACTCTCTCTGAGGGCACAGAGTTGAGCCCACCTTCCCCATAAAACAAAGACTAGTGCTTAGGTGCAATCCACAAAGTGAAAACAGTTCTTTGTGCAACGTTGCCATGAATCTTCACACATTTTAAATGTACACAAATAAAATCTTTTAAATTTTATGTCCTATTAATATCTCTTTTTATTTTTTGTAATTTTATTTTTTTATGGCAAAATTACCTTATGACCAATTAGCTATGTGGTGAAATGTTTGTGGCAAAAACGTTCATGGCAGATACGTCCTGGGAAAGGACCCAGTGTCATGGGGAATGACAGTGGATTGGGTCCATGGCACCCTCAAGATGCTGCATCTGGCATCCCAGATTTCTTAGTGCCTGGATACCCGCTTCCCAGGCGAATTCCCCCACAGCCTCTGCCTCCCCTCCAGGGCCCTGATCCTCTTCTCCACCCGGGTCAGCATCAGCCTGGCTTCCCCTCAGAAGGAGGTCTTCTCTCTGCCTCCCCAACTCCACCCCTTCTCTGGATCCAGGCTATGTCCTGGCACCGCTCTGCTCTGCCCACCCAGAGACCGAACATGTAGAATGAGAATGATTTCTGTGGGCTTCGTTGGGTGCTGGCCACCTTCCTGCTCTAGCACACAGTCTTCATGGGACCGGGAGCACAACTGTCATGCTCATCACTCTGTTCCCAGGACAGGTGTTCAGGCCCCCTCACAGATTGGCCACAGGAGTATTCCATTGTGTGCCAAGAAATGTGCACCCATTCTCTCCTAAGTTCTCTCACCACTCCCATGAGGGAGACACTGTTCCCATCCCCATTTCACAGATCAAGAAACTAATCTGGCTCAGTTTGGCTCAGTGGATAGAGCATCGGCCTGTGGACTGAAGGGTCCCAGGTTCGATTCTGGCCAAGGGCATGTACCTTGGTTGCAGGCACATCCCCAATGGGAGGTGTGCAGGAGGCAGCTGATCGATGTTTCTCTCTCATCGATGTTTCTAACTCTCTATCCCTCTCCCTTCCTCTCTGTGAAAAATCAATAAAATATATTAAGAAAAAAAAAGAAACTGACTCAGAGTAACTGAGAGAGAGATTCCCAAAACTGGCTGACCATCAGAATCACTTGGCAGTGTTTGGAAAATATATATTTCTGGACTTCTTTCCAGACCTCCTAAATCCTCATTTCTGGAGTCTAAGTACCTGTAATTTCCATGAGTTTACCGGGGCCTTCTGATAACAGCAGAATTTGGGAAGGACTGACTTAGGTGTTATTCAGGACCAAAGCTAGTAGGGCAGAGGGTCATGCTTTTCATTTGAATAGAGCTGGCTCCAGGCCATCTGCCTGCCACAGAGCCTGTGGTGTGAGGGAAACTTACCCGCCTTTGGAAAATGGAGCCTCCCTGAGGTTCCAGGTCATAGTGAGCCAGCGCCAAAGCAGGACTTGAAAGCCAAGTCCTGACTCTGGTCCAATGGCTCAGTCCCTTCCCTGCGCTGCTTTCCTGTGCACACTGCCTTATTAGTTGCTCTTGGCACCAACATTTAGATAAATGATCAGAATTACTTTAAAATGTTGTATTTATATGTAAAAATTAAGTAATTGGCCAATGTAAGATGACAGATATGAGTGCTATGTCACAGTTTTAGGGGCTGATCATTTTCAAATGAGGTGACATCTGAATGCGGCACAAGTGAGCTTGCTCTGTGGGTGGGGAGTGGCCCTGTCCACCTTCCCTTCTCAGAGGTACATGGTGGAGGAAGTGGGAGAAGCCCTGCCTACCTCCTCCGAAGAGAGCATTGTGGGTACTGACATCAGTCCATTTGCTGTGCCGGGAGGTGGTGGCAGCTCAGCTCTCTCGGGGCATCAGTGCTTATCGGAGCCTGTGTTAGAAAGCAGGGTGGAGAGGAGAGGGCGTACACTCACTGCTCCGCAGGGTGCACACACAGCCCGGCAATTCTCCAGCGCTCCTCAGGAGAGTGAGTGGAGGTGCTTCCCACCAGCCTTGTGAGGATGGCCTGACTGCGAGTGGCCAGGAGGTGCCGGCCTTGCAAAGATCCGCGAAGTAGAAATGACAGGAGCAAATATGTGAGTTGGGTAGATCCTGTATTGGAAAGCGGCCAGTTTGACAGAAACGTAGAGTATGTGAAAGAGAGAAGTGTCCAATGAGTCACTTGTACCTACTTTTGGAGATTTTTGATTGCTTTGGTGGTCAAAGTGATTACTTTTTCATTTGATTTTATTGGTCATTTTGATTTTTGTTTGTTTCTGTTTGTGCCTGCCTGGCGTCCATCTCTCCCTCCGGCAACAACTGCTCTACTTTGCATTGGTGGCTGTCTCTCTCCATTGGGTAGCTCTCTGGTGGGACTGTTATTCAGTTTGTCCTGACCCACCCCATCTCTGCTAACCAATGAAGGAGGAGATGACCCAGGTCAATTCACAATTCTCTCCTGGGTTTAATTTGCATCTCGCTGACAATTAGTGAACATGTTTCCATATGTCTATTGGCCTTCTATATGTCCTCTTTGGAGACATGTCTATTCAGATCCTCTGCCTATTTCCACACCTGCCAGAATGGCTGTCATCAATAAATCTGCAAACAAGAAGTGCTGGCGCGGATGTGGAACCCTCGAGCACTGTTGGTGGGAATGCAGACTGGTGCAGCCACTGAGGAAAACAGTATAGAGTTTCCTCAAAAGATTATTAATGGACTTGCCTTAAGACTTGGTGATTTCACTTCCAGGACTTTATCTGAAGAAACCCAAAATACTAATTCAAAAGAATATGTGCACCTCTATGTTAATTGCAGTGTTATTTACAATAACCAAGCTATGGAAGTAACCCAAATGCCCATCAATAGGCAAGTGGATAAAAGTGCTGTGGTGCATATATACAAGGGAATATTGTTCAGCCACCAAAAAGAATGACATGTTATCATTTGTGGCAGCATGGAAGGACCTAGAAGGCATTATGCTCAGTGAAACAAGTCATTCAGAGAAAGACAAATATTATATGATTTCATGTGGAAGCTAATGAACAAAATAAACTAATGAATAAACTAGAAACAGAGGCATAGATACATGGAACAGATCCATTGCCTCTAATACAAAATATTTTTGCTTTTATAAACCACAGTTGTTTTCTGTTGCTACCACACACACACACACACACACACACACACACACACACACACGGGATACATGAGGCTAAGGAATAACCTCTTTATCCTGAGGGTGCCATTGAAAGGCACCATTGGAGAATTGCATGGTATTTATGGTATTTGCCCTATGCTTTAGGAAATAACCTAGTAGCAATATACAGAATGAATGAGAATGAAGAACATTGAAAAGTCAAGGTCAGTTAATTTCAAAACCATCTCTACCATTGGCCATGCACCAGGCCCCGAGTTAGCTACTAGTATGTAGAATTCCAAATTAAATGGAGCCAGGACCCTCTCACTCTTTCCCTTCCCCTCGTCCTAAAGGACTGACCGTCCAGTAGAGAATATAGTTAAAGGACTAATCTTTGACTTACCTGAGGAGAGTTTGTGGTGCTATTCTTAGTTTCATAGAACTTTCTACAAAAAATTCCACTGTTTCATAATTTTAATGTGCTTGTCTGTCTTCCTTACCAGATTCTGAGTTCCACAAAGGTAAGGCTTGACTCATAGGGTTTTAACATGTGATCATTGAATGAATAGATAAGTGGATACATGGGACATTCAAGCTAAAAATAAAGAGGTTGGGCAATAACACTGGCAGCACACAAATATACGTGTAATCTGGACACTGCCGTAATGAATCCAGCACTAGGCAGGTTTGTGGGTGTGGCATCAAGGAGTTGGAAGACTTAGAGACAGGAGTCTAGCTTCAACCTTGAACTCCTCTTTGCCCTGGGCCATGTCATTGCACAGCCTGCCCCACCTCCCCTTTCTCCAGTTCTGATCTCTCTCCCATGGATTTTTTTCTTTTTTTTTGTCACATATCTCGCTTCTCAGATGACCTTTTGACGTTGTTTTTGTTAAGGCACATCCTTAATCCCTTTTAGCTGTGGGGTACTTTTGTATTTTACAACTTCTTTTCTCAGCCAATTCTCATGAAGATGTCAGTCTATCTTTGCATTGGTTTCCAAAGTGCCACTTTTCTTTGAAAGATAAGAGCAATACTGACAAGTATGCCATTCCTCACCACACCATTTTCTTCATTGTAATAAAAGTTCTAGCCAATGAAATAGAGTAAGAAACAGAAATTAAAGTTATTCAGATTAGAAAGAAATAAGCACAACTGTCTTTATTTACAGACAACATGATTGTCTACGTAGAAAATATGATGCAATCTACAAAATAAACGCAATTAGAACTAATACACGAGTTTAGCAAGATTGCAGGACAAAAGGGCAATATTCAAAAAATCATTTTAATTTTTATATACTAGCAAAAAATCAGCAATTAAAATTAAAAAACAATAGCACCAAATTATTAAATAGAGATAAATATGCCAAAAGATGTGAAAAGCCTCTATCTACACAAGAAAAAAATGTTGAGAAAAATTAAACAATTGAGAGATATATATTGTTCATGAAATCAGAAAACTTAATATTAATTTAGATGTCAATTCTCCCCAAATTAATCTACAAGCAATGGAATCCCCCCCAAAATTCCAGTAGGCTTTTTTTGAGGAAATCATAATTTTATTCTAAAATTAAAATGGCAGACCTACAGTAGCCAAAACAAGTTTTAAAAAAACCCACCCAACTTTGAAAGCTGGATTTAAAGACTTATAAAGCAATAGTAATCAAAACAATGTGAGATTGGCATCAATACAGACAAAAAGATCAATGGGACAGAATAAAGAGCTAAGAAATAGACAAGCACACACGGAGAGATTATTTTCAAGAAAGGTACAGAGGTATTTCAGTGTAGAAAGGATAATATTTCCACAAATGGTTCTGGAACAATGAATATCTATATACAAAATAAAACAAACTTTGATTCATGTCTTTTATCATATATAAAATCTCAAAATAAAAATGGATCATAGACCTGCACATGAAATCTAAAACTATAAATCTTTTAGTAGAAAATAGGAGAATATCTTTAAGAACTGGATTACAGCCAAAATTTTTAAAATAAAAAAAAAATGGATGAACTAAACTTCATCAAAATGAAAACTTCTGCTCTTAAAAAAGGCATTGTTAATGAAATGAAAAGACAAACCACAGTCTGGGAGAACATATTTGTAAATCAAAGATCTAAAAATGAAATTCTATGTAGAATATATAAAGAACTCTTCAAACTGAATAATAAGAAAAAACCCTAACAACTCAATGGACAAAAGATTTGAACAGACATTTCACCACAACAGGTATGGGGATAGCAAGCAAGCACACGAGGAGATGCTCAGCATCCGAAATGACAAAGACCGAACTTACCAAGTGCTGGCAGGAATTAAAACGTTGAATGTATATATATAGTAATTCCACTCCTATATGTTTACCTAGGATAAGTGAAAGCATACTTTCATACAAACATTTGTACTTAAATTTTTATAGAAACTCTATTTGTAGTAGCCCCAAATTAGATACAATAAACAGATTAGTGATAAACAATCTCTGGTATATACATGGGCTAGAATTATGGTTCAATAAAAAATAAACTACTGATACATGCAACATGTGCGAACCTCACGGTTTTTATACCGAGTCAAGTTAGCCAGACAAGCAGGAGTACACGCTGTGTGGCTGATTGACTTGCACTCGGCATCCGGCTCGCTCTATGTGCTGTGCTCCCCCGTGACAAACCCCCTAAGGGCAGTGATATTTCCAAGTAAAATTTCAGTTCCTTAACTCTATTCCACTTTTCTCGGTGTCTCTGAGAAATTCTGCTGAAATATTTAACTTCATTATTTCCCAAATTCCTAAGCCCAAAAGGGGTCCCAAAAGAACTCTACTCAAGAAATCAAATATGAGACTGTCCAGGAAACACACTGGGTATATTTCTCATATTGTTAGATCAGTGAACTGGAGCTCCTGGAGCTAATGTCAGCACTCAGCTTCCTAGAATGGCCACGTTGACATGTACTGTTGTCAACTTGAACAACAAACCCAGTACCCAGCTTCCCCCATGCACAAAAGGTGCCTTTAATCCTTCCTATCTTGTTAGCTCTCGTCTTGGTTGTAGGGACATTGAGGCTTCTTTGAGGTCTAACAAAGCTTCTCCAAGGCAGTCACAGAGGAGTATTCACCTCTGCCTTGGGGTTTCTTCGTGACATGACTGCTCTTAAACCCCCACCCTCCTCGGGAGGACGCCATGCCCCTGAGCAACTCAAGCTTCAGTGAAGACAGATGCCTTCCTCAGCAGCAAGGCCGAGGCAAGGCCATGCCATGTCGACAGGACTGCACTGCAGTCAGGGATCACTGAGAAACATAAATATGAAGGGTGCGTTAAGGTGGGTGGTCTGGCTCTGGATTCTGAATGCTCAGAGGACATTTGCGTTTAAGCTTCTGTTTTCCTCTACGCGGTGGGCTCTGTCTCCATAGACAAGAGCCCACAATGAGTCCTCGACCCTCCCAGGTCCAGAAAGCAGCGTGCGCTCCCCGAGATGCAGAGGCCCCTTATCTGTCGGCCTTAGCAGAGAGGAAGTTCCCATTTCCTTTCCGATAAACCCTTTCTTCCAATCATTGCCTTCAGGAATGCCCACCCCTCGCACCCACTTTGGGGAAATCTCATATAGCCGCCTGCCTTTCAGGCCTCCCCATAAGAACTGTGTTAGAATGCGATACAATGGGCTTGATATTTATTACCGCAACACTGCCATCTCCGAGGCCCAGGGCCATATCACACTGGACAGAAGAGCAAGGAGTGACCCGGCAAAAACAATATCCACATAACCGAACCAGCAAGTCTCACACCTTATCAGCTGGAGAGGACAAAGGCAGTCACATTTACATTTATGTCCCTATCATAAACACTAGATTTCTGTACAATGGCACACTCTCCCCTCCTATTCCTCTTTGCAGGGAAAGGTCTAGTGTGGCCCTGGGACTTCTCTCCACAGACATTCCCAGGGATTTGAATGGGAGCATACCCTTGATTTTGGTGTCAGGCCAGGCTGCCCTCACAGCTTGTCTGGGGTTGGGGGCTGTTGGTGACTCAGACCTGCGCTCAGAGGGAATTCTCCCTGCCTACCTCCACTGCCCAACTTCCTCTAACAGTTGTTGTGATACAAATTCCTGCACATTACTGTTGTCTCTCATAAAATTACAGCACCGACACTGACCTTCTCCCCAAGACTCCCGGCTTCCCTGTGGCCCTGGTGGTGCAGGCTCACCACCCTCAGTGCTGTCTAACCCTGGAGAGGCAGGCCACTCTGGATCCATCATTAAGACAAGTCTCAAAGGCCTGAACTCTGAGTGTTGTTACTTTATATTGTAACCAAAAGACACACATTTTCCCTCTGGGCTCAGACATACTGACAATGTGTGTGTTGCGATGAAATTCAGTGTAAGCTGATGTGAGGACACTGCCCTCAGATGACCGTGGTCCTTGTTTTTAAGATGATTTCCCTTGCACAAGTCCCTGACCCTTTGCAGCCTGATCCTGCGTGGGCATCTCCGTCCACCAGCCACGGGTTCATAGCTCTGAGCCTCAGTGAAGGGAATAAAAGCTCATTTCCCAGGTCTTTTTCTTCCAGGAACCCCTTCCATCCCTTTCTAAATCGATGGAGGTACACAGATACTGGGAAAGGCATCACAATCCAATTCCTCTGGCAAATCCTGAAAGATCTTGGCCTCAGAGAATGGCCCGAACACTCCGTTCTGAGTTGAAGAGCTTGACTGGACCAGAGCCTCTGTTTCCCAGTGACTGGGGAGAGAGGACCGATGACTGTCGCATTGAGGTCTGATTCTGCACAGCGAGCAATGGCCCGTGTTAGGATTAGAACCAGCCGGGATTAGAGCAGCTGGCCACCTCGGCAAAGGAAGCCGTTAAACAGAAAGCATGGCAGCTTTCTAAGAAACCCGAGAAACCTTGGGTGGGAGTGGAGAGCTCTCCAGGGCCTGACACTGTGCCCCGCTTTCTTGTGAAGTTTGACAGGTCTGATGACATGTCCCTCCTTTTCTATGGATATCTGATTAAATCCTACAATTGTGTTAAAGGCAGAACCAACATGAGGTAAGTGAGGGCCCATACCTCTGTCAGTGGACAAAAATGCTCCCAGGTGAGGGCACAGCGAGAAGATGCCAGGAATTCATGGGCTCTGCCTAACTGTGCTGCGATCCCGTCACTCAGGACAGTGTCCAGCCCGTAGGAGGTGACCAGAGCAAGTGTAAAGAGTGTCTAGCTCGAGTTAGGCTCTGTCCCAGCTGCTGAGCATAAATGGGGAACAAGACTCAATCTTGCCCTCAAGGGTCTTAGAGTCTGTTTCAAGAATTGGTGAGGAATGTTCTGGCAGGTATGAGGCCTGGGGCACATGGAAGGGTACTCCCTGCTGTTCCTGGAGTTGAGAGGTCAGAGGAAGCTTTCTAGAGAAAATGCATCTAAACTGGGGCCTGGAGAACAGCAGAATGTGGTCAGACAATAGGCTGTGTGTGTGTGTCTGGGTGGAGGCTATGTGGTGGGAAAATTGTGATGAACACTCTCTATTTCCTAAGATAAAAATAAAATTTTGGTAACCTTGTACATAAAGGAAAACATGAACTCTCCAGGTGGCCAGTGAGGAAGCTTCCTGGTCAGACAGCTTTGGGAGGAGACGAGGTCTCACCCCCATACAGAGTAGGAGATGGGATATTGGACTGTACCTGAGGGAGGCAGCTAGAACTGAGCCCCGCATAAGTCTAGAGCAGTGGTTTCCAACCTTTTTATGGCCATGCCCCCACCTAAGCATCTCTAAAATCCCGATGCCCCCTGCCCCAGGGACATATAATTCTTATTATTCAAAAAGTGAACTCCTATTCATGTGAAGGAAGCCTAAAAGGCCATTCACTTGGTCTAAACAAGCTTCCAAAGAACACGGCGTCCATGAAAGAGAAAAATAAAAGAATAAAAGGACAGTTGAAGTACTGAGGAAGAAATGATTAAGAAATTGTTAAAAATATAATAATAATTTGAAACTATATGAAAAAATAGCAAATAAAGTTTCAAAACATATAATAGAGAACTGAAATGCATAAATATGTCACGTATATATTTATATACTGTATATGAGGCCCCTAGATCAATAAGAAATGTAAAAAATTCACTGTTAATAACTCCTTCTCGAATTGCCCCCCTTAAAAATCAAATTGCCCCCCTGGGAGGCATGTGCCCCACATTGGGGACCAATGGTCTAGAGCTACAGAGAGCTGTCCCTTCCATTTAATAGAAACTAACATACTTAAGAACTCTATAAAAAATAAAAATAAAAAGAATAAAAATAAAATGCTGTATTGGAGGAGAGCAGGGCAGAGTAAAGACACCCATGAAAAATTGAAATTCTAGGCTGTGCACACACAGATGTATAACCCATATTTGAACTACCAGCCTGGTGTGGGAACTGCAAGTGGAGAAATTAAAATCACCTTGCAGGATCATTAAAGACCCACATTTTTGCAGAAACAAATTTAAAGTTATTGTTGTAGAGAAGCTTTCACAACCCAGGGGTCATGGGACTCCCTCAGAGAAAACAGTGCCACAATCAGAATTATATGCCAGCTACCCAAGAAAATGAACTACAATGAAGGAGAGTCAATAAAATAAAATAAGCATCTTTAACTGGAAAGAGTACCGATAGTATTAGTATGTTTCAAAGTATTAAAGAGATAAAAGAATAAATGAAAATAGTAATAAAAAGGTTAGCCAGTGATTTAAGAGAGCCATGTAGGAGTTCTCTAGGTGAAAAATGTCATTGAAGCCTTAGCTGGTTTGGCTCAGTGGATAGAGTGTCGGCCTGGGAACTGAAGGGTCCTGGGTTCGATTCCAGTTAAGAGCACATGCCTGGGTTGTGGGCTTGATCTCCAGTAGGAGGCATGCAGGAGGCAGATGATCAATGATTCTCTCTCATCATTAATCTCTCTCTCTCTCTCTCTCTCTCTCTCTCTCTCTCTCTCTCTCTCCCTCTTCTTCTCTAAAATCAATTAAAAATGTCATTGAAAAGAACTCAATGGGCAGAATAAACTACAGTTTAAGCACACAGCTAAAGAATTGGTAAATTAGAAGGTAGTTCCGAGGAAGTCAAATAGAATGCAGCAAAGAAAGGAAAAGATGGAAAGGTCAGTGAGAGATATGAAGGATGGGGTAAGCTGATTCCTTAAAATGTGAATTCCAGAAAAGAGAGAATAAAGTAAATGAAATAAACCACCAGCAATATTTAAAGAAATTTAAAGAGAATCTTTCAGATTTCAAGGAAAACATACATTTCAATCTAGGAAGCACAGGAGTTCTGAGAAGAATATATGAAAATAGAACTCTACTAGATCCGTTAAGACTGAAAAACATGAAATAAAGAGGAAAGTCTTTCGCACAAAGACAATATACTGATGAAAGATTCTTCACCACCACAATTATTGCCAAAACAAAGAAATAATGACATTTTCAGGAAAATAGGAACTAAGAAAGTTTCTCCCTTAGAAAATTACCAAGAAACTTCTAAAGGACAGGCTATAATAAAGTAGAAAATGAACCTAGATAAGAGTCAGGTGCCAGGAAAAATAGTGACCATAAAAATAGTGGCAGATATATTGAGAAATCTAAAAGAACATTGACGAAAACAAAAAAGACAAAATTTGGAAGGCTTAAAAATAAAATGCAATTAAAATGCTAAAAACAATAGCACTAAAAACAATAGTAGGAGGAAGGGTAGAAACCAGAAGTGATGTATTCCAATATCTTTGTGTGTTTAGGAAGTAGATAAAAATAATGACAAATATTATATTTATTAACTTAAGTCTATGAAATAAAAGTTTAGTGTAACTACATAAATGGAAGTAGAATACAAATTTCAAAGCCATTATAAGGAGAAATAAGAAAAACCTAATCAATAGTCCTGGGCAAGTAGCTCAGTTAGTTAGAGTGTCATCTGGATAAGGCAAGGTTGCAGTTTCCATCCCCAGTCAGGGCACATACAAGAATCAACCAATGAATGCATAAACAAGTGGGACAATAAATCAATCAAATCTCTCTCCCTCTCTTTCTGTCTCACTCTCTCTTTCTCTCCATTCCTCTCTCTTTAAAATCAATCAATAAAATATATTTTTTAAATTAAAAGAAAGCCTAAAAAATTTGACAGACGTTAGGAAAAAGAAACAAATGAAATGAACCAAAAATATGGTAAAGAGAAAACACTAAAAAAGATGACTAAAATAAGTGGAAATAAGAGTAATTAGTAATTCTAATTATAAATTGAGTGATTTTCATGTGATTATAACAAACAAAACAAAATAAAAGTCAGCCTTAAACTTCTATCTAAAATAAACCGGCAAAGAAAAAAATTAAAAGTAAAGAGATGAAAAAATATACTACGAAAATACTAACAAACAGAAAATGGTGTGGCAATATTAATATTAGATAAAAGGCAAAGAATTTTAGAAATTAAACCATTTATTATTTAAATAGCACATAAACTCTGCATCCAGTAATGAAAGAGTACATGTTGTCATATTGTCATTATTTGCAACTATGGAGATATTTTGTTTTTCTTTAGTGAAAATCTACTTTTAAATGACACATATAAGGAGGAACAAGTCTTGGCCGGCCTAAGAGTAGTCTCTCTTTCCCTGGGGAAAGGATGCAAACCACATACGTTGTCACATATGATCTAAGTAGATGAGTTAAAACAGTAAGAGTTCATAGTTGGAATCAGAAAGGCCTGGGTTTGAACTGAGTGCCACTGTTTACCCGTCCTTATTACCTGTGTAATGGGTCTAATAGCAGCACCCACAACCTAGGGCTGCTGTGAGGGTCAGGTAAGATGGTATTTTAAGTGCCCCGCTCCACATGTGCCTGCTCCCCAGTGTGTCACAAATGAGCTGTTTCCATATTCATTGTTCTTACTCTAATGTCCTCCACTCCCGCATCGAATCACTGTACACGTTCTACTGAAAAATGTTCTTTTCAGTTTAACAACTGTATTCTTTTAAGAATCTAGACTCTGAGTTAAATGTTTGTGTCCTGGACATCTTCTTGTTTTGAGGTGTCTTCGTGTGTTTTATTATAAAGTTAGGGTATAAGATAAGTGAAGAGCCTCAGAAAAAGGTAGGTTCAGTTATTTTGGAGGGACTATGTTAGAAAAACAATGAGATAAGAATCATTATTCAAAAATTATAGTAAGGACTTCACACATTAGTGAAGCAGATGTTGAAATTCCCAGAGGCAAGTAGTAACTGTTTTTAGTTGTAGTTCAGAGTTTGGAGACATTTTAGTCCTACCTACAGCGTTACTAACACAACACTGAAGGACTCTTAGAACTAAGGGAAGCATTTTTGGAAAAGTTTCTTTCTACTTAACCCCAAACTTCTCACGCAAAACCTGGCTTTGTTGACCTATGTCTTCCAGGATGATAAAAATTCATTAGATATAAACTGGGAATTCCTTATGAAATGTGTATATTTTGCATTTCAGGAGCCAGAATAACAGCAACCTCATGGTTTTGTTCAAATACTTTCAAAGCACAGCCTGGTAGCAGGGATTTTAATGGGGCCCCACTTTCCTGAAATGAAGCTGTGGGGGTTTTTGCCAGGACTGAATGAGGAGTGGGACATGACAGGGACCTGTCCATGACCTGGGGGAGCTGGCGTCCAAATGTCTGTTATCATCGCAAATAAGGTTTCACTCAGGGCAGTCCTATGCCAAGTGCCGTTTAGGGGTCAAGGCTGGTAAGCAAGGCGGGGTCTCTGCTACCTTAGCGCTGCAGCCTGGAGAGGCAGAGGGCCCAGGAGGAATTGAGGAATGCCAGGGGAGAATGCAGCCTGCATCTGAGGAGTAAACGACTGCTTTGGTGTGATTAGGTGGTAGATGCCTTAAAATGGCATGGAATGCTGCCAGAGAGGATCTTGGAAGCAGCGAGGGACCGGCCCACACAGTGGGTTCCAGGTATGGGAGCTGCTGCAGGGGCCTTCGGAGGTTTGGCCTGGAAACAGGTGCCAGGCCAGGATGCGCTCTGCCAGCTCACAGTGACCCCTGTCCTTGAACTCTGGTCAGGCTGACGGTTCAGAAAGAAGCCACTTCTCGGAAACTTCCTTTGTAAAGTCTGGTTGTGGCATTTGGGTTTGCAATTTTATACACATTGCCAACTTCAAAACTTCAATGATGACATCCTGTGAATTGGGGTAATAGTTCACATTTTTTTTGTGTGTGTGTGTGTGTCCAATCAGAAAGGTTTAGAGCCTGCTGGCTGGGTCTTTTTGTAGCTCACCTTAGTTAAACATTCCCAGAGAATTCTGGCCTTTTATTAAGGTTCCTTCCCTTGTAAATTGCAGCAGAAAAGCAAAGCTCAGGTTTTGAGGCAAAATCCATCATTTGGAGGCCTAGCTTCCAAAAGAAACTTCCAAATACTTCTCCTTGCAGACCCAGACATGCGAGGCCTTGTCACAGCGGAAAACGTGCTCATTCTGCTTGGTCGGTCCGAGTAAAATTACTCAGGGCATTTCTGAGTTCCATGAACAGGAAAAAAATAAACGTTTTCAACTTGAAAAATAAACGCAAGCCATTCTTTTCGGCAGCGGATAACTCCCCAAGATGTGACCTTTCGCATTCGCACTGCCCACGTGGACAGTTGCCTCGGAGCCATAGGATCTGTGTGAGCTCAATCAAACACGTCGAGGAGGAAATGTGAAGTGATGGAGGAAGAAAAATTGTTTGTAAGACAAGGAAACTTAGGAGCCAATTATTCTCCTAATTTCCTGTAAGCCACTCCATGCCCAGGTTTCACTGTTGTTCGCATTTTCAGTCATTTTAATAAATACAGTGATTTTACTTAGAAAAAGTGGCTATTGTGGTAGCTAGAAAAATAAGTTTCTATAGGAAATGTGATAATTTGATAGCTGCTGGGTAAGACGGATTTGTACCGAATGTTGTGCAAACAACGCAAATGGCACTTTTCCCATGGTGGTGTCCCTTGGTGATCAACCTAACAGGTTCTGGAAATGGACCATTATGAAAATTCATAAATACAATGAGATCTTTTCACGTTGGAATGTTTACATCTCTTTTCCTTGGAAATAAGATCCATAAACGAAAAGCTCAGTGGCAGTGTTCCGTGAAGACCAAGACCATAAATGCCTCACCAGGCAAAAGAAAATAAAAAAGTGCAGCTACTTAGAGAAATATTAACTCAGATTTGTGGCTGAGATATTATGGATTCTCTCGAGGACTGTATTTTACTGCTCTTGTGTTATGGCGTTGCCACAGGCACTGCTACTTTACCCCCCCTCCCTTCGTCCCCCCTCAGCGGTGAGTGCAGGGGTTCCGTGAGGAGCAAGGGCCAGTCCCTACCTCTGGCAGCTTGGTCACTCCCTGGTCACTGGCTGAGACAGACACAGGCAAGAGCCTTGGTAGCTATAGCACAGACGTGAGGCTATGGACTATGGAGGAGGTGTTATTGGCCAACACTATAAGGATCTTGAAGCTTACAAAACACTCTTTCTGCATATTTTTATTGAGGGCCTACTATAAGCTAGTCACTCTACATTCATCATTTCATTTTAATTTTAAATAATCCTCCCAATATTATAAAATAGAACTCCACAGCAATTAATACACAAAAAAAGTGGCTTTCATGATAGCTCTTGTCTTTCCTGGTATCATGCACGAGAAATCCACATTGCCCAGAGACTTACAGCAAGAGGTCAGAGGTCAAAGGAAAGGCTTCCAGGAGACACCAAGAAAAGCAAAACAAAAGAAACAAAAAAGAAAGGAAAGGAAACCTAACAGCAATAATTTGAAAAACAAACACAGTTATCCCAAAGCACACAAGAGGATCCATGGGACCAGTAAAGTATGTTGCAACTTAAAGCAAAATACTTTAAGGTTTTTGCAACTTAAAGCAAAATACAACAAGCAGGAGCAAAGCAGAGCTTGCTGAGAAATTCCTACGTTGGTTTCAGAGGCTGCAGGCAGCCCACCCTGGGAATGACTTTCCTGGAGAAAGGATGTGGGTGGGAGCAGCCGTGGCTCCACCACCAGGAGACCCGGAGGGGCTTACAGGGAGCCAGGGGAAACTGAGACCCCGTCAGCCACCGGGAAAGCAAGAGCAACGCTGGAAACCAGGCCTTGAAACAAATGTGTTACGTTAAAAAGTCAAGAAAAGTTCCTATGCAATCGGACCCTGTGCCTAGACAGCAGTGTGGATTAGCTGAGCATGTAGAAAGCAGAGAAGCAAGGCCTATGTCTTCCAAACTGCCCCAGACCACTCTGCCCTCTGGGAGTTTCTATTTTTGTTACATTTGTTTGTCTAATAATATTACCTTTGTACATTTCTGATGACTACATATGTTGGCATTTCTCTGTTAACATTTTAATGTCATTGAAAACTTAATCAGTCATGAATTTCCTTGTCTAAAATCAGAAAAGGAAGAGTGACTAACTTGCTTTGCAAATCGTTTTTGTTAGTGTCACCGCCGCACATTCACATAGCTATCGCTACAACAGGGTGAGGAATGAGTGTGGATTGTTGGTATTCTTACTAATCTGGAACCTGAAGGAAGCCGGGAACCCCTTGCGAGTTTCAGCGCTTATTCAAGTGTCTATAGACACTTCAGCGATGAGCGGAAATCCTGCCAGTCCCTGAATTCCTGAGAATTCTTCCGCACCCTCCTCACCCTCTCACTGACTAGCCCAGGGGGGTCTGGAATGACTCTGCTGCTCAAACCCGGCACCTGGGCCCCCGGGATGAAAGGAAATCTTCATGGAGATGCCGACCTGCTTGCTGGGTCTCTGCTCTGCTTTCAAGGGTTGACTCTATATTCTTATCATCTCTGAGTCACGAACCATTTGGTTAAGACCAACAATTCTTATTCTAGCTCCTGTCTGTGCAGTTCAGTCCAGCAGAACCGTCTGCTTCTGGAAAGTCCCTCCACGTGAGTGACTCCCAATTGTAGCAAAGGAAACCAAAATTTCCCCAGTTCCCATGTTTCTGCTCAAAAAATTGCTACTTCATTCCTGGGATAATTAAGCAACTTCCTTGCTTCTTTTTCACACCTGACTCAGGGTATGGAATGATTTGTCTGATGGTCAGCGGGCACACTTAGGTTAGCAGTTCTTTTAAACTCTGCTTTGTAGCCCCCTGCACACAGGATCCGTGCTCATCCAGGCCTCCCTCCCTCAGCCCTGTCAGGTCTTTACTTAATTGCTACCTCCTCAGTGAGCTCTGGTCACCTTATTCACACTCCACACTGCCCTAACTGAACACGGCGTATCCCACGTCACTGCTTTAGTTTTCTCTCTAGTGTGCACTGCTCTCCAACTTACCGTGTACTAGTATATCTTAGGCTTATTCATGTTCTTCATTGTTTGACTGCCCCAGTGTTATTCTGGCAAATGTTTAACAACTGGCTCCACGGGGCAGGGTGGGATGGGGTGAATGCCCTGATGTGCAGTGCTTGCCTGTGGTGTAAATATTCCCACTATGGCCAGTTGCAAGGCCGGCTGTGTTGTACAACTGGCTTGCAAATTCCTGTTTTCACAGTTTGTTCTTGTGAAACTGGTTGTCCCCACATTGGGAAATGCCCTGAGGGTACCCATGAGGGTATGGGTTTGTGTGCACTTTGTTTACTGCTGGAACCTCAACATTCCAAATAGTACTTGGCTCATAGTAGAAGTTGCAGAGATAACTGTTAATGAATGAGTATAAAGACATTTTTTAATTTGGATTATCCTATTTAAAGAACAATGTATCTGTCATCTTAAGCTCATAATAAAAATTTGTCCATGCTATTACATTATTCTGCCTTTTTTTGTGTGTTAATTCTCACCTGAAGATATATATATATATATATATATATATTTCCCATTGATTTTTAGAGAAAGAGAGTGGAAGAAAAGGAGGGAGAGGGAGAGAGAGAAACACTGATGAGAGAGAAATGCATCCATTGGTTGCCTCCTGAACGCACCCCAACTGGGGCTGGGGATCAAACTTGCAAACCCATGAATGTGCCCTTGACTGGGAATCAAACCTGTGACCCTTGGTGCAGAGGCTGATGCTCTCATCACAGAGCCACACCAGCCAGGGCTATTCTATCATATTTTAATGGTGCTATGACACTTACATTAGGGTACATATTGCACCACTGCTCTTTGACATTTAGGTATTTTTTATGTCATTTAAAATACTATTTTTTAAATATATTTTTTATTGATTAAGATATTACATATGTGTCCTTATCCCCACGTTACCCCCTACCCCCCCCCCCCCCGCTCATGCCCTCAACCCCCCCGTTGTCCGTGTCCATTGGTTAGGCCTATATGCTTGCATATAAGTCCTTTGGTTGATCTTTCCCCCTTACCCCCACTCTCCCCTACCTTCCCTCCAAGGCCCGACAGTCCAATCAATGCCTCTCCGTCCATGGATCAGTCCTTGTTCATCAGTTTATGTTGTTCATTATATTCCACAAATGAGTGAGATCATGTGGTATTTATCTGCTCTCAAGTTCCATCCATGCTGTGGCAAATGGTAAGAGTTCCTTTTTCTTCTTCCTCTTCTTAAAGAATACCTTTCAGCATTTCATATAATGCTGGTTTGGTGGTAATGAACTCCTTGAGCTTTTTCTTATCTGTGAAGCTCTTTATCTGACCTTCTATTCTGAATGATAGCTTTGCTGGATAAAGTAATCTTGGTTGTAGGTTCTTGTTATTCATCACTTTGAATATTTCTTGCCACTCTCTTCTGGCCTGCATGGTTTCTGTTGAGAAATCAGCTGACAGTCGTATGGGTACTCCCTTGTAGGTAACTGACTGTCTTTCTCTTGCTGCTTTTAAGATTCTCTCTTTATCTTTTGCTCTTGGCATTTTAATTATGATGTGCCTTGGTGTGGTCCTCTTTGGGTTCCTTCTGTTTGGGGTTCTCTGCGCTTCCTGGACTTGTAAGTCTATTTCTTTCACCAGGTAGGGGAAGTTTTCTGTCATTATTTCTTCAAATAGGTTTTCAATATCTTGCCCTCTCTCTTCTTCTGGTATCCCTATAATTCTGATGTTGGTACGCTTGAAGTTGTCCCAGAGGCTCCTTACACTATCTTCATATTTTTGGAATCTTTTTTCTTTTTTCTTTTTCGGTTGGGTATTTTTTGTTTCTTTGTATTTCAAATCTTTCACTTGATTCTTGGGATCCTCTTGTCTGCTGTTGGATCTCTGTATATTATTCTTTATTTCAGTCAGTGTATGCTTAATTTCTAGTTGGTCCTTTTTCATATCCTCGAGGGTCTCACTAGATTTCTTGAGGGTCTCACTAAATTTATCGGCGGTTTCCAAAAAATTCTTGAAAAACCTTATAAACATGGTTTTGAACTCTATATCCAGTCATTTGCTTTCCTCCATTTCTGTAATTTGTGACCTGTTTCTTTGTCTCCGCATTTTTTATGCTTCCCTGTGTTGGTAGAGTGGTTTTGTGTGCTAGGTGTCCTGTAGGGCCCAGTGGCTCAGCCTCCCCCATTACCTGAGATGGACACTCTTGGTGCACCCCCTTGTGGGCTTTGTGCACAGTCTTGTTGTAGTTATGCCTTGATTGTTGTAGGATCACTGGGAGGAGTTGACCTCCAGGCCAATTGGCAGTGAGAATCGGCTGTGTCTGCAGTGGGAGAACTTCTGTGCTGAAGACACCCTTCTGGGGCAAGACTTGCTTCAGTGGGGCTTTGGTGCTCACTGAGTCTGCCCCCTGGGTGTGTCCCTTATGGATCTGAGGAGTTGTAATCCAGATGGTCCCCCTCTGACCACTGGGTACACTGGCTCTTGGAGGTTACCCAGCAGGAGCTATAAAGAGAACTGCAGATTCCCCTTCCTTTTTTGGAGTTTGGAGGTGCCCTGATGAGGCCCAGCTGTGAAGCAATGCAAGCTGCTGTGGGGCCTTGGGCCTTCTCTTGGAAGTTCTGGGTCTGTGGCCCAGCTGCAGTTTGTTAGGTAATTTTCTGGTTGCAAAGGGCCAGGGCATTCATATGCAAAAGCCTCTGCTGCTGCCTGGGTGGGGCAGGGTCTCAGGGAATCAAAGGGAGGAGCAAGGAACTATGGCGGATTCTCAGCCCTGCCCTAAGGGGCCATGCGAGTCTCAGTGTCCTGATAATTTAATTGCTGCAAGCACCTCTGAGGGAAAGCCGCCCTCAAGTTCTGAGTTCTGCCTGCTGCCAGACAGTCCAGTTTCTCCCCATATGAGTCCTGGGTCCCCAGAGACTTCCCAGAACCGGAGTTCAGAGCAGTCAGGAGCTTGTGACTCCCTCCCGATTCAAAAAGACAGCCGCGTCCTCAGGTACCAGCCCCTTTCCGCATACTCTCGAGCCTCCGTACCTTTGCACTTTACTTCCGCAGCTCCTGAGCCCGAATGTGCTTTTCTCTTTCCTCCTAGTTGTAGAATTTCCACTCCGCCAGCCTTCCTGTAAGTTCTGGATGATGTCCATTTTGTCTTTTTATTGTGTTTTGAAATTGTTGTAGGAGGCAGCAATTTCAGTGTTTCCCTATGCGGCCATCTTAGTTTCTCCCCAAAACCTAAAATACTATTATAAATGTCTTTGAACATAACTCTTTATTCAAAAGAACTAATTCATATGTAGTGATGTATTGTTTGTTTAAGATTCATAACATTATACTAAAAGTGGTGTGGAAAATAAATTTGTGAGGATTTCAAATGATATTCTAAAATTTAAATAATATAAGAATGCTTGACGAAGTTTATCTGATATTATAATACATTTTTAGGAAATAAAATATGGACCAATGAAACAGACCAAAGATCCCAAACACTGACTCTCCTTAGGTATAAATTTAATATGTAAAAAACTCCCATAAACAATGAAGACTGTACATTTTTATAAAAAGAGTTGGAGGTAATTTGCAACAATATGGAGAAAAAGTAATTTAGATCCATACTTCATATTGTAAAACAAAATAAAGTCACTCTGAATAAAATAAGAGAAAATAAATAAACTTAGAAAATATATTTTATCCTAAAAGTACAAAAATGAGAATTTTCTAACAAAGCAATAGAAAAATTATAAAATGTTTAGTAAATTTGAGAATAAAAGGAACTTAAAGACTTCTTTCTCACAAACACTAACAACGTTAAAAGTAAAAGAAATAGTTGTGACAACTATGACAGACAAAATTTGTTTTATCCAAATTTGTAAAAACTCTAGGAAGTCATAAATGGATAGAAGGCTAATGACTATAATAAGAAATTTTATTTAGAGTAAAGTACAATTGATGAACATACATTAGAAAAAATATAAACCAGTTCAACCTGTTGCTCACTAGTTAAAGCAGTTGAAGGTAGAATTTCGTTAGAAGAGATTATATGCTTAGTTCAAGTCCCTTTTTATTTATTGCACCACTTGGATTGATTCTATTTTTTTTTTTTTTATTTTTTTTTTTTATTGCTTAAAGTATTACAAAGGGTATTAAATATGTGTCCATTTTATCCCCCCACCCTAGACAGTCCCCTAGCCTCCCCTATCCCCCCATGTCTTATGTCCACTGGTTATGCTTCTATGCATGCATACAAGTCCTTTAGTTGATCTCTTACCCCCCTACCTCCTGCCCCGCAACCCTCCCCGGCCTTCCTGCTGCAGTTTGACAATCTGTTTGAGGCAGCTCTGCCTCTGTATCTATTATTGTTCAAAAGTTTATAATGGTCTCTATTATCCATGAATGAGTGAGATCATGTGGTATTTTTCCTTCATTGACTGGCTTATTTCACTTAGCATAATGCTCTCCAGTTCCATCCATGACGTTGCAAATGGTAAGAGTTCCTTCCTTTTTAGAGCAGCATAGTATTCCATCGTGTAGATGTACCACAGTTTTCTAATACATTCAGCTACTGATGGGCACTTAGGCTGTTTCCAGATCTTAGCTATGGTGAATTGTGCTGCTATGAACATAGGGGTGCATATATCCTTTCTGATTGGTGTTTCTGGTTTCTTGGGATATATTCCTAGAAGTGGGATCACAGGGTCAAATGGGAGTTCCATTTTCAGTTTTTTAAGGAAACTCCATACTGTCTTCCATAGTGGCTGCACCAGTCTGCATTCCCACCAGCAGTGCACAAGTGTTCCTTTTTCTCCACATCCTCTCCAACACTTGTCGTTTGTTGATTTGTTGATGATAGCCAGTCTGACAGGTGTGAGATGGTACCTCATTGTTGTTTTGATTTGCATCTCTCGGATGATTAGTGACTTTGAGCATGTTTTCATATGTCTCTTGGCTTTCTGAATGTCCTCTTTTGAAAGGTGTCTATTTAGGTCCTTTGCCCATTTTTTGATTGGATTGTTTATCTTCCTTTTGTTAAGTTGTATGAGTTCCCTATAAATTTTGGAGATTGGGCCCTTATCGGATATGACATTGGCAAATATGTTTTCCCACACAGTGGGTTTTCTCGTTGTTTTGTTGATGGTTTCTTTTGCTGTGCAGAAGCTTTTTATTTTGATGTAGTCCCATTTGTTCATTTTCTCTTTAGTTTCAAGTGCCCTAGGAGCTGTATCAGTGAAGAAATTGCTTCGGCATATGTCTGAGATTTTGTTGCCTTTGGATTCTTCTAGAATTTTTATAGTTTCCTGTCGTACATTTAAGTCCTTTATCCATTTTGAGTTTATTTTGTGTATGGTGTAAGTTGGTGGTCTAGTTTCATTTTCTTGCATATATCTGTCCAATTTTCCCAGCACCATTTATTGAAGAGACTATCTTGGCTCCATTGTATGTTCTTGCCTCCTTTGTCAAATATTAATTGAGCATATTGGTTCGGGCCGATTTCTGGGCTCTCTATTCTATTCCATTGATCTATATGCCTATTCTTGTGCCAGTACCAGGCAGTTTTGAGAACAGTGGCTTTGTAATACATCTTGATATCTGGTATTGAGATCCCACCTACTTTGGTCTTTTTCAGGATTGCTGCAGCTATTCGAGGTCTTTTTTTATTCCAGATGAATTTTTGGAGAGTTCGTTCTAGATCTCTGAAGTATGCCGTTGGTATTTTAATGGGAAGTGCGTTGAATTTATAGATTGCTTTGGGTAGTATGGACATTTTAATGATGTTGATTCTACCAATCCATGAATACAGTATGTTCTTCCATCTGTTTATGTCTTCCTCTATATCTTTTTTCAACGTCCTGTAGTTTTCTGAGTAGAGGTCTTTTACCTCTTTAGTTAAGTTTATTCCTAGGTAGCTTAATTTTTTTGGTGCGATGGTAAACGGGATTGTTTTTATAATCTCTCTTTCTGAAAGTTCACTATTGGTGTATAGAAATGCCTCGGATTTCTTGGGGTTAATTTTGTATCCTGCTACATTGCCAAATTCATGTATTAAGTCCAGTAGCTTTTGGATGGAGTCTCTAGGGTTTTGTATGTATAATATCATGTCGTCTGCAAATAAGGACAGTTTTACTTCCTCTTTTCCAATTTGGATGCCTTTTATTTCTTCTTCTTGCCGAATTGCAATGGCTAACACTTCCAGTACTATGTTGAACAGGAGTGGTGAGAGGGGGCATCCCTGTCTTGTTCCTGTTCTTAGGGGAAATGGTGTTAGTTTTTGTCCATTGAGTATGATGTTGGCTGTGGGCCTGTCATATATGGCTTTTATTATGTTGAGGTATGATCCTTCTACTCCCACCTTGCTGAGAGCTTTTATCAAAAATGGGTGTTGAATTTTGTCAAATGCTTTTTCTGCATCAATTGATATGACCATGTGGTTTTTTTCTTTCAATTTGTTTATGTGATGTATCACGTTTATTGATTTGCGGATATTGTACCATCCTTGCATCCCTGGGGTAAATCCTACTTGGTCATGGTGTATGATCTTTCTGATGTACTGCTGGATCCGATTTGCTAAGATTTTGTTGAGGATTTTGGCATCTATGTTCATGAGGGATATTGGCCTGTAATTCTCTTTCATTGTGTTGTCTTTACCTGGTTTTGGTATTAGGGTGATGCTGGCTTCATAGAATGAGCTTGGAAGTGTTCCTTTCTCTTGAATTTTTTGTAGTAGTCTGAGGAGGATAGGTTTTAGTTCTTCCTTGAATGTTTGGTAAAACTCCCCTGTGAAGCCGTCTGGTCCTGGGCTTTTGTTTGCTGGAAGCTTTTTGATGACTGCTTCAATTTCTTCCATAGTTATTGGCCTGTTGAGATTTTTAGATTCTTCCTGATTGAGTTTTGGAATGTTGTATTTTTCTAGGAATTTGTCCATTTCCTCCAGGTTGTCTAGTTTGTTGGAGTAGAGCTGTCCATAGTATTTTTTAACAATCATTTGTATTTCTGTGGGGTCTGTTGTTATTTCGCCTCTATCGTTTCTGATTTTGTTTATTTGGGTCCTCTCTCTTTGCTTCTTGGTGAGTCTGGCTAGAGGTTTGTCAATCTTGTTTATCCTCTCAAAGAACCAGCTCTTGGTTTCATTGATTTTCTGTATTGTTTTTTTGGTCTCTATGTCATTTATTTCTGCTCTAATCTTTATTATCTCCTTCCTTCTGCTCACTCTGGGGTTTTCTTGTTGCTCTCTTTCTAATTCTTTGAGTTGTAGAGTTAGATGATTTACTACCATTTTTTCTTGTTTTTTGAGATAGGCCTGTAGAGCTATAAACTTCCCTCTCAGGACTGCTTTCATTGTGTCCCATAGGTTTTGGATTGTTGTGTTTTCATTGTCATTAGTTTCCAGGATGTTTCGAATTTCTTCTTTGATTTCATTGGTAACCCAATCAATATTTAATAGCATGCTATTCAGCTTCCAGGTGTTTGAGTATTTTGGGTTGTTTTTATTGTAGTTTATTTCTAATATTATGCCATCGTGGTCTGCAAAGACGCTTTTTATGATTTCAATTTTCTTGAATTTGGGGATACTTTGCTTGTGACCCAATATGTGGTCTATTTTTGAATATGTCCTATGAGCATTTGAGTAGAATGTATATTCCCTGGCTTTCGGGTGAAGTGTTCTGAAGATGTCTATTAAGTCCATCTGATCTAGTGAGTCATTTAGGATTGCTGTATCTTTGCTGATTATTTGTCTAGAGGACTTATCCAGTGCTGTCAGTGGTGTATTAAAGTCCCCTACTATGATTGTATTGTTGTCGATGTCTCCTTTGATATCTTCCAGGAGTTTTTTTATGAATTTGGGTGCTCCTGCATTGGGTGCATATATGTTTACCAGGATTATATCTTCTTGTTGTATTGATCCCTTTAGTATTATGAAGTGGCCTTCCTTATCTCTTGTTATGGCCTTCACTTTGAGGTCTATTTTGTCCGATATAAGTATTGCTACCCCAGCTTTCTTTTCCTTTCCATTTGCCTGAAAGATATTTTTCCATCCTTTCACTTTCAGTCTGTGTGAGTCCCTTCTAATGAGGTGGGTTTCTTGTAGACAGCAGATGTATGGGTCATGTTTTTTTATCCATTCAGCCACTCGATGTCTTTTGTTTGGAGCATTTAGTCCGTTTACGTTTAAAGTTATTATTGAAAGGTACTTGTTTGTAGGCATTTCTGTTTTTGTGTGGCTGTTTTCTTTCTGAGCTTTTTATTTCTTATTTTTATACCAGTCCCTTTAGCATTCCTTGCATTGCTGGCTTGGTGGTGATAAACTCCCTTAGCCTTTTTTTGTCTGTGAAGCTTCTTATTTCCCCTTCAAGTTTGAATGATAGCCTTGCTGGATAGAGTATTCTTGGATTCAGTCCTTTGCTTTGCATCACTTTGTAAATTTCCGTCCATTCTTTTCTGGCCTGATGTGTTTCTGTTGAGAAATCATTTGACAATCTAATGGGAGATCCCTTGTATGTAACTTTCCGTCTCTCTCTTGCAGCCTGTAAGATTCTCTCTTTGTCCTGAACATTTGCCATGGTAATTATGATGTGTCTTGGTGTGGGTCTTTTTGGGTTCACCTTGTTTGGGACTCTCTGGGCTTGTGTGACTTTTTTCTTCCCCACCTCAGGGAAGTTTTCTGATATTATTTCTTCTAATAGGTTTTCTAATCCTTGTTCATCCTTCTGTTGTTCTGGTACCCCTATTATTCGTATGTTGTTTCGTTTCATGTTGTCCCAAAGCTCCCTTAGGCTCTCCTCCTGTCTTTTCATTTTTTTCTCCAATTGCAGTACATTTTGGGTGTGTTTTGCTTCCTTGTCTTCTAAATCACTAATTCGGTCCTCCGCTTCTCCTAGTCTACTGTTGATACTTTCAATGGAGTTTTTCATTGCAGCTATATCACTCTTCATATCTTCTTGGGTCTTACTTAAGTTGTTGATTTTTTCATCTGTTTCTTCTAGCTTCTTCCATATGTTATCGATTTTTTCATCTGTTTCTTCTAGCTTCTTCCATATGTTATCGATTTTTTCATCTGTTTCTTATTGCTTCTTGCTGAGGTTGTCGATTTTTTCCTCCATCCGGTTTATGCACTCTAGGACCCTTATTCTGAATTCTTTTTCTGTCATGTTGCATGCCTCTGTATTACTTAGCTGCTTTTCTGGAGAGTCCTCCTTCTCTTTCCTTTGGGGGTTTCTTTGTCTACCCATGTTTGATCTCACTGACATATCTAGACGTTGAGTCGTTCAGTGGCTGCTCCCTTGGTGGCAGTGACTCCTTGGTCTGCGGTTCCTCTTCGGGCGGTTGCGGTAGCAGCTGCTCTTCAGTTGGCAGCAACTCCTCTGGTGGGTGCTGTTCACAGCTGTGGTGGCTCTTCTGGCTGGTGGGGCGAGGTTTCACGTACAGCTGCTGTTCCTCAGCAGAGGGTGTGGTGCTCAGGAGGTTGCTGTTGCTTGGATCTGCTGTGTTGATTTAAAGGCACAAAATACAACACAACAAGGCACCACGTACCAGGCACTATACACAAATATATTCACGATATTAATAACCCCAAATAAAGGTGACCACCTGAATTAAGAGAATTAGGGGATAAGGAAGAAGGAAGAGAAAAAGAATAAAGAGAAAAAAGAAAAGAAAATTAGGGACCAAAAAAAGGAGTGCAAAAATGAAAGTGGGAAAAAGGAGGGGGGAAAGTAAAAGTGAGAAAAGAAAGGAAAAGAAAAAAAAAGAGCGAAAAGAGAGAATGAAGTGGAAGAGGGGAAGAGACTTTTTATATGAGGAGAATGCTCCTATAGAACAGCCATTAATCCCAACAAATTCCAGCAACAGCTCCCTGGAGATAAATGCAAACTAGAAACAACCAATAATATAACGATGAAAATAGAATGGAGAACACTAATCCCAAAATAAAATAAAGAGAAAATAAAATGGCACTTTAAAAAAAATGGTAAAATGGTAGCAGTAATAATACTGGTTAAAAATAAGAAGGTAGTAATTAAAAGGGTAAAATCAGGTGATGGAAAAAAGAAGAAAAAAAAAGAAGAAGAGGAAAAGAAAAAAAAAAAAAAGAAAAAAAAAAGAAAAAAATTGGTTTCTTAGTTAAAAGGTGAAAAAAGAAAAAAAAAAAATATTGCAGTAGTGAAGGTCCTTCGGTTCTTCTATTCTTCAGTGTGGCTCGCCTTAGACCTGCCAGGTATTCAGGAGAGTGTTGAGTTTCCCTGCGATACACTGTTCCTCTGTGTTGTAAACCACAGTCCTTATTTTAAAGCAAGCCGCATTTGTTTCCCAGACTGCCTTATTTTGTGTTTAGCAAAGAGTCAGTTTGTGGGTCAGCCTCTGGGTGGCAGTGTTCTGGGGTTGGCCTCTGAGGCTACAGGGCCTCTCTGTCCAGTGGAAGTTCACTGCCCAGAGCTGGCTGCGTAAGAGTTACCAGTGCTGTGTTGTTGCTGGGATTGAAAATCCCTCTATAGGCCAGACCCTGTTAACTCCCAGGGACTGATCAGGTTATTTTAATCCTTGATCTCCTACAGGGTGGAATCTGGGTGTGGCTGTGCTCCTTGCCTGGGGGCTGGGGGGAGGAGTCTCACTCTCCGGAGAGAATGGCTGCCTCAGACGTGGGCTCAGGGGTGTCTCAGCACTCAATTCGCTGCCACCTCTCCCGACCCCCCTTCTCTCCTCAGTCTCTCCCCAGATTCCACTCCTCCGCACACTCTCCCTCTCTTCAGCACAGGTGAGTGTCTGTATCCGAAATGTCCCATGAGCAGGGTTCAGTGAAAACAAACAAACAAACGCCGGCTGCGGAAACGGGGAAGGCTTGGTTTCTGTAAGCTTCTTCTCTTACTGGGACTGCATGGTCTGGTCAGCTCTTCAGGCTGCCCCCTTTAGGCTCAGTCCTCTGTGATCACAGACCGAGCTCTCAATTCCCCCGGCAGTGCCAGGAATCCCGCGGTTCTCCTTTCCCCTGTTAGGGGCTGTGCCTGTCCCAAGGGACGCGGCTGTCTGCCACGCGGTCTCCCTCCGACTCTCTGGGCTCAGAGGTCTGGCAAACTTTCCTGCCCAAATCCCTGGTTTTTTTACCTTTCCAGGGGAGTTCTGCTCTTCCCGGCTGTAAACTGTCTCGCCAGCTGAGGAATTTCGCCAATTCGGGGTGGATGTTACTAGTTTCAGCTGCTCACTCCATTTGCTCAGGGACACGACCTGGGACGCGTCTGCCTATACCGCCGCCATCTTCCTGAATCTTCCTTTTTTTTTTTTTTTGATCAAGACGCTGGTCGAGGAGAATTTTTATTACTTTTATGTACAGAAAACTCAACGGTGCACACTTAGCCCAGCTTAGTGGCCAGCTCCTTCGCCTTGGCCTTCTCCAGCTTGGCAATGCGAGCCATCGACTTTGGATCCAGGCCGTTGCCTCCCCAGTGGTGGCGGATCTCGTCGTATCTGTCGTTGTAGTTGGTCCGGATGGCCTCCACCAGCTTAGCCAGAGCTCCCTTGACTTCCGAGTTAACCTGTGTGAAGGCGACGGTGGTGCAGGTCTTCCTGTGGACGAGGCACCCCAGCCTGGCCTTCCCCTTGATGATGCAGTAGGGAACCCCCATCTTCCGGCACAGGGTGGGCAGGAAGACCATCAGCTCAATGGGGTCCACGTCGTGCGCTGTCACCACCAGCTGGGCCTTCTTGTTCTCCACCAGGGTGGTGACCGTGTTGACCCCTGCTCGGAGGACAAGAGGCCTCTTGGTGGGAACATCCCCTTTGCCGGCAGCTTTTTTCTCAGCCCGAGCCAGCAACCTCCGCTTCTTCTCTTGCTTGGTCTCAGGCCTGTACTTGTGGGCCAGCTTCAGCAGCTGAGTGGCTGTCTAGCGGTCCAAGGCCTGGGTGAACTGGTTAATGGCAGGCGGCACTTTCAGCCGCTTGTAGAGAATAGCCCTTTGCCGCTGCAGCCGGAGGTAGCGGGGCCACTTGACAAAGCGGGTGAGGTCCCTTTTGGGCTGGATGTCCTGTCCGATGCCAAAGTTCTTGGGCTGCTTCTTGAACAGGGGGTTGACCACCTTCTTGGCCTCCTGCTTCTTCATGACTGCAGAGGCCGGCGCCACCTTCTTCCCCTTGGCCTTCTTCCCCTTCGGCATCTTGGGTGACAGGAGGAGAGAGAGGATTGATTCTATTTTAGTTCTCCTATACCTTCATTGAACCAAATGTGGATTGATCCAAATGTGGGTCTCAGTTTATCCATTCCTAATTCAGTCATGGAGATGCCAAAGGAAATATCAGAAGCTTGCCAAGGTAACCAGCAGGGCCGAGAGCTGATGTGTGACTGCATTGTCCTGAGAGATATTAGAATAACATTTTCTTGTTCTTTCTAATGAAAAGCAAAGCCTCAAAGAGTCAACAAGCCAGAAGCATATATATTTCAAACTCAAGTGCATTGCCTTAAGATTACTTCATTTTCGGTCCCTATATGAAGCTCAAAAACAGATGTTGGTACATTCACTTGCTGTATATGCATTGTGATCCAGTGGTGCAGTTTCATTATGAAAACAATTGTCATTAGGAATATTTCCAACTTTAGTGGTGGCTCTAAGTGATTAAATTACAGACTGCCAGGTGGTGGAAGAGATGGTAGTTTCTGTTAGATCCAAACCTTTGTGCAGGTCTTTGTCTGACTACATACAAGGTTAGGCATCAAAGGCATTTCCTTGGGATTCTATTTCGATATCATATCCATGGCCTTTACAAAAATATCATTATAATGATCCTGAGAGCACCTGATCAATTTCTAAAGATTTGGGGATAAGAAGTACAATTAGTTATTTTAAAGGGATGCTATGACTTTTGAGAGATGGGAAACATGACATGGGTTTTATGCTCACTCTGGCTTTCTGCATGGAAAGACTTCCCAAACTTCACAAAGAAATAAAGTCCAATAGAGAGTTGTGGTCTCACGAGTCAGATAAAACAGATGGTGGTCAGGGCCCTGGAAGTGGCCAGAGTTTGCAGGGGATGCTGCTGGAAGGAAGAGACTGCTTGGGGAAGGGACACCAGCAAACCTATGAAGACCCCGTTGAGTCTGTGGCCAAGCACCAAGTGTCATGCATAAGACTGAGAGGCTTGGCGGCTGCCGGGGGCTATGAATGAAAGAGATTATAGAAGTCACATATTTCGGGGACAATTTGGAATTTCACAACAAAAGTAGAAATATCCCACTGAACACCCACGGCAGTAAGTTGAGGTCCTAGATAAGGAATGCCTTAAGAGTGGGCTGTTTCAGCCTTAGAGTAAGAACTAGTGTAGACATGCCTTAACAAAGCTTAAGTTCAATCATTGACTGACTTATGCTGATCCACCAGGAAATAAACTGCCTAACAACAAAATCAGCATTCTTGGAAGGAAGAAAACTAAATCCATTCTCTCAACTGGGTAATATATGATAAAGAATTATTAGACATAAGAAGAAGCAGGAAGATGTAATGCATAATTTTCAAAGTCAATATAAACAGACTCAAAGATGAGACAGATCTGAGCATGGACTTTAAATAAGCCAATATGAGTATATTAAAATAGTTCAATGACAAAGTAGGGATAATATTATACAGAAAGAGAATCCCATCAGAGACATGGAGACTAGAAAGTGAACCAAATAAGTATTCTAAAACTAAAAATCGCTAGATCTAAAGTGAAAAGTTAAACAGATGGGTTTAAGAAAAGGCTGTATACACAGAAAAAGAGAGCATCGGTGAACTGGAAGACAGAGTTATAGAAACTATATAAACTGAAGCACAGAGAGAATGACTTAAAAAATAACACTGGAGCCTCCTTTTAGAGAAATAAATAAAGACTGATGTAGTGAAGAGAGCATGCAAGGGCTTGGAACTGGTCAGGCCGGGACTTGAAACATCACTGTAATGTGTCTAGGTAATTCATTTAACTTCTATGACCCCAGTTTCCTGACTTTTAGGTGGGGACATTGGGGAGAAAGGCACACATTACATTAAATGGTCAAATTCAAAGAGAGAAATCAAATGTTTTTCTTCTGAGTCCCAGCCTAGGACCACTCCCTTTAGGAATGTCACAGGCCAGGCAGTGGATGTGCCGCTGCTTTTTCGCTGGTTCATTCCTGGGCTGTGTTTGGGCTGACATGTTCATAAAATGACATTTTAGTACTTCTTTCAGAAATGGAATTTGGAAAATTGCGATGTCCTAATTGCAGGAAAAAGCAAACACCCCCGAATCCTGTAACCAGTTCTAGGTAGGTCCATTCAGCAGGTTTTCTGAACCTTCATCACACACGGGAAAATAGATTATATAATGCTGGAGTCACAGAGTTTGATGCATATGAAGTTGAAGCATATAGGAGCAGCCACATCCATCACACATGTCTTTCCCTACTCTGGATCAAGGGTATTGACCACTGCCCATCATCACACTAATCTCCCAAGACACAGGAATAGATATTCTGGATCCTTCATTTATTCTGAGAAAACAAAGCCCAGTGTCACTAACTCAGCAGCTGAAGTGAATGTGGGTAAAAGAGCACTTTTATAGCAGTTGCCAACCCAGCTCCCCTTTGTCTCAGAAACACAGGCCAGTCTGCCAAGGCTATCAGTCTGCCTGGGCAGCCCCCTCAGAGTTGAGGTTCTCAGATTCTACAGGGCGGCCTCATCACCTCCTGCTGAGGTAGGAATACCATGCTAAGTGTCAACAGGAACCCAGAAAGAAGACAGATCTTCCAGTTTTCCTAAAAAGAGGTGCTATGAAGGAGGAAAGACCTGCCTGTCAGATTCCAGATCCACCTGGAAAGGCCTGTGCAGGGCCTGCCACATCAGTGTTGACAAGCCCTAAAAAGATAAGCTCCCATTCATTCAATCAGCAAACATTTACTGAGCACCAACACTGTGCCAGTTGCTGTTCTGGACCCCAGAATAACACCAGTGAGTAAGACAGACCCAGGCCTTGCTTTAATGGGCCCATCACACTCTGACTTGATGATCCCCCTAAAGTTCTGGGTACAGGGACAAGAATTCCAGACTTATTAAGCAAACCTGGAGAAATAGAACTTTCCAGATGGAATCTGGGAGAAAAAGCTTAGCGCAGGGTCTGAGCAGGCCATTCATAATGATCTGGTTTCCAATGTTCTTTCCTTCTTCCTGTCAGACCCATAAAGACCAGGGGAAGCTTTCAAATACTGAGCATCAGTTTAGTGTACAGAGGAGCTTCAGTGAAGAGCTTTGGGGATTTGGAGGACCAGGGTTGGTCAGCTAGTTGATCCCGCCCTTTGGTCCTGGCAGTGCTCAGCTCTGCATGGGCACTGGCAGGGCTGCGTTACTCCTGTTGCCCATGGTTGAGTGTTACTGCTAGAAAGCTCTTCCTCTCACAGAGCTAAAAGCTGCTTCCCTATATCATCTATTCCAGCTCTGGTCCTATTTTCTGTGTCTGGGATGGCTTGGAGCCAATCTGTACTTCCCAGGTTCCTCCTAAAGCACCCAGAGGGTCTTCAAAACATAGGCCAACAATGAGATGTGCCCCTATTTGGGGAAATTTGATGTAGCCGAGGAAAGAATGTCATAGGCCCATCTGCTCCCTGCCACCCAGAGTGCTCCTGACCTCACCGGGAGGGCTCAGCATCAGGGACCCTTGGCATGTGGGGCCTTTGGCTCCACCCTGACTCAATATCTCGTCCAGCCAGAGGTTCTAGTTTTCACAGTTCACACATTTTCTCCATGACAGTTGGCGTGCTCCCAAAGCTGGAAATTGTTCCTCTTGTTTTTAGGTGAGGGAACTGGGTCAAACAGGAAGACTGCAGGGCCCAGGGACAAACCTGGTAAGAGACAGAGGCAGAGCCCAACCTAGTCTCTGCCTCCTGGGCCCCGGTCCTCCCCAGGGTGTCCTAGGGCTCCTAGGTGTGGCTTCCCATCGCAGGCCCAGGCGCTGCTCTACAAAGGGCCCTCCTGCCAGATCCTATTTTGAGCCCTTATTGTGGGTGAGAGAACAGGAGCCTACGCCTGTCCTCTGGCTGCCTGTGGCTCAGCAATCCGCGGGGCCTGGGTGTCTGCTGCCTCCCATTGTCCTTCTCACCACGAAGCCCGTGGCTCCATAGCAAGCCCATTGTGTGCTGGGCCAGCAGCCAGGCTCGCTCTGCACTAGACTCTGCCACGTCCCCACTTTCCTGGAATTCAAGGAGTGAGAATAAAATTGACTCCTTATTCACTCCCCAATTATTTCCAGCTTCATTTTCAGGCTCCCCCTATGGTATTGTTTTCTCAGGAACTATGAAGCAATGAAACTATTAAACAATTCAAACACTATGCATGGACTGTTTATCAAGAAAACAATCATAGAAAATGATCCTGAAAATTTGCCCAGCGAAAATTTCAGTGTGGGGAGGAGGGGAAGGAAATGGCCATGGGGAGGGTCAGGTTTCCCCCTAAACTCACCATTGGACCAGGGCTGGGGTGAAGCTCCCATAGACCTACACGTGCACACAGCGCGAGCTGGTAGGTGTCCTGCTGTCTCGTAGGACTCTTCTAAGAACCGGAATGATTCAGATTTCCTTTTAGATAATTTATGAAGAACTTTTAAACATACCCACTCCCTCGGGGGAAAGATTTCAAACACCAACCTCACTTTTATTGATGGATTTTTGGATCCTGGGGATATTAGTTCAGCGTGATTTAATTTGTTGGTTTGGTTGAGGAGAGCAGCACAGAGGCCCAACTTGGTTGAGTAGAGAGACTGGGACAGAGAGAAGCCTGGGCCCTGGTCTTTCCTCCGTGTCCTCCCAGCCTCCCGGCCAGCTGAGCCCTGCTGCAGTTCTTCGTTGAGCAGTGTTTTGTTGGTGCTGGATATGCTCCTGCCCGCTTTCCCCCTGTGTCAGCATCTCAGTCCAAGTTTAATCCAAGGTGGGAAGCAGGGCGGGTCCCAAACCCTCTGCTCTAGGGCACCTCTCCTGGGCACCGCTCAGAGCACAGGGCGAGTCCAGGGGCCACGCTGGGCCCGGTCACTGCACGGAAGCTTGCTGACTCCCCATCACAGCCATCGCCTGGGGTTGGGATGCTGTGCTACCCAGAGCTCCAGGGTTAGCAGGACTGCCACCAGAGTCCAGAGGAGGCTGGGCTGGGCTGGGCATTTCTCTCCCTGCTGGTCCATCTGTGTTTAGCCTTTGGTGATGTGGCCCTGGGTACACAGCTCACAGGCCACAGCAAAGTAAGGTGTGTGCAGGGCCTGGGGAGTTTTCACTGCCCTCAGCTGGTAGAAATCACAGGGCCCTTCCAAAGTGGAAAAAGAGAGCGCTTACCTAGGAATGCAATTGGAGGCTTCTGGTCTTACCCGCCATCTGCAGTCATTCCACCCCGGGGCCCCGAGTAGCTGGGTGGCCAAGGGTGGGGCCCAGCGACCATGGAAATACACATTTTCTCTGCGAATGTCCTCAATCCTGTGGCTTGGGGGACTGAAATGCTCAGCCGTCCATTAGAGTCAAGTCCAGATGGCCTTGCCCTGTTCCTAGACCCTCAGGCTACACGCCGCTTCAGCAGCCGCTTTTTTCTAGTTCGGAGTGAAAACGGGGCTTGGCACAGCTCTGGCTCTGAGCTTTCTAATTGGGCCACCAGCTGATCTGCCCCAGCCTTTCCCCTTTTAACCAAGTTCAATTTCTAGCGTGAGTGGGGAAATGCCTATTCACTGAAGCTGTATTTTCCATAGTTACATAGCAAATCCCATTTTATAAGCCTGGGTTCGCTCACAGAGTCATGAGACCACTTCAGCCAGGCTTCCTTCCAGCAGCTGGGGATGCAGGGAGGCGATGAAGGGCCTGGACGGGAGGCGTCGTTTCCCGCTTTGAAGGGAAGGGGTTCATAGGGCCTGGATGGACTTTGAGGGGCGGGGCTAAAGGAAACAAGCCAGCCATGAAAGGCCCGATACTGTATGCTTTCACTTATATGAGGCACTTAGAGGAGTTAAATCATGGAGACAGAAAGTCGAATGGTGGTTACTGGAGGTGGGGTGTGGAGGGGGATGGAAGGAGAATGTGGAGTTCCTGCTTCAGTTTGGAAGATGGGAAAGTTCCGGAGATGGAAAGCAGTGACGGTGGCATGACTGTGAACACACCTTCCACGTCTATACTGTACGTTCAAGATGGTTATGATGCTGAATTTTGTGTTATGTGTGTTTGTCCAAATTTAAACAAAGAGGGGGATTCAGCACAGCAGACCCTGCTGTACCGCAGAGGCGTGGGAAATGCACCCGGGCTCCAAGTCCCAGCCCTGCAGCCTCGGGCAGCTCCTGCTCTCACTGTCTCACCGGGGTGACACCCACGCTGTGCTCCTTGTGAGCCACGGGTGGTGCCCCCTATTCTGGCAGAGACAAAGGGCCCGCATCGCTATCACAGGCATGGAACTGGGTTCGATGCTCCATGTTTCAGCCTTAGCATACGCTGCTGATCATTGTGCAGGTGCAGCCATTATGCTTCTCTTAATTCATTTGCTGGTGCTTTCATTCATCTCTAGCCACCTTTCACTGGGAACGGGTTTGGGGGCAGCACGTGTTAGGAAAATGCCAAGGTCCAGGCTGCAAGGAATGTGGGGCCTGACATGCGCTCAGCCACTAAAGGCTGTAAGCACTTGGATTCTGAGGCTGTAGAGTGCAAAGCACATGTCCACGTGTCCCTGCGAGGAGACCTGCAGATGAAAATCTTCGCTGCTTCATCTGCACCTGCACCCACCCCCCGCCCTCCCCCCCCTGCCGCCCCGGGGGTAGTGTGGCTAAGCAGCCGCAGGGCCCTGGGCACTTCTCCACATCAGGTGCCGGCACAGAGCGAGCCGGCTGTAGTGCCCCAGCTCCACGTTGGTGACACGTGCTCAGCATAAACCTTCCTAATGCACTGGTCACAGTGACTCACTTCAGCTATTTGAGCCAGAAAAGCCCCAGGTGAGCTCTCAGTGAGAACTGGCTCCGCTCAAGTGGAAGAATGGCTTCTTAGAAAAAGAAAACTCATGTGAAGAACGGAAGGCAGACCTGCGCTCCCTGCCGCCCCGTCAGGCTGGGATTCCCGGAGGAGGGCGGGAGTCTTGGGACCCAGTTGGCTGATGAAGTTGTGTCTGCTGCAGACTTGCCTAAGCCAGAGAGCAGCCATTAGCCATGACACAGACAAAATAGGAAACACACTTTTTTTTGGTAGCAGTAGGCAACGGTGCTTTTGTTGGCTTTTGTCGGCAAACCTTAAACCCTTCACCTTTTAAAAATGTACAGAATAGAAACTTTGTATTTCGTGTGAACCTCACTTTCCCAATTCACAAAGGCCAACTCCAGAAGTCCCAAAATCCCAAGTTCAACTTTTGACAGGAATATTGGTGCAGAGCCAGAAGGTTGTAAGAGTTTATATTCTTCTCTAGGCCAAAGGCCCTGGGGGACGGTGGGGGCTGCTGTTTATTTTTCTGGCTCAAAGAGCAGAGCCTCCAATATAATACAAAATAGGTAATATAATAAAAAGACTTTATAAATCAGAAACGCTGTCTGGTTAGGCTTATGCTCTGTCAACTCTGAAATACACATCAGGAACCCTTGCTGACTTCATTTCCTCTTGGTTTCTCCATCAGCGCACGGCCCCAGTTTCTCCCCAGTTTGTTTTCCTGAATTCCCCAGCCCATCCTGCACCAGGTCAGCCCTGCTGCAATTACCAGTGAACCTTGCCTTTGTCTGCAGTGTGGCTTGGAGGAACATGTTTTCCTTCCTTCTCCTGGTGGAGTGGAGGGGACAGGCTGAGCCGTGGCCTGCACAGCTGGCTGACCCAATACGCATCCGTCACCTGTGACAGGGAGGGCGAAGTCTCACCACAGCACCTCACTTATAAGACTGGCTTTCACTCCTTGGTGGACTTGCCTTTGGAAAATGGTGCAGTGCATAATGGACAGTTACCTGGGAAGAAGGGATGCCTGGCATGGCAAGCCTGTTCAGGGTCACCAACCTGCCATTTGGCATGAGGACAATGAGACGTAGGCAGGAAAGCCATTTGCCCGGGGTCACTGATCTGGGAGAGTGATAGAGTCTGGCTCTTCCATTGGTAAGAGAACCATGAGAACAGCTACCCCATCACCGAGGCGTGGTGGGAGCCCCTTCCCTGCCGCGAGATTCCACTTCCTCATCACTCTCCTCTCCCGGCACAGGGACCCCTGCGCTCGGTGAGATTCTTCACATGAATCTCAAATCTGCCCCATCTTTGATTGCCAATCACTGGTTCTCATTTTGTTGCCTGAAATGAAATAGGTTATGGCTCGTCAAAAATCTTGAGGCTTCTAGAATATTCTCCTCTTGTAGATTAACCACATTTCTTTGATACTTTCTCAAACTTTCCAGACACTTCTATTTTTCTTTTTTTCTGTGTATTTGGGAGAGGGAAAGAAGGTGGAAAGAGGGAAAAAAATTAGAGTACCTCTTAATTTTCAAAGTTCTATCAATTGGCTGCCTCCTGCATGGGGTGTACCAGGTATCAAGCCTACATTCCAGGCATGTACCCTGACCAGGAATCAACAGGCTACCTCTGGGTGCATGGGTCGTCACTCAACCAACTCAGCCACATGAGCCAGGGCGAGCATCATTCTTAACACATCATGTTTGACATGGATCGTATTTCAGACAGTGATCTAACCAGTGTGGTTAAAGGTGTCCCATACCATGTGACTCATGTTGGGCATACACATTAAACTTACACATCTGTAGGTCCTCTTTGGTTTTTTAGTTTTGTAAACATCAGCCATTACCTTTATTTATTTATTCAACTATTTATTTCTTGACCCTATCAGCCCTAAAAAGATGACCATTCGAAATATAATTCAAACATATGTAAAAATATTAATTGAAGAAACTAACAAAAACATATAATACATACATGAGAATAGAAAAATGCAAAAGTTACACTATTGGTAGGTAAACTGCATCCCAGGAGATCCTGTAACCCTGCTAGAGGTGGGCCACACATTTGGCTTTGAGTGTCTTAGCAACAAGTGGAAAGATGGTAACATCATCATGTATGTGTCAGACTGTGCATAAATGGAACACCAGTAGAGGCGCAGGACAATCAAGGCTGTTTCTGGTGCTGAGAGCAAAGGGAAACATTTTCCACTCGTCCTGACAGAGGCCACTGCGGGTTACACGGTCAACAACATTCCCAGATCAAACAGTGTATTTCCTAAAGCTCTGGATACACGTCCTTGAACCGCTGCTGATCTTATGCCCGCTCCAACACAATTCTCTTTGGCAATTGACTTTTTTAACCACATTTTATCCCTGCTACATTTTAATGTGTACTTTGGAAATTTTTATTTAATAAAAGGAAGAAGAGGAAACTGCATGGGAGCATCCAGGTCACTCAGTGTTTATAGAGTACCTCTTAATTTTCAAAGTTCTATGATTGTCACCCCTTTCGTTATTGGATCACATCGTTTTGATATTCTCCCAGAACTGTATTGTTGTTGTTGTTATTTAAAAATGCTTTGAGGTCAGGGACATTTTCAGGAACCTTTCTGATGTTATAGAGCAAGGCAGGTCTAGCTGGAAACCTGGATTTATGCTGGGCATGTCTCTTTAAGGGTAGAACAACCAGAATGCTCTTGAAGTTCTAGATGCCAGGTGTCTTCATGCAGGTGCCAGGAGAGGGCAAGGAAGGGATTGTTTCCATGCCTCAGCCTGAGAGGCCTTGGTGATGGGGAGAGAGAATAGTCTTGTGGATGTTCTTGTGGTCAGCATTGGGTCTGGGGCAACTCCATCTTGATGATCTACTCCAGGGGTCCTCAAACTACGGCCCGTGGGCCACATGCAAATACAAATACTGTATTTGTTCCCGTTTTGTTTTTTTTACTTCAAAATAAGATATGTGCAGTGTGCATAGGAATTTGTTCATAGTTGTTGTTTTTTTTTTAAACTATAGTCCGGCCCTCCAACGGTCTGAGGGACAGTGAACTGGCCCCATTTAAAAAGTTTGAGGACCCCTGATCTACTCAAAAGCTACTCAAATGCACATCATGGTGCACTCAGTTGTTTAACAGCTCATCCTTGGATTTTGGCCTCTAACTGATGTAACGGACTGACTGTGGTCTCCTCTTCTCCCCACCCCACCCAGCAGAGGTCAGGTTCCCCATCACCCAATCCACTGCCACTCTCAGCACTGCTGTGAGCAGCCAGTAAAGAGGAGGTTTGGTCCCAGGTGTGTAGCCACTTCTGATTGCTTTGCTTGGCTTTTCCTCACTTTCTGCTTGCACCTGCATGGAACATCCTGAAGCACTTTCTCCCTCTTAATGTTAATATCATCCACATCTGTCAGCATTGTGTCCTCTCTCAGGCAAGCTGCCACCCTTGAGTTTAGTGAATTCTAGCTCTGTCAGTATCTCTAGACCTTTTTCCATCTCCATGATTCTCTGAACGCTTAACAAATTGTGTAGTTAGTGCAGGTTCAATTCCTTTGAAAAGAGTGCAGTTCCAGCCACTATTTCAGAGATACCGATAGATAGATAGATAGATAGATAGATAGATAGATAGATAGATAGATAAGGATAGATAGAGAAGGGAACTTTATTTGTGGAGTTTTTTCCCAACCCTGTAAACAAGTTAACATAAAGAGTACGTAACATTTGAGTCCAGACTCAGGGTGCCCCCTCCAAACCAACTTCCCAATTGTCCAATGAAAATGTACAAGACTTTACATTTCATTCTGTACATAAGGCCCCACAGGCACAAATCATTAAGACAATTTTCACAACTCAGGGTGAGGGAAAAACAGAACTCCAGCAGTATCTGGGTCTGGTCTAGAAAGTCGAATCAAATCCAATTTCCAGTCTTGAACGGGGTCTTAGAACTCCCAACTAGCAAGAGTAAACAGTAATAGTTTCTATTTTGTTTTCATTTAAGGTGAGCCAACCCAAGGATAGGAGGAGAGGAGAAAGGGTCTATGTGCTCTGGGGAACCAGTGGGAGAATTCACCCTGAGTGTTGGAGAAGCCCACCTGGGATGAGTCCTGACGCTCAGGAGTGCTGTGTGCCTGGCAGCTTCTCTGGTCTGTACTTCCCTCTGCAGAAAACTAGGCAAGAACAGGAAGAATATTAGAAAGTTTAGGAGCAGCGTCAACCTACAAACATTATGCAAACACACAGTGATATTTCTGGGGTTGCAAACACATCTGTACATATCGTATCCCATGAAACAACCACGCAGCTCTGTGATGTAGGAGTAGTAGCAGTATCATGACCCCTATTTCCCAGATGGTGAAAGTGAAGTGTGTAGAGTGTAAGATATGTTTGCAACAAGGGCCTTGAACCAGGTACGTGAGACCCATGAGGCCTCACCACCTTTGACCCAATACCCCAGGGTCAGGCCAGGACTGCCTGGCACCAAATTTGGCCTGCCACAGCTCCTTCGTGGCCTGTGGTGTACCTTCACCTTGATGGTGGTCACATTTGGAAGCACTGGGGCTCCCAGAAGCAGCTGCCTCAGCTTTGAAGAATGGGTTGTGCGACTCCTGGTAGCTGTCCACCTGGAGGAATGGGTGAGGGGGGTAATTTTTTAGAGGATGACACATTCTTTGTTATTATTGGCACTCAGGGCACTAAACTCATTTCAGCTGAGTAAGCACTGGTGACTCATTCTAAGAGCACCACGGGCTTATCTCACACTGTGTGGAACTGTTAAGGGTTATTGAGTGTTCCCTTCATGGCCCCTTAAGATCGGTGAAATAAATCTCTGTCACTGCAAATGCTCTGAGGGCCTTTCCGTCTCCACGCCCCACTGCAATGTCACAGTATGGCAGGAAGGCATGGCTCCTCCTGCTTGGGAGGCTTCATAGAGCAAATCAATGATGTATGCAAACAAGCTGGAGGCTTCCCCAGGATTTCTGTGAAAACGCATAGACGTTCATCTGGCATTGCCGTTGTGTGTTAGCATGACAACCATCCTGATTTGCAGGTCTAAGCATCTAGTAGATGTATGGTGTCATTGGAGGCCCCCCCAGGTGGAAGACTGACTTTAAGGACTCCTCTTTGTATGGAAGGGCTGCTGCCCAAAACTCCTCTTCCCAAGGAGCTCAGTTGCACAGAGCAGCCAATGCAGGGGACAATCTGCTATGGGGACAGCACACTGGCCTTCATCCCCCGTCTTAGCCTTCAGGCCTGGAAACACTATGTTGGGAGTTTGACCAGATCTTTATCATTGTTGTTTTATAGATGAAAGAAGTTGAAGCCTAGAATGCATTTCTTTCTAAAGTAAAGCAAAATCAATGTGGGAGGCATTGGAAGAGAGAAGACCACCTCTAAATGGGCATTGCACCATTGAAGTGACCACAGGGGGCCAGAGACAAGAGTGATGCCCTCTGAGTTGGGTGGTGACATTGGAATGCACATGGGTATGAGCCATGGGAACTGAGAGCTGAGTGAGCAAAGGGCCACCCTGGTTGTACTGACTGAGTGGGGAGACATCAGAGATCATGGTGCTTGCAGGGTGAGCAGGGACAGCATCTGCTATGCTTTGGCGCTATCTCAGCCAGGGTTGCTAGCAGTGAAGTTGGCATATGAAAGGAATGGGAGGTGTCTGGAGAGGTGGGCATGCTGTCCAACTGGGCTTAAGGCAGTGGTTCTCAGCTGGGGGTGACTTGGCCCCCCAGAGGACATCTGGCAATGTCTGCTTTGGTTAACAGCTGGGGTAAGGGGTCCTACTGGAATCTCATGGGTAGAGGCCAGGATTAAACCCCTACAATGTTTAAGATGGCTCCCCACAACAAAACCATCTGGACCAAAATTTCAGCAGTACTGAAGTTAAGAAATCCTGGTTTATGAGTTTGTGCCATTAGTGAATGTTTAAATCAGTACCAGTTTTCACGTTTATCTAGCAATTCTACTACTTTGATTTCAGATGAATTCTCTCATGCTTTGCAGAGTCATTTTCCAGCTCAGATGATAATGTCATGGCCTACTGGGGGAGAATGTTTAGAAATATTTAAGAACATTCTTCCAGTTTATACCTTCTTTCTCTAAAGCTGATGGCATGCTCTGATTATTGGCACTCCCCTGGGCTCTGTCTGTCTTCCCAGGGATTTTGAAACATCAGCTCATCTGAGCCTGAGTAATTCATCACCTACCTATCACAGTAGCCAGTTGAATGTCTTGTCCTTAGAAACTACTTAATAAATGTTTGCAACTCACTTGGGGCCACAGGGGCTGACCCAAAGCTGAGTTTCCAGGCATTTATTCTACTGTGTTTATCTTTGGTTTGGGAAGAGCAGTTATATGTACTTCTGGGGCCTAGCTCCACTAGAAGAATCCACGGAAAGAGTGCCTGCACCCCGTTAATACTTTTTCCTGTCAGTTATTTGCCTCTCTGAGACTCCAGCTTTTTCTCTTATGTATGGCTTTTGAGGCCCCATGGGAAATAGAAAACGGCATTTTCTTCAACCACCCAGCCTCTCGTCCCCTACCCACAACAAATATCTCTGTGTGCTTCTTGTGCACTCAGTAAGAGATTGTGAATGAATGAATCTCTGCAAGGCTGTCCTAAGTGACCCTGTTGGTGTGAAGAGGAAGAAACCTTCCCTCTCTTTATAAATTCTCTGAAGGAGGCAGTGGACCCATAAGCCATCGTGATAGATGGATTAAATGCCTTAGCAGAAACATGCACAGAGAGAAAGAAGACTGTCGCAGGGCCTGGCAGAAGGGGGGGGGGATGAAGAGTTAGGCAGGGCCACCTTTGACCTGGTCTCAAAGGAGACACAGAAGAGGGAATTACATGGAATGATTGCCTGGAATGGCTTCTTTCTTCATCTAAAGCAGTGTTCGCCAACATTTTGGACCTCACCAATTGGTCTGTGGACCACCGGTTGGCAACTGCTGATCTAAAGAGACAGGTGTCCAAGAAAAGAAGCTGTGGCATCCACACTGCTGCCAAAGCAACCTGCCCATTCTCCCCCCAGGGTCACATCCAGGCCAGGCCAGCACCTGGAGATTGAAAGCAGTGGACGAATCCAGCTCCCTGAACCACAAGACTGCAGTCTGGACATGACGTGCACATCACCCGCACCCCAGGCCCTCCCCAGTCACAGTCCTCTTCATTCCTGTTTACGGCAGAAGGTTCTTGACTCCTCAGTGTCACTGTGTCCTTCCCCCGCTTGGGAAGCATCCTCCACAAGTAATGTTTCTACCTATCACAGTCTCCCTTTTCTTCAATCGGAATGTCAAAGGCCCCTTTCTCCATGCAGGCCCCTTTCTCCTCACCCTTATAGAAATCGTTGCTTTTGTTGTAGCTAATCACGCTCTGGTTTTGACTCACATCATTGCCAAGAGCATTCAGGTCTGTGTCTCCCATGTGCTCCTCGAGGCCACAGATCGTATTTTTTACGTATATTTGTGTATTTGTAGCTCTCTCTCTCTCCAATCAGCTTTGACTTTAATGAGTATGTAGTAGGTGTGATGTTTGCTATTGACAACGATAAGTAATAGGAAAATTTCATAAAAATTTCCAGCAATAAGTACGTATCTACCAAAAGGACTCACTTATTTCAAAGAAATATTGAATATTTTCAAAAGCTCCACCAGTGTTCAGCTTTTAATGGTGTTCCTAAACACATCAGCTGCCCTGGTTGGAAGATATTAAAGTTCAAAGAGACATAGAAATCAGGTTAAAGATGGTAAGTGATCACACTCTTAAGGGAATAAGAGCATTTCCTCCTTTTTGGACTGGAGCAGAAATGTCTGTAATCCAGATATTTAAAACGCGCCTGGGTCAAGAGGTGGGGGAGGTTTCACAGAGCAGCCTGGAGCAGGGTCCTTGGGGACGAACTTGGTGTGATCATAAAGGTCGTATCTAACCCCAGAGCTCCGGATGGATTCCACGAGAGCACATCTGCTTTTGATTGCATGGTCCTAGCCCAGGCTTGGGCAGGACGCCATCTGAAGGAGGAAATCCAAGCCTGTCTGCAGGTCTGGATGCTCCCACGGGGAGCCCAGCTAAGCCCATGGCCACGGGAAGACACTGGAGCTTTGTCTCTGAGGCCCCCCACGTGGACAGCCTTGCATCCCCTTCAGGCTCTCAGAGCAAATGAAATGGACACCTGGGGACGAGAGGCTGGGGGAATGGGCTTGGCAGGGGCATAGGTGACTGGGAACATGGGGTAACGGGGCAGCTACAGGGAAGGTTCTGAATCAGTGTCAGACCCACGCAGCAATTCCAGTCACACCACCACCGGCCCCTGTGTGACCTCCGGAGGTTGGCTGATTCCTCCTTTGTGAAAAGGCGGTTTATTGAGATATTGAAACATTGTTTGCAAAAGACTTACATTCAGGCACGTTTGGGTGCCATTATCTTATAATTTAGCTTTGGCTCGCTTCATCTGGAGAGACAAAATGACTCCGAGTGCTTTGAAATTTGCAAGAAAAATAAGAACAAACACACCACGGGAGTATTATTTAGAAGAAGGGAAGTCTTACCCCTGAGCAGCGCTGGCTTCCTGCTGTGCGCAGATGTGCAGGGCCAACTTCTCCGGCAAGTGCACTTGCTACCCAGGGAGAGACAGCCCGGGCCCCGATTCACATGCGCAGAGGCGGAAAACTGCAAAAACACATGTGGCAAGAACAGGCGCAGGGAGGCGGTGCTGGCCCCGGGGTGCCCGAGGCTGCAGGGGACCTGGATTCCGTGGAGCACTGCAGAGGCCAAGACTATGCAAACAAGAGATCAAAACAGCGCTCCCCTGCCCTGCAGTGTGATACATGCTTGTCCTGAATGTGCAGGGGATGCAGGCCACCACCACCTTTTTGTGCGGAGTTTTAAGAGGACCCAGGAGAAATGTCACTGGTGGGGGTGACTTTCAGCTGGCTGTTCCCCTGGTGGCTGGGCCACCTTCTGGGGGCAGACAGCCCCCTGCATTTTCAAAGCCCGGTCTGCCTGGGTGACCCTTCCCAAACAAGGGGCCACAGAGCAGGCTGCTCAGGGCCTCCATCAATCTCAGCCACTCGGCGTCCTCCCCCAGGCGTGGGAAAGAGAGGCCGGCCTCATCCCAATTATGTCCATCACCCTGGGACCACCAAAGACCATGTCTGTGAGCAAAGAAAGGGGGAGTTTAATGGAAAGAAAACAGTGCAGCCAGGTGTGCACAGGGTCCTAAAACCCAAATTAGTGACAGCAGCTCTTCCTTCCATGCTTGCCTCTTGATCTGGGTCTCAGCGAGACCAAGCCCCTCGCCTTGGCTGCCACTGAGAAGGCCCCTCGCTGCCTTACCTGGGGCATCTTCTCTTAAAAGTAGAAAATATGGAAGAGAGGACATTTCCTGTTAAATGTCCCAAAACATGTTTTTGTTTAGGTCCTCCTTTACAGTGAAACTGACAGGCCATTATGACTCAAGCAGTTCCCCTGTACTGATAGACAAATGGACAGACAGATCAATCAATTGATCATCTATTGGATGTAAATGTCACTGGGATGATTGAACACAGCTCTCTAAGGTCTAACTATATCCTACTTCAATATGAGGACCACAAATGTTATGATCTCCTCCAACCATTTATCATTCTGCCTTTTCTGTCAGAAATGCCAGATGAAGGTTCAGGCCCTTGCTCACGCTTGCGAGTTCATTTAGGAAGCACGGGCAACAACGCCACTTGTCTGGGGACGGTTGACTTGCTTTGCTTTTGTTTTCTGGCTCCTGCATTGCATTGTTTGGGACCAGAAAGTGATTGTTAACATTGTGCCTGAGAGAAAGGGCCCAGGCTAGCTCAAACAAGTGTCCAGAAGGTCAGGGCTGAGGTCAGTCCTAGGCGTCCAGTGCGGGTCAAGCTGAGAGCCATGGGTGAGGTCTGTGGGTTCAAAATGGTCTTGGAGGATGTCAGAGATGTGTATGTACATGCATATGTATGCATGTATGTGTGCACATGTGTTCATGCATGCATGTATGTGTGCATGAGTATGTTAGGGCTGGGGTATGACGATGGTGGTGGTGGTGGTGGTGATAAAGCTGGTGACTAGGTTTTATGTTGGGGTATGAATAGCTTCCATATGTGGTCTCTTTGGAGCGTCCGTGTTAGAGACTGAAATTCCTCTGCAAGTTCCCGTAAAGCACAGCAGTGCTGCTGGCAGGAATCTTGGGCAGGTAGCTGCCTTGGAGGATCCCAGGCCTCGAAGCCCCTTTTCTGACTCCGGAATTTTCTGTGGTGACCATCGGGCAGCCTCATGGAGAAGGTTGGGCGTGCAGGCCGAAGTGCAGGCACCCAGAAAAGTCCAATCTCAGCTGGGAAGGGCTTGTGGACATGGGCCCCAGCAGGCTGTCCCCCACCTGTTTGGGGCCCTTCAGGCACGCCCTGCTTTCTGCACCCAGTGTTCTCATGTGGTAGCTCTCAGACACCTGTTTCTCTGGCTCTGATTGCAATAAACTACCTACAACAGCGAAATCTTTTTAGAAAGTAATGAACACTGTTCCATGTTGGGTTTTATTGAGGCAAATGTTGCACACTCACTGGAACCAATCCATCCCCCAGCAGAGGGCGCACTGGGAGGTGACAGCTGAAGGGGTGCAGACCCCAGGGAGCAGGCTGTCCCTGGGAGGCCGAGGGAAAACCAGGAAGAGAGAAGAGTGGCCTCAGCTGTGGGAGCACAGCTCTCAGAGGACACGCTGCGCTGGTTACATGGGCTGGGCAGGTCTCCAGGCCCCAGGGAATCCACACCTGAGGCTGTGGAGGCACCATGCCTCGCCCAGCCTCCCAGCTTAGCCGTAACAGCGCCAGGGCTGCAGGTGCTGGCTCCCATCCATTCAAAGCCAGGTCGCACCCTGCCCTCCTGATCTGGTGACTCCCCGATGCAGAAACCAGACCCGAATTCCCCTGCTGCCTTCTCCTAAGAGGTCAAGGGCCAAGCCAGGCCCAGACTGAGAACAGAGAAGGCCTCCAAGACGGGCAGTGGTCTTCGGGAGGGAGTCTCAGGAGCAGGGGCCGAGTCTTTCTCGCTAGGATATGATCCAGTTTCTCCTGCCCATCTGTGACTCTCTGCAGCTTTCCACAAAAAACAAAAACAAAATCAAACAGCGTACAACACGGGAGGGCCCTTTACTAGTAGGCAGACCCCTTATAAACACCAAGTGCCTTTACGTCTTTACTTTAAATAAAAGGGGCTCGTTTCAGGGCTGTATTCCTGAGTGTGGTGACCGGCAGCCCTGCAGCTGTGGGATCCGAAAGATGAAGGACAGAAGGCTGTGGCCTCCGAGTCAGAGGGCCTGGGAGAGAAGAGTCAGGTTCCAAGTTCCCGAGGCTTCCATCATGCTAAGTACCCGTCCACTTGTCCAGAACTGGAATCCAGTTACAATGCGTCCCTTGTTATTTTTAGAATTCAGATGATATTTTCCTATTTTAGTTAATGGCCTGAGAATGAGATTTTAGTTGTTTGCAATAAATTGCCTGATTTGAAAGTATTGGTGCGGAGGGACTCTATAACTCAAAGTCTTTTTATAGCACTTTTCCCCCCTGGTCTGGAGAATTCCTTTAATCAGGTGGTGGGAGTGATTAATGACCCCACGTGCCTGTGTGCAGATGGAGCCTCCGTGTCCTCCGAATGGTCACGGCAGCAGCAGTGCTGAGAAGGGGAAATCCCAGGACCGTATTCTCCACCAGAAAGCGCATGCCTGCAGTGGAGGCCCTGCCAAGTACCGCAAACACAAACAGGGCCGCATATGGGGATGGACGGGAGATGCTCAAGGCTCTGTCCTCAGACTGCTGGCCCAGAAAAGCAGGGGGAGGGCGGTGTGGAGGACATAGTCCACCTTTTATTTCTTCTTTGTCTGCTCATGATTTCAAGAGGAAAATACATAATATGTTCAATCAGTGTTTACTAAGCACTTATTATGTGTTGGGCATTAATGACAGAAGAAGGAAAGGCTATAAAAAGAAGTATAGTTCATCCCTGCTCCATGGAGGTCACAGTTTAGTGAGAGAAGCATAGAAACAAGTTATGGCACCTGAAGACGGTGACAGGACAGCAGGGAGCTGTGCCGGACGGGGGTTGAGTGGGCTCGATGGATCTTAGGATAAGATCCAGTCTCTTCTGCCCATTTGTGACTCTGCTTTTTCCACCAGGTGGAGAAGGAGGGGAGGGAGCTCCCAGGAGAACTAACAAGATGTGCAACACCCTAGTGCCTGGAGGAGGAGGGGCGAGGCCCGCAGGGACAGGGGAGCAGTGGGGCATGGATGGACAGGTAGGGGAGCCCAGAACATGGCAGGTTTAGATGCCCTGTAGGGTCTGGATTTACATCTGCAGGCAACAGGGGATTGAAATGGAGTTGACTTTCACAGCTGCACATACCTCACTGTAAAGACTTGGGAGCTACGGCCAGTGTAGAGTCTGGATAGAAGCCACGTAAATGGATGGTGATGCTCACCCATCCCTGAAGCAGTTTTTGATGCAGCCATGTATTCTTATTAATATCTCCTCTTTTTTCTTTTAAAAATATTATTTCATATACTTTCTTAGTATGTTCCTCACAGGTGTTAATTCCTGGGCCATCATTTACAAATCTCAGTTTTCAAATTGGTCCCACTTTTACTATACTGGGCACACTTTCTGATAGTATTTTTGGATGAGCAACAAAACAGTGAAGTTCTCCACAAGTCTAACTCTCATTTTTCTTTCCTTTTTTAAAATATATTTTTATTGATTTCACATTTTTCTTTCCTTTTTTAAAATATGTTTTTATTAATGTCAGAGAGGAAGGAGAGGGAGAGGGAGATAGAAACATCAATGGTGAGAGAGAATCATTGATTGGCTGTTTCCTGCACAGATTCTGATCGGTCGCACCTCTCTGCCTCCCCGGCTTCCTGGCATGTGGTGGCATTCCTTCTCCCAGCCTCTCTCTGGGGAACACCTTTCCCTGGTTCTGTCTCTGCCATCCTCAGGGTGTCGGCTCCAAGCTCCCCTCTGAGAAGCCCGTTCTCATCACGCAGCCATGTCCGTCCCTCCTGGCCTGGGTTTCTTTAGGCTTTATTGACTGCCGTTAGCAATCAGTCTCCAGCTAGTCATAGACAGACTCTGGAGCACAGAGATGCCCTTCACAGGATGAGCTCCATGCTGCGGTGCCTCCTGCCCAGATGTGGGGGTGGCTCACCAGCCCTGGCCCCAGGCAGAACATTGCTTCTCTGGATGGATCTTTCTGGAAGGTGTCCATGATGAGCTGTGCTGAGGAGAGCGGTCACCCTGAAGGGAGGCGGCCACATCATGCTGTAATGCCGCAGCGTGGACAGTGGAAAGAGCTGGGTTTAGAATGAAATAGATCTGAGTTAGTTCTCCATAACTAGTTCTTCATAACTCATCAGGGAAATTCAGATTAAAAACACATGGAGAACCAATAGACTCCCCAAACAAAGCAACTGAATAAAACGACTACTAACACCAAGTGCTGGCAGAGTGCAGACCCCAAAACAGAGCAACTTCATTTATTTTTTTTAAGTTTTTCATTTTATTTTTAAAATATTTTTATTGATTTCAGAGAGGAAGGGGGAGGGAGGGAGAGATTGAAACATGAATGATGAGAGGGAATCACTGATTGGCTACTACTGGGGATTGAGCCTGCAACCTGGGCATGTGTCCTGATGGGGAATTGAACCATGACCTCCTGGTTCATAGATTGATGCTCCACCACTGAGCCACTGAGGCCAGGCAACAGAGCGATACCAAGTGCTGGGAGAGTGCAGGGCGACCCAGTTTGTGGCTGTGGCTAGTGGAAGAGTGGACGTGTGCGACCACTTTGAAAGCTGCCAGGATCTTCTAAAGTTAAACACATACATGTGTGGCCCCAGAGCTTCACTCCAGGCGTATCTCCCTCGGGAAGGAGTGCTAGTGCCAGCAAAGGCTGGTCAGGCATGTTCCAGGCAACTTCAGTCCTAAGTGTCAAGAGCCAGGGAGAACTCAAACTTCCAACGAACAGATGAGGGTGTGTCCACACCAAAGTCAGTCCCTCCACACAACCTGTCCTCCCTCACTTGGCCCTGGTTTATACAAAATGGGGAGCAGAACCAGACTCCAGGGTCCATGGAAGCAGGTCCCCTCTCAGACTGGGTGGCCTGAGAAGTGCTGATGGCAGACCCAGGTACTAACTAGGTCACCAAACTCCAGAACGGAGAGTGGGCCTTCGCATGACACATGTGTGACCAGCTCGCACCACTCATGCTGTGCATGTCAGCAGATGGAACAGTGCCTCCCACCCTGCTGGGTGGTGATGCAGGAAGGGGAGGGACTTTGAAAACAGGCCCTACTGTGTGCTCTCCATCCTATGCGCTGCAAATCCTCTTGGTGGCTGTTCCTCGCCTGGCGCTGAAGCCACATGGAGGAAGGAGCACAGCTCTGCCCTCACTTCCCACCTCTTTCTAGAAGCCAGGAAGCAAACCCTGCAATGAACAGCAGCGTGCCACTAGGGTTTCACCCAGAGAAATACGTTTCTCATTTTCCATGGAGAGCTTTTAAAATGATGTTTCCTTGGAACCATCAGTTATGAGCATAAATATGCAAGTTCAAATGGTATATCCAGTTTTCACAGCTGTCTCTGTGCTAAATTAAAAAAAGAGAGATGAAAAAACAAAGAGAAAGAAAAAAAATGACCCACGGCTTTTTGCAACAGAAGGGAGGCCCTGCCTGCCCAGCCCGGCGAGTCCCTCCTTCCAGATGGGGCTCCACTAATTGCTTGCGGCCGGAGTTTTGCACTTTCACTGGAGCTGGTGTTTAATTTTCTTGTTCTAGTGCCCACTTGAGCATCCTCTGGCAGTAAAACATCCCCGGAGAAGCTATAAAAACATGTCATCTTGGTTATAACATATGGCTAATTGATTTTTGAGAATTGCTTAATTGTATGACTTTAGTTAACTAAACAACAATGCCCATTTTCACACCCCTGGTATTAGCTCAGACTAGTTCATGGCCGGCCCCTGCTGAGACACATCGTATTTCTGACTGTAAACCCTCCCATGGCGAGGCCTGCGTCCTTGCTCCAGCTTTGTTGTGGTGTTTTTACTGCAGGTTGCCTTTCTTTCTTTTTTCTTTTTTTTCAATTTATAGTGGGCAATAAACATGGAGAAAGGTTTAAGGGTAGAAAGTGTTTGTTTCTAATCCATGTGAGCTGCATTTTTAATTTCTTCCTTAAATAAAATAATAAAAGGTGGCTTTCTTCATTTCTTGGCCCAACATGTATCTCTGTAGGTTCCACTTAAATGGTATGTGAGAGAAACACGAGCTGTGGCCTTTTTACAGAGTTCTCCAAATCTCTGCAGAGTTAACTTAATTGCCTGGGAGTTTCACAGGGGTCTGTGTCAGTTACAAGGAGGTTTTAACTTGGAAAAGTCAGGATGATAGGCATCTGGGAAGAGGGCCTGAGAGAGAGAAGGGGCGGAGAGAGGGAAACAAAGGCGTTGAGGCCAGTGGGGAAAACCTTGGGGAATAAGAAAGGGGGCGCTCAAGGCTGGGAATATTTCCCCAGATTGTGATCCAAGCTACAAAGAAGGGCGGGGTGGGGGGAGCTCCTATTCCAGGTTTACCCCTCTGGAAATTGCCTGATGGATCAAAGACTGCCACCATGGCATTCTACAGTGTCAAGGTGCAAGGTATTAAAGATATAGAAAGTCACAGCCTTGGATGTATGAAGCACCCCTTGACTTTCCATAGCTCAGCTTGAGGCTGCTGACTTTTTCTTTTCTTAAAAAAAAAAAATCATACAGGAAACCCAGAGCAATCATTAAAATCTGTAATAAGAGCTTGATATGTCCATGCTACTTACCATGTGCTAGAGCAGTGGTTCTCAACCTTGGCTGAACATTAGAATCACCTGGAAACCCTTTTAAAATCCTGATATCTGGGCCTCATCCTCCAGAAATTCTGTTTCTTTGTTACTAATGTTGTGGCCCCACCCCATAACGAAGAAACAGAATTTCCGGAGGATGAGGCCCAGAAATCAGGATTTTAAAAAGTTTCCCAGGTGATTCTAATGTGCAGTCAAGGTTGAGAACCACTGTGCTAGGGCATAGTCTGGGTGCGTTGTTATTCCTTCAGGCCTCACAAGGACCCTGTGATGAAAGTCCTGCTATTCTCCCATTTCACAGATGAAACTGTGGAGGCACACTGAGGTGAGTGCCTTGCAGTCACACAGGTGCTGTGTGGCAGAGCTCCAGTCTCCGTCCTCTGAACTGTGTTCCCTTGTCTCTTTTTTGGTTGATTCCCAGATAAAGGCTTCAACGAGTCCCTGGGTGCTGAGCCCACACAGTCCTGGACGCTGGGAAAGGACAGGGGCTGACTCCCAAGGTGGAAGGATGTGTTCCTTTCCTTGCCTTGCTGCACTGGCCAGAGCCTCCAGAAGGAGCTGAGCGGCAGAGGAGAGGAGACAGACAACCTTTCCTCATTCCCAGGGTGAGGAGGAAAGCATTAGCCCTTTTGCCACTGAGCATGATGTTGGCTGCAGGTTTTTGTTTATACTCTTTACCAGGGCGAGGAATTTCCCCTCGAATCCCAGTTCTCTGAGGCTTTTTATCCTAAATGGGTATTAAACGCTCTCAATTGCTTTTTCTGCATCCATTAATATGACCCTGTGATTTTTTCTTTCATTATATGGTAGATTACCTGGATTAATTTCTCCATATGGAACCCGCTTTGCATATTGGAATAACCCCTACTTGGTCAGGGTGTATGTTCTCTCTCTTTTTTTAAAAAAGTACATTTTATTGATTTTTTACAGAGAGGAAGGGAGAGGGACAGAGAGTTAGAAACATTGATGAGAGAGAAACATCCATCAGCTGCCTCCTGCACACCCCCTACTGGGAATGTGCCCGCAACCAAGGTACATGCCCTTGACCGGAATTGAACCTGGGACCCTTCAGTCCGCAGGCCGACTCTCTACCCACTGAGCCAAACCGGTTAGGGCTGTATGTTCTCTTTATGTTACTAAGTTCTGTCAGCTAGACTTTGTGAAGGGTTTTGCAATGACAAGAGAAGGAAAGGAGAACCCAGACAGGGCCTTCACCTGAGCGGTGGGCAAACCTCGTCGTTTGAGATTCTGGCCCCCTGGGCCTCATCCTCACCAGGTCCTGCTGAAGAACCTGCTGCCGCAGTGCCAATGGGGCTGGATTAAATGGTGATGCAAACACAGAGCAAGGTGGGCAGACCGGGGTGTTCTCACCTGGGCCATTCCAGAAGCCAAGTCGGAGGCTTTGTGTGGTTCTCAAGAGAAGATGTTGGCCACAGGGCACTGGGACTGTGTTTCATGCCAGCTGCCAGGTAAGACCCCCAGAAAAACCAAACGCATCCACTCTCCTTCCCTTTTAGTAGCAACATAAAATTCCCCAGCAATTTTCATTGAACAGAAACAAGACACTTTAATTGCCTCTGGCATCTACATTGCCCAGGCCCTCTCACCCCACCAGGACCACCACTGTGCGAGCCAGGCATGCCCTGGCCCGGGACACCTGCAGGAAGGCCCTCCTCCTGCCTCAGGCTGGGCACACTCCCTGCCTTCCCAGGGACACCAACCTTGCTGTGCACCTTTGGCTCATTTCTTGTGCTGACCCATCAGTAACCTCCCTAATACCGAGGGGGAGATATAATTTATCTTCCTAACCAAGAATGAGGCACATTTGAAAGTGTTTATGCCAGAACAACAGGCCTGACCTGGAACTGTTATGGGCAGAGGAGCGTACACAGTTGACCGGATACTTCAGGTGCTCTGGGATCTGGATTTCATGCCAGATCCCCTCTGCACCGTGGTGGGCACTCAAGTTCCCCCAGTACCCTGCCCTAGCCTCCCTCTTCCAGAGGTTTCCACTGCTGACATGCTCTGGAATCTCTAACAATTAATTACCTGGCCCTGGGACCCCCCCCCCCCCCATGGAATCCTGAAGCCCATCAGGATCATTCCTGGGCAGGACTGTGACTTGCTGGTGCCTTGCCCTTTGGCTGCTGTGTTGCGGCCTCCTGCAATCTTCTGGATTTCACTTCAGGACATTCACTGTGTCCTTACTGCACCCCCTCTGTGGACCAATCCAGCACCTGCACCCACACTCCCTGCCTCTTGGAAACCCACTCCTTCCTGTTGTTAAGATGGGTGTGGATTGAATAGGCCTCCACTTGTTTGAAATGGAGGGTTCTCAGCAACCAAATGCAGCCCTACTTTTCTCCCTACTGTTTACACCTGAGGTGGCATGATTTCCATTTTAGAGGTTAGGTCATGAGGATCAGATTAAGAAAGCAAGTACCCATAGCCTCTTGGAAGGAGCCTTAGGTTGGGAAACCAGTCTAGCCAGGACATCACGTGGCCTTTGGTTACAGGGGACTGTTGAGATTGTCCTCGGCCCTGAAAGCAGGAACTTGGATAATCACGTGTGCATCTATGTTCATTACAGCTTACCCACTGCAGGAAAAAGGTGGAAACAGCACATGTTTATCACCAGATCCGTGGATAAGCATTGCATATGCATACAATGAAACATTAGTCAGCCTTAAGAGGGAATGAAACTTTGACGCATGCCACAATATGGATGAAGCTTGAAATGGTTACCCTAAGGAAAATAAGGCATTCACAAGGAGCCAGATATTGCATGCTTCCATTCCAGGTATAGGAGGCACCTAGACAGGGCTAATTCATAGAGACAGGAAGTAGAAGGTCTTTTCCAGGGGCTGAGGGTAGGAAAAAGGGGAGCCAGTGTTTAAAATGGGGTCAGAGTTTCAGTTTGGGAAGATGACAAAGTCCTGGAGATGGGTGATGATGGTTGCAAACACTGTGAATGTACTTAATGCCACTGGATGCCACACTAAAGCATACTTAAGGTGGGAGGTTCCATGTTGTGCGTATTTTACCACACTTATAAAAATGTCTGCAAGTTCACTCCAAGCAGCTCCATTTTGTTTGTTTGTTAAGGGCATTGCCATCCCACTCTTTCTCACTCCTCATCATCTCCCCTCCCCTGGGAGCCTCCAGCTGACCTGACTGCACACAGAGCCTGCTGGCTCCCTGCCCCCGGGCATCTGTGGAGCTCCTCTGTGGAAGGCGTGGGCACTGCTTTCACTCCCATGTGGGTTGGGGATGCCAGGCAGAGGCAATGCATTTTGTAAACAGGACAGGCTCTGAGATGCCACACACCCTGTTCTCCATGCCAGCGGCCCACATTCATTTCCTGCAGCAGGCGGGCACTCCCTCAGATCAAGGTACTTTGGCATCTTCAGGGACCCTCGGTGCTGCTGCAAGAAGAAGGACCCAGATGAAGGCATGGGGGAGGAGCAGGAGGGTGGAGGAGTGCGGGGGCCTTTGTCCTCATTCACCTCTATGCAACGCTGTCCTAAAGCATTTGCAGAGGCACGGGGAGGTTAGGTCAGAAGGGAAAACCCAGGGGAGGGGCCCCGCTCAAATGTCACAATCCTCCCCATGAATTAAAAATCCTGCCTATGGATTAACAACCCTATCTATGAAGAAACAATCCCCCCATGAAGTAACAATCCCCAATGAAGTAACTAACAATACCCCATGAAGTAACAAAACCCCATTAAGTAACAATCCCCCCTGAAGTAACAATCCAGTCAATGAAGTAACAATACCCCATGAAGCAACAATCCCCAATGAAGTAACAATCCTGTCTATGAAGTCACAATCCTGTCTATGAAGTAACAGTTCCCCCATGAAGAAACAATTCCCATGAGGTAACAATCATGTTTATGAAATAATAATCCCCCCTGAAGTAACAATCTTGTCTATGAAGTAACAAACTGGTCTATGAAGTAACAATCCTGTCTACTAAGTAACAATCCCCCATGAAGTAACATTCCTGTTTAGGAAGTAACAATTCTGTGTATGAAGTCAAAATCCGGTCTATGAAGTCACAGTCTCCCATGAAGTAACAATACTCCCTGAAGAAACAATCCTATCTATGAAGTAACAATCACCCCTGAAGTAACAGATCTCCATATGAATTCACAATCATGTTTATGAAGTAAAAACCAGTCTAGGAAGTAACAAACCTGTCTATGAAGTAACAATACTATGAAATAACAATACCCCTGAAGTACAAATCCTGTCTATGAAGTAACAAACCTGTCTATGAGGTAACAATCCTGTCTATGAAGTAACAATCCTGTCTATGAAGTAACAATCCTGTCTATGAAGTAACAATCCTGTCTATGAAGTAACAAATCTATGAATAAACAATAATTCCTATGAAGTAAAATGCAGTCTATGAAGTAATAATCCTGTCAATGAAATAACAATCCCCCAATGTAATAATATGGTCTATGAAGTAACAATCCAGTCTATGAAGTACCAATCCTGTCAATGAAGTCACAATCCTGCCTATGAAATAACAATTCCCCTGATGTAACAATCCTGTCTATGAAGTAACAAACCTCTCTATGAAGTAACAATCTTGTCTATGAATTAACAATACAGGATATGAAGTAACAATCCTGTCTTTGAAGTAGCAATACTGTCTATGAAGTAAAAATCCTGTCTATGAAGTAACAATTCTGTCTATGAAGTAACAACCCAGTCTATGAAGTACAAATCCTGTTTACGAAGTAACAATCCTGTCTATTTAGTATCAATCCAGTCTATGAAGTAACAATCCTATCTATAAAGTCACAATCCTGTCTATGAAGTAACAATCCAGTGTATGAAGTCAAAACCCTGTCTATGAATTAACAATCCTGTCTATGATGTACAATCCTATGAAATAACTATCCAGTCTGTGATGTAACAATACCGTCTATGAAGTCACAATTCTGTCTATGAAGTAACAATCCTGTCTATGAAGTAACAATCCTGTCTATGAATTCACAATCCTATTTATGAAGTAACAATCCTGTCTATGAAGTCACAATCCTGTCTATGAAGTCACAATCCTGTTTATGAAGTCAAAAATCTGTCTATGAAGTCACAATCCTGTCTATGAAGTCACAATCCTGTTTATGAAGTCAAAAACCTGTCTATGAAGTAACAATCCTGTCTATGAAATAACAATCCCCCCCGGTATAACAATCCTGTCTATGAAGTAGCAAACCTGTATATGAAGTAACGATCCTGTCTTTGAAGTAACAATCCAGTCTATGAAGTCAAAATCCTGTCTATGAAGTCACAATACTGTCTATAAAGTAACAATCCTGTCTATGAAATAACAATCCTTTCTATGAAGTAACAATTGCAGTCTTTGAAGTCACAATCCTGTCTATGAAGTCACAAACCTGATTATGAAGTAACAATGCTGTCTATGAAGTAACAATCCCAACTGAAGTAATGATCCTGTCTTTGTAGTAACAAACTTGTCTATGAAGTAAGAAACCTGTATATAAAATCAAAATCCCCCCTAATGTAGCAATCCTTTCTATGAAGTAACAATCCTGTCTTTGAAGTCACTATCCTGTCCTGAAGCAACAAACCTGTCTATGAAGCATCAATTGTGTCTATGAAGTCAGAATCCTGTTTAAGAAGTAAAAATCCCCCCTGAAGTAACAATCCTGTCTATGAAGCTACATTAGTCTCTATCAAGTAAAAACCCTTTCTATGAAGTAACAATCTTGTCTATGAAGGCACAATCGGGTCTATCAAGTAACAATCCTGTCGATGAAGTAACAATCCAGCCTATAAAGTAACAATCCTGTCTATGAAGTAACAATCCTGTCCTTTAAGTCACAATCCTGTCTATGATGTGACAATCTAGTCTATGAAGTAACAATCTTGTCTATGAAGTCACAATCCTGTTTAAGAAGGAACAACCCTGTCTATGAAGTAACAATCCTATCTAGGAATTAAAAATTCAGTCTATGAAGTAACAATCCTGTTTATGAAGTCACAATCTTGTCTATAATGTAACAATCCAGTCTATGAAGTAACAATCTTTTCTATGAAGTAAAAATCCTGTTTATGAGGGAACAACCCTTTCTATGAAGTAAATATCGTGTCTATGATATAACAATACCCCCGATGTATCAATCCTGTCTAAGAAGTAACAAACAAGTCTATGAAGTAACGATCATGTCTATGAGCTAACAATCCTGTGTATGATGTCACAATCCTGTCTATGAAGTAACATTGAGTTTCTGAAGTAACATTCCTGTCTAAGAAGTCAAAATCCATTCTATGAAGAGACAATGATGTCTATGAAGTTACAATCCTGTCCTGAAGCAACAAACCTGTTTATGAAGTAACATTTATGTTTACGAAGTCACACTCCTATTTATGAAGTAACCGTCCCCACTGAAGTAACAATCCCCCCCTGAAGTAACAATCCTGTCTATGAACTAAAAATCCTGTCTATGAAGTCACAATCCTGTCTACCAAGTAACAATCCCCCGATATAACAATCCTGTCTATGAAGTAACAATCCTGTCTATGATGTAACAATCCAGTCTATGAAGGAACAATCCTCTCTATGATGTAACAATCCTGTCTATGAAGTCACAATCCAGTCTATGAAGTAACAATCCTCTCTATGAAGTCACAATCCTTTCTATGATGTAAAAATACACTCTATGAAATAACAATCCTCTCAATTTGGTAACAATCCTGTCAATGATGTCACAACACTGTCTATGATGTAACAATCCAGTCTATGAAGTAACAATCCTGTTTATGAAGTCACAATCCTGTATATGAAGTCACAATCCATTGTATGAAGTAAGAATCCTCTATATGAAGAAACAATCCTGTCTATGAAGTCACAATCCAGCCTATGAAGTAACAACCCTGTCTATGAAGTCACAATCCAGTCTATGAAATAGCAATCCGCTCTACAAAGTCACAATCCTTTCTATGATAGAACAATACAGTCTTTGAAGTAACAGTCCTGTCTATGATGTAGCAATCCTGTCTATGATGTTACAAGCCTGTCCAGAAGTAACAATCCAGTCTATGAAGGATCAATCCTGTTTATGAAGTAACAATCCTCTCTATGAAGTCAAAATCCAGTCTATGAAGTAACAATCCTCCCTATGAAGTCACAATCCTGTCTATGATGTAACAATACTGTCTATGAAGTCACAATCCAGTCTATGAAGTAACAATCCTCTCTATGAAGTCACAATCCTGTCTATGAAGTAACAATCCTGTCTGTGATGTCACAATACAGGCTATGAAGTAACAATCCTGTCTGAAGTAACATTCCAATCTAAGATGTAAAAATCCTCTCTATGAAGTCACAATCCTGTCTAAGATGTAACAATACAGTCTATGAAGTAACAATCTACTCTATGAAGTCACAATCGTGTCTATGATGTACAAATGCAGTCTATGATGTAACAATCCTGTCTATGAAGTAACAAACCTGTCTAAGAAATCACAATCCTTTCTACGATGTAACAATAAAGGCTATGAAGTAACAATCCAGTGTATAAAGTAACAATCCTGTCTGTGAAGTAACAATCCTCTCTATGAAGTCACAATCCAGTCTCTGAATTAACAATACTCTCTGTGAAGTAACACTCCTCTCAATGAGGTAACAATCCTGTCTATGATGTAACAACACTCTCTATGAGGTAACGTTACAGTCTATGAAGTAACAATCCTGTTTATGAAGTAACTATCCTGTCTATGAAGTCACAATCCTGTTTATGAAGTAACAACCCTGTCTATGAAGTAACAATCCAGTCTATGAAGTAACAATCCTGTCTATGAAGTAACAATCCTGTCTATGAAGTCACAATCCAGTCTATGAAGTAACAATCCTCTCTATGAAGTCACAATCCTGTCTATGATGTAACAATCCTGTCTATGATGTCACAATACATTCTATGAAGTAACAGTACTGTCAATGAGGTAACAATACTGTCTATGATGTAACAATCCTTACTATCAAGGAACAATCCTCTCTATGAAGTAACAATCCTGTCTATGAAGTCACAATCCAGTCTATGAAGTAACAATCCTCTCTATGATGTCACAATCCTATTTATGATGTAAAAACCCAGTCTATGAAGTAACTATCCTCTCTATGAAGTAACAATACTCTCTATGATGTAACAACACTGTCAATGAAGTAAAAATCCAGTCTATGAAGTAACAATCCTGTTTATGAAGTAACAATTGTCTCTATGAATTCAAAATATAGTCAATGAAGAAACAATCCTCTCTATAAAGTGGCAATCCTGTCTATGATATAACAATACATTCTATGAAGGAACAGTACTGTCAATGAGGTAACAATCCTGTCTATTATGTAACAATCCAGTCTATGAAGGAACAATCTTGACTATGAAGTAACAATCCTGTCTAGGAAGTGAAAATCAAGTCTATCAAGTAACAATCCTCTCTATGAGGTACCAATCCTGTCTATGATGTAAAAACACTGTCTATGAAGTCACAATCCAGCCTATGAAGTAGCAATCCACTATATGAAGTCACAATCCTTTCTATGATATAACAATACAGTCTATGAAGGAACAAGCCTGTCTATGATGTAACAATCCTATCTATGAAGTCACAATCCAGTCTATGAAGTAACAATCCTCTCTATGAAGTCACAATCCTTTCTATGATGTGAAAATACACTCTATGAAGTAACAATACTCTCTATTTGGTAACAATCCTGTCTATGATGTAACAACACTGTCTATGAAGTAACAATACAGTCTATGAAGTAACAATCCTGTCTATGATGTAACAATCCTGTCTATGAAGTCACAATCCAGTCTATGAAGTAACAATCCTCTCTATGAAGTCACAATCCTTTCTATGATGTAACAATACACTCTATGAAGTAACAATACTCTCTATTTGGTAACAATCCTGTCTATGATGTAACAACACTGTCTATGATGTAACAATCCAGTCTATGAAGTAACAATCCTGTTTATGAAGTCACAATCCTGTATATGAAGTCACAATCCAGTCTATGAAGTAAGAATCCTCTATATGAAGAAACAATCCTGTCTATGAAGTCACAATCCAGCCTATGAAGTAACAACCCTGTCTATGAAGTCACAATCCAGTCTATGAAATAGCAATCCGCTCTACAAAGTCACAATCCTTTCTATGATAGAACAATACAGTCTTTGAAGTAACAGTCCTGTCTATGATGTAGCAATCCTGTCTATGATGTTACAAGCCTGTCCAGAAGTAACAATCCAGTCTATGAAATAACAAACCTGTTTATGAAGTAACAATCCTCTCTATGAAGTCAAAATCCAGTCTATGAAGTAACAATACTCTCTATGAAGTCACAATCCTGTCTATGATGTAACAACACTGTCTATGAAGTCACAATCCAGTCTATGAAGTAACAATACACTCTATGATTTAACAATCCTGTCTATGATGTAAAAACCCTGTCTTTGAAGTAACAATACAGTCTATGAAGTAACAATCCTGTCTGAAGTAACATTCCAATCTAAGATGTAAAAATCCTCTCTATGAAGTCACAATCCTGTCTAAGATGTAACAATACAGTCTAAGAAGTAACAATCTACTCTATGAAGTCACAATCGTGTCTATGATGTACAAATGCAGTCTATGATGTAACAATCCTGTCTATGAAGTAACAAACCTGTCTAAGAAATCACAATCCTGTCTATGATGTAACAATAAAGGCTATGAAGTAACAATCCAGGCTATGAAGGAACAATCCTGTCTGTGAAGTAACAATCCTCTCTATTAAGTCACAATCCAGTCTCTGAATTAACAATACTCTCTGTGAAGTAACACTCCTCTCAATGAGGTAACAATCCTGTCTATGATGTAACAACACTCTCTATGAGGTAACGTTACAGTCTATGAAGTAACAATGCTGTTTATGAAGTAACTATCCTGTCTATGAAGTCACAACCCAGTTTATGAAGTAACAACCCTGTCTATGAAGTAACAATCCAGTCTATGAAGTAACAATCCTGTCTATGAAGTAACAATCCTGTCTATGAAGTCACAATCCAGTCTATGAAGTAACAATCCTCTCTATGAAGTCACAATCCTGTCTATGATGTAACAACCCTCTCTTTGAAGTGGAAATCCTGTCTATGATGTGACAATACATTCTATGAAGTAACAGTACTGTCAATGAGGTAACAATACTGTCTATGATGTAACAATCCAGACTATCAAGGAACAATCCTCTCTATGAAGTAACAATCCTGTCTATGAAATCACAATCCAGTCTTTGAAGTAACAATCCTCTCTATGAAGTCACAATCCTCTCTGTGATGTAAAAACCCAGTCTATGAAGTAACTATCCTCTATATGAAGTCACAATCCTTTCTATGATGTAACAACACTGTCAATGAAGTACCAATCCAGTCTATGAAGTACAATCCTGTTTATGAAGTAACAATTGTCTCTATGAATTCAAAATATAGTCAATGAAGTAACAATCCTCTCTATAAAGTGGCAATCCTGTCTATGATATAACAATACATTCTATGAAGGAACAGTACTGTCAATGAGGTAACAATCCTGTCTATTATGTAACAATCCAGTCTATGAAGGAACAATCTTGACTATGAAGTAACAATCCTATGAAGTGAAAATCAAGTCTATCAAGTAACAATCCTCTCTATGAGGTACCAATCCTGTCTATGAAGTAACAATCCAGTCTATGAAATCACAATCCAGTCTATGAAGTAACAATCCTCTCTATGAAGTCAAAATCCTGTCTGTGATGTAACAATACAGGCTATGAAGTAACAATACAGTCTATGAAGTAACAATTCATGTCTGTGAAGTAACAATACACTCTATGAAGTCACAATCCAGTCCATGAGGTAAAAATTCTGTCTGTGAAGTAAGAATCTTCTCAATGAAGTCACAATCCAGTCTATGAAGTAACAATACTCTCTATGACGTCACAATCCTGTCTATGAGGTAACAATCCTGTCTATGAAGTCAAAATCCATTCTGTGAAGTAAAATCCCCTCTATTAATCCACAATTGTGTCTATGATGTAACAACACTGTCTATGAAGTAATAATCCAGTCTATGAAGGAACAATACTGTTTATGAAGTAAAAATCCTGTCTATGAAGTCACAATCCAGTCTATGAAGTAACAATACTCTCTATGAAGTCACAATCCTGTCTATGAAATAACAATCCTGTCTATGATGTAACAATACAGGCTATGAAGTAACAATACAGTCTATGAAGTAACATTCCAGTCTAAGATGTAAAAATCCGCTCTATGAAGTCACAATCCTATCTAAGATGTAACAATACAGTCGAAGAAGTAACAATCTACTCTATGAAGTCAAAATAGTGTCTACGATGTACAAATGCAGTCTATGATGTAACAATACTGTCTATGAAGTAACAATCCTGTCTAAGAAATCACAATCCTGTCTATGATGTAACAATAAAGGCTATGAAGTAACAATCCCGTGTATAAAGTAACAATCCTGTCTGTGAAGTAACAATCCTCTCTATTAAGTCACAATCGAGTCTCTGAATTAACAATACTCTCTGTGAAGTAACACTCCTCACAATGAGGTAACAATCCTGTCTATGATGTAACAACACTCTCTATGAGGTAACGTTACAGTCTATGAAGTAACAATTTCATCAATGATGCAACAATCCTGTCTATGAAGTCACAAACCTATGAATCTCAATCCTGTGCATCAAGTAACAATCCTGTCTGTTAAGTAATAATCCTTTCTATGAAGTAGCAGTCCTGTCTATGAAGTCACAATCAAGTCTATGATTTAACAGTTCTATGTAGTAACATTCCAGTCTATGAGGTAACAAAACTGTCTATGAATGAACAATCCGACCTGATGTAACAATCCTGCCTATGAAGTCACAATCCTGTTTAGGATGTAGCAAACCTGTGTATGAAGTAACAATCCTGTCTATGATGTAACAATCCTGACTATGAAGTGACAAACCTGTCTATGATGAAACAATCCTCTCTATGAAGTAACAATCCTGTCTATTATTAACAATCCTGTCCATGAAGTAACACACCTGTCTATGAAAAAACCATCCCCACTGATGTCAAATCCTGCCTATGAAGTCACAATCCTGTTTATGATGTAAAAAAACCTGTCTATGAAGTAACAATCCCCTCTATGAAGTCACAATCCTGTCTATGATGTAAAAATACAGTCTATGAAGTAACAGTATTGTCAATGAGGTAACAATCCTGTCTATGATGTAACAATGCAGTCTATGAAGGAACAATACTGTCTATGAAGTAACAATCCTGTCTATGAAGTCAAAATCAAGTCTATGAAGAAACAATCTTCTCTATCAGATAACAATCCTGTCTATGATGCAACAACACTGTTTATGAAGTCACAATCTAGTCTATGAAGTAGCAATCCGCTCTACGAAGTCACAATACTTTCTATGATATAACAATCCAGTCTTTGAAGTATCAATCCTATTTATGAAGTAACAATCCTCTCTATGATGTCACAATCCAGTCTATGAAGTAACAATCCTCTTTTTGTAGTAAAAATCCTGTCTATATAGTCACAATCCAGTCTATGAAGTAACAATCCTCTCTATGAAGTCACAATGCTGTCTATGATGTAAAAATACAGTCTATGAAGTAACAATCCTCTCTATGAGTTAACAATCCTGTCTATGATGTAACAACACTGTCTATGAAGTAAAAATACATTCTATGAAGTAACAATCCTGTTTATGAAGTAACAATCCTATCTATGAAGTCAAAATCCAGTCTATGAAGGAACAATGCTCTCTATGAAGTCGCAATCCTGTCTATGGTGCAACAAAACAGTCTGTGGAATAATAAGCCTGTCTATGAGGTAACAATCCTGTCTCTGATGGATCAATACAGGCTATGAAATAACAATACAGTCTATGAAGTAACAATTCATGTCTGTGAAGTAACAATACTCTCTATGAAGTCAGAAACCAATCCATGATGTAAAAATCCTGTCTGTGAAGTAACAATCCTCTCTATGAAGTCACAATACAGTCTAAGCAGTACTAACCCTGTCTATGGAGGAACAATCCAGTCTATGAAGGACCAATCCTCTCTATGAAGTAACAATCCTGTCAAGGAAGTCACAATCCAGTTTATGAAGTAACAATCCTTTTTATGAACTGAAAATCCTGTCTATAATGTAAAAATACAGTCTATGAAGTAACAATCCTCTCTATGAGGTAACAATCCTGTCTATGATGTAACAACAGTGTCTATGAAGTAACAATACAGTCTAAGATGTAACAATCCAAATTATGAAGGAACTATCCTGTCTATGAAGTCACAATACAGTCTATGAAGTAACCATTCTATCTATGATGTCACAATCCAGTCTATGAAGTAACAATACTGTCTATGATGTCACAATCCTGTCTATGATGTAACAACCCTGTCTATGAAGTAACAATGCTGTCTATGAAGTCACAATCCAGTCTATGAAGTACCAATCCTCTCTATGAAGTCACAAACCTGTCTATGAAGTAACAATCCTCTCTGTGAAGTAAAAATCCTCTCTATGAAGTAACAATCGTCTCTTTGAAGTCACCATGCTGTCCATGATGAGGCAATAGAGTCTATGAAGTAACAATCATGTCTATGAGGTAACAATCCTGTCCAGGAAGTCAAAATCCATTCTATGAAGTTAAATCCCCTCTATGAATTCACAATCCTGTCTATGATGTAACAACACTTTCTATGAAGTAACAATACAGTCTATGAAGTAACAAACCTGTTTATAAAGTAACAATCCTCTCTATGAAGTCAAAATCCAGTCTATGAAGTAACCATTCTGTTTATGAAGTAACAAACCTATCAATGAAGTCACAATCCATTCTATGAAGTAAGAATCGTCTGTATGAAGTCACAATCCTGTCTATGATGTAAAAATACAGTCTATGAAGTAACAATCCTCTCTATGAGTTAACAATCCTGTCTATGATGTAACAACACTGTCTATGAAGTAAAAATACAGTCTATGAAGTAACAATTCTGTTTAAGAAGTAACAATCCAGTCTATGCAGTAACAATTCAGTCTATGAAGTAACAAACCTCTCTATGATGTCACTATCCTGTCTATGATGTAATAATCCTGCGTATGAAGTAACAATACGGTCTATGGTGTATCCATACAGGCTATGAAGTAAAAATCCTCTCTATGAGATAAATATCCTGTCTATGATGTAACAACACTGTGTATGAAGTAAAAATACTGTCTATGAAGTAACAATTCTGTTTATGAGGTCACAATCCTATCTATGAAGTCAAAATCCAGTCTATGAAGGCACAATGTTCTCTATGAAGTCCGAATCCTGTCTATGGTGCAACAATACAGTCTATGAAATAAAAATCCTGTCTAGGAGGTAACAATCCTGTCTATGATTGATCAATTCAGGCTATGAAGTAACAATACAGTCTATGAAGTAACAATTCATGTCTGTGAAGTAACAATACTCTCTATGAAGTCACAATCCAGTCCATGAGGTCAAAATCCTGTCTGTGAAGTTACAATCCTCTCTATGATGTAACAATCCTGTCTATGAAGTCACAATCCAGTCTATGAAGTAACAATTCTTTGTATGAAATCACAATCCTGTTCATTATGTAAAAATACAGTCTATTAAGTAACAATCCTCTCTATGAGGTAACAATCCTGTCTATGATGTAACAACAGTGTCTATGAAGTAATAATACAGTCTAAGATGTAACTATCCAGCTTATGAAGTAACTATCCTGTCTATGAAATCACAATCCAGTCTATGAAGTAACCATCCTTTCTATGACGTCACAATCCTGTCTATAAAGTATTAATTCTCTCTACGACGACACAATACTGTCTATGATGTAACAACCCTTTCTATGAAGTAACATTGCTGTCTATGAAGTCACAATCCAGTCTATGCAGTAACAGTACTCTCTAAGACACAATCCCGTCACAATCCTGTCTATTATGCAACAAAACTGTCTATGAAGAAACAATGCTGTCTATGAAGTCACAATCTAGTCTATGAAGTAACAACACTCTCTATGAAGTCACAATTCTGTCTATGAAGTAACAATCCTGTCCAGAGGTCACAATACAGTCTATGAAGTAACAATTCATGTCTGTGAAGTAACAATCCTCTCTATGAAGTCACAATCCAGTCTATGAAGTAACAATCCTCTCTATGATGTCACAATCCTATGATGTAACAACCCTGTCTATGAAGTAAGAATCCAGTCTATGAAGTAACAATCCTGTTTATGAAGTAACAATCCTGCCTATGAAGTCACAATCCAGTCTATGAAGTCACAATCCTCTCTATGAAGTCACAATCCTGTCTATGAAGTAAAAATACACTCTATGAAGTAACAATTCTCTCTCGGAGTTAACAATCCTGTCTATGATGTAACAACATTGTCTATGAAGTAACAATACATTCTATGAAGTAACAATCCTGTTTATGAAGTAACAATCCTGCCTATGATGTCACAATCCAGTCTATGAAGGAACAATACTCTCTATGAATTCATAATCCTGTCT